>NC_138166.1:86420092-87816983 GCF_964165515.1 Mesoplodon bidens
CATTTGACGTTCTGGTTGAAATGTGAGTTATTACTCCATCTCTCCTCTTATAACTGGATGCTAATGCTACAGTGGATACACTAAGCCTGATGGCGGGAGTTAATCTAAATGTCCAAAAGACTTCTTAAGTACCCAATCTCCTTCAAAATTGTCAGAAAAGAAAAGAAAAAGAGGCACGATGACGCATTAAGGAACTCCGAGAGGCTGCTGCGGAGCTGTCAAGCCTTGCAGATGCTGTGCCTGGTTCCCACCGTCCCCTGTGCTGTCTGTCCTATCCGTCTCCTGTCCCCAGGCACAGGAAGTAGAGTTGGGGAAAGTCAGTCCTTGTCTAGAAAATTATTAACTCAGCAATACGTATGGATCTTAGCATCATGGTCTCAGGGAGCCTCTCAGAGCCCCTCCAGGGGCCTTTCTTTCCTTTGGTGGCCTCTGGTTGCCTCTCCAGGCTTTGTTTCTGCTGACTTGGGGCCAGGCAGGGGTTTGTAGAGCCCTGTCTCCCCATGATGACCTCTAAGCCCCTCATTGCCAGGGCTTGAACTTGTGGTGGCTGAGCACTGGCTTGGGAAGCTGTGTTTATGTCACGTCACTCCAGATGCCTGGAACACTTTCACTCATATCCTCTTTGCTCAGAGGTGGCAGGTATTTCTGAACTTGGCAGACTGGCAAGAGAGGCCGAGGTCAGAAGGCTGGTCATGGGTTATGGCAGACTGTGTTATGAGGCCCAACTCTTCATTTCCCTAAAGTAGCCTCTAACATCCCCATGCCCATCCCTGCCTAGCTTTATGGTGAATGGAGAGGTGGAGTGTACTTCCCACCCCTTGACCTTGGGCTTGGCCTCAGGACTGGATCTGGTCCATGGGATGGCAGCAAGCACAGGGAAAAGGTTTGAGATGTGCCTCTGTGCTTGCCCTTGCCCTCTGTGCTTCTGCCACTGCCACGACGATAGCTTCCCCAGGTAGCTACTTCCTCTTCAGCCAAATGAATCCATGTGGAGCAGACCTGAGCCCAACCCACAGACAGGAGATGAGCTCAGCTGGTGCAGCAGCTTGAAGCAGAACCGTCCAGCTTAGCGTAGATCAGCTGACATGCAATGGATCTGAAGGTCCATGAGAATGAGAATCAAGGCTTATTGTTGTATGTTACTGAGTTTTGGGGTGGTTTGTTACACAGCATTTTGGGGGCAATAGCTAACCAATACACAGTTCCTGGGCAGAAAGTCACACCCAAGTGCAAAGGTCCTTTGAAGGGGAGAGGGGAGAAGCTGAATGAGGAGGGGTAAGGTGGCAGTGTGGTAGTTTCTATCCTGAACACCAGACAGGTCTACATAAACACTCAGGTTATATGTATCTGGCACCATCATGGGGAGATTATTAATAACTGTGTCTAACATGACAAATGAATCTTCCCAGCATCTCCCATGCTGCCCAAACTCGCTATGACCGTAGATCTGTAGCTCTCAGGGAGGCCCAGTCCCTGAGCAAAGTACCAGAAAAGACTCTGGACACAGAATATGGCTCTTCAGATGTTAATATTATCTTAACATTAATTAAGATATATTATATCTCTGCTGACTGGAAGCAGAGATGCTCGCAGGACCCTCTGTCCTGACCTCCTGGCTGTCCCTGTGCCAGGAAGTGATTTTATCTACTTGGCAGCAATAAAACTCCTCAAGAATGATTTGCCTTGAACTTTGCAATTTCTCCTGCTGGGGCTCTGGCCAGGGGGCTAATTCAGTAGGGGCCTCACTTGAGAGCAGACTGCCGTTCAGGGGCAAGGGGAGTAGCAACGGCTGTCACTGTTGTCCCCAGCTGCCTCTAGGCAGGGGTTCTGGGGTCAAGCTCGTGGCTACTCAGAACAGCAAGGATGACAGCCCCAGAGCACGAGGTTTGGGGAGCTGAGGTCCTGAGCTCTAATCCATTCTGGGTGTCTGGGTGACCTTGAACAAATCCTCCCCTCTTCTTTTGCCCTCACTGACTCATTTTCAGATTGGAGGCCCCGGCCTCCTCTGCCTTGGAGAATTGGTCACAAAATACTACTAACACAAATGGTCTGGGAAGCTCTTTGCAAATAAAAAGTAGCAGATGTTGCAGAGGGCTGCAATTTGCTGCTATTAATACGTATAAATGCCTAATAGGAAGCCAGTTTGCTCTGGGAACTCAGACAGCCAAGGAGTGAGCTTGATGCTGGAATCATCAACATATGCTGCTCCTCATTAGCAAATGGCAGTAGCTGGGCCAGGAGCTCTCAGTGCGATTTCTGCAGCCTCTAGAAATCACCCCATCCTCACGCCTCCTGGTGTGGGCTGTGCCACAACGGCCCGTGTTCCATTTAGCCAGACCCCATGCCAAGCGAGGAGCAATCCCCTTCCCTGCTGCACAGATGGAAAAGCCACAACCCAGAGAGGCTGAGTAGCTTGCCCAAGGTCACACAGCACAGGGCAGTGGCAAAGGTGGAAACTGAAATGAAGCCAGGGCTGCAGCCTGCATCGGGCCAATGCACACTCGACCCCTTGTACACAGGCCAGGGGATTGAGAAACCTCTGGTCACTCCACTGAACCCAAGTTCCCGGGTTGAAAATTCCACAGCACTGGAGGCTGCTGACTGTAAACCAGGAAGGTTTGGCTGAGTTCAGGAGCTGAGGGGCCCCTTCAGGGGGCAAAGAGGTCCATCACTGAGTAGGAGTCCTAAAGAGAGGTTGACAGCAGGTCTCAGTAAACCCTCCCCTTCCAGGGGGACCCCCTGACTCCTTTAAGCATGGTTGGGGAGGAAACCGGAGTTTGGAATAGCTTATCTCAGAGCCAAGTAGAAGCAGAGATTTGGGGGCAAGACAGACCTGGATTTGAATCCTGGATCTGCCACTTCCTCTGTGACTTGGACAACTTACATCTAAGGACGACAGTAAAGCACCTGAAGGGTTGTTTTGGGGATGCATTGAGATGACACATATGAACGTGTTAGTGCAACGCCAAGAACAACCCTGTCGTTCCAGCATCTTTCTCAGATGAAATGCCCCCATGAGGGGTGGTGCGAAGCCATCTTCATCCCACCACGCTTGGTGCTCATCTCAGGCACAGCAAATGAGAACTAATGAGCAAGAGAGTGAATGCTTGCATGCGTGCATGAATGAATAAGTTTGGTTCCTGTCAAGCTCCTACGTAGTCTAAGGACCCCATGGAGATCACTGATTTGACGATCTTGGCTTTCCCCCCAAATCTATCATTTCTGGATTATTGCCACAAGTTCACCTCTTAGTGTAAAGGTCAGATTGGGCTCTCACGCTCACATTCGCACAATGGGCTCAAGAAACCTTGCAAGGTGGGCCAGTCCAGTGCACTTAATAGAGGAGATCGGCCGCCACACCCACATCCTGACCAGAAAGACCCCGCACCCAACATGCGGGTGAGAAGGTGCCCGGGATGGGATGAGTGTTTCACAGGGTTAATAGCAGAAAGGGAAACAATCTAGCTGCTAGTCCCCTCATTTTTCAGGTGAAGCTCAGCTGCTGCAGGGTTTGTTCAAGGCCACATGGCTACTGACACTATTCTTTTGAAACCCAATCCCTAGATACAGGCTCCTGCCCAAGACATCCGCTCGTGACCTAGCCCTAAGGACAGGGATGAAGGAGGAGGCGGAGCCCCGGGACTCATACCCCGGGGGGAATGTGAACCTCCCTCCCCAACCCCAAGCCCAGCAGGTGGGAAGGAGCCTTTGTCCCAGGGATCAAAGCACTGCCCCAGGTCCAGTCATCTTTCATCAAGCTCTGCTGACCGACCATGGCCCCATCCAAGCTGGGACTGGGGACCTGCTGGTATGAGTTTCCCAAACTCAGCCTGCTCAAGGGGGTCCTTTGTTCCAGCAGCCAAGAAGCGGGTGGAGGAGGGGCTGGCATGGTGATACCTCTATCCAGGCCCAGCAGCTGAGCCAAGTGAGTTCCGAGGCATATGCCGAGACCCTCTGGCTCGCTGGCACGGCTCTTTGTGGGAAGTGGCAGGGCAGGCCTTCTCCATCCAGCACCCAACCTTCGCTCCGACCGCCTTCTGTCACGGGCAATGCTGGCAGCATCCCCAGCAATGGTCTGACTGTTCAAACCAAAGAAGGGTTGCAGGCAAATGACACACTGATGTGAATGAGTGCACAGGGTGTGTGCCCAGACATGTGTGCCTGGTAATAGGGGTGGTGTTTGCACACATCTATGGGCAGAGGTGCTCTGGACCATAGGAGCAGGTTTGGAAATCAACATGGCTTTTCTTGCAGAATCCCTTTCTGGGTAGGTGGCTCCTTTGTATAGCAAACAAACATCTTCCTTCAAAAAGGAATTCAACCCTGGGAAAAATCATGGTGTCCAAATGAATGGAAACTGACATCCCTCAGCAGGGAGCCTTCTAGGTCCCTTCTCACGCAGCCAGGTGCTGCCGGCTGAGGAAGGAGACAGAGACCACACTTGCCCCGAAGAAGCCTAAATCCTCTTCCTCCACCCTCAACCCCTGCCTCAAAGCAGCCAACTAACTCTCACAGACCTATGCGAGCTCCCCTTGTGGGGTCAGGGGTCAGCCTGCTGGTGGGCAAAGTGGAGGGGGTCCTCTGATGTCTGAGTCATCCTTGGATGTAGATCATCTTTGCCCACACGGGCAAATATGACCTTTTCATTAAGAGATGCTGCCCTGAGGGTGTTTTCCAGAGTTCTTCAAATATGAAAGGACAACAGTTAAAATGACGGCGTTTTAAAAGGTTTTCATGCTTTCTGCACTGTCGGCGGGGGTTTAGACTGGCACAACATTTTTGAGGTGTAATTTTGTAGTTATTACTAAAATCTAAAATGACCCAGGAAGTCCTCCTCTTAGAATCTTTCTTGTAGAAATACTAGCACCTGGGTACAGGTGCATGGCTGTGTATTATCACTGTGGCTTTGTATGTGATAATGACTATTTGGAAATAACCTAAAATGTTCATCCTAAGGGGACTGGTTAAATAAATCGTGCTACATCCATACTCTGAGATAAAGCATGTCTGCATCATTGACATGGAAGGATATTCATGACCCATCTTTGAGTTAAAAAAGCAAGTTACATAAACAACATGGATTTACTGTATAGCACAGGAAATTATATTCGATATCTTATAATAAACTATAATGGAAAAGAATCAAAAAGAGGAATATATATATATATGTAGACACACATATATATGTATATATATATATATATATGTATAACAGAATTGCTTTGCTTTGCTGTACACCTGAAACTAACACAATATTATAAATCAACTATACTTCAATTTATAAAAGCCAGTTACAGAAAAAGTATATTAAGACTCAATTTTTATTTTTAAAAGACAACTCTGTAGTTATGTATTTATAATATACAGACACATTTTGGGACACAGAATAACATCTGGAGTGATAGTAAAACTGCTAACAGTGGTCAACTCTGGGGAGTCTGAATTTTTCACAGACAGGATATAATTAAAAAAATTTTTTGACTTGGGAAATTAAAGTCATTTTCAAAAGATGCTTTAAGCTTTAGTCTTTTAAACCAAGTTAATTAGTCAGCTCCAAATATATTTTAGGGTCAAAGTGTTGAGTTTTCCTTATACCCACTGAGTTCTAACATTTGGGAGCTATGAAAAGGATCCACAACTGATTGGTCTGTCCCTTTTGGCTGCCTCATGATGACCAGCACCCTGGAAGTGTATGGAGCCCGAGACATAGAAGAGTTTTCTCCTTGGAAAATTAACTAGCTCATATTGAGTGTAGGGGGCATTTTTGCCTGTGGTCCCCGCATGGGGACCTGGGCCCTAGTCCTAGACCTGCCCCTAACTTGCTGTGGGCAAGAGTCCTTGCTTCTCAGGCTCTCCATTTTCAGATATAACTTGATCTCTATCGCCCTTTCTAGCTGGAAGAGTCCATCAGAGTTAAAGGCTAGAAAAGCCTCCAGGAATTTCATTCCAGGATCTTCTCCCGTTTTATTCCATCTTGATAACTTTGTATAATAGGGAGGTTCAGGGCTGCCCCTTCCCTAGTGATCTTGAAAAAGTTAGATGACATCAACCTGAAATATACTTTGCATTATTACCAGAAAGAAAATTACCACAATTTGGGATCACCAACTACAAAACTACCAGTGTTTATTATTATCAGTTCTATCTATCATTAATATAAACAACTGTGGGGTGAGTAAGGGGCTGCAGTGCTCAGGCAAGGTGGCTGCACTGAGCCCAGCCTGACAGTACGAAAAAGCACAGGCTTTCTAACCCTGCCTTAGGTTCAAATTCTGGCTCAGCCAACTGTCAAATGTGTGACTTGGGGACAGTTACTTTACATCTCTGAGCCTCGGCGTCCTCATGCATAATGGAAATAAACAAGGTATTCTGCTGTTAGGTGATAATTAGATCCCAGCACAGAGTAAGTAAGGGTTTCGCATGCTCGCCAGGCTTCACGTATTCTAGGCGGCAGAGCGGAGGAGGTAAGGCAGAGTCTCTCACTTGCATCGTCCAGGAGTTGACCCCGCTGGACTCTAGCCGTGGGTCAGCTTGGCTCCATTAGGAGGCTCACTGTCGAGGGGTGAGTGGTGGTGTGCGGGGGTAACTCATTCATTTCACGTTGCCTGCAGCTGGGGAATCTGATCTACATCAGGCTAAGACTCAGAGCAGATATCCCCTTCTGAGATGAGAAGTGGCTGGTCAGGGCTATATTTAGATGGTGACTCAGCGCGCGGTCAGATGTAATTGCTGGTCCGGGATGGGGGTGGAGAGGAGGAGGTGTCTGATCCTGGCCGATGTGTGCCCGCTCTCAGAGGACGTGAGTGGTTTGGCCAGAGGAAGGCCAGGAGCCTCAGCTCCCCTCTGTCTCTGTTCACTCAGGTCTCTGTTACAGCAACCAACAGCCCCTAACGTCAAAACGTCATTGCCAACGACAGACAAACTCAGTAGATGGAGAACCTGGGGGAGGAATCTAGGAGTGGAGAGGCCACCAGGGGCAGGGGGGTCCCCGGGGAGCTGGCAGTACAGCTCTTAGGACTTGGGCTTTGCAGTCTGAGGGGTTGCCACTCGGACTCTAGCTCTACCACTTAATAGCTTGGACAGGCACTTAACATTTTCCAGCGTCCCAAAGGTTATGCAGATTAAATAACATAATACACGTAAAACACTCCACATGGTTCCCGGAGCATCCACACTAAATAAATGGCAGCTATCATTACAGCGATGACAACCACGGCCGATTCACCTTTTGGGTTTACTTCTCTTTCTGGACCAGATAACGGTCTCCTAAAGGAAAAATTCAGCTTTAAATTTAAAGTTCAATTTGAAAGGTTTCCAGGTGTGCCCTTGTGATAGCTGAACATTTCTGCCGGTGGTTACTTTATAAGCAGTGTTAGAAAAGAAGTTTGAACTTGAGAGAAACTATGCTGGGACCTCATGGTCTTTCTTATTCCTGACACCCCCAACTTTACTGAGTGACCCCCTGTGGTCCCCAGAACTACAGCCCCCTCCCTATTAATAGGGGTTTGGTTCTACAGCCAGCCCAGAACTTTCCAATCAGTTCCTTGCCTCCTACTCTCCCCTCTCCAGCTTTTCTGATAGGCTTTCCTCTGCCTTTGAATAGCAGAGGGCAGGAAGAGGAGGGAAAACCCCAGTGAATGAATTTTCTTGCCCACAGCACCCAGGAAAGTGAGGTGAAGCTAGGAAGCCCTTCTAACTCTGACATGAAATGAGGTCAGGGTTCTCTGGGAACTCCGTGCATTCAGCTTCTCCCCTGACCTCTGCGCACAGGCATAATCAAAACTTGGCTGTGGGTCTGGGACAGGATATCGGGCTGGCTCCTGGCCAAACACAAGAGGCCGTGCTGTGTGCTGGCATGTGGGTACGCTGGATGGCATGGCACGTCTGGCAGGCCTGGGTTGGGCAGCGAGGCCCAGCATGGTGGTGTTGGCACAGACTCCAGCAGACCCTGCTGTGACAGGGACACGAGGATGCGGCCTCCAGACACGATTCAACACAGGGCGTTTGCTGAGTTTGCAAACAAACCCGCAGGACACAGGACTGACACAGCAGCAAGGAAACCGAATGTGACAGTTTAGGGCAGGTAGCATGCCATGAGCAGAATTCACTTACAAAAGCTTTTCTCCTCCATTAAGCCTGCTTGGGATGTTGCTGTGAATGTAGCCTGACCTGGACGAGAGTCTGAGGGGTGCCAGGGGCTGCTTTCGGTTGTACGACTCCCTTGCAAGTGCCCCACGTCACCATTTGCTGAGTGTGGACTGCCCTCCGGAAACCTTACAACTCAAGGGGAGAATCAGGGCATGTAGTAAGTGCTCGGGAGGAGGGGCAGGCAGGGAAGTAGGGTCTAGACCAAGTGGCTCAAACCTAGCTGCACATCAGAATCAGCTGTAGAGCAATCCCACTCCTGGGCATATATCCAGAGAAAACCATAATTCAAAAAGATACATGCACCCCTATGTTCACTGCAGCACTATTCACAATAGCCGAGACGTGGAAACAACCTAAATGTCCATTGACAGATGAATGGATACAGAAGATGTGGTACATATATACAGTAGAATGTTACTCAGCCATAAAAAAAGAATGAAATAATACCATTTGTAGCAACATGGATGGACCTAGAGATTAGCATACTAAGTGAAGTAAGTCAGACAGAGAAAGACAAATATCATATGATATCACTTATATGTGGAATCTAAAAAGATGATCCAAATGAACTTATTTACAAAACAGAAACAGACTCACAGACTTCAAAAACAGAATCAACTGTAGAGCTTTTAGAAAATGCTGACGCCCAGGCCAAGCTCAGACCAGCGAAATCAGAATTTCCAGGAGCTGAGCATCTGTACTTTCTCAAAGCTCTATACGTCTCCCCCCTCGTCCCCCACCAATGACCCCGATGATGGGCTGGGTTTGGGACGACTGGCTTTGGCCACGGGAGAAAAGGAGCTGGGATCTAAGGATGATGTATTTCTGTCCTGGAGCCTGAGAGAGGCAGAAAGTCGAAGGCTCCCAGAGCACAGAGACAGGTGGAATGGGCATCACATAATACCAGACCCCTGCACTTGGCTTTGCAATTTATAAAGCAATCCCACAGGTATGACTGTGTGTGACCCCCCACCATAACCTGGCAAGGTAGCCAGGTCAGGGATGACAGTCTCCATTTTACAGCTGGGGACGCAGGTTGGAAGCGGTTAAGCAACTTGCTCAAGGTCACATAGCCAGTGAGCGGCAGAGCTGGGCTCTTATGAGTCCATGACCTCCGACTGCTTCAGGGCTGCTCCAGCCTCCCTCCGCCACTGGAATCCCCTCTCTTGCAGGGGCCAAGTGGCCATAACTCCCCTGTGAGGAGCAGCAGCCACTGCCTGAGCCAGCTGCAAACATCATGGAAACTGATGAAGGCAGAATTGGGTTGGAAGGCCTCATCTAAATATCTCTTAGAATCATTCTTTGGCCGGCTTGTTTCCATAGCAAGATCTGTGTCAACGTACATGACTCACATCTCCAAATAAGGCTTCTATCATCTCAGGCTGGGTAGGATGCGAGACCATCGGTCTGTGTGGCACGATGTCACCCTGGCAGGAGCTGGAGGGTATGGTGTGCCTGACTTCACGAGACTTTACCAATTATGGAATTGTTTCACTGGCTGCAGACTTCAGAACTGGCTCATGTCCTAGGGCAGCTGCTCCTCAGGGCTCAGCCGTGAATCCACGTCCTGTCTTGGGGCCCAGGGGTGTAGTCTGGGAGTGAAGAGCAGCCTGAGCCCATGGATCGGCCAATACATCCAGAGAAGCTGAACTTCATGCTGCTGGCAGCATGCTAGGACCAGGTGGGCAGCCTGTTCTGACCCAGAGTCGCTCTCGTTGCTGAGTTGTAGCCCTAGAGACCTGAGGGAACACTGTGGGCTGGTTTTCCCAGGCTATGCTCTGAGTGACCTTCGCAGCTGTGCCGAGGAATAAGTCTGACCCTGCAGGCTCTCTGTAGAAGGCGAGGTCTGGGAGGGTCCATCCTGGTCTTCTGTGCTGCTCTGCTGGTCCTGTCAACTCAGCTTCCTCAACAGAGGGCAGATCCAGCAAAACCATGGATACCCACAGGCATCCTTGCCAGCACAGGCTTCATCAATCCACCTCTTTGGGGTGGAGGGTGCAGCTGGAGAGGAGGGCATTTAAGGCAGAAAAGTTGATGAGAAAGCTCCCCCACGGGGGTCCTACATAGTCTCTGCAAGAGCCCGGGCCCTTGAGCCTTGTTCACTTAGATTCAGCAAAGCCTGAGGGGTCTCCCACCCTCACGCTTCTCTGTCCATGGCTCCTTCAAGGAGTGAAGGGAATATGAAAACAGTACAAACCCAAGAGCGCCATGTCCAGAAGAGGAAGGCTGGGGGCAGAATGAAGGTCAGGACCAGTAACACCACAGGGGGGAATGGTCAGCTCCCCCTTGCCGGCTCCTCCCACTTCAACATCACCCCCATCCCATGTGATTCTCTCTCTTTTTCTCCCTTTCACTTTCTCATAAATTGCCTGGCAGGATCACTCACTCATCCTTCTGCGTGAATGACCTCTCCCTGGTGGCGGCTGCTGAAGCCTGGGTCCTGGGAGCAGAGTGGGGACAGGAGTGAGAGCCCTGTGTTCCCAATGCCCCCAGGAGTGGGGGACCCTGCTGGACCACAGCCTCCGCCTTTGGAACCTACTTTTTCTCCATTTTCTCCCATCTCCTCCTCCCTGTGCCCTGTGACCAGTGTCCTGGTGACTCTCATGTGCATGACTGTATGAGCTGAAGCTTTGACTTGCTGGGATACTTTGCACAAGTACCCACACCCACCCAGAGCACAGCCCCAAGAAAACCCATGGGGAAAAGAGAAAGGTAGCTATAAAAGCATGGCTTGGCTGCTCAAACCTAATACAAGGACTCAAGAATCCCAGCGTTGGGTGAGACCTTCAGGCCACCTAATCCTGCCTTCTATTGGATGCAAGCACATAGCCAGTTATTCAATGTGTTTGCCGGTTACACCCCATTCGAGGGACAAATGATAAGAGTAGTACACGGCATTAAACGTAATCAGATGTGACTTATGAAAGAGTTTGACTCAGCATTAAACTGTGCTTATCTGTACTGGGGCCCTAATTGGTTGCTCGTGTACCATGATAATTTACTCATAATTACAAAAACAAAGGACTGGGAGCATTCCTTACGTTTCTTGGTTACTCAGCCTTTTAAAGAAGCCCCGGGGGTGTCTTCAAGATGGTGGAGGAATAAGACGTGGAGATCACCTTCCTCCCCACAGATACATCATAACTACATCTACATGTGGAACAACTCCTACAGAACACCTACTGAACGCTGGCAGAAAACTTCAGCCTTCCCAAAAAGACACCCTCAGGCGACCTACATGCAGAGGCGGGACCAAATCCAAAGCTGAACCCCAGGAGCTGCATGAACAAAGAAGAGAAAGGGAAATCTCTCCCAGCAGCCTCAGGAGCAATGGATTAAATCTCCACAATCAACTTCATATAACCTGCATCTATGGAATACCTGAATAGACAATGAATCATCCCAAAATTGAGGTGGTGGACTTTGGGAGCAACTGTAGACATGGGGTTTGCTTTCTTCATCTAATTTGTTTCTGGTTTTATGTTTATCTTAGTTTAGTATTTAGAGTTTATTATCATTGGTAGATTTGTTTATTGATTTGGTTGCTCTCTTCCTTTATATATATATAGATATAGATATATTTTTTCCTTTTTCTCTTTTTTTGACTGTGTATGTTTATGCTTCTTTGTGTGATTTTGCCTGTATAGCTTTGCTTTTGCCATTTGTCCTAGGGTTCTGACTGTCCATTTTTTGATTTTTTATTTTTTTTAGTATACTTTTTAGTGCCTGTTATCATTAGTGGGTTTGTTTACTGGTTTGGTTGCTCACTTCTGTCTTTCTCTCTTTAATTACTTTTTTATTTTTAATAATTTTTTTCTATTTTAATAACTATTTATTTATTTATTTTTCTCCATTTGCTTCTGAGCCGGGTGGCTGACAGGGTCTTGTTGCTATGGACAGGTGTCAGGCCTGAGCCTCTGAGGTGGGAGAGCGAGTTCAGGACACTGGTCCACCAGATACTTCCCGGCCCCATGTAATGTGAAGCAGCAAAAGCTCTCCCAGAGATCTCCATCTCAATGCTAAGACCAAGCTCCACTCAATGACCAGTAAGCTACAGTGCTGGACACCCTATGCCAAACAACTAGCAAGACAGGAACACAAACCCACCCATTAGCAGAGAGGCTGCTTAAAATCATACTAAGGTCACAGACACCCCAACACACCACAGGACGCGGTCCTGCCCACCAGAAAGACAAGATCCAGCCTCATCCACCAGAATCCAGGCACCAGTCCCCTCCACCAGGAAGCCTACATAACCCACTGAACCAACCTTACCCACTGGGGGCAGACACCAAAAACAATGGGAGCTACAAACCTGCAGCCTGTGAAAAGGAGACCCCAAACACAGTAAGTTGAGCAAAATGAGAAGACAGAGAAACACACAGCAGATGAAGGAGCAAGGTAAAAGCCCACCAGACCAAACAAATGAAGAGGCAATAGGCAGTCTACCTGAAAAATAATTCAGAATAATGATAGTAAAGATGATCCAAAATCTTGGAAATAGAAAGGAGAAAATACAAGAAACGTTTAACAAGGACCTAGAAGAGCTAAAGAGCAAACAAACAATGATGAACAACACGATAAATGTAATTAAAAATTCTCTAGAAGGGATCAATAGCAGAATAACTGAGGCAGAAGAATGGACAAGTGACCGGGAAGATAAAATAGTGGAAATAACTACCACAGAGCAGAAGAAAAAAGAATGAAAAGAATTGAGGACAATCTCAGAGACCTCTGGGACAACATTAAATGCACCAACATTCGAATTATGTGGGCCCCAGAAAAAGAAGAGAGAAAAAAGGGGACTGAGGAAGTATTTGAAGAGATTAGAGTTGAAAATTTCCCTAATATGGGGAAGGAAAGAGTCAAGTCCAGGAAGTGCAGAGAGTCCCATACAGAATAAATCCAAGGAGAAACACGCCAAGACATATATTAATCAAACTATCAAAAATTAAACACAAAGAAAAATATTAAAAGCAGCCAGGGAAAAGCAACACATAACATACAAGGCAATCCCCATACAGTTAACAGCTGATCTTTCAGCAGAAACTCTGCAAGCCAGAAGGGAGTGGCAGGACCTATTTAAAGTGATGAAAGGGAAAAAGCTACAACCAAGATTACTCTACCCAGCAAGGATCTCATTCAGATTCAATGGAGAAATTAAAACCTTTACAGATAAGCAAAAGCTAAGAGAATTCAACACCACCAAAGGAGCTCTACAACAAGTGCTAAAGGAACTTCTCTAGGCAGGACACACAAGAGAAGGAAAAGACTTACAATAACAAACCCAAAACAATTAAGGAAATGGTAATAGGAACATACATATTGATAACTAACTTAAATGTAAATGGACTAAATTCTCCAACGAAAAGACATAGACTGGCTGAATGGATACAAAAACAAGACCCATACGTATGCTGTCTACAAGAGACCCACTTCAGACCTAGGGACACATACAGACTGAAAGTGAGGGGACTGAAAAAGATATTCCATGCCAACGGAAATCAAAAGAAAGCTGGAGTAGCAATTCTTATATTAGACAAAATAGACTTTAAAATAAAGACTATTACAAGAGACAAAGAGGGACACTACATAATGATCAAGGGATCAATCCAAGAAGATATAACAATTGTAAATATATATGCACCCAACATAGGAGCACCTCAATACACAAGGCAAATGTTAACAGCCATAAAAGGGGAAATTGACAGTAACAAAATAATAGTAGGGGACTTTAAAACCCCACTTTCACCAATGGAGAGATCATCCAGAATGTAAATAAATAAGGAAACACAAGCTTTAAATGATACATTAAACAAGATGGACTTAATTGATATTTATAGGACATTCCATCCAAAAACAGCAGATTACACTTTCTTCTCAAGTACTCATGGAACATTCTCCAGGATAGATCATATCTTGGGTCACAAATCAAGCCTTGGTAAATTTAAGAAAATTGAAATCATATTATGTATCTTTTCTGACCACAATGCTTTGAGACTAGATATCAATTACAGGAAAAAAAATCTGTAAAAATACAAACACATGGAGGCTAAACAATACACTACTAAATAACCAAGAGATCACTGAAGAAATCAAAGAGGAAATAAAAAAATACCTAGAAACAAATGACAATGAAAACAAGATGGCCCAAAACCTGTGGGATGCAGCAAAAGCAGTTCTAAAAGGGAAGTTTATAGCAATACAATCCTACCTCAAGAAACAAGAATCGTCTCAAATAAACAACCCAACCTTACACCTAAAGCAAATAGAGAAAGAAGAACAAAAAAACCCCAAAGTTAGCAGAAGGAAAGAAATAAAGATCAGATCAGCAATAAATGAAAAATACATGAAGGAAATGATAGCAAAGATCAATAAACCTAAAAGTTGGTTCTTTGAGAAGATAAACAAAATTGATAAACCATTAGCCAGATTTATCAAGAAAAAAAGGAGGAAGACTCATATCAATAAAATCAGAAATGAAAAAGGAGAGGTAACAACTGACACTGCAAATATACAAAGGATCATGAGAGATTACTACAAGCAACTATATGCCAAGAAAATGGGCAACCTGGAAGAAATGGAGTAATTCTTAGAAAAGCACAACCTTCCAAGACTGATCCAGGAAGAAATAGAAAATATAAATAGACCAATCACAAGCACTGAAATTGAAACTGTGATTAAAAATCTTCCAACAGGGGCTTCCCTGGTGGCGCAGTGGTTGAGAGTCCGCTTGCCGATGCAGGGGACACGGGTTCGTGCCCTGGTCCGGGAGGATCCCACATGCCGCGGAGCGGCTGGGCCCATGGGCCATGGCCGCTAGGCCTGCGCGTCCGGAGTCTGTGCTCCGCAATGGGAGAGGCCACAACAGTGAGAGGCCCGCGAACCACAAAGAAAAAAAAAAAAATCTTCCAACAAACAAAGCCCAGGACTAGACGGCTTCACAGGCGAATTCTATCAAACATTTAGAGAAGAGCAAACACCTATCCTTCTCAAACTCTTCCAAAATATAGCAGAGGGAAGAACACTCCCAAACTCATTCTACAAGGGCACCATCACACTGATACCAACACCAGACAAAGATGCCACAAAAAAAGAAAACTACAGGCCAATATCACAGATGAACATAGATGCAAAAATCCTCAACAAAATACTAGCAAACAGAATCCAACAGCACATTAAAAGGATCATATACCATGATCAACTGCGTTTTAACCCAGGAATGCAAGGATTTTTCAATATGCTCAAATCAATCAATGTGATAAACCATATTAACAAATTGAAGGAGAAAAACCATATGATCATCTCAATAGATGCAGAGAAAGCTTTCGACAAAATTCAACACCAATTTATGATAAAAACCCTCCAGAAAGTAGGCATAGAGGGAACTTACCTCAACATAATAAAGGCCATATATGACAAACCCACAGCCAACATCGTTCTCAATGGTGAAAAACTGAAACCATTTCCACTAAGGAACAAGACAAGGTTGTCCACTCTCACCACTATCATTCAACATAGTTTTGGAAGTTATTAGCCACAGCAATCAGAGAAGAAAAGGAAATAAAAGGAATCCAAATCGGAAAAGAAGAAGTAAAGCTGTCACTGTTTGCAGATGACATGATACTATACATAGAGAATCCTAAAGATGCTACCAGAAAACTACTAGAGCTAATCAGTGAATCTCGTAAAGTAGCAGGATACAAAATTAATGCACAGAAATCTCTTGCATTCAGATCCTTTTTGACCCACCTCCTAGAGAAATGGAAATAAAAACAAAAATAAACAAATGGGACCTAATGAAACTTAAAAGCTTTTGCACAGGGCTTCCCTGGTGGCGCAGTGGTTGAGAGTCCGCCTGCCGATGCAGGGGACATGGGTTCGTGCCCCGGTCTGGGAAGATCCCACATGTCACAGAGCGGCTGGGCCCGTGAGCCATGGCCACTGAGCCTGCATGTCCGTAGCCTGGGCTCTACAACGGGAGAGGCCACAATAGTGAGAGGCCAGTGTACCACAAAAAAAAAAAAAAGCTTTTGCATAGCAAACGAAACCATAAGCAAGACCAAAAGACAACCCTCAGAATGGGAGAAAATATTTGCAAATGAAGCAACTGACAAAGGATTAATCTCCAAAATTTAT
Organism: Mesoplodon bidens; assembly: GCF_964165515.1. Lineage (NCBI taxonomy): Eukaryota > Metazoa > Chordata > Mammalia > Artiodactyla > Ziphiidae > Mesoplodon > Mesoplodon bidens. Next base: position 86,436,380 of record NC_138166.1, read on the forward strand.
AAGCAGCTCATGCAGCTCAATAACAAAAAAAAACCCAATCCAAAAATGGGCAGAAGACCTTAATAGACATTTCTCCAAAGGAGATATACAGACTGCCAACAAACACATGAAAGAATGCTCAACATCAGTAATCATTAGAGAAATGCAAATCAAAACTACAATGAGGTATCATCTCACACCGGTCAGAATGGCCATCAACAAAAAATCTACAAACAATAAATGCTGGAGAGGGTGTGGAGAAAAGGGAACACTCTTGCACTGTTGGTGGGAATGTAAATTGATACAGCCACTGTGGAAAACAGTATGGAGTTTCCTTAAAAAACTACAAATAGAACTACCATACGACCCAGCAATCCCACTCCTGGGCATGTACCCTGAGAAAACCATAATTCAAAAAGAGTCATGTACCAAAATGTTCATTGCAGCTCTATTTACAATAGCCAGGACATGGAAGCAACCTAAGTATACATCAACAAATGAATGGATAAAGAAGATGTGGCACATATATACAATGGAATATTACTCAGCCATGCAAAGAAACGAAATTGAGTTATCTGTAGTGAGGTAGATGGACCTAGAGTCTGTCATACAGAGTGAAGTAAGTCGGAAAGAGAAAAACAAATACCGTATGCTAACACATATATATGGAATCTAAGAAAAAAAAAAAAGCTCATGAAGAACCTAGGGGTAAGACAAGAATAAAGACACAGACCTACTAGAGAATGGACTTGATGATATGGGGAGGGGGAAGGGTAAGCTGTGACAAAGTGAGAGAGTGGCATGGACATATATACACTACCAAACATAAAACAGATAGCTAGTGGGAAGCAGCCACATAGCACAGGGAGATCAGCTCGGTGGTTTGTGACCACCTAGAGGGGTGGGATAGGGAGGGTGGGAGGCAGGGAGACGCAAGAGGGAAGAGATATGGGAACAGATGTATATGTATAACTGATTCACTTTGTTATAAAGCAGAAACTAACACACCATTGTAAAGAAATTATACTCCAATAAAGATGTTAAAAAAAATGAAAGAAATCTCTTGCATTCTTATACACTAATGCTGAAAAATCTGAAAGGGAAATTAAGGAAATATTCTCATTTACCATTGCAACAAAAAAGAATAAAATACCTAGGAATAAACCTACCTAAGGAGACAAAAGATATGTATGCAGAAAACTATAAGACACTGATGAAAGAAATTAAAGATGATACAAACAGATGGATAGATATACTATGTTCTTGGATGGGAAGAATCAACATTGTGAAAATGAGTATACTACCCAAAGCAATCTAAAGATTCAATGCGATCCCTATCAAACTACCAATGGCATTTTTCACAGAAGTAGAACAAAAAATTTCACAATTTGTATGGAAACACAAAAGACCCCGAAGAGCCAAAGCAATCTTGAGAAAGAAAAACAGAGCTGGAGGAATCAGGCTCCCTGACTTCAGACTATATACAGTAATCAAGACAGTATGGTACTGGCACAAAAACAGAAATATAGATCAATGGAACAGGATAGAAAGCCCAGAGATAAACCCATGCACATATGGTCACCTTATCTTTGATAAAGGAGGCAAGAATATACAATGGAGAAAAGACAGTCTCTTCAATAAATGGTGCTGGGACAAATGGACAGCTATGTGTAAAAGAATGAAATTAGAACACTCCTTAACACCATACACAATAATAAACTCAAAATGTACTAAAGACCTAAATGTAAGACTGGACACTATAAAAACTCTTAGAGGAAAAATAGGCAGAACACTCCATGATATAAATCACAGCAAGATCCTTTTTGACCCACCTGCTAGAGGAATGTAAAGAAAAACAAAAATAAACAGATGGGACCTAATGAAACTTAAAAGCTTTTGCACAGCAAAGGAAACCATAAACAAGATGAAAAGACAACCCTCAGAATGGGAGAAAATATTTGCAAACGAAGCAACTGACAAAGGATTAATCTCCAAACTATACAAGCAGCTCATGCAGCTCAGTATCAAAACAACAAACAAGCCAATCCAAAAATGGGCAGAAGACCTAAATAGACATTTCTCCAAAGAAGATATACAGACTGCCAACAAACACATGAAAGAATGCTCAACATCATTAATCATTAGAGAAATGCAAATCAAAATTACAATGAGGTATCAACTCACACCGGTCAGAATGGCCACCATCAAAAAATGTACAAAGAATAAATGCTGGAGAGGGTGTGGAGAAAATGGAACACTCTTGCACTGTTGGTGGGAATGTAAATTGATACAGCCACTATTGAGAACAGTATGGAGGTTCCTTAAAAAAACAGAAATAGAACTACCATACAACTCAGCAATCCCACTCCTGGGCATATACCCTGAGAGAACCATAATTCAAGAAGAGTCAGGTACCACAGTGTTCATTGCAGCTCTATTTACAACAGCCAGGACATGGAAGCAACCTAAGTGTCCACTGACAGATGAATGGATAAAGAATATGGGCACATATATACAATGGAATAATACTCAGCCATAAAAAGAAACAAAATTGAGTTATTTGTAGTGAGGTGGATGGACCTAGAGTCTGTCATACAGAGTGAAATCAGTCAGAAAGAGAAAAACAAATACCGTATGCTAACACATATATATGGAAACCAAAAAAAAAAAAAAAAAAAAGATTCTGAAGAACCTAGGGGCAGGACAGGAATAAAGACGCAGACACAGAGAATGGACTTGAGGACTTAGGGAGGGAGAAGTGTATGCTGGGATGAAGTGAGTGAGTGGCATGGACATATATACACTACCCAGTGTAAAATAGATAGCTAGTGGGAAGCAGCCACATAGCACAGGGAGATTAGCTCAGTGCTTTGTGACCGACTGGAGGGGTGGGATAGGGAGGGTGGGAGGGAGATGTAAGAGGGAGGGGATATGGGGATATATGTATACATATAGCTGATTCACTTTGTTGTACAGCAGAAACTAACACACCATCGTAAAGCAATTATACTCCAATAAAGATGCTAAAAAAAAAAAAGATGGGAAATGATTGGTTCACATCCAGTTTGAAATCCAAAAGAGACTAAAAGGAAAAACTTGTATTCACAATAAACATAGCATGGGACTGGAAAAATAAATAAATAAAGAAGCCCCTCCTCCATCACTAGCAGACAGATACTGAACCCCTCCCAAGTGCAGGGCGTGGGCTGGACACCTGTGGGATGAGGTGAGTTCTCCCAAGGTCCGTCTGCCAATCTGGAATCACTGGATTCTTTGCACCTGGGTCTTGGGTCTTCCCTCTACAGTGGGTGGTATTCCAGAAGGGCAGATGAGAACCTAGACCTGCACACGGATGTTTGTAGCAGCTTTGTGTATAAGTGTCAACACTTGGAAGCAACCAAGACGTCCTTCAGTAGGTGAACAGGTAAATAAGGTGGGGTAAATCCAGACAACGGAATAGTATTCAGCGCTAAAAAGAAATGAGCTACCACACCATGAAAAGACACGAAAGAAGCTTAAATGTAATTTACTAAGTGAAAGAAGCCAATCTGAAAAGTCTACATACTGTATGATTCCAACTCTATAGCTTCTGGAAAAGGCAAAACTACGGAGACACTAAAAAGCTCAATAGCTGCCAGGATTCAGTGGGGAGGGGGGGATGAATAGGTGGAGCACAGGGGATTTTTAGGGCAGTGAAAACATTCTGTAGGATACTAGAATGGTGATCACATGTCATTATACATTTGTCAAAACCCACAGAATGTACAACAAGTGAACCCTAATGTGAACTCTAGACTCTGGGTGATAATGATGTGTTAATATAGGTTCATTGATTGTAACAAATGCACCACTCTGGTGGGAGATACTGATAGTGGGGGAGCCTCTTTGCGGGGAGGGGAGAGCAGGGGCTATATGGGAACTCTCTGTACTTCTGCTTAATTTTATTGTGAACCTAAAATGGCTCTGAAAAATAAAGTCTATTTTAAAAAGCATACCAAACTAGGAAAAGAGGCAATATACTATTCTATCACTTTTAAAAGAGTATGCTCATATTCACGTATCCTCCCTTGCTCTCTTATACAGCCAAATATGAAATGCCCAAGGGGACATGGGGGCAGGGGGGCAGCAGGAGTAGTGCTGCCACCAGAGCCATCGGGAAGCTGCACTGGCTGAGGGACCTGGTATGAATACGAAGAGCCTGGGAAGGGGAAGGACTCAGAGTCCTGTGACTGATGCTCCGTGATGGGCTGAAACAGAAAACGCTTCCTAAGTGGGCTCTGACCATGGACCTGGACTCACCTTCTCTCTCTGTGGGCTTCGCTGGAGGGGGTGGTCAAGAGCCGTGTGCACAGGTAGCAGTGCTGGCAGCGCCAGCCAAGTCTTCCAGAGGTGCCGGTCTGTGTGTTCCTGAACATGCAGGCACACTCACTCCACCTATACGTTAGCTTCTGCCACTCCCAGCGTCGCAAATTCCCTGCTGGTGAATTACACTGGGCCGGACACGCGACAGCCTAGTGTGTGTCCACCATCCACCGCAGAGCCCTCAGCTCTTTCAATAAACAGCCCCAACGCGGCCTCTGGGCATTGGACTGCTAGATGAGGATCAAAGGCGCACGGGCCCAGAGGACCCAGGCAGCTGCTGGCTGGCAAGCGCTGACCCTGAGAGGAAACAGGCCCAACTGGTACCGCTGAATACATCCTCTGGGTAGCAGCAGTCCCTGGCCGAGCACGTGTGACATGGCCAGGTTTCCATGATTCCATGACGAATACCCTCAGTTATGTGTCCTTGTGCAGTGAACAACCTACACCACAGTACAGCGTGGCTCTGTGAGAGCGTGCACAAACAGCCCCAGGGAAATGAATGTATCTCAGGGATCCAGGCACCCAGGTCGAATCCCAGCTCTGCCTTATCTCACATCTGAGATGGGCCAAATATTCCAACCTCCCAGGCTGCTGTTTCCTCACCTGTGAAAGGAGAGGTTCCTTCCTGTTCTGACAATCTAAGACATATGGGAAATCGAGAGCACATTTCCCTTCCTTGACCTAGATTGCCCCTCTTTCCCCTCTTGAACTTGACCGGGTCCTTCCAGACCAGGCTAAAACCGAAAATCAATTTTAATTATAAAAATCCGTTTACTGTACCAATAAATCATCCTGGCCCTGGCTTGGTTGTGGGGAGAAGGATACACCTGGAGCAGGGCTAATAAGTCACTCTCTCCCTCCGCCTCACTGCACCAGGCTGCCCGCCCCCCCCGCTCCTGCTACCATATTCATCACCGTCATTAGGCTGTGGATTATTAATGATGCCCTGGGCCAATGGATGGGAGCCGAGATGCTCTGAAACACATGGTATCGGTTGTAACTTGATTTCCAGCTGACCCCTTGACAGGAGACCCTGATGGGCTTTCTCCCGCTTCCCAGTGGTGGTGGGGGGGAAGATGCATAATGGGAGGTGGGACTGTCTTTTGACTTGGCTCCATATCCAGGGGTCTGAAAGAAGCAGTGGTATAGATAAACGGGGAGAGACAGTACAGCGTTGTCTCTATATCAGCTTCCTGGGGCTATGAGTCCTTTAAATTAATTAACTGATCAATTATTATTGCAGTGAGGGTTATCCCTTATGTGCTTTCAGGAGAGAAGGACCATCTGCTTCAGATGGCCATCTGGGGGCAAGGGGGAGACCCCGTCCTGACGTGAGCTCTATGACACACATGAAGAGGAAGGTAAAAGGTACTGGGTATAAAGGGGGGGGTCAAAACATCAGGGGGTGCTGAGCCCTAGAGGTTGCTTGTCATCCGTATCCCCCCACCCCCGGCTAAGGTCAAGGGTTCAAGTCCACCCACCTCTGTGTGACACTGCAACCCGAGGCTTGGATGGAGATGGGGAAGACAGCCAACAAACAAAGGCTGGCTCTTGCAACCAAGTCCTTCCAGCAGTGGGACCCGAGCCTCGCTTCCTTCATGGAGAGAGGCTCATGGCCAGCCCCCAGTCAAGCCTGGGTCCCCGAGACCTCCGTTCACACGGCCTGCTCAAGGGCACTGGTGAAAATGGCCTGTCCAGATGGGAGGGAAGGCCGACCCTCTCCCTGGGGTACCTGGGCTTTTGTGTCCTCCCTGCTATACATCTAGACAGTAGAGATGTGAGACAGGTAGCCTGCGTGGAAGGGAAGTCGTGTGGCTGACCCATCATCAGCAGGGTAGAGCCACGAGTGGCTTTTAGGATGGGACTGCAGGACTGACCGAGGTACATGGGTCCTGGTCACCTAAATTCACTGCTATCCTGGCACAGGTTTACCAGGAAGCGGGAACCTACAGCATTTTCAACTGGCCAGGCTGGCAGCCACCCAGCAGATCACAGTGAGCTGGCTGGTGCAGCTCTACCTACGACTTACCAGATCTGTGTTCTTGGGCAAGTTACTTAGTATCTTTGAGCCTCAGTTTCTTCACTATAAAATGGGGATTCTAGTCCTTGCCTTGGTTGTTATGAGAGTATTTCGCACAGTAGGTCTGGTTTGGAATATTTTACTGATCATCAGCATCTCTTCCTGAAGATGGAAAGGAGATAACACTCAAGACCTATCAAATTGGCCATGTGCCTGCATTGATTTTTGCGGGAGGGAAAATTAAAAGGGACACCCCAAATGAGAATTTAGAATTGTTTACAGAATCACGGCAGAGGCACCGAATTTAATATTTAAAATCGGATTTGAGACTAACTGTGGCACATGTCAGCTGTGTGACTTTTGAGAAGTCATTCAACCTTTCTCATCTGTTACATAAGATAATGATGGCAACTTCGAAGCACTGCAGGGCAGGTTCAACGAGGTATTGTGTGGAAAGGCACTTGGGAGATGGCAAGTACTAAACAGATCCATGATATCATTTCATTTGCTCCCACTGTCCCATTAGCAAAGATAATTTAGAGTTCGCCTGTACCAAGCTTTCTAGGGAGCATAAATGATAGTAACTATTAAATTCACTACCTTCCATTAAGGCACCAGAGGGGAAATCACTTTTCTTTTTTCGTCTACACATCATCATTTCAGATATCCTGCTACAATGAGATGCAAGACTGAGAACATTATAAAAAAGTAAGAACCAAAAAGAAAGAAGAAGAAAAAGCAACTAAGCTCAGACATAGATCCCCAAGCTGAAGAACTGGTTTAATTAAATTGAAAACCCTGGGGCTTGTGGTAATTGTTACTAAGGAATCTATATCCCATCAGAACCCTCTCCCCTGGAGTTTACTCCCTCTGTCTTTATACTGGGCACTAAAATTGCTTCTATCTTTGGGCAGATGCAGACACAGAGCCCAGAGATCATTGTGGGGTGACTGTCTAGTGTGGGGCTTGGGGAGCAGCAGCGAACAACTTGGTCCAAACCTGATCTTGTCCTTGAATTTCCCTGACTTGGACATCACTCATTCCTTATGTAAAAGGGCAACATATGCCCTCTCTTAGGGCTGGTTATCAGGGATGCGTAAAGTAGGCAATGCTTGCTTTTGGAGCCCTTCCACTGCTCTGCTGTCTGCAAGGGGGTTGGGTTTCTAACACCACCCAAAGCTCTGGCCCTACTGGGTTCCTGATGTCCCTGAGCCACTGCCACTTGTTTTTTGGGCACCAGTTGGCTATAAGAAATACCTGGGCTGTCTCCCCTTTTGATGCCACTAGAGCAGCTAGATCCCAGAAGTAATACAACAGCAACTTTTTTTTTTTTTTTTTTTTTTGGCTGTATGTGGGCCTCTCACTGTTGTGGCCTCTCCCCTTGTGGAGCACAGGCTCCGGATGCCAGGCTCAGCGGCCATGGCTCACGGGCCCAGCCGCTCCACAGCATGTGGGATCTTCCCGAACCGGGGCACGAACCCGTGTCCCCTGCATCGGCAGGCGGACTCTCAACCACTGCGCCACCAGGGAAGCCCCCAACAGCAACTTTTAAACAGTGCTTAAAATAACAACAAATATATAAACAGCAATGAGTGAGGGCAGCAAGAGACAGTTTGGTACAGTGGAAAGAGCCCTGGAGAGACTTGGGTTTGGTTCCCGACTACACCATTTCCTAGGTTCATGACTTTGGGTGTTGATTCTGAATTTTATATACTTAAAATAATATCCTGCTTATCAATTATCAAGCAAGATAATTATTTGCTGGGTCTCTATCCCAGGCTAAATTCTGTGCTACAATTGGTCAGGTCAGGCAAGAAGACACCTTAAAAGTCAAAGAGAAGCCTTTGGAACCATTATTCATTCTTAGATGGTCAGCCGTCATCATGAATTGAACAATTAAGAATTGGGTGGCAATATACAGAGTGCTATGTAGGAAGGACCACATAGAAGGAAAAGAGCAAGAAGCCAGGATTGGGATCATTTTCAGTTTGCGGCAAAGAAGTGAGCCAGGATAGGGCACATCCTATCCATGTGGTCCACATGGTCCTCTCTAGGTAGGTATGGATCTCTGACTCCCACGTAAACATCCTGAATAGTTGCAGCAAGTGTACACAGGCCCTGGCAGACAGACATGTGAGCTGGACGGTCCTCGAAGAACAGGACATAGCTGCAAGTGCTGTGCACCATGACCTTGCCAGGCAACTCAGGCAGGCATGAATGTCCTGAGCAACCATCGAAAGGCAGGGAGCCAGAGCAGGACAGGGGGCCCAAAGGGCTTGGGAGATCCATAGATCACATGCTCACACCCTTGATAGTGAACAGCAGGGTACGTGGAGATGCAAAGAGGTCCTAACTATAGCATGAAAAGGGATGAAGTGAGAATAAGAAAAAAATTCATTAGAAAGAGAGGAGGTCTTCAACGGTTCAAAGTCCAGAACAACTTGACTCAGTATCAAGTTGAGTCAAGTTTGAGGCTCAGCAGACCTCAAATGCCACGATGAAGCCCTGCTTCCTGAAGTTCACTGGGCTGGAACCCAAACTGAATCCAGCTCAAGGGAAAGAGTGAATGTGTGTGTGTGTGTGTGTCTGTGTGTGTCTGTGTGTGTGTCTGTGTGTGTGAGAGAGAGAGAGAGAGAGAGAACAGGGTGGTTAGACTTTTAAATTCCATCACAGCCAATTATCACAACTATGTCCATTTTTCCAGCCTGCCAGACAGAGTCAAAAACTCTGTGTGAATTTGATGTCTCCAACCTTTCAAAACATTACTGTGAAGTTGAAAGTTTCTGGCATCTTTTGATTAAACATTGTGTTAAGTAATGACTGTTTTATTTTTATTCTTTTTCGCCCCCTTTAAATTACTGATTGTTGTCTGACATTAGGGCCCCATTTGCTCTTATTAAATTAGCAAGCCTACAAAACTCTTAATGAATTGAAATTCATCAAATGTTTGGAAACGAAAGCAATCTTAAGATTCTTTTCCTTCTAACGTATCTCTGTGTGAAACGTTTCACTTTCCCATACACTCACTTGGGTTCAGACAGCGGCATATAGAGATTCTTAGTCCACTTGAAGCAGCAGGGAGTCAGCTGCCCAGGGAGGCACAAGAACTTGAGTGCTTGGGTGGTTCTTCCAACAGGCAACGTGCTGTCCCTCTGCCTAAGCGCTGACTTCCTGGCTGCACCAAGTGATTCCTAATTTCCTTCCGAGGAGGCCTTGGAACTTTGATGCATTTGAAAAGGCATTGCTAGGATGCAGTCTGTGGTCATCAAACAGACTTAATTCTCTTTTTAGGACAACCTGACTGGTCGGCAAAGGGGTTAAACTTGTATTTGGGCCATGCTGCCTGTTAGCTAATTGTGAGCTGATGGGATGGGGATCCTGGAACCCAGTGTCCCATCTTCTCTGGACTTTTTTTCTTTTCCGATGTCATCCTCATATAGAAGCAGACATTGACTGAGGTTCCTACTGAGATCCTGAGCTTTGTAAAGGGTGTACAGCCCTGAAACCATCACAGGGCTTGGGGTCTGGTGTATAGCATAACCACCCAATTAGGGAGCATCCAGGGGCAAACTCCATACTGACTCTTGCCCTACAAGTCAGAAAAAATAATCAGGTGACTGGGCGACGCTGCTCAAATTTCAGTCATTGGTTTACCTTGGGAAATGGGGTTGCTAAATGAGTTTCATGTATGCCTTTAGGACAAGCCTGAGGAAGGTGACGACAGCAGGAGGGGCATGGCCCAAGGGAAACACTTTCCTCTCTGGCCACCAACTACTCTCTAGCTAGTCTTGGACCAGCATGTAGTCTCAAAGCCAGTTATGCCTGGACAGGTGTGCATGGGGCAAAGAGGTAGGTCTGGCTCACCGAGGCTTTGCCCTGAGAGCCGCTGTGCTCGTGACTTACTGTGTGTCCCAGCTGCTCATGAGTCCGGACACACAACCCAAAGCAGCCCTGGTGGAGGCTTTGCAGGTTGGTCTACCAGGACTATTCGGTGTAGTCAGGAATCACCTGGCAGCCCTTGGGAACGTAGCAAGACATTTCGTGCTGTCGTTCCATGAGCAGGTCTGCTTAACATTTAGAGCTCTGCCATTGGCTTGTTATAGGATACAGGGATCTTAGATGTCTAATCCATAGGATGAGAAAAATGTCTCCTTGTATGTACTTGGAAAACAAATATACATTATAGAACAAATAACACCTTAATCCAAAAGGAGGCTGCTGTAAATCTTCACCACAACTGGGCAAAGGAAAGAACCCTCGGGGTTTCTGCCCATGTCTGAAAGCTGAATCCCGGTCTCCTTACTCCTGCTTACTTCTCAGTAGCATGACCCTGGTCATCAGGAGTTAACTCCACCTGACTCTAAAGCATGGACTACCACCCAGAACAGGGAGCTGGGCAATGGAGAATCCCGCCAGGACCAGTATTGACTGGCTTGCGTGATGAGTTGGTTAACTGAATATCACTGCTTTCTAATATAATTAAAACAAGATAAATACTGGGGCTTTGTCCCGTAAGCAAGTGCCATTAGTGATCGTGGTGCACACCCTGATTAAAAATGCAATCGACTGGGAGGATAATTTATGAACTTGCCAGCCTCTGGTGCCACTCCATGGTTTGTGGGGCCTGGAGATACGATGTGGCTGGCGTGGAACTTCCTAACCTGTCATGATTGCCTTGGTCTCTTGGTAAAGAAAATTGTTACACAAGGAAATATATGGGATGGTCTCTCCTTGCAGGTAGCACTCCTCTGTGCTTGCCATGAGCGCCTTGGTAAAGTATCAGAGAGGGATGCCTACAGCACCATGGGACCGTCATGACTATTTCCCCCTTTCCCTCACTTCCCTCAATCCCCAATGCAATACTGGCTCCCAGCCCTCTCTCCGTAATCCTTTGTTTTATCCTCATCAGGTTCATTATGAGTTTGAAAATATGGTTGGATCACTGATCTGATGATGAAATAAATACCTATGAAAAATTACTTGAAGCAAAGCAAGTATGGCTAGCGGGAAAGGCACAGGACTTATTTACTTGGGGGCTGAGGGGACCAATCCACAGGTTGCTAAGAGAAGCAGCTAAATGCCTTGGGCTTTTGCCTCCTATGCACCGTGCAGGTGCCCATGGAGTAATCCCCTCCCACTGGACATCTCAGATGGTGGGTTCCTGCAGAAGGGGGCAGGCTGCCAGACTCAGTGGAGCACAGGTTTCAGCCCTCTTCTCTTGGATGTCATCTGCTGCTTCCTCAGCCAACTGAGGCATGTGTGTCAACTGCCAGCCTGGCTGGTGCATGTGTGGTAGAGAAGGGTCATGTCACCTTCCCTGAGTCACTTCCATTGAGGTCTCAGCTGTCCCTGCTTAGAGCGAAGGGAGAAACCCTTCACTGAGAGCTGGTGGGGGTCTCGGTGAGATGCAATTGGTAAGTACTTGGAGTACATCCAAGGAAGGTGCTATATAAATACAAGGTGTTATTATCCTAGTAACTGATGTTCTTAATTTTGGGAATGTGTCCAGGTATGCTGACTGGTGAGCAAACATTACAGATGGGAAGGAGTTGAAGAACTCTGTGGCTGATGCCCAGAGCAGAATGGAACACCACATCGGCACTGCCTCAGAACTGTGTAGTGTTCTGATGAGGGGTTAGGTGTGCCTGAAAGAGCCAGTAGATGTGACGGTACAGATGCAGCCCTATTGTAGATCTGGTGAGGTGGCTCTGACACTTTTATTTTCTGCCAAAAAAAAAAGGATTTTTTTCTGGCAACTGCTGTCCTTTCAAAAACATCTCCCTTTAGTGGCTTTATTTTATTTTTATTTTTTTTCTGAGAGAGTGGTTTCATCTTGTTGTCCTTTTCTTTTCCCTGAGATGCTGCCAGGTTTGGATGAACAGGGGACACACTGCTGGGACATCTGATGTTTCTATCACTAGAGAGAAGAGAAAGGAATGAGGCAAAGAGGGTGGCCTGCAGAGGGTAGCAGGAGCTGCCCTTAGCACATAATGGGAAGTCAGGGCTGAGCCCCCCACCTTTAATGGGAATCATAAAGAAACGTGCTTGAGGGGGTGACAGGAATAATCTAGAACACCAGCATGCTCAGAAATCCATTCTGTTCACCCTTAGGTTTTCTAAAAGCTGAACTCATCTTCCTAAATGCTTATTTGGAGACAAAATACCACGTGTAAAGAGATATGTATATACAGAGAAATGAGGACATATTTCTACCTACAGTTTTGTTATTACCTTGCCATAAAATAAATGCTTATTAATTTCCATTCCACATATGGAGGGAGCTGCCGCATGTGAATTTTTTTCATCAGTAACTGCTGTGCCTGTGACTCCTTAAGTTATATGTACCACAGAGATGGTTTCCAAATAAGAGCCTGGAGAGATGGACAGATTCACAGATGATAGCAAAAATGTCTAGAAATTATAGACCGACTGAGGTCAGCAAGAAACAAGTTATTCAATATATCCCCTGGGGGCTAGAGCCAGACTTTCCCCCATGGTTCCAAAATTACTTGGCAGTTTCATTAGGGTGAAAGGTAGTGCAGCCTCACAAGTGCAGAGAGTAGAGGTTGTCACTTAAAATGCAGATGGACTTGTCAACCAAACACTTAGAGAGGATGGCATTTTGATGGTCTGCTCCTTCCTGCTCCTCAGACAAGCTGCTCAAATTTGTGGCAGAGAGGAATGGGAGTAAGTAACTGCAGGTATCTGACCGTATGTATGTCTATTCCTGTATAAAAATTCAGGAAATCGGTACTGCTAAGAAACCTGATAGTCAGGCAGAATCATTTACAATGTGAGGGAGCTGTCCTCAGGTTCCGGTGCTGAAATACAGACTCACCAATTTTATCCTTTGAAGTGCCTCCACAATATGAAGGAATGCTTTTTTGCCTGGCTCTGAGTAGAGCTGCTGCTCAACCAACCACGACCAATGTAAAGCTAGAAGAGTACTTATCCCATAGCAAGAGGATGAAGTTTTAGGGAATGTTATGGGAAAATATTCTTTGGACCCTCTCAATGCGTTAGAAATGAGCAGTGCTCACTCATATCCGGTTCTTTTTTCCTTCCTAGGCACCCCCAAAACTGAGCTTTCCAGCCTCCTTGCAATTATGTGGGCCGCTGTGACTAATTCTGGCCCGTGGGGTATGAGTAGAAGTGGTATGTGTAACTGTTGTGCCGAAATGCTTAAGGCGTGTAACCATCCAGCCCCCTCTCTCCTCTGCAGCAACAATGATATAACTATGCCTGATATAGCAGAGGCAAGATGGAATCAGCCTCTATCCCTAAGCCCCCATTTGGAAAGAATCTTCTCTGGAGAGCTGCTGGGCCCCTAGTAAACTCTGAATAAATGAGACATAAAATGTCATGTATTAAGTCTGAAATTTTGAAGTTTATCCTATTCTACCTTTCCCATCTTAATTCATACACTTGGTTAATCATTTTGGTGTCTTACAACCAAGACCACCACAATAAACTTTATGCTACTACCAAAGACATCAAATAAATATACAGGGAAGAAAGGAAGTTTGTTTGCTTGGGAAAAAAATGAAATATATTTGACACTGTCCCCACAGTGATGACTTGTATGTTGGTTTGTTTGGGAAAGCTATGGAAAAAAATGTTTCCAAAAGGTTGAAGTTTCTGTTTGGCATAGAAGTATATTTTTGAACTTCCTTTTAAAATGGTGAAAGAATCTATGTTGGATTTATGATGATCAGAGTTCTACAATGTATGAAGAAGCCAAGTTAATGTGACACCACTGCCATGGAGTGATGGATGTGACCATCAAGCAGAGGTCAAAGCGGATGAGAACTGAACAGAGACCATGGGATTTGGTCAAGAGGCGGTCACAGGCTACCTTTCTAAGAGAGTAGTCTCATTGGAAAAGCCAGATTGCAAAGGGTTGAGGAAAGAGTTGGCAGTGAAAAAATGAAAGTAGAAAGTCTAACCCACAAACTCAGAGTATTTGGTGGCAAAGGAAGGAAATGGGGCTGTAGTTAAAAAGAGAAAAGCAGGGCCTCCCTGGTGGCGCAGTGGTTGAGAGTCCGCCTGCCGATGCAGGGGATACGGGTTCGTGCCCCGGTCTGGGAGGATCCCATATGCCGCGGAGCGGCTGGGCCTGTGAGCCGTGGCCGCTGGGCCTGCGCGTCCGGAGCCTGTGCTCCGCAACGGGAGAGGCCACAACAGTGAGAGGCCCGCATACCACAAAAAGAAAAAAAAAAAAAGAGAAAAGCAAAACTTGAGTTTGACTGAAGACGGAGGTGCAAGAACAAGAGGACAGGAAGAAATAGAAGATTAAAAAATGTAGACAGAAAATCCCTTGTATGTTTGAAGAGAGTAAGATTCAGAGCACAGGTGGAAGACACTCGTGCTTTCACTCTCTTTCCCAAAGAGAGGGAAAATATGAGGGTTTGAAAGGGCTTTCCTCTTGTATTTCTTATTTCTTACCTGAGTCCATGGCATCATCATACAACTAGTTTCTGAGAACTAGTTGGCTGAGAACCCCAGGAATTACCTTAAACTCCTTTATCTCCTTTAGTCTCCCATACATGCTGTTATCACCAAGGCTGTTTAACCACCTAAGCATCCTTTAAACCTATACCTTTGTATAGCCTTAAATCAGGCCCTTAATTCTGATGGAACTATCATAATCACAGCTTTATCCCTTACCAGCTGGGTGACCTCAGGTAAATTACAAACCTCTCAATTTCTCATCTGTAAAATAAAAATAAAAATAACTACTTTGAAGCACTGCTGTGAAGATGAAATTAAATAAGTACCTGACACAGTAACAGCAAAAACTTCTTACTTGGTCTCACTAGCTTTGGATTTCCCATTTTTTTTTATTTGTTCACTGTGTTCCATCAGAATGATGTGTTTGACTTTCAAGTCTGTCACTGTATCCCCTCAGCTTAAATCATGTCAATGAATCCCTATTGTTTATGGGGTAAAAGCCAAGGTTTTGGTTTTTTTTTTTTTTGGTTTTGTTTTTTTTTTAAGTATGTGGAGAGCTCTGTAATTCTAGATTGCACCGACCCAAAGAGATCCCAAATGATCAGAGGCAGGTTCCAGTTAGACGAGGGAAGGGGGCTTTAGCAGGAACTGGATTCCAGGGGTCCCACCTGCAGAACCTCAAGCTGCAGAAGAGCCTGTCTTCTTCCACATCCCCTGCAGGAGTATGTGACAGGCGCTGACTTCCTGAACACTTGAGGATATATCTAATTAGGCCTGCCAAACCAGGCTCTAAAAAACCAGGTAAAGGAGACTAAAATAAACCCAGGAAATGGCTATCCTTAGAAAACAGAGTTTCCCTTTTATTTTCTGAAGATGTGGCTGTAATACATAGTTAAAATATTTTAATTAATGAGTGATCATTCTTATGGAGTTCAGAAGGCTGTCAAGGCACGTCCTCCATTGATAGATAAATGTTCTGTAGCAGAGTTCTACATGTAAAGGCATCAGGGCCTCTAGCAGATACCACTGAAAAGATTCCCATTGGCAACTGCAGGGTCACTCTGAAGCTTCCTCAGGTGGAAAGGGCCACCAGGGAGTGGACCTGGTCATGCTGATTATCCAGCTTTGTCTCTACCTAGAACAGCGAGGGTCTACAGAGGCAATACAAGAGAGGGGCTAAGAGTATAGACTGTTGAGCTGTATCCTATCTTCATCCCTCACGAACTGTGTAATCTTGGGGAGCATTGCTTAACCTCTCTGTGCCTTGGTTTGCTATTCTGTAAGATGGGTTCAAACCTTCCCACAGACTGGGAGAAAATATTTACAAATCACGTAAATGACAGAGTTTGTTTTCATAATATAGAAAAACTCTCAAAACTCAACAATAAGGAAAGAAACATTCTGACTTTTTTAGAAAAGGCAAAAGATTTAAACAGACACTTCACCAATGAAGATATATACATGGCAAATAAGCAAATGAAAATATGCTTAACATCATCAGTCATTAAGAAAATGCAAATTAAAACTATGATGAGATATCCCTACATACCTATGTGAAGGGCAAATAAACAAAAACACCCCCCCAAAAAAAACAATAAACTGCCCCAAACAGACAATACTAAGTGTTAGTGAGGATGGGAAAAAAGAGCTGTGACTCTCTTACTATGCTGGTGAAAATGCAAAATGCAGCCAGCCTGGAAAACAGTTTAGTAGTTTCATATAATGTGACCCAGAAATTCCACTCTTGGATATTTACCCAAGAGAAATGAAAACTTATGCTCATATAAAAACCTGTATGAGAATGTTTATAGGAGCTTTTCCCCAAACTGGAAACAACCCAGATATCATTTGATAGGTGAATGGATAAAGTGAGGTACGGCTGTATCATGGAATACTACTCAGCAATAAAAAGGAGCAACAACACGAATGAATATTAAATTATTGTGTTGAGTAAAAAAATGCCAGATACAAAAGACTACTTATTACATGATTCCATTTACATGAGCTATCAGAAAAGGCAAAACTATAGTGACAGAACAAAGATCGATGATTTCAGGGACTGGTGATGGGGGAGGGGACTGACTGCAAAGGAGCATGAAAGAATGGAAATGTCTATATCAGGACTGTAGTTGTGATTACATTATTGTTTACATTTTTTTCAATTTTAAGAACTCTTTATTTTGAACTAACTTTAGATCTACAGAAAAGTCGCACAAATAGTACAAAGATTTCCCATAACCCCTTCACCTAGCTTTCCCTAGTGTTAAAAGCATACATAATACAGACTGAAAGTAAGGGGATGGAAAAAGATATTCCATGCAAATGGAAACCAAAAGAAAGCTGGAGTAGCAATTCTCCTATCAGACAAAATAGATTTTAAAATAAAGACTATTACAAGAGACAAAGAGGGACACTACATAATGATCAAGGGATCGATCCAAGAAGATATAACAATTGTAAATATTTATGCACCCAACATAGGAGCACCACAATACACAAGGCAAATACTAACAGCCATAAAAGGGGAAATCGACAGTAACACATTCATAGTAGGGGGCTTTATTTAACACCCCACTTTCACCAATGGACAGATCATCCAAAATGAAAATAAATAAGGAAACACAAGCTTTAAATGATACATTAAACAAGATGGACTTAATTGATATTTATAGGACATTCCATCCAAAAACAACAGAATACACATTTTTCTCAAGTGCTCATGGAACAGTCTCCAGGATAGATCATATCTTGGGTCACAAATCAAGCCTAGGTAAATTTAAGAAAATTGAAATCGTATCAAGTATCTTTTCTGACCACAACGCTATGAGACTAGATATCAATTACAGGAAAAGATTTGTAAAAAATACAAACACATGGAGGCTAAACAATATACTACTTAATAACCAAGTGATCACTGAAGAAATCAAAGAGGAAATCAAAAAATACCTAGAAACAAATAACAATGGAGACACGATGACCCAAAACCTATGGGATGCAGCAAAAGCAGTTCTAAGAGGGAAGTTTATAGCAATACAATCCCACCTTAAGAAACAGGAAACACCTCAAGTAAACAACCTGACCTTGCACCTAAAACAATTAGAGAAAGAAGAACAACAAAAAAAAACCAAAGTTAGCAGAAGGAAAGAAATCATAAAAATCAGATCAGAAATAAATGAAAAAGAAATGAAGGAAACGATAGCAAAGATCAATAAAACTAAAAGCTGGTTCTTTGAGAAGATAATCAAAATTGGTAAACCATTAGCCAGACTCATCAAGAAAAAAAGGGAGAAGACTCAAATCAATAGAATTAGAAATGAAAAAGGAGAAGTAACAACTGACACTGCAGAAATACAAAAGATCATGAGAGATTACTACAAGCAACTCTATGCCCATAAAATGGACAACCTGGAAGAAATGGACAAATTCTTAGAAATGCACAACCTGCCAAGACTGAATCAGGAAGAAATAGAAAATATGAACAGACCAATCACAAGCACTGAAATTGAAACTGTGATTAAAAATCTTCCAACAAACAAAAGCCCAGGACCAGAAGGCTTCACAGGCGAATTCTATCAAACATTTAGAGAAGACCTAAAACCTATCCTTCTCAAACTCTTCCAAAATATAGCAGAGGGAGGAACACTCCCAAACTCATTCTATGAGGCCACCATCACCTTGATACCAAAACCAGACAAAGATGTCACAAAGAAAGAAAACTACAGGCCAATATCACTGATGAACATAGATGCAAAAATCATCAACAAAATACTAGCAAACAGAATCCAACAGCACATTAAAAGAATCATATACCATGATCAAGTGGGGTTTATTCCAGGAATGCAAGGATTCTTCAATATACGCAAATCAATCAACGTGATACACCATATTAACAAATTGAAGGAGAAAAACCATATGATCATCTCAATAGATGCAGAGAAAGCTTTTGACAAAATTCAACACCCATTTATGATAAAAAACGCTGCAGAAAGTAGGCATAGAGGGAACTTACCTCAATATAATAAAGGCCATATATGACAAACCCACAGCCAACATCGTCCTCAATGGTGAAAAACTGAAACCATTTCCACTAAGGTCAGGAACAAGACAAGGTTGCCCACTCTCACCACTCTTATTCAACATAGTTTTGGAAGTTTTAGCCACAGCAATCAGAGAAGAAAAGGAAATAAAAGGAATCCAAATCGGAAAAGAAGAAGTAAAGCTGTCACTGTTTGCAGATGACATGATACTATACATAGAGAATCCTAAAGATGCTACCAGAAAACTACTAGAGCTAATCAATGAATGTGGTAAAGTAGCAGGATACAAAATTAATGCACAGAAATCTCTGGCATTCCTATACACTAATGATGAAAAATCTGAAAGTGAAATCTAGATAACACTCCCATTTACCACTGCAACACAAAGAATAAAATATCTAGGAATAAACCTACCTAAGGAGACAAAAGACCTGTATGCAGAAAATTATAAGACACTGATGAAAGAAATTAAAGATGATACAAATAGATGGAGAGAGATACCATGTTCTTGGATTGGAAGAAACAACATTGTGAAAATGAGTATACTACCCAAAGCAATCTACAGATTCAATGCAATCCCTATCAAACTACCACTGGCATTTTTTACAGAACTAGAACAAAAAATTTCACAATTTGTATGGAAACACAAAAGACCCCGAATAGCCAAAGCAATCTTGAGAACGAAAAATGGAGCTGGAGGAATCAGGCTCCCTGACTTCAGACTATACTACAAAGCTACAGTAATCAAGACAGTATGGTACTGGCACAGAAACAGGAAGATATATCAGTGGAACAGGATAGAAAGCCCAGAGATAAACCCACGCACATATGGTCACCTTATCTTTGATAAAGGAGGCAGGAATGTACAGTGGAGAAAGGACAGTCTCTTCAATAAGTGGTGCTGGGAAAACTTGACAGGGACATGTAAAAGTATGAGATTAGATCACTCCCTAACACCATACACAAAAATAAGCTCAAAATCGATTAAAGACCTAAATCTAAGGCCAGACACTATCGAACTCTTAGAGAAAAACATAGGCAGAACACTCTATGACATAAATCACAGCAAGATCCTTTTGGACCCACCTCCTAGAGAAGTGGAAATTAAAACAAAAATAAACAAATGGGACCTAATGAAACTTCAAAGCTTTTGCACAGCAAAGGAAACCATAAACAAGACCAAAAGACAACCCTCAGAATGGGAGAAAATATTTGCAAATGAAGCAACTGACAAAGGATTAATCTCCAAAATTTATAAGCCGCTCATGCAGCTCAATAACAAAAACACAAACAACCCAATCCAAAAATGAGCAGAAGACCTAAATAGACATTTCTCCAAAGAAGATATACAGACTGCCAACAAACACATGAAAGAATGCTCAACATCATTAATCATTAGAGAAATGCAAATCAAAACTACAATGAGATATCATCTCACACCAGTCAGAATGGCCATCATCAAAAAATCTAGAAACAATAAATGTTGGAGAGGGTGTGGAAAAAAGGGAACACTCTTGCACTGTTGGTGGGAATGTGAATTGGTACAGCCACTATGGAGAACAGTATGGATGTTCCTTAAAAAACTACAAATAAAACTACCATATGACCCAGCAATCCCTCTACTGGGCATATACCCTGAGAAAACCATAATTCAAAAAGAGTCATGTACCAAATTGTTCATTGCAGCTCTATTTACAATGGCCTGGAGATGGAAACAACCTAAGTGTCCATCGACAGATGAATGGATAAAGAAGATGTAGCACATATATACAATGGAATATTACTCAGCCATAAAAAGAAACGAATTTGAGCTATTTGTAATGAGGTGGATAGACCTAGAGTCTGTCATACAGAGTGAAGTAAGTCAGAAAGAGAAAGACAAATACCGTATGCTAACATATATATATGGAATTTAAGAAAAAAAAAAGATGTCATGAAGAACCTAGGAGTAAGACAGGAATAAAGACACAGACCTACTGAGAATGGACTTGAGGTTATGGGGAGGGGGAAGGGTAAGCTGTGACAAAGGGAGAGAGAGGCATGGACATATATACACTACCAAACGTAAGGTAGATAGCTAGTGGGAAGCAGTCGCATAGCACAGGGAGATCAGCTCGGTGCTTTGTGACCGCCTGGAGGGGTGGGATAGGGAGGGTGGGAGGAAGGGAGACGCAAGAGGGATGAGATATAGGAACATATGTATATGTATAACTGATTCACGTAAAAAAAAAAAGAATTGTAGAAGAGGGTTTCATAAGGAAATAGATTATAGTACCAGTAAAAAAACAAACAAAACGCATACATAACCATGTTACACCTATGAAAACCAGGAAATTAACATTGGTAAAATACAACTAATTAAACTCTAGGCCTGATTCTAACTTCACCAGTTGTCCTACTTAATTTCCTATTCCATTCTGGGATCTCACATTCCACTTAGTTATTTGAACTCCTTAGTCACCTCTAATTTTTAACAATCTTTCCTTGTCTTCATGACTTGGACACTTTTCATGAATACTAGTCAGCTATTTTGTAGAATGTCTTTCATTTTGGGTTTGTCTGAGGTTTTTGCATAATTAGAATGAGTGTATGCATTTTTGGCAAGAAGAATATCACTTATTTTGGCAAGAATAATATCACTCATTACAGAAGTGACATTATGTCCTTCTCGGTGCATCTTCTCAAGGGGTTCGTGATTTTGATATGTCTTGTTACTGATGATGTTAACCTTGATCACTTGGCCAAGGTGGTTTCTCCACTGTCAAGTTACTATTCTCCCCTTTGTAGTTAAAAAATATCTGGAAGAAATACCTTGAGACTTTGCAAATATCCTGTTTCTCCTTCAACTTTTGACCACTAATTTTTGTACCCAGTGGTGGATCTTCTCTGCAACTACAATGATTATTGCAGTGTAATTGAAATTGTTTTTCTCTTTCTTTCTACATTTATAATTTTTGACTTTGCTTTTTAATTCAAAAAATTTTTTGAAATAACTTTAGGTCCATGAGAAGTTGCAAAGATAGTACAGAAAGGTCCCATGTATCTGTCACCCCATGTCCCCCAATGATTACATCTTACAAAGCTGTAATGTCAAAACCAAGAAAATGACATTGCTGTAAAGTGTGTAGATATATAGTTCTGTCATTTTATCACATGTACAGATTCATGTGACCACCACTGCAATTGGGATACAAACTATTCCATCACCACCATTTAACTGTACATTTAAAAAGGTGATTTTATGTTAATTATTCTTCAATAAAGCAGACAAAATACAAAACACAAAGCCCCCCCCCAAAAAAAATACACTGCCAGGATAACATTAAGCAGTATGTAACTATTAGCTATCATCACTGTTGCTCTTTTGTCAAGGAGCATCTGTCTCCTGTTCTAGATGATGCTCAAGCCAAGGCCAGTCCAGGCAATCAATAAAGGACAGAAGAGACCTCTTCTTTTTTTTGCACAACTCCCCGATTATTGCTCTACCAGACGAATTAGATCAAAATTAGCCACAGACACCTGGAGCTAGGCTAGTGCTGCCCTGGCCCTATTGGAGAGTTCCAAAGATGTCTCCTACACGTCAGCATGGGGATCCATTTGCCCCTGTCTTCTCTCTCCATGGCGACTATCTTTCCCTTACTTGAATATACCAAGTGTATCCTACTTCAGCTCTTCGCACTTGCTGTTCCCTCTGTCTAGACTGTTCTCCTCATATATTCGGTGGCCAGCTCACATGTCATCTATTCAGAAAGAGCTTCCTGGGCCACCGAGCCTAAACCTGCCCCCATTGCTAGTTCCAGCTCCTATCATGTGACTTTGCTTTATTTCCAGTATAGCACTTATCACTAGGAGAAATTATCTTGGTTGCTTATTTGCCGGCTTGTTCACTGTCTATCGCCATCCCCTCCAGAAAGTAAGCTACAGAAATGCACCGGCATCTTCTGTTTTGCCTACTTCTGTACCTTTCCTATTTGCCAAGTGACTATGGTCATACCCCCAGAAGAGTTTTCCTGCCACCTTCCTTCTCAATCTCTCTCCTTTCTACCTTTTCCTTTAACTCTCTTTATGGCCCCTCCCCATTCCAACACATATCCATTGAGATAAAAATGTATGCAAATACATTGGAGAATCACCAACAAATCCAACAACCACTGTCTGCAGTCTTTTCTGTGACGACTCCCTCCTTCCCAACCCTGTTCCTTGGTTCTCTGCCTGCCCTTGATGAGTGCTTGCAGGAGGCATACACTGAAAGGAGGACTTTCACTAAATTGTCTCCAAGCTGTTTATTCACGAACTGCATTTAAGGTAATTGGAAAGGTTTCCCAGGAAGTCTGCAGGCTCCTCACCACCTTCGCTCTTGTTCTTTGCCCCACTTCAATCTAGTTAGTTCTGTTATTATTATTTCTGTGGAATGGCATATATCTGTGCCATTAATTCTATGTATTTCTAGGGGAGAAGGGATTGAGAGGAGGGAAAGACTGATTATTTATCAAATAAAAGACATTTCTCCTCCGTCTGGACAGCCAGGTAGATTTTTCTGAACTCATTTCTGTCCTGGAAATGGGGCAGCTGCTTCTGAAATGAGTCCTCTGTGTTGGTGTGGGCTCTGTTTTACAGCCAGTGGGTAATAGCATTTCCTAATTTATGAGTTGACATCTGGGGGAGGTGCTGAGCCCCTGGATGGATTCATCATGGGGAGAACAGCCATATAAATAATCCTGTCACATAAAATTATTGTTCTCATTTTGATTTTTTTAAAAAAATTCCTTTTGTGAGGTGGTGGGATTTAGAAGATGTTAGTGAGAAAGCAGGAGAGGAATAAATCATTTGGCCCCTTTTTTTCTATACAACAAAAAACGTACAAAAGGTATTCTCTAGAAACAGGGACTTGTATAGAAGACAATTACCAAAATGGTTTAATTATTTGGGGAACTCTTGGCACTTGGCTTAAAGCCAATGCCAAGGTCGTAGCCTGAGATGATATGTAGGGAGTTCCACATCATGAGTTTGGCCCGGGCTCACCGTGGGATATTTTTTAAATTGGTCATGAGAAGGTCATTTCACGTATCAATAGTTTCCCCCATCTTCCTCAAATCAGTGTGGGGTTTCATCTAAGTGTTCCAAATGTTCATTGAACTTCTGCATGGTACAAATCGCCACCCTGGGGCTGCAAAGGTAAACAAGCAGGAGCGTGCAGTCCAGAGGTTGTGGGTGAGAATGACTCAAAGGGGAACACAGCATGCACATGATTTCCATGGTGAGAAGTCACAGGACATCCCGGACAGAGGGTAGGACGGAAGCAGAGGTCCAGGGGTGAGGACAGACACCACGTGGCTGAGCAGAAAACTGGTAACTGGTGGCAGTTTGTGCTTTATGGAGAAGATCCTTCTCCCCCATGAACCTGTAAGCTCCCTGAGGAAAAGGACCCTGCCAGACTTCTTTTGTAGCCACTCCTTTTTTTCCTTGACCTTGAGATTTAGCACGTAGTAGGTCAGGAGAAACCACACTGTTGTCTATAAAAGGCCAGATCGTTTATATTTCAGACTTTGAAGAAGCCATATGGCCTGTCTCAACTACTCAACTTTGCTGTGGTGGTAGAAGCAGCCATAGATGAGATGTCAATGAATGGGCATGACTGGGTTCCAATAAAACTTTATTTACAAAAGCAGTGGCCCATCAGGTTTGAACTGTAATTTGCCAGTCCCTCTAGCAGGTCAATAATAAGTGCTTGTGGAATTGAGTTGGAAGGAAATCATTTAATAACACGTGTATCTCACTTTTAAAAAATGTCAAATATGACCCGACAAAGTAAATGACCGCTGAATGTGTTAAAAGAGTTATTTATGTAGAAAGATTTCGATAGCACTCTTAACATATAATCTGTTACATAAGCATATTTTAAAGAAGGGTCCCTTACGTAAACCTGGAATTTCTGAATCTTCTCCAGTAAGCAAGATGGTGCACAGACACCGTCGCTATCCATCGCACCGGGCTTAGGAGGGCAAAAAAAGTAGGACAGAAACCTCTTCTCTTCATTCTGATGGTCTAGAGAGGAAGAGTGCCAGGAATCTGGGAGTGAGAACCAAGGGGATGGGAGGCAGGATTCTTTCGATGGATGCGGCCTTGCGGAGGGAACCAGCAGAGGCTGGTGAGCTGCCTCTAACCACTGGGGCTCTGTTCATGGCTCTAATTTATTTCTTTGTTTTCATGGCAGAATAAACTCCAAATTCCAGGGGTCAACTAAGCGCCTGCCACCAGCCCATGCGTGCCCAAAAAAAACCTTGGTGTCATCAGTCAGTGCCAACTAGTGAATAATAACCAGCCTCCTCGCTAATGGCCCGAGGCAGGAGTCCTTGGGCAACAAAGGCTCTAGCAGAAAGACTTGCAGGCAGCTGCATGGGGAAAACAGTTTGCAAGAAGCATTTCTGCTGGCCACTTTCAAGGGCATATCCACCCATGCTCAGCTCTTTAAGAAGGTAGTAATTAGTTTTATTCCCTTCGGTGCACATGGTGAATGCAGCAGAATCTGGCATTTGGAGAGCCACTGGAGTCTGTTCCTCTCATCTTGACTTGCTTCAAGTTTATGTCTATAACTAAGAAATATCAAGATTGCAAGGCAGTTCAGGAGTTGTGTTCAGTTCCCACAGAAAGAAAACTTTCAAGCGTCAGGGCCCGGGGCAAAAAGAGGCCACTGCAAATGAAAGCTGATCAGGACTCAGCTGGTGCTGGACCACACAGTGTCTCTTGCAAACTGCAGGTGATGAGGACAACCACTAAAATAGTAAGCTTCTAGACGGCCTCGATGTCTTATGCACCTTTGTATGTTCCCAGCATGGGGACCTACACACAGAGCTGCATGGCCAAAGATTTCCAGACCTGTTTGTATACTGTGGTCATCTGACAGTGTTCCCCAACTGGGGATCGGTGGCATGCAGTGATGCTGAGGATGGGACACAGGTGTGCTACCATTTTGGTCCTTTTAGCCCTTGGGGCAGCTGGGAAATGCCTGGAGGAGATGCGTCCCCAGAGCCTGGTCCCCCTGGTCATGAGGGCATCTCCATCACCCTAGAGAGCTGTACAAACACATTTTCCATGTGTACCATAACAAAATAACAGGTTGGAAAGCATTGAACTGGTGCACAAATGAGAAAATGGAGACTCAGAAGTCTAGATTCACAAGAAGCCAAGGCTTGATTCCAGTTAGCCTTACTCTGTGTCCAACGCCTACCCACCACCCCACAGCTGTCACACCAAACTGTCAGCAAAGAGCTGTTGAAGCCAAATTGTGGGAACTGAGAAATCACTTGACTAAAAACTAGTGGAGGGTCAGATGATGTCATGAGCATGGCTTGAAATGTGAGCCGGATGCTCAAAGCTGAAGCCAACTTACTGCCAGTGTATGCAAGACGTTCTCCCTAGGCCAGCGGCGTTCATTCTGACCAGGACTCCCGGGCAAGACATCTGTTTTACATTGCTACCCAGGGCACACACATACGGGTACATATAGAGTTTCACAAATAGTACTTACCCTTACTATATTTGATGGACACTGTTCTATTTGATTTTCTTCTGTTCCATTAAAAAAAAAATCTGGTCATGACCCTTTAAATTGATTTCATGACCCACTAAATTGATTTCTCGACCCACTAATGTGTCACGACCGGCAGTTTGAAAAACAGTGGCCTGACCCCAATTCCAGCTCCACCTCCCTCCCTGGAGAGGGGAACGTGGAAGGTGAACATGGAGGAGAGTGAGATAAGAGACTGGGATAAATAAGGAGGATGGTGGGAAGAATGCCAAAAATAGGATAAAGGAAAGAATGGGCACAGAGTGAGACAAAGGAGAAATGAGTGGGGATCAGAGACTTGATGAGAAAAGGCTAACTCTGGACTGACTGATTCACGTCTGTCACGATTCTCAAGTTCCACAGTCATTCTGGTCATTCTGATACAAGAATCTTCCTCACCAGCTTTCACGGCAGAGCCATGGTAATGCTATCTGCTTGTCTGAAGATTTTCTTATCTGTCAGCACCATCTCGCATTCCTTACTGTTGCTCCCACAGGGAATTTTTGATCTGCTGTTCTAGAAAGATCTAGAAGGCATTGGGTAAATTACCCAGGAATAAAGAAACTGACCACAATGACTCCACCCACACCAATGCACCAACTCACACTGGGCTCTATAGGCTTCTGCACTGGGTCTAAACAACAAATTCTTGGGTACAAAGGAGGTGGTTTTAAAAGGTAACAGGAAAGTGAATATCAGAGATTGAGATTAGAGTCATTTATGAAGCAGCTGCAGTTTTACACACTCCAATGGCCAGTAGGTCTCTAAAGAGTTTTGACTGCACACCTCATTGCAAAAAACAATTTTTGAGCATGCACCTACAAGGCTCGTATATTTGTTTACAAAGAATACCCATGTTCTATTTATGAACAACATTGAGTTATTAAATATACACAAAATTAGCAAATTATGAAGTGACATAAAGGTAAAATACCACCTTAATTTTTATTTTCTATTATTCATGAACGGTACAAACGATATTTTACTATCATCACAAAAATTATTACGAATAATGGTGAGACTCGTGTTAGGATTGGCTTCATTGTTTTTGAAAATCCTTGTTTAGCACTTAGTGATATGGGGTTTTGAGGTCGAGGGTTCAATTTATTTCAATACTTTGCTTTAATGGCTGTCATAACAGAAAAAGACACCTCCTGTAGCCACAGAGATGCAAACAGCACATTGTTGGCTACGCTGACTAAAAAAAGATATTTTTTTCAGTTTCATACACCAACTACGCGAAGATTATTGTTGAAGATTTCTGCCTTCTCTGATGTCAATCAGCTCTTCTTTTAACTAATCAGAAGGTGCTGAATTTTTATATTTTTTAACAAATGGGTCAAAACTCTCAGAAACTGTTTATTTGGAAGACTTTTAGGCAAGTAGAAGATTCTGTTTCCAAGTTTTTAAAGCTTTGAGATAACGAGTTTTTAAAGTGTCACATTTCCTCATTATCAAATCGTATAAAGGTGAAAATATTTCCAAACATCCTTTTTTTCTTCCCAAATCGTGTCTCCATGCCATAAATTCTTTCTGAAAGTAGTTACTTTCTAACTCACTGTTAACACATTACCTTTATGTTGAGGGGGCAGATGAAGTGTTTAATTTTTCAAAGTTATCGGCAAAGTGGCATAGTTCTGACAGCTGCTTGTCAGAACTGAAAAGGTCAGCAAACGTGGAGCATTTTGGTTCTTTTAAAAGAGAAATCTTTGTATTTCCATAACCAGAACACCTCTGTGTTGTAAAAAAAAAAAAAAAAAAAAAAGTTTTCATGCTCACTCCCATCTCACTGCAAAATATTGTAAAGATTCTATTTAAAGGATTGTTTTCTACAATATTGATAATATCAGTTGCACATAAATTGCAAATTTGTTGTCATATACTGAGACTGAATCAGCTAATAAGACCACCAGTGTCTACCGCCCAGAGTTGTGGCCCCTCCCATGCACCTCCATGCCTTCCTAACACATAAATGGCTGATGTATAGACCAAGGCCGGAAAACAGTACCCAGTATCCACTGTATAGTAAATATGAGTGAAGCCTAATTTCTTCTTTTAAATAGAAAAATAAATAGATGTTCTAATCACTTCTTCCCTTGCCCCATCAGATCATTCTTAGCGCCATTTAGCATCAAAGTATGCTTTAAGACCGCTACACTAGAGAAGCAAAAAAGGGCACCAAATGTTTTACTTTGGTCTTTGCTGTTCTGGAGCAAAACGATACATAAACGAATTGTCTCCTCTAAATCACTGTGAATTTAGGAGTATTGTGTTATCAGCATTCATTTAATTTTTGAAGACAGAGTAAGAAAGATCTGAGAATGAACAATGGCTCCTACATTAAGAACCATCTGAGAAGATGCAAAGTGGTATAACCCATGAATCCCAGGTGAGAACCGTATACTTCTGAATGGGGACGGTAGGCGAGAGGCAGAACGTTCACAATTTGAACGAAATTGGTGACTTTCAGAGAAGAATGATGAATGGAGGATTAAGGCTGGGGGCTAAGTTCAGAGTTGAAGAGGGCTCCACGCACCTAGGATAGAAGAGAGTTGGTCCTGGAAGCGCTTGTGCACAGAGCGAGCCCGGCGTGGGGTGGGAAGTGCAGTGAGCTGGAAGGAGAGAACCCTGGCCCCAAAGTCTGGCTGTGACCTTGAGGCTTGGATCAAAAGAACACTCCTTTCCCAAACTCAGAAGAGTTAAGACCAAGCATTCAGTCTGTGGCCTAGGAATGAAACAGTACAGGGGAAGAGAGACTGGGGCCAGGCCTAGAGCCAGGGAGACAAGCTCAAGAGAAGGGAGAGAGACCCGGAAAAGCTGGGAAAGGATGGAAATGAAGTCTTCCCAGTGAAGGTTCTGATCTGGGTGCTCCTGGTAAAGTGAATTTCATGGTCAAATGAGTCTGGGAGCCACGACCTCCTAAATTTGCCAGTGCACCTCTAGATTGGAGCTTTATAATACTTGATAGCGCACTGACATTCTAAGAAATACTACAGTCAAGATTATCTGCTTAACTCAGATTTTCCCAAAATATTTGACCAAAGGAAGCTTTTGCTTTTATTTTTTAATATCCTGCAAAACTTTGGCTCTGAGAATAAAATTTGGGGAACCCTGGACTAACTGATGTTTAAAGTGGTACTGAGGCAAGGGACAGGTGGGAGACCTTGTGAAAATGTCACACTTCACATATATATTGCTCGTCTCCTGAGACACCCTTGTCTTAATGAGGGCGCGCATCTACCGCCAAGTCCTGTGGACTAAAGGGGGCCACAAGGGAGTAGGGTTTCCCTTGAGGGGTCTCTCCTCCTAACCTGAAGGTAGCTGCAGGTGTGAGTGGTGACCCCCTTCCAAAAGCGGTATCTCAAGGAAGTGATTTGGGCACAAATGGGTCCCTAGAGCAGCCTCAGTGCCCTTGGACTCAGGCTGGGAGGCAGAACTGACTGGGGAGTGTGGCCCATGCAGGCCACCTTGGTTTGCTCTCTGCCATTTTAGGCACCTCAAAACAGGCCTGACAGGTCCTGGAGGAGACAAGAGTGAGTATATGAATGAGGGGAGTAAAAATATTAAATAAACAAATAAAATATAGACACCCTTCCAATAGACCAGCATACTGAAAAGAATAAAAATGGAAGCTAAGAGTTGTTGACCCCTGGTAAGTGCCAGGCACCGCACTAAGAATTGTATGTACATTTTCTACTTTACTCACTGTAACCACCCAGGCAGTGGACACGAGCCTATCCCCATGTTACTGCTGAGAAAACTGAAGTACCCAGAGGTTAAATAATTTGCTTGAAGTCATACAGGTAGAGAGTGGCAGAGCCAGACCAGAAACCAGGGCATGTGGTTCCAGCTCACGCTCTGAACATCCTCAAGTCACCCAGCAGGTACTCGACAGCCTTCAGCACCAGCCCTGAATCCTTTTCCAGGAGGATATACCTATTTCTCTACTCCTTCATTGTTTTGCACAACTTTCTTTAAATATCCAGACAGCTTCTTCCTCAACCATCACACATTCCCTTGAAATGATCGCACCGTCTCTGAGTCAGTTTCAAATTCACGTCTCCGTTGTCTACACGTGATATTTGAAATGCACTTAAAAGACTCAGATTAGATATAATTCTACCATTGTAATTTCTACTTTAAACCTATATTGTGTTTAGCAAAGTCACGTGACATCACTAATGCCAACTAGTCATCTTGAACAATGGCACAAATTAACACGCACCTATTTACTTTTGAAAACGTCTCATCAATATTCAGACTGAGGACACAACTTACTTAAGTATCCGGTATTTCTCTTTTTCTGCAGAACTTCAAGCACACGTCAAATCAGTTCTCTCTGAACTTAACCACTTCCATTCAGACGCCAACCCTGGAGGAAGGGGAGAGGGCTGGGATTGCGGGGGTCAGCTTCCATCCGCAAACACCCTGTGTAAGGGAATGGGGCGCCCACAGAGTTGAGGCTTGTCTTGGGAAACACCCCAAGAGCTCTAGCCTCTAGACCAGAGTCCTCGTGATACCCATTCAAACCCGCAAGGAGAGTGTGCCCTTTGGGCTGACATCCACCTCTACCAGGGCCCCAACTGCACAAGGATGTTGCGGTTCCAGGGCAATCCCCACAGTTGGACCACTTTCTTTCCAACGTCCGGTAGGCTGGAGTTTGTACCCACCTCACTCCTACAGAACTTCCAGAACATGTCTTCCTCTGCTTTTCTCTATTCTGCATAGTGTCTGGCTCTGTGCTGGGCATACAGTGGGCACTTAATAAACACACATGGGGAGGGGCCTGAAAGGTGGCAGAGATGCAGCTCCTGGCCCTGTCTGCCCATACTGTGGAGTCTCCATATGTGCTGCTAAGTGGGATGCAAGTGCCAAGACAGATGCCGAATGGAGTTCAGGATTAGAGCGCTGCCAGGCATTCCCCTAATTACCCGGCCCTTGGATTTCCTGTCTTTCCTCCCACTCCACCCCTCCCTGCCCACTCCTGCTCTGCCTTTACATACCAGCTCTTCTTCTCTTGGGGCACAGACCTGTTTTCCCGTCTGCCCTAGAAGTCCTGACAGGTGACAAAGCCAGAGTTATTCAGGTGCCCAGTCTGTGACGACCTCAAGTCCAGTGGGGCTGGACTCAAACTAAATTCCTTCCCCAAAGCGGAAGTAGAATTATGAAGAAACCCCACCAAGCCCCGTGGAGGGACGCAGCTCTGTTTGATAGGGGTGGGAGACACCAGGCCCCCCGCCCTTCAGTCTCCTGGATGCAGTGCTAACAGGCGTGAAGGGGCGCTCAGGCTTTTCTGGGGGATTCTGAAATAGACTGAAGGTACCAGGGAATCCTGGGGAGCTGGTGGCCAGAGCTGAAGTGGCCCTTAGCCACCAAACAGTGGTTTGTCTGGGTGTCCATACCCCTGGCAGCACTGTTTCCTAAGAGTATTAGTAATAATGATAATGGTAATGATAATGATGACTGTGTAACTAGGCACTTTACGTATATTACCTTTAGTCCTAAAGATACGCACTAGGCGCCTTACGTGTATTACCTTTAGTCCTAAAGATGCGCACTAGGCGCCTTACGTGTATTACCTTTAGCCCTAAAGATGCGCACTAGGCGCCTTACGTATATTACCTTTAGTCCTAAAGATGCGCACTAGGTGCCTTACGTATATTACCTTTAGTCCTAAAGATGCGCAGTAGGCGCCTTACGTGTATTACCTTTAGTCCTAAAGATGCACTAGGCGCTTTACGTATATTACTTTTAGTCCTAAAAGCCCTGAAAGCCAGTAATTATCATTTGTATTTTCCACATGAAGAAACTGAAGCACAAACTCTGCTTGAGTGACTTGCTCTGGGCGGCAGAGCTGGTGAGTGCTGAGGGCCCAGGTGAAATTCCACGCTCACGGTCTATTCATGAGCACCCAGTCACCCCCATGTATCACCTGAGAAATGCCAGGCCGCTCTCATTGTTCCTTCTGGGGGAGGCTACTGAACTTGACCCTATTCAGACACTGGAGGCTTTCACGCCTCTGGGAGGGACCCTTGAGAGGCACGTCTGTTGGAAAAGAAGTGTGTGTGGGCAGGGTGCTTCACTGCCTACTCCCCTTATGGGGTGTCCTGGCTGCATCTGGGGCCCTGTGTACCCCCAACATGTTCTAGCACAGAAGGGGCTTTTGTCCCAACTTGCACTGGGCTGGAACTAAGGCTGAGTAAACCAAGGGTCCTCCTTCACAGCAGGGCAGTGGGGTGTTCCTGAGTCCTTACATCACCCCCAGTGCTGCATTCAGCCCACTCCACCCCCAGCAATCCTTCCGAGTTCTAAGGCTTGTTTCGGCAGCTGAGGATTGGGGTACAGAGCAGTCCTGCTGGGAAGACTAGGAGATGAAGAGCATCTCTCACCCCACTGAGAGCTCCTCATCGGAAGAGGGGCCTGGAGCAGACCTTGCAGTAGGAGCTGAGCTGGATTCCAACTTGGCTTCTCCGCCAACCTTCTGTGTGACTCTGGACAAGCCGTTTACCTCTCTGGGCTTCAGTTTGCTCACCCGCTGTAGGGGAAAAGGCAGCGGGAGATAACTGGACCTGAGAAGCCTAGAGGGCTTTTCCAGCTCTAAACTTTTAGGACACTATGGAGAATCCAGGTACCAGCACTGGAGTGTAGGACCTGAAGCAGGAAGTCCTCTCCCCTGTCCAGGTCCCTCACAAGGAGACATTCTGCCTTTATTGAGAAGGAAAGGAGAAGTGGAACATCTTGGTCACGATTCATGGGAAACTTCAGGAACAGCTCCAGACAAACGGGAAGGCTCCTGCCTGAGTGAAACTAGGTGAAACACGGCAACAGTTTCTCTTTTTGCGGATGCCCTAGGTGGCCCGTGTGCTGTCCCTCACTCTCAGGCTTGCGCTTCAAGTCCCCTCTCCCAGGAGCTATCAGAAACAGCCCCGTCTGGGTGCCTGGAGCAAATGTCCAAATGGCCTTGTCACAGTGCTGGCCATCCAAATGCAAACTGGAACAGACAGCTCGGCCCCGTAGGGCTGGGAGGAACACACATGCCCGAGGACCCAGCGTGAAGAGAGTACAATCATTCTTACAGGAGCCATCGCCTTGGGCCGCAGGAGCTATCTCCACGACTGCAATTGTATGAGAGCGATGTCCATGGACCTCTGAGCTTGTCAGACTTCACACTGGCTAATCTCAGAACATCCCGGGAGGCAGGCAGGGGCAGGGAGCGACAGAGAGGAGCAATAATGGTCCCCTCATCACACAGAGTGTCCTCAGCAGAGGCACCACCCAGATAGGGGTCTGAGTCCCAAGGGGTGCGAGCCTGTCTGTCTTGAACCCCAATACCACCTTTCTCCGAACTGAGCTTCCTTCTGAAACTCACAACATGGTACAAATCACACTCACAAAGCATCCTCTCCCCAGTTCCCTCTCTCCCACTACACAGGCTTAACCATCTCTCAATTTCACAACCCCAGGCAAAGAGCTTGAAAAGAAATACAAAGAACAGGGAAGGGGATAGGGACCCTCAACAGGCCCCTTCACTTCGATGCCCTTGCTCTCTGGGAAGGCTTCTCTGGCTGCTCCGTTTAAAATTTCAACCCTTTCACCCTGACCAGTCTTCCCAGTCCTCATGATCCTGCTCCATGGCACTTATTACCTGTTAACCTACTATAGGACTTATTTAGCAGGTTGATTCTTCTTGGTTGCTTCCTCTTGCTGAAACTGCAGACTCCTAAAGTCAAGGATATTTATCTGTTTCTTCACTGTTGAATCCCCAGTGCCTGGGCTAGTGTCTGGCACATAGTAGTTGCTTAGTGAATATCTGTTTAGTGAATGAATGAATCAGGCCTGGGTGATTCGTTACGAAGCAAGATGGCCCTCACTACTTCACTACGGGACTATGCTGGAGCCAAGAAGCGCAGCCCCTGCCTGGCCCTGCTTTCCTAGGTGACTCCGACCTCAGGTGGGCCTGCCTCCTCAGCCCTTGCAGACATCTGTATCCTGGTTCACAGCTAGGACCGGAGTGCCACTGGCTCAGGAGGGCGACAGGCTGTGATGTCCCCAGGCACCTGGAAGCTGACCCACTGTCAACAGAAGTCAGTAAAGCAAAGAACGCCGTGAGAGATAGCTTTGGCCCAGACACAGCTGAAAGTGTATCTCAAAAGCAGAAGCATGTGCTTAAGGCCTCTGGCTCTCAGGCAGGGGAGAGGTGGTGTGTTGGATGGCAGGGATGCTGAAATTTACTGAGAAATCTGCCACTTGCTCTGGGGCCTATCAAAGAAGAGCCTCGCCTTGTGGTGGGAACAGTTGCTTCTCCCCTCCCTAGTGGGTTGCTCCAGGGCACCTGAGGACAGCCCCGGCTCTGCCACCTCGTCTCCTCGTTTGTCTGCCTCGCTGACATTTCCTCTCACTTCCCTCCCATCAGTTTGGCAGGTTTTTATCACATTGGTTTCAGTGTGTATAGACATTCCCTTGGGAGTATTGCAGTTGTAGTAAATATATACCATATACATACACACAGACATGTACAAAGCAAGGAGACTGATGGAGACACACAGACAGAGACAGACACAGGGGAAGGTGTGTGTGCGTCCATATATGCGCGCGCGCACACACACACACACACCCACACACCCTAGGGAGATACCCAGAGTCATGCAGAAGAAAAGCAAAAAGACAGAAACATAATATGGCACTGCAAGAGACAGGCAGACCCTGACAAAATGACACTGATACCTAGCAGGGCGCACTCAGCCACTCCAAGAAAAAGTGTACTACATAGAAAGGAGCCCTTGCTGGACAAGAAGTAGAGAGGCACTCACATATCCAAAACAACAGAAACAGTATCCCGGCTATAGAATTATTCAGCCTGCAAATACTTGTAGTAATAGCTCCCATTGCTTTTATCACTCAGGAAATTCCAAGGACTGTGGTAGCTCTATGCCAGAAATAGGGATGCAGACTGAATATATAGTTCTTATTATAAACCACAGTATCACAATTAGGTATATTATATCTGACTATCGTATCAGATGTATGATACTGTTATTTAAGAGATAGTTAAAGTAGGCTATTTAAGTTTAACCAGCAAGTTTATATAAGTGAAAACACAAAGCAAAAAATCGTTCGGAACAGGGCAAAAGTCATGGCAGTGATAAACAGATGACTGAAGCTTGGGGGAATGCTTTCTTCATCTAAAGTATAGTCTTTTCATCATATAAGTTCAAACTTGGGAATTAAGATAAGCCATAGGGCTTCCCTGGTGGCGCAGTGGTTGAGAGTCCGCCTGCCGATGCAGGGGACACGGGTTCGTGCCCCTATCCCGGAAGATCCCACATGCCGCGCAGCGGCTGGGCCCGCGAGCCATGGCCGCGGAGCCTGTGTGTCCGGAGCCTGCGCTCCGCAACGGGAGAGGCCACAGCAGTGAGAGGCCCGCGTACAGCAAAAAAAAAAAAAAAAAAAAAAAAAAAAAAAAAAAGATAAGCCATAAATCATTCCTATCAGTTCTTCTCTTTTCTAATTCTGGTTGTGTGAAGACACTGGGAATTCATTCATTCATTCACCTGTACATTCATCAAATAACTATCAAGGGCCTATAAGGTGAGATTTAGGCAGACGAAGAAGACAGAGAACTGTCCTCCAGCTGCTGTCAGTCTGCTAGGAGAGAAAGATAAGAAAGTCATCACAGCTCAGTCTGAGAAGAGCTACCGTAGAGGTGTAAACCACGGGTCAGGAGTAGCTCGCTGCATATGGGACAGCAGAGCTTAAGTTTTAAGGGAAAAGAAAAAATTAGATGATAAAGTGAAGCACCTTTCAGGCAGAGCCGACATCAGGGCCGAGCACATACCCTCAGCCTGCAAGGTGTTCTGATCCATCATGGCTGAGACTCACCCACCGGCCGACAGAGTCTGGTAGGCGTTAGTCCTGAAGCCCCGGGGCCTGGTATGTCTCCAGATATATTTACCAAGCTGCTGTTGCCCAGTCAGAACAGCAGGCTGTGGGTTCTTGATTTGCTCTCCACTGGGCCTGGACCCCTGCTGAGGAGCCTGCCTCAGCCTTGACCTGGACTCCTGTGCTCCACCCCGGATAGATCACCCAGAATCTTGATGCCACCACCTGCCAGACTCCACACACAGCCAGTTCCAGACGCTCCTGGTGCAATGCCATAAGAATAAGAGCCTCTGCTTATCAAGACCTTATGCTGTGCCAGGCTTGGATCATGCTGATTACATGTATTATGTCATTAGATCCTTGGAACCACACCAGTGAATTTTATCATTACATCCATGTTCCAGTTGGGGACAACGAATCTTAAAGAGGTTAGGAGCTTACCTGAGATCACACTTAGTAAATGGTAGGACCAAGGTTCGTGCTCAGATATCCTGACACCAAGGTCAGTCTGATTAACCATCTTGCTATATTACCCTCCCCACTGAGAAGCTGCAACCCCAGTGGACGCCAGTGTTGGCCCAGATGTCAGGGTCTTGGGACTGTGATTTGGGTGGCAGGCCTATGAGGAGGGCCCCATAGCGGATAACGGCCCTAACTCTATCCACTCCCGCCCTCCTCTCCTTCCCAGCGTGCCCATAATCCAGAGCTCCCAGCATGCCTCGCCGTCCAGCCTGAATGGGTACTGACCACTGACTGTGCTCTTAGGGAAGTGGGACAGGTGAAATCAAGACCTCAGAATCCCGGGACTTCCCTAGTGGTCCAGGGGTAAAGAATCCGTCTTCCAGTGCAAGGGACGTGGGTTCGATCCTTGGTCGGGGGAACTAAGATCCCATATGCCGCAGGGCAACTAAGCCAGCGCGCCACAACTACTGAGCCCGTGCACCTCAACGAGAGAGCCCGCGTGCTGCAAACTACAAAGCCCAAGGGCTCTGGAACCCGTGGGCCACAGCTACAGAGCCGATGCGCCCTGGAGGCTGTGCACCACAACTAGAGAGAGAAAACCCGCACGCCACAACTAGAGAGAAGCCTGTATGCCGTAACGAAGAGCCCACGTGCTGCAACTAAGACCTGACGCAGCCAAAAAAAAAAAAAACAGAACCTCAGAATCCCAACTCAGCAATTCGACGGGGCTCCACACAGCTTTTAGATTTTCCTCTTTGGAAGTCCTTAGATATTTTAAGTCCCAGGTTCAGAAATCCTGGCTTTCGGGTCACGTAAGAAATCCTGAAACATTCAATGCCTGTGGAGGTCTTGGGTCTTCTCCAAAGAATTCATTCCACCAGGGAAAGCTGCTTCCCCTCAGTGTCTAGGGCCTTAGAGGTAGGCAAGGAGGGGGGAGTGTGGGTCTCATGGAAAAGGAATAAGAAATGAAAGCAAAGGAGCAGCTTCATACCAGTCCGGACTCCTGGGATAAAGTGCTCCCCTCTCGGCTCCACATCAGGCCATTCCCAAGCCATGGCAGCCTCGGCGAGGGCACCACAATGGGTCCCAGTGTGGCTGAATGGGGGGGGTCCCTCGCCATGAGAAGATGTCATGGAGCTCTTGGGGAGGGTGGAGCTGCTGTGGGCTGCCAAGGCATAACGCACAGGCCCTGTGGGCGGCATAATGTGGTATTTATCTCCCTCACTTTGCAGAGAGGGAACAGGCAGAACAATCCAGACTCTGTCAGCAAGGTCCTCTGGGGAGTTCAGGCCTCGCTAATGAAGATGAATAAGACGGGGGAATCTGCCTTTGCCGTTCAGAGCTAATGTATACATATTCACGGGCAGGGAGGACAGCTCCCAGAATGACCCATCCTCCAGAGAGGCAACAGGGGCCGAGGTACGGCAGTGCAAAGCCGCACTTGGGGTGGGGTGTGTCTTGTGGGCTGGAACACTGCGGGCTGTGAATTAGGGCGCCCCAGGAAATACCCTTAAATGGATGGAATTCCCAAGGCGAAATTTATTCCTTTGCCCGCTGCAAATGTATGAGTCCTGGTCTGAGCTCAGGGACCCCTGAAGAACTTAGTTCTCAGCTGAGTTCCAGAAGCAAATCCAACTCTGCTACTTCCTACTCCACATCAGCTAATACCAATCCTCACACCATATCTGTTCTGCCTGGTGTGGCCTCATGGAATTTGCTGGAGGTTCCATGTTAGAGTTCCAGGTACACACGAAGCCTCGGGACACATGTTACAGCATCTCATCTCATACACATAGACCCTGTTTTCTGAATCTCCATCCATCTGACTCTTCCATGATGTGCCCTCAACTAAGTTTTTCTGGGCGACAAATCCTTGCCCACCATAGACCTCCAGGGTCCAGGAAGGTGACCTTGGTAGGAGACTATACAGTGTGTAAGGAAATCGGGACCAAAAACTTGGGCATCTGTACCATGTTTCTTCAGGTGAGAGCAAATGTTGGCCCTGCACCTACGCACACCATCACTCTGAAGTCAGTGGATTTGTTCTTAACTCACAGATATTTTGATATGTGAAAGGTTTTATTCCCTGTTTCGGCACACTCAGCCTCTGTCCCCAGGCAGCATAACGGAAAGGATACACACTGAGTCAAATAAATCAAATCCCCTCTCTGCAGCCGGCCTCCCGTAGGTTTCCACAGAGCCACAGGCTAGTCCTTAGCAGCAAGACAAATGTCTGACAGAGCTCAGCGTGCCTTACCTGCCTTTCCGACATGATGTAGAGCTGCTCGTGGTCCTTGGAGAAGGCCATGTCCCGGAGGACGGGGCCGGGGTCCACCACCTGCACCGTCTCATACTGGAGGGCATTGCCTCTGGGCCCATCTACCCGGATCTGTGGAGGAGAGGAAGAGGAGAACTGGTGTGAGTTCCGATCCTGCGTGGCCCACGGTCCAGCTTCCGCCCGGGGCCCCTCCCACAGGCAAGGGGGAGGCAGTGAGCCCTGCCTCCCAGAGGCCAGGCCTGGAGGCTCAGGAGCAGCACACGCCCACCAGGGGCCTCGCCTTGGGAATGGCAAAGAGAAGGGACGAGGCGGAGACCAAACCTGGCGGCACCAAGAACCTGGTGTTCTTCTCTCGGGCTCACTATGCCTTAGGCTCGGGTCTTTTTTTTTTCTTTTCTCCTTTTTTTTCTGCGGTACACGGGCCTCTCACTGTTGTGGTCTCTCCCGTTGCGGAGCACAGGCTCCGGACGCGCAGGCTCAGCGGCCGTGGCTCACGGGCCCAGCCGCTCCGCGGTATGTGGGATCTTCCCGGACCAGGGCACGAACCCGCGTCCCCTGCATCGGCAGGCTGACTCTCAACCACTGCGCCACCAGGGAAGCCCAAGGCTCAAGTCCTTGAGGCCTTGCTTGTACATCTTTGGAGAAGAGGACGGGCCTTTCTAGCTACTCAGAATATTACCTTATTGTTAACGTAATAAAAAGGTTCTCTGCAACATCAAAAGTCCTACCTGATATACTGATAGAATAGATGGGGAAGATGAGATGCAGTACGTTAAACAACTGGCCTGAGCTATCAAATCTGGTGACAGAATGAGAATCCAGTTTGACCCTGGAGTCCATGCTTTTCCTACCACTCCAGTTACACAAGGGACCCTGTTCCTTGATGGCTTTCATGTTTACTTCCTGGGGGTGCCACTAAAGGCAGCGGCCTCCAGCCTGCACAATTCCAGAGGCTTTTGCCAGTCTTTCCCAATTCTGAAGCTGAAACACTTGCGCTTGGCAAATATTTATTTTAAAAATGAAGAAATAAATGAAGTTCAAACTCTTCTTTGCAGATTTCCCATTAAGCTCAGGAAAACAACAACAACAGCAATGAAAACAAACAAACAAACTGGTGAAGGAATTAACAAAAGATATGTTCAGCCCTGAAAATCTAAATGCCTTGGATTCCAGTACCCCTCCTCCTTCTGTTCCCACCCCAAGCCACCCGCTGTCCGCCCTGGCCAGGTCCTTCCTTAATCTGAATGAAATGGGAGTTCATGCAAAACCAATTGGGATTACCACCCAAGTCTGACCACGAGGTGATGGCCTTGGCCCCCAGCCCAGCCAGGCTTCATCCCCAGCTGTGAATCACCCCTGGAGCAGCAGCACGAGAGTGATACTGCACAGCCGGCTGGTCTCCAGCCCCTTAAGGCTGCCGGCAGGAGCAAGCGCCCCTCGGGGACGCTAGCAGAATGGAGTCCCACCCAGTGCCCCGAGGGAAATTGGATTCAGTGCTTGAGTGATCATCTGGTTCCAACTTCCCTGCTCTTTAGGGTGAGCTGATGTGCTGGATGTGGACATCAGAAGGAACTAGGTGACCTGGGCAGGGACAGAGGGGTGGACCAGGGAGCACCAATGGGGCAAGTTTTCCCAGGTTCAAGGAGGCAGGATGGGGGTATGACCCCCACCCTTGCCCATTCTGCCAGGGTGGGAAATCAGT
Source organism: Mesoplodon bidens (assembly GCF_964165515.1). Taxonomy (NCBI): domain Eukaryota; kingdom Metazoa; phylum Chordata; class Mammalia; order Artiodactyla; family Ziphiidae; genus Mesoplodon; species Mesoplodon bidens. The sequence goes on from NC_138166.1 coordinate 86,477,117, forward strand.
AATTGAAGAGGTAGTTCCTGGAAATTCCCTGGCGGTCCAGTGGTTGGGACTCAGCACCCTCACTGCCAGGGGGCTCAAGTTTGATCCCTGGTCAGGGAACTGGGATCTTGCAAGCCATGCGGCGCAGCCAAGAAAATAATAAAAATAAAATAAAATAAAAGACCTTTAAAAAAAAAGAAAAGGTAGTTCTTCCCTTCACATCACCCCACCCCAACCCACTACTTGTTTCAGAAAACAGAAAGGAAAGCATCCATTCATCCATCTGCTGAAGGAGTCTCACACAAGACATGAATAAAAGAGTTTATGGTGGATGTGCTGAATGATGGGCAATCACAAAATTCAGGTAGGCTGGACCAGCTGCTGGCTCTTGGGCCATGACATGAATAAGAACAAGAACTGCTAGCGATTGAGTGGCTGCTATGTGTCAGGCGTTATTCTAGGCATTCTACATGTATTTACCCTCTCATTTAAACCTCTTAACTCCAAGAAGCCTTAATATTCTGTTGTGCCAAAACTTCAAAACAACTGTTAATGAGATATTTTACATGTGTTTTTCCCTACTACATCTTTTTTTTTTTCTTTGTGGTACACGGGCCTCTCACTGTCGTGGCCTCTCCTGTTGCGGAGCACAGGCTCCGGACGCGCAGGCTCAGCGGCCATGGCTCACGGGCCCAGCCGCTCCGCGGCATGTGGGACCTTCCTGGACCAGGGCACGAACCCATGTCCCCTGCATCGGCAGGCGGACTCTCAACCACTGCGCCACCAGGGAAGCCCCCTACTACATCTTTGAAACCTGATATGTATTTCACATTGAGAGCAAAACTCAATTTGGACCAGCCACATTTCGGGTGCTTAATAGCCATGTGTAGACAATGGCTACTGTACTGGACAGCACATTTCTAATTTCTAGACTATTCTCATCCCTGTGTTCTGATTCTGCACCCACCAAGTGACCTTGCTGATAATAAGTTGGCTTGGTGACTATCCTCCTGCAGGTGCCCTCAGTGGAGATCTTGCCCGCTTCCCTCCCCTGCACAATACTCTGTGTCTCCCAGAACCTTCAATTTATAGCATAATGAGCATGCCCCATTGTCTTCACTTTTTTGGAGCTCACAGGCTGTAAGCTCCAGCTAGCTGGATGGTCCCCATCGGCCCAAGCAAGTTGTGTGGGCCCAGGCTGCTCCAGGCTAGCCCTCAGCAGGCTCATTTGACACACTCATGCCTACTCTTTCCTCACCCAGGCTACAGGTTCCCTGGGCACACGTCTTGTGTGGCAGGAACCCCCTGCATCCTGGGTGATAGTCAAAACATTTAACAACCGCTAGAGGGAGAGGACCAACCAATCAGAGGAGTTGCTGTGGGGTCAGGTGGTCTTAAAGGCTCCCAGCTGCACCAAGTAATACTGCTGGGGGTGAAGGCGGGACCCAGATGGGAATTATTTCAAGATTTAACAACTGGTGAGTTATTTACAACAGCCAAGACTTGGAAACAATCTAAATGTCTGTTGACGACTGAATGGATAAAGAAAATGTGACTCATATCACATAGATAGAGTGTAAAAGGTATATACTACATCTACATACATAGATGCATACAATGGAATATTATTCAACGTTAAAAAGAGAAGGAAGGGCTTCCCTGGTGTCGCAGTGGTTGAGAGTCCGCCTGCTGATGCAGGGGACACGGGTTCGTGCCCCGGTCCGGGAAGATCCCACATGCCGCGGAGCGGCTGGGCCCGTGAGCCATGGCCGCTAAGCCTGCGTGTCCGGAGCCTGTGCTCCGCAACGGGAGAGGCCACAACAGTGAGGCCCGCATACCGCAAAAAAAAAAAAAAAAAAAGAGAGAGAAGGAAATCCTGCCATTTGCGACAACATGGATGAACTTGGAGGACATCATGCTGAGTGAACTAAGGCAGACACAAATACCGCGTGACCTCACTTATATGTGGGATCTAAAATAGTCAAACTCATGGAAACAGAGAGTAGAATGGTGGTTGCAGGAACGGGGGAGGATGGAGTGGGGAGATGCCAACAGGTACAAAGTTTCAGTTATGAAGGATGAACAAGTTCTGGAGATCTAATGCACAGCAATGTTAACAATGTCAGAGATATTCTATTGTATACTTGAAATCTGTTAAGAGGGTAGATCTTAAATGTTCTCATCACACACACACAGGAAAGAAAACAGTAACTACGTGAGACCATGGATATGTTAATTAGCTTGATTGTGGCGGCTATCTCACAATGTAGATGCATATCACAACATCAAGTCACATGCCTCAAATATATACAATTGCTATTTGTTAATTATACCTCAACAAAAATGAGAAAAGCAACAACTTTTGAGGCCACGCTAGGACATAACAACCGAGCATCAGTCCTGCTTGGACCATGTGGGCCCCTCCATCACAGCATGCATGCCCTCCGCGCAGCTTCCCTGGAGCAGGCACGTGTGCCCGAGGGCACACACAGGCTCCTCACCTGCCCTCCCCAGCTGCTCCATCTCCAGCCCAGGATAATCCTAGGCAGCACGGGCCCCCCTTTCCCTCCAGCCTATCTACCAGGCAGCACGGCCACCTCTCCGTTCCTGGCACAGTGAGCGTCTGCACTGCCAGGCAGACTGCTATTAAAACATCAGCAGGGTGGCCTCCGCAAAGGTCAGCCATCCGGGGAGTGCCTGGCAGCTGTTTGTTTGTTTATTGGAACATTATCTGGGCTGGGCTGTTTATTTACGTCCACTGAAGGACTGAACAATAAATATCATCTCCCAGTAGCAGGCAGATGCTTGCACTAGAGCGTTCTGGCTGCCGTCTTGCTTGAAATAATCTCCCTAATGAGCAAACAGTGCTATTCATCTTTAAAGACGCAGGCCACCCCCGGCTTCCCCCTTTCCTCTCTCCTTTCACATCTTCCCCAAATTCCCTGGTCAAGGTCCACACTGGCCAAATAGCTGGGCAAGGCCCAGAGGGTGGGGTCTTCACCTGGCAGGGACTAGAGGGGCAGGGTGAGAGTGGATAAAACCCGGAGACAAGTGTCCCAGGACCCTCTGAATTCTCCACTTGGACCCTCACACCTCCAATACAGAGGCATGTGAACCAGGGGGTCTGCTTCTCCCCTGAGAAGCCTCAAGACACGACTTCGGCTCTCTTAGGTGTCCTGGCCTTGACCTGTCTCCCGCAGAGGCAGAAATAGAACAGCCGTGAGGACCCGTGGTGGGAAATCAGTGACCAGGACCTCCTTCTCTGCACATACAGGGCTGCGGGGTCTCTCAGGAGGGAAAAATAACAAAGCTTTTGATCTTGTTTATGCTGTTTATTCAGTTGATCCCCAGAGGCTCAAAGTGGTGCAACCCTCGTCACTGTCACACATCTTGCCACGCAGGCTGGAAAGCAGGTGATAGGAGGAATAAGCACATGGGAGAGCGCCCGCATCAGATGCATAGTAGGTCTAGTTCCTTGGTTGAATGAATGAATGACTTGAGAAACTCACTCTGGGCCTGAGCTGCCACAGTTGGGACCTTCAGACATACAGATACACTCACAGGTATAAACATACACAACCTCTCTCTGTCTGTGAAGATGAGGCCACGTCTCCACTCAAACACGGCCTCTAGAACTTTCCACTTATAATTCCACAACAACACGATAGATGGGGAGGAATCAGAAGGGTGTGGCGGGCCAGCAGGGAAACAGACCCAAGTACGAGGTATGAGTATCTTGGCAACTTGCTGGTGGTGGGGTTACCTCTCCTTAGGGCAAGGGGCCCCTTTATAGTCTCCGTGTCCCTGCAGAAGAGGGCAGTGGCTCAGGGCTCACCACTGGGTTCTCAGGACGGTGGCTGGGATGACCTCTGAGTTCCCACCAGACTCCCAGGGGCTGCAAGTCTATCCCCTGCCAAGGGCAGCTCCTCGGCCCCAAGCGTTCACTTGCTGTCAAATATTCCTATAACCCTCAATCAAGGACATCTGAAGCAAAACTTCACTCTTACTGTCACTTGAATTGCCCCCAGTGCTTTCAGGTTTGTTTTTTTTTTTCTTTTTGAGTGGCATGTTGATTTTTTTTAAATTTTATATTGGAGTACAGTTGATTTACAATGTTGTGTTAGTTTCAGGTGTACAGCAAAGTGATTCAGTCACACATATACATAGATCCATTCTTTTTCAGATTCTTCTCCCATGTAGGTTATTACAGAATATTGATAGAGTTCCCTGTGCTGAACAGTAGTGCCCAGTGCTTTCTTTTTTTTTTTTTTTTTTTTTTGCGGTACGCGGTCCTCTCACTGTTGTGGCCTCTCCCGTTGAGGAGCACAGGCTCCAGACGCGCAGGCTCAGCGGCCATGGCTCACGGGCCCAGCCGCTCCGCAGCATGTGGGATCTTCCCGGACCAGGGCACAAAGCCGTGTCCCCTGCATCGGCAGGCGGACTCTCAACCACTGCGCCACCAGGGAAGCCCCAGTGCTTTCATTTTTAAAATCACGCCTCTCCCTCTCCTACAGCTCTTCCAATCTCCTTCCCCTGCTCTACTTTCTCTTTTTTGCACAGCATTTGTCCCCGTTTCACATACTATATAATTTATTTCTTTATTATGCTTATTATTTATCTCCATTGCTAGAATGTAAACTCGACAAAGCAGAAATCTTTTTTTTTTAACATCTCTATTGGAGTATAATTGCTTTATAATGGTGTGTTAGTTTCTGCTTTGTAACAAAGGGTATCAGCTATACATATACATATATCTCCATATCTCCTCCCTCTTGCGTCTCCCTCCCACTCTCCCCCTACCCCACCCCTCTAGGTGGTCACAATAACTGAGCTGATCTCCCTGTGCTATGTGGCTGCTTCCCACTAGCTATCTATTTTACATTTGGTAGTGTATATATGTCCATGCCACTCACTCACTTCATCCCAGCTTCCCATTCCCCCTCCCTGTGTCCTCAAGTCCATTCTCTACGTCTGCATCTTTATTCCTGTCCTGCCCCTAGGTTGTTCAAAACCATTTTTTTTTGTTTTTTTATATTCCATGTATATGTGTTAACAAATGGTATTTGTTTTTCTCTTACTTCACTCTATATGACAGTCTCTAAACCCATCCACCTCGCTACAAATAACTCAATTTTGTTTCTTTTTAAGGCTGAGTAATATTCCACTGTATATATGGGCCGTATCTTATTTATCCATTCATCTGTCGATAGACACTTAGGTTGCTTCGATGTCCTGGCTATTGTAAATAGTGCTGCGATGAACATTGTGGTACATGAGTCTTATTGAATTATGGTTTTCTCACGGTATATGCCCAGTAGTGGGATTGCTGGGTTGTATGGTAGTTCTATTTTTAGTCTCTTAAGGAACCTCCATACTGTTCTCCATAGTGGCTGTATCAGTTTACATTGCCAGCAACAGTACAAGAGGGTTCCCTTTTCTCCACACCCTCTCCAGCATTTATACTTTGTACATTTTTTGATGATGGCCATTCTGACTGGTGTGAGGTGATACCTCATTGTAGTTTTGATTTGCATTTCTCTAATGATTAATGATGTTGAGCATCCTTTCATGTGTTTGTTGACAATGTGTGTATCTTCTTTGGAAAAATGTCTATTTAAGTCCTCCACCAATTTTTGGATTGGGTTGTTTGTTTTTTTGAAATTGAGCTGCATGAGCTGCTTGTATAGTTTGGAGATTAATCCTTTGTCAGTTGCTTCATTTGCAAATATTTTCTCCCATTCTGAGGGTTGTCTTTTCACCTTGTTTATGGTTTCCTTTGCTGTGCAAAAGCTTTGAAGTTTCATTAGGTCCCATTTATTTATGTTTTTATTTCCCTTTCTCTAGGAAGTGGGTCAAAAAGGATCTTGCTGTGATTTATGTCATAGAGTGTTCTGCCTATGTTTTCCTCTAAGAGTTTTATACTGTCTGGCCTTACATTAAGGTCTTTAATCCATTTTCAGTCTATTGTTGTGTATGGTGTTAGGGAGCATCTTAATTTCATTCTTTTACATGTAGCTGTCCAGTTTTCCCAGCACCACTTATTGAAGAGACTGTCTTTTCTCCACTGTATATTCTTGCCTCCTTTATCAAAAATAAGGTGACCATATGTGTGTGGGTTTATCTCTGGGCTTTCTACCCTGTTCCATTGATCTATATTTCTGTTTTTGTGCCAGTACCGTACTGTCTTGATTACTGTAGCTTTGTAGTATAGTCTGAAGTCAGGGAGCCTGATTCCTCCACATCTGTTTTTCTTTCTCAAGATTGCTTTGGCTCTTCGGGGTCTTTTGTGTTTCCACACAAATTGTGAAATTTTTTCTTCTACTTCTGTGAAAAATGCCATTGGTAGTTTGATAGGGATTGCACTGAATCTGTAGATTGCTTTGGGTAGTATGCTCATTTTCACAATGTTGATTCTTCCAATCCAAGAACATAGTATATCTATCCATCTGTTTGTATCATCTTTAATTTCTTTCATCAGTGTCTTATAGTTTTCTGCATACATATCTTTTGTCTCCTTAGGTAGGTTTATTTCTAGGTATTTTATTCTTTTTGTTGCAATGGTAAATGAGAGTGCTTCCTTAATTTCTCTTTCAGATTTTTCATCATTAGTGTATAGAAATGCAAGAGATTTCTATGCATTAATTTTGTATCCTGCTACTTTACCGAATTCATTGATTAGCTCTCGTAGTTTTCTGGTAGCATCTTTAGGATTCTCTATGTATAGTATCATGTCATCTGCAAACAGTGACAGTTTTACTTCTTCTTTTCTGATTTGGATTCCTTTTATTTCTTTTTCTTCTCTGATTGCTTGGCTAAAACTTCCAAATGTATGTTGAATAATAGTGTTGAGAGTGGACAACCTTGTATTGTTCCTGAGCTTAGAGGAAATGGTTTTTCACCATTGAGAATGAAGTGGGCTGTGGGTTTGTCATATATGGCCTTTATTATGTTGAGGTAAGTTCCCTCTATGTCTCCTTTCTGAAGGGTTTTTATCATAAATGAGTGTTGAATTTTGTCAAAAGCTTTTCTGCATCTCCTGAGAAGATCATATGGTTTTTATCCTTCAATTTGTTAATATGATTTATCACATTGATTGATTTGTGTATACTGAAGAATCCTTGCATTCCTGGGATAAACCCAACTTGACAATGGTGTATGATCCTTTTAATGTGCTGTTGGATTCTGTTTGCTAGTATTTTGTTGAGGATTTTTGCTTCTATGTTCATCAGTGATATTGGCCTGTAGTTTTCTCTCTTTGTGACATCCTTCTCTGGTTTTGGAATCAGGGTGATGGTGGCCTTGTAGAAGGAGTTTGGGAGTATTCCTCCCTCTGCTATATTTAGGAAGAGTTTGAGAAGGATAGGTGTTAGCTCTTCTTTAAATGTTTGATAGAACTCGCCTGTGGAGCCATCTGGTCCTGGGCTTTTGTTTGTTGGAAGATTTTTAATCACAGTTTCAATTTCAGTGCTTGTGATTGGTCTGTTTATATTTTTTATTTCTTCCTGGTTCAGTCTGGGAAGGTTGTGCTTTTCTAAGAATTTGTCCATTTCTTCCAGGTTGTCCATTTTCTTGGCATATAGTTGCTTGTTGTAATCTCTCATGATCCTTTGTATATCTGCAGTGTCAGCTGTTATTTCTCCTTTTTCATTTCTAATTCTGTTGATTTGAGTCTTCTCCCTTTTTTTCTTGATGAGTCTGGCTAATGGTTTATCAATTGTGTTTATCTTCTCAAAGAACCAGCTTTTAGTTTTATTGATCTTTGCTATAGTTTCCTTCATTTCTTTTTCATTTATTTCTGACCTGATCTTTATGATTTCTTTCCTTCTGCTAACTTTGTTTTTTTTGTTGTTGTTCTTCTTCTTTCTCTAATTGCTTTAGGTGTTAAAGTTAGGTTGTTTGAGATTTTTCTTGTTTCTTGAAGTAGGACTGTATTGTTATAAACTTCCCTCTTAGAACTGCTTTTGCTGCATCCCATAGGTTTTGGGTCATCGTGTTTTCATTGTCATTTGTTTCTAGGTATTTTTTTTATTTCTTCAGTGATCACTTGGTTATTTAGTAGTGTATTGTTTAGCCTCCATGAGTTTGTATTTTTTACAGATTTTTTCCTGTAATTGATATCTAGTCTCATAGCATTGTGATCGGAAAAGATACTTGATATGATTTCAATTTTCTTAAATTTAGCAAGTCTTGATTTGTGACCCAAGATATGATCTATCCTGGAGAATGTTCCATGAGTACTTGTGAAGAAAGTGTAATCTGCTGTTTTTGGATGGAATGTCCTATAAATACCAGTTAGGTCCCTCTTGTTTAATGTATCATTTAAAGCTTGTGCTTCATTTATTTTCATTATGGTTGATCTGTCCACTGGTGAAAGTGAGGTCTTAAAGTTCCTTAATATGACTGTGTTACTGTCGATTTCCCCTTTTATGGCTGTTAGCATTTGCCTTGTGTATTGAGGTGCTCCTATGTTGGGTGCATATATATTTACAATTGTTGTATCTTCTTGGATTGATCCCTTGATCATTATGTAGTGTCCTTCTTTGTCTCTTGTAATAGTTTTTATTTTAAAGTCTATTTTGTCTGATATGAGAATTGCTACTCCAGCTTTCTTTTGATTTCCATTTGCATGGAATATCTTTTTCCATCCCCTCACTTTCAGTCTGTATGTGTCCCTAGGTCTGAAGTGGGTCTCTTGTAGACAGCATACGTATGGGTCTTGTTTTTGTATCCATTCAGCCAGTCTATGTCTTTTACTGGGAGCATCTAATCCATTTACATTTAAGGTAGTTATCGATATGTATATTCCTATTACCATTTTCTTAATTGTTTGGGGTTTGTTATTGTAGTTCTTTTCCTTCTCTTGTGTTTCCTGCCTAGAGAAGTTCCTTTAGCATTTGTTGTAGAGCTGGTTTGGTGGTTGCTGAATTCTCTTAGCTTTTGCTTATCTGTAAAGGTTTTAATTTCTCCACTGAATCTGAATGAGATCCTTGCTGGGTAGAGTAATCTTGGTTGTAGCTTTTTCCCTTTCATCACTTTAAATAGGTCTTGCCGCTCCCTTCTGGCTTGCAGAGTTTCTGCTGAAGGATCAGCTGTTAACCTTATGGGGATTCCATTGTATGTTATTTGTTGCTTTTCCCTGGCTGCTTTTTAAATTTTTTCTTTGTATTTAATTTTTTATAGTTTGATTAATATGTGTCTTGGCGTGTTTCTCCTTGGATATATCCTATATGGGACTCTCTGCACTTCCTGGACTTGACTGACTATTTCCTTCCCCATATTAGGGAAGTTTTCAACTATAATGTCTTCAAATATTTTCTCAGTCCCCTTTTCTCTCTCTTCTTCTTCTGGGACCCCTATAATTTGAATGTTGGTGCATTTAATGTTGTCCCAGAGGTCTCTGAGATTGTCCTCACTTCTTTTCATTCTTTTTTCTTTATTCTGCTCTGCGGTAGTTATTTCTACTACTTTATCTTCCAGGTCACTTATCTGTTCTTCTGCCTCTGTTATTCTGATATTGATTCCTTCTAGAGAATTTTTAATTCCATTTATTGTGTTGTTTATCATTGTTTGTTTGCTCTTTAGTTCTTCTAGGCCCTTGTGAAACATTTCGTGTATTTTCTCCATTTCATTTCCAAGATTTTGGATCATCTTTCCTATCACATTACTCTGAATTCTTTTTCAGGTAGACTGCCTGTTTCCTCTTCATTCGTTTGGTCTGGTGGGTTTTTACCTTTCTCGTTCATCTGCTGTATGTTACTCTGTCTTCTCATTTTGCTTAACTTACTGTGTTTGGGGTCTCTATTTTGCAGGCTGCAGGTTCATAGTTCTCGTCATTTTTGGTGTCTGCCCCCAGTGGGTAAGGTTGGTTCAGTGGGTTGTGTAGGCTTCCTGGTGGAGGGGACTGGTGCCTGTGTTCCGGTGGATGAGGCTGGACCTTGTCTTTCTGGTGGGCAGGAACGCATCCCGTGGTGTGTTTTGGAGTGTCTTGACCTTATTATGATTTTAGGCAGCCTGTCTGCTAATGGGTGGGGTTGTGTTCCTGCCTTTTAGTTGTTTGGCATAGGGTGTCCAGCACTGTAGCTTGCTGGTCATTGAGTGGAGCTGGGTCTTAGCATTGAGATGGAGATCTCTGGGAGAGCTTTTGCCATTCGATATTACGTGGAGCTGGGAGGTGTCTGGTAGGCTTCCCCCCGAGCCTACCACGCTGTCTCCGCCCGCAAAGGGGCTCCTAGGGTGTGGAAACCTTTCCTCCTTCACGGCTCCCTCCCACTGGTGCAGGTCCCGTCCCTATTCTTTTGTCCCTGTTTTTTCTTTTTTCTTTTGCCCTACCCAGGTACGTGGGGAGTTTCTTGCATTTTGGGAAGTCTGAGGTCTTCTGCCAGCATTCAGTAGGTGTTCTGTAGGAGTTATTCCACATGTAGATGTATTTGTGATGTATCTGTGGGGAGGAAGGTGATCTCCACGTCTTACTCCTCCACCATCTTGAAGGTCTTCCTGAGCAGAAATCTTTCTCTCTTGTGTTCACTGATGTCCCCCAAACCCCTGAACCACGCCTCATAGTAGGTTCTCAATAAATACTTGTTGAATAAATGAATGCATGGAAACGCTCAAACTACTCATCAACATTTTCATCCGTCCCCAGGATGCAGATTTCTTCCTTATCTTATGATAAAGGAACCGAACAGTTGGGGATGTTCTCACTGGAAAATTCAGCAGCAGGAGAGGAGCCGGAACTGTCTAACCCAGACCTGAGGGGCCCACGGTGCCCATTCCACCAGCAGAGTGGACCCTACCACATACCGCAGCCTGGCCTCCCTGCGTTGACTCCCAGGGTTTGGAATGTGGGCAGAGCCCCTGCTTCTGCATTCACCCTGCTTAAGCGGCCCCAGAATAGCACAGTGAGGGCGATTTGTTTTGATTTCCTGATTCCAGCCAGGAGAAAGAGCTTGCAAAGAGAACTGCAAGAGTGTAAACAGTAATTAATTAGACAGGCTCTACGTGCGCATGAAATCCGCACCATGTTACCAAACACTGTCAGGACAGCAGGTCCCTTTGGGTCTCTCGTTACACGCACAAAACCGAATGATGCTGTCTAGGTAGCCATTAGGACTTCTTGCCATGTATGGTCCAAATCAGAGAAGTCAGGGACAATGGCCTCCATCCCTCCCCCACCTGCTTGGGTGGTGACACAAAGAACAGGATACAACTCCAGGAGAAAAAGATGCTGATGAAATAAAAAGGAAAGACAGTATGGTTGATATGAAGGCCATACCAGAAAAAGGTTCAAACCAGTGTATTTCAAATACAAAATATTTAAAATCGGCTTCTCTTGTGGCATCTTTCCAATGAGTCTCATTGGAGAGAGAATTGCACACACAAATTACTGGTTTGGAAACTTGGTGGGTCAGCCAGATTGTGACCCTAGAGTTGCTGGCACCCCCAAATCTTGGATGGCTTTTACCTATGTGCACCTAGCCACAAAGGAGCTCGGGCAGAATGGTCCCACTGCTAGAAAAACAAGTACCCTTGAAGAGACAGTTGATTTATGCCTTCCACTCATTGCCACGTGCTTTACACACATCTGCTCATTCTGTGTTCCAGAAGACCAGAGTCCCCGGGCCTTTGAGATGCCGTGTGCAGGCAGAGAGAGAGAGGGTAAGCCCGCGGGCAGACAGTGTGAATCCCAGCTCGGCACTTGGGAACTGCGTGGCCTTAGGCAACCTACCAAGCTTTTCTGAGTTTGCTTTCCTCAGAAGAAAAACAGAACTAATAATAATACTTGGTTGTTGCTGTGGAAGTCTGATCATGTCCCAAGCATAAAAAATACTTAGCAGAGTGAGGGAGTAATAGTTATGTTTCACTAAATGTTCAGCAAGTTTCAGTAAGCGCATTGATTGCTATGAAGCCAATTCTAATCAATCGATCCCCATGATCTCCACTCCTCCCAAGGGGAGCAGCAACCTTACGTGCTATAGAAAGAGGCTAGAGGACATGGCCCACAGAGGCCTCCCAGATTCTGACAAGGTCATCTAAGGACTGGAAAGAGAGAAGAGGCCCCAGGGCTCAGCTCGGGACCATCTGAGCAGACTAGAAAATGGGCATCGCTGGACAGAGGAAACCGGGCCGAAAAGGGTTTGTGCCCATGACGGAGCGCTAGGATGGACGTCCCTCCAACATGGTCCAGAGACCGTCACACGGATGCCTGAAGCTGGAGGAACTGTCCGGAAACCCTGAGCCTGGCTCAACTTGGGCATGATTCAGAAAGCCAGCAACTTTACAGAGAAAGATGAAAGCTGCTTCCTGCGTATGGTTTGGGCATGCCACAGGAAGGGAAGTGGGGTACCGCAGCCTGGCTCACGGCGAGGAAAGGCGTCTCTGAGGCCCCATCAAGGGCAGGAAGTGGAGTCGGGGCTGGCGGGATGCTGAGGAGAAGCAGGGCCCATTTCCTAAAGACGAGGCAGTGGCCCTGCATGGCACGGGGACAGAGTCACAGGCCCCGGATTCCTTGTGCACACTCCCCTACTGACTCTTCCACAACTGTGACGAGTCGCTCTTCACCCTGCCACCCCCCATAGTCCCTGGGCTCGGTGTGTCCTCCTGCCAAATGCGGGGGAGGCTATGTCCTCTCTTCCGCATCCTCACAACTGTTGCCGTCACCAATGGGTTAATGAACAGAGGTGTATCATGACTGCGAGGGGCTGATGTTCAGTCAGCATTTCTCTCCTGCTGGAAATCGAGCCTCCTCTGGAGTGGGATCCAGCAGCTGCTCAATGCCGCTGTACTGGAACCAGGAGAAAACCCCTGTCCAGCTGGAGCGCCCAAAGAAACTGGAAGAGGAGTGAAGGCTGGAGATGGATGGACTCTCACGTGAGCTGTCACAGGAGCTTCAGGAGTCCTAACTGATCAGGTCCTAGCTCAGAGGATGGGAGCTTCTAGCACAGAGCATCACTCAGAGTAAAGACTCAGTCATTATGTGCTGACTGAATGAGGCAAGTGGGCTTCGTCTAGGTTTTCTCCTGGGCTCAGAGGCAGCTGCACCTCCCCCACTCCTTCACATCCCAAACTTTACTGGTCACCACATGCCCCATTCCTCCAGTTCCTAAGTCCCAGCCCACCTCTCATCTGGGGATCAAGACTGTGGTCTCCTAGCTACTTTCTCTCCTAACCGCAGTTGTTTCCATCTGCCGACTGTCCTTTGCATATTGTCACTTTCGCCCTAGAGCGGAGCCAGACTCTGCCCCCCAGGCCTCCTCTCAGTCCTCCCGCACTTCAGGAACACCTCTTCATCTTCCTCCTCATCACCTAGCAACTACCAGGTCACTGACCACTCAAAGCACTAGTAGGTGTAGCATCCCCCTCATTACTCCACACAGCCTTGCATTTCTTGCCAGGCCTGGTGCTCTCCTGTTTCCTCGAAGAATCGAACTGGTCCTTTCTCACAATCCTGTTCACACCATTTCCCTCAGTTTCCTCTCTGCTTCCTTTCAACCAACCCACGTGCATCCATCCCTCTGAATCTGGTCCAGGACACTCCTCCAAAGGCTTTCTCCATAATACCTGCCCCACTCTGATTGCCTCCTATACACGTGTGTAGCCACTTAAGGTTGTCTTGTGCTTTGGCTCATGTGGAAGTCTATCCTTCTTTGTTCTCATGCTTTGAGGGTGTTCCCCTCAGCCGTGAGAGTGTCAGCATCTTGAGGGCAGGTCTGCGGCATCGCGCTTAAGCATGCGCTGTGCAGCCAGCCAAGCTGGCGTCCTGATTGTGCCCATTATTAGCATTGGCAACTTCAGGCAGAATTTTCAAAACCTGCTTAATATCCTCAACTGAAATATGGGGCTCAGAATTCCGAGCTCAAGGTTGCTGTCAGGATTTCATCAGGTGGATTACGAGATGCTCTTACTAAAGTGCCTGGTATGTTGGAAGTAAGTAATGCATACGATTGTTAGTTGTGGCTAGTTAGTACTCAGTTGTATTTAGTGAGTTAGTATGAAGATGGAGATGAAATAATGTGATGGTGGTGATACTGTAGCCAAGCACGGCCCCCAGTCTCTGATGGTGGTGATACTGTAGCCGAGCACGGCTCCCAGTCTCCAACAGCCCTGTGAACACCAGAGTTGCTTTACAGATGTTTAGTAAATTAACAAATGAATGCGTGAGTTCCAATAACAATAGGAAAAGATCAAAAGGGTCCCAGGGTCCTCAGAGACTCTCCCAAGCTTACATCTTTTTGATGTCCTGTCTCCAAAGGACCACCAGTCCTCTTTCCAAGACCAAAGGCAGCCAGCCCTATATGGTTCCCCCTCGACAGACCCTGTTCTGAGCTGTCTGCAGGAAGCCCCACGAGACTGTGGCTCAGCCCCTAGGCACTGTTCGGCAATTTCCTTGACAAATAAGTAGCCCAGGGAGCCTCAGACAAGTGAGTATCACCTCGACATCTGCTCTTTCTGATGAGCTCTGCTCTGGGTTCTTTCCCTGCAGCCTCTTCAGGCTTCTGGGGCATCAGCCCTTCCCCAGGGCACCATCCGAGGACAGCTGTGTGTGTTTTATGAGCTTAAGAACAGCCTGTTTTCTTAGTGCAGAGGACCAAGGTGCCAGCTTCCTCAAAGGCGGAGAACACAACTCCTCAAGAAGGATTGGCATCCCCATCAACCGCTCACCCGATGTACCACGTGCTACCTCCCCTTGGGAAGCACGTGGGTCAGTGGCACCATCTGGCCCCTGGCTGAATGGCTGAGGGTTCCTTTCAAATATCAGTGGACTTGAAAAGCCCTGAAATAGGCAGAGATTCAAATTTTGCTCACTTGGGATCTGTACCAGGATTTCAAAGAAGCCCCAACTCCTGAGCCACCTAGGAAACTTTTTGTGGTCAAAATAAGGGTCAGGAGTAAGTGTGTTAACTCAAGACTCAGGTCAGCATCACTCTCTCCAAGAATTCTCCCCACCATCTCCCAGGATAGATTCAATGCCCCGCCTTGAATTCCTTCTGGCTTGTCTGGACCATGGCCCTTGGGGCAGCTCACAACATGGGGTCATTACGTGCACCCATCTTTCCACCTGCCCCGGTGCTCCCTGAGCGCAGTGCTGTGTCTTATTCATCTTACCTAAGGTCACAAAGCCAGCAAGTGGAGCCCCAGACTGGAGTTTAAATTTTCTGGCTTCAAATCTGTACTCAGTGACAACTGACATAAAAGTAGGTGTTCTTGGGTGCCATAGTGACAACGTTCATTGTTATCTAGTAAAAACTTTCTGGATCTTCTTTGAAGAGTGGACTTCAGTCCACTCAGTCCTGCCTCACAGATAACCAAGCACTACTTAATTCTTCCTCTCTCTATCCCCACACGTCTCCCCCAGCAGCCACTGCCTGCATTCTACATCTTTTTTTTTTTTTAACAGCAGCTACTCTGAGAAAGAAACACTTGGAAATCTTTCAAATGAGAACCCAGGAATTCATGAGGCCTGGGTGAGGCAATGTGAATGGTTTGCAGTCAGAAAATCCACTCCCAAAGACACTGTGGGCAACAGCCTTCTCCAGACTTAGAATTCTGGCTGGGAGAAGGGAGTCCCTGTGTGGGTATGACATCAGCAGACAGGGCTGGAATGCACAGATGGGAGAGCTGAGGGGCCCCCGGGCCAGGAGGGAACTCGGCTGTGGTATCACAAAGGGTCTTTTGACCACCCTTCATCCCGCGAAAACCACAGAGACCATGCTTTAAGCCGCCCCCTCCCTCAGCGGAGGGGCCTAAAGACACTCTCCTCGAATCAGATGGGTGACCTTTGATCCCAGTGAGGGAGAGCCTGGAAAAGGCAGGAGGTATCAGAACTAAAGGGCCTCGAAGGGGGAAAAAAAAAAAAAATCAGTGCCTGTATGGGATACTCGTTCTGCCAGAAGCATGTGGAGTTAATTGTAGAGAAATGAATTTTAAAATAAGATATTGGAAAACCATCCTCTTTGTCACTGACCACAGTTATTACAATTATTTATATGAACCACAGTTATTACAATTATTTATACGACATCACTACAGCCCATGTGTTTCACAGCAATTAAACTATTGATCTTGCAGCTCTGCGGCACCAAGCAAAACCCACAGACACCACTCCTGCCCCTGTGGGAGGTGTCTGTCCCCATGCTCAGACGTGGAAGCTGACACCAAGGAGGAAGCAACCAAGAGTGGAAGAGTTGGTGGTTGGAATATAAAGAATCAATACATTGAGGGACCTCCCTGATGGTCCAGTGGTTAAGACTTCGCCTTCCAATGCAGCGAGAGTGGGTTCGATCCCTGGTCGGGGAGCTAAGATCCCACATGCCTCGTGGCCAAAAAAAACCCCAAAACATAACACAGAAGCAATACTGCAACAAATTCAATCAAGACTTTAAAAATGGTCCACATTAAAAAAAGAATCAATATATTGCCATGATATGCTAATATTGCATTAGCACAGCAAGAGTAATATGTTCCTCTCTCCATTGGGCCAGCATTTGTCTGTCATGATGTTATTTTCCAGGCTTGCCCAAGAAATTATAGAGTGTGGTGAGTGATTAAATGCATGGCTTCGAGAGGCCGTGACCATGAGCTCCAAACCCAGCCCCGCCACGAACCAGCTATGCAACCTTTGGGAAATGAGTCAGCTTCTCCAACTCCTAGTGTCCTCTTTCACAAAACGTGAACAATAACAGTACCTATTACATTCAGCTGATGTGAAGAATTCATGAGTTAGTAGATGAAAAGCATTTAGCACACGGGATGGAACATAATGGGGGCTAAACTCAAGTTTCCCGTTATTGTCACAGCCAGTCACAGCTCATTCACTCAGGACACATCTCTCTGAACTCATGTGTCACAGTCACATCGTGGTGAGGGAGAGAGGGCAGGCTTGGTCTCCCATGAGTCTTGACACTGAGATTTGTAGTAAGATGAGTGACACGCTTTCCCCCCCCCCCATTCTTTTTTGATGGTCTTGAGGCAGGTGCTGGACCTGACCTCTTTGTGGCTGTCCACCTAGAGGTGAGTGGGGATGGTCCTTGGACTCCAATCTCTCCCTCTGCCTACCACACTCCACCCCAGGAACGTGCCCTTGTGGCCCCATCATTTTTCTTCAAGTCCAGAGTCAACATTAAGCTAATAAAGGTTACACGAAGTCTTATTTATGTAATGCATTTGATGTTTTTTGAAGATACATTGAAGGATAAAATAGATGGAATGGTGGGAGTCTGGGAACATACGGAAATAATTCCCCTTCATAAACCTTTCTGTTACAGGAAGTTGTGTGTTCCTGGACCAAAATCTCTTATATTGGATGGTGTGGATGTGGAGAGACAGAAACAGAGTGATGTTCATTTTGGTCTAGCCTCTAGGCCTTGGGAATCAAGGAGATGGATGACGGTAGGAGGTGATGGAGCCTGTAGATCAGTGACAGTTCCGGACTGTCACGCCTGATGACCAAGGGAATGGCAGGACCAAGGGGCAAGTTGGGGGGAAAAACTGGTGTGGGTGGGAAGTGAAGAGTGACTGTGAGATCCGTGGCATGAAGTCACAGGGGCATGGCCAATTGGTCTTGTCTTGTTGCCTTGGAAATTCAGGACGGGTGCTTGTGTC
This sequence comes from Mesoplodon bidens, assembly GCF_964165515.1. Lineage (NCBI taxonomy): Eukaryota > Metazoa > Chordata > Mammalia > Artiodactyla > Ziphiidae > Mesoplodon > Mesoplodon bidens. The sequence goes on from NC_138166.1 coordinate 86,494,694, forward strand.
ATTGCTAAGGGTTTGCTTTTGGTTACTGCCATCCTAGAGGTGGACTGTGAAATCATGACACAAGACATCTCCCAGAGTCAGAATTTCAGCCACTGTGTCAGGCTGACCGGCTCACCTTCTTTCTGAGGGTCAGGTATGGCACACTTCGTGGGTTACAGAATATACCAATAGATCAGAAAGCCAGTGGTGAAGGAAGAACACAAGTCACATTTTCCACTTTCCTTCACGTGGCCCCCGAACAACCACAAAGGGCTCCCTCAGGTGAGAAATGGAAACACTCTCCTGTTTCCCAGGCTAGCCCCTAAAATAGGCTCCATGCCTTAACCTATATAAACTTACAAATAAATAGGCAGGCATTTTTTTGAGGAACACACGAAAGACATGCCTATCCTGGCATCTCCTCTATACAGTCACCGCCACCCTTGAATTCCAATGTTGGAGGAACTTTTCTCTGGGTGAAGCATCTTTTTTTTTTTTTTTGCGGTATGCGGGCCTCTCACTCTTGTGGTCTCTCCCGTTGTGGAGCACAGGCTCCGGACGCGCAGGCTCAGCGGCCATGGCTCACGGGCCCAGCCGCTCTGCGGCATGTGGGATCTTCCCGGACCGGGGCACAAACCTGTGTCCCCTGCATCGGCAGGCGGACTTTCAACCACTGTGCCACCAGGGAAGCCCTGAAGCATCTTTTATGATATAAAAATTGTGATGAAAGAGGGGAAGCTATCTTTGGTGGGGAGGGCGGGCGGTAAAGTGAAAGGTCCTGGCCTGGAAGGGGTCCAGGAAATGAGTCTGGTCCCATTGGCCGAGTCTCCCAATCCCTTAGAGCACCATCAGCAAAATGGCGAGTTCAGATGTCCAGGTTATACAATTATATAGGCTATATAGATACATTTTGTTAGCTCCAATTTTTCTATGACAGGAGAGAATGGTACCCATTGAAAGATTAACAAGGGGACAACATAAACCTGGATGGCTCATGATGGAGAAGTGGGCAGGGGGCATCTTTGAGGAGCTAAAGAGAAATCTCATTTTGCATCACAATTTTCACAGTTTTGCTTGGGGCTGGTTCAGGAATTTCTTTCCAAAGTCCATGTCATTTTCAAAATCTGAATGTATCTATCATTACAAAGAAAAACTCCTCAGCGTTTATCTTTCGCTCCGATGTAAGACTGCAAACCAAGGGACGTATTCTGAGGCTTGAACCCTTTCTCCTCACAGACCCTTTCCTTCTGTGGCCTTTGGTCAGCCTCATGCCAGTGCCCACCACCAGGGGTTGCTGGCTCCCTTCTGCTCCTTGGGGACTTTCTGCTTTTGCCCCAATTAGCAGGAAGGGGAAAGAGGCAATGGTGAGAGGAGGGGAAGGGTCAGGGAGCTGAGGGCTGGGAAATCTCAGGAAAGGAGAAGGAGACCGTCCAGGTGTTACTCTTTGGGCTCCAAGAGAGGCTCTAATGACCACCCCTGCCTCATAAGGCCCTGGGGCCTAGATCAGAAGCTCCTGCATCCTGGGTCTGTAGACTGGAGTCCATTGACTGGACTTCCGGCCCCATCCCTGGGCAGTGAGCTTTATTTCCCACCCCTCAAGGTAGACCAGGGAAAAGCAGGACGGGAACATTTCTTTGTTCCTATCCAGCCAGCAGGCCTCTGCCCATGTCAGCTTGCTGTGTTGCTCTAGTAAAAGAGAGACCAAAAGAAGCCAGCAACGAAATGATCTCCACCGCTTAATTTCCTCCCGGATTTCTAAGCAGGTAATTATTTCCTCAGCCTTCAGTGGACTGCAAGTGCGTCGGGGAGTTTTTATTATTACACACACTACATAAACAAAGGTGTCAGATGATTAAGAATAATGTTGTCCCCCACCCTCCCAAGGAGTTTCTTTATCCAGCAGAAAACCACGCTCCTCCATAGCTTCCCCCCTTGACTTTTTCATCTGGCACCTAAGATGAGCAGGTCAGAGGATCTGGGAGCAAGTGGGAGCGAGGGAGATATTTCTGTGACTGAGGCCCAGGAAACGGGCCCCCTGGGCCCTCACACTGGCCCACTGTGTGCAACCTCTGGGAGTCTCTAGTTCAAGTCCGCTGTGTAACATCCTGCTACAGAGGACTCAAAGGCAATCTTGCGAAAGAGTCAAAGGGAATCTGGCAGGTTGCCACCCTCAAGGGTGTCTTGTCTAAAGCAACTAAGATGCCAAACAGAATTTAGAAAGTAGTTTCACATTTCTTTTCTGATTTAATTCACACCACGCATCGTAAGTGCACAGGAAACACTGGTTGATTTCATAAATGAGCTACAATTCTGATGCATGAGAAGAGCAGTTATTTTTAGTCACACTTCATGTGTAAATAAACTGACTCGGAGAGGACACACCTAAAGTCATATATAGCTAACAAGTGGAAGCATCAGAATTTTCTACCAGGTCCTCAGCCAACGTGCCCTGCCCCCCACACCAACCCCCTCCTGAGGGAAGCGAATGCAGATAACAGGCTCGGAGCTGGCTTTTAAAGGAGGAATGGGATTCCAGCGGCAGGCGCTGCAAGGAAGATCGTGTCCTGGGACAGGCTGGCATGAGGGGTGAGGCAAGTGTCAAGCGCGTGCAGTGGGAGGTGCCAGCTATGGCCAGGCCATGTGACTGCAGAGGGACACAGTGGGGGGTTGGATGCAGGCACAAGAGACCCTCGAATGCCCTTCAAAGGGCTACGCTTTCATCTGTAGGGAAGGGGGGAGTGTTGTATGTTACAGGGGTGGGAACTGATATAATCTGACTCTAGAAAAATTTAGAGAACTTCCCTTGAAGAGGGGCATTTTCAGTCCTTTAACAAAGATGAGAACCTGCTTATTGTCTAAAACAGCTAAACACAAAATACTCATCCACCACCATGAGGCTGCCTACTTTGTATTGGGAGTGGATTGTCTTGAATCATCCACATCCTCCCAGTTCTCCTGTGGCCACTTCTAGCGTTTGGGTTAAGGGAACAACACATTTCTTTCCACCGAGCTCGCTGACTGGGGTTTTGGAAAACTTTGATATTCTTAATACAAACTGAATCAATCAGGTTGGACTCATGGAAAATGAGACTTAGTCACAGCACTCTAGCACTTCCCTGATGGAGAAGAGACCTCGACTCTCCCATGCCTCCTGGCCACGATTTTTTTTTTCTTTTTGCGGTATGCGGGCCTCTCACTGTTGTGGCCTCTCCCGTTGCGGAGCACAGGCTCTGGACGCACAGGCTCAGCGGCCATGGCTCACGGGCCCAGCCGCTCCGCGGCATGTGGGATCCTCCCGGACCGGGGCACGAACCCGCGTCCCCTGCATCGGCAGGAGGACTCTCAACCACGGCGCCACCAGGGAGGCCCTGGCCACGGTTTTAAAAAACAGAGTTCACTTGTCTATATATAAAGCAGTTACTCAACTAACAATAGCTTCGCGTTCAAACTCTGAAAAGGGATTTTGTGACCATTATTTCAGTGCATCCTACATCAGTGTGGTGAGCCAGGTTGGCAAAGTGTACACTCAGGCTCCCACCCTCCAGCAGATGAGGAATGAATACCCAGGTGTTCCATGGTACTAAGGTCACATCACCATTGCAGTTCTGTGAGGTCTCTTCACTCCTAGCCTGCTGCCCTCACCAGGCTGCCTTGGTGTTCACTTCCTTTTAACAATCCTTTAAGTAAGGGATGGAGGATTTTCCTGTGGCCAGGAAAATCCCCCGCTTAGCCCCCCACCTCCCCAGTTCCATCAGCTGAGAGTGAGATGAGTAAATAGGGTGCTGTGAAACTGCCTGTTACCTTAGTTATTTAATTTTATTGTGTTGTGCTGGGTTGGGTTATATTGTGTTGTGTTAGATTGGGTTATGTTGGATTGGGTTGGTTGTATTGTGTTGGATTGTGTTGTGTTGTGTTGTGTTGGATTGGGTTATACTGTGTTGTGTTAGATTGGGTTATGCTGGATTAGGTTGGTTGTATCGGGCTGTGTTTTGTTGGGTTAGCTTATATTGTGTTGTGTTGTGTTGGATTGGGTTATATTGTGTTGTGTTGTGTTGGATTGGGTTATATTGTGTTGTGTTGTGTTAGATTGGGTTGGTTGTATCGTGTTGTGTTGGATTGGGTTGTGTTGTACTGTGTTGTGGTGTGTTGGATTGGGTTGTGTTGAGTTGTGTTATGTCGGATTGGACTGGATTTACTTGATCTGTGACCCAGTAGAGCAGGATCCAAAGTTTGCCCTGATGCTCAGGCTCCGTGCTAAGTGTTGTCCCTTCCCTGGCCCTTACCAAGCCACAGTGGTTTCACAATCACCAAGTCCCAAGTCATGCACGACAGAAGCAAAGTGAGCACCACAAGCCAAAGTCAGCACTCACTGCCTGGACACCAGCTTCACGGGCCTCCCAGCCTGTTCCCTCCTCAGCGGCTCAGGCTGCAGGCATCCAGGCAGCTTGAGAAAGGGGTAGGGAAGGAAGCCAAGAGCAGGGGTGGAGGACGAGAGAGAGCCAGGCAGAGAGAAGGCGGGCAGGGGCAGTGTGTGCAGCCAGGGAGCGTTCTCATCTGGAGAAGCACGAGAATCTGTGGCTCCTGGCAATGCCTGGGATCTATTGATCTGTTTTCCCTGAAGACCTGATGTAACCTGGTCCAGGAAACTCAACCCAACTGGTTTGGACATAAGGTCACGGCCCCAAGACAAGGCAAGGTCAGGAGTTCATCCCCGGACACAAGTGGGCCCACAGGTGGTCAGAGGGGAGGGGAGGTAGGCAGGGGTCAGCCCTCCTCTGAGGGGCTCTGGGGATCTAGAGCCCTCCTAGCCAGACAGGGGAGAGCCACCCTTTCCTGCCCTTCTGAGCACTGGAGAAGGTCAGACTCTGGCTGGGTTCTGAAGGCAGGGTGCACATTTATTCATGCCACAAAAGAGGAAACTGAGGCAGAAAAGACCTCAATACTGGCCAGCAGCCAGAGCCTCAGGGAAGGATGAGTTATCAGCCTGCGCTCACTTGCTCTGGATCCCGGGGGAGCCTGGCTGAGGGAGGGCCAGTGCTCACACCCTCCCTCCCTGCCCTGTCCTGCCCTTCCTGGGGGCCTTTCCCTCCCCCACCCCTGCAGAGTTCACTTGACGACTCTCACTAACATCTTTACCTCCTGTGTTCTGGAAAACAGGAAGGGAGAAGAAGGAAGAGGACGTCTTTTCAGAGCCTCTGGTTATCGTTGTGCACTTTCCTTTTTCCTTCTTCTCCGCCTCCAAACTCATCCATCCCTGAACACAGAGATCGAATGCATCTGTACTTGTGACAACAGATGAACCAACAGCTGCTGCTGTGGGCTACCTGGGGTCAGAGGGTATGTGTATGTGTGTGTGCTGTGTGTGCGTTTTCTGAAGCTGCCCTTTAACCAGGGTGAACGCGGTGTTGAATTCTGCACCTCCCTCCACAGCCAGTAGGTGGCAGAGCTGCAACAGGCCGGTGATTCCAGTCCTGCGGCACCCGGCCCCTCAACACTGGTCAAAACTGGTCCAACTGTGGGAGGAAGCAGTGTCCACAGACACCCCGGGGTGGCCCACACTGAGGTCCTGAACAAGATAATTTGGGGCTGAGCTAGCTAAAAACTGTTACGAAATGCCCCCCCCTCCCCTCCTCTCTTCCGTTCCTCTATATTTCCCCTAATTTTATCTAGAAAGGGGGAAGCCTATCAACATTTACAAAGCATCTGCAGGAATGCTTTTCAGATTTTGTGGTAGTTTGTGAAAATGCGGCTTCTCTGTGCGCTCAGATTCTCGCTCAGCGTGGCTGAGGGGGAGCCCAGGAACCTGCATTCGGAGTAAGCACCCCTGGTGATTCCCAGGTCGCGGCCCGGGAACCCAAACTGAGCGATAGAAAACTAGGCCACCCCTGGGTGTTGCGACGAGGGCTTCATACTAAGATCTGTTCTCAGGTCTCACGTAATTTTTCATCCTCTCCGCTTGTTTCTTACTCTTCAAACATACTGCCACTGCCCTCCTCCACCATGAAGTTTAAGCTCTACATTCGTTAGGGACCACTTTTCTGTTTTCCTTATGCTAATTTCCTGCTAAAGTCCAGATCACTGGACTTCTTGCTCCTTGAGATGGTTTTCTCAGGCTGCCCAGCTCTCATCCTAACCTTTCTTTCATTCTGCCTAAAGTCCTGAAAAGCCTAGCACTTTCCCCTGCCTTGACTGTCGGGGAGCTCTGCTAGAATTTGCAGTACAGAGGCCACTCTCCATCCCTCTCCCCCTCTCCATCCCCTTGCCCCCCTCCTCCACCCAGCCACCCAACTGGATTGCCCTGGCAAAAGGTTCCACTCCTTTGGTGTCCTCTGAGCGGGCCTCCCAGTCAAGCAACCTGAAGCTGAGCCACGGATGTGCCTGGGCAACAGGGCATCTCCCAAAAGTCAGCGGACATAAGAAACCTCACCCCCAAGTGATCAGGCTGGTGCCCCTAAAGCAATGGCAAAACCAAACTCTGAAGACCCCATGGATTCGTTTGCTAGGGCTGCCATAACAAACGACCACAAACTGGCTAGCTGAAAGCAACAAACTTATGCTCTTATAGTTCTGGAGGTTAGAAATCTGAGATCAAAGGTGTTGGCAGGGCCAAAGGCTCCAGCGAAGAACCCTTCTTTGCTCCATCCTAGCTTCCGGTGGTTGCTGGCAAAGCTTGGCATTCCTGGGCTATGGCAGCATAAGTCCAGTCTCTGCCTCTGACTTCACATGGCATCCTTCCCTGTGTCTCTCTATCTCTGCATCCAAATCTCCAACTCTTCTCCCTTATAAAGACACTGGGCATTGGATTTAGGGCCCACCCTAATCCAGCATGACTTGGATTACATCTAAATAACTTCATTACATCTGCAAAGACTATTGCCAAATAAGGTCACGTGCACAGGTCCTGGAAGTTAGGACTTCAGTGCTTCTTTTGGGGGGCAGACAATCAACCTACCACATCCCATAAACCAAAGGCACTCCTTCCATGGCTTATCTTCTGATTGAAAGAGGAGAGCAGGTTTAGGGGTCCAGGGCTTGCTTCCCTAAGCATTTCACATGAGTAAAGGTATTTCTTATGGTGGACACAGTATGACAGCCCAGTTCACACACAGGCCCTTGTGACTTCCTGGATTAGAAGAGTTTAAAGCATGTCAGCTTTTGGGGTTCCCTGGTGCAGTGATTCTCAGAGTGTGGGTCCCTGACCAGCAGCATCTGGGAATTTGTTAGAAATGCAGATTCTTCTGCATCGCTGAAGACCTATGGAATCAGAAACCATGAGGTTGAGGCCAGCAGTCTGCATATAACAAGCCCTCTCAGGGATCCTGGTGCTCAGTTGAGGTTGGGAATGATTACTCCAGTAGAAGGGGGCACACGGCATCCTCAGGGAGAGCCAGCAACTGGCTATCACATTCGTTGCCCCAAATCTCCCTTTTCTTCTGCCCTCCCATTCCTGGCAACGCCCACTCCCAGCTGCCTGCCCCGTCTCCACCCCTGAGCAGCTGGAGGATTCCAGCACATCAACTCCCTCCACACTCCTTGGCCAGCATTTCTCCCAGTGTTTCCCTCTCGCTGTCTCCCCTCCCAGGCTCTCTCACCACCCCCTCACACACACTCATGATGCCCTCAACTCCCTCTGGCTTTTTCTCTTGACAAAGAGAAGAGCTTGGTAAGGGTTGGTTAAGTTAACTCTGATCACACACAAAACAAATAGCTATTTTTCTACCTGCCGAGCTGCCAAAGACAAGGATGTCAAACCCAGGATCTGCGTGAACGTCAGATCTACAGTTACCCCAGTGTGTCTCTGTTCTAGGCAAGCTTTTTTTTTTTTTTTTAATCATGGTCCAATTCCCAGAGATACTGGTGACGACCTCTCGGATGTTCACTGCACTGGCTATGACAGTCTCCGTACACGTTCCCCTACCTGGGGAAGGAGCAACCCCCATAAACAGCAGACGGTGGGTCACCTCTGACATCTGCTCCCACACTGCTGATCCCCTGGTAGGGCTTGTGCAAAGCGACGCTGAGCTGACGTGTTGGCGCGCCATGTGTGTTTGCTATGTCGGCATGCGCTAGCGACAGACCTGCAGGAAGGCAGATAGGCAGGAGGGAGCCCGGGGGGACGGACACGTGTTGGAGGCTGGTGAGCATTCAAGACAAGATTTTAAAGATATTTCTGTGGGTTGGGCATGGGGAGAAGCAGTGAGCATTTTGGCCGAGAGCCAGGGTGCAAGTCCAGGGGAGACCTGTGTGTAGGTGACCGACCTCCCAGCACAGTTCTAAGTCCCTGGCGAGACTGCCCAGCAGAGCACCCGGGAGGAAGGGAAGCCAGTTGTGGGGAGGAGGAGGGGAAGGAGGGAGGGGAGGAAGTCCCAGAGCCCCACTGCAAAAGAAGGTGGCAACAAGCAGGGACTGGTGTATTTGCATGTCTAGCCAACTGTGTTGATGTTTGGGCAAATTACCATCCAGTTTCCATGCCTTTTTTTTCCCAGTTGCCCAACGGGGCACAATTATAGCAGAATCATAGTGAGGAAAAAAACAACAACCATGCAGTCAAAATGAATACGGCAAGGGAAAGGTTTTGCAAAAGGAACGTGGCAGAGAAGTCTGGAAATCTTTGCATGTGGGCACTCTGGTCTGAGACAGGATTTGCATTGACTTTGAAAACTAGATGCACAAAGGCTTGAGTTCAAATTCCCTACACGGCTGCTTTATTCATCTCCTTTCTTCTAATAGAGCATTAGAATGCAGGAGGCAGTGGTCCCAATCTTTCTATCACACAACAAGAAGGTAGCCTGGCTGAGCGTCCGGAACCACAGCTCCCCTCCCCAGCAACTGAGTCTGATGTGATTTCAACCTCTCAGGGCCGTTCCCCAGCCTCAAACACCGAACAGTCCCTGGCCAGTTCGGAGTCCATCACTCTATGACAATTGCTAATTTAGTTTAAAACACTCCTCCCTTGGGAATTCCCCGGTGGTCCAGTGGTTAGGACTCCGCTCTTTCACTGCCAAGGGTGTGAGTTCGATCCTTGGTCTTAGGGAATTAAGATCCCGCAGCTGCAAAACTAAAATAAAAATAAAACACTCCTCCCTTCTCCTTAAGTGTATCATGTCCCATATGCATTTTTAAACTGTTGTGACTGATTTTGCTTTGGGGATTTAGGAGATCATTGGGTCCTCTTCGAAACAACCAGAGATACCCAGGAAGAAAGGGATGTCCCCAAACCAGGTTTGCTTATCACTGTCAATTTCCTGTGACTTACAGATCCACCCAGACTTTAAACAGCACAGTTGATCCATCACCTCTCGGGTGGTCCCTGTTAGACAATGTAAGCCAGAGGGGCCTTAAGATCAGAAACACAAGGGTTGGGGAGGGGGGCACATTTATATTGGTGAATTCTCCTCCAGAACCGATGAAATACACTGGGCGACATAATGGAAATTCATGGAGGGAAGAGATCTATGGAAGGAGAGACTCATAACTCAGGTGGCCACTGAGCTGTGATCCCCGTGAGTTCACCTTGTCTGACCCGTCTCTCCCCCCCGCCCCACCAACCTGGCTGTAAATCACCTGTGTATGTACTTTGCTGAGAGCTGCTGGGTGATTCATGAAACCCAACAGACAGGTGCCCTGGTGGGAACAGGACGGTGAGGGGTGGAGGAGTGCCAGGAGGAGATTCCAGGGTTCTAACACCGTGGTTTCCACGATGCCTATCCGTGTGCCTCCGCGGCACTGGCTCAAGAGCCTGAGGACCCGTCTTCTCCAGCTGCTGGCTTCTCAGGCTCCCCAGCTGGGTTAAGGCGGCCAAGACTCCCGCTCCAGCAGAAGGCAGCATGTGTCTCGTCTCGTCCCTCTTGCCATTGTTTTCCTCTGCCAGCTAAGGCTCTCATCTCTTCTCCCCTCCTTTCTGCTGTCCTAACGTTTCTTCCTCTCTCATCACCCTGCCCCTGTATTAAGGAATTGCCTAGTTTACCTATGCTGGAGGGGAGGAGGAGGGGTTGAGGGTGGAAATAATCCTTAGTTCTTCTTCAGACAAAGTGATGATGGGGTGTGTTGATGTGCAGTAATAATCACCATGATACCATGAGGTCTGCTTAGGTTCCAGCTTTACAAAGTGGACTGTACTTGTCACGTCTCAGCCAATCCTCCTAGGGGTATGAGGAGTTAGACATCAGTATCCCCAAGGCCTATAAGGAGGGCAGTGAAAGCAAAGCTTTCCACCCAGAGGCCTGACCTGGGTCCACCTGAAGTCTCTCAGGACAATTCTAGGCCCCTTTGGAGCCCCTCCCTCCAAAGTAGGTCTACCAGATCCTCCCTCTAGGCAGGGCTCTGCTGGGCAGAATCATTGGACCAGGGACTCCTCTGGGCGGTGGGTGGATGGGCCCCTGCTAGGCCACTACAGCATGGGCCATCCTCAGACTCTGCCCAAAGTTCTGAACCCAGGATGGAGGACTGGTGATCTCCTGTATAGATACGTCACTTTCGGGAAGACTTGTAAGTTCCATTTTTTTTGCCACTTCGAAATCTGCGTTGGCTTCAGGAAAGACATGTCACCTCCTGTGTCTCAGCTCTGTCATGTGGAAGTGAGGGCCCCGTATCTCTGCGGCTCCTCCAAGCATAAGATGCTGCGATTCTACAAGAGGTGCAAACTAATTCAACTGCAAATAATCACAACATACTCCTGAGGATTGAGGTGAAGCTGGGCTGTGCTGAGCCACGCAGGGATGATCAGAGACAGGCAAATGATGTGTCACGAGGGCCCCAGAGAGATTTCTGTACAAAAAGTAGGCCCCCTCTCCAAAGTTAGTGGACAAGGATGTCAACAAAATCAGGACTCTTAAGATCCTTCTAAGAGGAGAGTGAAAGGAATGGATGGGAAGGGAAGAGGAGGAGAAAACGGAGAAGAGAGAATGGGAGAAAAAAGAGAAAAATTTAAAAGATCTGCCAGGGTTGACACCCACATGAAAATGTCCTCGCAGATTTGCATTTCCTGCTAACAATCATCTGTTTTTATTTATTCTGGCAGGGTTTGCATGTCATGTAATCACTGTTTTAGTTCATTTCCCTCCAATGATAGATTGTGATAAGTCAAGTTGGTTGTTAATAATGCTACAATCTACCTAACAAATTTGGAGCTTGTAGTACGGCTTCATTAGTATGTTTAATTTATCGTTACAATTCCTTCAGGTTAATGGTTTGAGAGTATGTTGGAGTTTAATCTGAGCAGATATTATGAAGTGCTTGTTTCTCGTTAAAATGTAAAACTGAGATACCCAAGATTTACTTGGGATAAACTGGCCAGAATAAATCTCTTCTTTTGCATTGGGAAAGGAATGAGTGTTGGCTATTAGAAGTGTTCAGAATTGGAGAGCCCTTCTGATAACTTCAGAGTAATTTTTCAGATTAAACTGCCTTTCCCTGGGGCTAATGGAAGAGATGCCTGAATCCGAATTCATTCGGACAGGATTCTCTCTGGATGCTGCAGGTTGGCAGGGGCATCAGAAAATAGATAAAAACTGAATTTTGCCCAAAAAGAAGCATCACGGATTCCTGGAAAGGTGTCTGAGGGTTGGATCATGGTGACAGGAAACAGAGTCCAACTTGTGAGCTTTCCTTGGGTCCTCAGGAAAAAAAATTAAAATCAAGAACACAAGGCCTCTGTAGAGAACAAAACAGGACAGCAGCCTTCTCTTCTCCGGCTGGAATTTCGCTGGGGTCCTCGGCCTGGCAAACCACCAAATACACTCTTTCGGCAGCTCAGGCACCTGCCCCCACCCACTTTTACTTCCAGGGCTCCTCAGAGGGGTTCATTCTTCCGGGTAGCTTTCAGCTCAGCCCAGGGGAAGGAAGAAACCCTCACTCTGCCTCCAAATTAGGCATCCAACTTCTCAGAGCAACTTCTAGGGCGCCTAAAACTACCCCAGGACCTGGCGTGTGGGCAAAGGTGCTCCAGATGCTTCATAAGATGCTTTGGGGTGTCTGGCCTTCTACAGTCAGGGGTTTGTTGGTAACTGAAAGACGGCAGTGGAGTTCTTGCAATTTTACTAATCAGGGCCCTCTGGACATGTCTCTGGCTCCTCTGGGAAGCTCAAGAAGACAAGTGTTATGAGTTGAATTATGTGCCCCCAAAGATATGTTGCAGTCCTAACCCCCAGTATCTGTGGATGTTGTTTCATTTGGAAATAGTGGCTGTGCAGATGTACTCAAGATAAGATGAGGTTTTTAGGGTGGGCCTTCATCCAGTATTACTGATGTCCTTATGAAACAGGAGAATGCCATGTGAAGATGAAGGCAGTGATTGGAGTGATGCAGCTCTAAGGCAAGGATGGGTGGCCACTATCAGAAGCTGGAAGAGGAAGGAAGGATTCCACCCAGAGGCTCGGGGAGAGCACGGCCCGGCCCACACCTTGGTTTTAGACTTCAAGCCTCCAGAACTGTGAAACAATAAACTTTTGTTATTTCATGCTACCTAGTTTGTGGTACTTTGTTACAACAGCCCTAGGAAATGAATACAAGAAAGCCCAGCGGGTCATCCTCAGAAGTTAAAGATGGCCACGTGAGAGGCGAGGGCAGGTGCATGGTGTGCAGAGCCTCCAGGGCCTGGAAGGCAGTGGATGCCACAGAAGCTGACTTCTTGGACACAGCAGTCCTTTTTTTTTTTTTTTTTTTGCGGTACGCGGGCCTCTCACTGTTGTGGCCTCTCCCATTGCGGAGCGCAGGCTCCGGACGCGCAGGCTCAGCGGCCATGGCTCACGGGCCCAGCCGCTCCGCGGCATGTGGGATCTTCCCAGACCGGGGCACGAACCCGTGTCCCCTGCATCGGCAGGCGGACTCTCAACCACTGCGCCACCAGGGAAGCCCTATAATGTAGTTTTTAAGATAAGCTTTTACATGAAGGTTCAGGGAAGGTTATGATTGCTAACTATTAAATTCTATTTAACCTCTCATTCCCACCTCCACCCCCAAATCCTTTGAAGTGGCTAATTCTTCTTCCAGAACAATATCAATATATACCCTGCTCCCCTGGAAAAGGAGGCCCCTCTGAGTGCATTTCAGGGGTCACCCTTGCGACACCGCAGTCAGCCCTCACTCAGAAATAACAGCTGAGGGCTTGTGATGCTCCAGATCTTCAGGACACAGAAGGGAGCACTCTGTGTGAGGAAGGTACCGTCTTCACTCTGTATGATTTACTCATCAAATTCGACTAAATTTAAAATCTTTGGAAATAATGTTCATGTATAAGTTAACGAATCTTTAAAAAATGATCAGAGCCTGCGGTCTGCATATTAAAGGAGGGACATGAACTCAGTCCCTGATGGCAGAGAACATTCCAGCAAGTCCTCTGGTGACCAGACTCCTTGCCCACCTGTTGGATGGAGAGGAGGTCCCCACTCTCCCTGTTGGGCTCTGAAAACAGGGAGACCCGCCCCTGCTGGGGACACAGGTGAGCTCTCTCATCCATCTGGAAGGAAACCAGCAATGGGGACAGAGAACATCCGGCCCCTGTGGAAGGGACGGGGCGGGGCAGGGGGGCAGATGTCTTCCCAACGAGGTGCCTGGCCCTGCTAGCGGGGATTGGGCTGCCCGCCCCCGCCTCCACGTGAAGTGAAGGGTCACTGGGGTCGGGCAGGCACTGGCTTCTCTTCCTCCTGACAGATCCGTAATTAGGAGACAGAGCATTCAAAGAGGAGCGCTTGGCCCCAGGCACATCCTTGTCAGCCTGTCAAGCAGAAGCCTGTGCTCCATGAGCTATTTTGAGCCACCTTCTCAGCTGCATTTCTGATCCTCTTGGCCCATGACACCCTCCCCCCTCCATCGCCCTCCCCACTGAGTCTCCATCATGACATCACCGAGGCTCGGAGGTCTGGGGGAGGCCTGGACAAAAGGAGCATTTTGTGCAAGATGCTTGAGCACTGGCAGCACTGGGGCGGCCGCCTAGCCCTGCCCCACACCTCCCTCCTCTGGTCCAGTGGGCTGTGCACAAGGACCACTGGGCATGGGGTCTTCACTCTGGGAGAGACTGTTACCAGAAGCTATGCGGGTCCACAGATTCCTGGCCGTGGAGAAAGTAAGGGGTGACAATTCCTTAGAGAGCATTTCATGGGAGCCAAACCAGATGAAGAACAAGAGAGGCTGTGTTCTCTATCCAGATCTGCCCTGCAGAATTCCTGGGGACAGGAAAGCCAGGCAGATCCAGAAAGACTACACACCGTCCATGCGTCCCCAGCGCCACACCAGCTGGAAGAACAGCCCAGAAAGGAACAGCTCCCCTCCTCAGCCCTGAGGGCAAGGTGCTCTCGGGGAAGCTTTATGAGTCAGCTAGTAGGAGATGGCCATCATGAACCGAGGTATCTGCCACGCAGAGCTCACAGGTGCTGGTCCCCATCATTCCATCCATGTCACACTCCCACCAGCCGGCACCTCCACGGCTCACCCAATAAGGACCATATGGCCCCCATAAGGAGGCCCTCAGTGGGCACTCCTGGCACTCCCTGGGCAAGCTGGGGGTGAGAGAGTGGGCTATGCAGGTGTGGGCTGCGGGGACAAGGGAGCATGCTTACAAAGCAGAGAGAGCGGGCGTTAAAAAGTGAAGGCTGGGGGCTTCCCTGGTGGCGCAGTGGTAGAGAGTCCGCCTGCCGATGCAGGGGACACGGGTTCGTGCCCCGGTCCGGGAAGATCCCACATGCCGCGGAGCGGCTGGGCCCGTGAGCCATGGCCGCTGAGCCTGCGCGTCCGGAGCCTGTGCTCCGCAACGGGAGAGGCCACAGCAGTGAGAGGCCCGCGTACCGCAAAAAAAAAAAAAAAAAGTGAAGGCTGGATTCTGCGCTACAGGGTATGTCACTGGGCGTCAGCCTCAGTGCACGCTGAACCCACTGCCTGCCGTGAGGGATAAACACAGCACTTCATCCCCTGGGTCGTGCTGCTGGTAGCACCTATTGCGAGAGATGGGCGCGCTCGCTCCCATTTTCAGTATAATAAAGCCCTTCACTGTGCGTCCCGCTGAGAAGGAGGGTTCCTTCCTCATGGCTGTGGGTGGACAGCACAGCCTTCAGTGGGCAGTGGCTTTTCATCGAGAGGATGCTCCTCCTCTGGGAGGGTCTGCATAGAGACACACTCACATTCTCTCCCGGGCCACCAACTGCCCATTCTTCTGTGATGGCTGACTCAAGTGAGGAGAGAAGAGCATGGACCCAAACTGGATCTTCTCTGAATACCACACTGACCATCTCGAACTAGCTGTGCAAACGGACACAGGTGACAGTGATCAGTCACTACACGCACTATTTCACGTCACGTTCACGACAAGTCTAAGAGGTAGAGACCATTGCAGATGAGGAGAAGTCGTCTTTCATGAAGACCTAACCATGGAGGATGCCACACCTGGCCGCAGATCCTCATGGTCTTGCTTCCAGGGGAAGCTCGGTTTGGTTTCTCCAAGGCCATGGTTCTCAACGGGTGGGCCCGGGGCCGGCAGCATCAGCATCACTTGGTTTGTTCAAAATGCAAATTCTCAGGCCCCCTCCGAGACCAGCATCAGGAACTCTTGAGGTGGAGCCAGCAGTGCCTGTTGTAACAAGTCCTCCAGGTGATGCTGAGGCGCACTCAGGTTTGGGAACTTCACTCGAAGGACACCTATTATCAGCCCATATAAGAAACCTCCGGGAGGAGTATAAATGCCCCTGCTCTGCCCCTCACCACAGGTGGAGTCTGTCCCTTGAAGTCAGCTCCAACCTTACCCTTCTAACACTCACCCCAAACCCACCGTGGAGTCTCCCCTGTAACCTTCGGGAGGCCACCGCCATCATTTCCTCGCCCCACGCCTGACACTGAATCTTGGTGTACTTTTAAGTCTCTTTTGTGTGTGTTTTCCCTTTTACATAAGGAAATGGTGAGCCTCTCCTGTTGCATCCCTACAAAATGTTGCCCAAGGGAGATCAACCCCCTGCCTGCCTGTCCCCCTGCTGTTGGCCCCATGCCCCCAGGATCCAGTGACGTCACACACTGCCTTGATGGAAACCAGAGAGAACTGGTTAAGCACAACCCTTAATTGTAGCAGTACCGCCCGAGAGCCCGGAGCCAGTTCCAGCTACTTTGCCTCGTTTGCATCACTGGCCTCCAGCTCCATGGGTTGTTTTTAATTAGCAGAATAATGACAATTCAAAGCTCTCTGCACCAGCCATTCTCAAGGGATCGCAGGGCATGTAGACAAAAATGGGTTGGCTCCTGGCCTCTGGATGCTCTCTGGAAATTTGGGGATACTGACAGAGGAGTGGGGCCCCGCCCAGGAACCAGAGTTCCCAGGTTCTAGTCCCGCTTTCTCCAGTGACCTTGACCCAGGGGCTCTGGGTCCTGTGATGAAGATTTTCTGTTTACAAAATTGGGAGGATTCCATCATTCATTCAACAGATATATTTTGACCTTACAGGAAGCCGGATGTTGTGCTGGGCACTGGGTACGAATAATGTATATGAGACCTAATTCTTCTCAGGGGTGCTTTGCATTGTGTGTTAAGGGCTACAGCTGAAATCCAGAAAGTGGGTACCTGGAGAGGCAAGCGGATGGGTCACAGAGCAGATGCCCCTGAGCTGATTCTTAAGGAATGAGGGAGTCTTCTGCAGATGGAAAAAGAGGCAACAGTCTAGTTTAGAGAACAGCATGTGCAACAACTAGAGGTGGGAAGGACCTGCAGTGTTTGGGAGACAGTGTAACTGAGCAGAGAATGCTTGAGGGCGTGGTGGAAAGAAAATGAAGCCCGGGGCAGGGAGAGGCCTCAGCAGTGCTGGCCACCTCCCATCGGGGGGCCTCTGGGACGCCAGCAGGAGTTTAATCGATTGTTTCACAGTGGCACAGTAACCACCAGAATGAAGCTTTCATGCTTTTTCAGAAATCACCACTCAGAGTGAAATATAACCCACTTACCAATGAATGATTCAGAAGGGACAGGAATGGAGAAAGGGGAGAAAAGGCCCACAGTCCTTAAAAATAAAATGTGCCTTCTGCCCTGTGCCGTCCTGCGTCTTCCCTATAGCACAATTCAAAACGCGAAAGTGTTAAGAAACTGGTAAGTTGGGGAGGTCCACTGGAGACCCTTTCCGTTCCAAATTGTGCCCGTGCATGGCTGTGAGGAGGTGAGTGGCCCAAACTGAGCCCCTTAGTTGAATGATACAGTGGGCTGGGGGCTTAGCGCCTACCGTGAGCTGTGGATCTGATCTGGGTCATGAGTCGACGGGGGCTCACAGGGATGGAGCCAATGACCCAATGCACCTTGCCTCCCTGCCCATCATCAGTGCAGTCCAAGACACCTGTCATAGGAGTTGCAGGTGGTACTTAAAGCGTATAAGAATTTTTTTTTTTTAAATAAAGGGGAAGGGCAACCAAGGGCAGTGACAGAACAAAGCTGCTCCCTTCACTGTGATTCCCCCGGTCACCTTTGACTTATGAATTGCTGTCTGGGTCTCAGGATCCATCAGTCATTTTCCAGGGTTCAAGGCTCCACGCATGTCAAGACAGAGTGGAGATGGGGGTGTGACAGGGTGAGGAGGGGGTCAACCCTGGTAGGAGCAGCAACACCCCGGCCATGTTCATGAGAAGCTTTGTTCTGCATCACCTGGCTGTATGATAACAGCCGGAATTAATACAACCACAAATTAATAGCACAGAAGAGCAATCAGGAGACAGAGATACATTCCTAATGGACTCAGCTGAGAGCTGAGGGAAGATGGATAGGGGAGCCTCTCCTGGCCCCAGGCCCTGAACTGGCTGTGGGGTCACAACCCCCCTGCACACACCTCACCTTCGCCAAGGACAGCGCCTGCCTCTGCCACGAGTTCACGGGGCTTGCAGCACCCCGTTCCCTGCCCTCACCCCTCCCGCTCTGAGCCACAGGCCTGTGAAGGGGAGAGATGCACTGCTCAGCTGCTGGGGGACCTGTCCGTGTCCGAGTCTGGCGCATGTCACTCCCCAGCGGAGGTGAGAGGATTCCTTGCAATCACCTTTCCCAGATCCCGCGGTTACGGAGAGTTGTCGGGAGAGATGTTCTATTCGGGCCAAGTGAACGGCTCACTCGGCCATTAAACCTAACAATAACAATGATAAAAGTAATCACCTCAAGTTTACAGTGTCTCTCTCACCATGATAGTGCGAGGCCATTGCTCGCATGCTCTCCTTCCATGCCTCCCTCCAGGGTGCCCAAAGCACCAGCGCCCCATTTCCTCAGCCCAAGCACCACTGAAGAGGCGACGGCAAAACCAGGAGTTGCCCGTGTGCCTCAAACAACGCACAGCAAGGGTCCCACGGGGGCGAGGGCTAGTCCCTACAGCAGAGGAGGAGCAGCGCCACAAGGGCCAGTAGTGACAGTCAAGGATCCCCGGGAGAGTGGAAGGAACTCTTGGGTGCCAAGATCTGGGTTCTGGACTCTGCTCGGCCACAGAACTCGGGCAACCCCGGGGAAGGCACTGAGCTTCAAAGGGCAGTAGGTTCATCTTCTACGTAAACAGACATAGATGGTTCCTAATTTCCCTTCAAGCACTCACAACTTGTTAATAACAAGTTAATTGTTAATCAAAGGAACATTCCCAAAGCCTCTGGAATCCCTGACTCATCCCTCTGCCTTCACGTACCTCCAAAGGGAGTGGAAGGAAACTGTGTGTCCAGCTCAGGTGTAGAAAAGACGTCACAGTTCTCTGCACATGACTGAGACTCTCAGGCCGGAGAATGGATGTTCTTTTCGTTTAAGATGAAACTGGCTGATGCCTTGCCTGGGACACAGTCTTTTCCTAGTCCTTACCTGGGGCCTGGTCAGCTCTGAAAGCAGGAAGGCAGGCCAATGGGAAGGGGAAGCATCATCTATGGTAAGTGTGCCCAATTCTTACCTGAGGAGCTGGGATTTCTAAATTCCTCACTGGGAGAATTTAATCAAGGATCATTACAGGAAGGGCAGTCAGATTTCTATAACCAACTAAGAGAAATGGTGTCAACTGGTATTCAGATGGGACAGTAGGAAAGAACTTGCCAGAAGTGAGGAGTGTTCATGAAACCAGGACAGGCTTGCCAACAGAGGTTAGGCATTTCCTTTCTGAGATCTCTGCATCCTGGGTGGCTCCCACTGGTTCAGAGAGCTTGGAGGGAAATCAGAGCAGAAGGGATAGGGATAGGCTACCATCACCCCTTTTCCAGCTTTCTCTTTTTCTTTTTAAATTAATTAATTTATTTATGGCTGTATTGGGTCTTCATTGTTGGGTCTTCGTCACTGCGTGCAGGCTTTGTCTAGTTGCAGCGAACAGGAGCTACTCTTCGTTGCGGTGCGTGGGCTGCTCATTGCGGTGGCTTCTCTTGTTGTGGAGCATAGGCTCTAGGCATGCGGGCTTCAGCAGTTGTGGCACTCGGGCTCAGTAGTTGTGGCACTTGGGCTCAGCAGTTGTGGCACTCGGGCTCAGTAGTTGTGGCACTCGGGCTCAGTAGTTGTGGCTCGTGGGCTCTAGAGCGCAGGCTCAGTAGTTGCACTACACAGGCTTAGTTGCTCCGCGGCATGTGGGATCTTCCTGGACCAGGGCTCGAACCCGAGTCCCCTGCATTGGCAGGCAGATTCTTAACCACTGAGCCACCAGGGAAGTCCCTCTCCAGCTTTTTCTTTAAGACTTAAAATCAGAAATACATTTCAACCCAGGACACACGCACTTATAGACAACAGGAGGAAAAGTTCCATTTATATGTGACATGCATTCCGATATTTTTCCATTTTTAACGGTAAAATGCTGGTTATGACCCACTAAATTGCTTTCATGACACATTAATGGGTACCACTCCACAATTTAAAAGTCATCAGATTTGATGATCTCAAAAGGACATGACTGGTTTCCACTTCTGGGTTCAAAAGCAGGATAGGCAGCCGTCCTCTTCATCTGCTTGTTCCTCCGCAACAGCCTTCCCTGGGCATGACTGGCTGGGGGGAGTTTGTGGGGAGGGGTCTCGGGCACCGGCTTGTTAGCGGCATTCCCGGCGTGATGCTCATTAGACAATGTGTGTTCAGAGTGATAATGGGCTCCCCAGCTCCTTCCCATCCTGCACCTGCCCCCAGCCCAGAGCTGCTACTCCCCTGGATGTTCAGCAAGGAGGAAGGAGAGGGAAGCTGGGGAGGCAGGAAGGTAGCACCAAGGTTACCGCGGGGTAACGTAGGCAAGGGCGATGGCCAGGGGAGCCTGTGAAGGGGAGGCTTCAGGCATCCCCCCATCCCCCCAACGCCTCGCTGGCCCTGCTGCGAACAGCCCCGCTGGGAGATCAGGTGTGGCTGGAGTGGCCCCGGGCTGTCTAATTGTGCCTGGTACTCAGCTGCAGAGGGCCGTGTCCACTGTGGGGATCCTCAAGGAGGTGCCTGGGTTTGGAGGGGGGCCTCCCACGCCAGGGCGGGACTGCCGAGAGGGGAGAGGCAAGGCTTGCGGGGCCCTGGGAGAAAGCAGTCAGGAGAAAGCACCTCCCTCTCTTGGTGAGGAGAATCAGCTCAGGGACCCACTTCCCAGGGGTCCGGTGGGGACTTGCTAGGGAGACACTGTCCCAGGCCTTGCCACTGTCTGTACCTTGTCCCATAAGCCCTGACAGCAGTGCTTGGCAGGAAAACAGTTGTTGACACAGCGCAAAACTCATTGCAACTTCTACCCCTCCGATCCTCCCTACGCAGAGAGAACCTAACTCCCTCTTCAGGGTCCTGGAAGACCTAATTCTTCCCTGTTTATAAGGTGCTTGGAGCACAGCTGTGTATACATATTTAGCTACTGTTGTGACACTAAATAAGTGCATTAAATAACTGTGATGATTTTATAACATCTGTAACTTTTTTTTTCACACTATGTAGCATCTATTTAATGGAATTCTTATGGCTCCGTGTGAAACATTTCAGTGGTAGGAAGTAGAAGGCATTCCTCTCTCCCTCCCTCCCTTCTTTCCTTCCTTCCTTCCTTCCTTTCTCCCTGCCTCACTTCCTTCCTTCCCCAAAGAACAAATTCAGTGGTTATTTTTTAAAAGAGGTAGATCTTTTGCTAAGAATTGTTCTCTGGTGCTTTATGAGATTTCCGCTTCCTTTAGAAAGTGACACCTCAGATTCTGTGGCCTGATTGCAAACAGTGAGGAAGTCTAGATTAAGGTATCACTCACTGTTATCAGAGCCAGAATCAGGAGTGGACTTTGTGGGTTAAGCAAGAGGGAATGGGAGCCTTTAGCCCTTCTCCTTCATGTGTATAGACGTTGGGTTAGAGAAGAAACACTCTTCCAGGTATTTCTTCAACCCCTGCTCAGAGACGGCACTACCCAGTGCCTGGGACATTAGGACTGAATGGGAATAGAACAGGTGGCTCTCACTAGAGTCTAATTTTCTGATTGTAAAATAAGCCAGACTACAAAACACCTTGATAAAAAAAAATGCAGTCCTGTTTGTTGTTTCTGTTGTTCTATTTACCAGGTCTTTCTATTAACCAGAATATCTGCACATTTACATTGATGGGTTGATGTTTGGGATGATTTCTCTAGCACTGTAAAAATCTTGACTGATTCCAGATAATTTAAAAATATATATATTCTCTTCGGCAAAGTTTTACCGTAAAGGAAAACTTGTTGCTTCTCTTTAATCTTTTGAAAATTCCTCACACCTTGCCCCAGATCTGTGCTTCAGTGACTCACGGTATATCAAAACCTCAACCTTATTCCCAAAGCACAGTCTTCATAAATAAGAAGTTGTCTCCAGCACCCTCCACAGTGACAATGAGCTTTATCAGAAGTGAGGACTGGGGATGATTAACAATAGGAATATTTTCAGTCTGGTGGAAGAACACTAAATACACAGTGTTCCCTTTGCTATATAATAAGGGGCTTGGTTTACTGATTGCTAAAATCGCCAAAATCTAATTATTCTCTCATGCTGTGAGTCAGGAGCTTGCGTTCTCATGCGGAGGGTGTTCATTCCCAACTCCCGCCCTCCTCGCCCCACTGCCCCAAAGCACTTGAGTTAATTCTCCTTAAATGAGTCAG
This sequence comes from Mesoplodon bidens, assembly GCF_964165515.1. Lineage (NCBI taxonomy): Eukaryota > Metazoa > Chordata > Mammalia > Artiodactyla > Ziphiidae > Mesoplodon > Mesoplodon bidens. The sequence continues at coordinate 86,516,684 of NC_138166.1, forward strand.
CCTTGTTGGGTGGTTTTCAAATACTTCCATTCTGGAGCTTCCTGTGCCAAAATAGAAACTTTTTTTTTTTTTTTTTTTAGCATTAAAGCTCAAGGCCACCCTATATTAAATTTTAAATTGATGAGTTCTGACATAATCCATGAAATGATGAGTTTCAACTCAGGAAACAAAGATCTCGTTGTTTGTTCTTCTCTCATCCAAACCATCAGAGAATATGAATGTGTCGCATCTCAATGCTCCCAGAGCTCTTCTAAGGGCAAGGAAACTTCCAGAAAACAAGCTCCAAAGGAAAGAGAGGAATCAATAGAGGAATAAAACTGCTGGCCCAAGCACCTGAACTGGTCAGTCTTTATCTGTGTGGTCTCCTTCTCTCAAGACCTTTCCCTCCCGTTCTAGGAGGCCATCAGGGGCCTGCTGGTGGCATGTTCCACCCAACACATGCCACTTGGCAAGACCAGTGGGAGTTGCTGGGCTCCTGTCTGCTGAGAACAAAGAAGTCACTAGAAGAGAGATAAACAGCCTCCCAGCCCTGGGAAGAAGTTGCCAGACCTTGGAGGAATGATAGTGCGGCTGACATATTCTTTGTCATCTGCTTGCCCTACCATTGGTGACGGGATCCAAGGACCCAGCAGAGAAGAATAACAAGGAAAGCCATATTCTTGTGAAAATAGCTTCTGCTCTCCAAGTTTTCTAGTCCACACCAACTCTGTTTTGGATTTAAGATTTAATTAGCTTCGTTAGTAGTATAAATAAGAATGCTAATAGCTTTGCTTCATTCAGAGGGACTGATGCCATACCTCCCAACGAGCTAATGGCTTTCATCACGTTCCACTCTAGGTCCTCAGCATCTGATCCAGGAGGCACCTATTTTTGTCGTGGATTTTCCAGAATAATCCTTCCACAGTTCTCAGATTGTATGTCCTGATTTGGGGGTTCAGAAAGCATGTGCACTATTACCTGTGTACCCTTTATCACTTCCCGTTTGGTAATCAGTCTGATTTCAAAACCCCAAGTGTGCTGGCTTTCTCACGCCTCCAGAGAGATTCTGGAACAGAGACATTTCCCTAGCAAGAAGGGAGAAGAGGAAGGAACACTAAGTAAGCACCTACTATGCTCCAGGAGCTTATCTCCCAGGAACTTCAGAGGGTGGCCATTACTATCCCACTTTACAGATGAAGAAACTGAGGTGACAGATGCAGGAGCCAATAGCTGGCAAAGCTGGGAACTGAACATGGCACGTTCAGACTGCAAAGCTCTCCTCACCAAAATGTGCTGTTTTTCAGCAAAACAGTTGAGCACCTGGCTGCTTTCTCACTGTCCTGTGAACGTTCCTTTTGATTCCCTGACCAAAATATACACCCAGTGAGGGCAGCAGCCAAGCCTCTGCTGACCAATTAACTAACTCCTATAAGTTATGAAAGTTAAAAACCAATTAGAGCAGCCACTTTGCTTCTGCGAGGACTTGGTTTCCGACCACTGCTAGCTTCCCGCCCTGACTCCCATCACACCCAGGAAATTTGGGACGTGGCGCCAACAAAAGCTGCCTCTCTCAATACACTCTGTTGTTGTAATAACAAACCATAAAATTAACTAAATTTCACCACGTGTAATGTGCAGCATAAAAGCAGTAGCAATGTGTCTGCAGGGCAAGGGAACATTCCATTGAAATCGGTTTCTCTTTATTGCATTGCCAACAGTTAACAATGTCTCCCCCCTAAAGGCAGGGAGCATAGCATGAGCAAAAAGAACGGACAGCTGCAAATGTGCTGCAGCTACCTGCACATGTATGCAGCCATGGGCGACGTGGACAGAGAAAGTGACGAGGGTCACGTGCACATGTTCACACACACACACCCACACCCACATGCTTTCCATGTCCACACATGTCCCCTGGCTGTGGAAGCACATATGACTGTGCAATGAACGCCCAGATGCACATGCAGAAATACACAGCTGAAACAGTACGTATACACCTGTGATGTACACATCATACTTGCTCAACACAGGTGTACAAATGGACAGCCCTATGCAGAGGGATGAGTTTTATTCTCTTTTCAAAAGGTCACCAGTCACCACCTTGGAGAATTCCACAATTAGCTGCACCCCAGTAGTAGCAAGTTCAGCCCAGTTTCCAAGTAACAATGTTTAAAAGCCGGAATGCTCTCTTCCTGACCTATTGCTAAGAAAAGACAGCCAAGGCAGCTTCCACGGTTTCGGCAGGCTTGGCTTGATCCAAAATGACACAACCAGGGCTGTTTAGCACAGAGCAGAAAACAATGAGCCTCGGGGATACGACCTCTGCTTAGAACATATTTCCAGGTCGGGTAAACATGCCTTGCTCACTAACGGGGCTTCCCTTGCACTTTGGGGGAAAACAGAAAGCACTGCCAGCAGCTGCGTGAGTCTGCGGCTGATAGGATCTGCCTTTGATGAGTTCACAGGGTCAGGAAGTTCTCCTGACTATCTGCCCGAAGTCCTTCCTGGTGCAGTTTAAGTCCATTTCCTCTCGTGGGGAGGGAAAACATCTGCTCATCACACAGTCTATGTATACACTGTAGAAACCTGTTATTTCTCCACCTCTCAAATGGCTAGGTCCTCTCTGAAATTCGCAAACACCTTCAGCCTCCACTCGTCTTACATCCCAGCTGTGCACTGTGGCGAGGGCAAGTTCTTAAAACTTCCCATGTCTGGTCTGCAAGGACCACAGGATTGAAGGCTACTGTGTGCCTTGGAGAAAGAGCACTAGACTGGGATTCAGGAGAGTTGGCTCCATGCCAGTTGTGCTACCAGCCTAGGAACCTTGACAGATTCAAATTCCTCTCAGCCTCTAAATGAAGCAGAGAGCCTTTAGTGGGTCAGGGAGGCCCCTTCAAACGCTGTGACCCCCAAATGTCTTGAAATCCACTGGCAAAAGGCAGATGTCAATCCCCCTTTTCTGGAAAACAGCATAAAAAAAGAGAGAGAGAGAATACCTTCTGATGGTGTCAAAGCCAGCCAGCTATTAAGTCTGGATGAAATGTAACTGTTAAGAACGACTTGCTCCACGCTTTCAGGACAAATTGTCTTAAAAATGCTGCCAGTGCAGTAATTACTCAGATATCTACACAGTGATTAACATCCTCACCTTCAAATCACATGAGGATGTTCTATAGACAGTCAGATATCCTTTTAGTCTAGCCGTGGAATGTCTTATCATGTTCAACATTCAACAAATGATTCCATAGTGACCACACTATAAATACTGGGGCGTGGGGGACATTCTGGCTCTGGGAACACAACGCTGAACAAGATCTGCTCTTAGATAAAAACTGCGGAAACTGGTGACCCCAGCTACCCACTTCCCTCATCTGGCACTCGGCTCCCATCCTCTGGACAAGAAAACAGTCCTTTTCTTCCCCAAGAAGACACATTTCTGGGCCCCAAACAGCATCCTAAAGTGTCACTTGGATGTTGGGCTGTCCATATGCCAAACGAGGGAGGAAGGATGGCTCACATCACTGTTCTCCGAATGACAGTGACCACGCATCGCTGTTTTCCAGGCCAGGCCACTTCCCGGGGATGCAATGACTGAAGAGGAGAAATGGAAACCAAGGGATCCTTCCATGATGAGACATAGCTTCTCCCATTTACAATGTCGAGACGCCCAGGAAAGAGCAGGACCCACAAGGGCTCTGTTCTGGTGCAGGTGATTACTCAGCTAGTAAATACAGAGTGAGTGGCATCCTTGCCATGTCACAGACCAGACAAACTGAGACACAGTGAGAGAAAGTGATTAACACCTGGAATCACAGAATGTTAAAGCTGGACTAGGGGTTGGGAATCTCCTACCCACACAATACTTTGTAAGTGAAAATTCTGAGGTCAGAAATATAACTTATTCTCTACTGCCCAATCCCCAATCTGAAGTGTCCTATGTCCAAAAAACATGAACATTTATCTCATGAAATAATTTCTCAGCTTACACTTAATATCAGTTCTCAATCATGTACTCCACAGCTCAACTTTCCATGTTTTGTCCAATGAAAAGATGTTTTACTAAAACCATTGAACTAGAGATTCCTTCCATTCTTCCTTTCACAAACATTTACTGTGTACATACCATACGCAAGGCATTGAAAGAAAAGGGAAGAGTGATCCATCTTGTGAAAAGCAGCAATTATGAATGTATTTGCTCACATATAAATAAATAAACCTTAATAATATAGCTCTCCTCTCTCTCCCCCTTTCTCTCTCCCCTCCACCCCATCCCCACTTTGGATACAATAATTGGAACTGATTAGACCTGAGTTTTCCACCTTTTTAGGTTAGGACGGAACACTCAAGGGCCCCTACACTTGGTCTGGGTGCTGAATTACATTCCATGCCTGCATTCAGGACTTATTGTGACAGGACTGTAGAAGATTAGACTTTCACTGGAAGCTTCTTTGAAAGCACTGAAAAGCGCCTCCAGTGATTCTTATCTGAAAGGACCTAGCATAGAAGTTGAACCAAATAATGAAGACTTTTCACCAAAGACCCTGTAGCGTACAGGCACATCATATATGATAAACAATATGGATCAGAACTGGAAATACTCAGCTTCTCTGCCTGGCTATAGCAGCGGAATGGTGATAGAATGGAATTTTGGACCCTACAGATCTCAAGGGGATTTTTTCACTCTCTAGGTCTTGTCCACAACTTTTGCTCTTAACCAACTCCACAGTGAGTCTGTAGTACAGCTAAGATTGAGAACTCAGTGGATTCCATTCAGAGCCTGTAGTGGCCTGGTTGACCTTAAAGGGTTGAGTATACAAGGAAAGTCACACCACACACTTCTCTCACCTATCTTCACTATATTAATAAATCAACATTGGAGAAAAATGAATTTCATGGACTGGTCTGAAGGGAAGAAAGAAGAAGGAGAGATGATGCTAAGAAGCCCATATGGAAAGAGCAGAGGGCACTGTTGCTAGGCAACCAACCTGGTCCACCAGAGAAGGGATGTCGAAGAGCCTCAGATACTTCTGAGCATCAGCTGGTGGGACCTCCAGGTTCTTCTTCACTATCTCCCTGACCCTGTCTCCACAACAGGTGACCTATTGATTGACTGTACTCCAAGGACAGCTCTGCTCAGTGGAGAGAGGCAGAAAAGAGGGGCATAAAGAAGCATGGGAGGGATATGCATAAAACGGATAACTAATAAGAACCTGCTGTATAAAAAAATAAATAAAATACAATTCAAAAATAAAAAAAAAGAAGAAGCATGGGAGGAGACAGAAGAGATGGGAAGGCACACCAAAGAATCCAGAAATTGAAAGCAATAAAAGATCTCTTCCATAGCATCATCCCTTCGGTCCAGTTTTCTGCCCAGGTTCGTAACTCATTCTGCAGAATCCACGGTAGTTGCACATAGACAGCGAGATCCAGTCTTGGAGGAAGTGGTAGGACATTATCAAGGAGCATGAGGATAAGTCCGTGCGAAGGACAAGACAGCAGGTGTCTGAGTGTTGTGTGTAAGTTGTCTTTGGAACATATCACACATTTTCTCAGCAGTTTTGCTGCTTCACCTGCACTTCTTATTTTCCATGTGTGTCTCTTTGAAGAAAGACAGTTCATATTGGGTAGGGACTCAACCCTAGCCAGGGCCCCTCCGCTGAGACAATGGCTGTTAAGTGTTGGTAGAACCCACATCCCTCATCAGCACCGAATTACATCTGAGCACAACTGGGCATTAAGTTACCAGCACTGAACAAGTCACTGGAATGGAAAGGAAACAACAGCAACATGAAGCTCTCTCTAATCAGGCCTTGGGTCCTGCAGCCTTTAACATGCCATATATTTCACTTAATCGGAGGCACCAATTGTACGGTACACTGTAATTTTACATATTACTAAGAAAGGAAAAAATGCTGGCAATTAATACTAGGACAACACATTGATTGTAAGATGTATTCTGTTCGGAGATGTTAAAACGTGAAGGAAAATGTGTGTCTTAGAATTGTTAAAATACAGTAAAATCTAAAGCCCTGAAGATGGCATTCAAGCCCTTTGCAGAATGGTCCCAATCAACAGTCCAGCCTCAGGCCCTGGTCCCCCTTGGAGGACCAGTGCTCCAGCCAGATTTTCCTTCATTCATTCACACGCTCACCCCCGCTTGGTTCTGGGTCTGGTTGATGCTGCTTCTTTTGCCTGGAAGGCAGCCTCTCAGCCCAGCTTCGCATCTGCCTGGGCCAGTCCTCACACTTTGATTCATTTTCATTATGGCCCTGACGCCATCCCTCACAGCACAGCTCTGGGGATTCCAGGGTCTGGTCCTTTTTCTGGGTTATGAGCTCCCTGAGGAAGATCAACCAACCACAGTTAACATTTACTGAGTATTTACTACGTGCCAGATAATACAAGCATTTACTATATACATCTTATATGCAAGTGGGTGCTGCTGTTTTCTAATGAGGGAGACAAGATGTAAACGGTAGCACTGCCAAATTCCCATAAGCTGTCGACTAAATATATTACTTCGTCAAAATGGGATTCTTTGAACCCAGGTCTGGGTGACACCATGGCCCCATTTGTAATCATTTGCCTCTTAGTGGCCTGAGCCTCAGCATCATGTAGGCATGAAGGAATCCTCAGTCAATGTGTGTGGCGTGAATGAATGAATCCGTCCATCATGGATCTGTTCCTTTGGCATCGATGGGGCTTTGAGGAAACCAGCTAGTCTTACTCTGCCCCTTACTATCCCTCTTCCCCAGAACATCAGAAAAATCGTTCCTGCCCTTAAGGAATTTAAGATTATAAATAGAACAAAGCCTTTAAGACGTTACTGAAAGCTAAAGAAAAAGGCAACTCGATGAAAATAATAACATGGATCAAGGTACCAGTAACAACGCCCATAATAACAATGGAATTCACAAGCCATCGTAATATACTTAGGCAAACAAAGGTTCCGTGAATATAATGAGTTACAAACAGATTCATCTTGGCTACAAAATAAGAAGCTTCTGTGATTGTTGCTGTTATTATCAATTAAGCCGGGCTTTAAAATTTCATGCTATGGACAAGTGTGGGTTTTAATACACTTGAGAGCACAACCAAAGTAAGACTCCTGCTTCCTATTTCTCAGGTTCAGGGATTTGGGGGCACAGATGCAAGGCCAGCATTCCTGCTGGTCACCTCACAGGCCAGAGTGCCCGTGACCTCTGACTTTTGCATCTGGGCTTAAGGAGAGGGAGCCTGGTTGAGGCTGACTGGTCCAGTATGTGTTTTTCCCTCCGATGTTTACGAGAGGACTGGGGGACCCTGGTGTCTGGCAGAGGTCTCCTGGGAAAGGGGAGGAAAAACAGGATTCAAAGTTCTAGTGTTGAGGATCCACTGAAAAGAGTAAGATTTTTTTTTAAGGCTAGAAAAAATCATACTATAAAAAGAAGAGAGGAGGCTATGATAAAGAATAGTCGGGATGAGCTTTTGATGGAAAGTCCTCTTTAAAAATTTTTTGATTGTGGTAAAATCCACAAAACATAAACTATACCATCTTAATCATTTTTTTTTTTTTTTTTTTTTTTGCTTTACGCGGGCCTCTCACTGTTGTGGCCTCTCCCGTTGGGGAGCACAGGCTCCGGACGTGCAGGCTCAGCGGCCATGGCTCACGGGCCCAGCCGCTCCGCGGCATGTGGGATCCTCCCAGACCGGGGCACGAACCCGCGTCCCCTGCATCGGCAGGCGGACTCTCAACCACTGCGCCACCAGGGAGGCCCCATCTTAATCATTTTTGAAGTGTCCAGTTTGGTCCATTCCCCTAGTTGCGCAACCATCACTTCCATGCATCCGCAGGATGCCTCATCTTGCAAAACGAACGCTGGACCCATTAAACAACTTTCCGTTCCTCCCTCCCCGTGGCCCCAGGCACCACCCTTCTCCTTTCTGCCCAGAATGTTCTTTCTCAGTGGACCATTTCATAACCATGATTGCACTGTTCTTCCTGGGAGCCTTCAGCCCTTCTGAAACTTTCGTCCTTTGAAAAGGGAAGGGTCATCCTTCCAGAGTCGCCTGGCTTAAAGAGACACTGGGAAGAGAGCAAGTGGGAAACTGAGGCTTGCCTGAGAGCCCATGGAGAAGAGGTTAAGTGCAAAAGCAGGTGCCACCTCTCTGATAACAAACACTGAGCCATACAGTGGACACACTCCCACTGGAAACCCTCGTAACCCCCAATGCCAACTTGACTGCTGTGCCTTATCAGACGCCACGAGGGCAGCTGTGAGGAATAGACTGCATGCCTTCTGGAAAAGTCATCTGAAATGAGCACGTCCCCAAGGGGAAGGGGCCACAGGTGTGTCAAGACATGGCTTTTCCCCTCAGCTCTTGGGGAGGCAGCCTCGGCGTGCCCCACAGAAACGATCACTTCCCATGGGTGGCACGATGTGATAAAGAACTTTCAAGTGTGGATCTTCAACAAAAAATTCAGAACTCTGAGCTCTTGGGAGTGGGGAGGTGGGGTGGGGAGACCACTGTGATAGAGGACGATTTAGAGTCTCAGCTCCTGGACAGCAAGGGCTGTGCTGTGCCTGCTTCCTGTACCAGAAATAGTCAGCACTGGCCCTGACAAGGGAGGGTCAGTGTCCAGCCCCCTCGTGCGCTCCCTCAGTGACAGACTTTAGCTTTCTCCTCCCTCTTCCCTCCGTCATGCTGTTCCGTCATCTATATGATTGGATGTAGAGTCCCAACAGTTGTTCATCGGAATGTCTTGTATTTCCACCTCTGTCCTAAAAGTATTGTCACTTTTTACATTGCAATTTACTTATGTTTCAAGGAAGGGTGGAGTTGAGAAGAACTCCCTTTTCAGTGGAACTAGGGGAGAATAATTTCTCCAAGGCATGTAGGGATCCTGTGTCTAAACACAAAACACTACAGGAGGACCCTTTCCCTAATAAGAGAAACGAGGAGCACCATGGATCAGATGTCCCCTCTAGAACATAGGACCTCAGCTTTCTCACTGGATCTTTGTCTGTAATAAATATGTCCCCCAACAGAATAAGTACCGGCGATTGATAAATGTTGGTGAAATGAACACATGGAAATGCATACATGTATTTGAATAGATCTTAGATCTTTAAAATAACTCCTTTTGGAAATGGGTGCACGTGTGAGAGTGGGAAATCCCATGGATGAGCAGAATGTTTTAACTGGTAATCAACAAAACAGGCATTGAAGTCCAGACTCTTAACACATGAAGACTGGTTACTCTAATATTAGAGTTCTAAGGGCGCATATGGCATTGGTTAACTATTCTGCTAATTTGACACCTCAAAAATCATCATTTATCTCAGCAATGAATGACTCCAAAAAGTTATTTGGACAGTGGTAAACTATAATAATTTATACATTCCTGGGTACTTGTTATGGATAATGGTAAACTGGTACTAATTTGTACATCCATGGGGGCTTGTTATACAAGCATTAAAGATGAATACTTTGCTCTTGTTTGTCTCTTGAGGGCAAGAAAGCTCAAATTTACCCAGTATGTTGAGCTCTCCTGTAGAAAGACATGTTATATCTCATCTACAATTATAACAACTACCTAGCTTGCTGTTGAATGAAAGAATGAATGAATGAGTCAACAGGAGCGTCTGTCAAAACCCCTGGGTAGGGCTTCCCTGGTGGCACAGTGGTTGAGAGTCTGCCTGCTGATGCAGGGGACACGGGTTCGTGCCCCGGTCCGGGAAGATCCCACATGCCGCGGAGCAGCTAGGCCCGTGAGCCATGGCCGCTGAGCCTGCGTGTCCGGAGCCTGTGCTCCGCAACGGGAGAGGCCACAACAGTGAGAGGCCCGCATACCACACACACACACACATGCACGCACACACACACAAAACCCTGGGTAAGGAAATGATATGATCCATGGTTCTGAGCCACTTGAGTTCAGGTCAGGTGGTTGCTCTGGAAACTCCATAGAGTCGTGTCCTCTAAATCTTCTGGGCTCTGCCAGCCAACTCACTCCATTTGGAAACTTCCCTCCAACAGCCGTGACTACATTATGCTCCTGGCAGGGCCCCAGGGCTCCAGTGTCTCACCCCAAGAGTAACTCTTCGGGCAGTGCCAGAACAGCCCCAGCCTTGCGAAAGAGCCCAGCTGGACCATAAATTGTAGAGACAAAGATAAAGACGCACATTTTCCCCGGTCTCAAAGGCCTTCAGCACAGCACATTACCCTCCCCTCTTCCAGGCCAGCACAGGCGTTCACACGGCTTCCTCCACTTTTTCTCCTCTCCATGCTGTCCCTTTCTCCTCTTTCCCCATCTGCTGCAGGAGCCATAAGACTCCTCTAATTCCTCATCACCGGAGCTTCATATCATTCCAGAGCTGGTACAGTGGGCTGTTTGTTGGGATGACCTTGAAATGACCCTTTCTCTGGGGCTGAGTCTCAACGCTGGGTTAACCTTGTTCCCACAGACAGCTGTGGGCTGCCGAAAAGGCCCTCAAGTTGAAGTCAGCCGATCCTGGTCCAGACGCTGCTGCTTGCTACCTGGGCGACTCTGGGCAAGTTGTCTGATCTCTCTGATCCTTAGACAATAATGCCAGCCTCACAGGATGGTAGTAAGCATCAAAGGAGATGTCTTGTAGCTTTAATTAAACTTAGCATTTCTAGCATGCCTTGAAGGTTACAAAGTATCTTCACATCTTTGGATCTCCTAGAGGGAGGCAGGTAGGTGTTTTAACTCAGTTTTTTAGGAAAAAAGAAATGTTAAAAACCAGAGTCCAAAAATATTATGTGACTCAGTCAAATCAGTAATGGAGAAGGCAGGATTAAAACCCAGGTTATCAGGTTCCCCATCCAGTGCTAGTCCCACCCCTCTCTCTGTAAAGCAAGCCTTGTGGCTAGAATTTTTGCAGTAGGCTTGTTTTCCAAACATGCCGGAAAGGTCACAGAACAATTGGGAAACCTAGACTGTTTTCCCTTTGTGGTCACTAGATTTCAACCTGGTTAATTTCCTGGACTCTCTGAAAAGGCGGGCCATCCCTCACTTACAGTTTGTAAGTCAGTTTCCCTCTCCTACTGAAAGGGATTAGTTTATAATTGAATATGAGACACTGGCTAAAGTCCTTTGAGATGCTGAGAGATCAGTTCTGGATAAATTACACACACACATATTTTACTAGAAATCTGGACCAATCTAAGCTCCTGGAGGAAGTGCCCTTGCAGAGGTGAAGGTGGATATTATTGATGAGCTGTCTATTCAGAGCCTTGAATGAGAAGGTAGGTATTTCTGATGGTGATATCAATAGGTGGTAAGATCTGCTCAGCAGTAAGAAGATGACATTAAAGGGTCAGAGGAGGAAAGAAACCTGCATCCCTCTGCTGACCTTGCCAAAGATGATAAAACAGAAATAACATGGACATTACCCTGATTCCATTTTTTTTTTTCTCTTTTCTCTGATCACCCCTTGGGATAATTAGCTGATACAGCAAGGCAAACAGAAAACTTCCTGGATTTGTTGCCAGCCATTGCCCTCTCCCTGGTGGAGAGAGTCAGATTAGGCAGCATCAAAGCACTCTCAGCTGAATCTCCTCCCTGCAAAGGAGGAGAAACAAGAGGGGAATGCCAGATTTTTCTTTTCTAGCCCAGAAAGGTTGCCGGGAAGAGCTCGAGGGCCGATGTGGGGTGGGAAGCTGGGGTGAGTCTCCATGGCAACCACCCAGGCCCAAGGCCAGTTTCATCACCTGGAAACTAAACAAGATGCAGACAGAGGGAGTATCCATCAGGAAGTTTGGATTCTCCTAAGCATGAGCCCGTTTGTACGTGTGTGTGTGTGTGTGTGTGTGTGTGTGTGAGTGTTTGTGCTGGGAAAGGGGAAGGAGAACAAAAGATTCAAGAAGGGACTGGGGAAAAAAAATCAATGCCAGCCCAGCAAAGAGGTATTTCTGGAGAAGAGTTTTCTTTTTTTTTTTTTTTTTTTCTGTGGTACGTGGGCCTGTCACTGTTGTGGCCTCTCCCGTTGCGGAGCACAGGCTCGGGACGCGCAGGCTCAGTGGCCACGACTCACGGGCCCAGCCGCTCCGCAGCATGTGGGACCTTCCCAGACCGGGGCACGAACCCGTGTCCTCTGCATCGGTAGGCGGACTCTCAACAACTGCGCCACCAGGGAAGCCCTTGGAGAAGAGTTTTGATGCCCAAGATGGCCAAGCAGGAAATGCTGGGTGGGTCACAGAAGCGGAGGCCATCTGAGGGCCTAGTGTTGAGCAGGTCACCCAGGGGGACGGGGTTTTGTGCTCCTAGGAGAGTCTGCAAACCATATCTGAGTTCCAGGAGGGAAGGCAGCTGCCTAGGGTCACACTGCTAGTGGCAGAGCCCAGACCCCACGCCAAGCTTCCAACTCTTGTGCCTGGGCCATCCTTGTTTCTTCCACTGGCTTCACCCTCTCCTTCTCCCCTTTTTCAGTCTTTCCAGGCAGCATTTGACCTTCAGAGGCACTTCAGTGCCACCAGTGTGTTCATCTGAACCAGATTCCCCTGCACAGAAGCACGGACACAGGATAGCCAGACACTATGTTTTGGATGCCTTACCAGGCGTGGCTCTTCTGGGACAGACGTGGGAGAAAGCATGACAGGGAAGGAGGTGGAAGCTTTATTAGCCTTGTGGTTTTTCCTTTAGTTGGTGCTGGAGGAGTGATTTCTGGGGTAGGAGGTGTCAGCTGTAAACCCGCCCTCTCTCTCCCACCTGCCTATCACTCAGCTGGAAAGAAGAGGGGGTAAGAGCGACGCTCTGGCCCTGCCACTGCTAACTGAGTCACCTTGCCCAGGTAACCTCTTTGCCTCAGTTTTCACATCTTTAACACAATAACAATACCCATGTAGGCCTAAGATGTTTCTAGCAGCCCTCCAGCCTCCCCCTGAGGGAAGCTCAGTCCGAGGACACAGCTGAAAAAATCCCTGAGTACAGGAGGGAAGGGATGAAGGAATTCCCGTCCTCCCTTTTCACCCAAACCTCTTCTCTTTGGCTCAGAGTTTCCCAACCTTTTCACATCACGACGCCTGCATTAAAGTCATATTTGTAGAAAATGAGGTAAACTGGAGGGTTGCTCACAGGGCAGGAAGATGGTCCCAGGGGTTCTGGCTACCCCAGGCCCCTCCTGATGGCTCCCAGGATTGTGGGGAGCTGTATCTAGGTGCACTGCAGCCAAGAGAAGGCAAAGAAAGCACAGCCCAAAATACGGGGGTGGAGGGGTGGAGGTGGGTAGGGGGAAGCCCGAACCTCTGGGGCCAGGGAAATTCTGGGCACTTATTGGTTTAGGATTATCTGGACCAAACTCTGTGAGACAAGGCAGAAAGGATCACACTGATTAGCTCAGGCCAGTGGGAGTCCACCTGTGATCCCGGGGGTGGAGACAATCCTCCTTACATTTCCTGGTCACTGTACTATATGGGAGGAAGGTTGGACGACCATGGTGGAAGCTACAACTGTGCCCACCCAGGAGAGACAGTGCAGGATTCCTAATGGGAGCAGCACCCAAATCGGAGATGTTCCATCTGTGATCCTAATATTATGCCTTCCCCAGCATGTACTTTGATCTGCTCATCCATGAAATAGAAGTCACCAGCCAAATACCCAAACTCAAAAGATATGCCCAGGACAATAATGGCCACAGTGAGCCATCAATTAAAGGACCAAACATTTGAGCTTGTCTTGAAAGTATGTGTGTGTGTGTTAAATAAAAGGGTTATTTAGCTCTTTTTCTCCCTCTCTCTTCAAAGCACCTTTCAACCCAAGAGCTGCCAAAGAAGTTAGAAGCCGGGTCTATGTATAGAAACCACATCACTCACTACTCAGACAGAGCAAGCAGCAAGTCCCCCACAGTTTAGGGTAAGGAGAGAGCAGGCAGATCCAGCCCAACCTGGGGGGACGTGGGGTGGGAGATGGGGTGAAGGGTGGGAGGGATGTGGTGGGGGAATGGAGGGGTCACCACAACGCTACCCAGTGCACATGGGGGGTGGTACAGGGTGGGCACGGCCAGGGACTGCAGTGTCTGTGTGATGGAAGGACCTGCCTCGGGGCATCTCATTCATGCTCCTGGATGCAGTTTATCATAGTTGGAGAGGCCTTCAGGGACAGGAAATGTGATAAGTTCCCATTCCAATGTCTCACACCCTGACAGCAAAGGAGCTCTTCCTGATAACTAAGCTACAGGCTACTTCTCACAGTTTAAATGCATTTTTTCTTCTGATGGCCTTAGTGGAGACGGGGAACAGCTGGTCACCATCCCACATAATAACCTCGCTTATATTGAAGATGGTTATTATATCACTCCTCACCTTTTGATTCTCCTTGTTAAAAAAAAAAAAACTTCAATTTCTTTATCTTGGCATCAAACGCTCTTTTTCTTTGTCCCAACTCAATCTGTCATCAACCCTCTTTCTCTTTGTAAAGTTATATTCTTCCTCCTGACCTTGTTGTAAAATTGGTGGAGCACGTATAAATGTCACTCCTATTGTAGCAGTGTGAAAATGGAGGTGGAAGTACCAGGAGTGAGGGAAGGGAAGGTGTATTGTGTGCCTACCCTTTGCAAGTTGGTTGCTTCCCCTACATTCTCTGTTAGTCCTCATGACCTGAGGACGTATCTCAACCTCCAATTCACAGATCTGGAAACTGAGATTCAGAGAACTGTTACCTGTTCAAGATTATCTGGTTAATAATCACCACAGCTGAGGTTTGGATTCATCACTCACAGAACAGTTGAGACCCGGAGTCTATTAAATTCGTCCAGGAAAATTCGAATCAAAACTACAATGAGATACCACTTCACACCCACTGGGGTGGCTGTAATAAAAGACAATAACAAGTATTGGCGAGGATGTGGAGAAACTGGAAGCCTCACACATTGCTGGTGGGAAGGTAAATGATGCAGCCACTGTGGAAAACAATCTGACAGCTCCTTAAATGGTCTGGGACATAGATTTACTATATTATCCCGAAATTCCAATTCTAGGTATATATCCAAGAGAAGTGAAAACATATATCCATGCAAAAACCTGTACACAAATGTTCATAGCAGTATTATGACCAAAGAGTGTAAGAACTCAAAAGTCCATCAAATGAGGAATGGATAAATAAATTGTGCTATCTTCATATAACAGCACATAATTCAGCAATAAAAAAGGATGAAGTACTGACACATGCTACAACACGGATGAACTTTGAAAACACTATGTTGCATGAAAGAAAGCAGTCACAAAGGACCGCATATCGGATGATTCCATTTAGATGAAACGTCTAGAATAGGCAGATCTGTAGAGATGAAGATTAGTGGTTTTCTAAGACTGAAAGAAATGGGAGGGTGATGGCTAAGGGGTGTGGAGTTTCTTTTCAGAATAATTAAAATGTTCCAAAATTGATTGTGGCGATGGTTGCTGAACTCTGTAATTATACTAAAAGCCACTGAATTGTACTTTTTAAATGGGTGAATTGTATGGAATGTGAATTATATCTCAGTAAAGCTGTAAAAAAAAAAAAGTACACTAAAACTCTGCTTTTTAAATGTTTGGGGATCCTTTGCTCTCCCAAGAATTGGACAACGGGTCTATAAAGCAGGTCCCTGAATCAACTTCTAGACCGTGTTCACGAGACCTGCCCACAGTTATCCATCCCATCAGCCCCAGCGGTGGGCATGTGAGACTGGCCACAGGCTGTACTGTCCTGGGAGTGAAGAGCCAGGCCTCGGAAGAGGGAGGGACGAGGCCCCTCTGGTCGCCTTGAGAAACCCCACTTCCGTCTCCCTCACTGCCAGTGGAAGATGGCGAAGCAAACAGCGAGCACCTGTCCAGGGGCGGACTGAGTCAAGTGTAGGATGGAGGAGTCCCCGCCAGGCACCAGGACCGCCTTCCCTCAGGGAGCAGGGCCAGGAGCCTGCCAGCTGGAAGCTCTGAGGGGAAGGACCCCCCCCCCCCCGCGCCGGGCTTCTGCCGCCCTGTCAGTCCACGGAGCTCCAGAGGAAGAGAAAGTGGAGGCCAGGAAAGAAGGGGGGAAAGGAGCATGCAGGGACCCGCTGGAAAATAAAAGGGGGCCAGTTCCCTCTTCTTAAGCCTGTTACTAGGCTGCGAATCAAATTAAACCACAGGGCTTTCCACTTACCGAGTGCTATTTTAAGGCTTATTAGACTATATTAGGATTGGCATACATTTCCACCGACATGATATCGGCCTTTAATTGGATTTAGGGGTGAGAAGGCTGCTTTCAGCTGGAGTAGGGCCCCTGCAAGGAGGAACCTGGTATTCTCCTCCCAGCACTGCCACTTCCCCTGCTGGTGGCCATCCGGGGGCCCGTAACCCACCCAGACCCCAGGCACAGCTGTCCGCGCCTCCTCTTCCTCCGCCCTCGGCCGCTCCCTTGATAAATTGCCCAGAAGCCACAGCAGGCCCCTCGGGTGAGTCTGCGTGCCCATCACTGAGTGGGTTCTTGGGTCTCAGAGCAGCGGGAGCCCCCTGAGGCTGGGGAGACAACAGCTGACGCTGAGACAGGGCCCCGGGGAGGGAGGCGGCCTCACCTTTCGAGACTCCAGGCAGCTGAGGACATGAAGGCTGACCTGACCTTCAGTGGGAGGTGCTGGGGTTTTCCGTGGGTGCTGAGGGACTGGGGGATTGGGGGCTGGATGCCCTGTTGGCCTTGGCCTTCGAATCTCCTCCCATCCCCTCCCCAGTGGCTAGACTCTGGGAAATGACTCCCGGTGGTCAATCCTGGACCGCCCCTCAGGGCAGCGGCAGAGTCTGAACTGGAAAGAAGCGTGGGAAGGAGCCCACACGCTGGATGGGCAGAGGAATGTTCACGAACATTCACTGAGCAGGTGGTGGGTCCCACCAGAATCACCTTCTTTTCTCCTTGCAAAGCAAAGAGTAGGAGTGTGAAGCAGCAAAGGGTCACGGTTAAGCCCTTGGCTTCTGGAATCAGACCTATCTCTGCCATCTGGCTGTGTGATCAACCTCTCAGAGCTGCCGTTTCCTCCTCTGTAAAAGGAGAAATGGAACCCGTTCCTTCCAATCATGACTGTTTTGAGAATTAACTGAGGCAATGCAGGTAAATGGTGAATAAAAGGCTTAACACCATGAGTGTCTTCTCCCCTTCCATGAGCTTTAAAAATTTCAAATACTTCTACTAAAAGGCATCATAACAGAAACGGACCTCACCAGTCGAGTACATTACAAAATAATGTTGGGAAGAGAAATATCTTGGTACAGGGACAAGCATGTATGAAATACCACTTCCCAAAATATTGCTCAAACATGAAAAAAAAAACCAAATTCCTTAAGATTTTCCGCTCATATATGTGAACATCTCCTACTCCCACTTGCCAAGATGCTTCTTGGCTTTACTCTGATGTCTTCAATCTCCACACTTGTTTTCAGCTCTTCTGCCAGAGCCATGTGCTTGTTTATTTTTACTACA
The DNA here is from genome assembly GCF_964165515.1 of Mesoplodon bidens. NCBI lineage: Eukaryota > Metazoa > Chordata > Mammalia > Artiodactyla > Ziphiidae > Mesoplodon > Mesoplodon bidens. The sequence goes on from NC_138166.1 coordinate 86,534,091, forward strand.
TTTTTATGACGTTTCTGCTATAGCAATAAGTTTTGCATTATTAGTTTTATCAAATAACAGAATGTCTGGTTGGCTGGCAGAGATTACTGGCCTGGTTTTTATGGCTCCATCCCAGAATACTTTTGGTGATTACTTTCTAAGTTGTTCTTAGATCCATTCTTAAATATGTGTTTACGCCCTTATTAACTCATATTTAAGGGCTAATTGTTACGGTATAAACTTAGCATCAGTGTGATGCCAATTGCTGTAATGTTATTGTTATTACTTAATCCCATGTTTGTGTACTCAATTCCATGAAACGGGTGTATGTAGGAAAAGTTGCTTGTAAACGTAATATTTACAAACCGAATTTCTTTTTATATTCATTAGGAAGACTCCCCCTCTAATGCATAGTATTACACCTTAAAATATCTGTTTGGCAAGTTCAATGTATATGGGCTATTGAATTTCCTGAAACTGGAGGGAAACCTTATTACAAAACAAAGAGAAGCAGACAGGGAAAATCTTATCTCTGCCACGTGTAGCTTCCTCTACTGTTCTTATCTGACTGAGTAAGTCTATGAACGACTTGGTTCTATCTTTGAGAGGCATAGAAAGCATGTACTCCCTCCACTGATCAAGGGGGGAAACTGAGGCAGAAGGACAGGGAGTATCGTATCTTGCCCTGCCCTGCCCTGCCCTGCCATGGGGTCCCAGATGTCCTGTTCTCTGCAGAGAAGGCCCTCTTGTCTGGCATTAACCAAGTCTGTTGGGCCTCTTGAAGGCTTTGCACCTCCTGAACGCCTGCGCTCTTTTCATGGCAGATCTGTTTCCCTTATGGAGCCCAAGCTCAGTTTTTTTTTTTTTTTCTCTTCCCCACCTCAACAAATGTCCTCATTGCTCACTGGCTCCCAGAGAGTTCCACATCCGTAAGAGAGGGGACCTCCTGCAATGTTCCCCCAAGGGAACATCAAAGGAGCAACTGTCCTGGCGGGATTGGATTAATGGCATCTGAATTATTACAGCCAGAACTGTGCATGCCTGTGAGCTGGGGGCACCGGCAGATTGCTTGTGCGTGTCTGTGTATATGGGTGCGTGCATGAGTGTACACTGAGCATGGGCTTAACAAGAAGTTTAAATCAGGGATGAGCTGAAATTCACAAACATGAATTACATCACTGTAGACTCACGGTCTTCAAAATTAAGGCAGAAAGAGTTTTTATTTGAAACCCACTAGGGTCTCAAATCTTTTTAGGGCTTGGCTATCTGGAGTAGAAGTGCTTTATATTCACATTTTTTACTGTTGTGTCATTACAGCTCTTCTTTTCTCATCAGGGAATAGAATATTCAGAGGGTGGAGGGTGGCAGGCTAGTGTCTTTCATAAAAATAACTTTTAATCAGAAAGCACTGTCATTATCCTCAGTGTTGTTTAGCACTAATATGTGCAGGTAACTGACATAGGGACAGGCTGCTTCGCGCATGGCTCTATGGGTGTGTTTGTTTGTACACATATGTGTGTGTCCCTAATGCACCCCTGCTCTGCAGATGGTTCTAATTAGTCTGGGCAAGGAAGCTCTTGGAGAGGGATTCTCCTCCTTCAAAAAGGAAGATGTTCTAGCTCCTCCCTCTGCTAGCATCCAGCACGTACAGATGCGGCAAAGGCAGAGAATTAGAGAAATGGTCTGAAGTTCCACAAAGGCCTCCTGGGAGGCAACTTGCTGACAGCCCCAGGGAAATGTGGAGAAGATGCCTGAGTTCCTTTTCAGCACTGGTGTGGTTCTAGGGTAAATGAGTCTTTGAGTAGCTTTGAAACAATGATTGGTAAACCATCAGGCAAATGCATGCCTTCCTCTATTAGACTTAATTGGGGGGTAGTCCAAGATCCAAACACCCCCTCCTTTAAGGGCGGTCTTGGTGGCAGGCAGGGCCAAGTGCCCTTAGTTTGGAAGCAGAAAGAACCAGATACCCTCTTTTCCTGCCTCTGGCAGTTAGGGCCCTGGGCTGGTCAATGGAGTCTTGCTTCCCAGACTCTGGATCTCCAGCAGGCAATGCACAAGAAGGATGGTAGAAATTGTTCAGGATGGCAGTGGTGAGTCACAGCAGGGACAGCACATCCAGCAGACTGTTCTTGCTAAAAGATGACTGTCACACTTGCAGCTGCCAGAGTGCCCAGATTCCTGTACTTCATCCAAGCCTGCTCCTCCAGCTACCCATCAATCTGGGAGGCCCTGATACCCTTCCCCATAAATTCTCTTTTTGATTAAGATAACCCGAGTCAGTCTCCATTAGTTGCGACTGAAACATCCTAACTGATAAATCTCCAAGACAGCTGACGTCAGATTTCATTAGCTGAAGGGCAAGTCCCACTGGCTATGAGCAAGAAACGCACCCAATAGCAATCTCCATTTCCATATAACATCCAGACAAATGAGACCATCAGGTGCTCAGCAGACTCCTTCATTCATTCATTCAATTAACATTTATCTAGTACTAACCATGTGCCTGGCACTGTTCTAGGTATAAGAGATACAGCGATGAAAAAGAGAAAATCTCTGTTCTCATGTGGCTTGTATCCTGATGGCAGGGGAGACAAGCAGTCATAAACATATAAATACCTCCTATGTCAGGTGTTTCTAAGTGCTGTGAAAAAGAATAAGCCTGAGAATAAGCCTGGGAAAAGGGGGTAGAGAGTGCCAGAGATAGGGGTATGGCTGCTTTACATAGCAGGGTAAAGCGACAGTGGGACTTAAAAGAAGGAAGGGAGTTAGTTCTATGGACACATGGGAGAAAGGAATTCCAGGAGGAAGGAATTGAAGATGCAGAGACTCTGGCGGGAGTCTTTTTTTTTTTTTTTTGCGGTACGCGGGCCTCTCACTGTTGTGGCCTCTCCCGTTGTGGAGCACAGGCTCCGGACGCACAGGCTCAGTGGCCATGGCTCATGGGCCCAGCCGCTCCGCGGCATGTGGGATCTTCCCGGACCGGGGCACGAACCCGTGTCCCCTGCATCGGCAGGCAGACTCTCAACCACTGCGCCACCAGGGAAGCCCTATTGCAGGAGTCTTTGGGGCGTGCTGAAGAAATAGCAAAGAGGCCAAGCATGTCTGGGGACTACTGAGCAAGGGAGTGAGTGTGGAGAGAGAGCAGGAGGCCAGCTGGTGAAGGACCTCAAGGACCACCGTGAGAACCGTGGATTTTACTCTGAGCGAGAAGGGAAACCACTGGAAGATTTTGAGCACAGGAGTGACACAAACCCACTGATGTTTTTTTAAAAAGTCTCCTCTGGTTGCCACACTGAGAATAGACTTTGGGATGGGGGGATGAGAAGAAGCAAGGAAACCATTAAGGAAGCTATTGCAACAGTCCAGGAGAGAGAATACTGTGAGTTGGGTTAAAGTGACAGTGGTAGAGATGTGAGATGTGGTCAGAGCCTGCATGTATTTGGAAGACAGATCCAGCGGGTTTTATAGCCAACTGAACGTACAGTGGGAGAGAAAGAGAGGAGTCAAGGATAACTCCAAAGTATGGCCTAAGCAACAAGAGTGGAATTGCCATTAACTTACTGGAGAAGACTGGGAGTGGGGCAGGATTTTACAGAGAAATCAAGAGTTTAATGTTTGGTACGTGAAGTCTGAAATCTTTATTAGACTTCCAAGTATAGATACTGAGCAGGCATGTGGTTATTTATATGAGTGTGGAACTCAGGAGAAAGATATGAGACTGGAGATGTGATTTTATAAATCACCAATGTCTAGATGGTGTTTGAAGACAAGGAACTAAATGAGACTCCCCTAGATAGTGAGTTAGAGAAAAGAAGAGGTGCAAGGACAATGGGCCAAGACATTCTAACAAAGGGGTATGAGAAGGAGCAACAGGGAAAGAGGAGGGGAGGGAGAGGGAGAGAGAGGAAAGCACAGAAAGAGAGAGAGGAGGAATGGGGGAGGGGGAGGGGGAGGGGAGAGGCAAGAGAGAGAGACAGAGAGAGAGAAAAAGAGATCCTCTACAGCCAAGAGAAAAAAGTGTTTGAGAAGGATGGGGTAAGATCTCAGAAACGCAGCTAACTTTACATCTCAAGGAACTAGAAAAAGAATAAGCCAAGTCCAAAGTCAGAAGAAGAAAGGAAATGACAAAGACTAAAGCAGAAAAAAACAAAATAGAGAATAGAACAACAATAGGAAAAAGTGAAACTAAGAGCTGGTTTTTTGAAAAGGTCAACAAAATTGACAAACCCTTAGCTAGACTAAGAAAAAAAGAGAGAAGACTCAAATAAATAAAATCAGAAATGAAAGGGGAGACACTACAACTGATGCTATAGAAATAAGGATTATAAGTGACTACTTTGAACAATTACATGCCAACAAATTGGATAATCTAGAAGAAATGGATAAATTCCTAGAAACAGACAACCTACCATGACTAATTCATGAAGAAACAGAAAATCTGAACAGACCTATAACTGGTGAGGAGATTGAATAAAAAAATCAAAAACCTTCCAACAAAGAAAAGTCCAGGAACAGATGGTTTCACTGGAGATTTCTACCAAACATTTAAAGAAGAATTAATGTCACTCCTTCTCAAACTCTCCCAAATAACTGAAGAGGAGGGAACACTTCCAAACTCATGAGGCCAGTATTACACTGATACCAAAGCCAGACAAAGACATTACAAGAAAACTATAGCTCAACATTCCTGGACAAATATAGATGCAAAAATTCTCAACAAAATACTAGCAAACCAATTCAACATCACATTAAAAAAACCATACAACATGACCAAATGGAATTCAATCCCTGGGATGCAAGGATGGTTCAACACACAAAAATCAATCAATATGACACATCACATTAATATAATGAAGGATAAAAATCTCATGTCATCTCAATAGATGCAGAAAAAGTATTTGACAAAATTCAACATCTTATCACAATAAAAGCATTCAACAAACAAGAAACAGAAGGAAATTGCTTCAATAGAATAGGGGCCAATATATGAAAAGCCCTCAGCTAACATCATATTCAACAGTGAAAAACTGAAAGCTTTTCTGATAAGATCAGGAATGAGGTAAGGATGCCCACTCTTGCCACTTCTACTCAACAGAGTACTAGAAGCCCTAGCTAGAGCAATTAGGCAAGAAAAAGAAATAAAAGGCATCCAAAATTAGAAACAATGTTAGCCAAGATGACATTACCTTATATGTAGAAAACCCTGAAGATTCCACAAAAAAGGTTAAAATTAATAAGCAAATTCAGCAAAGTTGTAGGATACAAATCAACATACAAAAATCACTTGTATTTCTACACACTAATAACAAACAATCTGAAAAGGAATTTAAGAAAACAATCCCATTTACAATAGCATCAAAAAGAATAAAATACTTTGGAATAAATGTAACCAAGGAGGTGAAAAACTTGCATACTGAAAACCATAAAACAATGTTGAAAGAAATTATAGTAGACCCAAATAGATAGCAAGATATCCATGTTCATGGACTGGAAAATTTAATATTGCTAAATGTCCATACTACCCAAGGTGATCTACAAATTCAATGCAATTCCTATCAAAATCCAAATGGCAATTTTTTTTTTTTTTTTTTTTTTTTTTTTGCGGTATTCGGGCCTCTCACTGTTGTGGCCTCTCCCGTTGCGGAGCACAGGCTCCGGACGCACAGGCTCAGCGGCCATGGCTCACGGGCCCAGCCACTCCACGGCATGTGGGATCTTCCCGGACCGGGGCACGAACCCACGTCCCCTGCATCGGCAGGCGGGCTCCCAACCACTGCGCCACCAGGGAAGCCCCCAAATGGCATTTTTTGAAGAAATAGAAAAATCAATCCTAAAATTTACATGCAAACACAAGGAACCCCAAATAGCCAATCTTAAGAAAAAAGAATAAAGCTGGAGGCATTATACTTCCTGACTCTTTTTTCTATTACAAAACAACAGTAATCAAAACAACATGTTACTAGCATGTAGACAGACATACAGACCAATGGAACAAAATACAGAGCCCAGAAATAAACTCTTGCATATATGTAGATGATTAAATAATCTTTGACAATGGTGGCAAGACAATTCAGTGGGAAAAGGACAGTCTCTTCATCAAACAGTGTTGGGAACGCTGGATCTCCACAAGCAAAAGAATGAAATTGGACCCTTATCTTACACCATACACAAAAATCAACTGAAGGGACTTCCTTAGTGGCTCAGTGGTTGGGAATCTGTCTGCCAACGCAGGGGACATGGGTTCGATCCCAGATCTGGGAAGATCCCACATGCTGCGGAGCAACTAAGCCCATGCGTCACAACTACGGAGCCTGCGCTCTAGAGCCCACGCACCACAACTACTGAAGCCCGCGCGCCTAGAGCCCGTGCTCTGCAACAAGAGAAGCCACTGCAATGAGAAGCCCGCACACAGCAACGAAGAGCAGCCCCCGCTCGCTGCAACTAGAGAAAGCCTGCGCCCAGCAACGAAGACCTAATGCAGTCAAAAATAAATAAAAATTAATAAATAATTTAAAAATAATCAACTGAAAATGGATTAAAGACTTAAATGTTAACCTGAAATTATAAAACACTCGAAGAAAACATAAGGGAAAAACTTCAAAACACTGGTCTTGGCAGTGACTTCCTGATATGACACCAAAGCACAGGAAACAAAAGCAAAAATAGACAAGTAGGACAATATCAAACTAAAAGCTTCTGTGCAGCGAAGGAAACAATCAATAAAGTGAAAAGGCAATCTAAGGTATGACAAAAATATTTGCAAACCACATATCTGATAAGGGGTTAATATATAAGGAACTAATCCAAAATACATAAGGAACTCAGTAACCAAAAAACCCCCCAAATAACCCAATTTAAAAATGGGCAAAGGACTTGAACATACATTTCTCAAAAAAGACATACAAATGGTCAACCAGCATATGAAAAGATGCTCAACATCACTAATCATCAGGGAAATGCAAATCAAAATCACAATGAGAAAGTCACCTCATACCTGATAGGGTGGCCATTACAAAACAAACAAAACAGAACAAAACAAAAAAACAGAAAATAGGGAGTTCCCTGGTTGCCTAGTGGTTAGGATACTGGGATATCACTGCTGTGGTTCGGGTTTAATCTCGGGTCGGGGTAACTGAGATCCCGCAAGCTGCATGGTGCAGCCAAAAAAAGAAAAAAAACAAAAACAAAAACATAAAATAACAAGTGTTGGTGGCGATGTGGAGAAGAGCCCTTGTGCTATGTTGGTTTGACTGTAAACTGGTGCAGCCACTGCTGAAAACAGTATGGAGGTCAAAAATTAAAAACAGAGCTACCCTATGAGCCTGCAATCCATCTTCTGGGGATTTATCCAAATGAATTAAAAACAATATCTTGAAGAGATATTTTCACTCCCATGTGAAATTGCAGCATTATTCACAATTTAGGTAGAAACAATCTAAACGTCCATCAGTGGATGAATGGATAAAGAAAATGTGGTACGTACATAGAATGGAGTATTATTCAGCTTTAAAAAGGCAGGAAGACCTATCATATGCTACAACATGGGGGAACCCTGAGGACATTCTGCTCAGTGAAATCAATCAGTCACAGGACAAAGGCTGCATGAGTCTACTTATACCACAGTCAAACTCATAAAAGCCGAAAGTAGAATGGTGGTTGCCAGAAGCAGCGGGGGAGGGGAAAATGGGGGAGTTGCTGTTCAGTGGGTATAGAACTGCAGTTGTGCAAGATGAGAAAGTTCTAGAGACCTGATGGTAACATTGTGCTTATAGTTAACAATGTACTATATACGCAAGAATTTCTTAATAGGGTAGATCTCATCTCATGTGTTTTTTTACCACGATAAAAAATTAAATTTAAAAAAAGGGGGGGGTATTCATCTTGTTAAGTGGTAGAATCGCAGACAGGTGGACTAGGGTACAGACTGAGAAATGACCACAACACAGCAGCAGATAACTGATGGGAGGTCTGAAGGGAGGAGGAAGGAGAGGCTCAGGGACAGGAGAGCAAGAAGGGGGATATTTGACATCCCTTTTTAAAGTGCGCTCACAGAATCAGGATGTCCAGTTCTCAAAAGAACTGTTTTAGAAAGTGAAAACACTTTACTAATAGTGAGTGAAGATGTCTGGAACTGGATCTTCTTAGAAGCTCTGACAGGCAGGTAACAAACCGGGGTTCCTTTTTCTTCCCGCCTGCGCCTGCCAGCGGGCCTGTATTCTTGCCCCCGTGCCCCAGCCTGAACACTGGCAGCTCAGATGCAGCTGTTCGTATAAATGGTGAAGTTAGGTTTATAGCAATTTAATCAGCAGCATTAATAATGTCACCTAGGCTTAATGATACCAATTATAACCACAGCAAACATTGCCGAACAGCTTATAAACAGTGATATTAAAGACGAACTTCCTGTGTTTGGTCAATGCTGTTTTTAGAAAACAAAAGTAGAGGGGTTCATGTTTTAAATAGTCCTATATTCTCACTTCTGCTCTGAACCAAGAACAACACAGAATGGCAGACTCTTGCAAGGGAGTAGCCCTGTTTTTTTCTTTATCACCCGTAGCTGTTTTGGCTGTTTGGCTAGGACAGATCTAAGTCCACTGCTGTTGGCCACCATAACAGAAGTGAGACCCAGGTGGCGGTATCACAGAACCAGTCATCCAGGAACAAGGACATGGCTGGAAAATTATTCTGGCTCAGGAAATACTGGGTTCCATATCCTCAGCAAGTCCTGAGAAGTCCAGAGGCAAGCAAAGGGGATTTTTAAAGGTCAGACAGAGAACGTATCAAAGCTTTAACCCAAACAAAAAATTGGAGGCCGGGTCAAATTAGGACTGTTCCTCTATGTGTGGGGCTCTCATAGGCATGATAGTAACCAACCTTCTTCTTCCTTCAAACATGTGTTAGAGAGTGAAAAATGCTCCTGGAGGGATTCACATTCAAGAACAAAGAAGACAGGGACATAGGGAAGGAGGATGCCCAAGGAGAGGTTGTGAATCCACCTGTTTCCAAGGGCTTCAACATTATAGCAACATCCCTGCTTACACGGGCGGCAGCATCCAAACGGACAGACTGGTAGCAGGGAAGGGATGTTTCTCAGCCAGAAGTCTCTTCCAGACATAAGAGCCTTGAAATTTTACTTGCGTCCAGAGACACCTCTATCTAAACCCAGCAGAACTCCCCAACATTTTTAAATGCATCCACAGGAAATGATGATCTTTGCAGAGCCCACGGGGGTAAACAGAGGAGGTGGCTGGTAAGTCAGACCTGCTCAGCCAAGGTGTGGCCCACCACGGTGTGCGGAGTGCAAAGCTCTGTGCCCTGTGTTTCCCCGTCCTTCTCTTCTCCACATCCTCTCGCCTTTGTGATCCTCCTCTGCAAGGGGCTTCCTTCACCTTCCTCTGGTGGTCGGGAGTGTGCGACTCAAGAAAAGCTGCTCATATCCAGGATTCCAGCCGAATGGGAGTCCCCCCAAGGCTACCATGTGGCATAGCTCTTAGGGGCACAAATCATACGTTCTTTGTAAATGATGCCCCCAGGAGTTGTGCAATAGGTAGGCTCTGAATCCATGTCCACTTTGGGGAATCTTAAGACACCAAAATTCATTTGTTGTCTCTCTACCCAGTTTGCCATGATCAGCCAGAGCCTATGACATTTCATCTGAGGCAGGTGGGGGGCTCAGAACGTTTCCCAAGAAAGAATCAAGGGCTTCACATCTCCCTCTTCATTCAATTCGTAGAAAGCCGACCTTCTCTTCGCCTCCAACACAAACCTTTTTAGTCTAAGATCCCCAGTGACGGCGGACTCTTGGGGGGAGTTTACTGCAGTGTTTGGAAATTGCATCGTGTGTTTTTATAGATTTGTGCGTAGGCCTGGGGGTCTTAGAACTCTGCAGGCAACGCTAATAAATAAATAACAGGGCTGGGCTGAGCCCAAGTTAGAGTGAAGGATTTTGTTAGGCCAAAGGCAGAGAGAGGAATTACAGGGAGATCCCTGCCGGAAAGCAGGAGGTTGGACACGGAGCACTCCACTCAGAGGGAAGGACAGCTGTATATATATTTATTTTCCTAGGCAACGCACCTCAATGGAGATGAAGATTTGTGAACAAGATTCAAATTCCACTGCCACCACTAGCTTATTTTTCAGACTCTGAAACAAAGTCTTTCTGTGGCTCCATCTATGTGGCATGAACCATCTGGAAGGGAACTGAGAAGTTTATTTAATTATCCAGATAATTTGAAATATGTGAAGCCTTTTAACCCAGATGTTTGTCATCTGTAGAGAGCGTCTATGACTCAGGTTTCTCATCTGAAAACCAGGGGGGTTTCAAGCCCACTGTCTCAAAGGAATGTCCTTTATACAAAAATTGTTCCTGAAGCAATGCACCCACATTGTTCTTCCTGCTTCAGGAAGAACAAAACTTGACGAACATGTACTGTTGGTCTAACTAGATAGCGGCAGGGTCTCTAAATACAGCAGAAATTGGCCACAGAATTTGGAGGAAGAGTGCTGGTGGAGAAGAAAAACGGAGTGAGGAAATGATTGCGTTTTATTAAATTTTCTGAAAGTAATTAGCTCTACAGGATCTTCAGAGACAGTGATTTCAGAGGTTCCCGGCCATTATTTATTCAGTTAATTCCTTAACGCACAAGTTCATTCAACAAATATTAATTCGATGTTTGCTATATGACAGCAACTCTGGCAGGTGCTAGAGATAAAGGGGTGAAACACGCTTTTTTTTTTCCTCTCTCTTTTTTTTTAAACTTTTGCAAATGAGTTGTTACAATTGTGGCAACTGCTGTGAAGAAAACGTCAAAGGGGTACTGAAGTCATGTTCTCATCGGTGTTGCTCCCGGGCAGGGGCGGGGTTCTTCCAGGACACAGCAGGTACGGGGCAACTCAAGGCGGAAGAGGCGGAGGGCCAGCAAGGCAGGCCTGGGAGCAGCCAGGATCCCCCAGGCCACATATGCCGCATTTAGCTTGATCATGAATGCAATTAGAATCCACTGGAGGGTAGAGCATCGTATAGAGGAAAAAACACCAGAATCAGAAGACTTGGGGCTCTGTACTCAGGTCGACGTCTTTTTTTTTTTTTTTTTTTGCGGTATGTGGGCCTCTCATTGTTGTGGCCTCTCCCGTTGCGAAGCACAGGCTCCGGACGCGCAGGCTCAGCAGCCATGGCTCACGGGCCCAGCCGCTCCGCGGCATGTGGGATCTTCCCAGACCGGGGCACGAACCCGTGTCCCCTGCATCGGCAGGCGGACTCTCAACCATTGCACCACCAGGGAAGCCCAGGTCGACGTCTTAAAGAGCCAGGTGGCCCTGGGACGGTCATTTGACCTCCCCAGACTCCGTCCTCTCATCTGTGAAAGGACAATATGAATAGGCTCAAGACCAGAGCTGGAAGGCACCTGAGAGATTTGTTTTATTTTGTTTTGTTTTAGTCCAGTTCCCTCCTAATTCAGAAGAAAAAAAAAATCAAGGTTTCTAAAGAAACCTTGCAGTGATCAAAAGAAACAATGCATGCAAATACATTTTGTAAAATGAAGTATAACACCTAAAGTATTATTATTATTCTTAGTTCTGATCTCTTCCACCCTGGCCACAGACTCACACATCTCAGTGTCCCTAAGTGTTAAGGCAGAGACAGAAAAATGGAGCTGTACCTGTATATGTATATGTCTGTCTATGTCTGTGTCTGTGCATCTGTATCTTTATCTCGTTATCTAGATCCAGAAAGAAAGGAGGAAAGAGAGCTGGGAGACGGCTGCCATTCCAGGACATTATTTACAGGGAGGGGGGCAATCCTGAAAACTGCCGTATCCCCTTGAGAGCAGTGACCTAATCAAAATGTATAATTATCTGCCTCATCTAAATGAAAGCATCATTTGAGAAACAGTAATGGGCTTCGGTGTGGCTTCAATTGCTATATAGTTCTCAATTGCTATTGAGTTCTCATTTGCCATGGATTTCAGTTGCTGAAGGGTAATTACAATGTTTAACAAATATATTCCCTTTAGGGACCTGCTGTTAAAGACACAACATCCCTTTTCTCATTTTACCGAATTACCCAGCTTTCAGGACCATGGCTACACACCCCAGAAGCATGGGCACGTTCTCCTCCTAAGCTCACCTTTCTGCCAGTTCAGCTGCTCAGAACCGCACGGTCTGCCCCTCACCTCCAAATAGCCTTGAGAGCTCCCACTGCCCCTCAGGCCTCCCTAATGAGCTCCAAAACAGCTTGGGAGAATGTACTTTATCAATTATTTATTCCCCCCCACCGACCCAGGTCCTAGGCACCAACCCTTCCCCACTACACCAAGGCAGAAGACTATGATGATCAGAGCAAAGGAGGGGCTTGCCCTTAAAATACAGATCAAAGAAAGATACTCAGCAACTCTGCAGACTAGAGGACTACGAGAAATACGGGCTCTGAGATTTCCTTTCTTTAACAGGCATATTGGATATTTTTTACAGGCTTAGCCCTCAGAGCTGAATGATGCGTCCCTCAACCAAACACACACACACACATGTGCACACACAGAGACACACAAACGCATGCGTGCGCGCACACACACAGATCTGGAAGCGGAAGCCCAAACCCAGGACTCTTGCAGAGAGGCCAGAGCCTCTGTCCACTGGAGCTTAGACTATGGCACAGAGGTCTGCTTGAAGAGGTAGCTGGTGGGTGTTGCCCTCCTCGCTGGCTGACTGAATATGCACAGTCCTGGACTCCCAACCTTGTCTAGCCCCTGCCCCTCTGTATCAGTCTACTGAATGCATACGACTTGAAGACACGGGCCACAACTGCCATATTCACCTTTTATCCCTGGTGGCTGGCCCTGTTCTTAACCCTGCAGAGATGCTCAGTAAATTTTTGCAGAATGCTAAATGGTGCACAGAGACAGTAAAATGTATTATATAGTAATACAAGCTGCCTGCCAGCCTGTTCCAAGATGCTGGCCTTGATATGGATGGTCCTCAATGCCATCCCCTCTCCCCAAGGAGTCAACCGTAATGAGCCTGAGGGGCAGGCTGCTGCTGCATGCTAGATGTGAACTCACAGCGCACGTTCCAGGGAAAACTGGGAGGAGCTGGGAGAGAGAGGAGTCCCAAGAGGGCACAAGGCAGAGATGACAACCATGGGGGCCGTTCACTGTGCCATCCAGTGACAGAAGCCAACATCTCCAAAGGGTCCCATGGCCCTGAGATGCCTGGTGTCAGACTCACCACTGTGAGAACAGAAACCCACTGTGTGGCCACTGTAGGTGCCTCATGAGCTCAGAGAAAAAGATGGATTGATTGATTTGTTTATTGGGCCTTTTATTTATTTTGCCCAGAGTGATGGATGAATTCAGCAAAGAGAGGAGAGAAGGGACAATCGGGTTTGCAGGATGGTGTCAGCTGCAGAGCGGCTGAGCCAGCATCCCGTTATTAGCTCGGAAAATAACATTTCTGTCCAGGTCTCACTTAATCCTTCGTTGGGAGAATATTTTTTCCAACCCACATTAATAAAAAACAATAACAAAAAATGTGGAAGGAGGAAGGGTTAGAGTAGGAAGCCCGAGTAAGGCAAGGAATTTGTTTAACGCAATCATTTCTGTGCCCCTTAAACACTTTGATTAAAGCCATGGGACCTAAATCAAAGCCACTGAAAGGAAAAATAAAAAGATGTCTGAGAACAATTCCATTTGCTGGAATTTTCCCTCCTGTATTATATTATGATGGGGGGGTAAAAAAGGTTCTATTTGACCCTCCTTTGATCTTTCAAAGTAAAGAAGAACATTTGAAAAAGAAAAAGAATAGAAATTGACACCAATCTTGTTTCCTGTCTTTTCTTTACTTGTATCAATAACTCAACTAGATTTGAAGTGAGGTATGACCAGCTATTGAGCCCAGGACAACCACAAATAAAAACCAGGAGTATGTAACTAGAGGGAGTTCAAAAGGCCACTAGGTCACCAGGGACTCTCTCCCAGTCACAGATCCTCTACCCTCATAAGGCCTGAGACAATTTAGAGGATTTGGTAGCTTGGTCAAGTAGACCAAGATGAGAGGGAAGTCATGAGAGGCCTTTAATTCATATTTCCATTGTGAGTGGATTTTCTGCAGATCCACCTGCAGTAAGGGGTTCCCTCCATGAGACAGGGCTGCTACACCAACCTCACAGAGGTGGCAGAGGGCAGCAATATTCAAATGAGACAAGTCTGCAAGCACTTGACGCATTTCTAGGCCGGGAATCTGTGTAACTAGGCCCATTGCTCCCCAAAGAGGGTCATGCCCTTTCTACACCAGTCTCATGAATCTTTGAAATTTCACGAGGAAATAGTGATAAATCAGGGGCACCTCAACTAAAAAACTGATATCAATGCTAGAAGTGCAGAGATGGGAAGTAACCTGCACCTGGTATGTAATTCTGGCTGACTGACAGTGACTACCCGTGTTAAGAATGATTCTGAGAAGGCTTCCCTGGAGACGCACTGGTTAAGAATCTACCTGCCAATGCGGGGGACACAGGTTCGAGCCCTGGTCTGGGAAGATCCCACATGCCGCGGAGCACCTAGGCCCGTGTGCCACAACTACTGAGCCTGCGCTCTAGAGCCCATGAGCCACAACTACTGAGCCCGTGCTCCGCAACAAGAGTAGCCACCGCAATGAGAAGCCCACGCACTGCAAGAAAGAGTAGCCCCCGCTTGCTGCAACTAGAGAAAGCATGTGTGCAGCAATGAAGACCCAACACAGCCGCCCACCAAAAAAAAAAATATATATATATATATATATATATAAAAGGATGATTCTGAGGATATGTTTGAATTTCATCAGAAAAAGCGTAGTGCTCAATTGACTGATGTCTGCTATAGGGCTAGAAGAAAGCACTAGTACCATATGTCATGTATATGCCATCCCTGGTAATTGAAAAGAGCACTGGATATGGAGTCAAAACACCATGATCTATGACCTTAGAAAAGACCAAACCTTTCTGAGTCACACGTGCTCTATCATTAGGACTAACACTAATGACAGGAAAATTGATACACCTAAATGGACTCTGCAATTTGTGAAACATGTTTATACATGTTATTCCTTTTCTAAAATTGTGGTAAAATATATATATATAACATAAAATTGACCATTTTAACAAAATTTTAAGGGTACAGTTCAGTGACATTAAGTACATTCACACTGCTGTACAACCATCACTATTCATCTCCAGAACTTTTTCATCTTCCCAAACTGAATTTCTACATCCATTAAACAATAACTCCCCGTTCTCCCCTCCTCCGGCCCCTGGCAACCACCACTGCACTTTCTGTGTCTATGAATTTGACTACTCTAGGACCTTATAAAAGTGGAATCACACGGTATTTACTCTTTTGTAAATATTTCACTTAGCGTGTCTCCAAGGTTCATCCGTGTCATCCATGTTGTAGCGTGTATAAGAATTTCCTTCTTCTTTAAGGCTGAACACTATTCCATTGTATGTATAGACCACATTTTGTTTATCCATTCATCTGTCAATGGACACTTGGGCTGTTTTCAAATTTTGGCTAGTGTGAATAATGCTGCCATAAACCTTCGTGGGCAGATATCTGTTCAAGTCCCTGCTTTAAATTCTTTTGGGTATATACCCCAGAAGAGGAATTGCTGAATCATGATAATTCTGTTTAATTTTTTGAGGAACCACTGTACTGTTACCATGTCTTTTAAAATTTCGATTAGTAATGCCTGTTTGGAATACTTCCTGGAGAAGTTAAAGGATCACAAAGAGATAAAGGTTGATGCAACTCAGACTGAAGTCAGCCAGGGCCTGGCCAAGAGCAGGTGATGAATTCCCACCCCTCCTTTGCTGCTTCCCAGGCTGCAGTGGCCGCCATCTTGCTCCAGCAGGGCACCAGGCCGGAGGAGCAACAGCTTGAGCCTGTCTGCTCTGCCGCCTGCTGATGCGCAAGGAGCACATGGTCCCTGGGCCAGAACCAGCTCTCTAGCGGGAAAGAACATCCACTCAGGGGCAGCAGTGTTTCCCTTGGCAGGGCGATGGCTCAGATGTTGCCTCCTGGAATGCAGACCCCTCCATGGGAAGGGGGAGGGGGAGGGGGAGGGAAAGATGGAGAAGGACGGATGGCCATGGAGGGAGGAAGCCATTAGCATTTTGGTTGTGACATATTTATGCTCAGGCTTTGTCATGTGTTTCAAATAACAGGATATTCTGATAGAGACTCAGCTTTCACATAACAGGCTGAAAAGAAAGACTGCACTGCCCTTCTTTGTTCCACAAAGGCCTGGCAGCTGGCAAGACCAGAGCTAGCCTGCCAGAATACAAAGCTTTAGAGTTCTTGTCCTCCCGACGATGGGGCAGTGGTCTAATGCCAGCTCACAGCCATTAAGTGGCTGAGCTGCCTGGACGCCTCCCAGGCCAGGGCACCACTGGCATCTGCGAGTGGCAACTAGCCCAGTGGGCTCTTTCTCCATAAAGCTGTCTCCAAGTCACTGGACTTGAGAGGGTCTGCGGAGGGTCATTCAGCCCCTGCCTAGAGTGGACACTAGCAAAACCATTCCAAACCAGCAGGAAGTTTTCTTACTACCAAAATTCTCATTCTGTGGCCTTGCTCTGGGGATGTGGAGAATGATGGTCCCTTCTCCACAGCATCAGCAGTCTAATGCTGTTGGTGAGCAGGTAGGCTCTGGGACCTGACAAACTCAGGCTGCCCCCCCGGGAACACATGTACTAGTTTGTGAATTTAGGGAAACTACTCCAGTTACTACATTGCTTAATCCTCACATTCTTCATCTGTAAACTGGAGATAAACAAGAACGCCTACCTTATGTCATTGAGGATACAGGGTGCCTGGCACCTAAGAGCACAATGTAAGCTATTAGGGTTACATCCCTACCAGTGGAGGCATCCTCCTTGGGGTATATGCCCAAAGCCCCTTTGACAGATGTCCACCTGGGCGGATGCCCTCCCCCCAGAGCTCCCAAGAGCTAGATTTGGGCATTTGAAGGACAGCAGTGGCTTCTCATCAAACTTGAAGGTCTAGGAAGCAAACCAGAAGCTTCATCTCATCCAGGTTTGCACCTGGCTTGTTTAACTGTTGCATCGATAAGCTGAGAGCACTCAGTAGTGCGTTAATAAAAATGCTAGCTTACGACGGCCCCTGGGTGCATAAGGGAAGGCCTCCTTCCAAGTGTTTCCATGTCCTGCCCCTTATCTTTCGAGGGGGCCCTTAGGGGGCTGATGGCTTCTGGGCACACCTCTGTCTAGAGGAAGCCACCCCACTTTGAGGCTCAGTTTCCTCATCTCTGAAACAAGGGGTTGCACAAATTCATTTCTAGAATGTTTATACTTTAATGGATCCATGATTCTGGGACTGGGGCTGATGGATAGGAACAGGAATAGGAATAGGAATAGGAATAGGAATAGGAATAGGAATAGGAAAGGAAAGGAAGAGGAAGGCCAGGGAAGGGAAGGCTACTTACATGAGGCAGAAGGTAAAGGTGGGCCCAAACCCAGGACTCCTGATACTCAGGCCACAGAGAAGGAGATTCCAAGAGAGGACAGGCATCAGCAAGGAAACAGTTGCTCTGCCAAGTCCTCCAGATAGAAACCCGTATCCCTAAGGACGCCGTCTAGCAGAGCGCACGCCGCCAGGAAGACAGCGGGGCGGCCCTGCCCCCTCCTTTCATAGCACTAACCACAGGACATGGGCGCTGTCACCTCCCAGTCCCCTGGGTACCTCCCCATCTCCCAGGGAGCTTGGGAACTCCTGTCGAGAAGCAGCGAGGTTAGCTGAAAGGTGTAAACTTGTCTCTAATATGACTGGCTACAGGGAGCTTTGCACCGAGAAAAACTGGGAGCAGTATGTAATCCGGGAACGACCCTGGAGGCAATGGTGGGTCTAACCCCTCGACACTCGCTCACTGTGAAGATGAGAAGACATTGCTCAGTACCTGAGGAAGGAGGGCTGGGGATCAGCAGTGAACCCCCATCTTCAGGGAGTATCACAAATGACTCGGTCCAGATGAAGAACCCATGTGGCTGGGCGACATGACCACATATGGAGGCAGCTTGTCCACGGAGAACAAATGTCCACAGAACAGCAGAAAGAGGGGAGGATGGAACCAGCAAAGGGCATTGGCAGGAGCTGAAGGGCCACTGGGACCCAGGCTCTTTAGCTGAATAGACTTGAGTCCTCACAACGGCCGGGCAGTACACGTCTGCATTAGATAAGAAAGCTGAGAACTGGAAGGCTGAGCAGCTGGGAAGCGGCCCCCCAGCAGTGAGCAGTAGGTCTGCAACCTCCACCGGGTCCACTGGCCAAAGCCCGCTCTTTCCACCGGGTTACTTTTCTCTTAATGCTCCAGGCCTGATGGAAGCCAGAGACCACAAAAGGGGTGCAGCAAGGAGTTTTCCGTGATAACGTAGAAAACATGCACACAGACTAAGGAGGATGGGCAAGAGAGGAGGATGTCCTGGAAATTGGGCTGTCGAGCGGGATGCTGATTGAGCCAAAGTAAATCCTGAGAGCATGATCAAAGGTGGGGCGGGGTCGCCTTAGGAGGAGGGGAGTAAAATGGGAGCATTTTGGGCTATTCTATGCTTGTTAGGCTTTTTTTTTTTTTTTTTTACTTGAATGTACAAAAACTATTGATCAATTATTAAGATCTGAGAGAAAAGAGCAGCAAGGAGAGAACACTGTAGGGTGGAAAGAGGAGAGGAGAGGGGAGGGGAGGAGGGAGAGGAGAGGCTGGGGCCACACAGGCTTCGCTCCCCTGTCACTCTCCTTCCTACCAGCAGCTCCGTGGGCCTGTCAGGCATCCAGAGGAGCCACTGTGTGAGCCCAAGTCCAACTGGTAGGATGCCCCACTGACCTGGGGACCAGAGGGGAGCCAGGGTCTTGCTGTCTCCTGTCAGCTCTGCCCCTGCTGCAGCTGGCATGTGGAGGGGGCCAGGGCTGGGCCCTCAGCAGCTCCTGCCCGGCCGTGAGGGCCCAGACACCTGTGCACAGGTGTGGCTCATCCTGCCTGGCTCAATGACACCTCGCTCCGCTCTGGGCACTGTACCCAGTTCAGCCAACAGCTGCAGACAAGGCCCGGGCCGAGGGAAGCTGACACACATGCATCTGCTGAGGAGCCGGGCACAGCCCTAAAAGATCTTGGCTCAGGAGCCCAAATGGCATGGTCTCCAGAGTGGAATTCGCAAGTCGCCAGCCTCGAGCCACATGGTGACACTGGACTTCAAGCACTGACCTTGGGCCCTACTGCCTATCTGCAGAGGTGTCTGCTTTCACCTAACACATTCGCTGTGAATGTCTGCAGCTCAGAGCACCACCTGAGGGGCAGTCCCTTCCCCAGCCCTAATTCAGATCATTCCGATGATCCATGTTGAGGACCCGGCTCCTCATCTGGGTGACCCGCTTAGATCCGCCAGGGCCTGATGAGCCTGGAGGCTCAGGGGAGCCTGGAGCCTCCCCCAGCCCTTTAACATGAGACAAGATCCCCAGCGCCTCTGCCATTGGACCAAGACAGCCGCTTTCAATTCTGTCTTCCCCTCGGGCAAAATCAGCAGCAAAGACGGCACAAAGCTGCGTGCCCTAAGCTCCTTCCTTTAATTCTCAGGCCCCGAGAGCCACCCAGGCACCAGCAACCAGCTAAGACGCAGCCACCAGACTCTTTGCTGGTATCATACGCGGTTCTCCCCCTTCTCAGAGAAACTGACAGGACATGGCTTCCAGCCTGGAGGTGGGCAGAGAGCTCCCTGAGCCTGGTGAGGAGAGAGAAACGGGTGGATAGCTCCTAATTCTCAGCCATCATCCCGAGGAGCCTTCCGAGGGGGTCAGGCTACTGAGTCCACTGGCTCTGCTACTGGGAGAAGTCCTGGTGGGTACAACATTCACCACCAAGACAGAGCACCTCCACTGGTGTCGACAGGGAGAAACGTTCCACCGAAGCCTCAGCCAAAAAGCAGGCACTTCATGTCTGCCCCAAACCATCACTTTGAACAAAGAGCTCATCAAAGAAAGGGAGTTTTTACAGACTCTCTGCTGAGGAATGATTCTGATGCCCACACTGTCCATCACGGGCCTCCTGAGCAGTAGGTAAAAGAGGCGACTGCAGTGTGGCCCGGAAGCTAGTTTGTGGCTGTGGCTCCCTCGCAGGAGAGCCCAAGCCGTTCATACTGAGGCGACAAGGGTCAGCTTGGGTGTCCGTGCTTCCCACCCTCAACCCTGTTTGGGAACTAGCGTGGGGAAAATCCAGACATGTTCTGCCCCAAGCGCTCTTTTGGTGGGTGGGTTCAGAGAGACCCCACATCTTTCTGTCACAGGCTGGGCCCTGGTGTGAGACTCCAGGGACAGCCAGCTGGGAGGGGGGGTCACCCAAGTACCCACAGGCCTCTGAGGCCGGAGACACCATGGGTTCTCAGCTTGGATGCAGCCTCTCAAACACTGAAGGGCATCCAGCCCACGGCCTTCAGTGATGCTCCCTGGCCTTAAGTAACTTTTATAAAATCATCCATTTGTTTGAAAAAAAAAAAAGTCTATATTTAGACAATAACACTTGTGTTGCTCTACCTCTGTCTAGCAGTGCCAACTCTCCTGGAGTGTGTGTGTGTGTGTGTGTGTGTGTGTGTGTGTGTGTGTGTGTGTGTGTGTGTGTGTGTGTGTGTGTGTGTGTGTGTGTGTGTGTGTGTGTGTGTGTGTGTGTGTGTGTGTGTGTGTGTGTGTGTGTGTGTGTGTGTGTGTGTGTGTGTGTGTGTGTGTGTGTGTGTGTGTGTGTGTGTGTGTGTGTGTGTGTGTTGCCCTTTCTCTTCCTCTCATATCACTAATACAAGAAAACATAAATAAATGCCCGCAGGAAGCAAATTCACTCAGTGGAGCCGTGAGCAGATGCTTTCCTTGGGTTCTGATGACTCATTTTTAGAGGCTTTCTCCCTACCCGCTCCAGCCCCTGGGCGCTATGACTGAGCTAGGCCATCCCCTGCATTTAGGGAGAACCACATTCCCAAAAGAACGTCACTGTCCAGGGAGCTGACGGCTCATTTTTGCCCTGAGGGTCCCCAGTGAGGATGCACAATGCCCGTGGCAGGTAGTGAGAGCTGGTAGCTGTTTTGCAGGGGCCCCCTAATGAGTGTCGGCTATGTGTGGACACCGGTGGGCAGAGGCAGGGGTGGGAGAGGATCAGGAGAGTGGAGAGGAAATCCCAGGGGAGGAGAACATGGGGTGGGGGAGGGCACACCTCAGGCTTAGGATTCGGCTGCAAAGGAATGTGCCTCTGGGGTCGGGGCAGAGAGGCAGGCTGGGGTAGAGAGGGAACTGGGGGCTGGGGGACAGGGGATGATGAACCAGGTCATATGTTCCTTGGCTCCATGCTATGTCTACAGTAGGCACAAAGATGAGGGAAGGAAGGGATGCAGGGAAGACAAGAGAAGGAAAGGATGAAGTTAAGACAAGGGCCATTTGAATGGATGAGAAAAACAAATGTACTGAAACCTGCCCCAGGAGCCCCTCAGGGATGGCCCGGGGCCCTCAAAGGAAAAGGGGGCCATCATCGTCAGCTGCCGGTTACTAACCTGTGGGGTCTTGCATCACTTCTTGTGACATTTCTCTCTGAAGACCTCAGCACCCTTCAGATGGGAGAGCCTATCTGTGTTGGGATGGGGAGTTAGTCCTCCCTGAGGATTTCATAAAACCAAAGCACTGAGAGCTCTGAAGGCCGGAACCAAAGTGGCGGTGAGGGGAGCAGAGCAGACCCCCGGGAGGGAGCCTCAGATCGGGGTAGGGTGGGGGGCGAGGGATTGTCACAGAGGTCCTTGAAATGGAGGAGTCAAGAGCAGGCACCAAGGACAGTGAGCCCTGATCACAGCCCATGGTTGGGGCCTCCTGATCTGCTCCCTCCAACACCCCCCCACGACCCGACCCCTGCTCGCCTAAGGTCTGGGACACACTCAGCCACTGAAGAGTGCTTGAGTCCATGTAAACAGCCTGAGGAATAACCCTGGGGAGACACGACCGGGAAGGTGAAAAGTTCAACCTGGAGCAATTCCAGCAATTCCCTGTGCATTCCAGAGCCAAAAAAGACACCATCTTTTGATTATCTGTGTCACCGCTCTGATTAATTAATGTGGATTGTTGCCGCTAGATTAACACTCATATTATTTTTGCCCCGGCCTGGTTCTTACCTCCTATCAATCAACTCACCGTGAGCCAATGTGACCAGACACAGGCAAACGCTTTGGAAAAAACCTACATCCATGGGCCATGACGCGTGACACCACGTTAGGGGCTGCAGGGCCAGGTACTGAGCAAGCGCACAGTTCCTGCCAGCCAGGAGCTTAACTCTTCCGACCCGAAAGAAGCAGAACGGAGTGGCTAAGCTGAGTCAGAGATGATCACCTTGAGTGGTTCTGCCGTTCTGAGTTGTATGTTTCCCCATAACAAATGGCATTCAGCATCACCACACTGATCACCCAGGTACAGTCTGTGTCTGTGTCTTCAAGCAGTTTCTTCCTCACTGAAGGGGTCTCTTGACACCTGTGCGGCTCCTTTTCCGTGAGCACGTGTAGATGCTGCTCTTCTGAAAGAGGTGAGACGGGCCCGTGGCAGGTCCCTCCTCCTAAGGACATCAGCTCGGCTACTCGACCCCCGCCCGCAGCAGGAGGAGAAGCTCCTAAGCCTACCTACGCGTCTTCTCTATCTGTAAATACTTCCTAGGTTGGGAGATGTCACTCATCGCCTCCCAGATCTCACAGACCAGCATGATAAGGAGGAAAGATGGAGGCTTTTAGAACCAAACCCACAAAGGCTCAAATCCAAGATCCTGCAAGAGTGTCTGACACACAGCAGGCACTTGATAAATACCTGATAAATGAAATTCTGGTTCTGTTACTCACCAGCGGTACATCTTGTATAAGTTCTTGAAGGCTTGTCTTTCTTATCTATAAACAGGGAAAGTTGGGAGGCTTAAAGAAAATAATCTATGGCTGTGGGCTCAGTAGAGGGCTTGGCATGGAGAGAAGGAAAGTACTAAGGAAACTGACATGTCATAAGCATCTACTCATAAAATGCTTTGATGCAATGCCATTATAAAATACTAAACATTTACTGAGTACTTACTATTGCTGGGCACTTTTCTATTGGCTCAGCATCCATTATGCCTTTTAATCTTCCACACGCTATGTGGGTGGGTAAATATCATCATCCCCATTTTGCACGGGCAACAGCAATTCCAAGTTTTGAAAGCAGCTGGGGCATGACGTGCCCTCACAGTGGAAGCAATGAAAAGCCTATAGGGCAGGTGGACCAGCGCTGGCTACCCACGAGTCCTGCCTGAACTTCACTGCCAACTTCATCCCCAGACCCAGCAACCAGTGACCCAGCCATTGGCCATGCTCAGTCTTATAATGTCCTCCCCAAGGTCTGGAGGAGAAGTCTAGAGGATGGGAAAGAAAAGGCAACCATTCCTTACACACTAGGATTCTATGATTGGAGCCAGGCCACCGAGTTCTAGATGCACTCAGAGTGAGTTGCTGAGACCACGGTGGCAGTTTTGGCGTGCCTGGGTCACGGACACCTCCAGGAGCAAGAGACCCAGAGGCACACACACCTTTCTGGCTTGTCTTATTTTTCCCTGGAAATCCTGATCACCTTATCGCTCTGAAACTCAGGAGCCTTTTGAAGTCATTGTGTTCAGACTATAAACCACATACACACAAAACCGCTGGCCTTCATCAGCGGGAGAAAAAGCTGTTGGATGGTTTGGTTACTAACTGCTGTTTGGCATTTTAGCCATGGCTTTAAATAATGAGGCACCCATGGAAATGCAGGGTCGGGGAGAGACCACACAGCAGCAACAAACAGGAGGAATCTGGGAAAATGGGAAACTTTTCATCTGCGATAAGAAACCCTTACGGCTCTTATTAGGCTTTTGGCTCAGTCAGGGAGGTCCCCTGGCCTTAATAAAATCTCATTTTCCCCTTAAACTCTCCCATGTGGTAGGGGCCCAGAGTTTAATGGGGATATAAGAGATGATTCCAACCTGAGGCTCAGGTGGCTGGGGCCACCCTCCAGCCCAGCAGCCGGGATTGATTGCAGAGCTACTGGTCCAACCACACGCGAGCTGCTGCACATCAGAGAATAATCACGAGCCATTTGATGCTGACCTGGGCCAAACGAAGATGGCAGCCTGGCTCCTGTGCATTCCTGCTTTGAGGCGGGAGAAGCTCATGCCGGTCTTTATTAAGAGGGGACCCAAAGAGTAAGTTGACCAGTTCCAACATGTGATTTATTAGGGGGCATCTGCATTTGAAAGGCTCCGTGGCTTTAATCTATGCCTGATTCCTTAAGGTTCCCATCAGCGCTGGGTGACTGTGTTCATTCGGACCTGTGCGTGGTGGTGAATTCATCTCTCCTGTCACGTGCAATTCCATCGGGGGGGGGGTCTTACCCTCAGTTCTGAGGGGCTGATCCATGACGCCTAATACCACCCGACAGACTCCTTCACAAGACAAGCAGGATGCCAACGGTGAAGCTGTTGGGAGATGCCAGGCCTGAGCCAGCAGAGGCTGGAGGGAGGGGAAGCGTGAGCAGCTGGTAATTAGAAGTCACCGGTGGGTACCAGAACGCATCCATCAGAAATCCGCAGAGATGAACACGCCCAGCGTCTCTGTGAGTGATGGGAGCTGGTGTTGGTTCTGGGTTTTTATTCCACTATTGCAAAAGGAGCACTGCTTGTTAAGCACTTGAACCCTAGCCCCAAGACGAACAGAAATATCATGGCTAGCAACACGGTTTTCACTCCTAGACAAATCTGTATGAAGCACTTGCACCAACAGGGAGTATATCACTTCCATCTAGCAATTTTATTATCCATTCAAACAGGCACGCTTGTTCTTAAATCCACAAAAATGCTCCAGCTTTTCTCCAGGGAAAAAATACATGAGGTGGTAAGGCACCAGGAGTCAGTTCTGGCCATTACCCGACAAGTTAATTTCTGCCCAGAACGAACTCTCTGTCCTTTTCAAGGTATCAGAGAAACACTCCAGAAGCTAACACAACATTGTAAAGCAATTATACTCCAAAAAAAAAAAAAGAGTTCATGGGAAAAGACCTACAGAGGCAGACCTGCTCCCTGCCCTCCCCACTTCCTTCCTGGATAGCACAAGCTCACTTTAGCAAGGCTTTTGATGTGGATGCCCCCATCCTGTCTGTGTTCCTTATTCCAAAGCAGAGAGTTTAGCTGGGATTTTGAGTCCTGGTGGAGGCCTGGGTGGGGCCATGGTAGGAAAGGCGCCTGGTCAGGCAGAGACTTCTCTAGGCAGGTGTTGATTAGACCCACTCATCTAGATCCACGTAATCTTGGTCATTGCCTTTGAGCATCCTCCAGGGACTCAAACACTCCCCAGCTCTGACCCGGCCCAGCCCTAAGAAGGATTTAGGACAACCTCACCAGGGCTTCCCTGGTGGCACAGTGGTTAAGAATCCACCTGCCAATGCAGGGGCCACGGGTTCGATCCCTGGTCCGGGAAGGTCCCACATGCCACGGAGCAACAAAGCCCATGTGCCACAAGTACTGAGCCTGTGCTCTAGGGCCCGCGAGCCACAACTACTGAGCCCACGTGCCACAACTACTGAAGCCCGCGCGCCTAGAGCCCGTGCTCTGCAACAAGAGAAGCCACCGCAACGAGAAGCCCCTGCACCACAACGAAGAGTAGCCCCCCCGCTCGCCGCAACTAGAGAAAGCCTACATGCATCAACAAAGACCCAACGTCGTCAAAAATAAAAATAAAAAATAAATAAATTTATAGAACAACATCATTAAACTCACAGAGACATCTTCCTGAGGGTCCAGAAGTCTGGTTGTCCCCCAAGAAGTGGTAAAGTCTCTGGAGGCTCAAGAAAAATGCCATGTGGACAGGGCTCCCCAGCCCTCAACTCCATTCACCAAAAACAAATGCTGTGTGCACTCTCGTTGTGTGCACTGGGGACCACACAGGTGTCAATGCCCCTGCCTGACAGCATCTCACACAGGGCCCAGGAAGAAAAGCACACAGACACTTGATCAAATGACCGTAACAAGGTGAGCTACGAAAACCTGGAAATATTGAGGAGCCCAGAAGCAGTCCATGAAACGGGGTGATTTGTTCTGCTCCAGGGCGAGGCGGGAGGGAGGGGCAGATCAGAGAAGGCTTCTCAGAGGACGCGACATCTGAGCTGCGAAGGAGCTCCCAGAACAGTCAAAAGGGTGGGAAAGATGCTGAAGACAGAGAAGACAAGATGTATTTAGCAGGGAGGCAGGGAAACAGAGCCAAACACAACTTAGAATTGCTGGAATATACGTGTATGCAGTGGGGGGGACCTTGCATGCAGTTTAGAAAAGAAAAAGGTTAACAGGAACCAAGGGAGGCAGGGAGCAATATTTCCTTCCAGTTCATGTGGTGGAAAGGGGTGGATAGCAGGTCTGCGGGCGTGACCTCAGACAAGTGCCTGACACTTACAGAACCTCAGCCCAGGGATTGTTCAAAGTCCCTGCAAAAGCCCTTGGGGTTTACAGCCGGGGTGGGGGGAAAGGATCCACCGCACCACAAGGCAGAGCACAACCAACGGCGGCACAGGGAGGGGAGGAAGCAGGGCACCCCAGGCTCTGCGGAGTCCCACGCCCACTGCATCCCAACTAAGCGGCTGTTTCTCCTCATTTACACCCGACTCTGCTCTCCCAAATACCTTCCTGCACAGGTACTTTTTGTGAAGGCCCTTCAAACTCCATGACTATCACCAGTGACGTCAGGCCAGGCGCTTTCAGCAAGAAGCAACCACAGGGAAAGGAAATTGCAGCTGTGAAATCTCCGCTCACAGGAAGCGATTTGCTCAGTGATAACCATTTGTCAGGAGCCCGGATCAATCTCTGTGCAGGCAGGAGAGAAGGCGTCCAGCCTCCTAACATCTCCATCCTACAGTGGAGACAGCACTCCTCGCCTCGGATTTCATCCACTGGTCCCCACCCGTGACTTGGGTCTGGGTTTGGGACCAGAAGACACCGTCCCTGTGACTATCCTAGAAAGAACACAGGCTGACCGTCACCCCAGCCAGGCCCCACCTGCACCCCAGTTTCCTTGCGCCTCTGTTCCCCCAGGTCAACCTTTGGCTTTCGGGTGTGAAGCAGGGGTCATCACCTCCCTGCTTTCAGTGGGTGGAGCTGAATCCCGCCCTGGGCAATGTTTGCTTACGGAGAAACTTATCTTGCCTGCATTGCTCTCTCTTCACCAAACACGAATGCCAGCAAAAACTCCACTCCCAGCCTCATGAATTTTGTAAAAAAACAAAACACAGGAAAAAAATTCTACACAGTATTCCCCAGATGCTCTGTATGAGACAATGAGAGAATACCTCTCTCTCTCTCCCCTGGCTAGGAAAGGCTATTTAGGAAGAGCTGGTGAATATGACATGCTTATGTTATTAAACAGTGCCCAGTAGCCTTGCTTACTGGGACCCACTGGGAAAAGAGCCAGGTCTAAAAATACATACGTCCTCTCCTCTTCTTACCGAAATCGTTTCAAAAACTTTCAGTCCTAAAGATCCTTTTTTCCCAAGCTGAACGCCCTCTGCTTCCTGTTTATAGACTCTCATAGGATGGCACTTAAAGAATGTGTTTCTCTGATAAGCACAGAGCTTTTCCAGACACAGGTTTCTTCATGCTCAAACTTAAAAAAAAAAAAAAAAAAAGGAAGGAAAAGAGAGAGTGCTGGGATGATCACTCCTGCTCTGCGTAGGCACAAGACGTGACTTCTTTCCCACCTGTGGTACCCACACAGCACATGAGACAGGGGCACCAGGCATCCCACCAAGGCCCAGCACTCCATCCTCACGGCATCCGCAGAGCCGGCCTCTGCGCTCTTTCTGCCATCACACCCCCCCTCCTCGCCTCAGTGCTTCGCCGCTTGGAGAGACCATTTGATTTACTCATGCCCCTCACGGCCACCAGCACAGAACCAGCAGAGTAGGTTCTGCTTTCTACTTGAAAATCACTCCTCGCTTTCCAGGAGACATCTGTGAGCAGGGAGGTGTGGCTGGCGGGAATGATTAGAATGCGAGAGACCAGGGCCGAGCAGACGGCAGGGCCGAGGTGACGGGCGTGCCGAAGCACTGTTTCTCCCAACACTGCCTGGGAAGAGAGAGAAGCAAGGGGAAACACTCAGGCTTCAGGGCTGCATGTTGGGTGCTGAGAGGAGGGAGCGGAGACCCTGTGAGGGGCTCACAGGGCCTGCAGAGCAATCCACCAACTTCTGCCAACACAGCCCTGCTTGTCTGCATAGCGGGCGAGAAGGTCAGGGCAACACCCAGGGGACTCCATCCCTGGCCCCAACGTCACGTGCTCCCGGTACAACCATCTATGCCATGACTAAAGTTCTCCAATTATCTTGTTTCTGTCAGAAGCACCTAAGTTATTCTCAGGAGTCACGACAGTCCCTGCGTGTAGGCACTAATTGTCAGAGCTCAGCGTGGTCTTACCTCGCAGAAGTGATTTTTCTCTTATGTGTCAGAGGTCAAATGCTCTCAAGTCATGGAAATAGTTATTCTTCCCATGTAGGACTGGAGATGTGCTTTAGAGCCAAGAGGAGGAGTATTTAATTCGGAGTTCCAGCTTATCACTTGTGGTGCATGGCTGGGGTGGGGCATGTTCTGGGTGATGAATTCTGACTTCCTGGTTAACGCAAACCCTCTCTAATATAGCGCAACCACTGGACATCAGGGTGGTCTGAGGAGAAGGCACGAAGCATGCAGTGCTGTGGGGCTATCCTGACTCCCCTACACTGGCGGATTGCTGTAGACTCTGCCCATCCCCGACTACCAGCGGCCAGAGCACTGCCCTTACAAGTTCCCCATTCCCTGAGAAACTACCAGACATTCCAAGAAGTTCCATAAATAGCAACCAAGACAAACTGCAATCGTGGGCCAGTCATTTCTCTTCTCTGGGCCCCAGATCTCTCATTTGTAAAATGGGGTTTAAGGAAAGAGAGAATGAGAATGACTTAGAATATTCAAAATTCCCTCCCACCTCTGATTTTCTTGGAGTCACTGAAATTTGGAATTCCACTCAAGGGTATCAGGATACACCTCTAGTTGGATTTAGTCTCCTTTAAACCAATATGACAGCCAACACAATTCTAAAATGGGTATCTGTCCTCTTGTTTAAAAGTTCTGACATGGCCATTAGTTCTGTTGTTTGTAACAGATGTCCATAAAATTTGGTGCAGATCTTCAAATGTAGGCTGGACAGAAACTTGGCTGAGTGGTTGTGTGTGGGCAAGGAAGGGGGTATATTGCGGGAGGAGGTATGGAAGCATCCAAAGGTGGTTAAACCAGGCAACTTTTCATCTCCCTTCTCACTCTGGGAGCCTGTGATACACAAGACAGAACTTGGACTACATTGATGAGACCTGGCTTTTACAAAATCACTGGAGGAGGAACTTCCCTGGCGGTCCAGTGGTTAGTACTCTGTGCTCCCACTGCAGGAGGTATGGGTTCAATCCCTGGTTGGGGAACTAAGATCCCACATGCCGCTTGGTGTGGCCAAAAAAAAAAAAAATCACTGGAGGAGAGGAAGAAATGGAGGGGGCATCTCAAAGCTTTGTCAGAGAAGCATTCCTCTCTCCAAAAGCACCCATGGCTCTGTCCTCCAGCTTCCCACTGGACTTTGTGAGTACCTCCGTGGAAGCCCTGGCTCTTATCCCTCCTCAGACCATGGGCTACTTTTGAAAAGGGATGTACTGTACTCTTTGATGTATCCCCAGGCAACCAGCATAGTGCCAAGAACAAAATCAGTGTTAATCCAATGATGAAGGAACAAATAAAAGAATGAATGAAGAAACAATCTTGCCCAAGGTTACAAACCATCCGTGACAAAGTCAACATTAGAACACAGGCTTCCTGAAACCTAGGGTAGAGCTCTTCATATTAACTCTGAGAATTTCCCAAGCAATGAAAGATAGCATCCAATAGATTGTCCTTCTTAGCCTACACACTAGATTTCAAGGCTTTGGGTTGGAGGCCAGTTTTTAAATTAATTCTTGCCTGACCTTTGCTACATGCACACATGATCTTGGAGCCAGCCACCACTATCTCCTCTATATACGTACCCCCGAGGCAGGCTCACCACATAATATAAGGTGTTGGGCTTCCCTGGTGGCGCAGTGGTTGAGAGTCCACCTGCCGATGCAGGGGACGCGGGTTCGTGCCCCGGTCCGGGAAGATCCCACATGCCGGGGAGCGGCTGGACCCGTGAGCCATGGCCGCTGAGCCTGCGCATCCGGAGCCTGTTGCTCCACAACGGGAGAGGCCACAACAGTGAGAGGCCCGCGTACCACACACACACACAAAAATAACAATAATAATAATAATAATTTAAGGTGTTGACTTACTTATGGCTTGAATATTGGTTGAGAGTTGCTGAAACTGGCCCCATATGGGATTCCAGGAATAGAAGCAGCCCCTCCCCTTGGGGCTTCTGGGAATGACAGACAACTTTTTTAATGAACAAAAATGCCCAAGAAATAACCCACTGGACGGTTGTTATCTATTGCCCAGCTCCCCGCAGACAGCAGCCTGTGGAATTTGCAGTGATGTAGTCACGTGCAAAGGGCAGCACCAGGCCCCATAGTAATAACCAGGAGGCATACTTAGCTAGCACTTCTCCCCCAAGAGCTTGTCTTTCCTCTGCTGCAATACGGTGGCCCTCTTGGCTCAACCCACCCAGTCCCCGGCAGGAACGCAGCACTAGAAGCAGATGGGTGGATCTGAGGACCTGCCCAGAGACGCGGAGGGAGGCGTGGAGGGAGCCGATGAGGTGATGTGGCCCCGCATCCCTTAGTCTGTTGCCTAAGCATAGAGGGTTGCGAGCCTTGAAGAATTTCATAAGCCTGAGTTTCAGAAACCTGCCAACATTCCAAGAACCCAGGAAACAGACAGGTGTCCTTTGTGGGGAGGAGATAGGACATAGGGAGTTAGGACAGATTTAAAGCATCAGGAGAAGGGCCATGTGGGAGGGAGCTCTGATGGTTCTTGATAAAGTCAATAGAGACAATCCTTTAAGGCAGTGTTTTTCAAAGCTTAGCGGGCATCAGCATCACCTGGAGAACTTACTAAAACCCCATGGCTGGTCCTCAACTCCGGAGTCCCTGACTCTGTAAGTCTGGGTCCGGAACGTATATGTCTAACAAGTTCCCAGGTGATGCTAATGCTGCTGGCATGGGGGCCGCTGACACGGGAAAATGGCATTAATTCCAACTAGCATGAACTAGGCAAGATACCAGGAAGAACTTCCTACAGTGAAGGTTTGGAATAAGGCAGGAGATCAGGTTACTGGGGACAGTGCAGAAGTCTCTTGAGCTGCATACTCATGTTTCCACAATGGATCTGGATCAGTTCTGTTTAGCGCCAAGGTAATTGTACCTACCGCCAGTTATGTTTATATTCAGTCCCGATACTAGATTATAGAGCATCTCCTACACTCCAAGCACTGTAATAGCACCTAGTTTATGTACTGTATGTACATACAGAAAATAGTACATGAAACTGGGGGCTTGGTTGGTTTTTATCCCTGTTTTAGATGAGGCAACTGAGGCTCAGAGACTCCTGCCAAGCCTCTCAGCTGGTATGAGGCAGAAACAGGATTCAAACTCACAACCCCAGTCTCACCATGTCTTTTAGGAATGAGGTGAGGGCAGAGCTGCACCTACCAGTATTTTCCCAAACTGTACACTATGGGTCAGTGCCTTACAAGATGTTTCTAAAGAAAAAGAGTGACCCAAAACGTGATCAAGGTCAAGTAAGTTTGGAGAAAGCAAATGCAGACAAAGAAGGTACTGCCAGACTTCTAGGGTATTTGAATATACTTACATATATAGTGAATCTCACAGAGAAGGCTAGAGAGCATTTCCCCAATTTGACCAGAGAATCTTTTATTCAAAAACAACTACTGAAATTTCAAGTGATATTACAGTTGTATAGAACACAGTCTGGTAACATCTGGCAACAATAAGGCAAAGAATTTACACCACTAGCCCATATTCTGTTTTGCACACACTCACATATTGGAGTAAACATGTAGACCATGCCTGGTGTGATCCAAATCAGGTCAGCACGGAGAAGAACTTACTGGGATCCTGCACCTTCCACCCAGTGCACAGGCCTCTATTTGAGGACCCAGACCCAGCCAGGCGGTCACAGGCTCCAGGGCCCCCCTGCAGCGCCTCCAGGGCAGGAGACAGAGGGGCCTGCTTGTCATTCAGATCACCTCCCCTTGCAACTCCCCAGGCTTCCTGAGAGAGAGGTTCTAACCAGAACTGTTAGTCACTGCAGCTTCTCTCAATCAATTATTCACACATCTATCTGTTGGCTTGCTTTGAGGGAGAAAAAAGAAAAAGTCACAGGGATTTGAAAAGACGAGGGAGAAGGCGGAAAAGGACGCCGGGGTTTCTTTCCTGTGCAGGGTGTAGGGCTAGACCCCTAGATGCACCTTCTAAGGAGTTGCCTGCATTGGCCCTCAGACTGAGCAAACAGGCTGGAGGCTCCTTCATTCCCTAAAGCCCCAAGAAGAGGAAGCAGAAGAGCTCAGACCACAGCCGGATGTCAGGGGTCAGAACAATGTTGTCCTTGGCTTGAGCAAGAGCCTCTCGGCGGTTGTTTGCCTTGTTTGCCTGGGTGATATTTGACCAGCTGAGAAGCACAGCATAGGAGCAAATTCATGTTGCTGCTGGCTCCCGTCTGTCACGCAGCCTGCTCTCTGCTCTGGGCCCTCCCCGGGAACACAAAGAGGGCTGTTCCAACGCACCTGGAGGAACCCAGGTGCGAACCAAACATGAGACACCTGTGTCAGGGTCTCCTAAGCTCACCACGAGTTTTTCACCCTAAGCATGCCTAGTCAGTTTTGGCAAAATGATCAAGATTTTTAAATTGCTATGCGTGACATTTTGCAAATGCAGATCGCTACAGCATCCACTCATGAGTAAGAGAGAAGATGGGCATGGTCTGGAATCATTGTCATTGCCATTGAAATGATCTACAATGATATGCCGTCCTTTGTATTCATAGACAATGCTACTAACACGGTACAGTAAGTGCTTATTTTCCATCGCACAATTACCATATATTGTCGGAGCTACCAATATATTTGAGAGAGAGTGGTATGTAGGTGTGTGTGAATGTGCATATGTGTGTGTATATTTATATATACACATATACACACACACAAATATATACACAAGCAAATGTAGTTATATGTATATGATATATAATGCAGTATATGTATATAAATGTAGTTACATTCATGAACTGTTTCATGTGTATATGTCTGAGTAGTGTTTTATCCCTAGATAAGAATGCAAGTTCTTTGGGGCAACTTTTTTCCTTTGCACTTCTGTATCATCCTTAGTTCAAAACAGGGTACATCCTTCGTAAGAAGCTCTTAATAAATTCTGGTTGGCTGTTGGATTTATCCCAGCAGTGAGGGAAGGCTCACGCTGGTCGGTCCCTCCACTCACATGCCATCTCTCTTAGGCCCACTCACGGCATGTGTCATGAGATGGTCCAGCCACCAAGCAAACCCATTAACACACTCAGAGAAAGACCCCCTCACTGCTGAGTTAATTGGTTGGCTGGCTGAAGACCTTGGGGTTAACTATTGGTATTACCTCTCTGTTCTCAGACCTCAGTGCTATCTAAACAATTCTCTGGCGTTCTTTCTATTTTCAAAAGTCAAGGTCACAGTCAGGGATCCAAATGCTGGATCGACCAAATAGCTTTGCTTTGGTTCCTTGGCCGTGGACACCACCCCCAGCCCCAGACACCTGTCTCGGAAGGTGTGCGGTGGCATCTGTCTTAGACAGCAAGGGAGAACAACCAGGGCACGTTGGCTCATCCCCATCCCTGGAAGAACAGCTCAAAAGTCCCGCCTGATCAAGCAGCCCCTTTGACACAAAGGTGATGCACACACTTATACACATTCTCAATGACAAGTCCTCCTGCGGCCAAACCAGAACCTCGTTAACGAATTACCCCAGTTGAAAGGTAAAGCAGCTTCAGGTCATCCAGTAAATCACAGGCACAAATCAGAATCTAACCACTCAATTAAATCCGGCTTAGCTGAAATCATATCCTTTTTGAACACTGGAGTGGCTGATTTCCAAAGGATGTATGAAGATCGTTTAACACACGGTTATTCAATATCAAGCCCTTTTCTCTGTGATTTTTCCAACCTAATTAGCATTTAGTATAGATGGTGAGGTGTTCTATAGAGCTTCTATCATTAAGGGAATACCTCTAGCTCCGAAGAGGGGACATTTACAATCAACCTGTGAAAAGGCATTGGTGGAAGGGGACCCACAGCTGCCCAGTGCTGGACCAGGCACCAAGGGCAGGGGGCAGAAGAAAGAAGGCAAGATTTGAAATGGGTCCTGCCACCCTGTATGCCCAGGGTCATCCCCCCAGCCCTGTCTGGCATGTGTGACAGCCCTCCGGGGGCCAAGAACAACAGAGACCGCCACTGCACGGGGAAAGCTGGACTTGTTTTCATCTCTGACCACTCCCCCAGCAGTCTGGGTCCTGCCAAACTACTGTGGGTCAAACGTGGGCGGGCTCCAGCTGGCCCCATTCCTGTTGTGACTGCACTTGGTTCATTAACACCCAGCCCTCCCCCGTGGGCACGCGAGGCAGGAAGCCTTCTCACTGGCCTGTTTTTCAGCCTGGCTTATTCCTTCTCAGCAGTGGGACAGGTGGTTGCCTCAGTAGAGTCAAATCCTGCTCAGGGACCAGGGACTGAAGGAGATGGCTGCCTAGACCCAGTGTGGATGCCTTCGAGCCTGTGTGCTCAAGGGCTCTCCGTCTGGCAATCTCTCTTGTTCGTTGGCACTTCCTGGCATCAGCAGAGGCTGAACTCCCCTGATACGTTCAACCTTTGTCTGAAATACCCAGAATGCTGCCTGGGAAAGAAAACACTGAGCTGAGCTTGGAAAACAGGCGACATGAGGAAATGCCAAGGACCTGGCCGGGGATCCTCTGCAGGGATCACATGCCACCACCAGGGTCGGTCCTCCACAGACAGGACACCTCTGTACATGAGCTTCAGAGAATCAGAGAATCTCAGAGCCTGCAAAGCATGCCGGAAGTCACCTAGTCTCTCGCTGCTCACTCTGTCCGTGGGAAGAGCCATTCTGTAAAAGTTCCAGTCCCTGTAGATTTGACACTTTTGTCAAATACCATAAAAACAAATTACTAGAAAAGTGAAATTTAAAAACACAAAATGCAAATTCACCAACCAGGCTCTGAGATGTGGCAGCAATGTCAAATTACCATACAAATTTCTAAAAGCTCATTCTCGGTGTCTGTATGACGTATCTTGTTGCAGACGGTTAACAAACAATTCACAGACCACATTTTGAACAGCAGTGACCTAGACCTTGCTACTCAAATTACGGTTCAAGGACCAAGAGTATCAGCATCACCTGGAAACTCATTAGAAATGCAGGGTATCAAGCCCCTCCCCAGAACTCTTGAATTGCAACCTGCATTTGCATAAAATCCTCAAATGATGTGTGTGCACGTTCAAGTTTGAGAAGCGCTGGGACAGACCAGACTCGCACATTAATAGATCACAAATGTTTTCTCCATATTCAACCCTTACAACGCCTCTGAATAAAGCAGATACTCAATGTTGAAGCATCCTGACCACGTAGGAGAGTGGGAGGGGGGTGAAAAACTCAACAGAGTCTTCAGGCTGAAATATTTCACGGGAGTTGAGCCGCCCATCTGTGGCTGGATAGCTCGATGGCTTAGGAGCCACCTAAGGATGACGACACGCGTTCACCAGATCTAAAACGAGCCCAGAGTGAGCACAAGGGATGAGAGAGGTTTGTGAATCTGCTGTTGGGAAACCTGGCACTTCACCAGGGTCACGTAGGGAGTCCGAGGTCAGGATGTTGGAGCAGCCAACCTGATTCCACCACCAAGAGGGGGGCCCGCCCGACTGGAGACAGAAGCGTGTTTATTTAGATCTTGTCTGCTTAGCTGCTTGACTGGCTGCAAGGAGTTTGATTCTCATTCTCCAGGGCTCCAGGCCCGCAGCCGGAACCGTGTTCCTGATCTGCGGGACCATTACGGGCTCCCTGTGCCCTGCTCTGTCTCCCGCAGAGTGCCAGAGAGGCTGGCGGCCTCTGCTCCCCGGTACCCCGCCTCCAGCGTGGCTATGCCTCTGTCTGGGGCTGCAGCCCCCTTTCCATCAATTCTCACTGAGAAGCAGCCTAGGTCCTTAATTAAAACAGCGAACCTGCACACAAGGGCGGGAGAAGCCACAGCCCTATTAGTCCAGCCCAAGGAAATCGCAAGGGATATGCACTGACTCACCAGGGACCCCATATCTGGGCGCAGACTGGGTTTCCTTTCCTGAGTGCCACCCTACGCCTTTGTGGCCCACCTGCACTGTGACTCTACTTCTATCTGACCCTTGTAAGTTTTCTCCTCCTCCAGCAAAAATCATCAACGCATGGAGCTGGGAGACCCTCAAAACCGAGGTCCCAAGTGGCTAAGTGTCTTGCCCAGAGTTACCCAGCTAGTTTGTGTTGCTGCCTAAGATAATGTAAGAAAATCGGTGATTTGTGAGTCAATCACTCATATTAATTGCAGCCCCCAGATATTCCACCACAGTGACAATTTTTATACTCAATAGCATGTCATAATAATCCACCCCAACTCTCAATTTGGGTTCAGAAAAAATGGTACCCTTATTCATGTATCTTCTCTGGTCCTGACCACTTATTTTTCACCTACCCAACTAAAGGGTCCAGCCATCCAACCTTTTGGAGAATACTTCATGAGGAGTTTCACCCAATAACTTCTCTAATGGGTTCCCCAGAGGCCTCAGGGCCCAAGTTGGCACCACGCTGGCTTTAAGGGTGGCCAAAGCAGGAACGGTGTGGAGCTCTGGGTTGTGGGATTTAGGACCCGCTCAAGCCAGATCACTCCCCCTTCTCTCATCCCTTCCAGTTCTGGGAGATTCTAGGGAGCATCAGCCTTATTATTACATGCTTCAAAGCCAGGTTTCTTCCTGTCAAGTCTTATAAGATATAAGAGGAACCAGAGTCACAGAAGCAGTGACAAGCAGCTCGGAGCAGAGGTAATGGCTTTCCCCGAGCTTGGGCTGCAAGTGACAGTATTCTCAGAAGGAAAGGGCAGCTTAAGTGCGGCTATCACTAACTTTTCCCTTCGACAGAGTGCACTCCAGGACATGCCACAGCTCGACCCCAGCATTTTGCCCCATGTGGTCTCACCCCCTTTCTCGCCAGCAACACCCCATCCTCAGTGTCTTCTGAGGAATGCCCGTCCACACCCAGCATGTCAGCATGTGCTTGGGATTCCTCGAAAGTTGAGTCCAGCTTTTACTTCCTCACATTGGTTGGGCATGAGACTGGCAAAGGCTCTCTCTTTCTCCTTCTGTGCTTTGAATCTTGGAAAACAATGCTTATAATAAGAAGGGAAATTCTTTTCTGATGACTTAAAAGCCAGGGAAAAGAGAAGGCCTTGGAGTGGGAAGGAACGTGGAGAGTGAGGCTGAGTCGTTTGTTCCAAGAATCACCGGTCAGCCTTAGCTGACCGGTTTCCCTTTTGCCCTAACCTCCTTCTGACCCAAGCAAGGGGATGACAGGTCTTGTTTCTGCTCCCATTCAAAACAGAGTCAGCATCCCAGAAAGGTGAGTCTGTCCGCAGCCAGGAACGTGGGAGGAATCTCTTTTCCACCCCAGTCTCCTTCCTCTGGTCCTTACTGTCCAAAACGCAACCGGGGGCTTCCCTGGTGGCGCAGTGGTTGAGAGTCTGTCTGCTAGTGCAGGGGACGCGGGTTTGAGCCCTGCTCTGGGAGGATCCCACATACCACGTGGCAACTAGGCCCGTGAGCCACAACTACTGAGCCTGCGCGTCTGGAGCCTGTGCTCTGCAACTAGAGAGGCCGCGATAGTGAGCGGCCCGCGCACCGCGATGAAGAGTGGCCCCCGCTCGCCGCAACTAGAGAAAGCCCTCGCACAGAAACGAAGACCCAACACAGCCAAAATAAATAAATTAATTAATAAACTCCAACCCCCAACATCCTCTAAAAAAAAAAAAAAAGATACCATCAGGAGGGACTTCCGGGGAAGATGGCGGAAGAGTAAGACGCGGAGATCAACTTCCTCCCCACAGATACACCAGAAATACATCTACACGTGGAACAACTCCTACAGAACACCTACTGAACGCTGACAGAAGACCTCAGACCTCCCAAAAGGTAAGAAACTCCCCACGTACCTGGGTAGGGCAAAGCGGAGAGATTCCCGCACAGAGGATCGGTGCCGACCAGCACTCACCAGCCCGAGAGGCTCTGTCTGCTCGCTTGCCGGGGTGGGCGGGGCTGGGAGCCGAGGCTCGGGCTTTGGCGGCGTGAACACAGCCTGCAGGGTGTTAGTGTGCCACGACTGGCCGGGAGGGAGTCCGGGGAAAAGTGTGGAACTGCCGAAGAGGCAAGAGACTTTTTCTTCCCTCTTTGTTTCCTGGTGCGCGAGGAGAGGGGATGAAGAGCGCTGCTTAAAGGAGCTCCACAGACAGGCGCGAGTCGCGGCTGAAAGCGCGGAGTCCAGAGACGGGCGTGGGACGCTGGGGCTGCTGCTGCCGCCGCCAAGAGACCTGTGTGCGAGCGCAGGTCACTGTTCACACCCCCGTTCCGGGGAGCCTGTGCAGCCCGCCACTGCTGGGGTCCGGGGATCCAGGGACGCCTTCCCCGGGAGAACGCAGGGCGCACCTCGGGCTGCTGCAACGTCACGCCGGCCTCTGCTGACGCAGGCCCGCCCCGCCTCGCCTCCGTGCCCCTGCCGACGCAGGCCCGCCCCGCCTCCGTGCCCCTCCCTCGCCCCCCGCCCCCGCCCGGCCTGAGTGAGCCAGAGTCCCCTAGCTGCTCCTTTAACCCTGTCCTGTCTGAGCGAAGAACAGACGCCCTCCGGCGACCTACACGCAGAGGTGGGGCCAAATCCAAAACTGAGACCCGGGAGCTGTGAGAACAAAGAACAGAAAGGGAAATCTCTCCCAGCACCCTCAGAAGCATCGGATTAAAGCTCCACAATCAACTTGATGTACCCTGCATCTGTGGAATACATGAATAGAAACGAATCATCCCAAATTGAGGAGGTGGACTTGGAGAGCAAGATTTATGATTTTTTTCCCTTTTTCCTCTTTTTGTGAGTGTGTATGTGTA
The DNA here is from genome assembly GCF_964165515.1 of Mesoplodon bidens. Taxonomy (NCBI): domain Eukaryota; kingdom Metazoa; phylum Chordata; class Mammalia; order Artiodactyla; family Ziphiidae; genus Mesoplodon; species Mesoplodon bidens. The sequence continues at coordinate 86,573,325 of NC_138166.1, forward strand.
TGCTTCTGTGTGAGATTTTGTCTGTACAGCTTTGCTTCCACCATTTGTCCTAGGGTTCTATCCGTCCGGTTTTTTTTAAAATTTTTTTCTTCATAATTATTTTTTATTTTAATAACTTTATTTTATTTTATGTTACTTTATTTTATTTTACTTTATCTTCCTTCCTTCCCTCCTTTAGACAACTAATCATCCCAAATTCAGGAGGTGGACTTTGAGAGCAAGATATATGATTTTTTTCCCCTTTTCCGCTTTTTGTGAGTGTGTATGTGTATGCTTCTGTGTGAGATTTTCTCTGTATAGCTTTGCTTCCACCATTTGTCCCCGGGTTCTATCCATCCGTTTTGTTTGTTTTTTCTTAATAATTATTTTTTATTTTAATAACTTTATTTTATTTTATGTTACTTTATTTTATTTTACTTTATCTTCTTTCTTTCTTTTTGTCCTTCCTTCCCTCCTTCCTTCCCTCCTTCCTCCCTCCCTCCCTCTCTCTTTTCTTTCTTTCTTTCTTTCTACTTCTACTAATTCTTTCTTTCTACTTTTTCTCCCTTTTATTCTGAGCCGTGTGGATGAAAGGCTCTTGGTGCTGCAGCCAGGAGTCAGTGCTGTGCCTCTGAGGTGGGAAAGCCAACTTCAGGACACTGGTCCACAAGAGACCTCCCAGCTCCACATAATATCAAATGGCAAAAATCTCCCAGAGATCTCCATCTCAACACCAGCACCCAGCTTCACTCAACGACCAGCAAGCTACAGTGCTGGACACCCTATGCCAAACAACTAGCAAGACAGGAACACAACCCCACCCATTAGCAGAGAGGCTGCCTAAAATCATAATAAGTCCACAGACACCCGAAAACACACCACCAGATGTGGACCTGCCCACCAGAAAGACAAGATCCAGCCTCATCCACCAGAACACAGGCACTAGTCCCCTACACCGGGAAGCCTACACAACCCACTGAACCAACCTTAGCCACTGGGGACAGATCCCAAAAACAACGGGAACTACGAACCTGCAGCCTGCAAAAAGGAGACCCCAAACACAGTAAGATAAGCAAAATGAGAAGACAGAAAAATGCACAGCAGGTGAAGGAGCAAGATAAAAACCCACCAGACCTAACAAATGAAGAGGAAATAGGCAGTCTACCTGAAAAAGAATTCAGAATAATGATAGTAAAGATGATCCAAAATCTTGGAAATAGAATAGAGAAAATGCAAGAAACATTTAACAAGGACCTAGAAGAACTAAAGATGAAACAAGCAGTGATGAACAACACAATAAATGAAATTTAAAATACTCTAGATAGGATCAATAGCAGAATAACTGAGGCAGAAGAACGGATAAGTGACGTAGAAGATAAAATAGTGGAAATAACTATTGCAGAGCAGAATAAAGAAAAAAGAATGAAAAGAACTGAGGACAGTCTCAGAGACCTCTGGGACAACATTAAATGCACCAACATTCGAATTATAGGGGTCCCAGAAGAAGAAGAGAGAAAAAAGGGGACTGAGGAAGTATTTGAAGAGATTATAGTTGAAAACTTCCCTAATATGGGGAAGGAAATAGTCAATCAAGTCCAGGAAGCGCGGAGAGTGCCATACAAGATAAATCCAAGGAGAAATACGCCAAAACACATATTCATCAAACTGTCAAAAATTGAATACAAAGAAAACATATTAAAAGCAGCAAGGGAAAAACAAATAACACACAAAGGAACCCCCATAAGGTTAACAGCTGATCTTTCAGCAGAAATTCTGCAAGCCAGAAGGGACTGGCAGGACATATTTAAAGTGATGAAGGAGACAAACGTGCAACCAAGATTACTCTACCCAGCAAGGATCTCATTCAGATTTGATGGAGAAATTAAAACCTTTACAGACAAGGAAAAGCTGAGAGAATTCAGCACCACCAAACCAGCTTTACAACAAATGCTAAAGGAACTTCTCTAGGCAGGAAACACAAGAGAAGGAAAAGACATACAATAACAAACCCAAAACAATTAAGAAAATGGGAATAGGAACATACATATCGATAATTACCTTAAATGTAAATGGACTAAATGCTCCCACCAAAAGACACAGATTGGCTGAATGGATACAAAAACAACCCATATATATGCTGTCTACAAGAGAGCCACTTCAGACCTAGAGACACATACAGACTGAAAGTGAGGGGATGGAAAAAGATATTCCATGCAAATGGAAACCAAAAGAAAGCTGGAGTAGCAATTCTCATATCAGACAAAATACACTTTAAAATAAAGACTATTACAAGAGACAAAGAAGGACACTACATAATGATCAAGAGATCGATCCAAGAAGAAGATATAACAATTGTAAATATTTATGCACCCAACATAGGAGCACCTCAATAAATAAGTCAAATACTAACAGCCATAAAAGGGGAAATCGACAGTAACACATTCATAGTAGGGGACTTTAACACCCCACTTTCACCAATGCAGAGATCATCCAAAATGAAAATAAATAAGGAAACACAAGCTTTAAATGATACAGTAAACAAGATGGACTTAATATTTATAGGACACTGCATCCAAAAACAACACAATACACATTTTTCTCAAGTGCTCATGGAACATTCTCCAGGATAGATCATATCTTGGGAAACAAATCAAGCCTTGGTAAATTTAAGAAAATTGAAATTGTATCAAGTATCTTTTCTGACCACAATGCTATGAGACTAGATATCAATTACAGGAAAAGATCTGTAAAAAATACAAACACATGGGCTTCCCTGGTGGCGCAGTGGTTGAGAGTCCGCCTGCCGATGCAGGGGACGCAGGTTCGTGCCCCGGTCCGGGAGGATCCCACATGCCGCGGAGCGGCTGGGCCCATGAGCCATGGCCGCTGAGCCTGCGCGTCCAGAGCCTGTGCTCCGCAATGGGATAGGCCACAACAGTGAGAGGCCCGCGTACCGCAAAAAAAAAAAAAAAAAAAAAATCATGGAGGCTAAACAATACACTACTTAATAACGAAGTAATCACTGAAGAAATCAAAGAGGAAATAAAAAAATACCTAGAAACAAATGACAATGGAGACATGACGACCCAAAACCTCAGCAAAAGCAGTTCTAAGAGGGAAGTTTATAGCAATAGAATCCCACCGTAAGAAACAGGAAACACCTCAAGTAAACAACCTGACCTTGCACCTAAAACAATTAGAGAAAGAAGAACAACAAAAAAAACCAAAGTTAGCAGAAGGAAAGAAATCATAAAAATCAGATCAGAAATAAATGAAAAAGAAATGAAGGAAATGATAGCAAAGATCAATAGAACTAAAAGCTGTTTCTTTGAGAAGATAAACAAAATTGATAAACCATTAGCCAGACTCATCAAGAAAAAAAGGGAGAAGACTCAAATCAATAGAATTAGAAATGAAAAAGGAGAAGTAACAACTGACACTGCAGAAATACAAAAGATCATGAGAGATTACTACAAGCAACTCTATGCCCATAAAATGGACAACCTGGAAGAAATGGACAAATTCTTAGAAATGCACAACCTGCCAAGACTGAATCAGGAAGAAATAGAAAATATGAACAGACCAATCACAAGCACTGAAATTGAAACTGTGATTAAAAATCTTCCAACAAACAAAAGCCCAGGACCAGATGGCTTCACAGGCGAATTCTATCAAACATTTAGAGAAGACCTAAAACCTATCCTTCTCAAACTCTTCTAAAATATAGCAGTGGAAGGAACACTCCCAAACTCATTCTACAAGGCCACCATCACCTTGATACCAAAGCCAGACAAGGATGTCACAAAGAAAGTAAACTACAGGCCAATATCACTGATGAACATAGATGCAAAAATCCTCAACAAAAACTAGTAAACAGCATCCAATAGCACATTAAAAGGATCATACACCATGATCAAGTGGGGTTTATTCCAGGAATGCAAGGATTCTTCAATATACGCAAATCAATCAACGTGATACACCATATTAACAAATTGAAGGAGAAAAACCATATGATCATCTCAATAGATGCAGAGAAAGCTTTTGACAAAATTCAACACAAATTTATGATAAAAACCCTGCAGAAAGTAGGCATAGAGGGAACTTTCCTCAACATAATAAAGGCCATATATGACAAACCCACAGCCAACATCATCCTCAATGGGGAAAAACTGAAACCATTTCCACTAAGATCAGGAACAAGACAAGGTTGCCCACTTTCACCACTCTTATTCAACATAGTTTTGGAAGTTTTAGCCACAGCAATCAGAGAAGAAAAGGAAATAAAAGGAATCCAAATCGGAAAAGAAGAAGTAAAGCTGTCACTGTTTGCAGATGACATGATACTATACATAGAGAATCCGAAAGATGCTACCAGAAAACTACTAGAGCTAATCAATAAATGTGGTAAAGTAGCAGGATACAAAATTAATGCACAGAAATCTCTGGCATTCCTATACACTAATGATGAAAAATCTGAAAGTGAAATCTAGATAACACTCCCATTTACCACTGCAACAGAAAGAATAAAATATCTAGGAATAAACCTACCTAAGGAGACAAAAGACCTGTATGCAGAAAATTATAAGACACTGATGAAAGAAATTAAAGATGATACAAATAGATGGAGAGATATACCATGTTCTTGGATTGGAAGAATCAACATTGTGAAAATGGCTCTACTACCCAAAGCAATCTACAGATTCAATGCAATCCCTATCAAACTGGCATTTTTCACAGAACTAGAACAAAAAATTTCACAATTTGTATGGAAACACAAAAGACCCCAAATAGCAAAAGCAATCTTGAGAATGAAAAACGGAGCTGGAGGAATCAGGCTCCCTGACTTCAGACTATACTACAAAGCTACAGTAATCAAGACAGTATGGTACTGGCACAAAAACAGGAAGATATATCAATGGAACAGGATAGAAAGCCCAGAGATAAACCCACGCACATATGGTCACCTTATCTTTGATAAAGGAGGCAGGAATGTACAGTGGAGAAAGGACAGCCTCTTCAATAAGTGGTGCTGGGAAAACCTGACAGGGACATGTAAAAGTATGAGATTAGATCACTCCCTAACACCATACACAAAAATAAGCTCAAAATCGATTAAAGACCTAAATCTAAGGCCAGACACTATCGAACTCTTAGAGAAAAACATAGGCAGAACACTCTATGACATAAATCACAGCAAGATCCTTTTGGACCCACCTCCTAGAGAAATGGAAATTAAAACAAAAATAAACAAATGGGACCTAATGAAACTTCAAAGCTTTTGCACAGCAAAGGAAACCATAAACAAGACCAAAAGACAACCCTCAGAATGGGAGAAAATATTTGCAAATGAAGCAACTGACAAAGGATTAATCTCCAAAATTTATAAGCAGCTCATGCAGCTCAATAACAAAAAAACAAACAACCCAATCCAAAAATGGGCAGAAGACCTAAATAGACATTTCTCCAAAGAAGATATACAGACTGCCAACAAACACATGAAAGAATGCTCAACATCATTAATCATTAGAGAAATGCAAATCAAAACTACAATGAGATATCATCTCACACCAGTCAGAATGGCCATCATCAAAAAATCTAGAAACAATAAATGCTGGAGAGGGTGTGGAGAAAAGGGAACACTCTTGCACTGTTGGTGGGAATGTGAATTGGTACAGCCACTATGGAGAACAGTACGGAGGTTCCTTAAAAAACTACAAATAGAACTACCATATGACCCAGCAATCCCTCTACTGGGCATATACCCTGAGAAAACCATAATTCAAAAAGAGTCATGTACCAAATTGTTCATTGCAGCTCCATTTACAATAGCCCGGAGATGGAAACAACCTAAGTGTCCATCGACAGATGAATGGATAAAGAAGATGTGGCACATATATACAATGGAATATTACTCAGCCATAAAAAGAAACGAAATTGAGCTATTTGTAATGAGGTGGATAGACCTAGAGTCTGTCATTCAGAGTGAAGTAAGTCAGAAAGAGAAAGACAAATACCGTATGCTAACACATATATATGAAATTTAAGGGCAAAAAATGTCATGAAGAACCTAGGGGTAAAACAGGAATAAAGACACAGACCTACTTGGCAATGGACTTGAGGATATGGGGAGGGGGAAGGGTAAGCTGTGACAAAATGAGAGAGAGGCATGGACATATATACACTACCAAACGTAAGGTAGATAGCTAGTGGGAAGCAGCCACATAGCACGGGGAGTGATCAGATCAGTGCTTTGTGACCGCCTGGAGGGGTGGGATAGGGAGGGTGGGAGGGAGGGAGACGCAAGAGGGAAGGGATATGGGAACAGATGTATATGTATAACTGATTCACTTTGTTATAAAGCAGAGACTAATACACCATTGTGATGCAGTTATACTCCAATATAGTTGTAAAAAAAAAAGAATCAAAAAAATAAATAAATAAAGTCTTCAAAAAAAAAAGAAAGAAACCATCAGAATGTTTTAAAAAAAAAAACAAAAAAACACAACCGGAAGTCAGAGGCAAAGGAGCCACGGAGGTATCCCTACAGTTCATAGAGGATGCAGGGGATGGAACACAAACAAAAGACAGGGGACAGGGACACACCACAGGACACGGGGGAACTACGTTCTTACATTTCTGTCCTCCTTTTAGACCACAGGTTCCTTGAGGGCAGGGTCTATGTGCCCAGGGCACAATGAACACTCAGTAAATATTTATTACACTAACAAGCAGATGTACGAGGGCAGGAAGGAATGGCGCCAAGGGTGGAAACAAACCGGACCAGCCCTCATACAGTATCTAAACGTGAACCGGTTTGTCATTAGGCTACAACCTCTCCAGTACGTGGATGAAGCTGCTTCTCCCGGCCTCTCCTGAGACTCCTCCCAGGGAAAACATGCTCTGAGCCTCCCAGGTCTCTCGAAGAGCAGAGTTATGATACTCCAAGCTGGAAAGAGCCTCACCTGGGGAGCCAACACGCCGGACAGGCGGCAGGTGCCCCAGAGGCCCTGGCAGCCACTGTCCGGCCTCAGCGCTCTTCTGCGGGGAGGTGGGGAGCCAGGCGGCGCGTGTTGCCATGTGCCCTGCTCGGCAGTTACTGTGGCAACAGCCAGCACTCAGCCTCCTCTAGACTGTCCCACGGAGCCCTGCTGGCAGAGGCTGCGGTCATCCTGTAAACCAGGGTCGTCCTGATCACGGCACAGGTCCAGGTGCCTCAAACCAGGGCGTGGACCCAGACGCTAGCCTCCTGCTGAGCCCGGATTGGTCAGCAGGCGAGACACAGTCATTCCCCAAACCCTACAGCCCGGGGACATGCTGCCTCTCTGCATCTGCTGAGCACCCAGCCCAGGGGTCAGGTCCAGGGAAGGTGCTCCTGTTGGGTTGGCAGGGAGCCACTTCACAGGCCCCTCTCCAGCGAGGCCCTGAGACCCATCCCTCCTCAGCCCACACGCCAGCCAAATAAAGCTATTAGAGCTCCCCACACAGGCTGTCCGTTTACTCTCCTACTTGCCTTGGGCTGCTCCCCGCCCATCCCCCACTTTTCATTTGGAAAGTTTCACTTACCCTTCCGGGTCTGGATCACGGCCCCCCTTCTCTCTCAGCACCCCTTTCCATCACCACTGACCCCAGAGCCTAACGCAGCCCCCCACTCCCCAGAAAAAGCTTCATTCCCCATTCCAGGCACCCACAGCAGGTGGTGAGTCCCTCCCTTGCAGCTTTGTGGTTTCTGTGTTGTACTCCCCACCAGGCTGTGATCCCCTCAAGGTCAGGGAAAACATCTTTTTCATCTGATTAGCAGCCCAGCACCTGAGACAGCGCCTGGCACTTAGTAGTTTATTGGATGGGTTTTAGCTTCAAGGGCCCACAGGTCAGAGGTGGTGTATTTGCTTTTTTTTTTTCAACATCTTTATCGGAGTATAATTGCTTTACAGTGGTGTGTTAGTTTCTGCTGTACAACAAAGTGAATCAGCTATATGTACACATATATCCCCATATCCCCTCCCTCTTGCGTCTCCCTCCCACCCTCCCTATCCGACCCCTCTAGGGGGACACAAAGCACCGAGCTGATCTCCCTGTGCTATGCGGCTGCTTCGAGGTGGTGTATTTGCCTCTGCCCCGGGTGTCAGACCAACATGTGGAGAGCACACAGTAGCACATTATCAGCTCTGGACAGGGCTGTTTGTTGCTGGAGGCCCCCACCAGCTCATCTCTCAGGACCGGATTTTGTTAGCTAGACACTCATTCATTAATTCATTCATCCATCTGAGAAATGTTTACTGAGCACCTGCTATGTGTGCTCAGCGTGGGGAGTTCAGAGGGGAACAAGGTACAGCCTTGATCCTCTGAAACCCTGAGACCAGGGGGAGAGACGGAAAAGGAAACAGACGTGGTCGGGGAAGCAGAGGGGCTGTCAGATCCACAGAAGAGGCACCTGGCTGCCTGTGGGAGCAGAGAGAGCCTGGAGGCATTAGAGGCTACAGCAAGCTCAGTACGGATGAATCTGGGAGGGCGGGTGGATGCTGAGCCATGCTGTCTTTAGCGTGCGTGAGGCAGCACAGACAGGCTCGCCTCGGAAGGAGGGCTGCGTTAGGAACCAGAGTCCCCAGCCAACTTGTGCGGAGGCCTGTTACAGATTCCAGGCACAGAGCTGTTGAGACACAGGCCACTAATTTACACCCACCCCTTTTTTTTTTTTTTTCCTTCATGCTAACTGGCATCCCTGTCTGACCTTCCCCAGTCCCCTGACAACCTGGGTGTCTGCCTGGCTAGCCGCCATCCAGAATTTATTTTTTTCCAAGTCCTGGCTGACACCCACAACACATGAGGGGGGGCAGGGGAGGAGGGGGACCAAGCAGTTTGTGCTTGTGCAAAGCCGATTCTTCCATTCAATCCCTGGGCCGGGATGGGGCCGGCTTCCCTCTGAAGTGTTGCCCAGGCACCAGGGCTGCCTCTGTCCTACCCCCTTGAGACACCCAGGCCGATTTCTGTGCAGATGGCACCAGCAGATGCCAGTCCCTGGGAGGACCCCTCCTCCCTAGCTAATGAGGGGAGCAGGTGAAGAGACTGGCGAAAGTGATCAGGGGTGGGAAGTGGAACAAACACTAGATTAAGAATTAGGAAACCTGGGTTCTAGTCCTAACTCTGCCACTAATAAGCTGTGTGACACTGGCCAAGTCGCTTCACCTCTCTGAGCCTCGGTGTTCCTGTTGTCTGAATCCAAGATTCTAGCCATCAGGACAGCGGCATATGCTGTTCTGAAAGAAAAGAGAACTGGGTCCTCATTTCTCCTCCACTGTTAACCTACCGTATGATGTTGGGTAAATTCCCTCACTTCTCTGTGCTCAAGTCAGCCACGAGCCACATGGCATACAGCATGGGATTAAAACTGAGCTGGCATAAAGCAAGGGTCCCACTGAACCCAGGAAGAGACCATGTGGATCCATGAAGTGCTTTTCCCCACTTTCTCCCACTGCCCCTGCCCTGGGCTTCCAGTCACAAGGAAGGAGCTGGTCCACCTGCCGCGTTTTCAGTCCTGCTCTGACCCCCCGCCCTTCCTCGCCACTTACAAATCTCCCTCCACTTAGCCAGCAACCTCTGTGGCCATCTGTGGCTCAGATGCGCCAGCCCAGGGAGCTCCAGGACCAGCTCTGGGAAGTCTCGCCTTCAGGGACCCAAGTTCTCACCCCACGGAAAGAGGGTCCCGCCTTTGAGGGGCAGGTAGAGCTGGCTGCACACTCGGCAGAGGTGAAGCTGGGCCGGTCCCCTGCCCCACAACACATGGATAACAGCCACAGGGGCTTAGAAGCATCCACGAGGGCTAATGATCAGATGACCCCACTTTTCACTCATGGAAAGAGTGGAGAAACAGCAATTAGGCATTCAGGTCTGGACTTGAGGGCAGGCTGGCCACAGCAGCCCCTCCAGCCTCTTAGCAAATGCACAGGTGTGTCTGCTGCCAGAGGACCAGGCAGTGGGGTCCGTGGAGGCTAGCGGGCATGGCTGAGAACTGGGGCTGGTGGGTGGCCATCCAGGCAGAGGGGGATATGGGGTGAGGGGCAAGATGCATGGGAAGTTTCTTCAGACTCTGAGACCCTATGAAAGGGGGAAATAAATAAAAACCTTGGAAGAGAAGACCCCAGAGAGAGTCCTGCTGATGAAGTGGGTGGGCCATGAGAAATCTGAGGAATGCAGCGGTGGGCTGGGGACACGGAGTCATTTACACAGTACTGCAGACGGCCAGGTATTTCCAACCTATACAGTTCACGTCTGGTTATGCGGCCCCTGCTGTGCTCCTGGGGCAGCAGAGTGCCTTGAAATTTGGAGATCCCATAAAGGAATGGGGAGACCCAGGGGTTCCCTAGATATCCATGGAAGTTTCTGGAATAATAATGATAACCAACATTTACGTAGCACTCACATACATTAACTCTAGCTTTCGCAACAGCACTATAAGATAAGCACTATTATTTTCCACACTTTATAGATAAAGGAAGGAAGGCACAGAGAGGTTAAGTAACATGCTCAAGGGCAAACAGCTGATTAGTGCCAGAGCCAGACTTTGAATCATGGAAGTCTCCTTCCAAAGCCTGTGTTCTTAACTGCTACACAGCACAGCCTCTCCACAGAGAGTAGGCTGCTGCCTTCTTCAGGGCAGGGGCCTGCCTCTGTCGGGGTGAACCCCGCTAGGGACTTCAGGGCTAGCCCTGGCCCACACCTGCCTGGGGCCTGGGAGAATCAGCCCCAAGACCCAGCACCTGCCACTCAGACTGCTGGCCAGGGCTGGGGGCTGGGACCTCATACCACCACGTTCTCCACAGGGCTACGCAGCCATCAGTTTTAGGCTGAAACTCCCATCTGTAGCCCAGTCTTCCTGAAAATTTTACAAATACTGGAAGATAAAAGGACAGGGACCAGCATGAATGGAGTGGGTTTTTAAGAGACAGTGTTTAACATCCAGATCCCTCTGATGTGAGTAATTTGAATTCTGATGCATTTCTGGATTGTTTGTTGAATTATGCATCAGCAGCTTCTGGTGCCGTAAAAAATACAAAAAAAGAAAAAAACCGAAAAAAACAAACAAAAAAACCCACCGTCACACAGCTGCTCTGAAACCTGCAGCAATGGAGACAGGTGGGTTCACAGTCTGGAAACCAAGATCCGTCTTCGATGATCGTGAACCAGTAGAACAGGAGAGAGGCCAGGAGAAGGCAGAGAAGGTAGCAGGGAGAACTGGGGGGACAGGAGTGAGAGAAGACGCCTTCCGCAGGACATGCTCAGGAAAGCCACTCCCAGAGGGAGAGACCCAGAGGGAAGGTGGGCACTCGGGAGCTTCCTGGAAGCCTGGCCACATCGCAGCACACGGAAGAGAAGGAAGACAGACGCGGGGATTTGCCCAGGGGAAGGACGAGACAACATTACCACGGAAACGCGCTGCCCTCCTCCAAGTGGGGGCTCCTGATGGTGGGGCCCTTCCTGCTGGGCCAAGGATGGTCACTGCTGCCATTATTGACTTTTTTCCAAGTGTTTTCACATTTATTGCACCCTGGGATCTTTAGTTAAAAACAACAACTAGTGACAGTGTGCCTGACGGCACCGAGCAGAGAGATAACACACCTAAGTCACACGGCAGCTGAGTGGCTGGAGTGAAGCTGGAATCCCAGTTTCTGGACTCCCAGCCACCTTCCCTTCCATCGGCCCAGGCTTCGCATCTCATGCTGGAGGCTCCCAGCATCTCTGACACCCGTCAGACCCATTGCTTAGGCTGGCAATGCCAAGTCCTGTGCCTGGGGCAACAGAAAGCAGAGGCACCAAATCCCTGAGCCAGGCCACCTGGTCCAGAGCTGAGCTCTGTCCCTTCTAAGAGGTGTCCTTGAGCAGGTTATTTAACCTTCTGTGCTTCAGTGTCCTCATCTGCAAAGTACGCCTGATAACGGTTCTTACGCCTCACTGAATGAGACAATACATTTGAAGCCTTTCGCTCAATGCTAAGGAGACAGTAAGCGGTCAATACATATCATGTGCTGCTTTCATTACTGTTAGTTTCCTGCAAAACTGTTGTGAGTTAAGAAGGCTGATCCCGAAGTTGGCCTGTGAAGACCCTGATGAGTGTCCTGTCCTCCTGAGGGGACCAGGGCAGGTTCTGTTAAGTTTCCCAAACAAGGACCCTCAAACCAGGAGGCCCCAGGGTGTGCTGGAATCTGCTCTGCTGGTCTGGCAGGACCCTGTATTGGTCCTTTGCCTGAAACCAATGAGCACAAATCACCCTCCTGGACTGGCCCAGTTTGGGAGCTTGGGCTCCAGGGACGCAGGGGGCTCTCAGCCCAATTATAAATCAATCTAGCAGCCCTCGTCAAGCCCATTGTCATAAATGGCTCTAAAAGCTCGGCCCTGTCCGCCCTCCAGGCTCGGGGCTCCGGGATTAATGAGCATCAGCTGCAGGCAGGCCGATGGGGACAGATGCTGACCTAATGGGCAGGGTGGCCCAGCCCTCGCAGACTGCAGGTGAGCGGGGCTGATGAGCAGGTGTCATTGTCATGCTGCCGCTTTGCTGAGTGTCATTTTGAAAGGCAGGACTATTGTCATCAAGTGGCATCTCATTACCCCACCCTGGGGTGCCATGGGAGACTCAAGTGACCATCCACAAAGAGCACGTACTCTGAGGCCACACCCTCTGCCCCTGGGCTGTGTTGGGGACCTGGCTGGGTTTTTTTGTTTTTTTTTTTGTGCGGTACATGGGTCTCTCACTGTTGTGGCCTCTCCCGTTGCGGAGCACAGGCTCCGGACGCGCAGGCTCAATGGCCATGGCTCACGGGCCCAGCCGCTCCGCGGCATGTGGGATCTTCCCGGATCAGGACACGAACCCGTGTCCCCTGCATCAGCAGGCGGACTCTCAACCACTGCGCCACCAGGGAAGCCCCAAAGTCAGGGTTTTATTCCTGATGAAAGTTGTCTTCTCTTAACTGTGGCTTCACTGCTTCCTTTCCATTTCTTTCTGGAATGTGATTTTTTTTTTTAAGGTAAAATGTACACACAGGGAAGTGTATAGCTCTTAAGTGTACATTTTGATGAGTTTTTTTTTTTAATACATTTATTTATTTATTTTTGGCTGCGTTGGGTCTTCGTTGCTGTGCGTGGGCTACTCTTTGTTGTGGTGCACGGGCTTCTCGTTGCAGTGGCTTCTCTTGTTGCAGAGCACGGGCTCTAGGCACACAAGCTCGGTAGTTGTGGCTTGCAGGCTTACTTGGCCCGCGGCATGTGGGATCTTCCTGGACCAGGGCTCGAACCTGTGTCCCCTGCATTGGCAGGAGGATTCTTAACCACTGTGCCACCAGGGAAGCCCCTCGATGAGCTTTTGACAAATGCATTCACCGGTGTAACTAACATCCGAATCAAGATCTGGACACTTCCATGGGGCTGAAGAATAAGGAAGGTGACTTTTTTTTTTTTTTTTTTTTTTTGCGGTACACGGGCCTCTCACTGTTGTGGCCTCTCCCGTTGCGGAGCACAGGCTCCAGGCGTGAAGGCTCAGCGGCCATGGCTCACGGGCCCAGTCGCTCTGCGGCATGTGGGATCTTCCCAGACCGGGGCATGAACCCATGTCCCCTGCATCGGCAGGCGGTCTGTCAACCACTGTGCCACCAGGGATGCCCGAAGGTGACGTTTAAAATTTAAATTGTTCTGTCCCTACATCTTCTGGGCATTTGTGGATGGGAAGAACGCAAAATGATCAACTTCCTCTCCTGCCCAACTCTGATCCACTCTCCCACCCCAGGAGAAAAAATAAAATTAAACCATATCTAGAGTGACAAATGCCTAGTGAGGGTTTGTGTTACTCATCTTCACGTCCCCAGAACCAAGCCTGTTACATGGCGCCGAGCAGATGTCCGTTCATGTTTCTTAAATTAGGGAAAGAACGAACATACTCAGACTAATGTCTCATGGAAATGATGAACTCCACTTTCCCTAAGCTCCCATACGACACTGACAATCATGAAAACTTCCTGTCCCCTCTCTTGGGACTGGAGGGGAGGCCCCAGCAAGATGCAGAAGAGCATTTTCCTGTTATCCGCACCCCCCCCCCCAGCCCTGAACTCAACTGCGTTTTCTACAGCCAGCCCATCTCAGGCTTCAAATTCCAGGGTCTTGAGAAAAGCAAACTTGGGGCACAAAGAATGCCCATCTGTCCCCTAAGCTGTTCAGGGCACAATGTCTGAGACAAAATGTGCTCCCACCTCAGACACCCTCACGTTTTCCCAGATCCTTCCCCGTGTGGAAGAGCCAGGCCACTCCTTGATAGCTTTCAGGTAAAAGCATAACAAAGCTTCCAGGGCAAAGAGAAGCTTCAGGAAGAACCATCCATATGCATGTGGCCCATTTACTTCCTGGCCTAATCAGCACCTGGATGGGGCCCAGAGCTGACTACTCGCCAATACGCTCACCGTCAGGGTCCCTGGGAAAGCTCCCTCTACACGGCTTGCTGGAGACTGCGGGCTTCTAAACAGCATAAGCCAGCATTCCAATCAGATTATTTCTTACTTGAAGTATTGCACAAAAGAGAAAAAAATAATGCTGAACATTCTGTTCATGGGAGAAAAAATAGCAGCAGAAAACTGTCACATTGTTTGCTCTATTTTCAATTTCATTCCCGAGCCCTGGAAATAGCTATCCACGAGAGCAGGCCAGAGGAGGACGCTGGCAACCTGACACGTGGATCCCAGCTCAGGGTCTGGGTGCAGAGGTAAAGGGGGAGACTGCAGTTGGGAGGGTGGGAGCAGCCTGATGGGCCACAGAGGGTCGGGTGAGTCAGCTGAGGAGAAGAAACACCAAATCAAAAATGATGAAGCGTGTCAACTGCTGGGTACTGTCGGATGCAGATGGGGTGTAGCTCACAGAGCCGTGGTTCTCAACCTTGGTCACACACTGAGATCATCACCTGGGAGTTTTGAAAAATAATGCTATCAAAAGGTAGTTACATGAATCTACGCATGGATAAAACTGCGTAGAACTGAGTATGTGCACACACATAAACACACACACGAGTATACATAGCAACTGGCAAAATCCGAATGGGGAACTTTGGTGGATTGCACCTTGTGTCAATTTTCTGCTTGTGATGTTGTACCATAGTTACGTAGAAATGTTATTGTGGGGGGGAAACTGAATGGAGGGTACGAGGGACCTCTGTATAATTTCTTGCAAGTGCGTGCAAATTCACAATTATTTCAAAATAGAAAGTTTTTAGAACGGGCTGCTGGGGTCTGGTTTAATGAGTCTAGGGTGCAGCCTCTGCTCCAGAGTTCTCAAAGCTCTCCAGGCGATTCCGTGTGCAGCCAAGGTTGAGAACCGCTGCTCCAGAAGTGGAGATGCTGATTGAGAAGGTAAGACAAACACGTGAAATTGGGAAACCATCCACATAGGCTTCTGTACCGAAGGCTTCACGGATACCTGCTGAATAAATAAATGAACTGCTCAACAGCTGCGTAAAGTGTTACAGGCGTCCAGAGAAAAAGCGAGGTGCAGTACGAGGGAAGGCCTTGCGGAGCCGTGGGATTCAACCAAGATTTGACAGAGGTGGAGAATTCAGATAGAGGAGCCGGGCAACGGCACTGCAGGTGGGCAAGGAAAGGCTTGGAGATGGCGTGGCCATCCTGGGGAGGAGGAGGGGGAGGCAGAGGAAGAGGAGGAGGGGGATTGAATCTGGCACAGGGAGAAGTGAGGGTGGATAAAGGTGGTAATAATAAGCTGGCTCTCTCCCTGCCTTCGGACAGGTGGCTCTCTCGACCACTTGAACCAGCTTTAAGTCCTTGCAAATTGCCAAGAGCAACTGTCAGCAGAGACAATTCTCCAGAAGACACACAGCCTCTCTTGGGTAACCGCAACGTGGAGAACTTGGAGAGGCTTCAGAATATAGTACCAATGGGTAGAAACGTAAGCAGTCCTCATCGTGGCTCAAAACACCTTAGCTACCCACACTTCAGCTGGCCTTAGACATCCCCAGCACAGAACACAGCCAAGTGCGAGAAAATACCAGAGATGGCCTGAGAATGGCTAAAATAAACACCTCAGTGCCTACACACCAAAGCTAATGCACTTGTCACAGCAGGTCCCTGGAGTACTCACTCAGTGCCTTTTTATTCTTATTTTACAAACAAGTCTAAATTTGATGATCTCTTTCCAAGTGCACAGAAAATTTCAAAACAAAATTAAACGGGTGACACATCAGCAATCACTGACAACTGTGACAAGTGATAAGTGACAGACACCCCAACAGCAGAGGGGAGACAGAAATTTAGATAAAGTAACCTGAGGTGCTCATCTGACAGAGGAAGGCCACCTCAGCAAGGCTGAGGGGCTCTGTTTGTAAAGGTAAAGAAAGAGCTTTAAGATGCTCAAGCCCAAGTTCTAAAAGCCCTGTAGAGCCTCTCCTTGCTTTTTCCTTATGTCCGTCATTAATTTGTCCCGTGTATATACAGAGGTGACTGGCTGTGTCCTGCTGCAGGCTGCCAGTTGGTGAGGGGCAGCTGGCTAGCCTTCCTGATTCTAGAGGACGTCCTCTGCCCAAAACACTAGTGCCCATCCTGAAGCTTGTTTTCTTCCCTGTAGCACCCACCACTGCCCTCCCAGGGCACGCAGAGCAAAGGGCAGGCTGCTCTCCAACTGTTCAGTCTATTAGGTCAATTGGGCTCAAAAGGAAGGCATCAGAGGACCAGGAGGAGCACCTCCCACATCATGACCGGGGAACCATCCCTTTGTATGAGATGGTCTGGCTGTGAACTCCAACGCCGGCTTGGTCGGAAACACTGTGTCCTTGACCTAGCTGCTTCCTTTCTTGTGCTGAGCACTGCCACCCACTGACCCACCATCCGGGGACTAGTATAGACAAGCTTGTTAGCAAAACACAAACCACTTGGTTGACCCAATGCCACCACGCCAATGTGCAGTAACCAGAACTCTCCTCCCCTTGGGGCTGATGCTGAGTGTCCCCTAGGTTAGCTGCATCACCTTTGCTCTTCGTGTGAGGCAAGGCAGGCTGGGCAGTCCCCCCTCCACATCCCCGTCCCAGAAAGTAGCACTCAGAGTGGAGACAAAAGAGAAGACGGGTCTTTCCTGCCGAACTGCCTTGGACTACGAGGCCTGGACGCAAGCACATAGCCCCAAGGTGGGCAGGGAAGGGGACGGAGGCTCCAGACGCAGGCATCCCGATGTGTAGTCACGCACTGTCCTCCTCCAGAGCCCAGCCCCCAATCACGTGCTCTCTCAGGATGCCATGTCCTGCTTTCATCCAAAGGTGAAAGTTGAGAAAGAGAAATTAGGCAGGGAAGAGAGGCTTTGAGAAGCCCCGTGCACACAGGAGTAGACGAAAATATTAGCCTAAAACCAGGCAGTGGCTAAGGCGAGGGGGCCCAGGCACAGTCTGCATCTCTAATGGATGCTAAAGATCGCCAGGCAGCCTGGGTGACACCTGGAAGTCTTCCATGGATCCTCAGGCACAAAACATAAATCATCTCCCTCTCACTTGTTACTAATCTTGCTTTCTTGCTGTGTCAGCCGGATTCCCGCACCGGCCTGGGGTTACATGGGGACTTCTGTTCCCTCCTAGGTTTTTCTGTTCTTTCTCTCTGACCTCCTCCCCCACCCTCATCCCTACCGAAAGCGATGACAGAGGACAGCAAACTCCAAAAGACAGGTTTCTAGCTTCACTCTGCGGGCGGCGGGGCGGGTGTGTGCAGAGAGAAAAGGAAGAGAGTGTTGGGGCGCCGATGTAGGGGGACAGAAGCTGAGTGACCAGGAGGGAGAAGGTGGCCACCTGGACCCACCCTGCAGACTCTCACTGGCCAGTGTCCCTTCCAAGGCAAACCCCTTCTCAGTTCCCGGGGCGGCCAGGTGAGTGTGCTTCAGAGACACTTACTTTCCCGCGGGGCTGGCCTCACGCAGCGCGATGGGGAGAACAGATCTCACGCCCCCGCTGAGCTGGCGGAGGGGCCCAGAGTCATCCCTGTCACTCCTCGGGGCAAGGATGGCCCGGGCTCTGAGGGCGGCTGGTAGAGAAAATCTTTCACTTCTTTTGTGTCTACGGGTCCCCAAGCACCTCTGTGACGCAGTATGGGTCAGATCTCCTTGGGGAATTCACCTGGAGGCCTGACTCTAAATAGTTCCCCAGGAAGCCATGCCTTACGTAACCCTCCCGCAGGCTGATGGATGCTGCATGTGATGCCACATCCCTGCCAGGTCCTGCTCCACAAAACTCCAGGTAACGTCCCTGAAACTTTTCTGAAAGTTCTCCCTTGAGCCATGAGACATGCATCCCAGTGACCTCGCCACTGAACCCCAGGGGGACGAGGTGCTGGCCCCCCAGCCTCCAGGCGCAGAGGAAGAGCCTGGATGGGAGCAGCGCGCTTGCATCCACTCCCCGTTTGCTGCAAACCCACTCTCACAGGCCCCCAAGCCAGGGAGGCACTGGGCAGGTGTCACTGGCCGGGTGACAAACTAGGATGCTGCCTGGCCAGCGTGGCTTGTGCGGGGTTTCAGCTGAGGCCGCTCAGGCCCCGTCACGCTGCATCCGGCGTGAACCTGGCAACAGGGAGGCCACATGATATAGGGCAATGTCTACGGATGGGGCTGCAGAGCCAGTCCGCAGGGTTGGGATCCAACGAGCTGTGTGACAGTGACTTCTTTAACGTCCCTGTGCCCCATTTTGTCTACTGTTCAAAGGGTGAGAGCAAAAGCACCACATCATAGAGGTACAAGATTAATTGACATAATTCATGTAAAGTGCTTAGAACAGCGCCAAGCCTGGGTAGTGCCTGGCGTAGGCTATGATTACTATTCTGATCACCACAATTGTTGTTATTCATTATCATTATTATTATCCTCTCTTGTGTCTGAGACTAGAAGCTTGGAGGCATGGGATGATGGGGCTACAGAGTCTGTGTGAGGGAGCAACGCAGATGCATGGATGCTGGTGGCCTTCCTGTCACCCTCGCTCTCCCCCACTGGCTACCCCAGTGCTGGTCCTCCTTGTTGGGGTGGGAGCTCATTCTGCTCTGAGAACCTCAGAAGATAGATGTTTCTGGAGAAGGTAAGAGTAGGGCAGCTGGAGGTGCACGTGCGTGTGTGTGTGTGGGTGGTGGTGGTGGTGGTGTTACATTCCCCTCCGAGGGGTGTATGTTTAACCCCAAAGCTCTCAGAAGCCATTTGCAAAAATGTGGGCTTTCCAGCCAGGATGAGGACAGCACACAGAGGGGACAGAGTGTGAGCTTTGCTGATTGAAAACCCAGGTTTTAAACCGTCTACTACACATTGCTTGCCCACAGCTTCATTGAGTATCAGGTTCCTTGCAAAATGATGGGCAGGACCAGGCTGTTTCTGCAGCTCCTTCCTGCCACATTTGACTCACTGTGAGAAGCCCGGCTCACTCCTTTTTCTCTCTGACTTTACTCCTGCTTCATTCAACCTCCTTAGTCTTGAAAGCAGCCAGAGGAGCAGGGACAAAGGGAGATAGAGAGTTCCCTGCCCACCTGAAAGGACTGGTGACAGGTGTTTGTCCTTCCGGGAGAGGAGGCGGGTCTCCAGGGTCCAGAGCCCAGGCCACAAAGCCAGGAGCCAATGCGCTGAGTGGATGCACCCAGGTGGCACACAGCCCATCCCTAGCACAGCCCGGGTGCGATTTTGGATTCTAGCCACACATACCCACTTGGCATGAAATATACACTATGAGGATGTACAGAGAGCCTCTGAATTCCTTATTCCTCAGATTCCCCATCCTTTGGAGCAGTTTTACCTGTTTTGATTGAGACCTACTCAGGAGAACTCACTCACGTTGAAACCCAGGATCAAACAATACATTTCTGGAAAACAAGTCTTACTCTTGCTTCCTGCAATGCACTCTGATATTTTCTAATCTTATTCTGTTTTTAAGAATATTAGTCCCAGCCCACAGAATTGACTTAATGGCCCACTAAGAGGTTGTGACCCTCGTTTGGAAAGCACTGTTTGAGAGCCAGGGATGTGATTCCGCATGGCTGCAGTGTAGGCCACCAAGACCCCATTTTTTGGAAGCAGAGAACGCCTGACAAATTCAGTGACTGAATAGCCCCAGGGCTAAACTGCAGGGTAACAAGGACTTTCCGGAGGCCTGGGCCACTTTGGAGAAGGACATCCGTATCACTCCAATGACTAGCTCTCAGCACAGACCTCAGCTGGCGCATCTGAAAAGGACGGCACATTCCTCCTGCCATGGGGCTCCACGCGCTGTCCTCGTGGGCTGTGAATGAAGCTGCATTAGGTAAGTCACACGCTCCCCAAGAACTTCTTAGAAATTGCAGTTACTAAACTACTAAATTATTCCACCTGAGGCTTTCCCTTGCTTCTGAGACTTTCAGGAATGCAGCAACTCAGGCCCTTTCTAATTCACCTGCTGTTCACCTTTAATTCTTCTTTCTGCCTTTTGATGTTAAAGGACCCCCAGGAGCCACCTGACCACATTGAGATGGGGAAAAGGACTGCTCCTCTGGCCTCTTCGATTCACAGCAGCTGCTTCCTTCTTGCCAAGATGTCACTTATTTAGGCATACTCGATTTTTTTTTTTTTTTTGCGGTACACGGGCTTCTCACCATTGTGGCCTCTCCCACTGCGGAGCACAGGCTCCGGACGCTCAGGCTCAGCGGCCATGGCTCACGGACCCAGCCACTCCGCGGCATGTGGGATCTTCCCGGACCGGGGCACGAACCCGTGTCCCCTGCATCGGCAGGCGGACTCTCAACCACTGCGCCACCAGGGAAGCCCGGCATACTCGATTTTTTATCATATGACAAACTTATGAAATTTTCAAAAAGGCCCAGACTCCTATTTTCAGGCGAGAAGGGTGTGACCCAGAGAAGTTGGTGACCTTCCTGGAGTCACATGGATGACTGGAGTCAGGGCTAGAGTTCAGATGGCCTGTCCCCCGACCCCAGCATCCCACACAGCTTTCCACGAACGGAAACAAGAAGGCCCAAGTCTCCGATACTCCTGGGTTTACCCTCTGCTGTATTAGCAGAGAAGGCTGAGGGCGTCTCAAGAGAACCGAAATGGAGTGGGTGATGATTTGCGGGGGAAATCCAACCTTCCAGGCCTCATTTCCCCCTTTTCTAAAGAGAAGGAAAGCGCGCCCAAGTGGGATATCTGCTTCTATAAGGACCAATCAGCTCAGCGTCCTCATGTTTCGTGTGAAGTTGGGGGGCTGGGCGCTCTAGCCATACCTGCACTAACAGTCCTGGGTTTGTGGATCTGGAGAGACAGATATTGACACTCTCGATTGTTCTGAGTGGTCCCTCCCTGTCAGACCTCCCTGCGATGAGCAGGGGCTCATTATCTCAGCTGGCCTTTCCCCTCCCCGAGCCTGGCTGAGATGGCCTGACCCTTGCTGGGATACCCCACCCCCAGGACTGGGCCGTTCTCTGAACAGCAGGGCTGAGATGGACTGGCGTGGACCATCACAGAGGCCAATGAGCCACCCTGGTGATTTCCACAGGACGGTGCATCAATCCAATTTTCTATTGTGAGACATGTTTACGAGTCCATTGATCCAGCTCTCTGGTTTCTTTCAGGAACGGAGATGCTTTTTGGTGGTGCGCACGCACACACACACTCACACGCATGCACACGGGCACATGGACTGTTCAGGTCCTATGTTCCAGCATGTCTCCTAGGGACCAATCTAATTTAAAAAAAAATTCCTGGGGCTATATCAATACATCTCTCCTGGTCTGAGGTGCAGGCCTCTGTTTGTGGGGCTGGTCTTAGCCAACTGAGCTAAATGGGGCCAATTCTTTGCTTTCTAGGGTGGATCCAGGGCTTTGTTGAATTTTCAAAAATGCTCAATGAAACAGTTTATTCATATCACAATCCCTGGCTGTCTCACAGCCACCCTTAAACTTAGAACACTGAGATTTTTCACATCGGAAATGAGGACTGTCTACCACATTAGCAAAGATTTAATAAATTTCATAGCTTTCTAGTGAGAACATAAATTGGAACAATACTTTTAGAAAACAATTTAGTAATAGATAGCCAATCTTGAACGTGTTTATACCTCTGACCTAGAAACATCACTTCTAGGAATCTAGCCAAAGGAAACAGCCTGAAATACAGAGATTAAAAAAAAGCAAGGCAAAACCTTTACGCACAATCATTTTCATATTAGCATTATTTATCACTTGAAAATGAGAAATAACTTAAATTTTATAAACAGTAAGGGAGTGGGTAAGTAAATTATGATACATGCACGTAATAGAATATTAAGCACATGTTTAAAATTACGTTTATGAAGGGTTTACAAGTGGGGAAATTACTTGAGTTACAAGGCTTCGTGTATATATATCTATATCTATACATGATTTCCTTTCCAGCCCATTCAGTGAATATGTATATATAGACATATATACATAATAACCTTAATTATGGAAAATAATTGACATAAAAATGGGAAGGAAATATCAATATTAACACCATGGCTATGGAGGTAGCACTCTGGGTATGTATTTCCTTTTATCTTTCTTATCCATTTCTGTATTTTCCAAAGAAAACTAAAACTTTTCATTTTAAATTCATTTTTTTTAAAACTTTGAACAAAAATGTACGTTATAGAGGGAAAAGACCAGTCACATCTCTGCCACCACATGTGCAGGTGACCTCAGTGAAGTTACGTGACCTTTTTGCCTCCCTCCCTCCCCCACCCATCACGCCTCCCTCCAATCTCTGTAATGAGTGTGTAGGATCACATGATCTCTAGAATCCATCCTGCTCTCACATTCTGTGTCTCAAAATATCATCCCCCTGTGTTTGAGAGTGGAATCTCAAAAAGGGGCCCAAGAGGCGTAACCAACTTACGAGTAAAATACTATAATCATCCTAACAAGCGATGGACTTGGAAGGGTCTTCTAGAAGATGCAGCTGTTCTTTTACAGTCAGCGGAGAAACATGCTGACACGATGTCCTTGGGTTTGGACATCTGGAGCCAAACACTCGAAAGAAGGGGTTTGCTGGCAGCTGTGCTGTGAAGCCAGGAATGGCGGTTGGGGGAGGTGGAGCCTCAGCCCCGAGTCTCCATCCACCAGCCCGGCTATAGCTAATCTCCTGGGCCCAGGGCAGAGGGCATGATGACGCATGCTGGGACAGCAGGACAAATCTCACATCCTACAACCTCCTCTGGCAGCTCCAGCCCCCAGCATCCCCCCCTTGACCAAACACCAGGGATGTTTTTGTCTGTTTTGAGCATGGGGCACCTCCTCACAGTGTGTGATTGTCTCATGTCTCTGAGTCCCAGTTCCTCAGTGGTATTATCTGGCATCCCTTGAAGTCTGCCCCTCTCTTGATAATCCCACTTCACCTGGATGGTTCACAGGGGAGGGGAAATGAGGAGAATCCACATACTAAACTAGCTTCCTACCCTGGACAAGAGGATGAATGAATCTCTCAGGTCTCTTCCAAGGTGCAATTCCACAATTGGATAATTTCATGTGATTGTACAGTCGTCCCCTGGGATTTGCAAGGGGTTGGTTCCAGGACCCCCATAGGCACCAAAATCCACGGACGCTCAAGTCCCTTATATACAGTGGCATAGTACAGTGGACCTCCTGTATCCACAGGTTCCACATCCACAGATACAGAGGGCCGGGAGACTGCATCTCTCCTCTGGACCTTGGCCATCTTTCCCACAGTTCAAAGAAAATAAGGACCTGCTTCTAGACCTGATATCTGGCCAGTATGTACCAGGAAGGGTGGAAGATAAAATAGTGAAATATTTCCACACTGATTGGTAAGTAGCCACTGCCTTCTGACATCTCCCTGTTGCCCCAGAAACCCAGCCTCTTCTCCTAGGATACTGCTCAAGGACTTCCCTAAGGAGGCCTGCCTGGCCCTGCAGGGGACCTCTGGGATCTTGACCCAGCATTAGGCTTTATGCCCTTGGTGGTGAAATGTTTTGAGTCTCGCCTCTCCAGCTCCCTCTTCCTGAATTGAGTCTATTGGCTTGAGAGAAGCTAAGACTGTAAATCCTTGAGGAGAGAGTTGCATGTGATAACCGGGATGGTTTAAAAGTAATAAGGACAAGTTTTGCTTTGGATCGCCTAGCTGTCCCTACTGCTTGTGGGAGCTGGGGAAGAGGGCACAGTGATAGGCAAACAGGTAAGGGAACGTGGGCTGTGTTCATCTGCCCCACGCTCCTGCTTTCTTTGTAGGGCTCACATTTCCTCCTTACAGACGGGGTTGAAAGTCCTACTGAGTGAGCAGACACTGTAGTATCACATGGACATCACGGTCCTTCCTCCTGGGCTCTTCAAGCAGCTACTGAGCAGTCACTGCCTTTCCCACCTGGCATCTTGAGAAGGCAGAAGGCAGCAGAGATGCTCTTCCTGGCTCTAAGGGGAGGGGAAGCATGGAGACGCTGACCAGGTGGCCTCAGGTCACCTCGTCTATCACATGGACAGTTGGGAACAGACCCAGCCTAGCCCTTTCCCCTCCACAGGAGGATCGTGGGATTACCACCTCCATTCCGATCGGCAGAGGAGATCTCTGATGGGCCTGCATTCTGTTTTCTGTAAGTGGGAGACATGTTTATGAGATAGAGGCCAGAGGGGCTGGTTTCATGGAGGGAGGAGGGGCCAAAGTGCTGCCTTTTGATAATAAAGCCTTTGTCTTTCTGGGCTGCCCTCCCCCAGCACTCACCCCACCCCCAGGTCCTGGTGGGAAAGGCCACCATCATGTGTTACTTTCACAGAATCTCCATTGGGAAATGTAGAAGATGCCAGGGACCTCTGTGAACTCCAGGTCTTGCCCTTTCTGCCCGTCCATCCATCCCCTCACTGCAGGTTAGCATCCCTCCTGGGCAGGGATGCCCCTGAGACCCAAAACCTCAGATGTGAGCCCCAGGAGATAACAGCCCAGAGGCAAACCCCAGGCCTCAGCAGTGTCTTGTAGAAAAGTCCTGGTGTCTTGGCTGTCATCCCAATTATGTTCGCCCCATGCTATGATCTGGCTGTCAAGGATGAAAGGAACTTGGGGGGTTTTAATGCAAGGAAATGTTTAGAAACAGAGAGAATGAAAGGAACGAGCTTGTGCTCATATGCTTTCACTTGAATGTATTGCGATCTGGCAGAGGAAGAGGGACGTTTAACTTCTAATTAATGAGCTGCTCCATTTGTCCAAACAGCTCTCCCTTCTCTCCCCTCCCCGCAGATGAAGGCCCCGTCACCTGGAGCGGGTGATGCTCCGCACAGGTTCTACTTCCCTGGTCTCCGTTAGGCAACTCCCATCAATTGCCTCTCTGCCCTACTTGAGCCTCAGCCCTGAAATCCCCCATCAACAACTAGTTCTGACAAGGCCAGAACCTGTGAAGGATATTTTATAGGCTTGGCTCTTGCCACCAAATCTTTCTCAAATTGGAATGGCTTTCAATTTACTGACACCAAAGGGCCCGGAAGGTAAGAATGGGCTGTTACTGCCATTGTTACATTCATGCGTGTTTTTGGAAATTTGGGTCTTGTCAACTCATCACAAGGCTTTAGCAAGGCCCTGCTTTCGAGTTCTGTTCCAATCTAAGCAAGAGCCACATGAGTCCAGACGTGCTGTTGAGAGTTACATGATCTTTATAAACATGGAGGAACAGAAGACACAGGCAAACAATGTGTCCACTGAAGTGTGAGCAGAAAAGGAGACCCAGAAGTGCTGGCATCCAACCCACTGCCGAGCAGCACCCCTTGTTCAAAGTAAACCCCTCACCACCTCCACTTCTCATTTGCATACCCCAGACTTCCCAGGGCCCTCTTCTCTAGATCACATAGGTCCTTATGCTTAGAGCATGAGGGATTCCAAATTCCTCCACCAATCACATCCCTGAGGGTCTTGACCACCCCAGATATTTCTGAAATGGCCTAGCTCCTCCTTACCTCTCCAAATCCAATAAACAACTTCTTTTACAAAGTTCTATCCTCAGGGGGCCTTTCGCAAGCCTTCAGCGTTGCTCAGTTTTCCCCCCCACCTAATACCCCCAATAGAGCTGCTCCTGCTGCTTAGAAAGCACTTCCCTCTGCTCTGCTCATGGCTGGCTCCTTGTCATCCTGTAGATCTCAGGGTGGGTATTTCTTCCTGCCATTCAGAGTAGAGCCCCCAACCTGATTATCCTCTATTTCAACACCCTATTTGTTTCTTTCAAAGCCCTTATTACTTATTATTTTATTTATTGTTTTTTTTTTGTCTCCCCCTCTAGACCTTGGCTCCATCTGTTGAATGAACAAATGAATGAATGAATGAATGAATTGGATGGATGGATGAAACTGCATGCCTGCCGCATGCCAGGCACTCTTCCTACACTGGTGATGCAACATTCAACGAGACAGATGCCCTCACAGAGCTTATCATCTTGCAGACAGAGGCCCTGTGGGAAACTGAAATTGTGGGAGGCTTCTGCAAAAACGAAGGGACTTAGAGGCAGAAGGAAGGGAATGGCATCTCGTAAGCTGAAAGCTAAATCCAGTATAAATATCACAGAAAATCTATTAGTGCTACCAGCTTGGAGGGCAATTGCTTTTTAATATAATAAGATCTTCCTTGGAGATGACTATGAGGCCCTGATAGGGATCAGGTGACATGTTGAGGTTTGGCAGATGGATTAATTTCTGTTTACATCTAGTTGCTTGCGGCATGGAGTTCTTGGTTTTCAGGGAGAAGGTGGGAGAGAGGGTCTCTGGAGAAAGCAGCCCGGACAGAATCCTTTAGGTGATATTCTAGGGAGCACATCACCTGCTGTTGGTCATAGGGTGATCCAGAAAGAAAACCAGGGGCAGTGGGAAGGGACCTCCACTTGGGGAACACTGGCCAAAATTTGGGTGGGGCTCCTCTTTCCTTCCCTCCCAAACCTCAAGGGTGCCATTGCTGAGGTGGAGGAACTCCCTGGAACAAAATTCTGGGGTTTTAGAGGCAAAGTCACCTGACACACCAAAGAATCGCAGGGCTGAGGGGTAGGGAAAGAAGGAGGGAGGGAAACAGAAAAGGGTGTTTTCTCTTACACAGCTCGTCTTAAACGCTGTCTCAAACATCAGTACTCTTGTTAATAGATATTCTTCTTCCCTGAGTTTCACACAGAGATAAACTGAGGCCCAGGCACAGTCAAGGACAGACCCAACCACAAGAGAGCAGAGTCTGGTTCCTGGCTCACAGCACCGTCACCCAGGGCACACACAGCAAACCCCCAGATCATGACTCTGAAGATTGCCTGGACAGGGGCTGGTTCACTTTCTCCCAGAGCACTGAGGTTGTAGCCCACGGGCTCCCCGGCCGTGCTTTCCATCCCGAGTGAGTCAGGGTTCCTAGAGTGTGCGCCAAAGTCCGCCAGGTATCAAGACCTGGGCACCCCACCAGGACATCTGTGAAACAGGAGCAGTGAGCCTGGGAAGGGTCCAGGGGGCTGTTTCTCCCACAATACGGCAGAAATCAGGGCAGATGCCACCACGAGGCAACCCTCTGCCCATGCCTCTACGTTCTAACTCGGCCAGACTCACCCTCAGCAGAAACTCACCCTCAACATAAACTCAAACACAATGGAAAAAACACATCTAAGCCAGTCAATGGTGGCTTATAAGCGGAGTTCCCACACATCTCTGGTAGCCTGGAACAATCCTGGTTTATGTGAGTCGTCTAGGCAAAATATTAATAATGCCCCCTTTTATTTTAAAACTCTTTTCATTTGGACAACAAATTCTAGGGTCTTCCTACTTGTAATGCACCTGGAAACCCAAATGTTATGGAATCCCCATAGAGATGATGCTATTTTAGAGTATATACACCCACTACTATTAAAACGTCTCACTCCCACCCCCATATCAACGACCCACCACACAAAACTCTCGCTACCCCATACACAACATGCAACCATTAACCTACCACGGTTGCATTATACATACACATAAATATTACACACACATAATAGTATGCACCAGCCACCAGCTATGCTCTTATACTCCTAAATCACCACCTGAGTCTCCCAATCACAGCAAGTGGAGCTTCCTCCCTTCCACTGTTCGGGCTTAGACACAACCACACGTTATCTTATAATTTGGGGGAGCACCAGGACAAATGCACACACTCGGATATCCATCCCAGTCAACTAAGCCTTCAGGGATTTGAAACCAAAAGGCCCTGGTTGCTATAATGGCTACAATCTTATAAGGACATGGGTCCAAGTTCATTAAGAAGCTCCGTGCAGATGAGCCCTGTTGCCTTTGTGATTAATAATCATAATAGACAGTCAGCTGGAGGGCTTCCCAGCTGTGCCTCCCGGGACCGGTTCTGGAATCCCCTCTCTATCCACCGGTGAGTAATGCTTTGGTTTATTGGAGACTCTCCTTTCATTTTTTATGGCTTCAATTAAGCGATGGGGAGAATCCATCATGTAACCTTCTTGCCGCACTGCTAAAGACTTCCGAAGGGGAAAATATTTATCAGACCCCAAACCATCAGAGGAGAGTCTGTGGTAAACCTAACAGGAAGCTGGGGTAGCAGGGAGGTGACCAAGGTGGTAGGAAAAGTGGAAGAAAATATCCACACAGAGGTTTCCTGCCTGGACAAGAGCCACACTGACTGTAAAATATCTGCTCAATTCACAAACATCAGGCTGCTTTCCCTTCGTCGCATCAAATCCCGTATCCCCAGGAAGGCTTCCACGGAACAACCCAGTCACGTGGACTCCTGGAGCCCAACAGGTTCAAGGTGGCAACAAGGACACAGAGCCCGGTGAGAGGCGGTCCTCATCGTGAGGGGCACCGGATGCTCATCCAGTGGCAGTCCTTGGCCTTACAATATCCACGGAAACATGGCACCCACTTGAAAACTGCCCACACTCCTCATGAAACCCACTATCTCTGGATTGATAAGAATGCCAAAGGACCCATTTTCTGGCTGTAACTACAAATTCCTCCCAACACCAACGACAAGAAATCCTCTCCCAGGTCAATTCATTAGAATCCACAGCCTCCTATCCTTGGCCCGGAGTTGGCCCTTTCCCTCTCCCTGACCTCTGCCCAGGCAGCCCTGTTGGTAAGTGGAGCTGGCTCTTATTCTGCCCTTTAAATTATTCACACCCCAATCTTGGCCACTGGCATTAATCTTTCATTTGCTATTTAGACATCTGATTCCTGGGGCAGGATTGAGAGATGTCACTTGGGAGATCAAGTTGGCCAGAGGGCAGGTCTGAAGGGGGCTGGGGACCTGCAGAGCGACAAGGGCCTGCCTGGAATTAATGGGCTTATCACCCTGTTCCCCATCGCCCAGAGGAGGGGAGCGAGGCACAGGAGACACACATGTGTCTGAAGGAATGAAATCCTAGGTCCATCTGCTTTCTGAGAAGTCTGAGTGTGTGTGCACATGCGTGCGTGTGTGAGGACAGGGTGACAGTCACTCAGCTCACATCAGGGCGGGCGCTGTAGTAGGCTTGTATCTGCCCCGGTGCAGAGCACGGAGGTACCTGGGCATCTACACAGGAGAGCTGGTAGCTGAGCAAAGAGAATGGGAATCAAGTAAAAAGGACACCTATGTGAGCCCCAGGAGACAGTATGGTCTCCATATGCCAACTGGTAATAACTAAAGGTTACGTTGTCTTAGTCCCTAAGACTTCACTCTAACAGAAGAGAAAAGATGGAATATATCCCTTCTCCTTCCCCGCCTCCTCCGTGCTCTACGCTCATTATCTTGGTTAATACCCACAACGATCCCAGCAGGTAGAATTATTAGTATTAATACGTTCATTTCACAGGTGAGGAAACTGTCGCTTGGAAAGATTAAGTAGGTTGCCCAAGATCCCGCGGCTAATGAGAGGCCACGCAGGGCTCGAGCTAAGGAAGTTGGACTACAGATACAGAGCTCTCCACCAGTGACTTAAGAAGAAATAAAGAGATAAACACGATAACTACCAAAGAGCATTGGGAAAAGAGGTTAGAGCTGTGCTGTCCAACAAAGTAGTTACTAGATACATGTGTACTAGATACATGTATCAAAATTAAATAAAACGTGAGGTCCGGGTCACACCAGCCACATTCCGAGCCCTCATCGTCAGTGTGGCTTGTGGATACAGTGGTGGCCAGTGCAGACATCACTACTGCCACCATCACTGGAAGTTCTACTGGACAAGAGAGGGTTAGAGGGTAATTCAAGATGTTGGCGGAACGGAATGCCCTGCAGGAAAAACACCTGGAGGAAGGATTGCATCGACCTGTGAGCTGGTCAGACCCAGAAAGGACAAGAAACGGGGCAACAGGAGAGAGGAGAGCGGAGGGAGTGAGACACAGATCAGCAGACTTCATTCAATATCACAGAACGAAGGGATCTTGAGGATTCACATGCCCAACCCCTTCCCGTTACAAATAAGCCCAGTGACCACTAGGGAAGCCACTACCCTGGGGGCACACAGTCAATTAAGTCCAGGGCTCTTCCCATCCCACCCAGCCTGTCACCCCGGGTCCTTTCCATCATCCTCATTCTTTTTTTTTTTTTTTTTTTTTTTTTTTTGCGGTACGCGGGCCTCTCACTGCTGTGGCCTCTCCCGTTGCGGAGCACAGGCTCCAGACGTGCAGGCTCAGCGGCCATGACTCACGGGCCCAGCCACTCTGTGGCATGTGGGATCTTCCCGGACCGGGGCACGAACCCGTGTCCCCTGCATCAGCAGGCGGGCTCTCAACCACTGCGCCACCAGGGAAGCCCCCATCGTCCTCATTCTTGATCCCTCTTGAGACGTGGACTCAAGAGGCGATTTTCATAACGATCTCACACTATTCTGATTCCCAACAGGTAAGTTTTGTTTGGGAGCAGTAACTGCCATTATCCCTATGGCTGCACCTTCCCTTCTCGTGATGACACAAGGCTGTTCAAGAATGAAAAGTTGGGCCTTTGTACAAGGGAAGCCATTGGCGAGATAAACGGCAAACCTGGAGCTTGGGGAGCTGCCACGTAGGACTCTGTTCTCTGCTCTGTCCCTAGGGTGTGAATCAGGGCACATTGGGAGAAGTCAGTAAACACTTCTCAAGTAAACCAGTGGCTGGTGGGGTGGGTGGATGAACGGATGGACGACACCTGTGTAAAAGTCCTTTGGCCACTTTATAGGCCGGCGCCATAGCCCCCCTCACCGCACCCCACTGCTATTCATCCAAGCACGGGTCCTTCTCCACGAGCCGCAGAAAGGGGAAAGTGTCTCAGAACGTAGAACAAATTCAACTGCAACGCCGAGCCCAATATTAAAGAGTGGGTGTAATCCTACTGATGATATCAGGACAAACAAGGGGTTTATGTCTCTGCAAAGGAATGTTGCCGGATGCCATTTTGCCTGCACTAGAAATCCACAGACTCTCTCCAGGCTAAGTGCATGACCACTCTACGGGGACCCCTGCTTCCCTTCTGGCCTCAAAGGTCATTACCTATCTCACTGTGCGAGGCCAATCCATCCTCCTGACACTTCACTTACCGACCAGGTCTGTCGGGGAGCCTCTGACAGTCAGAGATGAAATGGCAGAAGGGGCCCCTCGTCTGAAGGCTCTTGGGCACTGCTTTCTCCACTCCTTAGAGAACCGCATTTGCTCCCCTCCTCACAGGGCCTGTGCTTGGGATCACGGCTGCCTCCTTTGTCTCTCTAGACCCACATTCCATGGTGTTCCCTCAAACTACATATTCAGCCATTTAAATGAGTAAACTGTTTTGAAACAAAATGAGAAATCTCAGGATACAGACTCTGTCTGGTAGATAAGGAATGAGGTAATGCTTTAGCTCACAAATTCCTTGAGGGCAGAGATTTTATTTCTGTATCTTTTAAATCTGCATGCCCAACATGCAGGAAAATGCTTGGCATATAAGAAACCACCAATATAATGGATGAATGAATAAATGAGAGAGAGGGAGACAGGTTGAGAGAGACCCCAATCAGCACTAACCCTGGTACTCTGGCTGGTACCCAGTCAGCTACTGTTTCATCCCCAGCAAAGCTAGCCTGCTCCTTGGTCATTGTCTCCTGCTGAGTCCCCTATCTACCTCCTTCAGTTCTGTGGTGAAACTGCTTTCTCTGTAATTGCCTGATTCTCATCCTCTAAAGTATCTCTTCCTAGGTCATTTTGGTTTACTGGGATCAAATTCCCCTAATCCAGTGTCCCTTGTGTTTAAGACTTTTTTTTTTTTTTTTTTTTTTTTTTTTTGCGGTACGCGGGCCTCTCACTGTTGTGGCCTCTCCCGTTGCGGAGCACAGGCTCCGGACGCGCAGGCTCAGCGGCCATGGCTCACGGGCCCAGCTGCTCCACGGCATGTGGGATCCTCCCGGACCGGGGCACAAACCCATGTCCCCTGTGTCGGCAGGCAGACTCTCAACCACTGTGCCACCAGGGAAGCCCACCGTAATGGCTTTTGTTGTCTGATTGTTTAAGGCCTTTATGGAGGATGCTGATGATAAACGGCTTTGAGAATATGAAGCTTGGCTCAGCACCAGTTCATAGACTCACTATTTTAAAGTCAACAGACACACTGGGCACAGTTGGGAGAAAAGAGGGGGAAAGCAGGTAGCCCTGCTCTAAGTCTGCCTCTAAGACACAGGCAGATGCTCTTGGACAAATCAATGCTTTTCCCTCCATTGCATAGAGAAAAATGGGTGATGACGAGCAGGTGGAGGAACAGAGGGAAAGGAAAAAGGAGAAAGAGCAAGGTCGGGAAGGGGACAGGGAGAAGCAAGGGGGAGGTCTGTACCGGTGTTTCTATCCCCTGTACATGCTTCCCCTTCGTTTCCTCCACGCCTGATTTCTGCTCTTTTTTAATGGCTGGGGCCAGTGATCTGTTCCCATCGATCGCTATTGATGTTTTTCAATTCTATCTGTGACACCTTGGGCAATACGTTTGTAAACACAAAGCCTTCTCAGATTTTGCCTCTTGTCACCTTGCACAAGAGCCATCCTTCGTCACTCCCGTATCAGCTGTCAGTCAAAGGGGTCAGGAAGGGAGCTCCGTGTCCTTGGTCCTGGGCCTTGCTTGTTCTTCTCTTTATGCCAAAGGGCAAACATTCCTCATTCATTGCCCTCTGGGAAAATGGAAACCTCCCTCTTCAAGTGGGAGAAACATTGGGCGGAAACAAGGAAACAGCCCTACCTGGGGTCGGGCATCGCATCTTGGCCATCTTGGACCACAGTGCTCTGGGGGAGGGAGATGTAGCAGGGAATCCTGCACCCACCTTGCTTGAACCTGGGCTTTGGGAACAGACAACCACACCCTGAGCAGACATAGCTCAGAGACGCTCATCCAAATTTTATCCCCGATATCCAGGTGAACAGCAGTAAATTCCCTAGGTTCACCTAGACCGGTAGCTTTCTTACATTGTGAACAAAGACCCATAAATAAGAGAAACAGTTCCCATCGTGACTGAGTGCATACATGCCTACTTAACTGAAATAAAAGCTTAAGGAAAGAAAAAAATGTTTCATGAGAAAAATCGCCTTACAACAAGTGATGTACTCTGATATTTTCTGCCCATTTTTCTAGTCTTTTTTTAAATCTTTAATGCTGATCATCATGTTCCACTAAGTTGACTCATGACTGAGTTGTGGGTTGTGATCCCACAACACACAACTAGTCTAGTTTGAAAAAAAATTTGGACTAGACCGGGGTCAACAAACTTCTCAGTAAAAGCCAGGTGAGAAATATTTTCAGCTTTGCAGGCCATATTATCTGCCACAACTCCTCAGTTTTGCTGTTGCAGCAGAAAAGCAGCCACAGACAATGAGTAAACAAACAAGTGTGCCTGTGTTCCAATACAACTTTCCTTATGTACACTATAATTCAAATTTCATATAATTTTCACATGTCATGAAATATCGTTCTTCTTTTGATTTTTTAAAAACCATTAAATAATGTAAAAACCATACTTAGCTTGCGGGCTGTACAAAATCAGGGGGTGGTCCAGATTTGGCCTGTGGGCCATAGTTTGCCAGCCCCCAGCGCACATGACGTCCACCAGCGCTTGGGGTGAGTCTGCCAATCCTCTTCTCCAAGGGTTCAGGCATCCATGCAACACCACGCCACAGCCGCCCTTAGTCAGGGTCAAGCCCATGTTGATCTTGTGCCTCTGTGTGAGAATCTGAGCTCTAACATATTCAATGAATGGTCCCCCTTCCCTGAACAGTTTTCTCAGAGAGAGAGTGTGTTTCCTCCGTCACGGGTTTCTCACACTGTCTTGAAACATCTCTTTGCTTGCTTATCTTCTCCGTGAGGCTGTGAGCCAGTAGATCCCAGAAGCTGCGGGTCCAGTGAGGGCAGGAAAGCCCCTGCTCTTTCCGAGCCTTTTCTTGGTTCATGGAGGCAACCTACTCAGGAGCTCATTCCCAGGTTCTCCACTCTCGGGCTTCAGCTGACCTCAGCCCAACCAACTAATCTAAAGCCACAGGGGCCCCAGGCATCCCCCAGATGCCCCAGCACAACAAAAGGCTCTTCACTTCCACGTACCTGAGTAGGAATGAGAACATTCCCTTTTTTTTTTTTTTTACATTATGGTAAAATGCACATAACATTCAAATTTACCACCTTAACCCTTTTTAAGTGTAGAGTTCACTAGCAGTAAGCACACTCACACTGTTGCACAACCAATCTCTAGAACTTTTTTCATCTTGCAGAACTGAAACTCTGGACCCATTAAACAATTCCCCATTCTCCACCCCCCCCACCGCCCCCCATCTCCTGGAAACCACCATTCTGACTCCTGTCTCCCTGGATTGACTACTCTAGGTGTCATATAAGTGGAATCATACAGTATTTGGTCGTTTGTGGCTGGCTTATTTCACTTAGCATAATATCCCCAAGGTTCATCCATGTCATAGCACATGTCAGAGCTTCCTTCCTTCTTAAAGTTGAATACGAGAACACTTGATTTTAAAACATGGGTCTCCAAATTTTCCTAGGAAGTCAGAGCATAGCTGGGCCTTTCCCAGATTTAATACAAATTTCAAGACAAACTCTCTTCATATTTCCCCCCAGAAATATCGAGGTCGGATGCCACTCCATATCTCACGTCATTACTCTGTTCTTAGAACACTCCCTGGTCTGATTCACCCTCTCACTCATATTTAGTGTGCTGGCAGGGGGAGGGAGCAGCCTTTACTTGGGGCTGACATTCCCAGATTTAAATCTCAGCTGCTTCTTCGCCGTATTAGCTAAACATTCTGACCAGAACTTCATCTGTAAAATGGAAACACCCACCTTATATGTGATGATGTTGTAAAAAAATGAGATGAAAAGCAAATTATCTAACACAAAGCTTAGAACTTTGTGCTCAAAACTATAACTATTATTAGCCCAATTAATCATTTCCAGGGTCACAGTCTGGTTCCTAATATTCCAAATGAACCCTGGAAATCCCCCCGGAAAATCCCAGAACCTCTTTTTTGAGATGCCAAGTGAGTTGCTACAAAAAGTACCATGGTCGGAGCCTGGGACTCAGATGTCAAATATGCCACTGCTTTCCTGTGACCTGGGCAAGCCATCGTCTTTCTATCCCCCAGTGTCCTTCTCTGTGAAGTTTAACAAATAAAGCCTCTAAAATCTTGCTCACAACGAGGCAATGTCTTCAAAGGGCTCTGAGCTTTTCCTAGGGAGGTCATTGTCAAATGTATACCTGTGGTTACAACAAATGCTAATACTTTGGGAACTAATTCACCCAGTTGGTCCCTGAATGCTTTGAGTCTTCACTCTATGCCAAGGCCCAACCAAGGGGCTGGGAAACAAGGATGAACTAGTGACCCCAGTACCCGTCGACATGCACGGCTGTGCACACGTGTGATTCAGAGACTGTGACTTGTGTAGAACAATGGGTGCCTTATCCAGACCAAACTGATCACCCACCTCAGAGAGGAGGAAGGGGAGAAAGTTAACATCTACTGGGGATGTATTGTGTTCTACCAGGTATTCTACACCCACAATGACATTTAATCCTTCTCATGTGTGAGCATATAGAAAGAAGCACAGTGAGGATGGGCAATTAGCCCAAATTCACACATCTGGTATCTCGTAAAACTGAGATCAAAAACAGGTTTGTCTGCCTCCAAAATCTATAAAGTTTCCACTCTTCCAAGCAGCCATTCTAATGAGAACCAATCCTAAATGTCCATCAAAAGTCCATCCAGAGATGGAGTCACACTGGTCCCATCTAACGGCCTGGCTCTTGTTCCCTTTCTGTCTCCGTTATGGCTCAAGCTAATTAGCGATGTGCTCAGTCCAACATCCAGTGGCCAATTTATGGGCCACTGGGTTCGCAGAGGGAAGGGAAGTAGCATTCACTGAGTGCTTTCCAAGACCCCGGCCCTGTTCCAGGAACTCCTGGCCACACACTGGCTCTCTTAATCTTCATAATAACCCTGTAAAGTGGGTAATTACCCCACTGGACAGAGGGTCAGAAAGGTTAAGTAACTCTAGACAACCCAGAAGGTGGACGGACAAGGTGGTCCAGCACCGCGGGAAACCTCTGAAGGTGAGACCCTCAGGCAAACCCTCCCATAGCCGAGGGCACCAAGCCTCCCTGCCTCATCAGCCTCGGAGACCCAGGAAAAAGGAAAGTGGGTCATTTATCATTCCTGCCCCTCCGGCCCCTTGAGGTGGCTCAGATTGGTTACACAAGTCCTGAGCTGTGTTCATCCTCTCTAGCCTCCCAAGTGGGCACGACGGAATTATCCAAGAAGGGTAAGTCAGATGGTAAAAGCTGCCCTCCAGAGGGCTCCACATTTCCAGCGCTGTACTAGATACTTTGCATCCATGATCTCAATTCATTTTTATAACAGTAATATCAAGTCTTTATTTCCACTTTGCACAATCTGTGTATTATTTCATTTGATTGTTGCCAACAGACCAGAGCTTATAAAGTGATCCTCCCAAGCTCACCCAGTTGGGAAGTATAAAGCCAGGATTCAGACCCTGTTCGCCCACCCTATCCAACCTGTCCTCTGCCACAGACATACCGCAGGGGCAGCCCCACCTTCCATTTGACTGATGGGTAAAACTGAGTCCATAAGCAGAGCAGGGCAGTAGTTGCAGACTCGGGGCTAGACAGTCCCAGTCACACTTCTATCTGGCTTTCCTAGAGATGGTAATGGAGCCAAAGAGAGGAGGTGAGCTGGGAGAAAGCCTTGATAAAAGCTTATGTTGAAAAATAAATCTGAGTAATCTATTTAATTGTTCATCACTCCTCCCTTCTGCAATAGCACAGCGTTTTAAACAATTCTACTCCTCCCTGAAATGATCCAGTAACAAAATATCTGATTGTGACTGGTCCTCCCTCCCGCCTTCTCGGCTGCTGGATGTTTTCTGTTTATCCCGGTTCTGTGTCTTCGTAATTGTGTTATTCGTACAGCAACGCACGGGGATGGAAGGACTAGAGCCAGCAGCGCCTGCACCAAGGGGATAACGGAACGTCCCTCCAGGAGGGTGCACCGCTCTCCCCTGGACCCCCCAGGCCACGGGGAGCAGTACCCACGGCAACCCCCTGGGCTGCACTGCCCCGGACCCTCTGAGCAAGCCCTTGAGCCAAGGAGCCAAGGGTTTGTGAGGACACCATACGCCTGGGCTCTGCCCCCTTTAGGTTCAACTTGGAATTGTTCTTGGAATAAACAGCCTACCCGCAAACGGCACCTTCTGCCAGCGTGTGGTTTAGCAGCTGTCAAGTTCTGTGCTAGGGCTGTGGCCTGGCCAGGGTGCGGGTCCTGCTTGGGGTTAGCCCTCCACGTACCCGCCCCACCCGTCCATCCTCCTTGGAAGCCACTGTGAAGGCATCTCTCAGGCCCACCTGAGGGTCGGGTGTCTTGCGTCAGGTGGGTGAACCACTACGGCCCCTACCCTTCCCTGGCCACCCTCTCCAGACATGCTGTGCCACATCCCCTTCCCAAGGAAGCCGTCCGGAACACAGAAAACCTTTCTCCTCTGATCCCCTCCTCGTGCCAAACCCATAAAAGGGCCGGCGCCGCACCCCTGTCCTTGGAGGCTGCGCAAATGCTCGGGTTGTGTTGGTCTCTTCTGTGCCTCCCCAGTGCCAAGATAATAAAGGGGGAGAGTTCTTCCCCTCCTTCCAAAGTGCAGACCAATTCGCATTTTTAAAAATTACCATTGGAGAACTACACCTAATTAGCCACTTTAAAGGAAAGCTTTTAAAAAAAAAAAAAGTCATAAATTTCTAACTGGCCACAGCTTGGAGCCACACTTTTAAAGCTAATTGTATGTTTCTGGTACTAACAGGGGAACTGGTAAGTTAGAAGCGGATTTTATGACCTGGGTGGGAAAGCGGAGGGACACAGAGGTCTGACCTGGGCGGGGAGGGTTAATTTCTATTTATTGGAATGCATGGGCCCCTCTTCATTCCCCCTCTCTCTCCTCAACATCCCACCTCAAGTCCTGCCTTGGTCAGGGGTACCTGCCTTTCAGCTGAATGAGAGGCAGGCCAGCAGGCGGACACCCAGCCAGGCATGGATACAAGGAGGTAGAAAGGGAAGAGAAAAAGGGAGAGGAGAGGGATGCTGGAAGGAACAGAAAAGACAGGAGCCACGGGCAGATTCCAGGAGCCTGTTTCTCACTTGTGCCCTCCCGTGAAACGCCACATCGTGTGCCGGGTGGGACCCGGGCAGCACATGAACGTGGTGACTTGCTCAGCCTGTTCCAAACGGGAGGTCGATGGGGCTTCTGCAGCCCTTTTGCTCCCTGCAGGCAAATCCTGCCCGGTGGCCCCCAACTGCCTGGCCCTGAATCTGAGAACACACTTCATGACATGCAGGCGAGAGGTTCTGAGGTGCCTCGTTCAGGGGGAAGGCAGGACAGTGGCGTTCTGGTTCCTGGGGGAGGGGTAAGAAGGCCTCCCCACCAGAGAGGAGGCCGTGTACAAATGGGGCTGAAGAAAGGAGGCCAAGGAGAAGAGTGACCCCCCCCCAGTGTCCCCAATCCTCCTGCAGCGCCACCCGCCAGTGCCAGCCCATCGCCAGCCTTCCGCTGTCCCGCAGTGACACCCAGGGGAGCTGCCAGCCAAGGGGGTGAGAGTGGGACCCCCTCGCCCGGGGCACCGCTCCTCGGGCTGGGCCGTGAGGCAGAAGCTAAGGGAAGAATGGGGCCCCCCGACCCCTGACCCCACGGTGAGGTCCACACGTGTGGCCAGTGTCATGTGTGCCTGACCCTGGGTGTGACCTCCTCGCTGGTGGAGCAGGAGCAGGTGTCTGAGTTTTATTAATGGAAAAAGTGAGGCTCGGACACGAGAAACCATTTGCTCCAGTGGCAGATCTGTACGTCTGCCTTGGTCCTTGAAACGCTATTCTTCCTTCGTGAACACGCTTGCTTCTATACGTTAAAGGGGATCACAGAGAAGTTACACCCAGGTTGGAACCGTGTTCTGGAAAGCCTACAGCATG
Organism: Mesoplodon bidens; assembly: GCF_964165515.1. Classification (NCBI taxonomy): domain Eukaryota; kingdom Metazoa; phylum Chordata; class Mammalia; order Artiodactyla; family Ziphiidae; genus Mesoplodon; species Mesoplodon bidens. The sequence continues at coordinate 86,612,726 of NC_138166.1, forward strand.
CGTTCTCAAGGGGGCAAGAGCGTCCCCAGGAGGGTGAAAATGGAGGGCAAACAACCCTCTTGGATATTACAATGGTCTGTGGCCCTCTGAAGCTCAAATTCTCATGCCTGAGCATACCTGAGCATTTGGAAGAATTTTAAATTAGTTTACTTTTTCTCCTAGTGGAGGAAGGTGATGAGGAGAAAAAGGTTGAGAAATGCTGGCCTACGCAGGGGCCACCCAGGCTGGATGCACCGATGCCCACCCAGTCCCCCAGGGATCAACCCCAGCTGGCTGAATGGGAAACGGGGCACAGGAGCAGGCTCTGCTTGGAGACCCATCAGGGAACCCTAGATGTCCCGACAAAGGCAATCCCAAGCTTTAGAGGTGCCAGCGGTCTTGGGGATTGAAGCAGTACCAGGTGGGCCAACTGTGGGAGATGCTGCAATGCTACGTGTTCTGCCAGGTCAGAGGAAAGAGCTTCCAGAACTCAGAACACCCTGGGGCCTCTTCCCAGCCCTCGCCCCAGACCTTAAGCCTTAAGAGAGATGGGGTAGTAGCTGGACTGGCCAGGTGGCCTGCTGAGGCAGGAATGGAGCGTGGGGCTACGAGGATTCGGGGCCTTGAACATGGCCAGTGGAGCCTAGGTGCTCGGGGTGGAGGACCGAGGGGGAGGGAGGGACTTTGGGTTCCCAGCACTCCATGGGCACCCCTCACACACCCCCTTTCCCCTCTCTCTGGCTCCAGAGGCTGGAAAAGAAGAAGGGGGAGGGAGAGAGAGAGAGAGAGAGAGTGCCAGCCAAAGGAAGGACACCTGTGCCTCCCGCCCCCCCTCACACGCACCAGTGATGGTTCCTCGGGTCCCCACCCCACCCGAAGTGACCCTGGGCTGAATCCTCCAAGCAAATGGTACAGTTTCCGCCTGACCGGTCTCCGCCTCAGTGGGCAGCTTCGGTCTGGTGGGAAGAGCTTGGCATCAGACATATGTGGCTTTAAGCATGGTGTCGACATTGTGGCACCTGGAAAGTCAGGGTCCCGGGGATGGGCTCTAGCTGTCTCCATCTTCTGTACCCAACGCCTCCTCTAGTACCTGTCACACACGGGTGCTTCGACCATATGTGACATAATTTACTCCTTCTTTTCCCAATAGGAAAAGAGGCATCCGCGGTCTCCCCTCCCTCGGAGGGGCTCTGTGAACCTTAACAGACATGGCACTGATGACCTGCCAGGGCGGGCATCTCTTCAAGCACCAGGCAGGGCGGGCGGCTCTGCCCCATCCAGCTCGTCCGCCCTTTCTAGAAACTCAGCGCTTTTACTGGAAGCTGTCTCATTTCGTTTCTGCAGGCAGGTGAGGAGAGGAATCGGGGAGGGGAGGAGGTCACGGTCGCAGACTAGATCACACAACTTAAGGAAGACCAGGGGGGCGGAGAGATGCCCCAGGTGCTCCCCCACCAATACGTGCTGTCCTCTGCCTGTCCCACAGGGCGCTGTGCAGCCGGGGAACACATTCCTAACAGCAGGGTCCTGCAGGAAGCATTTATTTGGGTCCCTTTCCTGGGGTTCTGGCCCAAAACAGGGGGCACCCCGGCTGCTCCCCCCAGGAGACACTATCAAGAGCCCCAACTCACCCACCCGGGCCCAAATCAGCAGGAAGCCCCCCATTCTCCCTCCACAGGCCCTCCCTGGCTTTCTGGGGGTGATGGATGGCTCGAGTTGCCTTTTTTTTGTCAAGAAAGCACAAACAATTCGAAGCCGCAAGGGAAGGGCCCTGCTCCCTGTTGACTGGCAGAATCCCCAGGGAGCCCTACCAGCATCACAGAGGCAGCCGAGAAAGGGAAAACAGCCGGTTTGTGGAGCCAGGAGCAGCAGGGAGGGTTGTCATTTGTGAATGATTAAACCAAAGCTCCCAGCCCCTCAGCGAACGCTTCTTCTTGCCACTCCCAGCCCCAGACACAGGGGCCCATGAGGGGCGGCCCTCTCTGCCCCCACCCTGGGCCCACCCCCTCAGATGAGGCCTCCAGCGCACAGCCTGGCCCCAGCCGGCCGCCAGCTCCTTGTCTGCTTCCCACTCCATTCCGGTCTGCAATTGTTTCCAGCCAGTTTAGGAAACAGCTTCAGAGAACAATTAGAAAAGATAACGAGGATGAATTACATAATTACAGTCCGCCTAGATCTCGGGCGCTTCAAAAAAAGGCTGCACTGAGTCCAAACACGGATCAATATGGGGAAAAAGATGGTAGTCCTGGTGAACAGTGAGAGCGCAAGGACTGGGATCCTGGGTGCTGGGAGCAGCCAGGGAGCTCCTGGGTCTGCCCGCTGGCCAAGCTGGGGCCCTCATGGCTCCCCAGGCTAAAGCCTCAGAAGACAAGTCTGGGAGGCCCAGAGCCACCCTCGTGCAGTGCAGACCACTGGACGGAAAAGGGCCCGTAGACCAAAGAAGTGTAACCACCTGTGAGGACGATGGGCCCTTAGAGAACATGCAGCCCAACCTTTTTTTTTTTTTTTTTTACCTCTTTATGGGAGTATAATCGCTTTACAATGGTGTGTTAATTTCTGCTGTATAACAAAGTGAATCACCTATACATATACATATATCTCCATATCCCCTCCCTCTTGAGCCTCCCTGCCACCCTCCCTATCCCACCCCTCTAGGTGGTCACAAAGCACAGAGCTGATCTCCCTGTGCTATGCGGCTGCTTCCCACTAGCTACCTATTATTTTACGTTTGGTAGTGTATATATGTCAGTGCTACTCTCCCACTTCGTCCCAGCTTACCCCTCCCCCTCCCCATGTCCTCAAGTCCATTCTCTACATCTGTGTCTTGATTCCTGTCCTGACCCTAAGTTCATCAGAACCTTTTTTTTTGTTTTTAGATTCCATATATATATATATGTGTTAGCATACAGTATTTGTTTTTCTTTTTCTGACTTACTTCACTCTGTATGACAGACTCTAGGTCCATCCACCTCACTACAAATAACTCAGTTTCGTTTCTTTTTACGCCTGAGTAATATTCCATTGTATATATGTGCCACATCTTCTTTATCCATTCATCTGTCGATGGACACTTAGGTGTCCTGGCTATTGTAAATAGTGCTGCAGTGAACATTGTGGTACATGAGTCTTTAAATTACGATTTTCTCAGGGTATATATATGCCCAGTAGTGGGATTGCTGGGTTGTATGGTAGTTCTATTTTTAGCTTTTTAAGGAACCTCCATACTGTTCTCCATAGTGCCATGCAGCCCAAACTTATGAGGACCGAAGACCTAGAGAAGAAAAGGTCTCACTCCAAGAACTCAGGATACCAAACCCCAAGCCAAGGCTTTGCCAATCTGCAGGACCCTGAACACCTGCCTTTGATCCCCAGGCCAGCAGCTGACTGGCCCTGCAGACTGGGAAGTCCCTTATTCTTAACCAAAAAGGATGGGTATAGAAAGAACTTCATCCTCTAGCATAAGGCTCATAAACTTATCCTGTAAAGGGCCAGAGAATAAATATTTAGGCTTTGTGGGCGAAGTCATCTCTGTTGTAACTCCTCAACTCTGCCGTTACAGCACATAAGCAACCACAGACAAGATATAAACAAATGAGCAGGGCTGTGTTCCAGCAAAACTTTATTTATGGACACTGCAATTTGAATTTCATATCATTTTCACATGGCTTGAAATATTATTCTTCTTTTGATATTTTTCCCCAACCATTTAAAAATGGTAGAACCGTTCTTCGCTTGTGGCCTATACAGAAACAGGTGGCCGGCCAGATCGTGGACTGGAGTTTGCTGACCCCTGCTCCAACACATTGCTAGAAAAGTTGGTATTAGCCTAATTGCTCCACACCCAGAGCCTAAACATGACTCTGTGGACTCAGCACGGCATCTGGAAGGTCATGGTGGTCAGTCTTCGTTGGGTCACACTGACATGTTAACCACAGGAAGCCCTCAGGAAATCACCCTACTGGTCTTGCTCAAGACATCCCTGCCATCTGTGAACACCCGGTCCCCAGGAGTACGCTGGGCAAGTGGAGGAGAGGTTTCCCTAGCCGGACAAGCAGTTCCTCCCCAGAAGAGGACCGAAGAGGGGCTGGGTTCCACTTTGCCCCTCTCTAGGTAAGACAGAAGGTCTCCTGGCATATGAGATCTTTAAGGACCAACCTCCCGGCTTCCTCCGCAGCACATCCCAACCTGACACTGCGTCCTCCTGCTGCCTCTCCTTCTAGCATCAGAGAGTATCAAGCACCTTCATTCATTCAAAGCAACTGTGTTGAATGTCCTCCACGGTACTATGCCAGGTGACAATCGGGCACAGGATGTCAGGCACACACTGGTACCAAGTCTCCATGCAGCTAGGACCTTAAGGGCTGGGACCTATTATTCCTCTTGCATCCCCGGCACCCAGCACTGCATGGGAGAGGCTCAGAACAAGTTGAACGAATGAGTAAATGAAAGGATGCGCACGAGGGAGATGGTGAGTGGCGTAAGACGCATCGAACCCTACGCCAGTTGAGAGGAGGGAGAATTCGTGCCCGGCTGAGGAAATCGAGAAAGGCCCAGTGACAATGGAGGCAGCTGAGCCAAGCCTGACAAGATGGGTGAGATCTGGGTGTGTACAGTTGGGGCCTAGAGAGAGAGGAGAGAAGAAATTCCAGCCAGAAGGAATAACCAGCAAGGGCCTCAGGTGTGATGGCATCTGTAAGAGTCCCCGACAGCTCAGCCTGCCGATTCCCGCATGCAGCTGGAGGAATGACAGTCGGGGGTAGGAGCGCAGAGGTGAGCTTTCCCTAGGTCGCCCGAGGCCCCAGAATGGCAGGCAAAGGAGCTTAAACTTGTACAGGTGTTGAGTCTTCCGAACAGAGGCGGTTGGGTGGCAGTGAGATTAGGAAAATTAATATGGCAGCCAAGTACATAAGGACGGGAATAAGCAAGGGCGACAGAAGCAGGCGGGTTGGCCACTGGTGGGAAGAGCGGAAGAGTGGCCTGGGATGACGGGGGGGCTCGTAACGTGATTAGTGGTTATGAGTACACACCCCCGAGTCAGAGAAGCTGGGCTTAAGTCCAGCCCCAGCGCTGACTCACTGTAAATGGTCAGTCCTCACTGGGACCCAGCTTCCACATCTGTAAAATGGAATAAGTGTAAGAAAATGGAGCAGCCACCTCGTAAGGTCGTTGTGACGTGTAGATGAAGTTACACATGTGAAGTGCACGCTCAGTACACATTAGCTGCCTGCTACTTTTACACCAGAATAACTCCACAACGCTAGGTAAATTCATAACTCATAAACATGCTCTCTGAGGGCTGTGATATATACTACATACTCCTATGTGGCCAGCGGTCAAATTGTGTCCATTGTTCAGGAGTCACGTTTGGGCCAGAGCAGCTTCTTTTCAGCAGAGGGGTGGGTAGCCAAGAGCGTTCTACAGTCCCCACTGCCTTCTCTCTCCCCCTGCAAACCCTGGACTGTGGGGCTCTCACCACACCCTCAGGGAGCTGACATACCTCCCTGGTCACCCCCCAGAGTCAGCTAGTGGCAGCCAGCAGCCAGAAAGGTACGGCCCCTCACGGGACCTGGGTCAGGAAAGTCGTTGTGCTCGACAGAAAGCTCCCAGACCCCACCACTGGAGGAGGGAGGGAGTCTTGACCCACAGGCCAAAGGCCTTTTGTCTTAGAACACAGAGGCGTCACAAAGGGATTCGAGCCAAAGCCTCTGGCTGGCAGGCATGTCTAGGGGCTCTCTACTATGCCAGGCCTGTCCTTCGGATCCCTCAAGATTAGTGATCAGCTACTTGTTAGGCTCTGAGCTGCTGGGAAAATGATCCGCATCATGGCAGACAGAGCACAGGTGTGCACGATGCTGGCGGCCGCAGCCGGGATCTGGATGTCACCACTCCCCGGCCGTGTAAACTAGATAAACAAGGACAGCCGTTAAGTGAGGGTCCACGAGGTGATACGTGTTCAGCACACACTGTAGTCCAGCACTGGGACCTCTGGCGTAAAGGCAGAGGAGTCTGGAATTCAGGGCCGAGACTGAGGATTTGCTCGCCACCTGAGATGGGGATGAGGCTTCTCCTCCCTTCTTTTTTTTGGCGGTACACGGGCCTCTCACTGCTGTGGCCTCTCCTGTTGCGGAGCACAGGCTCCGGACGCGCAGGCTCAGCGGCCATGGCTCACGGGCCCAGCCGCTCCGCGGCATGTGGCATCTTCCCAGACCGGGGCACGAACCCATGTCCCCTGCATCGGCAGGCGGACTCTCAACCACTGCGCCACCAGGGAAGCCCCTCTCCTCCCTTAATGAACACATGCCTCAGGCCTGGGAGGAGGACGTGGCTTTAACCAAGCCTCCCCGCACTGTACCCAACCCAGAGCCTCAGTTGTGGGCTCTACCCCACCCCCTCTCAGATGGCCCCTTATCCTCCTGGGGGTTCTGTGTTTCTGCACATGGTCCAGCCTCGTCTCTGCCCTGGTCCAATTTCTGTCCACCCCCTCCCTTCCAACTGGCTGGATCTCCCATCTCTGCATCTGAAGGAAACGTAACTCTGACGGAAGACGCGCCTGCCTGCCAGCCACTCGTGAGCCGCTCCCAAAGACGCCCGGAGTCAGCCCCCTTTGCCACTCCCTTCAAATCCCACTGACAACTGACCACGTCTCCTAAGAACAGGAATGCCAGACCAAGGTAGGAGGAATGGGGATTTTTAAAAAAGAGAAGAAAAGAAACATCCTCCAGTTCCCAGGGCACCTCTCCACACAGCCCAGCTCAGCTCCTTCTGCAGCACTGCCAGCCGGTTGCCATTGGCAACCGGGCAATCCTACTTTTCTGGTCCCAGATATAATCATCGTAATCAATACAGAGTATTTATCCCACTCTTTGGTTTCAAGGAACTCAAAGCTTTTCACATCTATTATTCTTTCTTCACTAACATGGGGGAGGCGTGGGGAGGAAGTGTGCGTGCAGGGGGAGGGGTGGGCAAGGACCAAACGGCTGCCTCTATTTAACAGATGGAAAAACGGAGGGAAGGCCCCGGAAGGGGCGGGCTGTGAAGTCCTGCCCGTGAGCCGGGAGTATTGTTAACAGTGACTGGCAGGTGATGGTGCTTTCACGTCTGTGCCGCATCTACTTCTCACACCACCCCTGGGAGGCAGGCTCATTTCATCCTCTTACAGATGAGGCCGGGAAGATTAAGCGATTTGTCCAAAGTCATACAGCTAGAAATGGCATTGCTGAAACTCGAATTGGGGCTTTTGAGTTCCATGTCAGTGTTTTGTTTTGTTTTTTTTCTTCCCCATAACATCTCTACAAAGAATTATAATACGCTCCTAGAGTTATCGTGTCTCTTCTACGTGTTGCCATCAGACCACTGTAAATGCTAATCGTTCTACTTGCTTTTATGTAGGTAATCCTCTCGAGCTCTGCTTGATACCAGTGCTCGATCGGCGACAGGGACGAAACGACAAGGTTAAAGCATTCGACTGGGTTGACAAATTTAGGAGCTGTATTTCATGTCCGAAGTTCTACGGATATCCCTTTACCAAAGTAAAATTTTTGAAAAGAGAATCAATATTTTTGACTGTGCAAATCATTCATCACTTTTGACAACTATGTGATGTTGCCTGTTACTACAGCAACTGGTTTGATGTCACCCTTTTATCATAACGGCCAAAGTGATGCTGGAAACATGCCTTTGGGTCCCTAAAGTGGGTGAGGCACATCCGCAACACCTTCCATCCGAAAATAAACACCAGCAAAGGCTTCCGTGCCCATCTTGCTAGTTGGTGCTAAGCAGGCAGCTTGAGGGAAAAGGACAGCAAATAAAACACACCTGAGAGAGGACACGGGACCATGAGCAGAGCCATTCTAAACAGGATGTTTTTCTGGGTTTTAGGTGTAGTACGGACACCACCAAAAGAGGAGAGTGGCTGGCTTGCGTCTGAAGCTGCCACTCTGTGCTCAGAACAAAGAATCACCTGGATACCACCTTACCTTTTACCATCTTCCTAACTTAGAGTGAGGCTTGTTTTACTGCTTGGAAGGAGAGGCCCCCAGACAGAAGAGCCCACCTGGGACACCCCAGACCTCCTGAGAAGTGAGATGAAGGGATTCGGGCCACCCCCTGCCCTCCTAATATCTCATCTACATCTCCCTGGATTCTGGAAAGAACTGCCACACTGGGGAAGTCCCCCTGTACCCTCATTATACTCTCTTGAGAAGGCAGAGGAGGAAAATTAGAAACAAAATGCTCCCCGTGCCAGAACCCAGGCTAAGGATACACAGAGAGAAACGCTGGGGATCCAGATCCCTAGGGATTGACAACGGCCCGTGCCAATGAACCAATGAAGGTTCGGCACCTGTTAGTGCAATGACGGTAACTGCCATTAACCTCAGCTGGCCGCCCACCTCACGGCCCCTCCCGACTCCAGGACACTGTCTGCCTTTGGTCTCCCCTCGCCCTGTTCCCACGTCTCCTCGGCTCCTGACGTTGTGCTCTTGTCTCCCGGTCCTCAACCCCAGCCCCCTCACTGGCACCAGACCTGGCACTTCCAGCCTCGAATTTCAATGCTCCCTTTGGCCACAGTGTGCACCCAACCCCTAGCTGCACAGTTTTCTGGCACAGTTGGGTGCCCACCTCACTTGTAGCTGGGGCCCAGCCCGCATTAGCCAGCCTGGTGGCTTCCCTGCCATGCCCATGACTGCTGCCCACGGTGGGGAGGCAAAGAGGGAGGAAAGGTGGGTGAACGTGCCGTAGGCACTGTGCAGTGTCTCTCCCAGAAATTTAGCAAAACTCCAACTTAGACATGCAGGTTCTCCAAGTCAAAGGCCAGTCTGGGGCTCTTGGTAAGTCCTGTGGTTCCAAGTCCGTCTCACAGTGGATTCCCGACACTGATGACTTCTTTACTTTGTATAAGACGTGTTCCTTTCCAAAGAGCTTGCCCTCTGCTGTCTCTTTTTATTTATTTTTATTTTTCTGCGGTACGCGGGCCTCTCACTGTTGTGGCCTCTCCCGTTGCGGAGCACAGGCTCCGGACGCGCAGGCTCAGCGGCCATGGCTCACGGGCCCAGCCGCTCCGCGGCATGTGGGATCTTCCCGGACCGGGGCACAAACCCGTGTCCCCTGCATCGGCAGGCGGACTCTCAACCCCTGCGCCACCAGGGAAGCCCCCTGCCGTCTCTTTTTAGATTGATACCATCCTTGGGATGGATGCAGTCAGACCTAAGGACGTGATCCTCATTTTGCTGTCTGGGGACACTGAGGCACACAGGGTTGAATGATGATGTGCTGAGTCAGAATGTCACACTTTGCTCCACTCTCACCACCCCTGGCTACGTGAGTGTGACCCTGGCTGGGTGTGGGTATGGAGGAGTTAGAGGACGAGCCCCCCGTGCAGGCGGAACACTTGAGCCACGCCTGAATTCTGGCCCGCGTGATAACCCAAGTCCACACTCTGGTTTTTCACCTTCAATGTGCATCCCATGCCCGCCTCCTCCTCCCAGCTTCTCTGCTCTGGGGCCACACTGGGGGGCAGGTGGAGCTAGGGTCCACCTTCCCAGCCCTCCCCACCTCTCCCCCGCCCCTCTCCACGCACAGAGGGCACATCTCAGGGCCTTAGACTCTGCTTCTGGCACCCGAATACATCAGCTGTGTCTTCAGGATCACAGCAGGAAGTACGTGGGCCCTGCCTCAGGCTTCCTGGCCACGCAGGGCCACGTGCCCATTTAGAAGGGCAGCTTTGTGGCAGAGGCTGGCTGACATCCGAAGTCCTCATCCGAGGAGGCTGTGGGCCCACAAACTCCTGCCAAACATGTAGCTATAGCCTTGCGGTAAAAACCAAGGTGGGGAGAGGAGAGAGATTCTGAAATCTGGACAACATCAAGAGCCGGTTTCCATGACAACGCTCCATCTTACTGCAGCCTGTTCTAATCAGTGCGCTTGATGGAGCCTTCAATCCCATCCGTGGCGGCCCCCACTCGGGCCGGCTCTTCCCCCGCAAGAGGACCACTAACACCCTCCCATTACCCCAAATCCTATAAGGGAAGGGAGGCCGGAGCTTACAGGGTGAGGTTTGTTGGGGAGGGAAGGAAGATGAGGGGCATCCAAGAAAGTGGAAAGTGGCAGGAAGACTTAAGAGTCACAGCCTGACGAAAGTGTGGGAGTCGTCTGTGTCTGAGTGTGTGCTGGGGCCGCCCGTGTTGGGGATGCTTATCTGGGATCTGGTCACCCACCCCCAGGGCACCCGCGGGACACATGAGGGCACTGGCCAGTGTACCAGCGTGGCTGCCTGTGGGCACGTCAGCTGAGCCTGCGCACACCCCCTCCCCCTTTCCGGTGCCCTGCGATATTCTCTTCTCTCTTCTCTCTCGTCTCTAGCAAAGCCCCGAAGTCCAGGGATAAGTCCTGTGAGGCAGAGGTGAGGGTTGGGTCAGTGCCCAGCAGGAAACAGGCACTGCAGCCTCCAACCCTATAGCTCCATGGTGTTGGGGATGGAAACAGCAGTGGCCCCAACGTTCTCCAGAGTTACACTGCAGTGAAGTGTTTATGGCTTAGGGACTCCGCACAGACTCCAGACTCCTCAAGTTCCCAGAAAATGACCGGTGACTTACAGGTTTCCCTCTGATCCACAGATGGGGCCTCAGAGGCAAACAGCTCGCTGAAGTCACCCACTGGGCCTGGTGCCCCAGAAAAACTGAATTCCCTTCCCTCTGCACACTCTGAGCCGCCCTCTCCCTCCCCCGTGCCCATCTGGCATCATCACCCAAACACGCTGCAAATCAGAGGACATATGACACACTGCACTCCGTCCCGCTCTGAAGGGAGTCGGACTGGGGGGACAAGGGATCTGGTTTATATTTTAAGCAGTTAGAGGGAAAAACAGGGGACTGATGAGCTAAGGCCATGGCAATGAACACGGTGCAGCTGTCCAAGATAATTACGCCGTCTTGCTGTCCTGGAGCCGGGGGAGAGGGACACAGGGAAAGGCCTGTCCCGTAGATTATGAGCCATGGGGACAGAGCCAGTCGCTCCAGGAGTGCCAGCTCTCCACCTGCACCCTAGCTGCGAGGGCTGCCACCACCACTGGAAACACAGCAGAAGGAGCCAGAGGGGTGGAAGGTTCCAGTCAAAGCAAGGCTGTCTTCCCCTCAATTTCCAACCCTTGGAGAGTCCCAGAGAAAAGTTCCCATTCCAACCTTCTCCAAGTTGCTACAGGGAGAATCGGGGCATTGAATTTTAGCTGATGGCTGACCATCCAAAGACATTGGGAGATCTGAAATCAGCACAAGGACAGAAATTAGTGAGAAGGTTACTGAACAGGAGAGAGAAGGGAGAGGCTAAAGGGTGTCTGCCACACACTAGGAATGACGGTCGAAATCCCGCCCCCGCCACCCCAAGCTGGGATGGGGTCCATGCAGTGGCTTCCCAGCCGCCATACTCCACCGAAGGAGACAGGCATTTCAGGGCTGAGGACACTTGGACTCCACCACTGCAGGTGCTGTGCGGGGCCATCTGGCTTGGATTTGACTGGGCTTCCGGGCTCCAGTGCCCCAGGGATGTTCCATTTCACACAAACATGACTTGCTCTTGACTTTGGACCTGACGTTATGGGTACCGAAGACCAAGCTTGGGGAATTCCATTCTAGGTCCCCTTCCTGGGTTCCCTGAATCCTCAGGTGAGGAAGGCTACTAGCTGACTCTGTGGAGGGGAGAATCCAATTCAGGGGACCCACTAACTAGCATTGGGTGTCTGTTTCACTCTTTTCACAGCCTCTCACTGCTGTGGTCTCTCCCGTTGCGGAGTACAGGCTCCGGACGCGCAGGTTCAGCGGCCATGGCTCACGGGCCCAGCCGCTCCACGGCATGTGGGATCTTCCCAGACCGGGGCATGAACCCGTGTCCGCCACATTGGCAGGCAGACTCTCAACCACTGCGCCACCTGGGAAGCCCGTCTGTTTCACTCTTAAAAGAGACTCTCCAGAAACACAACAGCCAGGGCACAGAGCATCAAAAGTCAGATCCTGAAACATCCAGCTCTTTGCCAACCGTCAAGAGAGCAGCTCACTGCCCCTCCCCTTCATGGTCCTGAGCTGAAATTATTAAAGGCCCTGATGAAACTGAATTTTGAGGGGCAGAAATCTAGCAGGGAGGGATGCGGCCACAGTGTGTGTGTGTGTGCAAACACAGACGCACACTTTCTTACAAATGGAGCCGCAAAGATTGGTGGTGTGTGGGTGTCAGAGTTGTGACTGTGCATAGCTCAGGATCAGGAATGGGAGGAGAGCTGCACCTGATGCAAAAAAAGCTGCCGGATCTGAACCACGAAATCCTTTGCCCCCTGCGCCCTGATTGAGTCTTCCAGTTCCTCCCTCTGTTGGCTCACTCAGTGCAAAGTAAGCAGAGATCTCCCTCATTTCTCCCTCCCCAGGTTGACGCAAACCACTAAGTGTCCACAACCTGAAGATACAGGAAGACCCAGAGGTGGGGACCACGATGATGAGGGTGCACACCGTCACCCGAGCAGTGTCAGCAGGCTGAGGACAGGAGCTGAGGGACAGGGCAGGAGTGAGAAGTGGGGTTATTAGCAAGAGCCAAGAGAAAGCCAAGGGCTCTGCAGAGGGAAGGCTGGAGGCCAGCCCAGGGGAAGTGGCAGGAGCCGCATTCAGCGTGTGGTTATAGTGGTAGGAGAATGGCTCCCATCTCTTTGACAAGGAGTCCGTCCTGACTCTGGGGGAAACTGGCCGTGGCTTTGAGAAGCTTGTCTTGGGTACACTCCCTGTGGGAAAGTCTCAGCACAACTTACGGATATGAAAGCATGTGAATGGGTTTGCACACAATATGCCAAAAGCACATGCTGGTAACTTGAGGTTCAAGGGTGAGACTCTGGTTAAAATGTGACCACTTGGAGCTTCAATTTCCTCATCTATGAGATAATATTAAGTGATGGTTGGTTGCTTTTATCACATAATCCACGGATAAAGCACTGGGCACAGTGCCTGGCATGTGGTAGGCACTCAATAAACATTCATCTCTTTTATTGCTATTTTCCAGGCTTCCATCGTCAAAGGTCCAAAATGACACAGCAAAAATAAAGGGGTGTTAGATGCATAATGGTGTTATTTGCAGCACAGCTGTTGTTCACATTACCCACATGGAACAGCTCACCTCCTAACCACACAGTGAATATTAGCATAAGATGATAATTCTAGCCAGATAATCTCAGTATTAGCCTAACACATTTAAAAGTGTCATATAGCATCATGGTAAAGCAAGGATTCTGATAGTAGACTGTGGTAGTATCCCATATTTACCACTTGCTAGCAATTGGCCTGGCTTAGCCCATTTCCCAGCACCTACTAAGAGCCCAGTAGATTTTTTTTTTCTTTTTTTTTTTTTGCGGTACGTGGGCCTCTCACTGTTTTGGCCTCTCCCGTTGCGGAGCACAGGCTCTGGACGCGCAGGCTCAGCGGCCATGGCTCACGGGCCCAGCCGCTCCGCGGCATGTGGGATCCTCCCGGACCGGGGCACGAACCCGTGTCCCCCGCATCGGCAGGCGGACTCTCAACCACTGCGCCACCAGGGAAGCCCCCAATAGATGTTTTAAAAAATTATAATTTCACATGGTTTTAAATGTGTTTTATATTGACAATTCTCTTCTTGACCTCATGGTTGTTTTTTTTTTTTTCAATCTCCTTTATGACTAACTGTCAGCATATCAAGACAAAAAGTTTTGTTTCAAATCAACTGGTTATTGCTGGAAAATAAGTTGTTAAAAGGCTTTTACAGGATGGTGTCGAAGGTTTAACAGGCCATGACTCTACGAAGCACGTGGATGTATTAATTCTTCAACCAGCACTGAGACAAACTGTCATGCCCCTTTTAAACCTTCTATCCCAGGCAGCAAGTGTTAACTCACCATTATTACCACGTATCATGCATAACGTGCTATACTATCAGCCAGAACGTTAAACATCCCTGGTTCATTCAGAAACCGCACTTCTCGTTTTATCTCTGGCCTGGAGGGAATTGAGAAGCAGAAAATAGTCTCTGCCAGATCCAGCTGCCCTGACACTTGCACCTCAGCTGGCAGATGCCGGGGCTTCAGACACATGGACCACAGATGCTGCAGCCCACCTTGCCCAGGCTCGGCGGTCATGGAAGCCAGCCCTGGAGAAAGAAATCATCTCTGGGAGCCTCACAAAATGCTCCAGGCTGTCTGCAGACAGGTCCCCCAGAAGGGGTGACCATCTGCACTTTAGAATACATGAATAAGTGGTTACTCATATAATATGTGTATACACACACATATATACACGTCCAAACACATACATACACATATGAACATAATACATACACATATAATACGTATACATACATATGCATACATCCATGCATATGCATATATCAGTGCATGACTACACTTCCTATTCACCTCAGGTGACACAGTTGCCAGGGATGTCTGTGGGAGAAGGAAAGGCATTTTCTGCAGCTCAAACAGCTTCTGGAACCAAAACGTTTGCAAGCACTGGTTAAGGGGGTCAAGCCCTGAACTCAGATCAGGTGGTAGATGATCAACCAAAGTCCGTGGTAGTAACTCTTTCTGCTCTCTCCTCCCTTCCCTTTCCCTAAAGCCACTAGCAAATGTTTTGATACAGTTGCCTTTTTACCTGTGGTCCTAGAGGCCCTGCTGGCCAGGGGATTACCAGGGTGAAAAGCATCTGGTTCTTGACCCCGGAAAACGTCCTAAAATTAAGTAAACAGTATGTACTTTCTGAAGCTTTATGAGATTAGGATAACACTCTCTGGCTAGCTACTTGGAAAACCTTACTCTGTGTGTGTGTGTGCGTGTGTGTGCCCCCGTGCGCGCACAGGCGTGCATAGGTCTGTGTGGGATTGTGCATTGCTGCCATAGAACACACTTTTTTTTTTTTTTACAGGAGTCAGTTAGTTTACATCCTCCCATTTCCCCACAACAAGGCCACTCTAAAAGTTCTGAGCTTCAACCTGCAGGAAAATGCCAGGATCCCTGTGTTTAAAAAGGGAGCCTTGGTTTACCTTCTCCACTGTCTTCCACAGATGTAAGGTGCGCAGACAAACAGCTGGCAGGCAGTTCGCGAGTCTTTGAGGTTCTGCCTCTCACGTGCAGCTATCACATTGCACCAGATCAACACGACACAGCAAATAACACTGTGACACACAACCGGCAACTTTTGAAAGTAAGCTCTCCCCACCCCGAGCCCCGCCTGCCTTCCGCGGCATGTGCTGCTGTCTTCAAACTAACCATCCTGAAACTGCTTAAAAGAGCCTGACAGGTAATTTATTCTGTGGCAGAGGATAGCAATTTCACTGTCCAGAGGCAAGATACCCAACTGCATCAGAAAATCCATCCACTCATGGAACACAGGTTTAATATGGTAACAATTCCAGGGGTGTGTGGTCATAATGCTCTCTGCTCCTTCCTCCCTGTCCCTGAAGCTGCTAGTAAATGTTATTACACAGTTTCCTCTTTGACAGGCCCTCTAGTGAACCTCCATCGAATAAATCAAATATTTCACCATGAAGGGTGATTATCAGGCACCTGTTTGTGGAAAGAGCCAACTCTACAGAGGTTAGGGCCCAGATGCTGCTAAGGGATTTTTGCCCATAAGTAGAATGTTTTTAAAAATTGTATCCGACTCTCTTTGCTGCAACCGTGCTGGGCAGGGTTTCACTGGCGCACCTGGTAGAAAAGGGAAAGAAGAGCAAAGAAGGTTGATAAGCAGGATGACGCTTGCTTCTAGAGGCAGAATCCAGATGCCTTATGGACTTCTTATTTTTCCAATATATTCTGACAGCTGTTTTCACATTTTATTTCCTAAAATCCATGTAAGGTAAGGAAGGTAAACATCCCATTATTATTTCTATTTTATACAGTAAACGGAAAAATCTAAGGCTTGGAGTAGTAAAGACTCGCTCAGACTCCTTAAACATACCCTAGGAATAGTGGACCCTGGGTTCCTTCCAATGTAAATCACAACACTGTGGCTTGTCTACAATCACATGGTGAGTTTCCATCAGGGACAGAGCTCCTGACTTGGTCCCAGACGCTCTCCCCAGCTAGCTTCTGCCCCGTGAGACTGCATCTCGCCTGAAATGCAACAAAATGCGAAATCCAGAAGTGAATTCTAAACTTGGCTCTGTCACTGAACTTGATAGGAGATCGTGGACAAGATGCTTCCTTTTACAGCATTTTGGAAGACTGAGCTCTAAGTGGGTCCTCAGGCAGTGGTTAATTCTTTCAGGGTCTGCAGTGCCCAGCACAGTGCCTGGGCTAGACTGTATCCTCCATATCTGCTCACTGAACTGAGTTGAGAACAACGGAATTTGCTTGTCTCCCACTGATGTCTCCAAGCACGGGACACTGCCCAAGCTCTCTCTCTAAGCTCTCTCTCTCTCTATATATATATAAAGATAAAGATATCCTGAATCTACCACATTTAAACAACCTATTCAGTCATATAATAATACTATTGCTAGGCCACCAGTTGGGAAAATGAAGGTCTCTCAAAGAATGATTTATTTGCCCCAGGCCAGCAAAGGTTAAAGGTCAGAGGTGGGAGATCCCAAAGGTAGACCCAGCTTAATGAGGCTAGAGGTTTAACAGGGCTGTGTTTGGAAAGGGGACCTTCAGGGCAAGGAGGGCCAATCATTTTGCAAAGTAGCATGTCACCAAAACTCTCGGTGAAAACCGCACACAAGAATGACATTCCTGGCCTCAAGTCGCTACTCCGTGAGCTGAAAGGAGGCCCCAGATCTGCCGAGGCTCGGGGACCATCAGGTCATCCTATCTGAGGAGGAGTTCCAGCCCTGAATGGTCACGCTTGCCTTCGGGGCTGGCCTGGGAGACCCAGGGGCAAAAGCAAGGGCACGTCCAAGACACATCTGAAGAGGTGGAGAAAAGTTAGTGGTCGGGAGCAAAGAGTTGGTAATGAAAGGAACGTGTTTGGTGTCACCAGCCTGGATCTTAGGGCCACAGAGGTCCCAGATGCCAGTGGCTGGGGTGAGCCTGCAGGTTGTACGTAAGATTGCAGGTAAGTAAGCAGAGAAACAGGAAACAAAGGGGAAAAAACCTGGAAAGACTGAAATGAAGCATCCTCCCAGCACCCAACCCATATTCAGAAGTTCTAGCAGATGTCCTTCCCGCCCCCCTCTCTCCTGGGAATGCCTCAAGACCTTACTTCTCCCCGGTGGGCAGCTTTCCCTACTACCCACGCTTGCTTTCTGGATTCCACCCTGCTGCTTCTCCAGAGGACTCATCCTGTTGTTTTCCATTTTTCTTTTAGATGCTGAAGTTTGTCCTTCCCAAGCTGTCACTCAGAGAAGTCCGCCCTCTACAAACTCATTTCATGCACTTAATTAGCACTTATGAAGCACACACTGTGCCCCAGGCCCTGGGCTAAGCACCAAGTGTGCGTGGAAGAGTGGCTAAGACAAAAAATGGTCCCAGGCTTCCTGGAGCTTACAATTTAGTATGAAAGAGGGTATTAAACAAGGAATCAGGTCGTCCCCAAAAGCAATGCCTTCTGCCTCCTGATTTTCTGCATGGCTTCTTCTTGGAGTCCCTTTGCCTCCCCTTGCCCCGATCTGATAGACATAAGGTTATGGGTTGTTGGGGCTGGCATGGCTCTGAGAGGTCAAACCCCTACGTGAGCCCAAGGCTGGCAACACTGAGCAGGGTGGCACCAGTAGGGTCCGATGGGCTGTTTGCAAGCAGTGTCGGTTCTGACTGGCAGGGTCCACGCTGTCCCAGCTGTGCACCTGACCGCCAGCCTGGGCTTCATCACACAGGAGGCCGAGGTCCCGAGGAAAGCGGGCCTCTCCACTGCATTTCACACACCTGGCGCCCCCCGAGGTCCCACGCCCTCAAGTTCTGTGCAGGAACCGGATGTTCTGCCCAACTGGAAGATACTCCTTCACTGATGCTCAGAGCCTCTCCTTTCTCTGTAGCTTTCTTCCTATGGCAAAGGCAAATCCCATCAGTGGCATCATCTTTGTTTTACACCCTGTTCCCTTTGGAGGGAGTCTTCCATCTTCTGGGCTGCTCCCAATTGCATCTTAAAGTCCTAAGACTTAGCAAAGAGGAGTCGTACTCCCTGGAGGTAAAGTCAACGAAGCCATTTTCTTCCCAGGATGCAGTTCTGCTGACACCCTGCATACTGTTTCTTCCCTCTGAACGATGGTAAGAGAAACTGATGGTTTCATGATCATGCTTCCAGGCCCTCTCACCCTGCACATTTCTAGAGTCAATGAGCAGCTGCCAGTGGGCCCTCGGTCTGTTTCCATGCACGTCCTGAGTCGATAGGGATCAAGGGCAGTGACGACGATGCCGCGGGTGGTCACGGCCGCGTTCCCCCTGGATTGCTCTGCACTCAGCTCTCCTTTAGATACATCCCTCTTAATTAACCTCATGTCTGTAACCTTTCTTTATTACATGGAAGGGAAAATATTGTCACAGAAGGACTCGGCAGAGAAAACTTCCCAAGACCGGCATCTCCAGGGTTCCCCTACGTTTTCTAAACTGGCACTTCTCTCAAATTAAAACGTCTCTGGCATAGCTTCTTTTTAAAAATGTGTGCTTCCAATCCAGGAAACACAATAATAGGTAGGTCCTATCAATAAGCAGAGAGGACCACGGAACCGATCATCTTCAGTATGGGTCAGCATACTAAATCAGGTGCCAACGGGGCCACGCACCCCTCTGTGACCTTGGGGGGACCCCATCGTTTGTTCTTCCTCTCCAAACACCCCGCTTATACGCTGAGCCAGATCTAAAACATTTAGATGACCTTAAGGGCATCATCTTCCTAAATTTCAGCCTTACTATTCTTAATAGTCTTTTCTAGAATCTGACAGTTTTGTTTTGAAGTCCTCTCCCACATTTACTTCTCTCCTTCAAATTAGGCAACCAAACCAAACACACCCCTTCTCACCCCCTTAACCATGCCTTTTCCTCGGGTGTCGTCATCAAGAATCACCTCCCTTCTGGACACAGCGGACCACATTCTGCGCTTGGAGTATGCTGACGAGCGGTGGCATCTACAGGGCTGTAAGTTCCAGCCCCGCCCCCACCAACGGGCAGCCTGGTGCACAGCTGTGCTGAGGTGGGTGTTGGTGTGAGGTGGGAGGGACTGGGTGGTCTGAGGGCGTGCCTATCCGGGGGTGTGCAGCCCCCAGCCACGCACATCGAGGACTCCACTGACCACACCTGCAGCGCACACACGCTACATCATTTTTCTCAAAGTGCAGAAGCAGCTGACAGTGGCCATTCCCACTCCCACAGGGCGAACAGCAACACCACTGGGCCCTTCCAGAAGTATCTCCTTAAGCTGGGTTCTCATTAACTTCCTGATCTGGCCAGAAAAACCACCTCCCCACTGCCACCCTTACACCGGCAGCCACTCTCCCACACCTGCCACCTGTTCCTTCTTCCATGGCATCTACAAAGCAGAAGAGCAGAGTTCTGTCTCAGGTAACTTCCATCCGTAGCATCCTGATGTCCTTCATAGCCTTCTCACCGGGGCTGGGTGGGCGCGCCTGGTGTGGTGTCCACTTATTCAACCCTTGTCGGTGCCACTGTGGGGTCGTGCCCACAGACCGCACGTCACAGACACACAGACGCATCCAGCTGCCTAGGGGGATGGTGCATGAGCGACTATCTCCTTGGTGCAGACCAGAAATTATTGCATTATCTTAGTCCGTCTGGGCTGCAGTGACAGAATACCATAGACTGGCTGGCCTGTAAACAACAGAAATTTATTTCTCACAGCCCTGGAGGCCGAGAAGTCCAAAATCAAGGTGCCAGCAGATTCCGTGTCTGGTGAGGGCCCTCTTCCTGGTTCACAGATGGCCGTCTTCTCCCTGTGTCCTCACGTGGCAGAAGAGGAGAGGGAACTCTCTGGGGTCTCTTTTATAAGGACACTAATCCCACTCATGAGGGCTCCACCCTCGTGACCTAAGTACCTCCCAAAGGCCCCACCTCCTAATACCATCACACTGGGGATTAGGTTTCAACATATGAATTTGGGGGGACACCCACATTCAGTCTATAGCACACGGTCACCCCTGCACGACTGTGACACTCACTCCTGAATAGATAATGGCATTTTTCACACCCACATTTTTCACAGCCTCTCGGGCTCACATGACAGTCGGTAAAATCAGAGCCATAGTTAAAGGGTAAAACTCACAAGTTCTTGATGAAGGGGATCATTTGCCCCACTCTAAAAGCTGAGCTGACGTCTCCCTGACAGGTCCAACTCAGCTCTGCATCATGTTAGCGAGAGCACACCAGCTCAGACGGAGGCAGGGAGGCCAGTGGGCTGAGGCCGAGGTAGCCAGGTGTGGTCTTGGGCATAATCAGTCAGACGGACTTCCCCTCTCCCTAAGCCGTAAATGAATAACAGCACTAGGTGCTTACAGTTGTTTGTGGTTAAATGAGATACTACGTGTAGCATCCTTAGACCAGAGACTGCGCTTCATGCTCAGCAGTAAAGGTGAGGTAAGAACAACCAACATCCCCTGCATTTCAGCCTCACAGCAGCCCAGACAGCTAGGCACTGTAACCATCACTTTACACATGAGGAAGGGCAGACCCCGTGCCATTAAAATCTGCCCCACGTTGCACAGCTAGAAAAAGATTTGAAAGCACAATTAGGGAAGAGTGGGATTTGCCGGTTCCACCGGAGGGGCCCAGACAGGAAACCTGGTGAAGGCCTTCAAACTGCCTCCAGAGGGAAAGGAAATTAACTTTATGCCCAGTCACTATAATATGTGTTTTAAAAAAGAAAAAAATATGTGTTTTAAAAACAGAAAAAAGCTGTTTCCATAAAGCAGGGATCAGCTATCCTGGTTATCTCCTTTCATCCTCACAAAACCCCTACATGGTCTGTGTTTTACAGAAATGGAGGACCAAGAAGGTGAGGTACCAGGCCCAAGGCCACACAATGAGTAAGTGGCAGATTTAGGATTCCAGCGCAAGGCTAGCTGGTCTGGGCACCCTTGCCCTTGGCAGCAGGACTGCCGTGGTCACAGATACCTTTGAATTGCTCAGCAGGCCCCGTGCCTGGCCTTTCCATCCCTCCCTTCCTCTCTCTGCCGGCCCACGATCCACCATGTACATTTTCATTAGGCATCTTGGCCCAGTCATCTGTTGATCTGTTATATTAGAATTGCAAACAAACGCTCTCATTCTGTCCTCTCGTCCCCCCTCTCCTGCCCTCCTGGCATCTGGAATTCAGCATTGATTTTTCTAGCCCCGCTCCACTGCCTGACTGACATTTCTGGTAGATTTTGCCTTAGAGACCTTCAGCTGGCTCGCCAGGTTCCCACGGGAGCCTGGATGGAACAGCACATCACCTGGAGGAGCTGACGTGCACCTCCTCTCCCCCCACCCACTTCCCTGCTCAGAGGCACCAAGACTCAGCGCCCCCTGGACTCTGTTCCCATCGTTCCTAGTGGATGGGCACACACTCCTCCCAGATCCCATCAGGGATCTCAACGTGGAGGGGAGGCGGGGGGAAACTGTAGGGAGTGCACATCCCTGTGAGGTAGGACCAGGTAAGCCTTGACCTCTTAAGTACTGATGTTTTCAACCAGACCTGGGTAATTTGACATCTTGTAGATGACGAAGGGGATTACCCTGGAGCAAAATGGATCAGAAGGTATGAGGAAGATGGGCTCAGTGAAAGGGGTGCAAAGGTGACGGGATACCATCTTGAAAACAGAGGGGTCCTGGGCTTCCCTGGTGGCGCAGTGGTTGAGAGTCCGCCTGCCGATGCAGGGGACACGGGTTCGTGCCCCGGTCCGGGAAGATCCCACGTGCCGCGGAGCGGCTGGGCCCGTGAGCCATGGCCTCTGAGCCTGCGTGTCCGGAGCCTGTGCTCCGCAACGGGAGAGGCCACAACAGTGAGAGGCCCGTGTACTGCAAAAAAAAAAAAAAAGAACCCAGAGGGGTCCTGATCCCTAACCCATCAGAAGGCTTCATGTAAGTTTTCTAAAAATGGATTTAATAATCCTCAGAGGTCATCTAAGTCAGTCTTCTTTCCAGGCCACATAGCATATCTCAGAAAGATGAGCTTTTCTCCTAAGTTTAAGAACTCCAACAGCCACAAAGACCCTCTCTCTCTCTCTCTTGACTTTCAGTTTCTATCTCTGATCATTCTGTTGGGATACTAGGTATGAAATGGAGCTACATTTTCTTCCTTGAAATTCCCATCCCCAGGGGATGCTACCCAGTGGGTACCCAACCTGGTATTTTATGGAAGCCACCACTCTGCCAATAAGATCTGGACCCAGTGCTCTGTGAAGTGGTCCGTGGTGACCAGCTCAACAGGGAGGGGACTCGCAGTGGTGCACAAGCTCAGGACAGCGACTGTTAAATTTCAGGGATTCTGTGATCTGGTTGTTAAACCATGGGTGGCTTGAGCTCATCATGGTGGGAACAGTTACATCACAGAAATTGGCATATGCTATAAATCAGGGCATTTTTTTCCCCAGAGGAACTAGGGGTTTATTGAAGAGAGTGCCCAGTCATGTGGTCAGCTTACATAGAGGCAGAAGTCAAAGAAAGGGTGGAGTAAGATGGAAGGGATGGAGGCAAGTCAAGGAATCCACAGTCTCTCTTGGAAAGAACAACCTTTAATCTAACCATCATCCCTCCTTCTCATCTCTTATCCAGGTACAAGCTCATTCCCTCTGCATCGATGTTACTTCCTCCCAGGAAAACTATCACTGGTCATGCTCTCAGACCTAAAGTGGGAAAAGCTGAAGAGACAGATGAGACTTTGGATTCTATCACTTCTCAGAAGCCACGAGTTGGAGATAAAAGAACCAGCAAAGAGCACTTCACCAGAGACTGAATTCTAGACGCACATTTAGATGAAGCCTAGCCGTGGTTCTCTCCAGCTATTCTTGTATAAATGTTTATTCTACCCAGCGAACTGATGAGCTCATTGAAAGCAGAGACTGTGCCTTTTATTTCTTACATGTCCTTGACAGTGCCTGGTAAGGTACTAAAGACACAACAGGTAACTCACAAATATTTGGTTTATTAACTGAATTGCTTTGAATTGAACTGAATTGGTGACAAACCACTCACTGGCTTATTATCAGAGCCCTTTTTTCTAATGAGGTGAAAATTAGCTGCTGGCTAGATAGACAGACACTAGGTCATACATGATCTTGACCTTGGAGCTTCACTTGAGCTCATGCCTGGGGCTCCACCTCATTTCCATTTTCCCAGTTGACTGTCTTCCTTCTTCACCATTTCCTGGGCTTCTAGTCTCTTGTTAAGAGCCATTCAGTTTGAGATTGTGGTTCTCAGTAAGCTACCACCTTGGTCCCTGATAATATTCAACTATGTACCAGGAACATCCCCAGATAAGAGCAACCCAAAGTCCAGTCAGGCCAAGAGAACAAAGGTCCACATCCACAGTGGTTCAGAAGCTGGAGGAGCCATCTCCCGAAAACGTCCTGCTTGATCAGTGCTTTCCCCATAGTTGATTCATTTCAGGGAAATGAGTGCCCAGGGATCTGAAGGGACATATCCTGGTCTCCAAGCCCCAGCTCTGTACCCACAAAAGGTGTGGATGCACCTCGTTGGGAATCTGTCCTTCTCTGACTCCCCTGTCACACATGAGGGCCTCCACTTCTCATGCTTCTCTGCCTTCCCAAAACTTCTCCCAGAATCAGGAGCAAGGTGAACCTAAGTTGCATATCAAGACGCTGCCTCTAAGGGGAGGTCCATCCCTCCCCACCTAGGGCCTGCTCTCACCCACAGCTGCCAGTGGGTGTTCACCTTGTGGGTGCCAAGAGCGCTCTGAGAATCTTCTCAAAGGCTCTGATAAGTGCTCCCTCCCTCACTGTGTTTACAGATGACTTCAGAGGGTTCCTAAGCCTCCAGAAGCTCAGCTGGGGGCCGCAGGCCAGTGACTGCAGGTTGAGGACACCAGATGAAATGCCTCTCTTACTCACATCGTCCATTTCCTTCCTGGACACCAGCTCCTATTTTTTCATCTCTCAAATCCCTTCCCCCCTCCAGGAAGGAAGAGGACTGTTTCACGAGATCCGTCCAAATTACAGATGAAGAAGTTGACATCATAGAGGCTACGGAAGAGGCCTGGGCTCACACCATAAGTTACTAAAAGGGATGGGGCTGGGATGCAGGTCCGGGAGGCTCTCCCTGGTACTCAAAGCAGCTACATGATGCTGTTATGTAATGCAGTTTCCATAGATCTCAGAAACAAGCGCATCACAACCCGGGCCTTCTGTATACTTCTCCTCATCTAGGAGTTCCCACCAAAAGGTTTCAAAAAGGAAGGAAGTGAGCAGGTAGGTCTCTGCACAGACTAGGCAGGACAAGAGAGCAGCTCTGTCCGTCCTGGGCTGACATCTAGAGGACTGAAACCGGAAACACCTCGGACACACTGCCAATGCCAGCATTCGTGGGGGAGCAATAAGAGGCCCCTTAATTTCAGTCCTGCTCCATCAGCAACAAGTGGACACGTTCACCTCACTGCCCCTCCCCAACCCTTCCAACCACGTGGCTCCTGAGGAGGGCTGTTCCCCACCAGCAGCTGCAGGGATGGGAGTCGACTGGGGAGGCCAGAAAGGCTAGGACCCTTCCCGCCCCTCCAGAGTATTCTCTGCATGTCCATGAGTAAGGACTCTATTCCATTCTGACCTGGAGCTGCTCTGGGCAATTTGGAGGTCCAAAGAGGCCCAAGTGGGTCAATCTGTCCCTAGGCCTCTTGCTTCACGGCTCAGGACCCCAGCAGGAGCCAAATCTTAGAGGCCTCAGAAAGAAGATGATTCAAGCCTGAGGACAATTCCTGGATTACACTCTCTTCTGTATCCATCCCTCCAGATAGGGACTGTACAGACTCAAAGGTCCTGGTTGCTAATTCAGGGCAGGCCCTTATTAGCAAGACCCACCCCCTTCCTTTTAAATGGTGGTTGGCTCCTATACCTCAGGAGACCATGTACAGAAGGAAAGTGACAGGCCAGGTGGAGGAAGCCCAGACCACAGGGAATCAGGGCTCACCCTTCACAGCCAGCGCCTCACCCACACTGGCCCGGAAGTGCTCACCTGGTGAGCAGCGAGGAGGACAGCTGTCTCCTACCTCCGCGTCCTTCGGCTGAGGTCTGCTTGGGCTCCCTGTGTCCCCACCCTGAGGTTTCCGGGGGTTTCCACAGGGAGGGAGTTGGATGCAGTGGCAGTGCTTTCCCCGTTAGCATCACCTCCACCAACCTGAACTGACGTGCTGCACAGCTCAGGAGGTGGCTGAAGTGGAGAGTCTAAAAAGGCAGACCGTTCCGGTCCTTGGACAGGTGGGTGATCTACCGACACATGGGAGTAGACATTGAACACAAACATTAAGCCACAGAGAAGCCTACCCCCAAGCAAAAATTTTAAAGAGGGCTCTCTTGCACTGATCTCCAGCAAGGAAAGGACGTTCCTTTTTTGGGCCCCTTGCATTTTGTTGTTAGCTGTGCCTGATGTGTCCAGCGGGGAAAGGGCAGTGGGCTGTGAGCTGTCAAGGACACATCTTTGCCCATGGAGAAGAAGGAGCTGAGAGCTTGATTCCTGGGCCTAATGGGATGCCAGGAAGGGAAGGCCATGCCAGGCCCACTCAGAGAGAACAAGCTTGCACCCCTCAGCTGCCCCAGTGGCCCAGAACTGACCAGGCATACCAGGCTGGGGCCCACACAGGCACGGGGGTAGGACGTGTGGGCTGTGCAAGTTTACTGCAGCAATGACCTTCCTAGAGATGACGGCCAATGAGCCTCCTTTTCTTAAATCAGTAAAATTTCTGCTTCCCTCAGGGTTAGACTGGACCTTCTTCCACAATGAGGCTCCAGGCATCAGACACCAAAACGTTACATCACACTGACCGCCCTCTTTCTTCCCCGGTAGTTCCCCTCCCCGCCTCCCAAAAAAGGCACACTGGAAGGACATACAAGGGATTCTTGGCCTTTCTCTTGGAGTAGTCATGGGTTTATTTTTGTCTCAAATCTAGTTGAGCTTTAGGAATCAGAGTAAAGGCACGAAAATGTTTTCTTCCCCTGCTTTGACCAGGGGGAATGTTTCCAAAAGAAGTCAAAAGCAGTTATCTGTCATCATCTCCCCCAACAAAGCACCCGGGCGCCATGCGTTTAAGACAAAGGGAAGTCGGTATGGATCGAGAGATGAAGAGGCACGAGTAAAAGGCAAGGCTCCTGCCTCCCATGTTAGGGTCCCACCCACCGTGACACATTCCAAGTCCTTCAGGCCTTCTCAACCCAGGGCAGCTCACCCAGGCCCATCCACAGCAAGCACGAATTAGTAGGGTTCCAAACGCAAGGGGAAAATGTCATCAGATGGTCTAACGCTGGAAAAGCAATGGTGGCCATGCGGTGCTGAGGAGTCCAACAAAATGCGGCACAGAGCAAGTTTCTAGGCTCACATCCCTCCCGGAAATGGTCGTGAAAGTGCACTCACACACTATGAGGGGTCGCACGAGAGGCTGTGCTCCCAGCCCCCCGGAAGAGGATGTTCTGCCCTCTCCCTCCGTGTAAGGGAAGACACAAAGGAAGGCAACACCCGCGTCTGCACATGAGCAACTCTCTTCCAACCCAAGCTATCTGGCCTCAGAAGGGGAAGGGTCGGGAGGATATGAGCACCAGCGCAGGGGACCAGAGGAACAAGTATCAGCTGGAAGACAGCTCCCAAGATGGCCGGAAATGAAGGCTTTAATTACATTCCTCCGTTGGCTATGACCTGGGGTCACCACACACCAGCAATTATTTCCTCTGGCAAAGTGATTAGGGAATTGGGGCCAGGGAATTGGTGTGCTGGGGTAGGGGCACACGGGGGTACAGAAGATGAGGATGGCGATGGGAATGATGCTGTGTTTGCCTCTGACTCCTCCTAACTGGGATCAGCACAGACATCGCTGAGGGAGCTGTACCCCGGGTCAGGTCTACTCTTTGGTCGTGATAATGTACGTGGAGGCCCAAATACAAAAAGAGAGTAAAAGAGAAAAAAAGAGAAGAAGGCCAAAGAAACAGTTGCCCACTAACAGGTGAAAAGCCTATGTAAATCAGAGAGAGGATGGAGCAGTTTCAACAAACCTGCCCTATGCCCAGGATAAGAGCAGAAAGATCAGATCAGGCAGATAGGACGGCAGCAAAGACAGGACAGGCTGGAGGGAAAAAGGAGATACAGACCTTAACAGGGACTAATGCTGTGGGGCACTGCTCCTCTGCGTGCAGTCCCTGGACCAGCAGCATCAGCATTTCCTGGGAACTTGCTAGAAATTCAACTTCTCAGGCCCTACTCTGGGTCTACTGAATCAGAAACTGGGGCCCGGCAATCTGTGTGTTGACCAGCCCCCCGGGTGATTCTGAATTACATTCAAGTTTAAGAACCACTCTTGGGCTTCCCTGGTGGCGCAGTGGTTGAGAATCTGCCTGCTAATGCAGGGGACACGGGTTCGAGCCCTGGTCCGGGAAGATCCCACATGCCGCAGAACAACTAGGCCCGTGAGCCACAACTACTGAGCCTGCACGTCTGGAGCCTGTGCTCCACAACAAGAGAGGCCGCGATAGTGAGAGGCCCACGCACCACGATGAAGAGCGGCCCCCACTTGCCGCAACTAGAGAAAGCCCTTGCACAGAAATGAAGACCCAACACAGCCAAAAATTTTTAAAAAATTAATTAATTAAAGGAAGGCTCAACATTAAAAAAAAAAAAAAGAACCACTCTTGTAGGGAAAAGGGATTCCAGTTTTGGGTTCCGTCCTTTGCCCCCAGTGAGTGTTTTCAAAGTTTGTGTTCAAACCACCCCTTGAGACTGGACATCGCTTTCAATGAAAATATAACCACTTTACGTACAGAGATTTTTGTCTTTGACCGCATCAGCAGAAAAGACATTCGAGTGTGGTTTTTTCAGAAGCCGCAGGATTTGG
Organism: Mesoplodon bidens; assembly: GCF_964165515.1. Classification (NCBI taxonomy): domain Eukaryota; kingdom Metazoa; phylum Chordata; class Mammalia; order Artiodactyla; family Ziphiidae; genus Mesoplodon; species Mesoplodon bidens. The sequence goes on from NC_138166.1 coordinate 86,640,667, forward strand.
TTTGCCCCGAGCACTCAGCAGACCCTTGTCCCAGCTCCTCTGTATGAACAGCAGGTATGTGACAAGTAGCCCACTGGGTGCAGGGGGTCTGTCATCACCACACTGTGCTGTCTGCAGGGTGGCAGTGGCATCAGTACTGAAACTGAAAGTGAAGGCAGCGGGTGTTGAGCACCTACTGTGTGCTTGGGCATTTCACACACAGGATCCTACTTCATCCTCACACGGCCCCGTGGTGTGGACAGGAAGACATGCACAGAGGGCGAAGTAACTGGATCGAGGCCACACAACTACTGCCCCCTGCCAAAGTGCCTGTTCGTGCCACGACGTTGCATTGCCTTCTCCTCCTCCAAAGTTATGAAAAGCATAGCCCCCCTCCAAACCCTCCATTTTTTCTGCAGTGAACTTTCAAGCCACAAAACCAAAAGCTGCCTCATCTGCCATGCAAGAGAAAGAGCTCGGGTTCTGTGAGGGGCACGTCCTGGCTCTAGCCAGAGCCTCTGGGAAACGGCCCTACAGAGATCAGAGAGGACCTTGTTATGGGCTGAACGGTGTCCCCTAAAATTCGTATGTTGACGTTCTCACCACAGCACCTCAGGCTGTATTTGGAGATAAGGTCTTTAAAAGGTAATTAAATTAAAATGAGGTCATTAGGGTGGGCCTTAATCCAGTATGGCTGACATCCCTATAAGAAGAGGAAATATGGTCACAGACAGGTGCGTAGGGAAGGCCATGCGACATCTACCAGCCAAGGAGACAAGTCTCAGAAGGATCCAACCCTGCCGACCCCTTAATCTTGGACTTCCAGCCTCCAGAATCATGCGACAATAAACCTCTGTTGTGTAAGCCATGGAGTTGATGGTCCTGTGTTATGGCCACCCGCTTCTGTCCCCACCGCGAGCTGTCCGCCTTCCCACAACGCCTGCCGCGGCCCTGCTGGGCCCGATGCTGGCCAGCAGAGCGGGGGCCCTGCACCCTGGCCCTGGGCGGGGGCTGGAGCCTGCAGGGGTGCCACCTCCCGACCACGGAGGGGCCACGACCGCAGGGGGGCTGGGGGGCTCCGAGGGGCAGCACCGCCTCCAGCCTCCGGCCTCGCCTGGGCTCCCCGCGCCTGCGCGGCCGGGACCTACTGCGGTCGTTCAGGTGTTTACCTCCTGCCCGGCAGGTGCCCGAAGAGACAGCACGAAGCCCTGACGGCTGAGGAAGGAGACGTCCAGAGATAAAGGGAGACTCAGAGAACAGGGTCGCGTCAGGAGCCGGGAGGGGCAGCTGGCTCCCAGGATGGCACAGAGGGAGCGGAACGGAGGCAGGTGGCAGCTGTGTGGCAAAGCAGAGCTGGAGAGAAGGCAGAAAAGGCCAGCGCAGAGCCAAGCGTGCCGGTGTGTAACACACACACACACACACACACACACACACACACGTGATGGGGGGGGCGTTTGCATGGACGCTTAGAGTCGCAGCAAATCCCAGCGCACTCCCGCAGACACCTGCACACCCGCACCAGTCACAGTCTGTACAGCTTCTGGGGACACCACAAGCTAGCTGCTGAGTGAAGGTGCGCCTCAGAGGAGCCCCCCTTTGCATTCTCCACATACTCTCTCTTTATGGGCTTCCGAGCTGTGCACCAAGCACGCAGCTGTGAAGACAGTTATACAGTCACAGGCGCCTGCTAGGACACCCCGTGGAGCCTGGCGGAGGGGCCGGGAGTGGGGCCCAGATAGACCACAGCCAGTGTGGGGTGTGGTGGCGTGGCTCCCAGGAAGCGGACTAGAAGCCTCCGCCTCCGCCCCGCCTCGTCATCCCCTCTCCCCGTCTCAGGAGACCGAGGACGAGTGCGGACAGCACGCAGAGCGGTCAGGAGCGCGGAGGCGAGGCCGGTCTCTGCAGCTTCCGGCACCACAAGAGAAGGCAGCCCCTCTCCTGCTTCTGGCCCTGGCGGCCTGAAGTAGGGCTGACCGGGCTTCAGGCGTGGGGCTGAGCCGTTTGTGTCTCATTATTGTAGAAGTAGCTGGTGGCCCTGGTTTGCTTCTTCTCTGTTCTCTTTTTATAGGGCCGAGAGCTCTCTCTGAACTCCTCTCTCTACTAATTTCCTCGGAAGAGGCTGGAGGTGCAGAGCAAAGCCAAAACAACCAGAGGGGCTCATCAACCGGGACTGGACAGTGATGGGATTACAGGCAGGGACAACTTTTATTAGGAAGCTCTAACCGTGCCCAGATACGTGTGTGACGGGAAGATGACAGCTCAGCTGTGAGGCGGCTGGCCACTGGGGAGCCCTTAGACTGAGCTCGTGATGGGGCCAGGAAGAGAGGGGGGCTGATGAATCAATCAGAGACTGAGGGCAGGACTTCCTCTCCATGCACACCCGAGGACCACCCTCAGCCCCGCTCCCCCAGGGAGCCTTGGGTGGGACTGGAGATGACCCATATGCTCCCACCAAGATAACAAACGCCATCTTCTTTGTCTCACACCCCGCCAATGTCCATTTACACTTAAATGGTTATATATGTTGTAAACCTCATCACTACTGTTCGGATCTTTACACTCATTCCGCCAACAATGGCCCCTGTCTCTCATGTCACATAAACAGATGGAATCTGGAGCTTTTCCACTGGTACCTGAGTGCCCCCCCCCTTTTTTTTAACGTTCTACTTTGAAGTCATTCTAGATTTACAGAAGAGCTGTAAAGATAATGCAGAGAGTTCCTGTATATCCTTCACCTTGCTTCCCCTAACGTTAATACCTTACAGAACCACGGCACAATTCCTAAGACAAAACTGGCTAAACTATAGGCTTATATTTGGATTTCACCAGTTTTTCTACTAATGTGTGTTTTCTGTTCCAGGACCCGATCCAAGATCCCACATTGCACTTCGGGTGTCTTGTATTTTGATATTTTCCTTCCTATCCGTTTGACAGTCTTTGTTACCACTGGAAATAAATTAACAATTTGATGAAACAAGTGATCATCTATCCCTTAAATATACTTCTCTGGTCCCATCCAGTGATCTTTTCCCACAATACAACAGGAATCACAGAGAGCAGCAGAACAATTCGGCAACCCTGTGAGGTAGGGTGACGATGCTTTATGAAGGTGGGTGTTATGGATGACATGGTGAAAATCAAGAGACAAGGCTGAGTAACGGCTCCCAAAAACATCCAGGCCCTTATCCCTGGAACCTGGGACTTACCCTACATAGCAAAAGAGACTTTGCAGATGTGAGTAAGTTAAGGATCTTGAGATGGGGAGACTCTCCTGGGTTATGTGGGTGGGTGGGTCCTAGCAATAACAAGTGTCCTTATAAGAGGCTGGTGGAGGGAGCTTTGGCTCCAGAGAGGAGCAGGCAATGTGAAGACAGAACACAGAGATTTAAAGCTGCTACGTTGCTGGCCCTGAAGGTGGAGGGAGGAGCTGTGAGCCAAGAAATGCAGCTCTAGAACCCAGAAAAGGCAAGGAGATAGAAATGGACTCTCCTTTAGAGCCTCTGCAGAGAGCACAGTCTTGCTGACACCTTGATTTCTACTCACTGAGACCCATTTTGGACTTCTGACCTCCAGAACTGCAAGAGAATAAGTCTGTGTTGTTTTAAGCACCAACTTTGCGGTAACTTGTTACAGCAGCCCTCGGAAACTAATACGGACTGTCACTTTACACAGTGGATACTCAATGTTGAACTGATATACCCAGGTCTATCTCCCTCCAAAATCAACTACACTGTGCCGTCTGAAAAGGCAAAGCTACCTCCTTTCTGCCATTTTCTGGTGAGGATGTTAACCAGCCTCCCACAACTAAAAAGCCCTTTAAAAATATCTAGTCTATCTTTGGCATTTTCTACTAAAGCTGAATTCATACAGGCAATGACCCAGCAATTTCCCTCCCAGGTACATCAGCAGTAGAAGTGTGGATGTATGGTCTCCAGAAGACATACACAAGAGTTTTAAGAACAGCGCTGTTCATAAAAGGCAAAAATGGGAAACCATTCAAGTGCTCATCAGTGATAAAACAGAAAAATAAATTTTAGTATAGTCCCACAAAGGAATGCTATACAAACACAAAAATGAACAAACTGCAACTGCATGCAGGGACAGGGATCAATATCATAAACATGGAAGAGAGCAAAATGAATAGACACGAGACAGTGGGTGCCGTGTGATTCCATTTGTATAAAGTACAAAATCAGAGAACCTAATCTGCGCTGTGAGAGGTTCAGAGGGCAGCTGCCCTCGGGAGGGTAGGGGCAGTGACCGGAATGGCATTAGGGGGTTATGGGAAACAGGGACTGTTTTGTTTCTTGATTTGGGTACATGAAGGAGTCCTGTAAGTGAAAACTCACCGAGGCATACACTTAGGAGGTTCGCCCTTTCCTGTATGAATATGACAGTTCAGTAAAAAGTCACCCAAGAAACCGAAGTTGGGAAATGGTTCCCCCACCAAGCCCCTCCACTCCCCAAGCTGCTGCAGCAGAGAGCTGGGTTAAATGCCGAACAGGACACACAGCCAACAGGGTCTGCTTATTACCATAATTAGATCTCTGCAACGTGCAAAGCCCTCATTTTCCTTTCATGTCCATATATTGTGGGGACATGGGATGCACTTACAGCCCCGGAACACGCAGCTTAGTAAGCACGAACGCATACGTCTCTGTGGGCCTGGGGGAGGCAGGTCCCCTCACACGGTATAACCAAGCCAGAGCACAGCCCAGCTTCCACCTGCCTCCTGCCATCCAGCCACGAGGCTCTTGGACCCTTTGGACTGTTCATCTGAACAAAGATGGTGACTTTGGGAGCAAATCCCCAGCCTTCTGGGACAGAATCCCAAATTAAAACGTGGCATGGAAAAGCACAGGGCAAGAATTTAAATACGATCTTGTTTTTAACACCCATAAGACTTTTTGTTTAGGAAAAGATCCCCCACTTCTTTTCCTATTTGAAATTCAACCTCCTTGGTTATAATCTATCATTCAAGAGACACTGGGAACAAACTGAGGGGCAGCGAAGTGGACCGATCCTATTTCCTTGGCAGTTCAGAGAGGAAAGCCAGGGACAGGGTGGAGAGCAGGAAGTGGGCTATAGTAAATTTGATTTTGTAAGATTCTTTCAGGTGAGGCCCAAGAGGGGGTTAGTGATGCCACGGGAAGAAGATGGATGGGGGTCCAGTCCTGAGGTTTTGTGTGGGCTTATTCCCCTTGGCAACTTTCAATTCATAGTTCCACTCCCCCCAGACATTCAGGCCAATGGTCAGCGTGTTGGAAAATGTGGGCTTGTTTCACCACCAGCCCAAGCTAGCATAGAGCAGAGGGTAAACCCGTGGGAGTGGGGTGGTGGGGAGCCTGATGTGACGTGGGAGGCTCCTCCACAGTTAATATAAACTATCCCAGAACAAAGTGGGAATCATTTTTCGATTATTTGCTGGTTGCAGTTATCCGCATCACATCTCCCTTCCAGAAGTACAGATAATTACAGTTGACTAAATTGCAAATATGTCTGATTTTCAAATTCACGTTTGTACAAAGAAGTGCGCCCACACCCTGCCCCTTCTCTGCCCCCTTCTCCCTCTGAGGGTCACACACGCATGCAATACAGTCACTCTGCCAGCCTCTGAGGATACGCACGGTGGAGGGGTACCACTCTCACACAATATTTTATGTTAGCTAGCAAATATACCCAGCTTTGTGCAGGTAAATGTTCTCACCTTCTGCTTCTGAAAGTCCAGGTGTGGGAATTCCAATATGGCAGCCAATGGCAAGAATACTTATGACTATGTACAGTTCGTGTACAACATAAAAAGAATTCAAATCATGAATTCGCCAAATATTTTCAAAAATAGCTGCATGGCCACCCCTCCCTCCTGGGTCTCCATCAAGTCCACCCCTGACATGACAGCTTTGTAGCCTTCGAGAGCTTCAGGTGTCAAAGGGCCCTGGGTAAGGTTTCACCAAGGTGGAGTCAAATGAAGTCAGGACACCTGGAGGTGGGCTGCCACCTTAGAAGTAGATTGGGGTCTTCAAAGCAAGAAGGCAGTGTTTAAACTCAAAACTGTGTATATATTGTCAAAGCTTCCCTGTGCCTGGGTTTCTCTCTTTCCTTCCTTTACTGCATAAAATGGGAAGAATGAACCCTACATTCTGCTAATCTCACGTATCACTCACTGTGAGAGTGAATTTGGTTTTTCAGTGAAAAACAAACACAGAGAGAGAGAGATTGAGAAAGAGAGAGAGAGAGGTATTGGAAACATAAACATTTCAGAACGAAGCCTGCATCGCTCTCTTGTAGACCCATCATACCTGCCCACACAACCTCCCTTTGTAAGGCTGGACAAACAGAAAAAATACACAGAAAGCATATCAAAAAATAAATAAAAATGAAAAACGATGACTGATAAGAAATATCTTCTTATGAGAGAGATTTGCTATGAGAGAAAAGAGAGAAAGAGAATGCTTGGGAAATTTTCTTATTTGATTTTCAGGAAGATTCAAGAGGACTTTGGTCTGAAAAAAATCAAAGTAAGTAGTATCTATAGAGCAGGGGTCAGCAAACTTTTCCTTTAAAGGACCAGAGAGTAAATAGTGATGGCTTTGAGGGCCACATGGTCTCTTTGGCAACCATTCAACTTTCGCAACTACTCAACCTGGCTCCCCAAACCAGTAGACAATATGCAGGGGACAGATCTAGACTTCAGCTGTACTTTGTCCTCCACTTCTGGTCTAGAAGGGAAGAGCTCAGGCCAGGCAAGTTTAGATGAAGGGCCCAAGTTAAAACCTCACTGAAAGCAGCAGAAAGCATACTGCAAACAATCAAGTTAAAGAAGTAGAGATACACTTGAAAAGCTTTCCCAGAACTTGGATGATAGTAAGGGGGAAAAAAATGAGACCTGGACAACAAAACCAGGAGACCTAACATATATATGCATACAATTATCATTATCAACTTTCCTGAGTTGAAAATTTGAGGCTGCAGATTGAAAGAGTATATTGAAATATAAAGCAAAAGAAATTAAATCAACATGTATACACACCCTGAAACACTTCTTTGGTATCTAGAGAACATTCTATAAACCTTTAGACAAGTAAAAGCAAAAAACCTACAAAGGAATCAAAATCCAATTGGCCTTGGGCTTCTCTCCTGTGTTCATTGCTCAGAGACAATGAAGTAAATTCAACAACTTTGAGGAAAGAAAAATACTCAACCGAGTTGCCATTTACACGTAAGGTCAACAGAATGACACTCTCAGACGTTCAAGGGCTTAAAAATCACATTACCAGTATTCTCTTCACGAAAAAAAAAAAAAAAAAAAAAGAATGTCTTAAAGGCTAATGCTGATCTACCAAAAGACCTATCAAAATTAAGAACCCATAGGTGGGGAATTTGCAGGGTGACAGACCCTTGAGCAATGAATAGCTGTTCAAGTTATCTAAATACTTAGTGTAATTTCAATGATTCACTAGTGGAAATGCCAAAAACAATGTTTGAAAGGGATGAATGAATACTGAAATGATCATAATGTAAAAATATTAGTATGAGTCTCAAAACCTAGGTCATATTAGTGAAAACTGGAAAGTTGGGAGAGGGGAAGGACATAAAACCATACTGTTTAATTCTTAACTTTGATGCTTATGGGCTTTAAATACGCTTTCAAAAGCCTAAGGGTAATAATCACTATTAAGTTCAAATAGGGTGAATATTTTCCAAATCACCAGAGGGAAGGAAGGCGGAGAAAATCCAATCCACAGAGCAAAAATTAACAGATAAAAAGGAAACAGGAAATAAATGCATTAAAAAGGAAGCCAGAAAGCCTAAAGATACAGAAGAGCAAGGACTGCATTACAAAATATTAGGCTGTCATTAAAAATCACGTTTGAAGGATATTTAATCACCTGGGGATACCTCCACAATGAAAAGTGGGGAAAAAGCACGATATAAAAATGTGTACATATTATATATGTTATCTCAACTATGCGTATATTTAAGGTACATGTTTACAGAAAAAAACACACAAGAATCCACTCTTGTGTCAGCAGTCATTTTCTGAAGGTCGTAAGATTTCTGGCGATTTTTCATTTTTCTTATTTATTCTTTTTCTACTTTTCCCACAAACAACATAGACTGCTATAATAATTTTTAAAAAGCAATGAGGACTATAAAAAATAAGTTTTAGGGTGCCATGAAGTCAAACTGATTATTCTTCCCACCGTAGAGAAGGGGGGACCAAGAGGAGTTGGAAGATATTATCCACGTGGGTGGGTTTGAGCAATCAGCGGACACCACCAGGCTGGAATCTGGGTTTTCCAGCTCCCGCTGCCTTCCTGCACTCTTAGCCCTCAGGAGTCTCAGGGCACCTGAGAAAAAATGCACCATGAAAGCTTTACTTTTCAGAGTCCTTACAATGTGTTTTGTGCCGTGTGCTTTAATCCTCACAGCAGCCCAGTGGGGCACACTTCACTAGCCACCCCCCCTTTTACAGATGAGGAAACTGAGGCCAGAAAGGAGGAGAGACTCGCTTGAGGTCATATGGCTGGGAAGGAAAGCTGTCAGGGTTTGAACCCTGGCAGCCAGCGGACAGCCTGTTTTTTGAATCCCCTTTCTTTCCTTTCTTCTGGAATTTGAGCAAAACTTGTCTGACTTCATTGCCATTCTTTTCTAATCGGTTCCTTCTTCGCTCTGGCTTAGGAGGACACAACTGTGAGGGTGGCTACCTCTTACATTCAACTGGACCTTGAATACAAATGTCCCAGATTCTTGCCCCCAGACCCTGCAAGCCGCACCCCATGAGAGCTTCCTGAGCAGACAGACTAACCCTCCAGTCTAGTTTCGGGGGACAAAACAGAACCAAGTTCATCACAACTCCACCCACCCTCGAGTCCTTCCCGCATAAACTAACTACGCCGCAGAGGCCTGGCAGCCTGGCCAGAGTCCTGAATCCGTCCCCACACAGGCTCAGCAGCAGCTACAGAAACCATGCTGGCTGTCAGCCAAATGAATAAAATCCCCTATCTTTGCCCAAAAGGCAGGGGAGGGGAGGGGAGAGCTTACCTCTGAATTGCGATGTTACTAGGACACAGTTTGCTGTAATAATACCAATTAACATTTCTCCCCCACTGGATAGTTTCTAGTACAGGATAAAAATAGCAATACACGTGGTGTGAGATGCGGAAAATAACAATGGGGATGTGCTTGGGAAGAGCCCAGCTCCGTCTCACCTAGGAAGGCGGGGGAGGCAGGCAGGAATATGAGGGGAGATGTTGGAGGGGATTGCAGAGAACCTGCTAGAATTCCTAATTCATCTCGCCTTTCTGCACCTTGCTCCTCTTCTGACCTGAGCCGCCAGGTGTGCCCACTGAAGGCACCTGTGGAAGAGTGAAAATAGCACTGGACTCGGAATTGGAGATGTGATGGCTGAGTCCCCACCCTGCCGCTAACAGGTGTGTGTGCACCACTTAACTGTGGTAACATATGAAAGGGCTTTGCAAATTATAACATGGGACACAAATTTTAGAGGAAGTTCCTAAGTATCTGGTGGTGGTAGTGATGCAGGTGACACTTGCCAACACAACTCTTACTGATTACCAAAATGAAAACTGCCCCGAGTTAGCCCCACCGTTCTCAACAGGGTTCAAAGAACACTAGTAGCTCAGATACTCTGTCGCACAAGCTCAGTAGACACCAATCCTGACCTGGCATGCGGGCCAGCACCTGTCTTCAAGGATGCTTCTCAGATGGAAACATCTCATCCTCAAGACAAAGGTGGCCTGGCCAACAGCCATTGTCCTCATAACCCTGAGGTATACAGCTGAGAGAGAGGATGCCCAATCACATTCAAGACACTTCTCGGGGGCTGGCTTCCCTGTAAGAACCATCACTCAGAGCCTGATGCAGCCCCAGGGAGGACAGGTACCATCTACTGTGAGGGTGTGACAGTGAATCAGTGCAAGTTCCCCTCCCTCTTTTCATCCCCTCGCACACATGCCTCCCCCATTCTCCGGAGGTCCACCCAGGGGACACAGGACACAGCCCAGACACCAGGACAATTTCATCATTCAGTCTAGACCACCCACAAGGCAACTGTGTAGGATGGGGGTGCCCTGTTGTACTCCGTAGGGCTTCCTGCAATCATGAGGTGTCCTAGGAGTCTTGGGGGCCAGTGGGAAGACAAAGAGGCAAGCCCTGAAATCATGTCCCTCTTCCCCTCACCTACCCTGCCAACTTCAACCTGACCTGACTTTTATATTTTATGTTTGACTTCCTTATGAGGTTTTATTCAAAGAAAAAGTTCTGGGCTTCCCTGGTGGCGCAGTGGTTGAGAGTCCGCCTGCCGATGCAGGGGACACAGGTTCGTGACCCGATCCGGGAAGATCCCACATGCCGCAGAGCGGCTGGGCCCGTGAGCCATGGCCGCTGAGCCTGCGCGTCCGGAGCCTGTGCTCCGCAACGGAAGAGGCCACAGCAGTGAGAGGCCCGCGTACCGCCAAAAAAACACAAACAACAAAAAAAGAAAGTTCTCTAAAATGCTTCAAAACCTTTGCTCTAAAGCCTCGTAAGACGTCTAGGAAAGAGGATCTTGGTGCTTGGACTGGAGCAAAGTCACCTGAGGGCCTCGTCCCCCACCCAAATAATGACAATGTTTTCTAAGTGAGAAAATGTAGTCCAACAGTAACACCAACCAGAATTTCCCTGGACCTGTGGCCACTGAGCCTGAGGACAAGGAATTGTCTCATTCACAGAAAAAGCCCCTCCTCCTCTCTCCTGTGCTGTGGTACCAGGATCATGGCCACCAGGGGTGTCAGCTCCGGCCAATGAGCCCAAATGAGCAAAGTGCTCTCACAGACTTGAAAGGGACATGGGCAGAAGGTTTGGGGGAAGGAAAGAAAGCAGAAAACCCAGGAGGAGAAAACTCCCTGTGGAGCTGGAGGAGAGAGGGGCTGGAAGAGCACCCGTAAGCCCATCTGCTTCCTTAGAAATGCACATTTTTGGAAAAAGAGGAGGAGGCTCGGGAAGCAGAGATGCCAGCTTAGAGCCGGAGAGCGTCCCTTTCAAAGGGAGTAGAAAGCACATGAGCAATGACAGGCCACCGTCCCGGGTGCCCCCACGGCCGGGGGCTGGGTTTCAACTTGGGAAACATCAGGAGGTCAGCCAGTGGGAGCCACTTGGCTCCGCCTCTCTCCCTGGGACATGGAAATACTGAAGCCATCAACCAGATAGGCAGGGAGAAGTCATCTATCACTGCTTAGCTACCAAAGATCTCAGGGCAAGGAGGATGCAAGAGAGAGGGCCTGTTTCAGTCTGAGGGATGAATACGAAGCAGAGGGTACCATGTGATATTCCTGGGAGGCTGGAGGCGTCATGGATGACCACGGTGTGCTCAGCCTGAGACCGGTAAAGCGTGATGGGTACAAGCATGGGCTCTGAGGAGTCTGCATTGGGATCCTGCCTCCACGGCTTTAATCACGTAGTCTTGGGTTAGCCACTGAACCTCTCTGGGTCTCAGTTTCCTCGTGTCCTTGGCAATAACAAGTATGTCTGCTCTGTAGGGCAGTCCTGAGGATTGAATTAATGAATAGGTGCATGTTACCAGAGCAACGTCCGCGCTTAGCAAGCACGCACTACATGTTGGCCAGACAACAAATCCCCCCTGTGCTGGGTTCAGCCCCACTAACTGAGGAGCATGGGGTGCGTAACTCAGGCTCCCAGCGTGGCAGCAGGATGTGAACAGCACCCGAACAGCAATCTTCTCTAGGCGCAACCCCTCCTGTGGGGCATTCACCCCATTTCCATCTCTTCCATCTTTTCCTTTTCCCGACCCCTCCATTTCCCTCCTTCAGTAGTTCTGTAAACATTTTCTGTACTCTTTTCATAAAGTCAAACTGCCAAGCCAATTCTCCAGAAGCCTAAATGAGTATGGCCCTGGATGCAGTCATCTGCTCACAAATTCTCAGTTTTCTGAGTAGGAGACTTCCGGGGAGGGCGGGGATGTCACCTGTCTGGAATGTGTTGTAGCCTCTTAGAGAAACTTGCACTGTCACCCCCGGCCCCCTGAGCTGGCCATAGTAGCCATTAGCAACTCCCTAAAGAGCCCCATCAGGTAATACCACCTACCACTTGTTTCACACATGGGAAAGCTGCAGGACAGCCCGAGAAGTTCCTGGGGGGGGAAGTTCCTGGTGGGGAAGGGGTTGGGGTCCTACAGGCCCTGATTCTCCTGCCTGCTCGCTTGTCTCCTGATTCATAAGTAACCAAACAAGAGAAGGAGCTCCGAGCCCCCCTCCCTGGAGCCGTCCCCCTAGCTTTGCAGAGTGGCTGATCTTGGGCCAAAAGAGGTGTGAGGCTCACCACCTACAATGGGGAGGGCATGAGGCTTGCATTATTTTTCCAGAGCTGCATCAGTCACACACTTTTGTGGTCAAGGTGACCCATTAGGCAAGGGATCAGGGTTCTGCCTGAGGCCACCAGCCAGAGTTGTTTGCTGTCTCCCTGTAGGGGGGCACGTGAAAGACCTTGGCCTCATTACTACCCTGCTTGGGCCAACCTGGCCCACCAATCCTGGGCTCGGAAAACTGGTCCACTCCCAGGCTGCTCTCATTGAGGGCTTCCTCAAAGGTCTGCTTCACTAGCTCGTTTCCTGGCTTTCAAAAGACAGTGGGGAAATTAACACACACGGAGGCCAAGGTTACTGCCCAAGATCACAAAATGTCAAAGCGGTGAACCAGGGACCAGACTTTCAGTCTATTCCCGTGATGGCTCACAAGAGCATTCATAAGTGGTGTGGGAGTGTATTGTTTCCGAGTCTTTCTAATATTTTAAATAAGCTCATCGTCTAGGACAGTGGTGTCCAAGTGGTAAAATATGCCATCCCTGGATGACAGCGCTGCTGAGAAATACAGCTTCTTGGCAGTGGGATCCTTGCTAGCTCACTTTGGAATGCCAGCATCCCACCGTGGTAGAGTTAAAATGTTCCAAATCTCTCAAACTTAATGAAACACCTGTCCCCTCTAACGCCATCAGAGGTAATTACACATGGCTCTCACATGCTCATATACACCCAGCCTCCAACTGGCTCTTTGGCTGCTTCCCTGGGTAGACCTGGGTGTGCTCCCCAATCAATCCTGGCGTGACTGAGTTGGAAGAGCCCCTCCTTCTAAATTCTCTGGAAGAACTGGCACAAAACTCTGTAGTCTGGTATCAACCGGGCTTAGATAAGTTTGAAGTAATTACGACGGAGTTAGGAAAATTTTTACTTTCAAACTGTAAGGCTTTATTTATTTATTTTAAATTTTATTGGAATGTAGTTGCTTTACAATGTTGTGTTAGTTTCTACTGTACAGCAAAGTGAATCAGCTATACGTATACATATATCCCCTCTCTTTTGGATTTCCTTCCCATTTAGGTCACCATAGAGCATCAAACTGTAAGGCTTTAAATGACTGATACACACACCCATACACAGGGTATTGTTGAAAACTTATAATTCACATTAACAAGACTCTATTTAGAAACCGTCCCCATTAAATCATTTTGTAAATGAATGTTTATACATACTCCCCACGTACTCTGCACAAATAATTTTTCCTAACAGTGTTATTAGTTGGCACACTCAATCCCAGTGAACTGTGAAGGGAAAAAAATCCTCATTTCAGGAACCCGAAGAGCAGAGGTCAGACAGGGAAGAGTCCTGGCCTCATGGTGAGAAAGCAGAAGTGGCAGTCACAGGCCCACACAATGTTCTAGGGTCCCTTTCTATGCCTGCTGTCCTATTACTTCTCTCCCTCTTCCTGCAGGACTAGGTGAAGCAGAATGATGAGAAGTAAGGCAGAGCCACGCTTCAGAATAAGTCATCAAAAATGGCAAACAGGTCCTCTTCAGCTTTTCCAGGAACGCACCCCGAACACACACACACACACACACACACTATATTTATGTACATACTGTTACACACACTTATGAAGAGAAAAGGAATTATATAACACATCAGCTGTTCATTTTCACAAGCCCAGTTGAGATCAATCCTGCAATACAGAAGCCTGTGGTGAGAGTCCAGGGACTTCTACAGGCAGTGAGAGAAAAGATCCACTCTCTCTGAGGCTCAGAACACACGCCTTGGAATGCCTAGAAGCTTCCAGCATGGAGAGCTACCCCAAAATGTTAGTACCAAGTGTTTCCTTCTGGAGCCTCAAACTCCCCACATGCCCCTGCCTCACCCCTACACAGAGCTGGATATTTGACGGGGAAGCCAAACTGAGCTCTAAAACGCACACAGGCAAAAGGAACAAAAAAAGTCATTTCTATCCATAAAGGCGGAGATAACAATGTATTATAAGGGCATGGGTTTGGGAGTCTATGTGCCAACAAGCACCCTGCCTTTCTGAATACGAGTTTCTTCATGGGTAAAATTGAAGCAAAAATCCTCACCATGCAGGGTTGCTGTGAGAGCCCTAGACGTTCACTGTAAGGTATGGGTAGCAAAGGACACAGCACACAGTAGCTGCTCACTTTTTTCTCATCTTCCAGCCTCTCTCTTCCCTCCCCAACCCTGACTGATGAAGCAGTGGTTTCCACCTGCGAAGCAGAACCAGCTTTCACCGACGATTCACCCGGTGGCTGGAAGTTAGTCCTATTTTGTACACACGAGATTGAAGACGAACTTCAATCTGTTCTAACGAATCCATTAGCCCACTCGAACTTGCTCTGCCCACCTAAAATCACCAAGGACATAAAGGCCCTTTTCTTCTCTTGTTTGATCATCTCATAATGTCAAAATCATATCTTGTTCAACAATAAACCTTAGCAGAAGCTGGCCCTGGTGCTGGGAAATTACAGGAAGGAAACAAAAACAGACACACAAACATGAGCCTGGCCAATCACGGTTTCCCAACCGGTAAATAATCAAGGTGGATGGTGACTCCCCTTTGGGGGCGGGGACACTGTGCGCAGCTGTTACAACTGGCCCTACGGGCTGACAGGTTTCATTCCAGATCTTCCCACTGGGCTTTGGTAGCTGCTGCACACGCTGCAGGAAACAAAGTCTTCTTTACCTTGTAAAGTTAAGACACAGATGAGCTTTCCAAAAGCTTCCTTTTTTTTTCCCCCCCAAAAGCTCTTCTGAAACCAAGGGAAAGCAAACCTACACATAATGAGACCCCAAATAAAGTCCCTGAAACTGATAAGTTCACAGAGGGCCCCTCTCATTCCAATGTCCAAGAGGAAAAGCCCAAAGCTGTCTTGACCAGTGGAGCTTCTCGGGCTCAGAAACATGGAGGACTGTCCTCACCCCATCTGGCTGGGATGGGAGAAGCTGAAGTACTCTGCCTGGGAGCCATGGCAAAGTCTGATGGGATTTTCAATCTTTTTAAATACTTTCCCTATCTTCTCTTTGGATGTGGGCCTCCCATTGGTCCTACCTGGTCCCAGTATGCTTCCCTAACTTTTCAACCTCACACTTCCTCCCCAACAATCTTGCAGATGTGTTAGAGCTCTTTCTACTGTGGTAGACAGAATCACAGCCCCTCCAAAGACGTCCACATCTTAATCTCCAGAATTAGAGACTATGTTACTTCTCATGGAAAAGGGGAGATTATCTGGGAGTATCCACACGGGCCCAATCCAATCACACGGATCCTTAAGAGTAGAGACCCTTTCCCAGCTGTGGTCAGAAGGAGATGCACTAGAGGAAGGTCAGAGAGATGCCACACTGCTGGCTTTGAACATGGAGGAAGGGGGCCGTGAGCCAAGGCATGTGGGCAGCCACTGGAAGCTGGCAAAGGTGAGGGATCTGATTCTCCCCTACAACTTCCAGAAAGGAGCAAAGCCCCGCTGGCATCATGATTTTAGCCCAGTGAGTGTGGGACTTCTGAGCTACAGAATTGTAAGACAAGAAGTTTGTGCTGTTTCTAATACCTGGTGACGTATCTGCTGCTCCCTCCCCTACATTTCCCCAGGGCTTGATTCCTCTGAAGGTGCTGCTGACTGAGTCCTCCCAGCAGGGAAGCTTGTGTGCCTCCTGTTACTTCTGTGGAGCTCTGGCCCAGACCTCTCTCCAGGAGAGCAGTAGTCTGTCTTCTCCTCCAATTTCAGACGGGCCTCCTTCCTTAACGGGACTCCCAAGCCTTGTTTCTAAACAATAGTCCCTGGGACCCTTCGAGTTCCAAGCTCATTTGTCAGAACGATAGATCACAGACGTGCGGGAGTGTGAGGATGCTCTGGTACCCAATTCAGCTCACGTCCCCAGAGGTGGACTTGGAAAACATCAACCATCAGTGCCTGCGATGCAAGACAACTGTCCACACTCGAGGACAAACAAGGAAGCGGCATGTCATCTCTCCTGAGTCTGGGCACACTCTCTATGCTGGTTTTTATGCAGGCTCTTTCAGCTCAGGACAAAGGTGGGGTCATACGCACAAAAGCAAATCTTTAGAACAGGGAATCCGGAAAAGCAGAGGTGAGAACTGTCAGAGGAGAAGGAAGCACCTCTCACCAGACAGAGGTGGTGGCGGGAGCCGGGGCACATGTGGGACTCGCCCGCAGCCGACTACCTCCCAAGCCTGCCAGGGAGCCCTAGAACCGGGTTCTGGGCTGTCAGCAAAGACAGATTTAGCACCAATATCTCATCTTGCAGAACAGCCCCAGGGCCTCCAAGTGCTCTGGGAAACATCACTTTGACAAGTTGGAAAGTGGACGTCACTGCTGGTCCCATAACGTAGGTGGAGGGCATAGGGGTCCCTCCCTCGGCTCACCCAAGAGGAGCAGGTGCAGAGGATGCCAGGGCGTGGGAGCAGAGGGCAGGCTGGGAGAGGCCTGGGGCACTGCCACCCTGCTCTACCCCAGCCCGGACAGCCCCGGTGCTGTGAGCTGGCGCTTCAAGGTGAGTCCACAAATACCAGCACGCTTTGAGATCCGCAGAGAGCAGTGACACACATCCTGACTGTAAGCTGGTGGCTCACATGCCTGCAAACCTCCACTCGTGCTTATACCAGGACGTGCTGTGATAGGGGATTTATAAATGCAGCAGCGGCACAAGGTGGGGGAGGGCTGGAGTTCATTCCCTCTGTTGTTTGCTGCAAATAAGACCAAAGCCCTGCAAAGGGCCAGGTGGGGCAGGGGGGTGCAGGGATGACTGTCCCTTGTCCCTCGAAGTGAGCCAGCAGCAGAAGGATGAGAATTTGTCACTGAGTGCAAACCCAAATTCCTCCCTCCTTGTGGTCCCGCAGTTGGTTTCCTGGCTTATCTGAGCTGGGGACTTCTGCTGGTCCGTCCTCCTGAGGTGTTTCAGTGTGTTTCGTGGGCAGATTCTCCCTCGAGAGCAAAGAAGCCACAGTGGCTCCTCTCCAGGGCTGCCCCCCAAGTCCCAGGAGGGCAGTGGTGGGCAGGCAGGCCCTTTGTCTGGGATGAGGACCCCTGACTCCTGCTTCTGCAGCCACTGGACAGGGCTCCACGGACCTTCCTGATGAAGGGAGGTATGAAAATTCTAAGAGAATGGTCTGGATACCTCGCAAATAGAAAGAAACACATTTCTACATATCAAATAAACGTTGGTGCTTCTAGAAGGTAGGACACACAGAAGACAGTGGTCCCTCTCACACTGCTAAAGGTGATGGATAGTGATAGAAAATAGAAGTTGTCAGATAAGAAAGGCCAGGTTTATACCCAGACCCACCAGGGGTGAGTTCCATGTCGGATTTAGTCATATTAGAGACCATCAACTCCCAGAGAAGAAGGGCTGTGAGTCTGATAAATTCCATATTGGGAAGTGCCCATGGGATGTAATGAGGGTCTGTCAGAGAAATAAATCAACACATACTGAGCATTTGGGGTGACCGCCAAAATACAATTCCTTCCGCCAAAGACAGCGTAGACATCGTTGTGGCTGAAGGAAG
This sequence comes from Mesoplodon bidens, assembly GCF_964165515.1. Taxonomy (NCBI): domain Eukaryota; kingdom Metazoa; phylum Chordata; class Mammalia; order Artiodactyla; family Ziphiidae; genus Mesoplodon; species Mesoplodon bidens. Next base: position 86,658,522 of record NC_138166.1, read on the forward strand.
GAAAGTTCTACAAAAAGCTGTTTAAACTGGAACTGACAGCGTCTCTTCAAGTAAAGATGGAAGGAGCTGCAACGAGAAACTGTGATACAGGGCAAGAAGCCGGCGTTGGGGCTGCACAGCAAGCCCTAGAGGGTAGAGGCAGGGTCCGCCGCAGGAGCAAAGAATCCTTAGAGAGGGTCTGACCCAGAGCACCGTGCCAGCATCCCGTCACACACGCGTCTGCACACACACACACATAGACACACGCCCCTACAGCGCTGGGGCGTTCGGAGAAGAAACAGAATTAGTTCAGACTGTGAACCATTGATCCTGTAGAGGAAAAATGAGATTTTTGTTCCTGCTGTTCTTTTAATTAAAAGTTAGCTCATAAATCAAATACCTTGTTTCCAGGCTGCAGGAGGTGGTAGGAGGAATCCCAAGCTTTTCCGATCTGAGCATGCCCTGGGCCCCCTTCCCTCACCCACATTAGGCACCCCGCCCGTTACAGCACTTCAGTGTAGTAGCAGCCCAGGGAGGAGCCAGGGGTGGCTTCCTGAAGTTCTTCCAAAGAGATCCGGAGCGTATACGTGCGCGCACACACACACACACACACACACACACAATTAAATCCCACAAGGACTGGTTAGTGCATCTATTTGGAGCCTCCGAGGTTTCCCCTGAGACCTTCTACCCTCTGCTCTTCTACCTTGCCTGGGTTCACATGAGTGATATCCATGGAGTTTGAAGACTCTCCTTAGAAGTTTACTAAGCACAGAAAATCATTTGATCCTCACCATCTTCTTTTTTCCTCGTTTTTTCGTCCTACTGAATCCAGGACTGCTCTCCAGATGTGAAGAACTATTCTCCTCAGCTCATTCATACAAGAGACGGAGGGTGCACACATTAATATGCTAGTTACTCAAAAGGTGAAATACATGTAGGCAAACAATTTGCCCAAAACCAGGAGTGCAGCCAGCAACAAAGTCGAGATTGCCCAGCTGTCGGTTCCAACTCTTCCTGTGACATGCCGCTCTGGTTTTAGCAGTTAAGAGGCATGGACAACCCCTGATACAGACCTGGGCAGATGCTTGGGCACGAAGCCTGTGGGGATGCCTAGGAGCGAACGTGGGAAGCAGCAGGGTAGCATCAAGTGGCGCCTTTTGCCGCTTCTTGCCTTCCTCTGGCTAAGAGAATGGCTGCCATGACCACGGAGGGAGTTTATCACTTTTTCGTTTTCAAGCTACTCCTCACCAAAGCATCTTAAAGCATTTGTGCACCCTCACTCACATGCCTTCATCTTCTGGGGAGAAATGAGGACAAAGGAAGGGGACCCCTTAGAAGAAAGGGAATGAAGAGAGAGTTTTGTTTTAGCTTCCTTTCTAGAATCTACCCATGATGCCATGAGCCTCTCTCTCCCTGTGTCCCCTCACCCAACCCAGCTATTTCCCTCTGATCCTGCCCCGGTCAGAGAAAGAGTCCAGACAAAAACAAAGGTCAAACAAGGAGCAGAGTTCCCCTTTCCCCTGTCCCCAGACCCAAGTCCCTCAAAAACAATCAGATTTAAAGCATGGAGATTAAATTACCAGTAAGCTAATTATGGGAATCACACTTAGGCTGGCTGCCGGGAAGCGAGGTCAGCAGGCAAGAGGCATTAAAATTAAAGGCAGATGCATGAAGCACTTCAAAAAGCAACTGGGAGACTCATTACCCACCCATCCCCCAACCACACACACACACACACACACACACACACACACACACACACACACACACACACGAGAATGAAACCACTCTGATATTTGAGGCGCTGTCCATCTGGGCGATAGTCACAGCATCTGACAGCTAAATAGCTCCACTCTGTCATCATCTAGAAGCCAAAGTGGGCAAGTCAGAGGTAAACTGATTAGATGGCATGCTGCTAATTTCCCAGAGAGCACGTGAGGGAGGTGGGCGGGGCTCAGTCCAAGAGGGCAGATCACAGGGAGGACCAGCCCCAGGCTTGAGCGCAAAGAGAAGGGTCTGGAATCTGAACTATGGCACAAAGGAAAGTACCTACAAAAGAAAAACAGACTCACAGACATAGAGACTTGCGGTTGCCAGGTGGGTGGGCCGGGGCGGGGTTAGGGAGAGGGATGGACTGGGAGTTTGGGGTCAGTTGATGCAAAGTATTACATTTAGAATCGATAAACAATAAGGTCCTACTATGTAGCACAGGGAACTGTAGCCAATCTCCTGGGATAGACCATAATGGAAAAAAATATAAGAAAAAGAACGTATGTATGTGTATAACTGAGTCACTTTGCTGTACAGCAGAAATTAGCACAACACTGTAAATCAACTCTAATTCAATAAAAAAATTTTTTTAAAAAGAGAAGGGTCTGGTTCCTAAGTGTGTGTGCACACATCAGCATGCATGGGATTAGGTACATGTGCATGTTTATGACATGAATGTGTATGTATGTGTGGGAGAGGGCTCACAGTCATGCATATGTGGGTATATCTCTTACCCACCTGAAAATAGAAGGTGAAGAGCTTGGAAAGGATCAGAGGGCTCCTCCTAGCATATTTGCAGCAGGGCAACTCCTTACAAGCTTTCTGTGATTGCCAAGCCCCTTCCAATCAGTGCCACTAGCTCAGCCAGGAAAATACATATCATTTTACCCAGTTATGGATGCTCAATGACTCCTCAGACATCATCAATGTGATGTAAGTGTAAGACATGTCAGCCAAAAAACTGGCAATCTACAGAATGAGGTTGAGGGCTAAAAATCAATGTTTTTCAAACCAATCTGCAGGACGGCTTCCTCCATTCAGGATTCCAGCTCTGCAATTCTGCCTTTTCCTGAGAGGAGCAGATGGCGGGGAACCCTGACAAGGAGGTCTGTGAGCTGGTCCTGAGTCAGTAGTCAGCTTTGGAACCAGAGTTCCCAGATTGGGTTTCTTGCCTGGAGGATGAATTTCAAGGGCCAGAGGTCCTGCCTATGTCCAGAGTGAGTGTTTTGGAATTCACAGTCAGAAAAGCAGAATTCAGAGGGGAAGTAGGAGAATTTTGAGGGGTTAAATTAATTTGGAAGCAATGGGGAAAATTCATTTGGAAGGCTCCATTTAATTGTAGTTAAGAGAAACAATGTAATAAATTTGGATAATTTAATTATCCCAAGAGACATCTGCTGAACACAATCTAATCTTTGTATTTAAGTAGAAAAGTACCCTCACTCTGTAGGAAAACTGGATGCAGGGAAATACAAACATCCAGAGCCTGACTAATGGAACGAACTGAACAATTCTAATTTCAGTTTCAGAAGAAAAAGCAAATCACAGGAAAACAAGCTGACAGAGGATTGCATTTTTTAAAAAGTCTCCAACACTATGTCTGGGCTTGATGACGTAAAATCAGCCACATCCTGTATTTTTCATACCTCTTCTCCAATATTAAGTAAGAAGATACCATGTGCTCATTAACTCAAGAAACACCTAACACACTACGGATGGACCAAGTCGATGTGTCTTGATTCAGTGCGATGTTCACAATAAGAATCCTCAGAGTAAACTGTATTATTGACAAAATATTCTCTGCCCCTCCCTCCCACCTCCCCACACATATATGCACCAGGCCTCTTCCTGTGGCGAGGATACACTCTCCACACCATTCCCTTTGGCTTAGCCAATAATATGTGAGGGACAATGACATGTGCCACTTCCAAGCAGCAGCATTAACAGCCATCTCTCTTTTCCTTCTGCCAGGAAGAAGATTGGTATGTCTTCAGCTTCTGTCTCAAATAAATGACATAGAGCATAGCTGCTACCAAACCAGAGTGGACATAGACATGAGCTGGAAACGAGCTCATGCTGTTGTTGTAGCCACTTAAATTTGGGGGTCATTTGTTACTGCAGCATGACTTAGCCTAAGCTAGCTGATACACCTATACTTACACACACACACACACACACACACACACACACACACACACACACAGGTACTATAAGACCCTAAGACCCAAGAGTCACCCTTCAAATACATCTTTTACTTAGCGTTTGTTACCTTCAGGGAAGCACTGTGCTGGGCACCTATCTCTAACTGGGAAAGGCTTAGAAACGTTGGGGGAAAGATCCAGATGTGTTAATAAATGTATTTTTTATGGGAAGAAAATGAACAAATTCCTCTCAGGAAGAATTCTCAGATTTTGAAAACTTCTATTGCCTATGATTTCTGGGTAATCAAAATGTGACTGAATAAAAACTCAAGTTGGTAAAATAGATACATTCAGAGGCTATTAATTTTAGAAAAGGATTCTTCAGTTTAGAAAAGGATTTATTGGTTCCTTTGATGAACTCGTATCTCTTAAGCCCGTGACCTTTCCATCAGGTTAAGAAGCCCACAACCTAGTTGAGGCAATGAAGCAGTCAGTCTACCTGCATCAAGGTGGCCTTGACCCTGCCCAGCTCATGGAGGAGTCTAGCACCCCAGCTGCCACAGTGGCACTTGAGGCCAACAGCGTGCAAGTTCAGGTCCATACAGGGCCTCAGCTGATCTTGCTTGATTAAACCTCGTGGGATCTAAGAAAGATGGATTCTGTGAATGAGGTTTAAAATGTTAATTTCCTCTCCCAAGCCTGGTATGTCTGGGGGAAGACCCAGAAGAGCTTTAATCATAAAGATTAAATAAGACATTCCATGCATGCTCATCTAAAGCATTTAAAATATGGTTATAAGTACATACAACTTCTCAAAAAGCCTGTGCACCCATCATGAAAAATATCTGTAAAGGGATCCTGTATCTGGTAGAAAAGCATGGATAAATGCTGTGCTCTTTTGGGGAAGGTGGGACGAAAGGGAAGGAGCTGAGTGAACACTGTGGGGAATGCTGGCAAGTTAGCAGAAGGACCAAGTTAAAGAATTTATCTACTCACAGATCTTTAAGAAGGAACCAAATGTATCTAACCACCTTCACTGTTATCAGAAACCACAAAGCCTGTAAGATACCCATGTGATTTTAGGTATAATCCTGCCTGAAACAACACTTGGCAACTGAGATTCCCGCTGGGAAGACCTGGAAAGCAGCAGGATTTGGTGTAACTTGTGGATGCAGTGATGAGAGCGGGTCATAAGGTGGCTTCAGCATCATTCTGGTCTCTCAAGTCCAAGCATTCATTGAGGGCACTCTCAAGTTCGGCTCCCCCAGCCCCGGCACACTCTCAATCTGGTGGGAGAAGTGAGTGGTTAAGCAGAAAGACAGGCCATCTCCCTGGCGAGAGCGGAGTGGGGGAGCCTCTTCCTGTATGTCTTCCCTTCCACCCTGCTTGCTTCCAAGGCCTCTGGAGCCTTGGGGGAGAGGGGGGAGGAACGTTCTGGAAGGGGACTCGAAGGAGGTCCCAGCAGAAAAACTAGGATGAGGGGAGGCACTGGGGATGCCAGAGAGTGGCCCTAAGGAAGGGAGAGACTGTGGAGGGGGGAGGACCCCTGAGCCAACACCCACTGCTCATGGACCCACTCGTTGGCCCACTTTTCCTAATAAGACTCACACGGGCACCAACAGGGCAAAGCAGGTCAACAGAGTAAACCATCTGATCACAGTGTCCCTCAAGCCACCAAATCTATAAAGAAATCATGGAGCCAGAGCTGCCTCGTGACTTACTACCCTACAGTCATCCGGGGTAATTGGTCAAGATAACATCTGAGAGTGGACCTGCCTGTGTTAAGAGTCCAATGCTGCACAGCAACAGGCAGCAAAGGTTAAGAGCTGAGAGAGTAAATGTGGGGTGAGTAGGTCCAGGACAGAAAAGCCAAGAGGCTCGGGTGGAGGGGACCGGCATTTAGAAAGAAAAAGAAGGTTGGAGGGACTGGTGGAGATAGGTGCTAAAATGACCAGGGGTCTAAGGAGATGGTATAATTAGGTCCTCAGCTGCAGAGGACTTGCCAAGCAGTTATGGGATATGACTCAGTTTGCAGCTGTCTAGCAAATGAGTAAAGACAGGGATGTTGGCTGAGCAGCAACAGGAAAAGTAATCAAGAACCACTACACACAGTCCCACAGGCTGTTCGGAGAGAGAATTCTAGTGAGAACCCCAAAGACAAACACCCCAAATGAGTCCTGGGTGGCAGGTCAGTGGTAAGTGGAAAAGCACAGCTTGTTTCCCGGAAAACTTTGGGCCCTTCCCCAAGGCCACTGCCCACTCTGCTGCGGGATGGGCTCCAGCATAATTGCCCCTCGAGAGGGAAGTTGTCCATGGAGGGAGGTTGGTGATGCGAAAGAGGCTGTGTAGGGGGGAGCCCCACAGTCTCTCAGGTGGGAGCCTCTTCCTTGGTATTTCAATTTAGCCGGAACCCTTGAGACTCAAAATGTGAGGGGCGGGACTTCCCTGGTGGCGCGGTGGTTAAGAATCCACCTGCCAATGCAGGGGACACGGGTTTGATCCCTGGTCTGGGAAGATCCCACATGCTGCGGAGCAACTAAGCCCATGTGCCACAGCTACTGAGCCTGTGCTCTAGAGCCTGTGAGCCACAACTACTGAAGCCCGCATGCCTAAAGCCCGTGCTCTGCAACAAGAGAAGAGTTCCCTTCTCATCCTCTTTCCTGCCAGCTCTAATTCACAGGAAAATGACCCTTTCCTAAAAGCTAGGTAATCCTTCAAAGAGATCAGTCAGGAGGCATGGATTCTCCGTGGACACCGAGCTCTCATCAGTTCCCGACTTGAAACGTAAGTCTCTCTCATCCACCCTTATAAACCACCACTGTTTCCATAAGATCGGCAGAGCCCCCAGGACGGCCCCCACAAGCTCCCAGACCTCCTGCTGAGAATGGTGGGGCACCCTCTGGCCCTGTGGGAGTGGCAGGCCACTTCGCCCCATCCTGCTCATCCTCTGGGTTCTCTACTATGTCAATCAAAACCTCTGGGAGCCAGCAGTCAGGATTCAGTGCTGGGGCCACATTGGTTCCTGAGCAGGGCTGTGCCCCTTCCTGTATCACTACAACTCAACTTGAACTTTAAAAATATTGGTTCCGGTGTCCTTGATGGTCCATAAACAAAGCCCTCGTGTGGCAGGCAGCCTCTAAGATGACCTCAATGACTCCTGCCTCCTGGTATTCCTGCTTTGTGGACGCCCCTCCCCTGAGTGTGGGCTGGACCATGTGACTAGCTTCTAATGAATAGGATGATGCAAAAGTGATAGGATGACACCTCTGAAATTAGCAAAAAGACTGGCTGCCATCATGCTCGCCATCTCTTGTTGGTTCTCTCTCTCAGCTGCCATGTGGTGTGAGCGGCCGTCACGGAGAGGCCCACATGGCAAGGGACTGATGATTCCAGTGAGGACCTGAGGCCTTGTACTTCCACGTGCTTGATCTTGGAAGAGGATCCTCTCCCAAGGATCCTCTCCCTCTCCTCAAGTCCGTCCTTGAGCCTGGAGATGGTGGCTGCCCCAGCCAACACCATGACTATAGTCTGTGTGCAACCCTGAGCCGGAGGACCTAGCTAAGCCGGGCCTAGAATCCTGCCCCACAGACCCTGTGAGATAAGTGTTGTTTTAAGCCTCTATGTTTCAGAGTCATTTGTTACACATCAATCCATAACCAATACATTTGTGTCCCCTGGGGACAGGATAGAAGGCATGGAGTGAACGCAGGAGACTCGAGGAGCTCTTTTAGAAGTCACTGTGAACGCCTCTATGAGAAACCAAAGCTGCTGGAAAGAGCACCAGGACACCACCAGGAAGTAAGCCCAGTGGCCACATTCACAGAAAGTCACTTGAGAACAAGTAGGAACTATAAGCAGACCCCTAATCAGAGCTTCAGCTGGTGGGCTCTGAGTCAATCTGGCTACCACTGCCTTCCCCACCCGTGGTCCTGTCCTTGCTGAGAGCTGCCACTGGTATCACCATCTGGATTCTATTCTCTTCCCATCCAGAGTCTATCAGCTATGAGCCCAACAGTGAGGGGACCGTTTACAGCTGGGGGCCCACCTCCTCCTCTTGCCTTCTGCTTCCTCCCTCTTCCTCTGGTACATCATGTCTTTTATCCTTTCCCATATTTGTTGTCTTGGTTACATGGCCAGACTCCTGATATGCTGCTAGTTTTCATTTTAATGATACGTTCTTGTAAAGCACAATATTTTACTTCAATTGCATGTGTCATTGGATGAATTCCTCCAGCGCGTCTGGCATTTGAGCATCAGCTGACTGAGTGCGCTCTATGATTTGGGGTGTTTCTGCAGCACTTTCTTCAATGTTCATGTCTGCGTTTTAATTTATAATCAGGATCATTCTACACAAATGTATATATATATATATATATATACACACAAGCACATATGATTCAAAAAAATGGCACACATGTATCAATTAACCTTGAACTGGCAAAGCTCACCTAAAACCATCTCCTTAAATCATGTGCAGTAGCAATGATCATTTGGAAAATAGGATGATAAATGTTTCCAGGGTAGTATTTTCTGGGGATCTCAAAGTGTGTCTCAAGAGGACACCAGGAGGAGAATGAGTCTAAGCCCCAGCTCTTGGCATCGAACTGCCTTAGGAAGGGCTGCAGCAGATGTGAAATTGGGAGGACACCACCCCAACCCCACTCAGGTCAGCACTGGTGGCCACTTGAGATCCCTACCAGGGACCTGCAGGGACAGTGGGTGAGCCTCAGGGCCAAGTAGTGAAAAGTAGGATAGGATAAGAAAATAGTGCCAGTGAGGACACATTTACGCAAAAAGGATGGTTGAGTGAGGGCTTGATATTGTGCAAGAATATAAGATATACCCAAGAGGAGACTGCCAGGCTTAGCTGGTTTCCATATCTCCTGGGTACAACATGGACAAAAAGGCCTACGACCGAGCGGAGGAGATTGAAACGAGGTGGGAGGAGGACCGTGAGAAGTGGATGGGTGGGCACAAGGTGAAGCTTGTCTAAAGGCCAGTCCCAGGATCCCCAGGCTTGAAGGACTGAGGACCCAACAGCTGTCTCTCTGTCCCTGCTCAGATGTAAAGTCAGAGGAAGGAGGGGGCCCCCCTGGAACATCTGCTGTGCTCTTCTGTCTACGACACCCTCATCCTCAGCCTCCCCCTCACTTAACTCACAGGTTAAGATCTATACAGGCTTACTACTTGCAAAACCAGGGGTGGGAAACGCAAAAAAATAACATGAGGAAAATAACCAAAAAAAAAAAGAAAAGAAAAGAAAAAGAAGCTTTGATGGACTTCTCCCATAATGGAAATTGTCCAGCATTGATTCTTCCATATTTCTCTTCTGCTTGGGTATCTAAACACATGCAAACTGACCAGCAGCTCTGGTTTGAGAAACTCCTAACATGTCAGAGCAAACTGACCAAACCCTACACCAGGTACACTCGGCCTCTGCTCTGATGGCAGGGCCCTGGGCAAGCTGGAGTTCCAGCTGTATCTCTATTGGATTTTGTGATGCCTCCAGCCATCTGGAGAGCCTCCCGGGGCATGAATCTCTTTTTAGTTAAAGTTGATTTAAATTTCCAGGTGAATGTTAAGGAGAATTCTCAGATACACTGAGGAAGTTTCAGGGCAGGGGCCGCGCATCTCTGACCTGGTATTGCTCTGTGACTCAAGCATTACAGAAACACATACACACAGCACCCACTCCTGAGAACTTATGTTCAGAACGACACAGCTTCAGGTGGGTCTCCCTCCACCTCTGGCTGGTTGCCTTTCTGGACCCACGGTCAGGGCCTACAGAACATGAGCAAATCAACTTCAAATAGGCTCAGACAGAGAAAGACAGATATTGTATGTATCACTTATGTGTGGAATCTTTCAAAAATAGGATACAAATGAACTTATATACAAAACAGAAATAGACCCACAGACATAGACAACTTATTATTACCAAAGGGGAAAGGCGGGGGAGGAATAAATTAAGAGTTTGAGATTAGCGTATACATACTTCTATATATAAAACAGATAACCAATAAGGAGCTACTTATTGGCATAGCACAGGGAGCTATGCTCAGTGTTTTGTAACAATCTGTAAGGGAAAAGAATCTGAAAAACGAAAAGACAGATAGATACGTATAACTGAATCACTTTGCTGTACACCTGAAGCTAACACAACACTGTAAATCCACTACATTTCAATAAAATAAAATAAAACAAAATGTAAAAATAATTCAAAGAGGCTCAAGAAAAAAAAATTAGGAAGACTGAATTAATCTGCATGACAATTCCCAAGAAGAATGACTTTGTGTTATCTACTGCTATTGACCCTCCATGCTGACACACACCCAGTTCCTATCCAGAGGGGCTGGTATGGCGTGGTTTGCCCGTGTGTGTGCTCACATGTGCACACACACACACCCTACCACAAGCCAGCAGCAGGGCCAGCCAGGGTTCTGCTTAAAACATCCACCAAGTGTCCTGCCCCTTCCTGTGAGCGGTTCAACCTAACAAAACACCCAGTAAAGATGCAATCACAAAATGAAAGGAGCAAGCACACCTCAAGTAGAAGTTTATGATGTTTTGGTTCACAATGAACATTACTCTCCCCCTAATGTCAGGCAGTAATTCACTGCTGAACAGCAGCCATATAATATGATCACTTAGGGGTAAAAATGTAACAGAGACAGAGAAAGCAGGGTGGACTTATGGCTGGAATATTCAAGCAAAGAGGTCTTGTCCTTCTGAGGCAACACTGACCTCGTTACCCCAAGCTGGTTCAAAGTTTTCCAGATTTAAACGGACATCTTAAGGCAAATCAGGATGGTGTTTGCCTTAAGAGTTTTCCCTATAGTTGAAATTGCAATAGTCTGTGACTTATTCCTCACTTCCTAGGCACCTCCTCATGACTGAAGCATTTATGTGCCACATTTCTTAACAGCCCATGGAAAAGGATGCCAATGCCAGCTGTAGCACACACACATCAGAAAAAATAAGACGTCCAAATTGGTACTTTCCTCACCTCCTTTCCCCCTGCCTCATGTGACGTGTGCACTAAAGGAGTGAAATTATGGTCATCAGAGACAAGGTCGCAAATGATGGGGACCCACACCTTTCAAACAAAATGAAAAGGCAGTAATTTTGAAGGCAGCCCATGGATAGCTACAGCCTAGCTCCTGGACCCCTGAAACTCACAGAAAACTCCCTTACTCTTAGCAAACTTCCCAACCCCCTTCCACCCAGCCTTCCCACCTTGAGTCCCTTGTCATATTGCAGAGAACTTCTGCGAGGCCCTTGATACACACGGGAGATTATTACAGGGCTCAGAGAAACCAGCTCTATAATTACGGCGACAGTGTGATTTCCATTATTCTCGCCCCCTGGTTTCAGTAGCTCACAAAACTTCCTGCTAAGTCCTCCTGCAGTCCAAGAGCTTTTCATGGCTGGGCCTCTGCCCAAAAGGTGAATGGGGTCCTGATAACCTCTGGGAAAAGCAAGGCAGAGTTATTACAAGGAAAGGGGAGTGGTGCTCAGTGAGCAAGGATGCTGGGAAATTCTATTGTTTAGAAAAAATAAATAAACTGGCCAGTTTCGCTTTTTATTATTTCAAACAACAGACTCGGCGGCCCGGCTTTCCTTTACCAACTCAGACTGTCCCCCTGGGCCAGCTGTGCTGAGTCTGCAGGAGGGTAGCTGAGCTTCAGCTAAACTATTAAAAAGCCTCCCACTCAGAGCTCGTGGAGCAGAAAGTTTGGCTGCCCTGATGGCCTGGCTTTCCCCGGGAGGGCCACTGGCTCATTCCCCTCCACGTGACCCTCTGGTCTTACCTCTCAAATGTTTATGCTTCACCAGTCCCACTATAGTTCTGGAAATTAAATGTAATGTCCCAGGTGGCTGAAACCGAACTGTTCTTATATAAGCCCTCCCACCCCCCAGAGTAAAAGATGAGAAAGGCCAGCCCACGGTTTATAAAGTCCCAAGGCTCCTGGTCAGGTGTTGCCTGTCATTGCTGGCCTGGCTGACCTCTGGGGACACTTCAAGGCAAGGCTTTGCCCACAGCCTGCCCCATGAGGGATGTCTGTGTGCGCTTGGCCTGCCCAAGCTCCCGGAGGTGTCCTCAGCCCACACTCGTGGAGATGGGCTGCATTCTCACCTCCCCTCAGGAGGCCGGCTTCCACAGGGGAGAGGGAGCCAGCCCCCATGAGCCTCTGTCCACCCTCTGACCAAGAGCACACATTTGCAAGTTGACCGTCTTGGGTTTACGATGCAGCCATGGCCAAGAAACATCTTCCCCCCCGCCGCCAAGAGAAAACAACTTTCTGTTCTGTTACGTGCACTGAATTTTCAAAGTTTGTTTCACTGACACCATATACCAACCAGCTCAGACAACAGCAGAAAAAAACAAAAACAAAAACCTTCTACAGGGTCTACTTGGTCTGGCCAGAAAGTGAAGGATCCTCTGGCACCTGGTAGGAAGTTTAGGGGGTGGGCATCTTTCAGCACATTGCAGGAAGTCACCTCTCCCTTGCACTGAGATTGGGCTCAGTAGAGACAAGAGCTAAAGCACCCCAAATTTCCTTGCTTACTTATTTACCCTCAACAGTACTTATTCACCCATCAGGGCAAGCAAAGCAGGTCAAGACATTTCACTGTGTGAACTGCATATGGGAATGCTTTTGGTATTCAGACTTCGCTTTGCCAGCAAATCAAATTCCTTGACTACTAGTGAAGAATGGAGTCATATGAGCAACTAATGGAAACATCCCCGCAGTCCCTGCTCTACAGCCCGTGGACTTCCCTCCTTGATTTATACTGAGGCTTATCAGACACAATTTCAGCAAGCTTGGTTATCTGATTTCCTAGCTCACTGAAAGCTGGAAGCCGCAGACTGAGGGAGGAAGAAAGGCGCTGATGTGGACCAGCACTTCCTGGCAGCATCTGGAAGTGCTGAGTGACACGGTACGCTAGAAGAAGAGCCGGGAAGACTACAGCAATCAAACACAACACACCTACACCTCCCAGCATCTTCCCTGGGCGTCCGCGAACCCCGTTCAACATGTGAGTAATAATCTAAACGAGAAGGTCAAGGCAGCAAGAAAACATTCAATTGTGTTTAATATATTCTTCACAGAAGGCAGACCATAAAATGTAATTCTTAAAGCTATATGGATGATGGTTAAATTATTTGTTAACTTGACACAGAAGGCAGCACACTACGATGAGGTGGGCAATCCCAGATGCGTGGCGTGTTGCCTGCATCACCCTTGCAGTGTGCCATGGCGTTTCCCCAACATATGTTTCTTCTTCCAGCTGCTATGCATGTAACTGCTCCACACACATTCCCAACCCCCACACACTCTGCTCCCCACCTCTCCCCCTCCAGCCCCACTGCCTGTTCCACAGAGACGTACACTCTAAAGAAAAAAACAACTGCTGAAATGGGCTGTCACACAGTAGGATGGGAGAACAGGCACAGTCCCTAGATTTGCAGAGAGCACTTCCCCTTGACCATCAAGCTAACACCCACAAACACAGCAAAGAGAAAAGCAGCCATCAAAATTCAGTCTCAGATCTGGCAGTGCTGCTTTATCCATCTGAATCACACAATGTCCAGTTAATTCCAAGGGAAGCCTAATTAAAACAAGCAGGATCTCCACATGGAGTCATCAATATTTCCCAGGGAAAAGACTCAAGTACGATGATCAGCCAACAGAAAACAGGACCTACTGCCTAGAGTCTTAGAAAGGCTTTTAATCCAAGTAAGGAGGGCACCCTATGGGGCCAGCACCAACTCACTGAGATGAGAACCCAAGCAGAGGTGGACGAGAAAATAGTTCTAGATAGCTAGGGGCCCCCAACACGGCGGATGGGCCAAGGCCACCCAGTGCCCCTGAAGCCAGCAAGCTTCTGAAGAACGAGGAGGAAAACTCACGTCCCCAGATCACTCCCCCTAGGGCAGTTCTGTGCCCCCAGAACATCCAGGGTTTCCCCGTCCCATGACTTGGCTCTTAGCCCTAACAGCAACTCCAACAGGTACTACACTTTCCTCTGTTGGTTTCCCTGAATGGAGTTCAGATGGATGCACCAGCCAGAAGGGCTGAAGCAGGAGGAACAGGCATACCCCTTGCCTCTGTCCATCCTCCACAACCACTCAGGCCTCATAAAGCTATTGCCTTGGGGCATAAGCCCAAGTTGGACAGAATACACCATATTCAGAATGGCCCAGCAACCTGGAGATGCACACCTCTCAGGAGAACACCAGCCCAATGGAAGAGATGGATCCACACACTCACCCACTGTGAGTCCCACAACAACCCTGCATGTGAAGGCACAGAAAGGACAAGAGTATCATTGATGACCTCAACAGCAACACAGCTCCTTAGCTCAAACCTGTATCATTGCCAACCAGGTCCAAGGTAGTAAAAGAATGCAAGAGAACATCCATCCTGGCGGGGACAGGCTGTCTCCACAAGAACCAAAATGACGACACCTTGTCCTACCTTCTTCAGCTTGCCACTTTTGGTGCCCACGAAGGCCAGAGAATGATTCTTGTAGACGTATGCGATGACAGAAGTCATGCGGTCCCTGTCCTCCGTGAAGACGGGGATGCCACGCACCATCTCAGACACGCCCAGGGGGGCGTTCATATCCAGGCCACAGAAGTTGTCATCGATGGTTAAGAGCTGAAAAGGAAGGAGGAGGAAAATGAGAAGCGAGCACCAGGGCAATGGGTGGAGGTACTGAGTCAGAGAACTCTGGAGCTAGAAGAATCCCTACAGATGGATCATCTGTTATAAATCCCTCCTTTATTACATGAAAAACTCAGCTCCAGAGAAACTAGGTAACCCGTCAACAGTCATCTAAGTAGGTTGCAGGACCATGGCAAAAAGTCACAGATCCCTGGAGTCTCTTTACACTATACGCCGTGGTCTCCCTGCCCCTCCTCCAACCCCTCCAGGCACCATCTTGGTAGTTTAGATGGCCCATCATCACCATCCCTTGGGAAAGCACTGGGCCAGCACCCATGGGCATGGGCTCCACACAGCCTTGCTGGGGAGCGAGAGCGGCGAGGTCTCCACATCTACACACTTACTGCTGAGCAGACACACAGACGAGGACTCGAACGTGTGGAACAGAGAACTAGGAATGTTAACACATGTGCGACAACACCATGGCAGAGACATGTACAGACAATCGGTCGGGGAAAGGAGGAATGGGAGGACTGGAAGGTTTGTGGATGAACTCAGCAGGCCCCAGGTGCCTCACTGTGTCCCATTTCAGGCTCTCTGCTTCTTTTAGAACACGGCGAAGGAGGGCAGGCAGCCTGACCTTGTCATACCTTCACCAGCATTTCCCAAAGTGTCTTCCATGGAACCCCAGTCCCACAAGATCTTCTACCATAAACGGGCTCCTTGGGCAAATAATTTTGGGAAATGTACTGAAACGCAGTGCATTCTAACACCATGTAAGACATTCCTAATTGTTACAAGAAGGGTCTGTAAAGTCTTTTTAGGAAGAAATATGTTTAAAATTCTCTCAGCATTTTATTCCCTAAACCACTTTTTTGACCGGAACACCTCTTAGCATCCCTTAAAGAGACTATTTTCCCAGGTACCCTGTGGGACACACTGACCCAACTCTTGCTTCTGACTCTGGGAGAATTTCAGGAGTCAGGGAAGAAGCAAGAAAAACCTTTGGCCCATTTCCCTGTCCCCCCAAGTGTTTTAGCTGAAATTCTCCCAGTTTTATTCCAGGCTCCCAGACCCCCATGTAAGCAGAAGGTCACAGCTAGGGAGTCCTACTGGGGAGTGTAGAAGACCTTGACAATGGCTGGTGAGGGGTCTCCAGAAACCTCCACTGAGCAGCTTTGGGTTGGCACAGATCTCCCCGAGGTGCTAGGATCCTGCACTGGATTTCCCCTTTTTTCTCAGAAGAACTGTGTGCTCTTAGAAGACTCATTCCATCTCCCTGTGCTTTTATTTTCCACTCTATAAAGATGAAGGAAACAACCTCTGCCTTTTGATGAGCTTCCATAAAGCCTATAGAGTTCATGCCTGTAAACGTCTTAGGACCTTGCAGAGAAAAGAGTGAAATAAAATACAAGGTGTCATTTTTTAAAGGCTTCAATCCAGCCAAAGGAAGAGGCATCTGGAGAACCAGCAGGCAGGCTATTGCCAGCGGAGCTGCGTGCAAACGGCCAACGCTGCGCTTTCCAGGGATGCGGGGGTTCCCTCAGCTCTCGCCCAGCAGTGCTGCCCATCTCAGGGAAGACAATGTGCTGAGCACCGACACCCTCCCTCTCATTGTGGTGGGAGCAGCCAGGGCAGGGAGGGAGAGAGCATGGGCGGGCTCGGCAGGCCACGTGCAGAGCAGACGACTGCACCACGGCTGGCATTGCCTCTGGCCTCTATTGCAGGGTCTGGCCCAACAGCCCGGACCAAACGCACCCCACCCCTTCAAAAACAACTATAGGAGTCAAAGGTGGGAGGAAGCTTTCAAGGTCTAGTCTGATCTTTATGGTTCTTTCCTAAAATGAGGAAATGGGGGCGGGGGGAGACAGAGTGGAGAGAGAAAGAGATGGACAGAAGAGAGGAAAGAAAAATCCAGACAAAGAAAGGGCAGACAGTGTTTTCTCCCTGCTGGACGTAACTGCCGTGACCTGCCAAGCATTCAGAGGGCAGCTTAGGAATCTTCATGGCCTTGCATGTTCCTGCCTCTGGTTCAGAAGGAGTCCTCATCCTGGACTTTCTAGGCCCTGAACTGTGCTGCTGGGACTTCTGCCATTAGCAAAAGGACCTCACCCATTACAACCCATTTCCCAAGTAGGTGAGACCGAATGATTGTCTGCTCCGCACAAGGGGATACTGAGGCAGGGAGCGAGGCCGTCCATGCTTCCCACCGTCCCTGGCACAAACACACGCCTTATTGACCTGATAAGGCTAGGCCGTTCAGCCCCCCGAAACTACATTTCTGAGTGGTCAGTTTCCAAATACCATTCTTCTTCGCTGGGCAGAACACGAGATAAAAACCAACCACGTACAAAAAGAGAGTGTGCATTCAGCCAGCTGCCACGTTAAATCCCTGCTTGCTCAGGGGCAGAAAGTCAGGGACTTGCAAGTCTCTGCCACTGCAGCATCTTGCATGTCAAGGGGCCAAGTGAGGACAGCTCAGCCTGGTGGCCTGGCAGCTAGGACTCTACTGGTTTCAGCTCATGACAGCTCCCCGTGAGGCCCCATCAGGAGGCAGGTCTCGGGCTCCTCACCTGTACCTGACAGGTACACCCCACATTGCCTACCTCGTAGTATTGTCATCAGGCTCAGATGAGGCAAAGGGGACAACTGGGGCTCCTACCGTGGTGCTGAGATTCCAGGGACGATGGCTTCTCACCCAGGCTCACCTGTGCCTCGATTTCTCCCTCTGAGCGGGGCCCCAGGTGATGAAGGGGTGATGGAGGCCTTTGACCAGGAGAAGCCCGGGTCTGCATGGATGCTGAGGCCCCCTGGCTATGGCGTGGGGTGGGAAGGGGCTTGCTCCTCATTTCCTCAAAGCGGGGGTGATAGGGGAGGGAGTTTTAACATTGAAGTCGGGGGAAAGCACAGGTCTCGCATTCACGGGCAGCTGAGCTGCTTCCCAGCCGCACATCTTGGCACAAGCTGCTCCTGTCCTCTGGGCCTCACCTTCCTTGACAGTAAAATAGCAAGACGGGCCCATCCCGAGGCCTAGGTGAGATATCAGGTGTGAAGACACCGGCTAAACTGGAGAGCCCTTCATTAAGGTAAGATGCGATTTCATGTTAATTTTTTTAATGGAAATCCTGCCCAGAACAGAAGTAGGATGGCGGCAGGGAGTGGCCCTTGCACGACAACCGCCCCCCCCACCCCCGCCCCAGAGCACAGCTCTCTAAGGACACCACCCGCTGAGTCTGAGCTGAAGCCACAGAGTAACAACCGCACTGGGAGCAGAGGAGAGGGGAGGGAGAGTCCCGCAGGGCCCGCAGACCTCGGGGGCTGGGGTGTAGGGAGCAGATGCCGGGCCCCTGGAAGGGAAGGCTAATGGGCGAAAGCCTTCCACGGGTAAGGGTTGGTGCAGATCCCTGAGCACCCTGGGCAACGGGGGAGGGAGCCTCTGCTATGGCCCTGGCCGAGCCCTCCCCTGGGCCCCTTAACGGCCAGATGAGAGCGGCAGCCAGAGGAGCCAGGAAGGGACTGGGCTCCGCTGTAAGCAGGGGCCCAGCAGGCCTGCAGGCCCAGATTGCACTTCTCCCCTGCCACTCCACAAATACCCACGGATGAGCTATGGCCACCGCTACAGCGCTTACTCATTCGACAGCAGCTTCATTCTTACCAAGGAAAGAAATTAGGGTCTGCTGCATGGGAATATATGTGGTAGGCAACCCTGTGAATAGACCTCAAGGCCTTAGACAGGGCCACACCCTCTGGGGTCCCTTCTGCCTCATCAGGAAGATACCAAATCTGCTTTCCATAAAGGTCCTCATGGGGTACCTGGCTTATAAATTAAGATTAGTGATCCACTGGATTCCAGGGACCAGGAGCTCAAGGATGGGACTGTGTTTTACCCATGTTTGTATCCTTAGCTTGGTTCCTGGTTCACAGGAGGTTAAGACATATACGTTAAATGGATAATGGATGGATGGATGGATAGATGACTAAATAAAGGCTTGAGTCTCACAGTGGCTGGCACTGTGGAACTAGAGTCAGAATGCCTAGGTTTGAATTCTGCTCCACCATTTAATGCTGTGTGACCTTGGGCAAGGTATTTAACTTCTCTGTGCCCCAGTTTATCACGGGTAGTATAGGGATAATAATAATAGCATATACTTCCCGGTGCTGTGGTGAAGATCAAATGAAGATCAAATGACTAATACAATTAGAACAATGTCTGGCACTTAGTAAGTGCTAAGAGAGTGTTAGCTCTTATTACTGTTGGTCAACCTTAGACAACTCAGATAACTTTTGTGAGTCTTAGCGTCTTTGGGGAAATTCATGATATCCACCTCGTAGAGGTGTGATCAAGATTAAAGGGGCTAATGTTATCAAGATGAAATAGCAAAGGTGGTGTTTCCTCAAGATCTGTCAGGCCCATGAGGCTGAATGAAGGAGCAGAGATACAGTCTTAAGATCCAGAAGAGTTGCGCTACTCATCAGAAATGCGAATTCTCGGGCCCCACCCCAGATCTACTGGATCAGAAACTCTGGATGTGGGGCTCAGAGATCTGTATCTTAACCCCTTCCCAGCGCTTTAGTAAGAAGCACCCTCCTAGATCACCATAGGCGTCCCTTCCTTGCTGAGGGTGCCATAGACCGGCCCAGGACAGAATGGCACGTGACAAGCATAACCACTGGAACAGGACCCACTGGACCCGGAGGGAGGGGCCCACGGCAGCCCCCCCGGAGCCGAGCAGCCGTGGTGGAGGTGGCGTGGGGAGCCGGAGCTGACACTCCAGATTACAATCTCACAGCTCACCGTGCTTCCCTCGCGGCAAAGGTTACCATGCAATTACGTGTCGCTACATTCAAATGACAGAGCAGTTACCGTTACTTTACCAATTACAGGGAAATTGCTCCCACTCTGCAGAGACTGGCACTCTGAAAAACTCTATCATCTCCACGAAAAGGGGATTTTAAATGCTGCCAGCATCCTTCCTCCGCAGTCTCCCCAGGTTCCAGGGCAGAGCTGCAAAGCAGCCACCCAAGGGCCCCCGCAGTGTCTGGTGGTCTCTGTGGAGACCCTCTGAGAAGGGCTGAAGAAGGGGGCAGACCTGGGAGACAATGAGGGCATCACCCTCCGACCCTGTGCCCCACCATCAACCTGACACCTGTGCCAACCCATCCTGTAGGCCTTGGGTGATGAGGTGGGGCAGGAACCCGATTCTGAGATCACTCCTCCTCCGATCTAGCACGGCCCCCAGCCTGGTTCCTGATGCACCCGCCTTGCCAGGTGGAGCTGGTTTAGCCCTGCCCTGCATTGCCCCACCTCTGCAGAAACCCCACATTGAGTCCTTATTATGGAAAGATCAGAACTAGGCCAGAGCTCAGTGGTCCAAAAGCAGTGCTAATGAGGTAAAGGTCACCAGGTCCATCCCCCTGTGGGCCAATTAGCTCAGCTCTGGGACCCGGTCTCTTCCATAGCCATAGGCTGCCCCTCTCACCCACGGCATCCACTGTTTGCAAATATCCCAAACTGATCCAGAGGAGGCTAACCAGATGAGTCTGCAGGGATGGACAAATGCAGCCGACTCCTCCAACTGGGGTTGCAGCCGCCGACTGCTCTGGGCCGGCAGCTGCAGTCTCTGAGCCCAGGATGGAAAATACAGTCAGACCTGGTCCTCCCATTGCTCACGGGTAGCTCCTGAAGAGAGAGGAGTCCTTCCATCTGGGAGCAAACCGGCTCTCCAGCCCTCTCTGAAGGCAAAAGTAGCATCCAGCCTCATGCAGAGGAGTCCTGAGCACCCCTGCGCCCACCCGCAAAGCTGGGAGGCCAGACCATTATGGGAGGAGAAGGCATCAGAGACCTTCCAAGCTCACCCACTGTGGGGCCTTCAGTTGGGCCTTTTTCCATCAAACTTTTGGTCTCTTAGGCTACTGGAACTCCCTGTTTCCATTAGGGGAAACTGAAGCACTAAATGAAGACAACGCTATTTACTCTTCTTCATTTATTACTTTGCTTAAGAATGTTTAGAAGGACCTACTAGGTACCAAGCACCAGGTGAGGACCCAACAGTATAAAGATGAAAACATCTCTGTTTCTGCCCCTTTCTCAGTGAGGGAGACAGACCGGGTCCATGACTAGACGAGGCCATGTATGCCCAGCTTCAGTTATGCACCTGGCGCTGTGGGGACAGAGGGCAGGGCCACAACTGCCGCGGGGAGCAGCAGGGTTTCGAGGAAGAAGTGACACTGGGGCTCAATTCTGGGTTCTCTGTCCAGGACAGTGCATGGCCAAGCTTTCACATACTGTGCCATTTCAAAGGAAAATGACTCAAGATCTTAGAATTCAATAGCCCCATTTTACAGAAGGGAAAAACTGAGGATTAGAGAGTGAAATGACCCCTCATGATCTATCACATTCCCAGACTAGATGGAAAAACTGGCATTACATGGAGGCTTCCTCCAGGTTGCTAGAGGGTGGCCCCAAAGGAACCGATTCCAGGATCAGGGAACCTACTGTCAGGATGAGAGGCTGCTCTGGGACAGTGCTTGCTTCCTTTTCTGCTGTCCAGGATGAGCCCTCCACCCTTCTGTGATCTCTGGGAGGAACTACCTCTCCCATCCCGAGGAGGCCCTTGGCTAGTCATCAGAGTGGGCTTCCTCCTTTCCTGGGCTGACCTATCCCAAAGGAAAGTGAGAGCTGAAGTTTAGAAAAGAAATACAAGTTAGGAGAAAAAGAAGGTGGAAGCCCATGAGGTGCCTGCTGATGTGGAAAAGAAAATGTCTTTAGATTCATGCTCAGCAGTCCTTAGATTCATGTCCCAAACATCTTCCCACTAATTAATTACACTTGCGCGCGCGCGCGCGCGCGCACACACACACACACACACACACCCCACCCACACCCCCCCCCGGGAGCTGACCAGAGCAGACCTCCACAGTGAATTACGCATGTGGGATTTCTTTATAAAGGGAGATATTGATCAGGTAAGTGTAGTAGCTCATGTCTACATACAGACCCCAGCTGTAAATCTCTGCAGTACAGGAAGATAATGATCTCCCACTTATTGGGGCCAGATCTCAAATAGAACCGCTGACCCCAAGGTGTTCATCAACGCACCAGGGTCTGATGCCCACTGTGTATGACTCTGTGTGCCGTCTGACGGCAGGACAGGAGGGAAGCAGAGAGAGCCCTCAGGGAGGTAGGAACCCCGTGGGGAGGCCCTGGTTGGCTTGAGGTTATTCTCACCAGAAAGCCTGTTACTCCATAAAATGTCCCACGTGTGTGAGTGCTCATTTCTGTAACAGAGAAAGAAATCCAAAAACTTGGACGATACCACCCTCTGACTGCTTTACTGTTCTGCATAAACTTTCCTCTCGCTCTTATGATTTCTAACCTTCCCCGAAGCTCTGCCCATGGCCCGTGCTGAGCCCAGGTGGTCGAACTCTCTTCCAAGATGGAGAAGCCCCGACAGAGGTGAAGGTCGGCCCTACACCTCGGCTGTGAGCCCAGACGTCAGGAAAGGAGCGGGAAGGAGGCCTCCTCCACTTAATCACTAATGCATTATCTCAGAACAGTTCTTTAGTGTGTCTTTTTCAATGAGACTGTAGGGGGAATGAATGTGCAGAGACAGAGAGGGGAAGCCAGCAAACCACAGCCACAGTAACCTAGTTAGACCAACATGTTATTGAAGGGGCTTCATGAAAAGTGTCTTGGGGTTGGAGAAAGAACCTGACAAATCGCACCAAGATTCCCAAGAGCCACGTGCGCTGTTCCTAAGCAACTCAAAAGGGTGGGAACCAAAATACAGGTCACCTACGTGGTCACTCACTCATCACGATAACAACCTATCCTTCTAACAGGAAACTAATGCCACTCATGTGAGCTGTTTTCCCAAGAGAAGGGCATTAAGCCCAGCACCCTCTCTGCAGTCCAGAGTGCAACCAGGAGCGAGCCGTAGCATGCACCGCTCCTAGGAGGTGCTGAGCATAGCGGGCAAAGAGCAGCTCCAAGTCAGGATCCCAGGGATTGAACCCCTGACCTGCTCCTCATTAGCTCAGCTGCTGAGAGCCCTGCGTTCCTCCCTCTGGTAAGGAGAGAGGGCCACGACACCATGACTGGAGATACAGGCAGGCCAAGCAAAAGAATCAGGAATGAAAATCCACTAGCCCAGTTCTGCAGGTGACCTCCGTGATGCGACTAGTCCAGAAGCCAAAGCTGGGCCCCTGGAAAAGACCAGGGAAGGCCTTGGAATGGTTCCAAGCAAAACGACAAAGCGAGAGAGAGGCATGGACTAGCTATCTACCTTACCAAACGTAAGGTAGATAGCTAGTGGGTAGCAGCCCCATAGCAAAGGGAGGTCAGCCCGGTGCTTTGTGACCACCTGGAGGGGTGGGATAGGGAGGGTGGGAGGGAGGGAGACGCAAGAGGGAAGGGATATGGGAACAGATGTATATGTATAACTGATTCACTTTGTTATAAAGCAGAAACTAATAAAAAAAAAACCAAAAAAACCACTTGGGTGCTGTCCCTTTCCTTTTGTACCTTAAGTTTCAGAGGTCCCCAGTGGCTGCCTGTCAAGGGCAAAGAAACCCCACCCAGCCCATCAATCCCACGTTCCCGCTTCTCTCCCTGTTTACTGCAGACAAGCTCAGCTGCCACCAGGACTGTAATTGGAGCAGGGCACACCACAATGATTAAGTCTGTGTGTTTTCTAGCGGGCACTGGGAAGCAGTGGTCCCGATCGCCAGGCTGAATTATGGGGTAGGTCATTCCCTTGTTAGCGGGAATAAATTTTATTAGCCCCACTCGCGTTGCTGTGCATCTTCCCCTCTTTGCTCCTCAGGCCCGAGTGTGGGTCTGGACAATGTTGCCTGCACGCAGGATAAATCAGCTGAACAAATCCCATTATATTTTGGAACGCTGACAGAGACACAGTAATGACACCGAGACTGGGAAAAGATGTGGGCTTTCTTCTCCCCCGCTGATCCCGTTTCAAACACATGGACAGCATGCGGGGCCCAATCCACCAGGAAAGAAATGTAAATTGAGAGGCCGAATGGAGAACTCCGTGAGTTGTCTTTTTTCCTGCCCTCCACTAACTTTGTTAATGAAATGAAGCAAGCACCGTGCGCCAACGTGTAGTCATTCCCTTCTGCCTTACAAAAACTAAGGGGCACATGAAGGTGACAGCAAGGAGGATCTGGCTGGAAATGTATCCTCTCCTTCAAAGGCCCTAACTTAGCATTCATAACACGTGCTGGATGGCAGGGAAGGCGAATGGGGCACGCTCCAGGCCTGGGATTCTGAACACAACATCTGGGTTAGGCACAGCCCAAATCTCTCAAAAGCAGGTACTGGTGGAGAAAAAATATCAGTATGAAATCACAGCAATATTATTAAGTCTCCTTCTGTCTCATCAGGTGGTTACTGTAACCAAAGGAGACTACACTGATGATGCTATGAGATGTTTCGTGTTCTACAAATATAAGGTGCTCGGTGACTATCATCATTTATTCATGTCTCTCTGTGTTTCTCTTTCCCTAGGAGTCTCAGCAGACTTTATTAAAGGGATATTGTTTTATCACCTCCTTCTAGAAGGTGAAATGTATAATTTAAAGCAAAAAGGAAAACCGCTCACCAGCTCAGTGATCTCTCACGAGCTGGACCTGGCTGAGACCCAGAGGCCCAAGCTCCCAGGCCAGCATCCCGGCCAAGACGCCACCCTGTGAGGATGACGGGAATTGAAGGAGAGGCCCAGAAATGCAGATCTAGATGGATAAGTCAGGCCAGTCTGTGTGCTGACTGAATGAGAGGCCTGGCTGCCAATCTGGGCTGGGCTGTCGCACACCATCTGGGTGTGTGTGTGTGTGCGCGCGTGTGTGTACACGGGAGAGAAATCTCTGTGTGTTAGCTGCTGTGTAGTGTGGAGGTGTGAGGGAGGATACATCACAGAAAGAGGGAGCCTCAGGGATGACTGTGCCCAGAGTGTGAGTGGAAGTGAGAGAGTGAAACACAGCAGAGAGAGCGACAGACACACAGAAACGACGGGGAACAGACACCATGAGAAAGTGATTCATATATCCAGAGCAGAGAGGATGCGTGTGAACACGTGGGTGTGTGTATAGGGGTGCATGCCTCTGTGCAGGGCTTCATGAAGTCGTTCTCTCGGTGTTAGGACATGGCATTGCCGGCCTCACATCCTAACCACTGCTCGGTAAACCCCACCCTGAGGTTGTGGCAGCTGTCTGTGTTAACTGTCTGCAGATGGGATTCCTGGGTCTCGTCACCCTCCCTGCTGGCCCAATGGGCTCCAGGGTGGTGTCCTGGGAGGTCATGCCCAGCCTAGGAGGCCAGCCTCAAGCCCCTTCCTCTCATCAGGCCCAGCATATCACCCAGGGCTCAGCCACCATCCTGGCCCCCAAAGCACCACGTGTACCTGGCTGAGACGCAACTTTAATTGCAAATTCTGCTGGCCAAAGAGGAAGAGGTGGGTGTCCTTTTCACCTGAATACCTGGAACAGGAGCCATCTCAAGGGGAGGGGGGAAACTTGAATAAAGACAGGGTCTGTGATATGGCAGCGCCTCCCAACCCACTGCTAAAACACAAGTCTGGAGTACGGGGTCAATGGGCTGTGAGGGGTGAGGGGTGAGGGCCTGGGCTGATGTGGAAGGCGATTTGTGATGTGTGCTGTCACTGGGACTTGAGTGTGGTGTATGCGGTGCATGTTTAATGGCCCCCGTGTGTGTGTGTGTGTGTGTGTGTGTGTGTGTGTGTGTGTGCGTGCATGCGCGTGTGTGCGAAGTGACCTGGAGTTGGGGAAGGAGGGATGGGGGAGACAGGAGCAGAAGTTCCTGGTCTGAGAGAGGACTGCCGCTGAGCAGAAAGAGAAAGGCCTGCCTCGCGCCACAAACAACAGGACATACCCATCCAGTCAGAGCTGCACTTCCTGCTGACAGGAAAAGAAAACAGCCCGAGCAGACGGGCAGAAACCGGCACCCGGAGCCTGGGGTGGCTGCCTGGCCATTCCGGATACGCACTCTGGTGGAGTTTCAGGATCCCAGGCGCCAGACCGAACGGCGTGACCGTCCAGGCTGGGCTGGGAGGCCAGCCCGCGTCCAGGGGGTGACCCTGTCTCCTCCCAGGGCTGCCCTGCCGGAGAGCAATGGATATGAACCACAGCAACAGCACACACAAACGGGGTTCTCCTTTCCCACTCGCCGCTGCTGGATATGAAGCGAAGCTTGGGGTTGAAAATAAAAAGCTCGGTCCCAGGTGCCTCTGTGAACCTTGCGAAACTGAGCAGGGCTGGTGAGTAAACCCTGAACTCAGGCAGGCACCTGGTCTGGCAATAGCTCTCAGTCAGGGGCTTCTGGAAATGTGAGGGGTTTCCTAGTCCCCGCAGTGACTGCAGAGTCCAGTCCCATTGGCACTTAGTGCTGCAGGGCCCAGCAAGGCAAACGCCCTGCAAGGCCAGACGGCTCTGCGCCGTGCATCATCCCAGCCCAGGTA
Organism: Mesoplodon bidens; assembly: GCF_964165515.1. NCBI lineage: Eukaryota > Metazoa > Chordata > Mammalia > Artiodactyla > Ziphiidae > Mesoplodon > Mesoplodon bidens. The sequence continues at coordinate 86,684,580 of NC_138166.1, forward strand.
CCACCTCTGCGTCATGGAGAAACACCAGCGGGAAGAGCACCTGGCTGAGAATTAGGATGCAAAGAAGGCTCTAGTCCACCAGCTACATTACCTTCAGTGAAATACTTGACTTTTCCGTTCCTCCATCTCAACTGGACAGGATGTCTGCCTTTCCTATTATCCGGAGAACTGCTGAGAGAAGAGGAGGCGATGAAGCCCTTTGTAAACTGTCAGGCGCCACACGGACTCCCCAGGGGGACTGTCGGGCGGCTCGGAGGCCACTACTCTCTGCCCCCGCTACTGAGGCTGGACAGGTGTGAGGCGGTCACGCCGCTGACAGTCTCCGCCCCACGGACCGACATCTTCTAAGTTCCGCTCCACGCACCGGACATCTTCTAAGTTCCGCCCCACGCACCGACGTCTTCTAAGTTCCGCCCCACGCACCGGACATCTTCTAAGTTCCGCCCCACGCACCGACGTCTTCTAAGTTCCGTCCCACGCACCGACGTCTTCTAAGTTCCGCCCCATGCACCGGACATCTTCTAAGTTCCGCCCCACGCACCGACGTCTTCTAAGTTCCGTCCCACGCACCGACGTCTTCTAAGTTCCGCCTCACGCACCGGACATCTTCTAAGTTCCGCCCCACGCCTTCTAAGTTCCGCCCCACGCACCGGACATCTTCTAAGTTCCGCCCCACGCACCGACGTCTTCTAAGTTCCGCCCCACGCACCGGACATCTTCTAAGTTCCGCCCCACGCACCGGACATCTTCTAAGTTCCGCCCCACGCACCGACGTCTTCTAAGTTCCGTCCCACGCACCGACGTCTTCTAAGTTCCACCTCACGCACCGGACATCTTCTAAGTTCCGCCCCACGCACCGGACATCTTCTAAGTTCCGCCCCACGCACCGACGTCTTCTAAGTTCCGTCCCACGCACCGACGTCTTCTAAGTTCCACCTCACGCACCGGACATCTTCTAAGTTCCGCCCCACGCACCGGACATCTTCTAAGTTCCGCCCCACGCACCGACGTCTTCTAAGTTCCGCCCCACGGACCGACGTCTTCTAAGTTCTAAGTTCGAGTCTTGAGGGGGCGAATAAGCAGCTGATTTTTGCTCATCCAGGCTTCTCAGCACTAAAGCTGATGCTGCCTGACTCCTACATCCATTTCTCAACTGGTTCCAAACTTAGGGAAGACTTAAGTGGCATGAGTGACAGTCACTCTCATGGCCACAGCCCTCGTTCCTGACACACAGGCTGTAATGACCCGCTTGGATGCGTCTCTCTCCTGGACTCCTAGGCTCCTGGAGACTGATGCCATGTCATGATTCTTGGCACCAACCAGGAGAGGGTACATTGCCAAGGGCCTAATGAGAGTTTCATCCATTCATTAACTCATTTGGAGGCAGAAGGGCTAGTGTCCCGTGAGGTGACCCCAAAGACTGAAGAAAGGGTGAGGAGATAATAGATAGCCGTGCCCGGGGGCCTCCAGGACACCGGCCCTCTCGGCCCGCATAGAACACAAGAGCCTTGGGCCTCAACAGCACAGCCTCCAGCCCAGCAGTCCCACTGCAGGTCAGGAGTGTCGGGGCTCCCAGAAAGGGGCTGAGAGCTGTCGCCTTGGCCTGCTCAGGGCCGTGGCACATGACAAGAGCCTCAGGCTATGAGCTCCTTGTCTCAATTGTCACTGCTCTGCAGACAGAGGGTTTGGAGTCCCCAGAGAGCAGCCTTCCAAGGCACCAAAGATAGAGACCATCTCAGGGCTGAGCAGCAGAAACAAAGAAATTACATCATTATCCTTAACCCCGCCCCTGGATGCTCACCAGCAAAAGGCCTTAGGGTGATCTACAGTCTCCCAAGTCCTAAGACACACTTGGAGGAGCCCTGGCTGATCCCTCTAGGACCCTCCTTCTGCACAGGCCCTCCTGAGGTCCTTAGAGTAATTTTTCAGACGCCAGCCCGTTTGTTCTTGGATACCTCTTTCCATCCAAGCTGGGAAAAAACAGGACACAAGAAAGAATGGTAGGGCTTCCTTGGTGGCACAGTGGTTGAGAGTCTGCCTGCCGCTGCAGGGGACACGGGTTCGTGCCCCGGTCCAGGAAGATCCCACATGCCGCGGAGCAGCTGGGCCCGTGAGCCATGGCCGCTGAGCCTGCGCGTCCGGAGCCTGTGCTCCGCAACGGGAGACGCCACAGCAGTGAGAGGCCCGCGTACCGCAAAAAAAAAAAAAAAAGAAAGAAAGAATGGGCCAGAAGGCAAAACTGTAAGTTGCTTCCATCCCCCCCACCCCAAGCACCAGCAAACACCTGGGCTGCTTCCCCAGCCTCTACACCCAACGCCCACTCCAGGATTTTCGTTTGCAACATGCGCTGACTTTCACAGGGACACAGTCCCAAGAGGAGGACACTCCCGGCCGGCTGGCCCTTATCTGTGATAGGGGCTCAGCCAGCCTCTCTGGTTCTCCTGGAATAGAGACAACAGGTTGCTCCCTGGGGGCCTGCAGATCGAGGCTCCAGCTTCCCAGCCCTAAGCTTCTCCCCCAAGCTGGTCACCAGGCTGTGGGCCACCACGTGGCCCCACCAACGCCCCATGCATGGCAGGCTCCGACCCCATTTTCCCTGAACACAGCCAAACACAGCTGGGACCTGGGGAGGGGGTGGAGCCTCAGGGCTCTGAGTCCTGGAGGCATGAGCTCAGGGGAAGGAATGTGAATCCCAGGAAATGAAGAGACCAGAAAAGCCTGAAGAGCACCATGGAACAAGCATTCTAGCTTAGGAAATCAGGACAACAGGAGCACAATAAAAATGAGTCACTGGGCAAAAGGTACAAAATACCGGTTATAAAGTAAGTCCTGGAGATGTAATGTACAGCATGGTGACATAGTGGATAATACTGTATTGTATATTTGAAAGTTGCTAAGGGAGTAGATCTCGAAAGTTCCCATCATAAGAAAAAGAATGTGTTACTATGTATGGTGATGGATGTTAACTATAGACTCTTCTGGTGATCATTTTGCAATATATACAAATATTGAACCATTATGCCGTACACCTGAAACTAATACAGTGTTACATGTCAATTATATCTCAGTTTTAAAATGAACCACTTTTCAAGCTCTTTGAGTTGTAACTATGACAAAACCCACAAGGGACACCCAACCCTACAAAAAACAAGTCCTCAAGTCAGCCTCCTGGGCTTTATGCTCCCCTCCCCCACTTTCCTGCAGCTGAAACGCCGCAGGACAGAGGCCATCTGAGAATTGGTTCCCCTTCCCAGGCCTCAAGGGAATCCTGGACTCAGAGGCAAAAAAGAACTCTAGAATTCATCTCATCCCTCCCCTGCCTCAAGGTAAGAAGGCAAGAAGGAAAGGAATCCAACGGCCTTGTGAATGAATGAGTGCAGGAAAAGCTGGGTTTGCAAACTCTGTGCCTGTGAGGGCTCCTCAACGGGGACACTCAGGAGCCTGGCCTGCGTGGTCTGAGCTGAGGCCAAAAGAACCGTAGCCAAGCCCCAGAGCAAACTAACTCGAGTATGGGCTGAATCAAAGGAAACTGATACTGTGCATTAAAAGCTGGTGTGGCCTTTTAGACGGGCTGGGGAGACAGCCCCAGCCCTGTGCGGAGTTCCTGGCCTCCTCCTTTCTGCTCTCAGCCCTGAACTTGCCTCGAACTTGAAAAGGCTAATTAAAGCCCAAAGAAAAATCAAAAGCTTGTTATCTGGCTCCATTACTCCCAGTCCTGGCATTAGCCTGTCTTGCAAAGCTGCCTTCCCTCTGTTCTCTCCAAGGCCGCCAGGCGTATGTTAGGACCTGCAGCTCGGCAGGCTCCCGTGATGAACTTTGCTTTTTGTACTGTGGCAGGGAGCAAGGGCGAGACAAATGCTTGCCCATGGGCAGCCAGGCTGATCTCCGCAGCTGATTTTACTCCCAAAAGCATTGCCCAAAAAGACAGGATTGGAGAAAGTTTTCTGCAGCAAAAATAGCCAACCCCTCTGATCTCAAAAGAACTAGCTGTTTAGTAAGCACACAGCAGAAACTTGCTATTTTCTAACACAGGTGTATATGTGAGTGCTTGTGAGGGTATTTCTTGTGTACGTGCACATGCATGTGTGTAGGAGTGTGTATGTATGTGCATGTGTGCAAGCGTGGTGGCGAGAGGCAAGGGGGGTGGTGGTTCTCTTCAAATGCAGTCTCTGCTATTCACTCACAAATTCTGTGACCAGGGGCAACTCATTCAAGTTGTTGGGCCTCAGAATGAAGGTACAGACCAAGGGATCTCTGGGCACCTTCCCCATGCCAACACTCTTAGGGCATCTCCCCAGGGACCTACGTCTGAGTGTGTAATATACATACACAAAGCACAGCTCCTGGCCTGTCACTCACTGCCTTCATGTGGGAGCAGTCCATGACCCCCAAGTTCATAAACTAGTCTCACAGACTCTCTTGAGTGGATCACCTACTGCCCAAACCAAAGTCTCCAAAAGATATGTCACCTGCTAGGGCTCAGCACATACAGGGGACTCCCCTCAGTTCTCTGGCCTGGCAATGATGGTCAACGTGTTGCTTCCTTCTTTGGTGCGTGGTGCCTCTCCCATTTCCTTTGGGACACTAGGGGTCTCCTGGCTTTCCAGAACCCCCAAGAAGAAACGGCATCTTTTAGTATCAGCCCAGGTAACTGGAAAACTCACCACTAGAAAACAGCCTGAGCCTAAACGCTAGGGCACCAAAGAGAAACCTTGGGGCACAAGTGAGTTCCTTCTTTCTCCTCCCTCTCCCCTCCCCCTCCCCCAAACCCCACTGCCCCGAGGAATGGCCTCACTGCGTGCTGGAGGTATGGGTGCCAGTGCCCTCTGAGGTCTGCTTGGCAAGCAGCCATATTTCATGAAAAGAAACCTGCACTTCTTAAATCAATCCAAGTACATTTTCCTAATATGGAATTCCACCAAAGTTTGACTAGGAGTCAAGAATCACATCCATGCACGTGCATACGTCTACCTGATGACTAAATTGTCCTTTCTTCTCCCTACATTAAGACTATAGGATAGACTTTCTCCAACTAGGTTCATAATTTTTCAACTGGACAATAAAAAAGAAAAAGGGAAAGGAAAGTGACACGGGGCATAGAAGATGCCAACAGCTGAACCTTCCAAGTCACTTTAAGAATGGTTGAGAAAAAAACAACAATGAAGGTGAACAGAAGTCAAGCCACAGAAAGGCAGATGCTTTTCACATTGGGTCACAAGTGAGTTATGTTGGGAGAGGCAGGAGGCTGTGTCATCCGTGGCACCGGTGGTTGCCCAGCAGTTCTGAGGTCCGGTCTGTCCCTCAGGGCCCACGGGCCCTGGGCAGGCCTCCTAAACCAACCCTTCATTCTCCCCGTCCCCTGGTTTCCTTCAGCCCTCTGTCACCCAGCACTGCTCCATGGCTGCTCTGGACACTGTGACATGTTTCTTCCATGAGACTGTGCACACAGAGGATACTTAATAAATACAGTTTTCTAAGCAAGCTTAGAAAACTGTTTTCCCCTCTATGTTCACTGGACTCTCACCCTACTTCTTCTGATCTTATTTTCCCATTTCCTAAAGATACGCAGGGGCTAAAAACGTACCTCTCCTGAAGTTCTACATCCACCCCAAACGTAAAATGACTGCCTCCCTACTCCCGGTACTGGTTTTACTCTAAGCCCTGCCTCCACCACCCATTGTTTTTATTCTAAGCTCCCAGGAGAGTGACTTACAGCATGGTCGGTAAGAAGGTGGGTACACCTCTCAAGTCACCGCATACGACAGTGAAGCCTTCAAGAACGCCCGGTGCACGTGGCATCTATGGCACACAATTCCACCTATTCCAGCCCCTCCTCTTACAGCCAGTGAGCCAACCAGAAGAGAGAAAAGTGCTGATAGGAAATCTATATTTAGCTCCAGCTCTGACTCTTATAAGCTCAGTGCCATGGTCACAGCAGGCTTGAGCTGGTGATTATCCGAGTCCAGTGAGACCCAGAGGTGGGACATACTTGTCTCATCTACAAAATGGGACACATGATTCACACCCCATGGAGGCCACAGCCTAGGTCCCGACACCGTGCCATCCCGGCCCACAGGCCTTCCCCGGACTCACCGCGCTGCTGCAGGGGATGTCCTTCACCTTGAGCCAGGCCAGGTCCAGCGTGCCCTCGCCCCGATAGCAGGACTGCAGCCGTTCCTTAATGCGGTCATTGATCCGCTTCAGGACGAAGATGCACAGGGCCGACTCGTCCAGGGATTTCATTTTCCGCTTCTGGCCTTTGGAGAAGACGGTGAAGAGGAGGTCGTCCTCTGGGCGAACCCCGAGGGTCCGGGCGAGCACGGCCCCAGCTTTGGACAGGTAGGCAGCCTGCAGCAGGCGGTACTCCACCCCGCCGTGCTCACAGCCAATGGGCACCTCCACGTAGGAGTTGAAGGCCGTGTCCTCCTTGCAAAGTCTCACGAGCTTGGACGTATAAACCTGCTCCTTTGTGGTGGAGCCGGGGGGAGACACCATCTCAGGCTGAAGCGTCAAAAAGTAGACAAAGTTGCCGCTGCTGAAGCCATAGACGTAGTAGATATCAAAGTCGGGGATGACGGTGAAAGTGTCCGAAGGAATCTTGATCATCGAGGCCACAAACTCATCGTGGAAGACATACGCGAACATGCCATCCGCCTCTGAGTTCTTGGTCAGTTTCCGGCTGGAGATGGTGGGGAAATACTCTGGCTTCCCGTCCACGGCCGTGGCAATGAAGAGTTTGTCGTCCAGGTTGTTGTAGGAGACGATCACCCCAAAGACAGAGCCACTCTCGTTGACCCCTGACAGGTAGTGCTCCTTCTTGTGGAAAGGTTCCCCCAGCTTGAAGAGGTCCTCCAGCCTGAGCAGCTTGCAGATGCCTTGGTACAGGCTCCCACAAGCGATCAGCCTGTTCTCCTTGTAGTCGATCAGGAGCATCTTGTTGACATTGTTGGTGGTGGTCAGGGGCTCGTTGCACGTCTGGACAATGCGGGGAGGGTAGCACTTGGGGTTGTCCTCGTCCGGCCCGGTCTGGTGGGTCACCAGGACCTTCAAGTCACTGGAGAGCTTGTAGATCCGATTGACGGCCCCCACGTAAATGTGCCCTGTCCTCTCGTCCACCACCAGGTGGTTGAAGCTCTCAGCGGGCTCCCCGCGGAACGTGACCAAAGACCGCTTCTGGGGCAGCAGGGGTGGCTGCTGGGGGAGCAGAGTGGAGGAGCCCATCCCCACCATTAGGAGGTGGGAGAGCAGGCAGGTCCAATTCCAAGGCATGGCTTTCATTTCAGAGACGCGTCCTCGGGTCACGGTCACGCTCGGCACAGCAGTGTCGAGGGAGGGGTGCAGGCTCCCTACGGGGGGGAAAGGAAAGACGTGATGCTGGTTGACAAAGGCAGAGGCTTAGTTTCACCCCACAGCTTGTCTGGCTGGGCCCTCAAAGCATCCTGCACACGCTGAAACAGACCTGCAGTGGGGGACGCTGGGGCCAAGGGAGCCAGTCCCCAGTGTGTGGGTACGAGTGCCCAAGCTGGGTGGCAGCAGGAGGGCACTTCAGTAATAGCACTAGTAACAAGACTAGCAACAGTGACAACAACGATAACGGTGATGATGGTGATGATGATGATGATAAACAGCCATTGCCCACAGAACGCCTGAGTTTGCACCAGCCACGGTCCAGCACCTCCCAGAGACTCTCATTTCATCTTAACAAACCCTCAATGCAGAGCACCTTCCATCTGCCCCTCCAGATCTGCTCTTGACCCTTCTCCATGCCCAGGAGGCTGACCTGTATGGACTATACCTCTGCAGGCTCCTTGCCCTTGGGCCTGGTTAGGTGCAGCCAGTGGGGAGAATCAGCCGAAGCCCAGTGGGAGGGGGAGAGGCTAGGAGGAGGGGAGGGGAGCTGCAGGTCCTGGGAACCACCTCCTGCCCGCCTCCCCTTGGTCCTAGGGGAGGGAACGGGCCTCAACGTTCTCGCCCCCAAACACTGCCCTGCCTCTAAGGAGGCACGTGTCAAGACCCCCTCTATTAACCTTTGTGCAAATGACCCGATTTGTATGTACAATGTTTCCTGCCGGGACCCTGACTAGCAGCCTTGTGATATAAGTACTACTGACACTCCCACCTTACAGCCGAGGGGAGTAATCCAGGTTGCACAGCTAAAAGCCCTAGAGGCCAACTGAAACCAGGACCAGGACTGTCCAAGTCCATGGCAGACTCTCATGCTGTCCTGCTAAAACATCTCAGTTTACCCCAGCCAGGCACAGACGGGGACGTCCACCAGTGACTGTTTACGCACAGAAGACTAGTTCAAACAACCCTTTTGGGGGCTGTCCATTACAGCCCTGGCCCTCTGTGTCTGCACCTACTGCAGGGGAAGCTTCTCCTTTGCACCTCCCCCCTGCTGGACAGTGCACGAGGCCAAATTAACAACCCACATCCCGGATCCCTTTACTCTGAGGCAGCCACCAGGTCCTCTGGGCGCACTGCCCAGGTCTGAGCCCCGGTGTCATTTTGTATTTTTCATGTTTTTTTAAGTCTTTACTGAATTTATTACAATATTGCTTTTGGTTTTTTTTATGTTTTGCTTTTTTGGCTGCGAGGCATGTGGGATCTTAGTTCCTCGACCAGGGATCAAACCCGCACCCCCCGCGTCGGAAGGCGAAGTCTTAACCACTGGACCGCCAGGGAAGTCCCCCGACGTCATTTTAATGAGGCAGGTCTTGGCCGCTGCCCAGGGTGAGGCCTCCTTTGAGACGTTTTCATTAAAGGCAGAGAACAAATGCTTTAAGAAAAGTGGTCAAGTAAATAAACAAATAAACAAATAACTCCCCATGGAACAAAATAGCTTTCCATCCTAATGGTCTCATTCATTTCTATTCAAGATTCTTTTCTGCGTGTGTTTCCAGAGGATGGCTTCATATTTCTTCCAGTTTGGGAGAAATCTGGGCAGGAATGGCCTACATCTTATTCGGAGACATCTCAGCTCTGTGGGATTTCTCTCATTTCCCCCTCCCAAACAACTCAGAAACAAGGTAATGGAAAGAGGTAGATGGCTGAGCCAAAGAAACCTATCTGCCCCTCCCACAAGCAGAGAGAGTGCAAGGTTAGATGGAAACCAAGAGAAGAAAGAAGAAGGAAAGCAAAACAAACACTTGACGTTGTCAGCTGACGATGACATTGACATTGACGTTTTCATTCCCAATGAAAACCACAAACATTCTCAAGAAAACATCAGAGGAGGGAAACTGGCACACCCAGGACCGACAGCAGCCCTGTGAGCGGAGGGCCTTCATCTCTTCCCCCACATGGCAAACGTAGGCTTAGGGCACATTCCAAACGAGCAAGACACCATGGATCCAAGGATGGCCGAGGCTGGACCAGGCCCTTGAAAAACCCAGAGTCAGGGGGGCAGACACCGCCAGAACCCAATTACTCAGACGGTGAAACGTTACATGACGGACTTCGAGAGCTCAGGTGAGGACAGCTGACCTCTAACCCCGGGCTAGGGAGCAAGGAGAAGGCTGTGGGAGGCCTTGGAGAGGCAATGGCACTTGGGCTGAGCCGTGAACTTGGAGAGGACCCGCAGAGCTAGAAAGGAAGGGCCTCCTTGGGAAGGGGTCCATGGAGCCACAGCAAGGGCATTTCAACCAGGGTGCACGCCAGGAAGAGTGTGTCTGGAAAGCGGGAGGAGATAGGGCTGGAGAGGGAGCCAGGACCTCATCAGGGTGCCCCTGGGAGGTTGAGACTAAAACGCACAGTGCTGAGGGAAGAAACTTAAAGGAAAAGAGCTCAGCCGCCGCTCCCAGGGAGAAGCCTCCGTGCTCCTGTCGATTTAGCCTTTGCTTAAAGAACTGAGTTTGGAGCTGAGGCCTGTGAGCTCCGTGGGGGTAGTGGGGGGCCCTGCCTTGCTCACTAGTGTGTCCACAGTGCTAGACCCACACCTGACATGGAGTGGAGACTCAAGAACTCTTTCCTGACTGGCAGGAAGAGGGGCTGGAGGCGAGGAGGAGCATCAGCATCTGTGCATCATTCATGGGACCCCAGGCCCCAAGGCAAATGCTTGCACACCCGTTACCTCACTCCTCAGACAACTGTTCGCTGGGGTCAGGAGTGTCTGACCTGCTTTTCAGGTGAGGAAATTAGCTCTGCAATAGCATATGGCTCATAAGTGGCAGAGCTGGGGTTGAAACCCAGCTTTGCATCATTGCAAAGCCCGTCCTATTTCTAGGAAAGCACAATTCCAGAGCCCTGAGAAGCCCAGTTTAACCCACGTAAGTTCCCCCACACAGAAATCCCAGGACATCACCCGGCAATACCAGCTCTATAGGAGGAAAGCAAAGCCCCTGGAGACTCCCAGGGACTCCCAGGGCATAACCTCACAAGTCATGCCCATCACAGTGGGCACAACTGTTTCCCTCTGAAAGCATTAAGGGCTGGAAAGTGCCTGGCACAGGGCTTCTCCTGGCCCGAAGTAAGTGCTTCTTAAGTGAGAGTTGTTATTGTTGACAAGGGTGAAAGAAGATGAAAAGGATTAGAATCAAAAAATGCCCGATGGCACCATCTCTGTTAGAGTGAAGAGGGGTCAGGAGGTCAGGCTGGTTCATCATGAATTGCCTGGGCAAATCTAAATATCAGAGAAGAGTCTAGAAGTTTTTGAGCTGAAAGAGATGATCCAGTTTGATGATTCCCAATCCCTGATTTTAGTGATGAGGAAGCTGTGATCCACAGAAGTTAAAGGACTCGCAGGAGGTCGCATAGTGAGTTCATGGTGGGGAGGGGATTAAGCTCAAGTCCCTGGCCTCCTAGTCCAGGGCTCTTCCCACGTCTCCTGACTTTACCTGAACCCACTTCAGCACTTGCTCCCTGGCCTTTGTCTGGAGGAGCCCGCTCTTTGGGTGCCATATTCTCTGCTGCCTAACGCAGCTCTCAGAACACCACTGCCAACAACCAGATTCCAGCAGGGCTGGTCATCCTCACTCCAGACAGGCAGGTGTGGATCAGGCCTCAGCCACCGACCCTCTGGAGGGAACTTTTGGCCGTCCCTGTATTGGAACCTGCCAAGCCCCGGGAAAGTGTGCCTGCCACACCCCGCCTTACTGTACACACTCACGGACCCACAAGCCAATCAACAGCTCTCTGCTTTGCAAGAGGCGAGACGAGGAAGCCTGTAATTATAAATTTACTGAGCAGAAAGGTGCCAGGCCTCATTCTCCATCTTGTACACAGACACAGGAGACACAGTTATGCATCTCAAACACTTGTCACCCTCATCTGGGGACGCCGAAATTACTGCGCCTGGAGAGGGGGGAGCCCACAGAAAACGATGACGTGTGATAGGAATAACCAGCCTCTCATTCTACACACCACGAGAGACGCGGATTAGCAAACAAACAAGAGAAATGGAACAAACAAGAGAAATGGAAGAGAAGGGGGAGCTAGCAGGGATGTGGGCTTCAGCTTGCCTCACCAGAGACCCCACCGGGCACTGCCACAGCGGTGAGCCGGCTGCAGCCCTCCTACCCCAGCACAGGACCCACAGATGAGCAGAGCTGCCCACCCCTGCCCTCCAGGGCGGCCTGAGGCTCTCCGTCCTGGCAAAGCTGGACTTCTCCAGTTGTGTCCGTTCCATCTATCCATGTAAGTGATGACTCAACCTAGGAAACCCTCATTGAGATTCCAGATCCCATCCACCTCTCTCAGGTCATCATTCAGCTGTTTTTGTTTTTGTTTTTTTTAAGATTTTTTTGATGTGGACCATTTTTAAAGTCCTTATTGAATTTGTTACAATATTGTTTCTGTTTTATGTTTTGGTTTTTTGGCCACAAGGCATGTGGGATTTTAACTCCCGGACCAGGGATCGAACCCGCAAACCCTGCACTGGAAGACAAAGTCTTAACCACTGTACCGCCAGGGAAATCCCTCAGCTGGTTTTAAAACAAAAGTATCAGAGGTAGCATTCAGCCCAATTCTGACTCTTCAAGGCAAATAATGTAACCGAGTCACCCCAAGATGGCCCGGAAGGACTCACTGAACTAGGTAGGGTGGGAAAGGGACGGGAAGACAGAACTGAAAGTCTCTGAATCAAACCCAAACACTCTGCTGTTTCCCCCTCTTTGAAATCAAATTTTAATTCTGAATCATCTCAGGGGAGATGGGACTCATTTTTAGAAGCTGATCATCATTTTGATTAGAGAAATTGGGGCTTTGTTTTGTGTGGCAAGTGGTGAAGCGCTCAAACTAATTTTCATGAAATAGCATCATCTTCTCAGATTCCTGAGTGGCACAGAAGAAAGTTATTATACCGTAGTTTAAAAATAGCAATTACCTCACGAAATTACTTTAGAGTTTACAAAGTGTTTTCACATATATTATCTCATTCTGATTGTACTGTACTTGGCAATGCTGTTAGGTAGAAGAGGCATTTGTAAGTATACGGCCTCTATAGATAAGGAAACAGAGGCATGAGCAGGGACAGGTCCTGGCTGGGGTCACACCCAGTGATAGTGTGACTTGGCAATCTGTTCAGGTCTCCCTCGGTGGCACGCGGTACCTTCCCTGACCCTCTGGACAGAATCCTGTTTTCCTCAGGACGTTTGCCATGGGATAATAGAACATCCAGAAAATGTCTTCTAGGATGATGTTTCAAAAGACAAGTCATAATTCAGCATCAGTCTAGTAACCTGCGCAGGTTACAGGTACTTTTTTAATGAAATAAAATAGAAGAGAAAAATAAGAGTATGTCACATTTAGGAAAGATAAGACTTTTGTGAGACTTTTGTTTCAGCCACGTATGTGTATGCGTGAGTGTGATGTAAGCATACTTCTTACTGTCGGTCACTGTGATGGTGAATTTGATGTGTCCACTTGGCTGGGCCACCGTGCCCAGATATGTGGTCAGGTAGTATTCTGGATGTTTCTGTGAGGGTGTTTTTGGATGAGATTAACATTTAAATCAGTGGACTTTGAGTGAAGCGGCCTCTCCCCTAAAATATAAGTGTGCGGCTACCAGATCAGGTGAAGACTGAATAGAACAAAAGCCTGACCTCCCCCAGGCAGAGGGAATTCTGTAGCAGAAGCCCTTGGACTTGAACTATGACATGGGATCTCCTCTCAGTCTCAAGTCTGCGGTCCTACTCTGCTGATTTTGGACTTGGAGCCTCCATAATTGCATGACCTAATTCCTTAAAATCAATCTCTCTCTCTCTCTCTCTCTCTCTCTCTCTCGATATATATATGTAGTTTCTGCTTCTCTGGAAACTCTAATACAGTCATGATTCAAAAAAAAAAAAAAGAAAGACACTGTTAGAGATAGTAGACACCTGTTTTTTTTTAATGAATTTTTCAAATACTTTGTTAGGTGAATTAAATATTAGATGAATTGTGTTTGATTATACAACTTTTTTTTTTTAAGAAGATGTTGGGGGTAGGAGTTTTTATTAATTAATTAATAATTTTTGCTGTATTGGGTCTTCGTTTCTGTGCGAGGGCTTTCTCTAGTTGTGGCAAGCGGGAGCCACTCTTCATCGCAGTGCGCGGGCCTCTCACTATCGCGGCCTCTCTTGTTGCGGAGCACAGGCTCCAGACGCGCAGGCTCAGCAGTTGTGGCTCACGGGCCTACTTGCTCCGCGGCATGTGGGATCTTCCCAGACCAGGGCTCGAACCCGTGTCCCCTGCATTGGCAGGCAGATTCTCAACCACTGCGCCACCAGGGAAGCCCTCCTTGTTGTTTTTGCTACCATTCATTTATCCTCTAGGGATCCGCCCCTTCACCCCCTCTCAGCCCAAAAGCGTCTGGGGAAATTGACTCCACCCCTGGTTCAAGGGAGGATACATGACCCGGGCCCAAACCAATCAGCACAGAGCAAGGGCAGGTCACAGAGACGAGTTTAGGGATGGGTACCTGGTTGGATCAGAATCTCTGGGAGGCAACAGACTTTGGATGGAGTGCTGAGGAGAAAGTCCTAGGTCTTCCATGGGCTGTGGCCTTGGAGAGGGGTGGGCTTAAGAACTGCGGACACCATCTGGTAACCAGGGGAGTGGCGGGGAGGGGGGAGCCTGAAGAGAAGGAAGTTAAGTACGAAGAGAGCAGAGCTGAGCCAGGGCATAGAAAGCCCGAGTCCCAGGTCCTGGTGACATCCCACAGATGTCTAGATCACGTGCACTGAAGCCACCTCTATGCTTATACTTCCTGGCTACGTGAGCCAAAAATTCCCCTTTTGCATAAGCCAGTGAGGGTTCTGGCATTTGTTAATGAAAGAATCCTGACGCATACACAGAAAAATCCAGCCTTCCAGCCAAAAGAGTAAGGTGTCTCTCACCACATCCTCCCTAATAGACTTTTCTTTCACAAGAAGAAGCATGCCAACGAGATCTCAGTGTCCCACTGCCCCAGAGATAAACTAGAATTTTGCAGATAGTGCGGCTTTTTCCAGGTGAGTTTGGGTGTGTGTGCGTGCGCGCGCGCGTGTGTGTGCGCGTGTGCGTGTGTGTGTGTGCGTGTGCGTGCTGACTTTCATAACCCATCACGATGCTCCCCTGTCTGCTGGGCCTTTGCCTTGAGGGCTGTGCTGACAAGTCTCCTGGGATGCTCTCCACCTGTCCATGCCTCCATGTCCTCGGCACAGGTGGCTTCCCCTGCCCAGGGTGACCACCGCACTCCCTCACCTAGGCCCTCACCCTTCCAGTGAAGCGTGTGTGACCCTGGCCCTGGTCTAGGGCAGCCCCCGCTGCGTGTCCACCCAGGAACTCGAGATAGTCTCACATTCTACAACCACAAGCGTCTCACATTCCACAAACGCTGCTATATTTGCCCACTGGTGCTCCCTGCCATCTAAAAAAATGTGAGCTTCTGGAGGTCAGAAATGACTATGTATTTTTCACCACTCTTCTCTTCAGTTCCAAGCCCAGAGCTTGATATAGGGTCGGTATGTTGGGAATACATGAAGGAACGGATGGATGAATTATGAATGCATGAATGAATGATGAATGCCTAAACCAGGAACGGATGACGACTTCACAGCAGAGTGTATGAGGTGGGATCACCCACAGCTGAAGTAGCAAGTAAATCTTGGTGCTGAGCCACTTAGCCCAAACACACCATGCTGATTTCACCCTGCTCTAATCAGGGCTTAGAGCTACTTAAAATACCCACTTCTGCCCATTAAAAGCATGACTTCAAAGGCAACAGGGAAACTACATCTTTCAGACACAATTTACAATGAGAACTGCCGGCCCTCCAGCTGGAATATCATAACAGGTTGCCTTGCATCCACAAATTAAGACTTGAGAACCACTGCCCTACTCAGCAGAGGACATCAGCGCAGCCTATGTTGAGGAGAAGAAGCTGGGCCTGGCAACAAAACTGCGGCAAGGAAAACAGACAGCGCAGGAGACCCGGTTGCTGGAAGTCAGGATGCATTTGTTCATTCGGCCAATGAGTGCTGATGGATCACGTACCACGAGAGGGGTTCTCAGCTGGGTGCAAGGGCTACAGACACTCCACAGCAGACGACAGTAGCCCTGCCCTCCAATGGCTGAGGTCTCTTACTGGGTCCTGTAGCTTCCCCTTTGAGGTCAGCCATAGTCACTGGCAAGCTCTGCCGAGCTCCACCTCCCAACCCCTCCTGGTTTCCTAGAAACCAGGAGGCTCATTCCCCTTAGTCCCCCTGACTGGGCTGCACTAGAGGTAATTCATTTCTTGCGCAGGTGAGGCCAGGGGACAGGAAGCTAGCTATCCACCAAAACTGTGTGCTTCCCCAGCCGTGCAGCTGCTGTTGAAAAGAGATGGCTATCAGCTATGGCCTACACTTCTCGGCCTCTCCATTTCCACAGTCTCCAGGTGTGACCGCATGACTGGTGAAGGAGTGTCATGGTGACACTTCCAGACCAAAGCAGGTAAGAAATAGATATGTCTTCTCGACAGATCCTTTTACCAGCTGGATAAACAGGATTCTGAGGCCCTGCAAGATGGGGGAGCCTCAAGATGGAAGGACCCAGCCACTAACCACAGACATCCAGGTCAGACAAGAAATAAACCACTCCTGGGACAAGGCTCTGAAATGGTGAACTTGTGTGTCCCAGGAGCTGGCACCACCCTAACAAACACAGGCAGAAACGCAGCCAGCACGCTGCCTATCAGAGCCGGATTCCAACCCGAGGCCGGGCACAGCGCCCCGTTCCCGCAGTGCCTCAGGCTGACCCCAGGGAAAGTCCTCTTTGGGTGTCAGTAGCTCCCTCCTTGTTCCCAAAGCCAGACCGCAAGTTGCCAAGCCCGGAGAGGTGGGAGATGGCCATGCTGATGGCTGCAGGGGAGAAATATCTTCATGTTCCTCCGAAGTGGTCCTTCTGAAGTTTGGAACCAGGGAGGCATTGTGTGTGTGCAGCTAAGGGCAGTGAGGGGACTGGGGACACAGCCCAGGTCTCCTTTCTATTTCATCCAAGAAACACCAGCCAGCTCTTGATCCAAACCAGCAAAATGGAGAAAGGCCTTTGTGAGATTCCTACTCCACTTTGTAATCTATGCATTCAGAAGAACATCGTAAGTAACCAGTATTTTTTCTTGTCTGCATTTCTCACTTGAAACTCTTGGTTTCTAGAAGTAGGAGCCACAAATTGTGATTTTCTTTCTTTTCCTGGAGGATTATATTTACATGGGACATCTGTGCCTGCCTTCTGAAGCCGCGATGGGCATATGCAGCCCCACGTGTGCTTCACTACCTAGTCCTGGCCTCCGCTGTCACCCCTCGTCCTTGTTGAGGTCTCAGAAATGACTGCCACATTCATAAGAGGAAAAGTGCCCCAGGGTGTGGGTGTCATAGTGCAATCCATCACTACCACTAGGGGAAAGATCAAGTCAAAGTAACTGTCCTCCCAAGAGGAGGTCACAGCACTGTGACTGGACAGTCTTATGTGCAGGAGGGGGCACCCAGAAGGGTCAGCCTGGCCACAACCCAGCACAAAAGCAGAAGGCAGCCACAGCTGGGGCAGGTCCTAAGCCCAAGAATCAATCCCTCCAGTCTGCTTTCCCTCTGCTTCTGCTCTTTTGAGCAATGAGAAATGTGACATTGGTGGTCGGAGGAAGGGCTGGAGAAGGGCATGAAGGACGGGGAAAAGGGAGCCGTGGGGAGCCAGGCACAGGCTTAGCGTCCAGCCGCCAGGCAACCAGCCTGGTCCCTGGGAAACTCAGCACCAAGCTCAGCTACTTAATCCTTACTTTCCAGTTTATTAGAGAGGGCTGGGGGAACGTGATTACCATGGACAGAGCTTTTGCAAGCAGCCTGGAAGAAGCTTCTGCAGGAGGGTGAGTCAGTGAGCCACCCCCATTCAGAGATTAGGTCCACGCCGGACCCCTGAGGCCGCCATCTATGGTTTCCCCTCCCCCAGGCCTCCCTATCCTTGGCCTTGAGGGAGCCCCCCAGGGTGCAGAACCACCTTTCCCTGGCCAAGTCTGCTGTTCCCAGCAGAGACGAGTGGGAGCTCCAGCGAGCCCAGGAAGCCCAAGAAGGAACTCTATTATTACACCGTGGCAGCCCTTTATATTCCAGGCACTGTGCTCGGGCAGGGGAGTCGCTAAGCCTCCAAGTCTGGCTGTGAGGCTTTAAAAACACAACGCTCTCAATAGCAGCCTGGGCTGGGAGGACAGAATCGTCAGCTTCTTTCCAGCGTCTCATTTAAAGAAACCAGCCAGCCAGGAACCGGGGGGCAGATGCACCAGCCGACTTGGCGTCAGTGTGGTCACTCTCTTCCACCCCAGCCCTTGGCCCGGCCGGTGAGAAATGCCCTATCCAGGGGATTGGCTCCCAGTATCTTCTGAGGGTCCCCACTGGCCTCTGGAGGTGCAGAAATGGAGGCACATCATGGGAAGATGCTCAAGACACCCCAAAGCTGTGGCAAAGGCAGGATTTGTTGTCACTTTTGCTGCCCCAAGACCTGGGTGGACATTCGCATCACAGAGAAGGGGCTTGGGGTCCACCATGTGCTGGGATAGTCATCTATCCGTGCAGCCCCGTCTCAGGCGTATGGCCCAGGGCGACGTGGATGGAAGACTTGCTTCGCTAACTGATCTTCACCTGGGAAGGAGGCCCCCTGCCGCTCTCCCAGCCACCCACTCCCCCACTCCCCTGGGCCTTGCCATCTTCCCTCGCTGGACTCCCAGCCGGGTACCAGAAAGCAAAGCCACATCACGTGGGCTTCAGGCTAATGAGCTCCTCTCTCTCGAGGCCCTTCTCTCCTGCCACGGTCGTGGGAAGGGGCAGGATATCCTTCGTGCACAGAGGTTAACGTGTCAGCCACAGGCCCCCATAAGAGCCTCCCCTCCCTGAATCACAGCAGCAAGGATGCTACAGGTATCAGGAAGGGTCCTCCTCACTGGCCACAGTCCTGCTTTCTTGATGCCTCAGTTTCCCCATCTGTAAAATGGTGTTTCTGGAAATAGGGTGATGAGTCAAGGGAGATCATTATGTTTCTTTTTGGGCTTAAACCTAGGAGGAGTGAGAGTGAAGCATTTCAGGCTTCAAGGAGCACAGGCTGACGCTGATGTGGGGAGGGTTCCACAAATGGCCTTTGCCACGAAATGGTGAGGAGGACAATACCCGGGGAGGGTGCGTTCACTGCAAAACACAAGGCTGGTGCTGAAGTCTCTCCTTCCAGTCTCTGTGCGTCTTCACCTAAACTGGCTTTGTAGTGGCTGAAATCTAAGTTGTGAAGAGCCTTGGGAGAGCCCACTGCGGTCTAGTTCCACGACCTGCCCCCAGAGAACGTGGGGCATGCAGCTGTTAAGCGAGCCTCCATCACACTCCTTGGACCTATTTTCTCTCTCTCAGCAAGGACTGCTGGAGCAGGACACACTTTGTCCGCTCAGGCATTGGCCCATTCACTGAGTCAGAGCCTGGGGAGCAAGTTAACCCTTCAAGGAGGGACCCTCGCTGCTTGCGGCCTCTGAGGACCCCAACACTCGACAGTTGAGTGCAGAATCAGCAGGCAGCCTCCAAGCTGTGAAGCCATCCCACCCACAGAAGGGCTTAACTGATAACCCTGCCTATTCCACCTCCTATCTTTAGCAGGAGAAGGAATTTTAAAAGGAATGGAAATTCCCTTCTTTAGACTGGTAGAAATCTCTAAGTAAACTTTTCTGACTGAAAAAGGTCAACAGGTTTGGAAAGGATGCTAGAAGCAGGTTGCTAGGGGGACCCAGATGGGAGCCCACTGCACTCAGCATCTCTTCTGGGTACCACCTGCTCCCAAAATGCCTCCCCACCCCAGGCCGTCACTGCCACCCCCAGCAGAGCAGACCTGCTTCCCACAGCCCGGCCTCCTGCCTTCCAGCCCACAGGGTCCTCCTGAGGGAAGCTGGTGATGCCACCAAATGGCAACACCATGAGGGAACAGGCTATCTGGGGCACGTCTGGGCCAAGTAATCGCACTTCTGCTGTGCGGTGGGAAGGCTCTTCCTCTCCCCTGTCCCCTGCTTGTCCTCTATCCCCTCCCTTTCTTTTTCAATTCCCGGGAAAATCAGGAAGTGAACAGTTGTCTCCCTTGCTGGTCTATATTCATGTAATTAGCGCTATTTAATTCCACGATGAGCCAAAGCTCAGAAAATACAAAACATATTTCAGCTGCGTGCCGTGAATCTTGGCAGAACTCTTCCCTGCAGCCGGAAGCAGAACAGAGCTATATTCACTCCTTCGAAAAAGAGGTTCAGAATCGACTGCAACAAAGTTTGGGGGCCAGGCACTACTACCTGGAAATATGCAAGGAGCTCGCAGAATAGGGTACCTTATATCTTAAAGTTTGGAAATAATCTCCATCACCATGGCAACACTGAATTTTAAAAATAGTTAGTCTTGATCAAGGAACACTAGTATAACGTGTCATTCCTCCTAAGGAGGTGGTTCTAGGCTCCCCCATCCCCTCCTTATTCCCATGGGCTTTAAGTGTTTGGGTCCCTAGCAGTGGGGACCTGTGCCACCCTGTCATCCTGCCTTTCCCACCTGCTGGGCACACACCTATGAATCAAAGGACCAAGGAGACGTGTGGTTTCTAGCAATGAATCTCGATTAACTAACACATTCCAGTCTCCCAACTCCTTTGCCCCCTGCCCAACCCACCCCATTCTGCTGAGACCTGACTCTATTTCCGTATTTGTGCCAGCAACAAACGAGCAAGGAGCAGGAAATCTTAAACCCCATCCTGACATCATTTCTTAAGTGAGGCACAGAATGGTGAAGACCCTCCAAGACCATTCTCCAAGGGGCCCATCACTGTAAAGAGACCACATAGCACAGTCCTCAACAAGACCACCTCTGCCCCACATCAATGCCAGGGCCTCTCGCCAGCACTCCTGCTGGGACTGAGTCCCTCCTATAGCACCCCCATGAATTGGCCATGCCGTCCTCCTTCTCCAGGTGACAAGAATACAGAGCCGGAGCTAATGCTGGAGGGCCCAGGGTCAGGCCAGGCAGAGGAAGGAATCCTGTTGGATGCTGCTGATACCTCCTTTCAGGACCTGCTCAGAAGCTGTGTCACTGGGGGCACAAGAGTCCAAGAGACGGATCTCAGGCATGACAGAGGGTCGAATCCATTGCGAGACCCGGGAGACGTTGAAGTAGACTCTGCAGCTCTTATGAGCCTGCTCTGCACATTACTCAGTGGACGGAAACGCGCAATGCTCCACACAGAGGAAAACACCTGCCAACTCTGGCCACCTCCTCTTACACGGCCTGAAATTCCACCACCACCACCTCTTGTTTGTGGGTTATATCTTGCCTTCCACATGCTCCTTCATATGCAATCAACACTCATGACTCCAAAAATATATATCTATCCCCATCCAACCCATTATTATTACTGTCCAGATGGGGACACCAAGACACAGAGAATTTCAGTAAGTTGCCCAAAGCTCTGCTCTTCACATGTCCACAACTCAGGTCTTCTGATGGACCCAACACTTCGCTGAAAACCACGAGGCCACCCATCAGAGTCATCACTGAAGATTGTATGTCAAAGCGGGATGTGGGATAAGTCTAGGAGACCCCATGACCAATGCAGTGGTTAACTGGGAGGAAAGGAGAGCCTCCTAGCCTATTAGAGTATAAAAACGGAACAAGTGTGGACTGTCACCACCTCCATTTACCTTGATGTTTCACAGGGGTTGGGAGAGGACGCTTTCCTTCAGCCCAAGGAGGGGGCGCAACTGGACAAGTTCTCGGTGGCCAAGGGACGATATAAGGGGCAAAGTAGCAAGCGGGGAGGGGGACCCAAGTTCATCCCTTCATTCGTTCAACAGCACTTGTTCAGCTCCTACAACATACCAGGAACCCATGTTCCAAGGGTGCACAGTGACTAAGACAAAAAGATTTCGATGTCACAGAGCTTACATTTAATAGGGAGAAGACAGACAGTACACAGGAAAAATCGTTATTTTCAGATAGGGTAAGTCCTTTAAAAAAAAAAAAAAAAAAAGGATAGTCATTTCATACAGAGTAACTGCGGGGGCAGGGCATTCCCTAGCTGTAGTGGCCAGTAGAGGTGTCTTGAGGCTTGCAGGGAGGCTGAACAAACAACAAGGAGGAAGCCAACTATGCAGCGATTTGGGGAAAGAGCATTCTAGGGCAAAGGCAGAGTGAGTGCAGAAACTGAGAAAGGGGC
Organism: Mesoplodon bidens; assembly: GCF_964165515.1. NCBI lineage: Eukaryota > Metazoa > Chordata > Mammalia > Artiodactyla > Ziphiidae > Mesoplodon > Mesoplodon bidens. The sequence goes on from NC_138166.1 coordinate 86,706,222, forward strand.
AGACTTGGCAAGGAAAAGGCAGAAGGCTGAGCAGCCGGAAGACACTGGGGCGAGCAGGGAAGTGTGAATAATGGGGTCTGAGGGAAAGGCGGGGGGTAGATGACAGAGGGCATTGAAATCCAGGGGAAGGAGCGGGAATTTCATTCCAAACGGTATGGGCAGCCATGAAAAGGTTTTAAGCAAGGAAGTAACGCGATCCGTTTATCATTGACAAACTCAGTGTGGCTCCAGGTGGAGAATGGTTTGTGGGTGGAACAGGAGACCTGCAGGAGTTCCTTGAGGGGTGATGGCGGCCTGGCTCACGTGATGCAGGTGAAAGCAGGTCATCACTGCTCTAGTAGGGCTTGCGGGTGAATATGGAAATGAGAGGAATATTCATAATCCCTCCTTGATTTTGGCTTGAGCACCTGGGTGGATGGTAGTGTCATTTTACTGATATGGGGAAGGCTGGGGAGGAACAGGGCAGGGGAACAGAGAAGTCAAGAGTCCAGTCTGGGACATCAAGGGCAAGGCTGTCTGCAGAGTCTGCCAGGGTTGGTACGGGAGGGAATCATGGAGGGAAGTGGCTTACAGAGAAGCTAGCTGTGTGGTCTGCAGAAAGCATCTCATTTAAATGCTCCAAGAGGATGCTAATGGTATCCTTATTTTCTAGATGAGAAACTGTTTCTCAGTACCTAACATGAAGTGAAGCTAAGATCTGAACCTAAGCCTGCAGAAAGCCCCAGAGGCATCAGGGCCCCCTGCTTGTGCCAGCCCTCAGTAGAGGCAGAGGCTGCACCCAGGGGCCTTGGCTGGAAGAACGGGATGCCAACTGAAATATTTTCCCAAGGGACCTAGCATTGTACACTTATTGTTTGTGAAAGAAAAACGATCACATCAAAGTTTCAATTTAACTAAAGGGAAATTGCAAATGCTTATGAAGTACAGGCTAGTTTGTAAACCTCATAAATTTATAGCCAAAATTAATAATATTAAAAGAGTGGAAATGGCAAAAGATATTCAGCATCAGTTATTTAGTTCTTAACAAGGAGCCCTCTCTTCACTCAGGTTATAAAGAGAATCTTGGGCACCCAGTTATGCAAACCAGTGAAGGTCTAAAAGTAGGCATCTGAAAGAAATTAGACCGAAGTCAAAAGAACTCAGGCTAAGGACAAGACTTTTTAATATTAACTTTCAAGAAAATTGTGGTAAAATCTATATAAGGTAAAAATTTACCATTTTAACCATTTTTCTTCTTTTTTTATTGAACTATAGTTGATTTACAATATTATGTTAGATTTAGGTGTACAGCAAAGTGATTCAGTTTTTTATATATACATATATATATATATACACACATACATACATATGTATATTCTTTTTCATATTCTTTTCCATTATAGGTTATTACAAGATATTGAATATAGTTCCCTGTGCTGTTCAGTAAACCTTGTTGTTTATCTGTTTTACGTATAGTAGTCTGTATCTGTTAATCCCAAACTCCTAATCTATCCCTACCACTTCCCTTTTGGTAACCATAAGTTTGTTTTCTATGTCTGTGAGTCTGTTTCTGTTTTGTAAACAAGTTCATTTGCATCATTTTTGGGTTCCACATATAAGTGATATAACCATTTTTAAGCGTACAGTTCAATACCACTAAGCACATTTGAATTGTTGTACAACCATCACTGTCATCCATCACCAGAACTTTTCCATCATCCCAAACTGAAACTCTGTACCCATTAAACACTAATTCCCCAAACCTCTCTCCCCCCAGGTCCCTGGCCACTAACATTCTACTCTCTGTCTCTATGAATTTGACTAGAGACCTCATATAAGTGGAATCATACAGTACTTGTCCTTGTGTGTCCAGCTTATCTCACTTAGCATGATGTCTCTAAGGTTCATCCATGCTGTAGAATGTAGAGTAAGACAGTATTTAATTTTAAAAAGTGGACTCCCTCCCCCCCCAAACTGTTCTGGATTCTAAGGAACTCCTGCTCACAGTTGCCATGGCATGGACGCTGCTGAGAAGGGGAAGAAATGTTGAAATGAGAAAAGGTAATGGACAGATGCCTATCAAAGCTAACTGAATGAAAGCACAGCCCCTTCTACCACCTGCAACTCCAACCCACACAATTATAACATCAGAGCACCGAGAAGAACATCAGTGCCTCCCAAAGCTCTGCCCGAAAAAGGGTTCCTGATGAAGCAAGTTTGGGAAACACCAGTCACCCTCCTGGACTGCCAAGATGCACATTAGCTTATTATTAAAAGTCCTGGACTTCCCTGGTGGCACAGTGGTTAAGAATCCACCTGCCAATGAAGGGGTCACAGGTTCGAGCCCTGGTCCGGGAAGATCCCACATTCCACGGAGCAACTGAGCCTGTGCGCCGCAACTACTGAGCCTGTGTGCCACAACTACTGAAGCCCGCATGTCTAGAGCCCATGCTCCACAACAAGAGAAGCCACCTTAATGAGAAGCCCGTGCACCGCAACGAAGGGTGGCCCCCGCTCACCGCAACTAGAGAAAACCCACGTGCAGCAACGAAGACCCAATGCAGCCAAAAATAAATAAATTTAAAAAAAATAAAAAATGAAAGTCCAGAGAAGTCTTTTGATAAAGACACCTACTGAAGGATTATTAACCAGGGTTTCTCAAACATGTTTGACTAAGGAACCCTTCCACTGCTTAACACCTATTAATATCTCTAGGAACACTGTTCCATGATACACACTTTGGGAAATGTTGGTATGCTGGCTTTCATTCCTCAAAATTCTTTTACATCTATTTTCTCACTTAGCCTTTATAAAAATTCTGTCAAGTAGATTGAGAAATTTAAGGTAATTTGCTTCACTTACTAAAAACAAACAAACAAACGAACAAACAAACAGAAAAAACCAAAGCTATCAAGATTTAGGTCTGGAAGGAAAATCTCCAGGTGAGAGAAGCATCTGCAACAAGTGGTCTAAACTTTGTCCCCCTGATGTCCTCTTTCTGCTAAAGGCCCACTCAAGTAACACATTTTGTCCACCATCGCCACAGCCCCAGAACACACAGCATCCCTCCTTTTAACCTCCTGGCAGAAGACTGCCCGCCTGTTGTAACCCCCTTCTCCTGCTTCCTCTTACCATAGCTGAGAGAGCCTGCAATTTTCTCTATGATTATATGAAATCTGATGGGAAAACGGAATAAACATAGACAAAGGAAGATGCGTAAAATGTGCCTCTCTGAACAAATAGGGGTTTCTGCTTCATCCATTCCTAACTCATTCCCAGGCTCAAAGGCCCCTCCATCCTCACACCCAAAGAGCAGGTTCAACTTCAAGGCACCTCGCCCGGCTGTCTCATTTCCTCACTGTCTGTAATGCAGGTGTTTCTGGTGCCCCGTGGGAGCTGCTGCTTTATTGAGGGATAATGAGCCTCTGTCCTGGTCTACGGTGTAAGGCTATGCTCACGAAGGGGTGACCATCCTTGCGTCAGTCATCCGGGTAACAGGTAGCCCCCCAAACAGGTCTACAGATGACACAATTTCACAGGTAGGAGGGGGGACTCCCAACACTCTCTGGGCCTCAGTCTTTATGCCTAAACTTTAAAGGGTCTCTAGAGTCTAGCCAGGGGTCAAAAAAGGACAGTGGTCCTGGCAGCACAGTTGGTGTTAAACTGGAGCTTCATCTATCGATGAAGTGAAATAAGCCATAACTTGGAAACCACACTGACTTGTTATAGTAACTCTATTTTCCTTTTTTGACCTCCAGGCCCCAGGCAAAGTCCTACTAAAATGTCCAGCTTTGTCTCAACTGTGCTATTAGATATTAATGGGCAGCTGTAAATGCACTCTTGGGCTGAGGTTCTAAGCAAGATGCATTCCGTCCTCGGGAGCCAATGTGGCCGAAGCTGCAGTTATTAGCAGGAGAAATCCCAATCTCTGGGTGAGGGTTGAGGCTGCAGGATCTCAGCGCCCCCCCTCAAGTGGAGGTTCTTCCTCCAGTGCCAAGTCTGAGCAAGGACATCGTTCCCTGACCAAGCAAACCCTGCCATCACCTCTCAGGAGCTACTCTCCCGGACACCCACGTGCCTGCCTCTCCAACGTCTAGATGCTTTGGGCAAGAATTATCATCTCCATTTAGCAGATGAGGAAACGGAGGTTCAGAGAGCTTAAAGGCCTTTCCCAAGGTCACAGAGATTGTTCCAGGAAAGGGGTGGTGATCAGCATCCACATCGAGGAAGGATAGCGCAATGTGGTCAAGTGTCAAACGGGCACAGAAAAATGAATTGAAAAGAAATGAAGCAATCTCTAAGTGAACAATGAACAAGATTCAGTCTACAGTGAAAAATCAATGAGGCAAAATGCTCAGCCTGTAAAGATCGATGAGGCAACCGACCAATGACCCGTATTCCCACCTGAATTGACACCCAACCACATCACAGTCATGTCTGTATTTGCCCAAACCAACCCCCATGCCACCTGCCAGCGTATTGCCTGCATACCAGATTTAACCTCCACCTAGGCACCTCCCCTGCACCGATCTGAACAGCATCTTCAAACAGCCCTGAAATGGTAGCTGATGGAGTCTGCACACCCAGGCTACAGAAAGAAGCCCCTGAAACAAGGAGGTAAGGTCACCTTCTGAGAGTTAATTTAGTACCAATCAAGACATCCTCACGGAAGCACCAGATATCTGCAGAAGCCACCCTACAAGGGCAAAGTGTCCCCAAATCACTACTGAAAGAGCAGGGAACCAAAGCCTACTCAGGGTGACATGGTTTCTTCCACTAGACGAGAATGTAAGTCAAGAAGGCTGTAATCTAAACAGTCTGAATAAAGAAGGCATTAGCCAACTCAGGGTGGTTAGCCTGGAGCAAAACGGCAGCAACTGCTGAGTCTTAATCTCACACCAACCAGGGAGACAGAGAGCACGTGGTGGCTGCCAGACATGAGTATGGGGCTCGCCCACCGGGAGGCATGCTCAGAGGAGGGACAGCAGTTGGTCACCAGGCTTCTCCACGGCACAGATGACGTGGTTCTCAAAAACACCAGACTCTCGGTTGCAATTCCACATACCCCCAGTGAGCCAGCTGACCCCCCACCGATTCTTTCTTGCTGGGATATCCCCCAACTTTATTCAGGAGTACACCCTCCATATACAGCCCCATCTCAGAAGGGGGCCAATCACAACTGGAATAAGCCAGTGAATCCCAGCCCCAGTGGGTAATCATGATTGGATTAAGCCCGTCATGGGGGTCTCCTTCCCTTTGCCAGTGATAAGTTTTGGAACAGCCATGAGACTCAAGCCTGGCCCACTGGACCAAATGGGAAGCCTGCTGGGGACCTCATGTGGAGGAGTACCACTCTGCCTCACTTGCCCACTACTCTTCGTGTCATCAACTGTTGCAGGCTCCTCCTGACCATGAGGGGAGACATTACCAACACAGCCACCATGGCTGAGCAGAGAGAAGAAAGCCCCTGGGGGATGAGGATGATGTTGAGTCACTGAACGATCCAATCCTGGAGGCACCAACCTGTGGTCTTCTCATGTGAGATGACCATTCACTTATTGTTCACGTTATTCTTGGGTTCTGTAACAGCAGCTGAAGGCATCTCATTGACTCACCCAGTAAACCTTCAGGTTACAGAGGTGCTCTCCAGATACCCTGCTACCATGAAGCCAAGAAGGGTGTCTAGGAGAGCAAACACCATTCTTCCATTAACTAGATAGGAACAGACTCCACTACAATCAATAAATGGCGTTTTACATTCAATATCAATAACCCAGAGGGCTTCCCTGGTGGCGCAGTGGTTGAGAGTCCGCCTGCCGATGCAGGGGACACGGGTTCGTGCCCCGGTCCGGGAGGATCCCACATGCCGCGGAGCGGCTGGGCCTGTGAGCCATGGCTGCTGAGCCTGTGCGTCCGGAGCCTGTGCTCCACAACGGGAGAGGCCACAACAGTGAGAGGCCCGCGTACAGCCAAAAAAAAAATAAATAAATAACCCAGAGAATTAGAGTGAGTTAGTCCTGAGAATCTGTCCATCTCTGGATACACAGGCAAGGCAGACCCTGGTCCATGGTAACCCCACCCTGGGAGACCCTACCTGGAAGCCATTGGCTGCCTGCATGTTGGTGTCATCTTGTTTAATGGCAACTGAAGGGAATGACGGGAAACACATGCTTCCTTCCAGCCCCACCTACCTCACATCCACTCAAGTCCTTTATCCACTCGATGTATTTGTGTCCTTGTCTTTAAACAAGCTACATCTTACCTACCTCACGGTGTTTTTGAGAGTAAAATGAAATCAATATGAAGAAAACAAAGTGATATATAAACCATGGTACTTTGGATAAGAAGGCTGTGTGGGAAATCATCTCAACTTCCTGTGTATCAGAATCACTAGGGGAGATGTTTATAAAGCACAGACACCAGGATCCCACCTCCAGAAACTATCATCCAAAAGATGTGGGATAGACACCGGTATTTTTTAAAAAGCAATAATTATTTTAAATTAATTATAAAATTATTAAAATATTGTTTTTTTAAAAAAAGCAATAACCACTTGCTTCCCAAGTGATTATTCTAATATGCAGCCAGAATGGATGAGAACTGCTGACAGCTGATCCTGTGCAGGTGAGGAAGCAAGCCCAAGGAATAGAATGGGCCACTGGACATCACCATCCACCACCCACAGAGCCAGAACACAAGCAGTCTGGGCTCCTGAATCCCAGATTAGGTATCTTCCCATTATGCTTCAGTGTCAACAGCAGGGTATTTAGAGCACTATTATTAACAGAGAAAGCAAAGGCAGGAAGAAGGAATTATAAAGGGTCATTAGGAAACTTTTGGGGGTGATAGGTATGTTTATTATTGAATATATTGTTGGTGAATATATGGTTTCGCAGGTGTTTACCTATGTCAAAACTCATTACATTGTATACTTTAAATATGCAGTTTATGCTACATCAATTATACCTCAATAAACTGAATTTTTAAAAAATAGACTAAAAAAGACAACCTACAAAGTGGGAGAAAATATTTGCAATTATCATACTTCTGAGAAGTCTAGAAAATATCGGGAAGTTCGACAACTCAACAACAAAAAGACAAACAACCCAATTTAAAAAATGGACAAATGACTTGCTGAGACATGTCTCCAAAGAAGATATACAAATTACCAAGAAGCCTATGAAAAGATGTCATAAGGGAAATGCAAATCAAAACCACAATGTGATACCACTTCACACCTACTGGGATGGCTAAAATCAAATGGAAAATAACAAGTGTTGTCAATAGTGTGAAAAAATTGGAACCCTTGAATACTGCTGGTAAGAATGTAAAATGGTGTAGCTGCTGTGGAAAACGGGTGGGTCCTCAAAAAGCTAAAAATAGAATTACCATGCAATCCGACAATTCCACTCCTAGGTATATACCCAAAAGAACTGAAAACAGGGACCCGAACAGATATACATACACCAATGTTCATTTTAGCCAGTGTTCAAGGGCCAAAAGGTGGGAACCACCCAAGTGAAACTTGACTCCGCATCACAGGATCCCCTGGAGAAGCCACGCCGAGCTTCCGATTGGGTGGGTCTGGGGCAGGGCTCAGTAACATGCATTTCTAACAAGTTCCCAGGGGACGGTGCTGCTGCTGCCTGGAGACCACACTTTGAGGACCACCGATACACAGACTCTGGTTTCCCTCACCACCATCTCATGTTTCTCACTTGCTTCGGTATTATAATCCCCATCTTGCAGCTAGGGAAGCTCAAAATCAAAGATCACACATCCCAGAACCACAACAGGAGTTACTGGCTGGACCTAGAACCTGAGTTCAGGGCTCTTTGCAGTCACCTCCCACCTCCTCCAAAGTCAATAAATGCCTGAAGGCATAAAAGATGTTTGGATTCATTCCAATAAAATGGTGTGAGGGTGATCTAGAAAATAACTGGCACTGGTATCAAAGAAATCCAGTAAGGAGACAGAAAGAGGATGGAGTAGCAATGACTAGAGTCTTGTTTGGGGGTCAAGGTAATAGGCACAAACGTGTAGATGGAGTTGGAAAGAATTGAAATACGGACCATTTTCCCTTCATTCTTAGGAAATGAATTACCTCTTCACAACATGAAAAGAAATGTTCTCTCCTTGCATTGTCCAAAGTAGTAGGCCTCTGGGCGCAGTGAATCACCTGTCACACGTGCTATAAGAGTCACTGCTTAATGCTCTACACATCTGATTCTCTTCTTTCCTAAAAGCTTATCTGCTCTGATGATGACACTCTCCTACTCAGGAAATTTCAGTGGCTCCCTATTGTCTACAGAATGAAGGATAGACTCAGCTTTGTATTCAAAGACCTCCTCCATCTGGCTTTCATCATTTCCACGCAAACAGAACTCCTCTTCATTGCCCATACCTGTCCTGTGCTTTCCTGCTTTCATGCCTTCATCAGGTTGTTCCCTTTACCTGAGATGCCCTTCTCCTCCTCCCTTCTCTAGCACAACACTTAACAAATGAGACCTTGGACAAATTACTTCAGTTTCCTCAACCATAAAATGGGGATGAGAGTAGGACCTGCCTTCTAGATTGTGGTGAGGAAGAAACGAGGCAGTCTGTGTAACTGGTTACCACCATCGCAAACCCCTCTTAACCTCCAAGCCAAAGGGATCTCTCGCCTTCCCTGAATTTCCAGAACAATGGGTGCAAATATCAGAACTTATCACTTTCTACTTTGCATTTGCCATGACGTTTATCCTGTATTCACCTGGCAGCTAAATAAGCCCTACTGAGGTGAAGATATGCTTCTTATGTATAGTTCAATGCATAGGACTCAGCACTCAGCCCAGTGCAAGTGCCCACAGGAGTTGGAAGGATATATGATCAGTTTCATGAGACCTTAAATGGATCCTAGAATGCCCCTCCCAGTGCTCTCAGCCCCATCAGAGGTAGCCAAATCCTTGGGCAGGACATAAATTCAGGAATTTATTTATTTTCAACATGAAAAGATTTAACTTGTCCTGTGAACCAGTCGCTGAGTTTTGGAGAAGTGTCTCCAGACACCCCTGTTCAAAGAGTTCCCCCAAATCCACAGAGGCCAGCCTCAGCCCAGTTTTCTACCCCCAAAGCATCTTCCAATAATTCAAAGACTCCCTTCCACATCAGGAGTCCCTTGTGCTTACTTAAAACAAAAAAACCTTGGCTTCACAAGAAAACCACTGTTCTCTCATTTGCTGCTTCTCGGCCTCTGTTCTCCCTGTGCTCTGCTTGCCTCTGAAGCTGCAGTTGCCCTGCCCACCTAGGGGACCTTCAGACTCAGTGGAGTCTGTGAGCTTCCTCCACACACAGGTGGCAGGCCCAGCAGGCTCCCTTCCCCACCCGCTGCCAGTACCTCACCTCTCCTCTGCTCACTGCCTGTCTCACAGCCCTGGTACCAACGCCCCAGAGCAACCAGCTCCTTGAACAAAGCCACATCATCTTGGGACCCCAGAACTCTGGTTTGGTCCCACTGCCTGCAGAACCAAACCCGTGTGGGGTTGTCCTAAAGGACAGATTAAGGGGATTTCTTCGTTTGTTTGTTTTGGCAACTCACCAAGCAACAGAAGCAAAGAGACTGAAGGACATTCCTTTGCTGGGGGAGGGGAAAGGTTGAAGAAAGGGAGCCTGGGAAACAAAATGGCCACTCAGAGGTGACTCCCAGGGCTGAGCTGACTCAGAAGACATGGCCGGTAAAGAGGAAGCCACAGCTTGATGTGTGTTTGGCGGGGGGGTGGGGGGTGTGAAAAGGAAGGGGGAGCAGGCGCTCACGGTGAAATGGATACCTGGGCAGCATAAACAAAGAAAGGAGGCAATACCTCTCTCTGCCTGGCTGGAACAGGGATACCTAGCGAGATCCATCAGCAAGCCTATTCTTCCCTGACCCTAACCTAGGGCTCCTCAACTGACCTGCCACAGGGTCACCTGTCCTACTAATTCCTCCCACCATTACACTCACTCCTGCTGTAGGGGTCCCAGTAAGGAAGAAGCATCTCATCTTCCAGGAGTGAGAAGCATAGCCTCCCTATGCTTGTGTCCCTACAACAGTGTAGAGGCGAGAGTCTGGCTACAGGGGACATCCCCACGGAGACACATGCGAGTGTGCACGTGTGTACAGACACAGCATGGGGGAAAGGAGGTATGGAGAGGGGAAAGGAGGTATGGAGAGACCAAAGGGAGGAGGATGGAACCTTCAGAGTGAGAGTCAGGAGTCACAGCAACTGGGACAGATACCGGGTTGGCTGGCGTGGGAGGTCTTTTATTTTAGTGGTCTCTAAAATAAGGAGAGGGCTTCCCTGGTGGCGCAGTGGTTGAGAATCTGCCTGCTAATGCAGGGGACACAGGTTCGAGCCCTGGTCTGGGAGGATCCCACATGCCACGGAGCAACTAGGCCTGTGAGCCACAACTGCTGAGCCTGTGCATCTGGAGCCTGTGCTCCACAACAAGAGAGGCCGTGATAGTGAGAGGCCCGCGCACCACGATGAAGAGTGGCCCCCGCTTGCCACAACTAGAGAAAGCCCTCGCACAGAAATGAAGACCCAACACAGCAAAAATTAATTAATTAATTAATAAACTCCTACTCCCAACATCTTCTTTAAAAAAAAAAAAAGAAATAGCCACAGAAAACGTTTGCTCACAAATGAATCTCATCCCAGAGACTGGTATCTCCATGTTCTCCTTTAAAAAAAAATAATAATAAAATAAAATAAAATAAGGAGATATGGGAAGAAAATACTAGAATTTCTATTTAAATATATTTTTATCTCAAAAGAATGAAAGTTAACAGCTCTACTAATATTCGATATACAGAACCGGCATGACCCTGGGGTTGATGTGTCAACAGGCCTGTGTCCTGCAGGGGACAGCAGGTGTCCTGAGGGCAGAGTAGGTCTCTCATAATGCCAAGGGACTGAGGTGCTCCCCTCACACCTTAATTAGCCAGCAGTATGTGCAAGATACTGCCGCTTCTCTGTGCTAACTAAGGGGTTTTATGATGTACTGCATTATTTCTTTTTAACCATCCAGTGTTTTTAAAAATGGGCAAGTGACTTTAAAAGATTCTTATAAGAAGAATATAGCTAGAAAATAATGCAAATAATGCAAGCGCTGGCAAGCAATAAGAGAATGAAGAGATGATCCTTCTACTCCCAGCACAAACCCTTCGTCATCCACATTATAAGTCACAGGGTCAACTAACCAGACCAGAAGTCATTCTCTTCTCAAAAAAAAAAAAAAAATTATTAGGAAGACTATTTTGACACCTGGGTTTATATTCACCATCATGAATGCATCATGAATGCTAACCCTCCCCGTAGGTGCTGATTTACTTTGAGATACTGTGTTATGGATGGCAACGTGCGCCGAAACATGGCAGACCGTAGTCCATGCCCTGCTCTGCAGAGGGGGCGCCCTGGGTGGGCCGGGGCAGGGAGGGCCCGTGATCTGGCTGGTGGGCTTCAGTGGGAGAATGAGGAAGGAGCGGGGTTACGCTCTCATGGATCTCAAGAGCCAGCTCTTTGTAAAGGCCTCTGGGCTGAGACCAACCAGCTGACTCACTTCTCCTTGCACCCTCTTCCTCACATCATCCGCAGAGCTGGGGCCGTGAAGGAAAAGGGAAGGGGTCCCTTCCTGTTCAAGCACTTCATTCATCTCATTTACCTTCAGGGCAGCTACCCTGTGGCCCACACCCCGCTGTGCCAGCGGTTCACCCAAGAGAGACAAAAAAAGTGTGATGTTGAGAAAGAGGACCCAGGTCCCTTTGCCCCCTGACTCTGCTTTATTACTTGATGGACAGCCTCTCTGAAGGCCTCGCAGCCAGGAGATTTTCTCTGTGATTGAAAATCAAAGCATCTTCCCCTTCATATTAAGAGAAAGTTACCGAGCCCTCGCCACATGCCCAGCACTGGGCTGTATGCTTGACCCTGTCACCTCTGGGAGGCCTCACCACAGCCCCTTCGAGGTAGGTCTTACCCTGGCCCTTTGACAAGGGGAGAAACTGGGGTTCACAGAAGACAGGCAGTTTTCAGCACTGGAGCCCAGACTCCACCCCAGGCTCGGAACCTCTGCTCCCCACCTCTCTCTGCTTCTCAAGACCAGGAGTGCCAAGCCTGGAGACAAACTTGCATCTGTCTTGTGACCTGGGACAAGTGGCTCTCTGAACCTCAGGCTCCCATGTATAAAATGGGGTCCTAATAGCACATACCACGTGGGGCTTTTGTGAGGATTCAATGAGTGAATAGGTGTAAATGCCTTGAAAAGTGCTGGGCACACACAGCTGTGGTATCAGTGTTCACCATTATTATTGCCGTAATTCTTGGGTTATGTTGCTCTCCCAGGAAGCTCAGTCCCTCCTCTTTTCATTCCCAATGAGAAACTAATCCTTATCATGTTATCCCACTCTGGACTCTTGCGCCAGGCCTGGGGAGCAGCTGCAGATCACAGAGGGGAAAGACCAAACCACCACTCTCCCCTGCTACCTTCACCCCTCACACACCCCCTGACACAGCCAGGTCTTGACCAAAGGAACCAGGATGTGGACAGAGCAGAAGAAAGAAGAAGAGGGCTTCTGGACCAGGCCTCCTTCACCCCCGCAGGGTCCCCACCTGGCACGGCCAGCCTTCTCCTCCGAGAAAGTCCACCCAATATAGGCTGCTCCACCGGGGCTCTAGCCACCAGGAGACTAATTAAGCAGCCAGTCCTTGGGCAAATCAGCCCAGAGGACCCAGCATGAGGCAGCTGCTGAAAGATGCTGGAAGTCTGCAATCCCAGAGCCTTTCCAAGGAGTGGCCTCGTCCAGCAGCTGTGGCGACAGCACCAGGACGCATAAGCCATCCCCCAAATGAGGAGAAGCTGCCCTACGGAGATGGGGGACTTTGACTAGTCGGATGTCCTCGTTCCAAGAAGTTGGGGGGGGCGGGGGGCTGGGGGGGAGATACTCATGAGAGGAGTGTTTCCGAAGAAAAGCATATTTTTTGAGAATGAACTGCGGAGTTCCCACTCTGTGTCTCAGACGCTGCTTCTTGCAAAGGAGAGTTACTAAGTTGACTGTACTCTCAGAGGTATCAGGCTGCTTAAAAAGATGAAAAGGAAAACAGGCAGCTACAGAGGACCAGGAAGTCTTGAAGGGACTGGGGATATTTAAGCTGAACTTGGGGGCTGCCACTGGGAGGAGAGAGTGAGGTTTCAGGATGACTCCAAAGGGCAGAAATAGGACTTGGGAGCAGAGGTCGTAAGGCAGAGAGAGATGTCGATCCTCTCTGAGTCCAAGGGGCCAGTCCAGCAATGGACTGGCCATCCAGACGTGCTCAGGCAGAAGCCAAGTGTCCATTTGGCAGGAATGTTGTGCACAGAGGCAGAAGGTTGGACGAAGTGATGCTGAAATGAGCACTTAGCAGCATCCGGCACCTGCTAAGCACTCAGCCTAGGAGAGCTTTTATAGTCATTGTGAATCCAGTGATAAGATGTTATGGTTCTTTTTGGCCAAAAATAATAAAATCAGCCTTTCTGGAAGGGATCTTAATCCTTCAACTTCACTATTGCCCTGAATGAGACCATTTTCAGCACCCAAAGTACTATTTCAAGAAAGTTAAGACCCTTTTTAAGGATTTTCACTGAGATTCCCCAGTTTGGGACAGACGGCTTGGAAGAGAATGCCAGGGTACCCGAGGACCAAGGGGCACGTGTGGGAGGGGGAGGCACATTGGGGAAGAAAGAAACAGGGGCCCAAGGCCCTCTGAGAGTGAGGTGTCAAGTCCATAATGACAGGAAAACCTCTGGAAAGAATAGTAGCTTCAGAAAAAAAAAAGAGTCTTTATCTTGATCAAGGCAGGAGCTTCTGTTGTCAATTTCATAGGGAGGTGCACGGGCAGTGGGGGCCACCACGACTCACAGGCTCTGCCTGGACACCCAGCCCTGGATCATTTATCAAATCAGCAGAGGGGAAAATCCCCCAGCACAGAGCAACTCCTCTGCGGGATCCCGCCCTGACCCTGGACCTACTTGCATTTCAATTCCTCCTAGAAAAGACATCTGACAGTCTCGTCCCCTCTCACTTCCCTTCTCCAGCTTTCCCAGTGCGATTATCACACGGAGAAGGAGGCAATGTGTGGGAGGCTGGCGGCCACGAGGTGTGGCAGCCGGAGCCCCCTGGGACAGACAGCCCCTGCACAGCTGTGGATGGAGGACACCGCCACCACCTCTCCTCCCAGCAGCCCGGACAGATCAGCCAACCATCCAGCAGCCCCACGAGAGAGGAGAGGGGCCCTGCCGCTGCTCCCAAAGGGGAGACACTCAGGCCAGTGAGGTTGTCGGACCAGCTCAGGTTCGCAGGCAGGACCTGGTCTGAAGCCCGAGGCATCATCAGCTCCACAAGACGTACGGAGTACGTGCTTCTGGGTAAGGTGAGTGGATCAGAAGCGTCCCTGCAGTGAGGGAAGTCTTCCCTAATTCAGACAAAGCAAGTGCCAGGGTTTTAACTGAGCATCAGTGGGAAAGGGTTAAGGGCATGGGCTTTACCTCAGGCAGCCCTGGGCCCCAGGTCTTACTCTGCTTCTTGCTCATTACGCGAACCTAAGCAAACTTCTGAATCTCCAAACTTACTTTCTTTATCCATACAATGAAGTCGAAAATAGGATCCAACCCCACAACTATTATAAAGTGCTCAGCATAAGCTCTGGCACACAGTAAACAGTCAGCAACGATGAGTGGTGGTTATAATATTATTATTGGAAGGACCTCCAGATAGGGAGGGCAAGCCTGGATGCTGCTGGCAGCTGCCCCGCCAGTGTCCGCCTCTCTTCGGGTTTCCCTCGCTTTGCCACCATCATGACCGGCCACGGGGAGATGCTGCTCCCCTCCTAACACCCTGGCCTAAGGGTGGAGGAAAGAAAATCGCTTTCCTTGTTTCCTCTGTGCACAGGTTGACACTGTCAGGAGAGGAGAATAAAGATCCAATAGTCGGGACTTCCCTGGTGGTGCAGTGGTTAAGAATCTGCCTGCCAATGCAGGGGACACGGGTTCGAGCCCTGGTCCGGGAAGATCCCATACACCACGGACCAACTAACCCCGTGTGCCATACTACTGAGAGCCACAACTACTGAAGCCCACGCGCCTAGAGCCTGTGCACTGCAACAAAGCGTAGCCCTCGCTCACTGCAACTAGAGAAAGCCCACGTGCAGCAACGAAGACCCAACGCGGCCAAAAATAAAAATAAAAATAAATAAATAAATTTATTTTAAAAATAAATTTATTTTAAAAATAAATAAATAAAATAAAAAATAAATAAAAAGAACACTTTCTCTTTCTAATCTTAAAAAAAAAAAACCAAGAGTCACAGAAAACACAAGCACAATAGAAATAATTAATGTTCCTGAGCACAGGTCTCAGAATCTGCAGTGACACAACCTAGAGGGATTCCCAAGCTCCTAGTCCCTGCCTGTCTCCGCTGCCACCCCCACTTTCCCCTTCTCTCTCCTACTGCAAGGCTCAAGGACCTCATTACAGCCTTCTTAGGACCCTGCCTCTCCATCCAGGGCTCAGGGACACGTGGAGCCTCAGTAGGTTGGCAGTGAAGACACAACCCAAGTGAGACTCTGTCTCCTGCCCTAGGGACTGAGCCCTTCCAAGGCTGCATGGAACATACAAACTCCCTTGATGTGCGGATGTGTGGATGTGTGTGCATGGGGGTAGGGGACATACTCTCCACCCGCCTTCTCAGAGCTCACAATACACTGAAAATTACTGGGAGTTATAAACTGGAAGACTTAAGTCAGTGGTTCTCAGGATGTGGTCCTCAGAGCAATAGCACCAGCAGTTAGTTCCTCAGGCCCATCCAGACCTACTGAATCAGAAACTCCGGTGGTAGGTCCCCACCATCTGTGATTTTCACAAGCCCTCCAAGAGATTCTAAAGCACGCTGAGGTTTCAGAACCACTGACTGAAGTTATAGTCTATCTAGCTGCATAATCTTGAGTCTTTGAATCTCTAAGCTGGGACTAAAGACAGTTTCATCCTCTGTAAAATGGGAATACTAACGGTACCACTTCATTGGGTGGTGGGTTACAAAGATTAGATGACATCCTGTACGTAACATACCCAGCAAATTGCCTGGCACATTGTAAGCACTCCTAAACGTTCATTCATATTGATCTTCCTCCCAAATCTAAGAGATGGGTTCTACCACCATCACTAGACCCTGAGGTCTCAGAGAGTTTTTGAAGTGATTTGTTCAAGGTCCCTCAGCTGTCAAAGGTATCTTAAGAGCCCGTCTCCCCGGGGACGAGGCACAGGTGTCAAGTGCAGGTACGGTATGAACCACGCTCTTCTTCCTCTCAGACTTGCAGAAGTTCTCAGTCTGGAGCGGCACCCCCTCCCCAGGGGCATCCGGAAATGTATAGAGGCTTTTTTAGTTGACTGAGTGCTCCTGGCTTTTAGCACCCAGAGGGACAGGGACGCTCACCCTGCATTTTCCAAGATGGTCCTCCATAACGAAGAACTGTCCTGACCAAAGGCCCGTCGGCACCTCCATCAAGAAACATCGGCTGCCCCAGGGGTTCACAGCTACACAGAGCAGGACTCAGCGTCAGAGGCTGCCTGGAGAATCCAGCAATGAAATCATAGTAATTGCAGTGAAGGGCTGGAAGGTTCAGGGGACGTGATTCCTGCTGGAGCCCCCAGGACTCCCACATCGGGTGTGGTGAGAGCTCGGTTTTACTCTCTGACATTTTGTTCTCACTTTGACACGCAATGATCAAAGCATCCCACCGAACCTACGCGAGCCTCCACCTCCAGGACCCAGGCAGACACCGTCCAGCACTGTGGTACTGCAGATTCTCCAGAAGCTCATACCAGAAACAGATGTTGAATCCAGAAACTAGAAGGTATGGTGGGGACTTGTCTTAAAAACTTTGTGCTATTTATTATTTGCCGCTAAGGAAGGGAGAAGGAGGAGAGAAAGGGAGTAGAATGTCATTAAAAAATCCTGCCTGTCAAAAATGCAAGCAGTGGATTTAATCAGTAGAATCAATAAAGGTTTATTTTAAAGGATGCCCAGTGAACAGGTGCTCAGACAGAGGGCGGGGGAGGGAAAGGGTAGCAGCAGCAGTGCACACAAATCACTGGTTTGCCTGAAGCAGGAACCGTGTGTGACTCTCATGAAGTGGGCCGCTGCCCCTAACTTAACACCGCTTTTCCCCTACACCGCCCCCTTCCTTGAGAGACTTCACCCAGTGCTTTCACCAGTTACCCCTCCCCTCAAGGGGTAGAGACTGATTGTACTAAAACGTTTCTTCTCCCGCAAACCATTAAGTTGTCAAGCCAGGTGGCGAACAAATCCAGAGAGAACTAGAGCTTGAAGGCTAAGAGCAAACACTGCCATTTTTCTTTCTGCTCTGGACAATTCCTGCTTCAACTTTAGTGGCCCCAGGTCACATTTTGTGATCTTTGGATGCTGATGGAAGAGACATGACTTGATGTAGAAAATAACCAGGGAGATGCTGTCTTGATAGAGATGGAGGTAACAAGTAGAGGAGTCTGGGGGCTTTTTTTCATTATTTTCCTTTTGACATCCACATAGGTATCCTATCCTATAATGGCTTCTGGTTACAAACCCTCCTTCCTATACAAAGGAAAAACAACCTCTCCATAAATACCTTGCCCACGTCAGTGAAATAGCTGTGTTACACACTTGAGTACCATTTTTGAGGACACTTTAAATAGAGCATCGGTCGCTGCTTTCAATTTAACATGTGAACGGCAGCCGCTGAGGCAGGCAGAGATGATAAGGTGTGGGGACAGGCTCACAGCTTCCACTGGTGCATCTGCTCAGACTTCTAACAAATCTACAGGCACTTAAGGCATTTCGGGGACAAGCCAAATGCAAGACTCATTCAACAAGTAAATGGGCACTTGCTATGCACGTGCAAAGCTAGGTGCTAGGCACGGTGGGAGACACAAAAAGAAGAGGAGGATCCTCCCCTAGATGAGATGGGCTTTGCATAGGAATTACAGTAGTTCAAGGAAAAATGGTATACGTAAAATGCTATTGCTTCAGAGGAGGGCTGGGTGGCCTCAGTTTTTTCTTGTGTAGAAACCCCTGGTGAGTTTTACGAGGATTAAATGAGCTCGTGTACGATGGGCACCAAGAACAGTGCCTGGAACGGTGCCATCATGACAGCAGTCGTCAAGAAAGTAGAAGTGACATTGCTGACGTTAAATCATTTTTTATAATTTTTAATCTGTCGGGTGGTAAGAAAAGGAGGATTATCAGATAAAGCTTGATAAATAATAGGCAACGTGTGGACAGACAAAGATGAAGGAGTAGGGAACAGTATATACAAAGGTGCAGGTACAAGAAACTTGGGGACTTGCTTGGGAGATCATAAATAAAACAACGTGTCTTCAATATTTTGCATATATGTTATGACATGACTGTATGTAGATTTCTTTTTATTCATCCTGATTGGAGTTTGTAGGTCTCCTTGAATCTGTGTTTTCTCATTCTATCTCTTTCTTTGTAGAAATCCAATTAAGTAGGTAAGACCTTCTCATTGTATCCACTATGTCTCTTACCCCCTTTTCTGTACTTTTTTATCTTTCATTTTGGATAGTTTCTTTTTCCCTGTCCCCTACTTCATAAATTATCTCTTCAGCTGTGTCTAAATTCTTTTAAAACCCATCCGTTGAGTTCTTAATTTCAGTTGCTGTATTTTGCAGCTCTCGAATATCTTTTTGGTTCTTGTTTCAAATCTACCATATATGCTTTATAGTCTCTAGCTTGCTGCCAGGTTTTTTAATCTTGTCTTATTTCTACTTGAAAATAGTAAGCAAGGTTATTTTAAAGCTAGCACCTGATAATTGCAGTATCCAGAAAACCGGTAAGTCTATTGTTTCTGTTGGATCTTGTTCATGTTTACACATTTCCTTGTGCACTAGCTTATCTTTGATTGTATGCTGAACATTGTATTCAAAGATTTGTTTGTAGGAATAATTTGATAACTAGGATAATGTTGTCTTCCGTGAGACAGTATTCTAATGCTTTGCCAGGTGACTATCTTGCAATACAGTATAACATTAATCCCATTTCAGGTACTGAGATTCTTCTCAGCTACTCAAGTGGTTCAAAGCTGGACTTTAGAACTTGCAAGGGCTGGTTTACTTATAGTCTCAACCCCAAATACTCCCACCTTGATAGGCCTTAAACTCCAGCTTTTGTCCCCTAATCCCATGAGGCTATGAAATAAAATTTTTAGACCCTCAGCTTCCTCTCTAGAAACCAGCAAAAAGTATTACCCCTGCTGGTAACTTACCTCCTGATTTCCATCTTCTTCTAAAATTTGACCCTGTAAAGTTCATCACTGTGTTAGCTTTTGTATGTCTTCAAGGATACTTTTGAAAATATCTTTCTTACTTTCTGAATTTTCCTCAGTAGGTGGGTCAGTGTGCATTACCTAGTCTGCCATTACTAGAAGCAAAGGTCCCATAAATAGTACATGATTTGGCTAGAACATTGGATTTATGTTAGGATGGAAGTAAAAGATACAGCCAAATCATAGGCTGATTCCAAAACATGGATAACCTTGACTGCTAGGTTTAAGAGGAAAAATACTCAATAATAAGGAGCCACTGAAGATTCTTGAGCGAAGGAGGGGTAACCTGAAAGCTATACTTGAAGAAGATGGATTGGGCACTTAAGTGCCAAACAGATCGATGGGAATGAGACCAAAATCGGGAAAGAAAGTGAACAGGCTTTATCAAACCCATAGAGAAGAGGTAAACATATCTGCACAGGGTTGAGGTGGTAAGACTTGGAAGAGAGGGCAGGTGGAAAGCCCGTATGAGTGGGGCACACCGACCAGAAGCCACAGATAGGAATTAGAATATGGAGAACATATCAGATGAAAGAAATTAGGAGGAAA
This sequence comes from Mesoplodon bidens, assembly GCF_964165515.1. Taxonomy (NCBI): domain Eukaryota; kingdom Metazoa; phylum Chordata; class Mammalia; order Artiodactyla; family Ziphiidae; genus Mesoplodon; species Mesoplodon bidens. The sequence continues at coordinate 86,726,135 of NC_138166.1, forward strand.
ATAGAATATGATTAGTCATTAACTGAGACTGGGGTTAAAGGAGAAGGAAGAACCAAAGATGCCACTGGGGTTTTGAACACAAGAACTCAAATATAAAGGAATAGTTAAACTGGTACAGCCACTATGGAGAACAGTACGGAGGTTCCTTAAAAAAACTAAGAACAGAACTACCATATGACCCAGCGATCCTACTCCTGGGCATATACCCAGAGGAAAGCATAATTCGAAAAGATACATGCACCCCAATGTTCATAGCAGCACTATTTACAATAGCCAGGACATGGAAGCAACCTAATTATCCATCAACAGAGGAATGGATAAAGAAGATGTGGTCCATATATACAGTGGAGTATTACTCGGCCATAAAAAAGAACAAAATAATGCCATTCGCAGCAACATGGCTGGACCTAGAGACTGTTATACTGAGTGAAGTCAGTCAGACACAGAAAGACAAATATCATATGATATCACTTATATGTGGAATCTTAAAAAAAAGAGGTACAAATGAACTTATTTACAAAACAGAAAACAGTCATGGATTTAGAAAACAAACTTATGGTTACCAGAGGATAAGGGGGGGAGGGATAAGTTGGGAGACTGAGATTGACATATACACACGACTATATATAAAACAGGTAACTAATTAAGAACCTGCTGTATAGCACAGGGACTCGACCCCATACTCTGTAATGGCCTATATGGGAAAAGAATCTTAAAAAAAAAAAAAAAAGAGTGGCTATATGTCTATGTATAACTGATTCACTCTGCTGTACACCTGAAACTAATACAACATTGTAAATCAACTGTACTCCAATAAAATTTTTAAAAGAAAACAAATATAGAGGAACAGAGAATAGGGGATCTAAGCCACAACCCTCCCATCCTCCCTGTAGTCCTGAGACAGCTCCGAGAAAGATTTTTGAGGTTAGTGATGGTGGCCACCCTCCAACCCAGAAAACTCCCAGAGGAGAGAGAACTTCAGGTGAGAATACAGAACCTGCCACTGGAATACATCCACTCAGGACAGCACGTGATCAGGCAGGGGGGACAAGCTCGTGGCGAGAGGGAGGTCACCCCGTCTTGTGATTTCAGAGATTCTCTAAGTGATGTTAGGTGACAGCACAATTCTTGTCTGGGGCAAGGAAGCCCTCAGGGCCCTTCGTTAACAGGGACATCGGAACACAAGCCAGGAAGTTCCATAGTAAATAAACAGCACAGAAATGGATTTAAGTGTACAGAGGGTGAGAGGGGCAGACCTATCACTATGTGACAGGTGGTCCTCAGAGACTCCTAGGACTGTCATCATTGGTTCCACTGAGTGATAAAAAGTGCCCACTAGGGTTAACTTCCCAGGTTCCCAGGTAGAGACTGAATCCAATGGAAATGTACACCTTTAAACTATCATCATGTCTTTCTTGGCCTACATGTCTGCCACGTACTACAGATACTTTTCCTCGTCTTCCCTTCCATTTATATGAATGAGTGTCAAAAAGGTAGCCAACTGTGAGGAAATAACTTCTGCTTCCACTGTGGGGATCTGGGAGATAAAATAAAAATAAAATGTTACTTCAGGAAGGGCTATATAATTTCATAACTAAATGACCGAGCTTGGCATCCATCTAAGCTGAACTTGTGCTACAGATGGAGGAGAGCAGGACAGCCACATCAGGCAAAGCTCACCACGCATACGTAACCTGTCTGTTCCTGCCTTTTTTATTAATTGTCTGCACCACATCAATGAGATCTGCAGAAAGCAAGTGCACTTTCCTCTTCCCGTCCTGGCCCAGGATTCCTTTCCCTCTTCAGACCTGGGATCTAAGAGCATGCTGATCTCTCTCCCAATATCCTCTGGGCTCAAGAAATTCCCACTAATTCTCCCAAAAGGACCCTACCTCCTGCGATCACACCTTCGGCTCCCGTGGGCAGCTTTAACTTAACCCAGTGAAAGTCAGGATGTAGGTGTGCTAGAGTGTTGGAAAACCGACGGAGGCAGAGTGAGGCCTGAGCAAAGATGCCCCAGGGATGGATCATAAGCTCCCTGAGGTTGGGGCCGTATGTGCTGATTCGCCACTGAACCCCAGCCCCTGGCACCATACCTGGCTTAGAAGGAGACACTCAATAAATACCAGAATTGTTGGACTGAGATGGCTGGGATGAGGAAAGCAAGCCAGGCATCACTTCTCTTCAAATAATTCTTGAATATTTTGCCAACTGAGAGCAAGGCAATGGATTGACACAATGTTTTTCTAACTCTTTCGTTACATAGTCCCGAGGAGGGCCTCCCTCCCCCTGCACATGGGTTCTTTTTCCTCTCAAAGGTCTCATTCCATTAGAAAGCAAAATAGCAGTTGGATTTCCAGACTCCTGAGAAAGGGAGGGTTACATGACTTTCCTGTGGTTTTTTTTGCAGGAAAGGAAAGAAGGTGAGGATAAGATTAAGTTGGGGTGAAGGTGTTAAGAAGTGTAACAGGATAGACTAGGCTAAGAAAAGTCAAGAGTGTGGCTGTGGTGGGGAAACGCTGGCTGAGTGGCTGATACCACCCACCACAAAGCTATCAGCACTTGTGGGTAAGGACCCAGCAGGAGGTGGCTGGGTATATGCCTGCTAACTGATGGAGTAACTTTGCCTATTCAGAGCTAAGGTGGGGGACGTGGGAAGGGGGCCACCAGTAACCCACCAACCCTGGAAACACTCAAAGTGTTGAGTGGCCAATCATCTCTAATAACCCCAGGCATCACTAGCTAGTCCAACGGTGGCTTTAACAACTGTCCCCAGTAGACAAGGCCCTCCAGAAGGGTTCACCTGGCTGAGCCAGAACTATGTCCAGTTTCCCTCTGTGATGTTCTGGCTGCCACCCAAGGACCGGGGTGCCTGTCCTCTAGCTACAACTCTAGGACTAGCACCTTGCCTACTCCCAAAGCTGATCTTTGGAATAAAAAGCAATGGCGGCGGGGCTTCCCTGGTGGCGCAGTGGTTGAGAGTCTGCCTGCCGATGCAGGGGACACGGGTTTGTGCCCCGGACTGGGAAGATCACACATGCCGCGGAGCGGCTGGGCCCGTGAGCCATGGCCGCTGAGCCTGCGCATCCAGAGCCTGTGCTCCGCAACGGGAGAGGCCACAGCAGTGAGAGGCCCGCGTACAGCAAAAAAAACCCAAAAAAGCAATGGCGGCACTGCGAAGAAAAGGTTTGAAGGCAGATATGTAGACATGGATGCTTCCAGGACCATAAAAAATTATAGCATCCAGGAGGGAGTAAGCATTCGAGAGCCCCATAGTATGGTTTATTCTCTCAGCTCCTCCCATCTCTGGGCCCTGAAGAAGTCTGAATTCTCTCTATTTTCATCCGTCTACCCCAGACAGAGTTTAGGATTTCCTCTGGAAGTTCCTGGCCAATGAAGGAAGCAGTGAATCTCTATGTGTTGTTCAACCCTCCATTGCTTGCTTCTGGTCCAAGCTGGACTGCATTCCGGATTCACCTCTCGGATTCTTCAGAAATCACTCTCCAGCTGTCTGGGAAGCTGGGCTTCCATTCTGAACAGTTAGTGGGGAATGAGTGGCTGTTCTGTTTCTCCTAGAAGCCTCAGCGAGGCAAGTTTTGTTTACTAAGCAGAGCCACAAAGAAGGCAGCCGTCTCAAGCCCACACCTACAGGTGCAAAAACAGAACTCAGCTGTGTGACGGATGCTCCATCCCCACCCAAGACCCCTGGGATCCAGGGGGAGAAAAAGGAATGAAAGGCCTTTGCATCTGCTTCTAACTTTGAATAGATGGGGAAATTTGAGGCCACCTTCCTTGGGGAGATTTGCCTGGACTTCTCTGTGGTCACCACTCAGCCTCATGGGAAATTGTGCCTTGAACTCTAGGCCAGTATTTCTCAAAGTGTAGTTTCCTGCAGCAGAATCACACCCATGGAATCAGAACCTCTGAGGGTGCAGGGAATCAGAAATGTACATAATAGATCTTTAGGTGGTTCTTTTTTTTTTTTTGCTGTACACGGGCCTCTCACTGTTGTGGCCTCTCCCGTGGCGGAGCACAGGCTCCGGACGCGCAGGCTCAGCAGCCCTGGCTCACGGGCCTAGCCACTCCGCGGCATGTGGGATCTTCCCGGACCGGAGCACGAACCCATGTCCCCTGCATCGGCAGGTGGACTGTCAACCACTGCGCCACCAGGGAAGCCCCTAGGTGGTTCTTATGGCACCGGCAGGGCTCGCAAACTCAAGCGACAACCCTGAGCCCCAGGAAAGTAAGGCAAATAAACACAAAGAATATAGTGAGCTGGGCAGAGAGCTTGCAGCTGTGCAAGCTGGAGAGTGTGTGTCCTCTAGGAAGCAGCCTCTAGCCACCTCCCATGGCTGCCATGTGGGAAGAGAGGCTCTGTGTTCTCAGATATGCCTGTATTTCTACAGACGCGTAAAAACTATATTTTACGTGAAATCTCTCGATCTTTAAATGTTGGCCACAGCAAAATATTCCATGCACCTAAATGGAACACAAATGTGCTCTGGCTCACGGGTTTCCGGTTAACAGTCACGGTTGAGAACCACTGGTCTAGAACCAATTTGAGAATCACTAAACTTTAGGACGTTTCTCAGCCACGCCTAGAAAGACCCTCCGCTTCCTATCTTAATCGACCCTCAGATGCAGAAGGAGCTGGTGGCCTCCTAGTCCGGTAGAGTGTAGTCCTCTGGTCCCTTCCAGGGAGGAGGAAGAAGATCCCCATTTCCAAGACCCTTCAAGGGGATGCAGTCTCACTTTCCCACCGTCAGGCCTGGGCCAGCTCCACAGCTCGCATCACAGGAGGCACACCTCCTGGCGCAGAGCACGCACTGCCTCGTTGAGGTCCTCACCGCTCTGCCAGAGGCCATCAGATCCTTGGAAATTCACAGATTTCAGGCTCCTAGATCCCTCCCTTGAGCTCCCAGACTCCATAAGAGGAATAAAACTGACATGATTCTGAAACATGGTCCCTCACAACACCTAAAACCCATCCTTGAGAAGCAGGACAGGTAACAGGAACAAAATAACCCAGTGTATTTCCTAGAGTTCATCCTCCCTGCAGTGGCTCTGAGAGGCATCAGTGAAGCCCTCCAGAAGCGTCTTCCTGGGAGGATCAGCAGAGAGCAATTGCTCTGGCTTTAGCGGGAGACCTGGGCACCAGGGCCCGAGCAGAGCAATGAAGAGGAGGCGAGGAAGGGTCAAGGTGGGACACCCACACCCATACCCAATCTCGTGCTTTTCTTCCTCTTCCCCTCACACCTCTCCGGGGCCACAGCTGGGGAGGGTCCTTACAAGGAGGTCTGAAGACAAGAGAGAGGGAGGGAAGAGGAAACGGGACATCACACTGACATGGATTTGCTTCATCCCCCTCTGTCAGCCCGACTGGCTTCACCACGCAATGCTGCTGGGTGTAGGAACAGAAAGAGAAAGGAATCCAACCCATAGGTCAGATTCAAATGCCCAGATGAAAGCCCAACACCAGTGGAAGCCATTTGTAAGCTTATCTCCAGAACATAGTATCACTGTCGCCCAAAAGGGCAACTGTTGATTCAGGGCCAGTCACTCACCTAGATTCAGGAACAGAAGCAGGCAGACACTGATAACCCCTTGAGTGCTGAGCTTTCTAAGGAGACACTGGAAAGCAGAGGGGAGAGGGAACCCCGTTGAAGGGAATGGCTACAGCACATCCCCCTCCAGTGCCCTGCACTGCAGGGACAGTGATCTCACCTTGGGCCTCCTAAACTGACGGATCATCAGGTCCTCCTCGAAACCCTTTCCAGAAGGTTCTCCATCCTCACCCCCTGCTCCCAACACGCTTGGATGCTCTGATTCAATCAGCCTGGGATTAGGCCAGGGAATCTATAATCTTTCAAAACTCCTTAGGTGAATGCTAGGATAAGCAGGGCTTGGGAACCAAGGGGTCAACCCATGAGATTCACAAAATGAAAACATGCAGCTCAACTACCAAACCAGCCATCCAGTTCTACTATTCAAGGAAAGGGATTCCCCAACTATGCCAACTCATTACAAGGGGCCTGAAAAATACATTTATTTTTCAAATACTTCCTCTCTTGAAAGAATAAACTGAATTACAGCAGGCTAACGCCACAGTGATATTTTCCCTGATTCCAGTTCACAGAGATCATTTAAAGCTGAACATCCTTTCCAAAAGGAAGACATATGAGGCCACGTTCTATGACATTGCTTGCTCTGGGCCAGGCATTGGTGCTGAGCACTTTACATGCATCATCTCACTTAACCCTGTAAGGAAATGATCATGACCCCATTTTACAGATGAAGAGGTGGCCTCAGAGAGGCTTAAGTAACTTGCCCAAGCTAGGAAGTGGGAAGACTGAATTGTCCCTACATCTGACCCCAGAGCCTTTACCTTTAAGCCTGCAACACGTTCCTTCCTTCATCCTTCCCACATCTACATCTCTGCTTGTTCCTAGATCTCTGAACGTCACTTAACAAACATCCCCTCCACGCCAATCCAGTTCCTTCAGTCCCTTTGTCAGGGCCCTCCTGAAGGCAGGACGCCATGGTTGCAGGCACAGCGGGTGGCAGAGGTCAAGAGGAGAGGCTGGGAGCTATATATAGGGCTCCTCCTGGGATTGCTGGATGAGCTGTTTCGGGGATTCTGACTCATGTGTCTACCCTGCAGAAGAACCAAAGGACAGGCATTCCTGAACCACAGAGAAGACAGGGAAGGGGTAAAAGCCATCAGGACCCTACAAACACCCACCAGGAGCATCAAATCAGAGGTGAAGATAACAAGAGAGTCTGCTGGTCGCCTGGATTTCTATTCTTCGGGCTGCTCTGTATCTCAGCCTATGCAGTGGCTTGCAAATGAGCCCTGGGGATGACAAGAAACTGGAGAGCGCCTCTCTCTGTAGCCACAAGTACAGATCCCAAGATCGCCATGACCAGATGAGGACAGAAAGCCGTCACTGACGCACACAGGGGCCCCGGGGAGTCTGAGCGTGAGCACATCTAATGCTGTCGAACAAAACGTGAAACCGAAGAAAACACCCAGCCAAACAGGGCCCTTTGAATTGGTGGCTTCGCTCCAGAATCGTGGATGGGAAGAGCGTGAAGACAGACAAAGCCTTGCTTTGGAAAGGCTCAAAAGAGTTTCTAGGAATGCCACGTCCCAAATCCGGTGGGGTTTGTGAGGGGTTTGGAGAGCCCCGGGCGTTGAACAGCACTTCGTTGTCAGAGCAGAAAGTGGAGTTCTAGGCTCGCCTGGCCCTCGTCTTTCATCAAATTAAAGCCTAATGCAAAATTAACTCAGGGTAGAGTGTAATTCTAACTTCAAGATGACTGAGAAAGGTTTTTTGATAAGCTGAAGAGCCTAGGGCCATTTCAAGGGCATGGGAGGTTCTTATTTATTTGTTTTTGTAATGTCCCATCATTTTGTATACCTTTGGGGGTTTTGCTTAATGGGGAGAGTCCAGAAGAGGGGGGACAGACTGGAAATAGACAACATTGCCAACAGTGGGCGAGCCTGAAGGTGAACGGACGCTGGGCAGTCTGGGCTCTGTTCCCACCACCCACCCCAGAAACGCCTATTCTGACTCAGCGTTGGGCGTGCTCTCGCCAAACACCAAGACCAAGAATTCTACAGTGCTTTCCAATAAATACCCAACCTAGCTTTGTTCAAAGCTAGATATGGGGTGCAAAACCACCCATCTGTTTCTCCCTAATTTGCATGAGTAAAACCACCCTCCTCACTACCACACCCAGGAAAAGTGGAAGCTCAGAAAACCTAATCTTCCCTTTCACAAACTATTTAGTCACTACTTACTCCCTCTGTCTCAGGCAGAGCAGAACTCAGTTCAGCCACTGGAAATGGCTCTAAACTTGTATGCACATGAGAATCACCTGGGGAACTTTAAAACACGGGATGCCTGGGTCCCAGCCCCAGTAACTTTGGTACATTTGGTCCCTCCTAAGATTTGGAAACCTGGAACCACAGACTCTTAAAAAAACCTTAAAAGTGAGTGGACACTAAAATGCCCCTGGGGGCCGATTTCCTTGATTCTGGGAGGAATTTGCCTGAACCAATACCCCCTTCTGCGTTCTGGAAAATGGTAAAGGACGTTAACTGCAGGAAGGTGTCCTGAGCAGGCAAGTAAACTGCAACTTGGGTTAAGTCCCTGCTACATCTCTAATATACCCTGGTTTTCTGTTTGTTTGTTTGTTGAGCAGCATGGGGGCTGGGATTTTTTTCCTAAAATGATTTTTTTTTTTTTGCGGTACGCGGGCCTCTCACTGTTGTGGCCTCTCCCGTTGTGGAGCACAGGCTCTGGACGCGCAGGCCCAGCGGCCATGGCTCACGGGCCCAGCCGCTCCGTGGAACGTGGGATCTTCCCGGACCGGGGCACGAACCCGTGTCCCCTGCATCGGCAGGTGGACTCCCAACCACTGCGCCACCAGGGAAGCCCCTGAAATGATTTTTGAATGCTTGGCTCATTTTCGGGGCGAGGCATGTGAGTTACAGCTTGAGCGTCAGGTGGGGGAAGGAGGAACAAGGGAGGAGAGAGCAGGTAGGCGGCTGAGTCTGGATCCAGGTGCAGCCTGAAGCATGACCCAGACTCTGGGAACCAGACTGATGCTGGACAACCTTGCTCTTCTCTTGTGGCCCTGTTGGTGCTTTTAGGCCACACTCCACCCCTGTACCCAAGGGGTGTCCCCTGAAGGGAGTGCACATGCCCTAGAAAGAAAATGAGGGCTGGAATGTGGGTCTTCCATTGGCGCCCCGAGTACCCGACCCCACAGCAGAAGGAGACCCTGCCCTTCTTCTGGCGGCGGGGGCAGGGCGGGGTGGGTGTCAGGCTGCCCAGAAATGAGGCCTGAGGCGCCTCGTAAGTAAGGGGTCCACCGTTCCACTGAGAAACAGTGTAACTGCCTCTCTGTGTTACTTCCCTGTTCCCATCATTAACCTTGACCCGTCAGAAAGGTTTCACTCAGAGTTACGGCCTCATCTCTCTTCCTGGGAGGGGCTGGGGGACGGGCCTCATCCAGGCCTGGATTCACGGGGTGCACAGCAATGAGAAGTCAGCGGGCATTTCTTGAGCTGCAGGAGGCAACTAGTGGACACTTAAAGGAGATCTGAGTGCAGCTGACTCGTTTCAAAACCATCATAGTTTGGGTTTTATCCAGAATATGACTTAATTTTGTATCGAAAGGCACCGAGTTCTGCTGTGCACAATTACTTCCTCCTGCCCCCAATGTTTCTGTCTGAGACTCACTGGGTGGAGGAAGGAGATGGGACCCCAGCAGTCCACCTTGGCCCAAGGCTCAAATTCACACACTCCCGCTGGGCGGCAAGGACCACATCTCTGACCCCAGCCCCTCATCTGGACCTCAGTCCTCTTCCCCGCTGGCCTCCAGGTCACCTGCACACCACACACACCCTGTACGTCTCCATTCAGTGTCACCGGCACCTCAAACTCAGCTCATCAAGAGCCAGCCCCTTCGTTTCTTCTAAACCTACTCCTTCTCCTGCCTTTGATGGAGGAGTGCCACCCAGGTGGTCCTCCAAGCCCCTCAGCTGCCTCATCCAATGACCATCAAGGCCTGCTCACTAACTTCTGACCCACTTCTGGCCCCTCCCCGCCCCGGCCCTCCCATTGACTCTCAGCCCAGTGCCCTCATCACCTCTTCCCCAGAAGGCAGGAATAGCCCCAACTGACTCCCCGATTCCAGATTCATCCACCTCCAGGCCACCCGCCATACCCCTAAGACGGACCTTTCTAAAAAAAATTGAATTAGGCTTCTTCCCTGTCCAACCCCTTCCATAGCTACTCACATCCTAGAGCAAGAAAGAAGTCGAAACTCCTATTTTATTTTGGCTTCCCCCTTCCCCTGTCCCCCACTTCTCTCACCTCCCTTCTCCAGGAGAATGTTGACATCCAAGTATTCTTCCACGAGTTTCTCCACACTCATAGAATCAAACACACTCTCGGAGCTATATTACACATGCTTTTTTCTCTCCCTTGGAAACCCTCCAAGTCACCTGGTTTAGCTGCGATCTAGTTTTGGGACGGCTGTATTCCATGGTGTGGAGGTACCATAATTTATTCAGCCATTCTCCTATCAATGGGCATTCTCTTTAGCCCTTCCCCCCACTTTTGGCACAAAGATTTATGCCATTATAAACATCCTTGTACACACGTCTTTACATATTAGTACTGTTGTTTCCAAGAGGTATATTCTCAGAAGCAGGAATTGATTTTGTTTTATTAGATGTTGCCAGATCACGGTGTGCATTTTTGTAGCCTTCTTCATGGAAGTCCAGTTGACTCCCAGCACAATTAGTGCCACCTTCCTAAGCGGCCTTAACCCTTGACAGTGGTCCAGTAGGTATGCCCTCTTACTAAGGGAGGCTATCAGAGGCAGCCAGGGTGTATATGGCACGTATGACCTGGGAGTGAGACAGAGGACGCCAGAACTATATACTGAGCTGCCATGGGCTCTGGGGAGAAGTAGAAGGACGAGGTCACTGGAGAAAAGCAGAAGGGAGGGCCCCCATGCCATAAAAATGGTGCCCTTGGCCAAGCCTCAGTCCTTAACATCAGGGGCATGAAAAATGAATAATGCTGAATCTTCTCAAAATTCCTCTCTTTCCAAACCAATCCATCCCATAATAACGAGGTTTCCCAGCAGCTCCCAGCATCCCATATGCATCACTCTGCTTTCCTCTCTGTAACATAAAGACACCATTTAGCCTCAGTGCAAGGAGCCCAGCACCTGCCAACCACAGGGAAAAATGTCTCCCCCGAGGCTTCTGAAACACGGATCAGCTGCCTTTGGGAATCTCATGAACTTCTCTTTGGCTTGCTTTCTTTTTTCCTTTTTTTCAATTTACAACTCCTTTCTGTTGTCCACCAAGTTTAGAAAAGATTTCTTAAGGAAAGTCCATCTTGATCTAAAGTACGTCACATTGCACACGCTCTCTCTTGGGTGGGCAGTGTCCTGAGGCTCTCTTAGCCCTGCTTTGTTTCTGGGCTGGTCTGCTTGGCTCCTGTACTCAGAGAGAAGCTCTCAGCGCCAGTCCCAGTACTGCTGGGCTTGAAGACTGTAGCCCGGGTGCCTCCGGGTTCCCGTACCAGCTTGGTGACTTCCTCTTTCCTCCCCTCCTCAGCAGAAGTGCCAGGGGGAACTGAGAAGCCCTAGGGATGGTGGAGCCACAAGATGGAAGGAACCTGGGTCTCTGAATGACTACACAGAGCAAAATCCACCCCCACCACATACAAACGAATGTTGGACTGCCATGTGTAAACCCATTGATCTTTGGGGTTGTTTGTTACAGAAATCCCTGACCCTGACTGATATACCATTCACGAGCACCTCAGGAACAAACAGAACAAGCCTACAATAGAAAAGCAACGTCCATCCATTCATCACCTTGAATTACAAAATTCCTGACAGCCCTACAGGCAGAGCAGTGGGTGTGACTCACCCTTGTGCATGAGGATGTGCCAGCCAACCTCATACATGATCAGAGCCTCCTGTGAAAGACTGTGTACAGCCAGCCCCGCACCCTCATGGCCACCCTCGAGTTTCCCTACTCAAGTAGTGGAGAGAGCCTGTGATCACCTAAGGAAAGTGCAATATGATTCTAGGTGTCACCTTTCAAAGACTGTCAGCAAAAGTGATTTAAGCCCTGGAAAAACCTTTGTGTCCTTTTAACATCCGAAACGAATCCTCTTCACACCAGACATCAATGTTAAATAAACAGAAACTTCCATTAACCTGCACCTCTGTACATTTATTTTTAAAAAGCGGTGTCACTCTCCCTTAAATGAACATACTAATTAGTGTATTAATAAATAGCTGAATGGAATCAATGAGACATGTAATCACGGTCTGACCAGGAGTTGGGCCAGGTTGAAAGGGGTTGGAGGGAGGGAGAGAGAGGGAAACGAATCTTATTAGCAGGTTTGCTGAGGAGGGGAACGTGCAAAATCAAAATCCCACGTGCAACGGAGATGCAGCCCAAGTGGCCGGTGTGTGTAAAGCTAAGTGCTTGCCCGCCTCCCCGCTTTGACAAGAAAGCTCCTGGTGAGAGTTAATGGGACTAGCAGGGTGGACGTTAATTGGAGCTGGAAAAGCCATTCAGAGATCATGTCCAGATCACAGCTGGCAAAGTTACCCAGAACCTCAGGGCTGGAGATCTGACTCTTAGACCTTTATTTAAAATACTGAAAAATAACAAGCTAGGAGGGTGGATTTTGTCTCAGCAAACACTTGCTCTAAAAAAGAAGCCAGGATGGGAGTTATCTGTTTGAGGCTTTTTGTTAGTCTCGCTCCCCTTCCAAATCCCTGGTCCATAAAGAGTAGCTAGAAGTACCTCTGCCCCTGGGGCACTGGGAGGCCAAGGGTCTGGAGGGCTCGGGGGTGGAATGGGGCAGACCCTGCCCCGTCAGCCCTCAATTTCCTGTAGCACACCTCATAGCAGGAAGGCTCAGGAAGGTGAGAAGGGGAAATTCTTTCGCAGGTATGAGGTTTCCAGCTGACGTGGTGATCTGATTACTTACAGACCCCACCCCACCTCGTTGGAGCTCAGGTTAGCACCAATACCCTAGTTGCATTCCCTCCCTCTGGAGACACACGTCTTTGGGCCCCCAAACTCTGAACTAAAGAAACCCAGGTTTTCATTTCCCTGGAGATTAATATCAGGAATCACACCCTTCTGTACACAATCATTTCAGCGCCTGAAGCCCCTTCCCCAACACCGACTAAGTGATACTAGGTGAAGTGGAAATTGTGTTCAGATGAAAGAGACTCAAAAAGAAGAAATCTCGCCTTGGGTCTGGCATGGCCCACGACAAGCCCCTCTAGGGGTGGTGCCAGGAGTCGGGGGTTGGCTTGTTAGCCCTGGATGGAGTGTGTGGCCCAGGATTCCGGGGTGCCACAGGGCCCCCCAGGCCGTGAAGATGAGGAGCCTCCTAATTCTGGTTCCTAAAGAAGCCAGTCCCTCTGAGCTCCCTCACAGGCAGAAATCCTGCGGCTCTGAATACCTATCTCTAGCACCTACATCCACACCGGATGATCTACAAGCAGAGTCTACATCCTGAGGTCTGTTTCTGCCAGCCCCAGGTGTGGCCCGTGACCTGCTCACCCTGAGGTCAGCATTTCCTGGAGTGACAGAGAGGAGACAGATAAAAGGAAGTGTGGGGACATGGGGGGAGGCAGCTCGCAGCCGCTCTTGAGCTATTTTCCACATGACTACTCATGGTGTTTCATCCCAAGAGGCTCATAACACTGCTGGAAGGATATCCTCCCCAGACCCATCAGAAAAGCCAAAGGGTGACAGCCATCAGCTCAGGGGCAGCGCTTCCCAACGGGGCCATGAAAATGCAGAAGGAGGGGCCAGAGACAACTGTCCCCAGGCCCGATCTCAAACACAGACACCTAAAGCTGGCGGTCAGGGGCCTCTCTGTCTGGTATGAGAGGTTCTAGAAAGGTTCCCCTGTGCCAATCGGCATCTTACCCCCTCCGCTGAAATGCCTGAAATGCCGCCATTGAAACTGTGTTTCTTTGGGTCAAGCACTACATTCTCTCTTCCAACAATCCACTCCTTACCGTGGCTCCTCCATCACCTCCCTTTCCCTGTGGCCAAGGGGACTCAGGACTAGGCAGAAGAGGGGAGTGGAGAGGGTTCAAACAGCAGGGTCCCACTGGTCTATAAGGCTACTTGGTGGGAATGAGGGAAAGCATCCTCTCTGGTCAGCCCCAGCTTGGTGGGCAGATGGCATCTTGGTGGAAGAAAAAGACAAGTCTTTCCTGAGCAAGGAGATGCAACAAAGCTTGGCCAATGGGAATGGGCAAAATGGCAGCTCTCACTCACCCCTGAGTCATGGATACACTAGAGCCCCAGAGGCCCTGTCTAAAGAAAGAAAAGGAGAGGCAGAAAGGAAGTAGCTTCACTCTGATTGGAGTTCTTAGGGAAAAATGCAATTACTTCCCAGTTTTGTCCAAGGATACCCTTTGGAGATATAGGGAGATAGACAAATAGACATATGTATATGTGTGTGTGTGTTGTGTGTGTGTACATACAGATATATGCATATCCCATATCTATATCTGTATCTGTATCTATATCTATATCTACATACTGACTATTTTCAAACCAAAAATACCAGGACACATGCTCTGGCAATGGCATAGGATATCTGAAGTGAAGTCTGTTTCTAGTAAATCTGGGGCCCGTGGTCACTACTGATAGGCTAAAGAGTGGAGGATGGCTGTGACAAGGTTCCTGGGGTGACACTGTGCCAGTGAGTGCCTCCTTTCCTTCAGGGACACAGGAGAAGTGACAGGACTTTCCGTGGTGTGTTTGCAGTAGAAGGACTGTCTCATTCAGAGCTGGCCTCTGTTCACAGAGGCCCCACATCTTTAAAATCCACCAACACACTGAAAGTTCCCAGACTCCCCAAGCGTTTGTTCCCTCTCCACAGTGGCTAATCACCTTTCTCCACAGTCAACCAGTGGTTCCTTCCTCCTTCAGCTAGAGTGTTGCTGGGAATAATGCAATGTTTCAAGCTTAATAGTTCGTCAACATGCAGAGGTTTTACTGCTTTCAGAGCTGAGGGGCCGGGAGGAATTGGGTGTGCTCTGGCAACCAGGGTGTCACAGGGCAATGGATTCTGACTGGATCACTGGACACACGCAGTGAAAACCATGCAGGAAAATCCCAGAGGCCCTTACTGTCTAGTTTAAGGCTATCTTACCAGGAAATCAGGGCCTGGAACTGAAGACATCTGAGATGGGCTGTTTCCGTAAGTATCTCCCATTGGACGCAGGTGAATATATCCAGGTACGTCAATGCCATGTACACTGGACCCACCTCTCTGGCCTCCAATGGACCATGTCAGCTTTATGACTTTGTAGCAGGCAGACATTAGCAGATGCCCCATCCTGCAGTGCTTGACGTAATTATCAGGTAGGCTCCAGGCAATAATTACCCATTAACGGTTAGTCACTGCCTTGAGTTAAAGCCAAGAATCTCCTACTTGCTCTCCCTTAAACCAGATCTAGGGGCCTGGGTGGTAAACCTGAAAAAACAGCAACCATCGCCACCGCCTGGCAAGAAAAGCACATTATCTAAGATACCACTGAAGGTGAAACATACATTAAAAAAATGTATGCTTACAGGTGTGCACTGGCAAAATGGATGGCTGAACTGAGCACAGATTGACTATATAAACATGGGTGTTAAATTTAAACTCCAGGCAAATGCTGGATCTTCCAAAAATGAAGGAATCCCTACATATGCTTTTTTTTTTTTTTTTGCAGTACGCGGGCCTCTCACTGTTGTGGCCTCTCCCGCTGCGGGGCACAGGCTCCGGACGCGCAGGCCCAGCGGCCATGGCTCACGGGCCCAGCCGCTCCGCGGCATGTGGGATCTTCCCGGACCGGGGCACAAACCCGTGTCCCCTGCATTGGCAGATGGACTCTCAACCACTGCGCCACCAGGGAAGCCCCCTACATATGCTTTTAAATCTTTTTTTAAGAGGCCATACTTAGAAGGAGAGCCAGGACCCATGGGACCAGCCACCTGCCCCTCTGTTCTTCCCATGTGCATGCAGAACCTCAAGGCGGTAGGCACACTGAAGCCCAGTATTAGAAACAGATGTGACTATTTATAAACCAAGAAAATGGAAGTGCTTTAACCCAGCAGAATAGCAAGAAGCATAACTAACAAGTTTTAGGTATCTGAAGAGGAGGCAATAATTTTCAGCAACATTGTGAGCATTTAATATGCGCTGAGCAGTGTGTATTATGTCACTTAATTGTCCCAGTGATCATGTCATGTATTATTTTACCTTTTTAATGATAAGAAACCTGAACATCAGAAAGGAGAGGTAACATGCCCAATGTCACATAGCCAAAGAGCCAGGGTTTGATGACGTCTGTAACTTACTTTAAATAAAACAGTAAACAGTGTGGTATAATGTATGTAAGTTAGTTTTAATCTACACCCAAGGATGGTTAGTCAACATCTGAAGTACTGACATGAAAAATGCACACACTCTCCAGGGCTGCTGACTTGGCTTTTGAAAGACTCACATCAGAGTCTACCCTGAGTCTTTCAACTACACTATCTTGATCAGCACCATTGGGTTTGTTAAAAAGCATAAGAGATGTTAGAAACAATTTTTCAGTGGGACATTAAGCAGTGTCAAAGATAGACCATTGGATAGAAATACCGTCCAGGCACCTCCGCCCTGTGGTACAAGAATCTGGCAAGCCCAGAGTATTTGCGTCTCGGCTTAGGGCTCCCATTATGTTTCATCTTTCAAAAGGTTCTGTCCTCTGATCCCACTAGAAGGTGAGCTGAAACCTATAACCAAAGTATTGTTGCATCTGCCTCAAGTAAACCTTCCTTTAAAGAAACCTCTCAGAGTCATGTTAGGGACTAAATGTTTGTGTCCTCCCAAAACTCATAGGTTGAGATCCTAATCCCCAATGTGATGGTATTAGGAGGTGGGGCCTTTACAAGGTAATTAGGTCATGAGGGTGGAGCCCTCCTGAGCAGGATTAGAAGAGAACAAGTGCCCCCCCCCCGCCTCCCCCTCCCTCCCTCCCTCCCTCCCTCTCTCTCTCTCTCTCTTTCTCTCATACAAGGAGAAGACAGTCATCTGTACACCAGAAAGAAAATCTTCACCAAGAACTGAACCACACTGGCACCCTAATCTTGGACTTCCAGTCTCCGGAACTGTGAGATGTCTGCTGCTTCCGCTACCCTGTCTATGGTATGGTGTTATGGCAGCCTACACTGACCAAGACAGTCACTTAAGTCAGTGCTTCCCAAACTTTCTCACTTCCTGACACACACACAGAAAATGATAATATTTGTACTACAGCCTGGAGCTAGAGAGGGCTGGCTTGGGTGCTCTGGCAGCTGCACGCGCCATGCACCCGCCCGCAGGGTTGAAGGGACTCGCCGTCCCTGGCATACTAGCTGGGAAAGAAGACGGGGTCTTCCCTGAGCTTCAAGAACAGGTGACTGCTTTTGTGTCTCCTTATTAACAAAGATGGGCACATGTGGTGGAATCCAGTCTGATACTTGCTTTGTTGGAAGGTTGTAGGGGGAGGAGGCCTACGGCTCTCATCTATGTGTCATCACTGGAAACTGAACCCCCAAATAATCTGTGCGTTGGGAATGGCCAAGTTGGCGTAAGCCGGGTTGCAATGCCAGGTCTGTCTGCTTCCAAAGTCTTTGCTGGGTCCTCGTGGCTCCATTGTTTCTTGGGCCCAAAGAAGCTTAATCAATGGCTATTTGTCAAACCTGCAAGGGGAGCTCTCCAGGGAACGCCACGCCAACGGGTTCTGTCCTTGGCGCTCCACAGTTTCACATTTTTTTGTTGTTGTTTGTAGGAGTTTATTAATTAATAGACTTATTTTTTTGCTGTGTTGCGTCTTCGTCTCTGTGCAAGGGCTTTCTCTAGTTGTGGCAAGCGGGGGCCACTCTTCATCGCGGTGCACAGGCCTCTCACTGTCGCGGCCTCTCTTGTTGCGGAGCACAGGCTCCAGACGCGCAGGCTCAGTAGTTGTGGCTCACGGGCCCAGTTGCTCCACGCCATGTGGGATCCTCCCAGACCAGGGCTCGAACCCGTGTCCCCTGCATTAGCAGGCAGATTCTCAACCACTGCGCCACCAGGGAAGCCCTACAGTTTCACATTTTTATCAGTAATTTGAATGAAGACACTTATCAGATTTGCAGATGACAAACTCTAGGACTTGTGAAGGTCAAATGAGATACTACGGGAGAAGTCATGTGGTCCCTGTTGGTGATAATGACACGCAACTCAAAACTATCTTATCAAGCTGGAACAGGGTCCAAGCTGGACTCCGAAATGAAACGGGATGTGATAACCATAAGTTCAAAATTTAGGTTTCAAAAAAATATGCCTGAGTAAAGTACCAGATGGCAGAAGCTGACATAAAATACGAGTGTGGGAGGCGTATACAGACCCACTGGTTATGGACCAGCAGTGAGATGGAGCTGCCCCTAGATTGTAAGGGAGCCTTTGGCAAACAACCCTGCCACAGGGGAGTCCTGACACTGGGATCTGGTGCCCCGCCTCCCAGACTCCCACCTTCTACACACATCAGTCCCAAAGTCAGACGTGGAGTCAGACCTAACCACGCACGGCGGCAATGAGCTCTCAATCTGCGTGGCAAGGTCATCAGAAGAGAAAGAACCCATTGTGTGCCACCAAAACGGGGTTGCTTGCATCCCCTGCAAAGATGCCCAACTTGCCAGCACAGCCTAGATGTGTGGCTCAGAGAAAAGAGTGGAAGGAGAGTTGATAAGAGCCTGGAATTTAAGATCTTCTTCACACAAGATGGAAGGAATAGGGGGAAAGGGGGAACATAAAAGCAGGCAATTAACTACCAAGGGGCAATCATTTGTCCCCCGAATAAAAATCTCTTTATTTCCTTGAATTTCACTTTGATGTCATCTTTTTTCTTTTTTCACTTTTGTGAAACCTCAGAACCTTCTGGCCTAAGACCATAGGAAGGCAGCCAAGTTTAATGGGGTCTTCATTTCAGAAAGGAAGTAATAGCAGTTCCTATGTCCTCCCAGGCAATACAGTAAGTCTGTGATCAAGACTCCAACTCAGTAGATGCTTTATTCACAATCACTGAGCAATGACGATTAAATAGAAGATTACACACCAGCACACAGCCACCACTGCGTACTGACTTTCCTGTGACGCTACTTCCCACTTCCTGTGGACTCGCAGTTGTCTCATTATGTGTGATGCCCTCTACCGTCCGACCATTCTAGCACCCCTCTTTTTAAGCTCAGGAAATCAAGAAAAAAACTAAGCCACCCTATTATTGGAGGCAAACAGAACTGCAAATAGGTATGAGACAGTTGCCTGCTTTCAAGAAGCTTGCAATTAAGGGGAAATATGAGAGGTAAATGCTAAAAGTACAAGTCAATAAATCGTATATTACAAATAAATTCTTGGCAGCTTGACTCTGCAGAGAGTTTCTAGCTATACGGCTGCTATCTTCACACAAAAGTTCCTGGGACTGGCTCACGTCTGGAACGCGGACGAGGCTACGTGCAAAATTTGTTAGCTGGGAAAAACTCTTCCAGGCCTAAAGATTTTTTAAAATTTGCAAATATAAATGCCATTCTTTCAAAACAATATGTGCTGGGGAAATGTTGCTTGATATTTTTAGGAGTTACTTTTCTCTCTCTGGCCACATGATATTCCTCAAGCTTTACACTCGAGCTCTCTGGAACACTCCAAACATGGGCATCTTCAAATTAAAGCAAGAGAACTTCTATTGCATCCCCAATCCTAGATGCCAAGAATATACCATTTCACCTAATAAGGGCAGCCATACATATAATTACAGGTTTTAAAAAATACTTAATTCATTTGTTTTGAAGTATTTGCCGCGAAGCATTGGGTCTTGCTAGTACCGAGTCCTAAAAGAAGGAATGAGGAGGTTAGAATGAACAGCAGCGACCTCCTCGTGAAATCAGGTCTGGGTTTAGCAAAGCCTGCTCTCCCCCACTGCCCCCAGCACCCAGCCCAGGGCCCAGCCACAGCCCAGACCCGCTGTCCAGTTCGACACTGCACACACAGTCAGCAGCTCGAGTACGTGCACCTTTCTTGGATCTTCTCATCTGACCACAGAACCAGAAGCCACTTTGACATCTGATAGGCACAGGTCAGTGGGAAGTCTCTACAGTGACACTTAGGGGGCAGCGAGGTAGAAAAGCAGGAGCAGTGGGGTTTCCCTGCCTCTATCCCAGACTCGGAGGCAGCCTTGGAGAGGAATGGTGGGCTCAGCAATCCGCCCCCCACCCCATCTCCCAGCATGCAGAGTCAGGCGTAGAGGATGCCACCAGCACAGCCCCGGGCGATGTCAACTAGTCTATTTTGGTCCTAACCACACATCACTGTGGTTAAATTACTTCCCTTCTTAGGACCCCAGGCCCTGCCCTCTGCCCCCTACTAGGGAAACAAGTTGCCACCAGATAAAGTGGGAAAACTGCTGAGCTCCCTGAGACCAGCAGCGCAGCTACATAAATATATTATGTACTGAGTGCAGCTGATAACACGTACAAGGGCTGGGTACGGAGGCGTGGCACGGGAAGAGCAGAAACCCTGTCATCTCTGTACGGCTCTGAGAAGGTTAGAGCTCAAAAATAGCTACCCTGGAGGCTTCCCTGGTGGCACGGTGGTTGAGAATCTGCCTGCCAATGCGGGGGACACGGGTTCGTGCCCCGGTCCGGGGGGATCCCACATGCCGTGGAGTGGCTGGGCCCGTGAGCCACGGCCGCTGAGCCTGTGCGTCCGGAGCCTGTGCTGCGCAACGGGAGAGGCCGCGACAGTGAGAGGTCCGTGCAAAATAAATAAATAAATAAATGAAATATCTACCCTGCCCACTGTTCCCCCTCCACAGGAGACACCACAGTACAAGCCATTTTGATTAGCTGCTCTGAGACACCCAGGAGCAACCCAGAGAAGAGAGTAGCTCCATTGTTTCCCTTGAAATTGAACTGCAATTTTGCAGCTGAAGACACCCTTTGGGGCTGAACTACCAGAATCCCTCATTGAAGAGGGCCGGTGTGAACTGCGTCCATGCCAGCTGGATACCTCGACCCGTCGGCAGACCCCCAGCCCCACGTGAGCCTGGTGACCTTCCAGAGCAGCACAGTGGGGCTGGGGGTGGACTTGAAGGAGTTAGATATTTTTCTCTCCAAACTCTGCTCAAGACAAATGGCCTATTTTCTAAAGTTCCCACAGTATAAGCACAAGAGCCTAAAAGTTTTGCCACCAGCCGCTTCTACATCTCCTGGGCTTAACGGGGACCACTACATGACAAAGTGTCCCTGCAGAATGCAAAGCACTGGACACTGAGGTGCTAACTCACTTTTCCCCCACACATTGCAAAGAGGGGGGAAGGAACCCTGCTTGAGTAGCTACTAGGTACTACGCTGCTCGTATTTTAATTCAAATACTTTCACCATAAATGTGTGAAACAAAGTGTGACTACAGCGAATGGAACCTGTGGCCCCCTGGAGACGGACCGTCCCATCATGTCCCATCGTGGGAAACATACAAATTTTTCTTGAAGGCTCTGTGGACCAAGCAAAACCTCACAAGTGGCCAGATCCTACCTGCAGGCCTGGATTGTACAGACTGGCCCCTACCCCAGGACACAAAATTAGACAAACGAGATGTTATATTTCTAAAGGGCGAGATCAAAATTTTAATCCCCATCTCTCAGCTCAGGGTGGAGCTCGTTTCACCAAACCACACTGTTTTGAGTGTGTCCACATTGAAAGTGGGGTGAACACACCAAGAAAGGGAACAAGCTAATGCCCAGAACAAAGACCTGGTCATTCTCCTTTGCTGAATTCTAATTCTGCCTTTATTCCGATCTTACTCTGTAATTGTCTGTGAATGACTCAACCTTCCGGGACCATGCTTTTTCCATTGGAAAATAACAGACATCTCCTAAGGCAAGGTGAATGCCTGGATGTTTTCAGAATAATCTCAAGCAAAATGTTCAAGATAGTATGTTTAATTCAAAACATGAACCACTTGAAAATGTAAAATCTATATGTGGGTTTTCTTGCTTCTTTACCAAGCTCTGCCAGATCCCAAAATGAGCTCCTCTGTCTACCAATGGGACCAGAAGTAAATAGCAGAGTAAAAGCACAGAGATAATGCTGCCAACAACACAAGCGCCCCATATCCGCTGGCCTCACCTCTACCCACAAATCATCCCATGTGCACCTCAATTCACCACGTCCAGAAAGACCACATCCCCCGCCCCTCAACCAAGTCTCAGTCTAGAAATCTATAGCTCAGTGAAGGGTGTCACCTTCCACCAGCTGCCCGAGCTGGACACCTGCAAGACATCCCCAAGTGCCCCGCCCCTCCCTCCTACCACCTTCCCCACCAGATCCACCATCTGTCAGCTCTAACTCCCAGGGACCTGTCAAATCTGTCCCTTTCTCTCCTTTGCTACCACTTCGGGCAGCCCTTGTCCATGTCTCCTGGATTACCATAACAGCCTCACTTCTGATTCTTCCTCCACAATGCAAAGCTGGTCTCGTTGATTCCTCATTTGGAAATCCCCAGGCCTCGCCACTGCCTGCCGAATGAAACCCTTATCTGGACGCTTCTCCTGGTCCTGGTCCTGGCCCAGCCTCCAGGGGTGTTTGAATCTGGTCCCACTTCCCACCTCTGCTGTGGGCGCTCACCTCTCCATGCCTTGTCTATGCTGCTTCCTCCCCCAGGCACCCCTTCCCCATGTGTTCACAAGGCCAGTCCCGCTCACCCTTCAAAACACCCTTCAAACCTCCGATTGACGGCCCCTCCTCCTCCAGAAGACCTTCGCCACATCCTGCCTTTCATATCTGGACAGGCACCCCTTCTTACACCTTCTCAGGAGGCCCTCTGCCTGCACAGAGCCCACGTCTCAACACCCTGTGTTTAATTATCTATAAACATGTGCGCTGTGGCCACACCAAGCTGTGGGCTCTCCGATGGCAGGAAGTGGGTCTTTCATCCCTGTACAGCCAAACTCTTGCATCGTGCCTAGCACATAGTAGGCACTCAATAACTATTGACTAATGGATGGATCGATCAATTCATTGGTTAAATATTCCTTAGCTCACATCTACCTAAAATATGTAAATATATACGTATGGAGCAAAGTGAATGGTAGATATGGAAGGAAATCAAGACCTTCTTCCTTTCTCCGCAGTCCCCCATTAACCTACTACTGCCAGGATCGGGACTCGCCCTCCTGCCCCGGCCTCTGGACTCCTGCACTAACCATTTCCTCCGACGGTTTCCTGCTATCCCATGTGCATTCTCCCTTCTGACCCTCTGCAAGCTGCTTTTATCACTTACAGCTCTTCACCAGATCAGCAAACACAGGAGCTGGTAAAGGTGCACTGGTGAGAGGCCTAAGCTGAAACATTATTCTCTCTTACTTGATTTTCTCTAACCTTGCGTGTAAATAGAACCTTCCTTCTGATGCTCACCTGGGCCTTTAATATGCACAGCTACGTTCATCCTCACCTCCTGAGCGTCAGGTCGGGAACAGCAAGGGCTTATTCTGACTTGAAAGAAAGAGAAATTGAGGCCTAGCCCAGAGAAGGAACTTGGCTGAAAGAGACTCAGCAAACCTAGGATTAGAAGCTGGGTCTCCCGATTCCCCGGCCAGCACATAATACTTCTTCAATTGCTCTGAAAATGAAAACCTCAGGATTATTTTGCAGGAGAGAAAAAAATAAGCCTCAAGAAGCTGTTGCCACATTTCTGACAAGCTCCACTCAGAGGGTACCATAACTTACATAAATGATTTCCTATTACACCGCAATTGTCACTGCAACATGACAGTGGTGCAGCCTCCTTGAAGTGTTCTCTTTGTTGTTTTTCTGTACAGATCCCCCGGAAAGAAGAATCAAATATGGTCCGATAAGGAAAACAAACCACACGGCACCCGCAGACCCAGATTCCCCTGCTGCATGACTCCTCCTGAGAAGGACCAAAGAGAAGGCTCTAAATGGTCCCCGCTGGGCCTGAGCCCTCTCCCACCTGCCCTGTTCCCAGAGTTCTGCTGTGTCCCCGCAAATAGGATTCTTTTTTTTTTTTTTTTTTTAATGAAAGCCAACAGTTTATGAAGAAGAAATGAAGTGGCAATTTCCCAGCATGCCTGGGAACCAATACAAGCTGTTGTCAGGGTCGTCCTTTCAAAGGGTGACAGCTACACTCCTCCAGAGTCAAGAGTGACAGAGCTCCGGTGCTTGACTTACAACTGCTTCATCATAGCAAGATATTTTTAATTTAAAACTCACTGCGGTTAGGTTCAAACTCAGCTGGGACTTGATTTACTGCTAATTCACGTCTCCGATTCCTATAATTCTAAACTCAGTCGCCAAACAGTTTAATGCTGCTAGAATCACCAGTGCTGTGCTTTATGAATGGGCGTCAGGGGAATTTTGTTAGTAAGTGTGTGTTAGCAACTGTTATTCACTTTGGAAAAGGAACACAGGGCTTGGGCAAAGCATGGTGAGGCTCTATAATTGGGCATGTGGGTCCCCAGGTGATCCAAATCCAAGTACTATGAGGGTGATACCCCACCCCAGCTCACACACACACACACATGTGCATGCCCACACACATCATTACCTAGGTAAGACAAACACCGGGCAGTGAAATGCTTCTCATGGGAAATGCCTAGCTTTGCTCTCTAGATCACTACCCAATGGTAGAAACCATGAATTTACAGTCTAATTAGAAACGTTTGACCTCTCTAGGGTAGCAAAGTTTCTTCCCTGAGAGAAAATTTGTTTAAACCATCCAAAATTTGGGGAGCTGTATCTTAATAACTCATGCCTTTTTTGTTAATTCAGAACATTTATCTTTGCCAGTTACATTGAAGTCTCTTATTCAATAAGTGTAGCTGAAAAAAATATATTGAGAAGGTGAATGTCATTACTCACGTATCTTGCAAACATCCATCTTGATCTATTACGTGCAACCGAAAAGTGCTACACTTGTTGGAAACGTTTCCACAAACCTGTCAGAACTGCAATCACACTCCTTAAAACGGTCCCCTTAGAAAATACACATCTGAAGGCACCAGGGTCGCCAACATCTCATAGCAATTCACAGCCATTTCTGAGATTCCCAAAAGCAAATGACAAGGACAAGAGAAAGCTGAGCTCCTCCGGAAGCTGCACCTCACCAGTCCCTATTTTAAGAGCACAGTACATTTGTTCTCCTGTTTTTTTCTCCTCCAAACTACATTCAAACCTGAAAGCTTCCAGATGAAGGCCAGCATCTCCTAAAATGCTTTCTGGGGAACACTTGTTCCAAGAAATGTCAACAGGTTTAAATACACCCACGCAAAGGCATCCCTCCACTGAAAAAAAAAATGGTTTGCTAAAAATAATTAACCAGGATTCTCTGTAGCCAAACTTCTTTGCCTTTAATGTGCATCTTGAATCTCCAAAGGAGGACACAGCATCAAGTGTTTGCAAGACTTACTTAGCCACGAATGCCTTTTCGGGGGCGGGGGAGGGGGCTCATCTTTGGGATGCTCTGGGAAATGCATTTTGGTCATCCCTCCCCATCTATCGGCATCTAAACCCACAGTGAGTTTTACATGAAGAGCAAGAATTCATTTCCGTGTGCATCAGTATGAAGAGACCACGGCCCCTACCTGCCCTCAAACCACCATCACCCAGGACACTCTCGGGTGATGGATGGATTCAGCCTGCGCTTGTCTTGGTTCATCTTAATCCTCTGAAACAGCCACAGCCTTGATGTGGTTCCAAGCCAGCCCCTGCCAGAGAGCTGGTTCACTCTTCCCTAGTTTTCTCCTTTACAGACTGTTCATCTCCTCTCCTTCTCCTCCACTCATTCATTCTTTTTACTCAGCAAATATTTACTGACTGCTTCCAGTAAGACAGGCCCTACGCTGGGTACCGAGGATACAAGAGAAGGAAGAAACGGTCCCTGTTGTCTAAAGAGATAAAGAAATAAGTAATTTCAATGCTGTTGGCATCATCGCTACGGCCAGCAGCAGCTTCTTTAGCACCATTAAAAAGTATGAATTAAGCTCCTAATGACACAAGAGACTGCTTCAAGCAGGGGTTGGTCCCTGACCCTCTGGGAGCTGGAAACCTTAGGCAGCCCTGCTAACGCAGACACATCTCCAAGTCAGTGAGTTGCTGGCAACAATCATCAGTTAAGGGCAAGTGCATTTAGGGGAAGAAG
Organism: Mesoplodon bidens; assembly: GCF_964165515.1. Lineage (NCBI taxonomy): Eukaryota > Metazoa > Chordata > Mammalia > Artiodactyla > Ziphiidae > Mesoplodon > Mesoplodon bidens. Next base: position 86,751,922 of record NC_138166.1, read on the forward strand.
ACAGGGGTCAGTATCTAATGGCAAAGACAGCAGGGAAAGGGGTCGCAAGCAGAGCAGGACCATCAGCAGGGAAAGGGGTCGCAAGCAGAGCAGGACCATCAGCAGGGAAAGGGGTCACAAGCAGCAGGACCATCAGTCCTTTGCCCCACCTGACCCTAGAGGAGCTTCAAAGTACAAGAGTTGTTAAAAAAAAAAAAAGGAGGGGGGCTGACTCCAGGCAATGACCTATGGGAAATATTTTATGCAGAAATGTCTCCTGTTGCCTTGTATTTCAACGCTTACAATATTTTTTAAAACTGGAAGGGGGCAAAGGTCATTTGCATCTGTCCCCAGCTTCCCAGCAGCTGTGCCCTCTGCCATCACAAACAGAAGTGTCTGAGATATTCACATACCACCACGTGGAAGGCATGCCTTTGGTCAATGAGCCCTACAAGATAGGAAACCTGGCTGGAACGCATTCTTCATGTGGTTCCTCTGGGGTTTAAATTGGGTAAGCCATGGTGTAGTTGGCTATTTTGGCCAGAGTCATGAATGCTGGGGGCTGAATGATGCCTTACTGGAGCAGCCTGCTGTGGTTCGCTGACTCTGTTCTGAAGAACCCTATCTTCCTTATATGGAACCCATTATCACAGACCCTCGATTTATGTACCTGCCCAGATCGCTCAACCCCACCAAACATCCCACCCCACCCCCAATTCTGGGCTTCAACCCCCTGCCCTGCTCCCAGCTGGAGCGGCCCCAGGGACACAGCACCCCATTCATTCCTTTGCTCCTAAAGTTCCTGCTCCCTTTCTTCCTTCAGGGGCAAAGGTCAGGGTCCTGCAGGTGCAACACCTTCAGGCCCACTCGGGGGGAGCCACGGAAGCCGCAGCCCCCAGGCCCGACCCCATAGGCTCTAGTTTGACCTGGCATCATGACCCCAAGGGGCGGAGGAGTTTCTGCCTTGTGGGGTAAAAGGTGCCCAGGGAGGTGCAGCGGGAAAGACCTAGCAGGAGGATGGATGCTGGCCGTACCTGTCCTCCAGACTTTTCTGAGACCGTGTTCCCATCAGGCTTCTCCCGGTACGTCCTGAGCACCTGAGCCACCAGCTGTGCTTCCGCGGGAAGCTGGGGCTAGCCTGGTAATATGTCAGTCTTTGTGCGTTCCTTCCCTCCCTCTCCTCCCTCCTTCCTTCAGTCTTGCTGCCCTGGGATTCCACCCCTCAACAAACTGTTACCACATCAGCTTTTGCCCTGGTCTCTGCTTTCTAGGGAACCCAGGCCAAGACTGGGGGTGAGGGGACAGGCAAGGGTGCCAGGCCCTGGGCTCCTCCATCACTTTCACCAGAACAGTCCCTCTTGCCTCTGTTCTGTGCATTAGAATTCCACATGAAATTGAATGTGAATAGAGAATTCCACTGCATAAGTAGTTTTTAAATCACTGATCTTGACCAATCCCCTCATTTTATAAATGGTAATACTGAAACATAAGGTGATTTTTTCTCCCAAGACCCCTTTGCTGGTAAGTGACAGAGCTGGAATCATCTACATCTGTCTCCCAAAGCTAGCTCTTCCCACAACACCAGTGCTGTTTCACCAGGGGGACATACCAGCATCACGTAGGAACCTGAGAAAATATACACCTCCTGGATCTCATTCCTGTCTGAGAACCTCTCGGCTGCCTTGGAAGGACAAGGGGCAAACACTGAAGCTGGACTTGAACTGTCTACCCACCTGGCAAAATTCTGCTTGGAACCCTAGTATCTACATAATCACCAGTACCTAGTACTGAGTGTGAAAATTCAACTGAAACTTTTATTATAGACTCCACCCCTTCACTCACAGTCGGGAGTAGGCAAATGAAAGTGCTTGTTTTAGTCCAGCATTTCTTGGGGGATTCCCAGGGCCACTGCACAGTATATCTACTTCTTGTGGTTTTACCCATCCACATTTGAGTGCTTAAAGGCTCTGAGAAGTCCTGCAACAAAGAACCTCTTTCTCTGTGGTTTACACTCAGGATTTCTCAAACTTCTTCTTCTTCTTTTTTTTTTTTTTTGTGGTACGCGGGCCTCTCACTGTTGTGGCCTCTCCCGTTGCGGAGCACAGGCTCCGGACGCACAGGCTCAGCGGCCATGGCTCACGGGCCCAGCCGCTCCGCGGCATGTGGGATCTTCCCGGACCGGGGCACGAACCCGTGTCCTCTGCATCGGCAGGCGGACTCTCCACCACTGCGCCACCAGGGAAGCCCCTCTCAAACTTCTTTGACCGTGAAAACTGTGTATGTGAACCACCTATTCACAGAATATGCTCTGTGAAATTCTGCTGTACTTTAGGTATCACCTTCGGGCAGCAGGACTGAGATGGAGAGGAAGAAAATCCACGCTAACCTTCTCCGCAAAGTTAGCTGACGTTCCACACAGGCTGGTTCGATCACACATCCCAGGGGCTGCCGCCCTGCCAGGCCCTCCTCTCATTGTCTATTCCCTCCACGAGAGGAGAAGCGATCGTCTAGCTCTCCTCGGCTTCCTGTCCCTCCTCTTGACCTCTGGGCCAAAGCCAAAGAATGGTTTGTTCACCCCCTGGTTCCCGACCCCACTCTACCCAGAAGGAAATCCATGAGTTGGGCTCGTAGCAGACAAGTTCAATGAGTATGTGAAGCGGGAACCCGATCTCGAGTGAAGACCAGGAAAGCCTCTGACCAGCTCTGGTTTTCCTTTCCTGCGGTTCCACTGACCTCTTCCCCCACAGCGCCTCTCCTCCAGATTCCTAATGAAAATCCTTGTCCCTGGAAGACCTTGGGAATTGATTCGGCTAGTCTGAGTTCAGCACATCGACTGCAGAGACGATATCCTCTTAGCTAGCGATCTGTTTTGTGTTGGATTGACAAAACATTCCAAAATCCAATTTGCTGTTGCGAATCCTGGTTCACGGAGAACGCGCCGTGGAGAGGGCGGGGTGCAGCCAAGCTCAGCTGGCAAAGAGAGGATGCCTGAGGTCTCGCACACACCTGCTGGCATGAGTCTGAGCAGGCCAACGGTGGCAGCCATTCCTGCTGCTGCCCGGAGGGGTGGTGATGAAATCCAAGTGCACCCTTTCAGCCACCTCAAGTTTGGCAGAAGCTTCATTCACTTCAGCGTAGAGGAGAAGCCAAATAAAATAATGTGCAGAATAAAAGTTTGTCTTTCAGAGGGAAAAACCAAACTAACTGCAGCAGAATCACCTGCGGATGCTCCCTGAAGTGTTCAGGCCAGAGAGGTCACGTCAGGCAGCTTAGTAGGCCCGACTTCCAGGTGGGACAGCACCCATCTAGGTGCACGGGCTCCAGCAGGGCCTCACTGCTCATACCTCTCAGAATCGGGATGTCATTCCTAACTAAGCACTATGCTTACACTGAGTCTGCACAGAGACCTTCCTCACCCACAGCCCGTTTCCACGGATTTCCAGTGAATCTCTGCTCCAACACCGTATGGTCCAGGCACCCAGCACAGCATGACATCCACAGACAAAGATTCCTTCCCTGCCTCTGTCTTCCAAAATCTGGAACCCTAGGGCTAATCAATGAATGAGCGAGCAAGTATTGAGCACCTACTATGAGCATCTTTCCCCAAGAAGGAAGAGACTATCTACCGCGTAGCAGCCTGGGGCATTCATTCCACCTTAGTTCCCAGACCATCAAAATGAGAATAAACAATCCCCACCTTACAGGGTGCTTTGAAGGATTAAGTGAGAGAGTGCCATTTCTACAACGCCAGCAAATTTGAAGTAGCCACTGGGAGAACTAGACTCCTACCAGCACGAGACTCAGAGCCTCACAGAATGAAAAGCAGAGAGCGGGACTGCACTCATTCACTCCTCCTTCGTTTTTTCCCAGGATGAAATAGGAGCTGCCAAATGAGGCAAGAGTCACCCTCAGAAACCGAGCACTCTGCCAGAACGATCCTCGCAATTTCACAACCAACGACAGTCAAGCATAAGGCTCAGCCCCGTTTGATGAAGGGGGAAGTCGAGGTTCAAAAAATGAATAGATTCGCCTGGCGTCACAGAGGTGGTCCAAGGGAGAAACCAGATCTTCTAAACTTCACCCCAGCACACTCTCCCACAAACCTCCCCCGGGTTTGCTAAGGATGCAAACAGCATAGTAACAAGGAGGGAGGTCAGTCTGCCTAGGGCTGAGACCTGGCTCCACCCGCTACCAGCTGTGTGACCTTGGACCATGTCCTCACCTGCCCCCCTCCCCCCATCTCAGTTTCCTCGTGAGGAAATGGGGAGAGTAACAGTGAGTGCCTCTCTGGGCTGTTACAAGGAAGACATGGGGCCAACCTGTGCAAACCCTTAAATGATGCCTCCCCCAAGTAAGTGCTCAATAAATACTAGCCAGCATCGTCATCATTATTATTATTTTCCACTCTGTTATTTTCACAAGGACAAATACCAACGTCCTCACAACCTCTTCCCTGGGGAGGCTGATGCCACAGGATCATAAGCTCACGCAGACTCACCCTGGGACTCGGGAAGCTTTTCTTCCAAGCTGCTTCATACCAAGCAGGGAAGCAGCCTCCTCCTTCTGGAACAAGGCCTCTGTTCTGGGAATTAGGACCTCCTGCCTTTCTCCGCTTTCAAGATCCATCTCTTACCACTTAGCAGCAGAGCCCCCTTCCGTCTCCCTGCTGACTCCACGTTCCTGCCACAACTAAAAGGCTACAGTCTGGACAGTAAGGAGGGAAGAAGGAAGAGGGGGTCAAGTTCAGACCAAGGGAGGGGACCAGGTGGCGGTGCACGGTAGAGAGCAGTGGGACTCACAGCCACTAAAGAGGTAGCTAGTGTCCGCAGGGCTGCACGTGGACCCAGCCTTGCTCAACGGAACCTATGGGGCAATTACCCTAATCACGTGCATCTCCCCAACAGTCGCTTGATTTATTAGTGCGCCGTCTTTTTTAAATGCCGCCCTTAAATATAAATAACACTTAATCATCCAGCTGTCGTTAACTTCATGTTCTATTGATTTCTTGGAGTGCCACAAATTTGAGGGCGAATGGGCTGGTGGATGTATGCACAAAGCCACGAGGTGGATTAGCAAGGGGGTGGGGGAGGGATGGGAGGAAAGGGAGGTGGGAAGGAGGAGGGGCTGTCAAGGGAGAGAAATGAGCCCTGCTCAACTGCAGGAGGGAGGGTCTGAGCCAGTGTCACATTGGGCAGCGCTGGACACAAATAAGAAGAGGAGAAGAGAGCCCAGAAGGACCGGCACATCTGTTGCACAGACTCCTCACAGCCTAGATCGCGGGTCGGTTTTCTGTTGTCACAGCCCATTGCTGAAGCCACCGCAACAGGTCTCCGAGGTGGCATTGTCTGTGTAGTGGTTTCTCCGGGTGAGGATGGGGAGAAACGACTGAAAAAATGCCCCCTAGCTGGCTAGGAGGAGAGAGGTCGGCAGCGATCTCTTTGCACCAAAGCTTGCTGATAACTAGGAGTTAGGAGGGGGTGATTTCCCCACCCCCTTAGCTCTCTCTCCACTTCAGGACTCCTGCCTCCCTAGAAAGCCCCCACTTCCTTCCCAGCAGCCCTCATTGTGATTAAAAGGATCGGAGGCCAGGTGTAGGCAGACTCTGCCCTGCAGATTTCCCTGTCTGCGGGGAGCTGCGGCTGCGGCGGCAGCGGGCGAGGGAGAGGTGCAGAGAAGCAAAAAGGAAACAAGTTGGTGGCCTCAGATTCCTCCGGAAACGTCTGCAGAGCGTCGGTGGGCATCCAGAATGAAGTGTTGGGAGGACAGAGGAGAGCACGGGAGTACCAAATAGGGCAAAAAGAACGGCTCGTGGGCAACCCAGGCCGCGCTCACAGCAGAGGCGCCTGGAGCACAGCCCGGCAGCAGCGAGGGTCTGCTGAAAAGAAGCTTTCGCGGTTGGGGTTTTTCCAGTTTGATTCCCTTCCGAGCAGCGAGGAAGACCCCAGAGAACTTAAAAGGAAGGTCACAGAGGAGTGGTGGAGAGGGAGAGTGGCAACGTGACATGCTCCGGGGCTGGGCAAGAGAGCCCAGAAAAAATGAGAGGTACAGCCAGCTTTACATAGATGTTAATTAACGCCTGCTTTGTCCTAGAAGGCAAACTGGTACCTGACACTAAGTTTGGAAAGTGTGGGGGTTTTTTGACCCACGCTAAAAAATGCTTAGCTTATCACCGGCATAATGACTGCTGGCTTAGCGTGAACGTGATGGATCCTGAGCCCGCAAATATCCGAGAAAGGAAAGAAGGTAGGGAAGGAAGCAGAGAAAGGGGCAGAGGTCTACAAGGAAGACACACAGCCATTTCAGGCAGCTCTGGACAGCACCTTTTTGCCCCTTCAAGGTCCCGTGAGGAAATGTTTACCTGGGAGCCACCCACTGTCGCTGGAGTTCCCTATTTCTGTGGAAAACCCTGTGCTGCCCCACGCGTACGTGGAACCTCCCTGTCCACTCACCCAAAGGGCATGCGTGCGAAGTGTTCCGGTTCTTCCACAGCCCGAAAGACAGAGATGGGTCCTGTGGCCACATGTGGTTGGACGAGCTGACCACATACAGCAAGGCTCTTTGAGAAGGCGTGTGCATATCTGGGTATGTGTACACACAACCACCATTCTTAAAAAGAAAATAATGTCTGTTCCCCTGACTGGGTTCTCCCCATTGTGAGAGCTTTGCTTTATTCCATCTACCCTTTTTCAATCAATCAAAGGGCAGCTCACACAGTGCACAGCGGGAACACAATCTCCCTCCCGGGGACGTCTGGTTCTCTGGTTCTCTCCTCCCCAGCCTAGCCGAAGACCTTTTCAGGAGCTGGAAAAAGTTTGGAAATAGCAGAGATGGGGGTACGAAGAGGGCCCTTTAGTTCAGCACCCATCTTCAGGATTTACAGAATTAACCAAATCCTGTGCCCAGCACTGAGGCCCACTTGTTCAAAAGAATGTTGCCTCCTTTCTCCTCATGTTCTGGAAAACTCCCAACATATTTTTTCCCACTGGTGGGTTTGTAGGACACTCTGAACACATGATCTTGTATAGAGAGCACAAGCTGATTCCATTTCTTGCCAAGCTGCCCAACAAGCTACGCCAAAAGGGACAGCTATAGAAACGCAGAACCTGGCTATATCTATATTCAACTCCAAAATAATGTTGTATCTGGGTCTCACATTCTTCTCCCTACAGTTGAGCCCTGAATGAATTGGCCTTTGACCCCTCCCCCCAAAGTGGGAACTATGAAAAAAAACCCTTTTGGAACCCCACCCCCTCCCACTTCCTCCAGAAAAAGTTTGAAAATGAGCAGCCTGTGAAACTCCAGCCAGGGAGAAAAAGAAAGGGCGAGCTTTAGGGAAATAGAACCTTGAATCACAGGCTTCTGGAGAGTGATTCGACATGTCAGGAGCAGCCTGGCTCTGGGAGATGCTGCCAGACCCAAGAATGCCTGGGCTTCTTGTAGGGTGGACACTGCTGAGGGGGTCGTGAGAGGGGGGGACCCTCCTCCCTTCCTGCACTGCACCCTCCTCCATCCCCCTTCTAGTTCTATTTCTCAGACACACAGCTCAGAAAGGCATGTGGCAGGTGTTAGGCGCGGGCACAGGGGAAGCAGCCCCACGCTTCCCTGCACAGTGCAGAGAGGCTAGGGACACCCAAGTGTGTGTAAGATTGCTGCTGTCCACAGACTGGAGACGTGAGTAGGTTAGACGTTTTATGGAGGATCCGACCCCACACACTCTCCCTAGACAAGCAACACACTCAAAGCCATGCTTAAGCCCCTTCCTGCCTGAAATCCAGGCGCATTGCCGGGAAAGCAGTGCCTCGCTTCAGAAAGGCGTTTGTGCTGCCTCTTACTGGGGAAACGCAATGTCTGTTCCATATGCACCGCCCTACAGAACTGCAGCCCCATCCGCCTCTGTGGCCTCCTCCCCGCGCGCTGGGCCACCACGCTCTCCAAAGATCTGAGTATCTGTCGGTCTGTCTCGCGTTAAAATCCCACGGTGCGCAAAGGCCACGGAGCAGAGATTACATTGGGCGGGTCTCCCAAGACCATTACTTCTCCTATTTGTTAAACCAGCCAGGGATGCCAGCGGCTGGGAACTGAAAAAAAATCGCTCCCTCAGCCTAGCCAGGTGGGAGGGAGAGGCAGTAATACACAGAATCCCACCCCGAAAGTCCTGGTTAGAGAAGTCTGAGTCCGGGAGCGGAGGAGAAAGAACATGGGAAATACCTGCTCCGGCCGCGCGGCACCTACGTGGGTGTCCAGGTGGGACGCGGGCAGGTGCGTGTGCATGGCGTGTGCCCGTGTGTATATGTGTGTGCGCGCGTGTGTGTGTGTGCGTGCGTGCAGGGGGCTGGCTCCGGGGCATTCGAGGACTCCGGACCGAGCCGGCATCTCCGCCCGCGCTGCCCTCGCCCGCTCGCCCGCCCGCCCGGCCGGCCGGCTCCTTACCTGCAAGCGCCGCTTTGCCTGCTTCAGCGGGAGCGCCGCATTGACACTGCAGATGGTGCCGGTGCCGCTGCCTCTCGCCCTCCTCTGAACGTGTGCGTGTGCGCGCGTGTGGCTGCCTCCTCCAGCCCCAGCCCCGAACCAACGAACGCGAATACTCCACCGAGGCACGGGGAACCCGGGGGGAGGCCAGGGAAACGGAGGGCGAAATCAGAGCCTACGGGGCTTGACAGCTCCTCTGGCGGCGTCCAAGGTGGGCAGAATGTCCAACAAAAAGGTCGGGAAATGCGGCTCGCTTCCAAGCACCCCTTTCCCCACCCCCCCAGCCCTGGAGCCCGAGCAGTAGTGGCGGCTCTCGGGGGCTGCGGTGGCGACGCGGGGCCGCCCCCTTCGTCCCCACCCCCGCGGGCTGAATGTCCTTGATGCCAAGCGGGCACGGCGGCGTCACTCCGCGCTGCCCATGCTCGCCAGGTCGGGCCGCTGCCCGGGCGAGGCGAGTGCGCGGGGGACCCGCCGGGGAGCGCTGTTGGCGCCTCGGCGCGCCTCCCTGGGCAGCGGCGGCCGCCCCCCGGCCACACGCGGCCGGCCGCGCCGCAGCTGCCCCTGCCTCCACCCGGGGCCGGGCCGGGCCGGGCCGAGGGGCCGGAGCTGGGGGGCCGCTGGAGCCGCCGGCTGGTCCCCGGGGAGGCGCGGGGCGGCGGCGGCCGCCGGCGCTGCGGCAGCGGAGAGCGCGGCCGCGGGCCAAGCCGGGCCTCCCGGGCGCGTCCCCCGGCCCCCCGGGCGGGCTGCTCGCAAAGTTTGCAGGGGGCAGGGAGCGGGGCCGCCGCTGCCTCGGCCGCCGCCGGAGCTCCCGGGCTGCCTGCTGCCGCCGCGGCTCGCTGCTGCTGTGCATTGAAGCCCGGCCAAGCGCTGCAAAAACTCCAGCTGCCTGGCGCTCTCTGGGTCCTCCTCTCCTCCCTCCCGCCCTCCCCGCTTCCCAGCCTCCCTCCCTCCCTCGCCTCGCCCCCGCCCCTCCCCGCCGCCCGCCGCCCGCCAACCGCCGCCGCTCCCTCCCTGGCTCGTGCTGGCTGGCTTGGAGCTCGGCTGACAGCTAGACCGCCCGAGAGCTGCCGGCAGAGGGGGCAGGGGGCGCCTCCCCGCACCCCGCGCCCGCCGCCGCCCGCCTAGCCCGCGCTCCCCGCTCCCACGTTTGCGGACACCCGCCTGGTCCCCTCGGCCCGCACTGGGCGACCCTGCCTGCGGCTGTGTGGCGCGTACTTGGTGGCACGGGCGCCGGGCGCGCACGGGGGATGAGGCACACAGCCGCCTCGGAAGGTCCGGATGTGGGCGCCGACGGTCGGAGGGACTCCCAGGTGCTCAGAGCCGACACCGACACAGGCACACATTGCCGAATCAGCACCCCGCCCCAGAACCCCACACGGGACCTGAGGACGGGGAGGCTGGGTGAGATACCATGGGTGGCCAAGGGCGCTAGAGCTCGCTGGGTAACCTGACTCGTCTAGTCCTGTTTCTGTTAAGAGGCCGACCTGGCTCCTCTCTTCTCCAAAACCCTAGATCCTAGACCAGAGCAAAAACAGACAATGACAACATCCGGGCAGTTTCTGAAGTCCAAAGAGAGAGATCAGGATTTTGCTCTGGTTCAGCCATACGTCTGGCAGGGAGCAAATACCTGAGGACGGAAAGTGAGCAGCACTACCTCTGAAACCTCTGCCTAGATCCTAGGCAGTACTGTGCCCCATCCTCCAAGAGAAACTGAAGGGATTCCCACACTTATTTAGCCCCAGACTTCCATGGATTCCTCACTCATCCCCACAACACCACAGCCCCCTAAAATGGCACCATCAACTGTGCTCCCCCCATGGGCAACCACCAAGGATGACCCTCGAAAGGAGCCCATGGTTTCTGGCTTCCTCCCTCGTGGCTGTCCACTTTCCTTTCTCCCCACAGCCAGCCACTTCCTGTCCCTTCCTGTCCTCCCATCAAGACACCTTCAGGGAATCTTCCTATCAGGTGGAAATGACTGACAGCAGCATATACATTTCTACGCCTTCCTGAAGGGCTTCTATTTTCAGAGATCAGAGCTGTAAACCAGGGAGACTGAAACCAGCTGTGTGCTGACGGGGTATACAAGCCCCAAGGTGGACAGCACACTCGGGTCAGGCCGGGCCCCCCTAGACAGGCCTTGCTGAAGCTTTGCTTTGGAGAGGTGGCTGCCTGGATGAGAAGGAGAGAGCCAAGCCAGACTGAGGATGAAACCAGACGTTGGGTCGTTTGGCGGAAGGGTATTCCAGGAGACAGAGTGGAGCCTTGAGAGCCTCTGGCCCTCTGCTGAGTATCGCAGGGCCCAGAAAGCAGCAAGGAGTGATCTTATTAGCTTGCGTTAATACACTGATCCGGCTCCTCTCTTCTCAGAAACCCCGGATGCCAGACTCTAGATAAAGCAGGCGATAGCAGGTTAGTTTCAGAAGTCCAGAGAAACATAACGAAATAACTCGCTGCTGCTGCTTCTTGGACCTCCATCCGGAGTTGAGGAAGCCCAGGGCCAAATGTTTCTCCAGGCAGGACTGAAACTAGGGAGAGACAAGCCAGGCGCCCAGGAGGCACTCACACTCAGGCTCCTTCTTGTCAGGCTGTCCTCACCCTGCTCGTGGTCCCGCTTTGAGGTATCTTCTCTAAAAACTGCTGCACGGGATCATCACAGGCCTTTCCCAGAGGTGACAACCCAGACAGCCCCGTGAAAAACCCTAATGGGTTACTCATGGAATACAGTCCCATAAAAGCGGGAAGTGGGGGGGGATCCTTTCAAATGTCTGTTTGCCACTCAGCTTTCAGGGCATGCCATAAAAATGCCGGAAGAGGGGGAGAGGGAGTGAGAGAAGCAGCTCTGCTTCCATTCTCAGCCATCCAGCATGTATTTTTAATACAACTTGATTTTTTCACTTGTAGCTTGTGTGTGTGTGTGTGTGACTATTGCTGGTAAGACACAGGTCCATTTTCTGATGGATGGATGGGAAGTCAAAGATCTTTTTTTTTTTTTTAGCGGTAGCAGATAAAATGTATTTATTATTCTCTATCTCCTGCCTAGTGTGTGGCGTCATTTATTTTCATTCAGAGAAATGAATGCCATGTGGTGCCTGAAGAGCAATAACAGAGCCAAATGACAGAGAAGTGAGGCAAAGAGCTGGCCCGACAGTGGGCAGGTGAAGGGCGCCAGCCGATTCTCCTGTTGTCCGTGGGGCTGAATGGCCAACGGTCTTTTCCTTCCTTCGCCTTCCCCTTAACAACCGGGTGAACGGTGTGCTGAATGGGGCAGTTATAATGTCTCCGTAAGGAAGAACACGAACAGTCAAATTAGCAGCAGTGTGGGACCTGATTTTTTTTTTTTTTTTAATTATGATGGCCCCTTGGATTTGCTCCCTCAAGGCTGGAGAGTTGGGAGATGGGTTGGGATGAGTAGTGCTCTAGGCCGGAAGTTAGAAGACCTGGGTCCTAGAGCTGGCTCTGACATCCACCAACTCCATAATTTGGGGGTAGATCAGGCTTTCTCAGTGACACTCTGTCTTCTCACCGGCTCCATTTACCCCCTGGAGACAGTGACATTCAAGGGAGGTGCTATCTATTCACGCGCTTGGAAACTCTAAGGTAAGTGGATACACGCGTAAGCGATCAGCATTGCTTTTCAAAGACCACGTCTTTTTTAAATAGCACCACACAGTGAGGGCTGGAAGGTCCTCTGTCATCTTGACCATTCTCGGTGGTCAGACACACTAGGAGAGGCAGCCTCCATACCGGTTCAAAGCAGGTTTCTGCAGCAGGTACAAACCCTCCTAGCTCCCACACGTCCCCCAATCCCACCGGCTGTGGAGCGGCAAAGAGAGACGCGAGCTTTTCTCCTGCTGACAGTGGGTCTGTAAGTCACCCACTCCCCACCCCGCCAACGGGGATGCTGAGTAGGTCATTGGCTGGCTTACGGCCACAAGAGGGAGAAGCTAAATGGCATATTGCTTCATAAAGTCCTGTGTTCTAAGGAGGCTATTTTTGTGGCAGTTTGGTGGTCGTTTATTGAGGGGTTTGAGGTGTAGAGTATTGGCTCATCTTTCAGGCTGAATAAAAGGCCAGCTTTAATAGGAGAGGGGAGAAGAAATCCTTAAGTTTTCCTTCACTTAGCCACCACTGTTTTATTAGTCTAGGAACAGAACTTCTATTTAAGTTGATAAAAAGCCAGATTTGCTCATTAAATAAATCACCAGAGCCTGGTGGTACTATAGAGAATTCCCCCCGCCCCCCCCCCCCCAATAGCTGGCCCCATGGCTGGGTTTCAGACGGTGCACCCGGTGCAGGATGAAAAACGGCAGGCAGTCCGCGGCTTAAAAACCTAAATTGTGGCGCCACCTGCAGGAGAGTAGAAATATCAACATTATCCCAACTCAGCAGAGACTGGGAGAAAAGAGCCTTCCTTGGTGACCCTGCGCTGGAAACAGGAGGCCAGGGTTCCAGACGGAGAGAAGGGCCCAACTCCCCACTGACCCCTGATTTCCAGGTGTGTCACCAGATGTCCGCCACACACTCCAGGAGGCTGCAAGCTGCAGCCTTCTGAAAGCTGCCATTTCGTGCGCAGCTGCTCTCAAGATTCTCAGTCTATTGAAACAAACTGATTCTTTCCTATTTCCTAAGGGGCTAAGTCAGCCTCTAACCCAAGCGTTCTATTTCCAAGACTCCAGGCCATAAAATAGTAAAAACAGGACAGAGAAACGACTGCCCTTGGAGGAGGGTGGGGGAGGAGCGTCCCTATGTCACCCCACTTCCTGATTGTACTTGACCTTGAGGCTGGGTATTGTGAGTAGACCCAAACCGTCTCAGGCTTCTCCAGCCTGTGGGTGCTAGTGAGGACACAGTGATGGTCGCATCTGAATCTCATCTCCCAGCCTTCTCCTGCTCATGCAGACTTGGCCTCCGCTGATAGCCCCCTCCCTGTCTCCTCCCATGTGTCAGAGACCCCCAAGGGTGGCTGTGCTGAGGAACAAGTCTGATCGTGTTATTCTTCACAGGCCTCGTCATGGGAGTCCACTGCCACAAGCCACGTGATGGAAGGACATCTCTGCATCACCTCTGCCCACCCACCTATACCGCTGGGCAAGGCCAACCCTGCTGCTCCGCTGTGGCTTCCCAGGCCACAACAGGGGTCTGGTGCCAAGGTGGGGGGGGGATGCTCGCTCCCTTCCCCCACTCACACACTGTGTGGATCTTGGTCATCTGGGCCCCGAAGCAGCTCCCACACCTCCCGGGGTCTAAGTCTTAATCCCGTTCCTCCCCAGACGCCTTCACCTACCACCTCTCTCCAGAATTCTTCCTCCTCTTCCAACTAATGAGCAAACTTGTCTTTTCAACTGCAGGAATCAGACGTGGGAGGGTGCAAGGGGTGGGTAGGCACGTGACCTAACTCAGTTGGCCAGAAACAGCAGAGTCCCAGCTCTGGCCAACTCCATATCTTGCTACAACAAGAAAATGTAAACACTTCCGTGTGACCCTTTTTGGGGGTTCAGTCTCAGGAAGCATGAGGTCCTATAGCACGCCTGAGCTCCAAGAACCAGATGCCATTCATGGCTTCCACCTGAAGGCTCCATGTTGCCTCCGCCCGCTCACCTGCCAAGTAGCTTAAGCTAGTCACTTGGCCTCTATGACTAGGGTACAAAGAGCACAAAGGCCTCAGTTGTTTTCCTTGTACTGAAGATGGATTTGTGCTAATGGGTTAAAAACCTTATCTGGTAACACACATTTCCAAGATGATTGCCAGGTTGTCTGAGTATAATCTTCTAAGAGATGGTGATAACCAGCATCCAAAATAAACCTAGCGATCCTTGCCAACTGGTATTCATGCTGTCCTGCCGTCCCCGCCCACAGAATCAGAGCTGACTCAGCTGAGACAGTGTGTGACTTCCAAGGCTAAGTCATCCAAGACGTGGCAGCTCCCAGCTTGGTCTCTTAGATCACTCGCTCTGGGGTATTGGGCCATGTGGTGAGGACCCTCAAGCAGCCTGGAGGAGAGGAACTGAGGTTTCTCACCAAGAGCTGGCACAACCTGGCATCCCATGGGGGAGCCGCCTTGGAAGTGGTCCTCTAGGCCCAGTCAGATCTCCAGATGATTCCAGCTTTGGGTGTTTTAACTGAGGTCCCAGACATTGTGGAGCAGAGACAAGATGTTGCTGGAGGTGATGTGTTACACAGCCAGAGATAATTAAAAACATCGTGACTTACAGAGGGAATTGTTCCCCTGACCTTGGCCTCAGTAGCCTCTAACTCTTACTCTCTGAGCCCACTTGGCTTTAGAATAAGAAGGACAGAGGGGGGCATGCTGGATGCATGATGCTGACTACACTGGGCAGGAATGGGCACCAGGACGTGCCCTGCCAGGAACTCCCTACAGAGCCCCTTAGCATATCTCAATATGCGAAGTGAAAATGAGAAAACCCAGCCAGGCAGCTGGAAGGCACAACACACAGAATGTAGAGTCGTGCTCACCTGAAGTGCACGTGCTCAGTTCTGGCGTGTCAGCCTCAGAAACACCCCGCACTGAGGCGCAGAGCAGGGCTGGAGCTTGTTCGTTTTAACACGCTGCCGGGCACCTGCCCTCACGGGGAGCCCGTTGGAGGTCAGACTGAGTGGACTCCATCCCTGTGGTGCTGATAAAGTTCCCTCCTCCTGAACCTGACCCTGCCCGCACTGCAGGGCAGGGGGGAGGTCCAAGGACTCAAGAGAAGGCACAGCAAGAAGAGACCGGAAACAGGAGGCCACTGTTTCCCCGCTGCACAGTGTCCTGTGAGGACTACCTTCCATCCCCCTGGTACCAGCTTCGAGGAATCTCCTCAGCCCTCAGCAGCTCCTGGAGACCCAAGCAGTGCCTAAGGGTCATCAGGGGGGCCAAGGTACCCACAACGGGTAGGAGGAAAGTGAGGGAGGAAAGAAGCCACGAGGAAGAGTAAGAAGGGAAAGAGGTGCCTGTACTGAGTCGGCGCAGAAGGAGCCGCAGACCACGCCTCTGGGAGTTTCTGGGGACGGTGCAGAGACCCAAGGTGACTTCTCTCCTCCTTAACATCTCCCCCCATTCTCCTTCCTCAGGCTTGAAAGGGCTTCCTCCCAAAGCACTCCTGTCTGCAGGCTTTGCAAATGCTGGGTGTCCCTTGTGGACCCCCCACGGTCACAGCCCCAAGGCCACAGTGGTGCTTGATAGTTAAGAGCCAGGGAGATGGGTTTCCCTGGTGGCGCAGTGGTTAAGAATCCGCCTGCCAATGTAGGGGACAGGGGTTCGAGCCCTGGTCCAGGAAGATCCCACATGCCGCGGAGCAACCAAGCCTGTGCACCACAACAACTGAGCCTGCGCTCTAGAGCCCGTGCTCCACAACTGCTGAGCCCGCGTGCCTAGAGCCCATGCTCCGCAACAAGAGAAGCCACCGCAATGAGAACCCCACGCACCACAACGAAGTGTAGCCCCCGCTCGCCACAACTAGAGAAAGCCGGCGCGCAGCAACGAAGACCCAAGGCAGCCATAAATAAATAAATAAGATTAAAAAAAAAAAAGAGTCAGGAAGACCCCACTGTGTGCATCTGTCCCCAACCCTGCATTCAGTGACACTATGCTGATAGCTGGAAACCAGCCATGGTGGAAATATTTACACCAGGGGGATCAGCATACACTGCAAACCAGGGCTCTTATCTCTGTGGAGAGCCAGTTCTTAAACCTTTCCCAACACGGCACTGGGCAGGGCTAGCGATGGGCCAAGATCAAGCAGGTGAGTGCAGACCAGGCCTGCTGATCTGCTCAGATGACTGTTCATGGGTGCCCAGCAAACGCAGCACCCACATCGGCGCAATTTAGTGTCGCTATGGGCAGAGAGAGGGTTCCCTTCCGCCCACGCCCCACCCCTAGATAATGAGAAAATGTTACTACATACCCTTTCTAGTAGTTGTTTTTCCCAAGTCCTGTGTCTAAGGAGCCTTGTCTCATATTTTTTGACACTAGAATCAAGAAGGAAAGTGATGTCCTTTCCCTGCTAGGCAAACTGAGGCAAGGGATACTGAAGTGACACATCTCAGGTTACATAGGAATCTGAAATGTAAACCTGTGCACCCGTCACTTACTCTCTCCACTTCAAACTTAAGATTCATACCTTGGGTTTGGCAACAATTCTATTTTCATTCCCTCAAAGCACTGCTGTTAAAATTACGGTACACCCATGCAATAGAACACAGTATAGATCTTAAACAAATGAAGTAAATCTATGTAATCGATGCTCTGAAAAGAAAATGCAGAAAGGTATTTGTATATATGTTTGCATATTTTTGAATAGTGCATACACATCTATACAGCTTTATATATACATAGAACATTTTGGAAGGCTACAGAAGACACTTACCAGCAGAAGCCTCAGAGTGGGAGCCAGGGTGACATATATTTTATTGTTTCATTGTATGTCTTTTGTTCTTTTTGACATTTTACCCTGTGCAAATATTACGTTCTCCATTTTTTAAAAAAGCTAGTTTAAAAGGAACAAAAAAATACTGCCGCTAAAAGCATCTTCATCACACCACTCTCTCTCCTCGAATCCAGCCAACCACTCCTCCACCCCATCTGTATCAGACCCAAGCTTGCTTTTGTTATACTTTCCAACTCTCCGCCCCATCTTGCTCTTCTTCTCTGGGCTGCCATGAGGGTACAGAGCGGCCTGTCTGCCCAGCATGACGGGGTAAACATCCCAGAGAAGTTCTCATCTCTCATTTCCTAAAGACCAGCCAGCGTTCTACTGGGCCTGAGGACTTCTCTTTGGCACTCGTTGATTAGAAGGAGATTCCAGGAATGATCCAGAACATCCTTTCCATGCTAAAGCAAGTAACTCTAGATCAAGTCAAAGGCAGTTTTCTTCTCCACCATGGTCAGTGAACTCATGGACACTACTACCCAGAAATGGTACAGGCTAAACATACGATGGTGCCAGGAAACGTTTAGATATTAACAGGTAAAAGCTCCACTGAGTTGTTGATCTCATCAGGAACTGTGTAGGGACAGGTAAAGGACTAGAGACAGGCAAACCTCATGCTAGTTTGGAAAAGGTGAAAATAATGTATTGATGAGTTCTGAAAACTACAAACCAATGAGCTGGGTCCAGATATTGACCGCTGGCTCAGTAAAGGGGAGACGTGATCATTTAGAAAATGATATGGTGAGGACTGAGAATAGGCCTGGCAGGTTGGTCTTGTTTTCTAATTCAACAAAGTGGTGAGGCTTTCACATCCAGGAAGTAGAAGAGAGAATATCTGAATTGCATCAAGGACTCTTTAATAAGACCCTTGTAGAGCATGGGGTTATGTGGGCTGGAAGGATTAGCTGATTGAATGGTGAGACCCCAAAGATGGTCCTCAATGCATCAAGACAGCGTGGAGGAAGGTTTTCTTGGGAGCTGTATCAGAGCTCTGTTCTCAAACTAATCCTGTTCTACAAGTGTACTAATAACTTGGATAAAGATGGAGGAGACACAGTCATCAAATTTGCCTATGACTGCAATGAAAAAACAATAAATATAAATATTTACAATCCTCCCCCTGGCTAAGGAGAAAGAAACCTTTGCTTAATACTGGGCATTTTTGGTGTTAATAAGGCATTGTGATGTTGACCTGGGGGCACCATGCTGAGGAATGAAAAAGTGAGAGAAGCTGAACTGACCTACATTTGAAAATATATGGAGCTCTCCAGAAAGAAAAAGGATCTGGCCAGGGGGAAAGAATGGAGCAGCACCCTGCGGGGGAAGGGGGCCTGAGGATGGGTGGGAAGAAGGTGGGAGGAAGGCTGTGAGCCTGGGGACCCTGGAGGGACGTGAGCACCAGTCACAGAAAGGGGTTTTGGGGAAGTCTTTCAGAGTACATGATGTAATTCCTTCTTGTGATGCCTCCTCAAGAGACTGTCAGTAGAAAACTTTGCAATTTGTCAATGCTTTGAAAAGGTTGATTTTGCATTTCTTTTGGCTATATCGTCAAGTTGGGATGGATCTTAAGGCAGAATCAAGAAGACCCTGTTTTATTCAGTCTACAAGTGCACGATCAAAGCCCCTCAACATAAAATAGACTTTCTGAATTCAAAGATAATTTTGCATGCTGAAATTATGGGGCAATTTTTAACAAAATGAAATCTAATATAGATACGACCGAGGTCCTATATGTGCGTATAGGAAACAACTTTACAAATACAGGATCAGGGAGATGTGACCACATTTTTTTTTAAGTATAAACTAAAGTTGACAATAAGCTCTCTATGTGACTCAACAGTGAGAGGCTGCCAAAGTCAATGGAATCACAAGCTATATTATTAGAGAATGGAGTCCCAAAGGGGGCGGTGATAGTCCTGCTCTGCTTTGAGACAGTTAGACCACACCTGGATTACTGCTCCAGGCCCCACACTTTAAGAGTGGTCAAGCCCAAAAGGGACTTAAAATCCTATTATATTTGGAACAATCAAAGACGCTGGTGATGTCCAGCTTCAAGAAAGTTAGGACCAAGGGAACAGGACAGCTTCAAATATTTGGGAAGGGTTGCTGAATTAGCTCTATAACTTCAAGATATTGAAGTAGGATCAATGAATAGAATGTATCTTATGTAGAGATATTTTGGCCCAATATAAGGAATGCCTTTCTAATAGAGCTCTCTAAAGACAGAATAGATTTTCTTGGGTGGTAGTGAGTTCTCCATCACTTGATGTATTCAGACAGGAAGGAGGGGATGCTTAGGTGAAGACTGGAGTTTGGATGAAATAACCTCTGATGTCTCTAAGGGTCTGAGGTTTTAGTTGTTTTGTGTTTATTGTTGTATCCTCCACAGTGCCACGGGCTTTGCTGTGACTCAGTAAATGTTTACTGAATTAAACTGGAATGATTTGAGGCTAATATCTAGGGAAGATAACCAAATCCGGCCCCAACCATCACCAAGGAGGGGAATCAAAGATGAAGTCAGGTCAGAGAGTGAGATGAAGGGAATGAGTAGACACACCACTAAGTTAAACCCTGCCTCTTCCTTGCTCTGCAGCTGTACACCTCCTTCACCAGGTATATATACCGTCCTTTGCCCGGTACAGGCCTGTATGAAACCATTTTCCATCATTCACTCATTGAATACTCATAAAATCCAGAGTTCTGAATTTTTATTTTTTTCCTTTGGCTTTAAAACTACCCCCCACTCCATTCCTTCCTCCCCAAGTCCCCAGTCTTTCTTTTTGGGTGCCCAGATTGCTTTTCTCCCCCTTTCTCCTAGTTTCTTCCTACTCCAGTGGGGGATCTTTATCATTCTTCTATTCCTACCCCGTTAACCTCAGAAGCTTTCTATGGCTATCAAGGGCCTGACAACCAGGCCAGGGATCCTAGTGTCTCAGAGAAGTCACAGGTAATGGGCTCAGGGTCAGCTTGTGTCACCTCGTCGCAGGGACTGTAACCTGAGGGCTGGACGGGTTTTTGTCCTACATCTAACTACACGGTGGACGTTCAACAGCCTGTGATGGCTGCTCCTTCATCCTCTAGTTTGTCTTAAATGATACGAACAATGGCATTCTCATCACCGCCCCCGCCCCCCAGGGGGAAATTATTCCACTGTCGAAAGCACCTCTCTGTACAGGAGTGTTGTGGGCTTCTTCTGCAGGAGTTCCAAACCTTCAGTCTGTCCCTTTGTCATTCCTAATTATGGTTCCTCCCATATTAACAGGATTATTGACACCTCATCGTTTTGTTCTGTAAATAAAACTAAAGCATCCTATCGCTTCTGCTCCAGTAATTTCATCAGCACCTTTCGGGCCTGGTCATAATTTCCCTTCCTGATTCGTCACGCTTATTCAGGCACAAAGCTACAGTAAGAGAGAATACATCTTAAGAAAGAAAGAAAGAGTGAGTGAGTGATAATGATGGTGACAATGATAAAGATTTCGTCCAAAGACCAAAGCCAGATATCACAGGTTTTCACGAGACTATAAAGGTTCTGTAAAATTTCATTGTGACTGTAGAGTGAAATAGGGGATACTCTGCAACTCATATCATGTTTAGGATCATCCATTCAATAAACATTTATGAAGTGCCTGCCATATGTCACTGTGCTATGGATCAAAGCTGTTTCAGGCGTAGTCCCTACCTTAGGGGTTTTCAGGTGAAGGGGGGACAACATAGTAAACAAATAAGTGCAGCAATATGTTATGGATGCTAAGATATAAGTATTCGCCAAGTAATAGGGGAATAAGGAAGACAGTGTCAATTCAGAAAGCAATTCTTCTTGATTCTGATCATAACACCATATTCAAATTATAACTAGTCATTTTGTTATCAATAGTGCCTCTGCTGTTACAATATTTTTAAAATAAGGCTCATCTCAGTGAGAAATAATAACAACATTAATATACGTTCTTCCAATCAGAAGGACTTGAAGTAAGAAGCTACATTTGAGGCGTGGGCAGGGGGAGGATAGGAATGAACAATAAGGATCAGTGGGCAAGACTGGGTTGCAAAGGATGTAGGTGAAAAAATATATATATATGTGTTCTTCAATGTCAGAATTTTAAATTATAGACATTTGATGATGGTACAATATTTACCTAGCACTTGCAGAGACGTGCTGATCACTTTACCTTTTAATATCCCTGTTTCATAAATACTGAACAATTCCCCCAGGGAATAAAACCAAGGACTCACATGGGCAGGTAGTTCATATCCATTCATTGTTTTTTTTTTTTTTTTTTTTTTTAATGTTGAAGATCTTATTGGCTTTATTCAGTGATTTACGAATCAGACAGCACCCAATTTAACAGATAAAAAGGAGCTCCCTATACATTCTTTCTTTGATTCATTTCTTATATGAATATATTCTTAGTTCCTCCTATGTGCCAAGTTCTAGTGCTGGGGATAAGATGGAGCCCGGGACAGTAGGTCCCTGATCTTGTACAGTGTGCACTGTGTCGAAGGCAAGAATGAACCAGTTAAATGAATGAACAGGATAATTTCAGGTAGTGGTTTGTTCTATGAATAATATGAGAATATGGTGTCATGAGGTGAGGAAAGGTTTCTCTGAGGTGGTAACCTCTGAGCTGAGGCTTCAAAGACAAGAAGGAACCAGCCAGGGGAAGACGTGGGGAGAGGAAGGAGTCAGTACAGGGGCCCTGAGGTGGAATGTAGAGGAAGAATAATCCTCAATTCCAAAGAAGGCAAGCTTTGGGAACCACGCAAGAGTCAGTGTGGGCAGAACTTTGCAAGGGGAAGAAATGGAGCAAAAGCCCTTAGAAACACACAAGCAAACATAAAAATCCAATTGGGAAAAGTAAAGTAGAAAAGAGTTTGGAAAAAATGCATAGCTCTAAAAAGGTCGTCGGGTCGTATGACTTCTTATGCCATACGGACCAAGCCTGGCTCCATAAGATGTAATTCGTAGAACAAAGAGAAGAAGGAAACTGACAAAATGATGAAATGAGGATAGAAGAATGTTGATTAGAAACAGAGAAATGGAGACTGTGTCCATTAGGAAGGCTTTGGTCTGCAAGTAACAGCATACACGTCCAGCTGCTTAAAAGACATTTAATATCTCACATGAGTAGCCTGGAGTTAGGTGGTTCCTGGTCTAGTGCAGGGACTCACTGAGGTTACCAAGGATCCAGCCTCTTTCTATTTCGTCTCTCATCCTTGGCAAGTCGCATTTTTGCCCTTAGACTTAACTTAAGCCCCAAAGAAAGGCAAAGAAGCAGTGCCAGAAAGCTCTTCTGGAGTTGCTCTCCCTTCTAACAGCAAGTAGAGTGTTTCAGAATGCTTCCATATACCTGACTGGCAAGAACTGGGTCACAGAGCCACTCTAAGCTGCAAGGGAGGTTGTGAAAATGAGCGTCTGGCAAAGAACAGGATTACTAACACTGATTTGGACTAATCGAGATCCCAAGAGTCACCCCCTGCAGATTGGATCAACGTGGAGAGCCTTGGAGCAGACGAAGGAGGGAAGAGCGGGTCATAGGAAGGCAGGGCCATTCGCTGGGGTCCCTTGTCGGGGTAAGAGGGGAAGAGGAGGGAGTATAGAGTAATGGAAAGACCCCAAGATCTGGAATCAGAAGACATGGGTTACAAGCCCCCCTCTGGGCAAATTACCCAAACAATCTCAGCCAGAATTCCTTCATCTATGAGATGGAAGTGACACCACCACCTACCTGTCAGGCAGGCTGTGAGGAACAGAAATTGTCAGAGTGGGTTGTTCAGTACTTAGCGTGTTCCCAAGACTCTATGGGGATGCAGGGAGAAAGCATTAGAGTAATTTCTGTTTCCATTTATTTTTCTCAGCCCTTAAGCATATCAATATATACTGTTATATATTATATAATAGTACATAATATATAAATATCATACTATATAAATAATATATAATATATGCATATAATATACATACTACACTACAATAAATGTACATACGTTGGGACCACTCAAAAAACTTACTGATAAGCCTCCAGGGTTTTAAAATAAACAGTTTGGAAACACTTCTTTAAAGTACACAATGCGTATAAGGTACTTAGCACAGGACTGGGCATGTATTGAGCCTTCAGAAAAGGCTGATGGCCAAGCTGCCTTTCAGATGTACTGGGATTGCGATTTTTACTGGCACAAGCAGGCATCTGTGACAGTCCCTCCCAACTCCGTTCTCAAAATGCTGCACATCATGTATTCTTTTGCCACCTCAAATCCCTCTCCCAGAAAACAGGATTACAAGCCGCGCACCACGCAAGCGGCTCCCAGGAGCCATTATCGTGTAGCTTCCCCAACCCCTGGCATCTTCACTTTGGCCAGGTGGGCACTTCTGTGAAGGGGTGAACAAAGGCAAGGAGGAGGGGAAGCCAAGCCAGCCAGGGGATGAGACCTGCCGGCACGGAAAGGAAAAGGAAAAGGCCCCTGTGGGAGGCGAGAGTTAAAACTCAAATGGGGTTTGGGAATATTCTGCGCAATTCCTCTCTCCCTGTGAACCCTGCCTCCCATTAGCATGGGCGAATGAGAAATGCCCGTATCTCCTTTTCATCCACCCTCATCTTTCTTTGCAGGGACTCCGGGCACTTTAGGAAGAACATCTCTTTCCTGCCCTGAACATCACCTCTGCGGTGGGCACGGGTAGAGAAATAAAGTCACAAGGTCACTTAGTGGTTCAGCTAGAATACACCCAGGAGTCGTGACACCCGATTGAAATCACTTTTCTCATTAAAAGTACAAAGGTAAAGCCTCCTTTATAAATATGAGGTCCTTAAATATTATCTGTGGCCATCAGTTCTGCTGGCTGTGCAGGCATTGTTTGTTTATTTAATTTAACCTTTTCTTCCCCTCAAAGCTTCTGCGTTTGCCTTTAAAAACCCACGCTAAACTCTCACTTAACGATCTGACCGGCTCCCCTTTAGCTCCCTTTAAACGAGCTGCCGATAAAGGAATAAACTTGCTGAAGAAATAAGAATTAAGCCTCCTGAACTCTGTAGTCCTTTATGCTGCCGCTGTCCAGGCTGAAGGCCCTCTCAAATGAATTGAGAGATAATGCTAATGGAATTACACATTGCGACTGGATCAGGGGCTGCCACGGGAAGATAAATACCAAAGCAAGGCTAAGGCATTTAATCAAAAATAACCCCCCTACATGTCCCCTTTTTTTCCTTCAGAGTTAAAAAAACAGAAACAGAAACAAAACAAAACACAAAAACCCAAGACCTTGGTTTGCCACATCTATTACTTCACTCCCTTTCTGCTATTATTCCAAATTATTTGGTTTAGGGGAGGTCCCACATACACACACATTTGGAAGCAAATTAAATTAGTAAGAGCCACCCACCCAACATGTGTTTACAGTGACGCAAATGACACCGTGGCAAACCTCTCAGAAGATAAACTGTATGTGGATTAATTCGTGGAGATGATATAGCGCTTATCTGTTGTGTTTAGGCTCAATTTTAAATAAGATAAAATTGTTGGGCCCTGTGATCTGCCTGGTGAAGCTGTTTACCGCACAGTTGACATGCAACGGGGGCTGTTACGAATATAGATTAGCAAGTGGCAGCGGCTGGTGGTCGTCTCCTTCCTGATCACTCCTGCTCCCCTCGGGTGGCATTAGTGACGCTCACAGAGCATGGGTCTGAGGTCCCAGCTCGGACCTGGGTCCAAAAAACAAATAATTCCATATAATGGTAATCTGTCATCTTTGGGGTCTCATGATGTGTCCTGATTCATTCTAAAATTAAAATGAATTTAGCGACACCTCTCTAAGGAACCCGTGACATCCTGGTATATCATTCAGAGCTTATTTTTGTAAGTAGCAGAAGTGGATTCTGCTTCTCTTACACAAACAGGGAGTTTACAGGAAGAATATCAGGGACTCATAGGAGTGGGATGCCAGGGGGCTCTGGAGGATGACCAGGAAGAGGCCCGGCGAGGCCAGCCTACAGGAACAGGCTAGTTTAAGTGTTCCTGCGGCCTCTGTGTCATGGCATCACTTACTCAGGGGACAAGGCCCAGGAGAATGGGTCGGACGGGCTGAGTCTAAGGCATGTGTCCATCTGGCTACCTGGAGACAGAAGGAGGGTCTGCCCTTTCAAATCGGAGAATGGGATACACGTACTATCTTCCAAGGAAGTGCCACACAATAGGACACTCTCCAAGAGGGAGATCAGGTGCTCATAAAAAGAGGTGGAATGATGGGCACCCCCAAACTGGCAAGTGACTCCTTTACTAGGGCTGAGAAAAACATGCTTGGGACCCCTTGTTTAGTCTGACGTCAAGTAGGAGACAGCTTGCAGTAATGAGAAGAGCTCTTAACGATGAATTAGGAGTCCCAGACCTAAGCTTGGGTGCTAAGGCAGATCTGTTTGAGCTGAGGCAAGTCCACTTCCCTCTAGCTCACTCTTATGGGTTGAATTATGCCCCTGCCAAAATACATAAGTTAAAATCCTAACCACCCGTACCTCAGAATTGATCTTAATTGAAAATACGGTCATTGAAGGTGTAATTCATTAAAATGAGATCACACTGGAGCAGAGTGGGTCCCTAATGCGTAATAATTTATACGAAGGGGAAATTTGGACACAGACACATGGGGAAAATGTCATGCTCTCCATAACTGGAGTTATGTTGCCACAAGCCAAGGAACTACTAGAAGCTAAGAGAGAAGCCTGGAATAGATCTTTCTCTAGTGCCTTCAGAGGGAGCCTGGCCCTGCCGACACCTTGATCTCAGACTTCTAGCCTCCAGAACTGTGAGACAATGAATCTCTGTTAAGCCACACAGTTTGTGGTACTTTGTTACAGTAGCCCTAGGAAGCTAATGCACTCAGCTTCTGTAAGGGGAGTGGTTGGATTTGGTTTGTGACTTTCAAACTGAGTCTTGACTTGAGTTTGAACTTCCTCAGAGTCCTAGGAGTTCTTGGCAGCATCCTTTGAAAACTAAGAGGCCAGGTGATCTCCAAACCCCCTCCAGCGCTCTCTAAATTAAAGCCCTTTTAAGTTTGGACAAAGCAGTGTTCAAATTTTTGGAAAGGATGTTCCAGGGGCATTTTTTTTCTCTAGCTGTGTGGATAAGCTAGTGCCTTAATTGGCCCCATGCCAGTCTCCATACCACACACATCCACCCTGCTTTATCAGCCACTGAGCCCTAGGAAAATGAGGCTGCTTCATCCAGTTTGCAGATTTCTTGGTCTAGTCCAGTGACATGTCCACTCAGACACATACATCTTTGCTGGGCTTGGATCCTGGAGACTCCGTCCCATTCTAGACCCTGATCCAGCCAGTCAGAAGGTTCTGTGACCCACCACTCCCTCTTCTCCCTACATCAATCCCCAGTATCCAGAGGTCATGTCCAACGCCTCATAGAACAATATATACCCCTTTGAGATGTATATGATGTCCTTGTTTCTATCTTTAAACAGAGAAAGAAAGATCATGATGTCACAAATATTTGAGGGTACCAGGCACCATGCCAGACCTGATCGCACACATGTTAGAAGGCTCTACGTGATGTCATGATGCTGCGGGGACCGACCGACTATCTGTCTCCCAGGCTAGACTGAAACCTCCATGCAAATGGGAGACACTGTGCCACTTGGGTTTGAATCCTCAGATCCAGGTAGACAAACCGTTAAGTGCCACAGTTGAAGACCCAAAGAGCTGTCTCCTTCCTGAAGCCTATGGTATTTTAATTTTAAAACCTGGAAAAAAGGGGTGCATTCACAACATCCAGACTCCACGTCACAGCAGAGAGGAAGACTTGTCCAACTCCACTCGCCCAACCTGGTTCTGCTTCTGCATCAGTAGATCTGGGACTCCCACGCAGAGGGAGATCTCCAAGAGACAAAGAAACAGAGGCTGCCATTCTTTCTTCCTCCAAGTTTTGTTACAGAATTGTTTCATACATACATAAACAGTTTAAAAATTACTGAAGTGAACACACAGATACCCTCCACTCTCTGCCCAACCGTCATTATCCTTCAGGCACATTTGTAGGCATTGTGAAATGTCACTTCTAGATACTTCAGCATATCTCTCTTGGGAATAAAACATTATCTTACTTAACTGCCATACCATTATCACACATAATAAAATTAATAATAATTCCATAATATTATCAAATATCAAGTCTACATTCAATTTTCTCCATCACCTTGAGGAATGTCTTTCACAGTTTTGTTGGTTTCTAATCAGGATCCAATCAAAGTTCACACGTTGCATTTGCTTGTTGTGTCTTTTGAGCCTCCTTTAATTCAGCATAGTCCTCTAATTCCTTTCTTTCATGGCACTGACTTTTTGAGGATCCTGGGCTCAAAAATGAAATGTTTTCCCTTCTCACACTGTCTGTTTTCTCCTGGTGTTGTGTGACTTGTCCCTCTATCCCCTAGAGGTGGCTGCCATCTTGACCTACCAAACACTCTGATTGTGAATTTAGGCTAAGATAGAAACAAGGCTGGATGTTCCTGTTCTACAGTCCCCTGATCTCTCTCTCCACCAAGTGCAGGCTCCACACCAGCATCTCCACCATGGCACTGCCACTGAATGCTCAGTCCTGCCAAGCCACTGCTCCAGGACCACTGCACAGCAGTGCTCTCCCTTCCACACCCTATTGCCTCTGAGGTCCGAGTGGACACAGCTGGAAACATACAAGCAGTGCCACAAAAGATTACAAAGATTTAAAGGTTTCTCGGTGATTTATGTCTCTTTAATTAAGGGCTTTTAAGCTTTAATTAAAAAGTTACGGAAGTTGTCTTTATTTCTGAAAAAAAAAACGTGTTCATGGTTGACTGCCTGCCTGAATTAAACAGCATCAGATCCCGAGGCTGGCTCTATGCTAGACCCCTAGAGCTCATTTTCAGGGTAGGGGGAAGGAGGTCAGTGAGAAACACCATTAAGAAGAGAGGCTGTGACAACTTTCATTACTTTTTGATGATCATGCAATAATTTTCCATGATAAATCATCCTATTGCATCTGCAAATTTAGAGGCAGAATCTAAATGACAAAAAAAAAAAAAAAAGCACTGGGACCTGGCTTAAAGGGATTTACCTTGTCGTTGAGGAAGCAGAGTCAAAGTTGATGTTTTATTACTAATTGTTTGATAGGTTCTCAGGTCACACTAATTATGTGTGGTATATGATTGTGTAGAGTTTTAATCTGGGCTCCATGGAGAGTCTGGAGCCAACAAAAGAATCCACTTCTGAAGCTAGATGCAACCCTAGACTGGCAGACTGTCTGAGTCATTTGCACAGTTCTGTGGGCTCAGCTCAGGTATCAAGACACCGTCTTCTATTCCTCATACAGGATTATCACCCCTTGCCTTTGCATTCCCATTGGATTTATTTTTAACATTCACTTTTAATTTTTCCTCCATTATTCTTTGAATTACATTATTTATGCCAAGCCTGTCTCTTCCTCTGGTGTGCCATTGAGCTGCCACAATCTCACCTCCCCAGCTCCCACCCAGGTAGAAGTTACAACACCATGATTTGTATCCCCACTCTACCGTGAGCAGAATTGTTCCAAAATATCTTAATCACCTTATTCCACTTTTCAAATGAGATATGTCTATCTCCTTCTACTCAACTGTAAGCCCTAATGACCATAATTTGATCATCTCCTTTCTTTTCTATTCTACTAGATCTTAGGTCAGAGAATTGAATCAACCATACTCCTAGTTCATGACACATTCATTCCTGTATGGCCTCTCTCCATTCATTCATTCATTCATTCATTCTTGTACTTATGTATTCCCTTAATTCCCCGTTCCCAATGCTGTTACCTTGATCATTGACTACCATTCTAATGAAGTTAATGAAGTTCTTTTGTTTTTATGCATTGTTATAAAATTTGTATATTTTTATGTACATGGAATTTTTATTTACATAAATATATAATGTCATAGGCTTCATGTTGTTTTCTAGAATAATACACATATATATACTCATATGTGTGGTAGGAATTCACTGTTCTTTGTAAGTTTGATGGGATGAAACTTTAAAACTATCTGAGCCTGGATTTTGAGGGGATAAGAGGTCTTTGGTTATCATTCCAATTTTTTAATACTTACGTTCTAAGTAGGTTCTCTAATTTTTTTCTTGTACCAATTTTGGCATTTATAGTTCCTAAAAATGTATCCATTACATCTATTATTACATCTACTCATAATTTGCTTATTATTCGAATCTCTGCTTTGTCTGTAGTTATTTGTCTTTTCATTCCACATTTTATTTATTTGTATTTTTTCTCTTTTGTCTTGATCAGTCTTTTCAGAGGTCTAACTATTGAACTAATGATGTCAAAGAATCGGCTTTTGATTTTGTTAATCTTTTCTATTTTTTTTGTTCTCAATTGCTAACTTCTTTTATATTTATTATTTCATTTATTCTTGTTTCTTTGGGTTAGCGTCTTACTTCTTTTTTGCTTTATATCTCTAGAGGTGAGCACATACTTAGTACACAGAAGCTTTTTATCAAATGTTTACTGACTGAATAAATGAATGAACTGTAAATACCTTGAGATCAGATAATATGTCTTATCCATCTTCCTAGTCCTCAAAGCACCTACTACATCACCTAGCACATGGGAGGCCTCAGTACGTGTTGAGAGAATATTTACTGAGGGAATTGTTAATATAAAGAAATACACTCCTCCCTCAAGGAACCTCTGGAGGTCATCTAATTGAGTTTTCTAATTTAAAAAAAGAAAAGACAACCATTAGTGACTTTAGTGATTCTTTTCTCTTCTCTCTATTCTCTTCTTGTTTAGTGATAGAACCCCTAATTTTAGATAAGCACAGAACCATCTGGAATAAAGACCAATGATTATGTTCTGGCCGATCGGATATAAGTGAAAATGGCGGGTACAACTTGAGGAAGTGTACTTCAAGGGAGGAGATGTGTCTTTCTCTTTCCCCGTGCTTTCTGGAACATGGATACAATGGTTGCCGTTCAAGGAGCTATAATGGATCAGGAGGTGACCTTGGGAACAGAAGTCCACAAGACAGAGGACAAGATAAAGTGTCTGGCCTCCTCATACCAGGAAGCTTCTGTGGTGGCCCCAGATGAATGCTTTTGGACTTCTTTACAAGAGAGAGAACTCCTATCTTGTTTAAGATGCTGTTTGGGGCCTTTTCTTGGGGGAGGGGGGAGGGGGAGTTCTGTCACATGTAGCTGAACATATTAACTAATTAGAATAGAATTAGATTAGTAACTGATTCAGTGGGTACATGTCAGTCCTTTTCTAAAGCACGTCTCTCCTCACGTAACGAAGACCTAAGAAAGAAGGTGATGATAAAATCCCCATTTCCCACCTGGGAAAAGCAATGAGGGAGCTGAGAATTAGACTCACCTCTCATTCTTACTCAGATCTCAATTTACTGGTGAAATGTACTCTTCTAAACTAAATCAATTAGAAGAGGGCTGGCTCCAAAGGTTCTAATCACAGAAGAATCTACGGTTTCTCACATGAACTCCCAATAATTTGCAGCCCTAGTGATTACCTGGATAAACTCCACTTAAACCTCCATTTCTCAGACTCTGGTATGATTTTTCTCAGGCTTGACTCCCTGGCTTACTAGGTAATCAGGTTCCCAGTCCCCTTCAGGAAGGTTAAACACAACTAAATCAAAATATGAAAGCCTTGTCCCCTCTACATGGCTAATGACCTTGACTCTCAGAGTGCTGCTCTGTGTGTGTCTCCATGAGTTGTGGTTTGGGGTGCACACTCAGCATGGCTTTGCGCACTCCAGAGCAAGCTTCACGGGTGACACCTACATGCTCTGTAATCTATAAAATCAAATGGCCGTGTCGCCTCTGTCTCACTGCCAACTTCTTTATGTCTATATGGTCTCCTTGTGGTGACGAGGGGATTCTTGGAGGGTTCTCTCTGAAGTGGCATCATTATCAATGGCCA
Source organism: Mesoplodon bidens (assembly GCF_964165515.1). NCBI lineage: Eukaryota > Metazoa > Chordata > Mammalia > Artiodactyla > Ziphiidae > Mesoplodon > Mesoplodon bidens. Next base: position 86,782,755 of record NC_138166.1, read on the forward strand.
CCATCAACATCAGCCCTGGATCGATCCCAGAATTCTACAGAAAAGAAACAGACAGTTCTAGGTTCAGAGAAGGGGTTATAGCTCCTGGACACCACGGCCTGGGTATGTAGGGCAAAGAATCCAAAGTCTTAGCTGAACTCTGCCCTTGGGGATTGACAGGGAAGAGGGAAGTTCAAAGGACTTAGGATGGCTTCCTGCTCTTAAAAGTGAGCTGGATGGAGGGCAGCCTCTGACCCAGACATCTCACCAGCAAAGAGGAAAAGAAGACATATTATTTACTAAGAGGGCTCTCTATGTGCCAGGCACTGTAGCAGGCACTTTCACATACATCCCTCACTGAATCTCTCGTTCAGGTGAAAGGCAATATAGTGCAATGGCTAAGCATAATTAGTAGCCATGTGATCTTGCGTGAGTGACTAACTTCTCTGGGATTCAGGCAAAAGGGAGGTAAAGTAGTTCTTACCTCATCAGGTTGATATAATCAAGGTATTTAGAACAGTGCCTCTCACATAATAAGCTCTCAATAACAGCTTCTAGGCTATTATTGTTAATCATCACCACGACACTTCGAAACGGGTTTTATTCTGCCCCCTCATAAAGTTATGGAACAAAGTTACAGAATATGAGAGTCAGAGACTTAAAATCGCTTTCCCCAATTCAACTGCTAAAAAGTGGAGGAACCAGGATTCAAATCCAGGTTCATCTAACTCCAACCTCCTCGCTCTTTGCCCCAGACATTTTCCAGAAAGCCGACCTTTCCCTAGCTGATTGTTCTAGACACAATTTAGCACTCCTTATGAAAAAAGTACTTACTGTCTGGGTCACTAATATGGTTAGTAGTTAGGACACTGACTGCGAGTGGACATTGTCCTTTGAGGACGTGACCACTTGATCATATCCCTCTCTCCTCTGGCTTCATAGTCAGCTGAGATATAGAGTGAAACAGGAGTTAAATAGGAATAAAAATATTGGGGGGGGGGCTTACTGGCAAAAGTAGAGGACACGGTTTAGACCCAAGACAAGTTTCCTACGCTTTCTTTCCAAGCCCCAACCTTGGCGTGCACACTCGGCGGGGGGGAGGGGGCGTTGAGGAGGCAGAATAGGCAGAGGAGACATGTAACCAGCACCAGGATGGTTACCATGAAAGACAATGGCCTGTCTCTATCTTAGCCAGGGAAGAGAGTCCAAGAGAGACCAGAGACATGGGAATCAGTCTCTGAGGCAGATCCTGCCCCATGGGGACACGTGGACAAAAACTGTCAGACTCTCACCATCTCACCTGTCAGTGGCATCTCCCTCCACCTTTGGAGGAGTTGGTGAGAGGTAGATAGAAGCTTCTTCCTGATACTATCAGGGAGTGTTGGTACAATTCTACGAACCAAAAGAAACATGGAGAAAGAAAGAGAATCTCTCCCTTTACCATAACCCCAAATTCCTGATACATATGCCCATCAACCGCTTAGAGTCAATCAGTCAAAACTAGAAAAATAAAATCCCACAAGTACCCAGAAAAGAGCTGTTAGCCTTGAAATAAAAATATTAGTTTTTTCCTTTCTTTTTATGCCATGTTTTTATTCTTCTCATAGCCAGTTTTCTGGTTTCACTCTTCTTTCAAGTGGCTCCCACACCAATGCAATTGGTACTTTAAATGTCTCAAAGAAACAGCACAGACCACTGGGATCTGTATTCTCTTTCTTGAAAAAACAAAATTCAAATGGACTGCAGTGAGTTAGGTGGAATTAATTCCACCCTGGGAAGAGAGAAGCCAAGCAGTTTCAGTCTCTTGGTTTATAAGGTCACCAGAATCCCTTGTCGGGAATTATTCCTCTGTAAATCACTTCTGCCCAGCTACTCTGCAGCCTTGAGTTGCAGATAATCCAGACAGTGATTGTGTCTGGTCTCTGAGCAGAAGCTTCACTGACCTCCCCTAAGAGGATTCTGGTACCAGCTTTGGCTGCAGGAAGAAGTGGGGGAGCCCAGCCCCAATACATGCCAGCTCCGTGACCACCTGCGAGCCAGGATTCAACCTTGTAGGTAAACATCTTGGGTAGAGAAGTCCCTGCTGAAAGCATAGCCTCTGCTCCAGGAGAAGCCCCACGCCCCAGGGCCCAGCGCCTACAGCATGCAGGAGGGCAGAGCCCACACTAGGACTTGGGAGATGGGGTAGCCAACTGGCACCAAGTTCACTAGACTCCCAGCTGCGAGGCTGGTGTCTGTATGTTTCCCTTGGGTTGGGTTTTGTATTTTTTAGACTGTATGACACCACTGAGTTTATCTTTGGCTACCAATTAATTCTGGCCTTGGGCAGATCACTTACTTTTGAGCCTTAGTTTCACACAGATCTAAATTAAAACCCTGCATCCATTACATACTATTGATGACTTTGAGCAAATCACATGATCACTCAGAGCCTCAATTTCTACACCAGTATATTGGGGACGTTAATGCATAGTTTGCAAGGCTGTGATGAGGATTTAAAAGATAACACATATATTGGGGCTTCCCTGGTGGCGCAGTGGTTGAGAGTCCGCCTGCCGATGCAGGGGACACGGGTTCGTGCCCCGGTCCGGGAAGATCCCACATGCCACCGAATGGCTGGGCCCGTGAGCCATGGCCGCTGAGCCTGAGTGTCCGGAGCCTGTGCTCCGCAAGGGGAGAGGCCACAACAGTGAGAGGCCCATATACCGCAAAAAAAAAAAAAAAGATAACACATATAAAGTGCATAGGAGACTATCTGGTTGTATCAGGCTCTGTGTGGGTTACTTGCGCAGCTGTGTCCGTCACTGTGCACCGCCCTCTTTGGAGAAATCCCCGTGTGTCTCCAGTCTGCGCAGTCCCAGGGACGGGTGTTAGGATGCCTCACTCCACTGCCACTCTGTGGTCCAGGGTGGGCACCTAACCCAAGGCAGGTCAATACGAGTGCCTCCCCCCAAACTTTGGCATTGGATAGGTACTGAGATAGACAGACGACTGCAAACACCCCCGAGCTCAGGGGCTGTGGGAAGGTGGTGCTCTTCCAGGCAGCCTGGAACAGCCAGAGAAGCTCGTCTTCAAACGGAAAGAGAGACGATGGACACATACACAGAGTGGAGAAAAAAGACGAAATGCAGGTAACGCCCCATTCCCAGCATCTAGCTCGTCTCTGCCCTTGGGCTCCACGAAACACACACCTCTGCACCCTCATCATAAAGTTCTTTTCTTATTAAGTTAGCTTGGCTGGGTTTTGTTACCTGCAATAGAGTCTTAACAATCTGGTAAACAGCTGTTATTCAATAAGCAGTAAATACCAACTTATGGAAAATGACAGAATTGGCCAAATGATGCCACAGATTCTCCCCCATGCTCTCACTCTCTGCCTTGAAATAATTATTTATTGGGAGCCCCACCCTATTTATATCTCTTTCTATAACAACTTTGACCCACACTTATCATTATTCAATAATCTGTTCATTTGCTAAGCTGTTTCTCCATACAAGGGCAGGGACCACGACCTACCTCTGTGTCCACGCGCAGATGGCCACATCTCTCATCCCTGTCCCCTGAGCATGACCTTGTTCACATCAGACTCTGCCCACTCCCACCTGCACTCTGCCCGGCCATGGCGACTTCCCGGGGCCCAGCCCGTGTGGTCCTGTCCCTCCCTCCTGGCCCAGCCTTTGACGGCCCTTCCTTTGTTGACAGCAGCCCAGCCTCAGCACCCACCGAGAAAGAGGCACTTTTCAAAGGCAAGCTTCCCCGTGCTCATGATAAAAAGAGCTAATGTGAGGTCCTCACACTGAGCACTCCACAGGAACCATCTCATTTAATTCCCACAACAATCCATGAGATTGGCACTGTTATTATCCACATTTTAATGACAAAGAAGTTGAGGCACAGAGAGGGGGAGTGATTTATTCCAGGTCACACAGTTAGGAAGTGGCAGAGCTACATTCAAATCTACGCTGTGTCCCCAAGGTCTGTGCACTGTACCTCTTAACCGCACTAGACTAGAACTTTCAAGCTAGGCTTTGATTTTTTTTTTTTAATGTACTACACAGATAATGTTATTTTTGAGCAATGGCTGCAAGAATTCAGAGAAGGGATTCAGTGCGGGCTGATACGGTGATAGAATCATCAAAGAGGGTCTGGGGATAAGGCACTACACTTTGACCCTGGAGAATGGGTAGGGGACATGATAGATGGTGGAAAGGTCAAAGGCCCAGAGGTGTGACTGCATATGGTGGGCTTCTTAGGAAGTAGGAAGGTGACGTTGGTAGATCTGGGTCAATTCTGGTGACACAGGAAGCCAGGCAGAGAGTTAGGATTGGTCATTGTTAATAAGTTGAATTGTAGCCCCACCAAAAGATATCTCCAAGTCCTAACTCCCAATACTTGTGAATGTTTGACCTTATTTGGAAATAGGATCTTTTCAGATATACTCAAGTTAAGATGAGGTCATACTTGACTAGGGTGGGCCCTAATCCAATATGACTGGTGTCCTTATAAGAGGAGGGACATTGGAACACAGAGAGACACAGGAAGAATGCCATGTGAAGACAGAGGCAGGGACTGGAATGATGCAGCTGCAAGCCAAGGAACACCAGGGATTGCTGGCCACTACCAGACAGCAGAAAGACACAGGAAGGATCCTCCTCTAAAGCCTTCAGGGGCAACATGGCCCTGCTGACACCTTGATTTCTGACTTCTAGCCTCTAGAACTGTGAGACAATAAATTTCTGTAGTTTTAAGCCACCTAATTTGTGAAGCTTTGTTATGTCAGCCTATGAAATAATAGAAACATATATGTTGATCTCTAGCCCTGGTTCCTGGCACAGAGCTCTTAAAACCCTTGTAATTTCCTAACTTATAGGAATACTGGGAGCATCTTTGTTCTAATGTTTAGGTTTTTTTTGTTTTTTTCTTTTTTTTGCGGTACGTGGGCCTCTCACTGTTGTGGCCTCTCCCGTTGCAGAGCAACAGGCTCCGGACGCGCAGGCTCAGTGACCATGGCTCACGGGCCCAGCCGCTCCGCGGCATTTGGGATCTTCCCAGACCGGGGTATGAAACTGCGTCTCCTGCATCGGCAGGCGGACTCTCAACCACGGCGTCACCAGGGAAGCCCCTAATGTTTAGTTTTTAACCCCACTTCCTGACACAGAGCTCCTAAATCTGTTGGAATTTCCTAGGTGATAAGAGTGTCTTTTGTTCTAATGAAGTGACTCTTGGTGGGCTCCTGGGTAGCATGAGGATGTGGGGCTGGTCACCAGAAAGACCAAATCATGATTAGAAGCTTAGAACTTTCAGCCTGACTCCCCATCCCTCAGGAAGGGGAGAGGGGCTGGAGATTGAGTTAATAATCCATCCTGCCTACATGATGAAGCCTCCATAAAAATCCCAATGGGATGGGGTTTAGAGAGCTTTCGGATTGCTGAACACGCAGAGGTGCTGGGAGGATGGCACATCCAAGGAGTGTATAGAAGCTTCGTGTCCCTTCCCCGTACCTCACCCTGAGTATCCCTCCACCCAGCTGCTCATCTGTATCTTTTATTTTGTCCTTTATAATAAACTGGTAGGTGTGTTTCCCTGAGCCCTGTGAGCCATTCTAGCAAATTACTGAAGCCCGGGAGGGGGGTCATAGGAACCCCGATTTACAGTGGGTTGGTCAGAAGTGTAAGTGACAGTTGGGACTTGCGATTGGCATCTGAAGTGGGGTCACTTGTGGGACTGAGCCCTTAACTTGTGGGATCTGATGCTAACTCCAGGTAGACAGTGTCAGACCTGAACTGAATTGTGGGACACCCAGCTAGTGTCAGAGAATTGTCTGATGTGTGGAAAACCCACACATCTGGTGTCAGAAGTGAACAGTGAGAGTCAAGAAAAATGCACTGAGTTTTTCCCAGACACAGTCCTAGGAAACTAACACAGGCATCATCAGAGAAACCTCCCAGGTCCTTGAACAAGACTTGGGTGACAGGAGGAAGCCATGTTTCAGGAAGATCAAGCTTAAACAGTGGAAACTGCTCCAAGGCAGAGAAAGAAAATAGACTTTGAAGTAAAATTAGACCCAGCCCAGTCCCCTCTGGACTTTCTACCTCTACCTGTAGACCAGGAATACATTCCATCTTCCCCTCCCTCCCCTCAACTCCCCACTGTCCTATTGAAGCCTCGGAGCCACTTTGCCATTCTTTCTCTATTAGCTCAGTTTCTTCGCCTGTAGGACGAAGATGGCAGTGCTGCTGTGCCACCTCAGACGTCCCTTCTGTTCCCCCTGCCCCGAATACTTCTCCTCGCACCCTTTCTCCATAGCACTCACCACCCCACGGTAAGTTGGTTTGTTGGCTTACTGTCTATGGCTCTCCACTAGAAGTTCAGCCCCTGGAGGGCAGCAATGTGTTCTGTCCACTGATACAACCCCATGGCCGGATTAGCACCCAATATGTGGCAGGGGTTCAATATGAAGAGTAAATGAGATGATGTACATAGTGCGTCTATTCCATAGGAAAGCCTCAGTGCGTGCCAGTTCTGCTCCTAGTATGTCCCTGAACACTTCTTTCATTTCACAAAGTAATTTCATGTGTAACTCTATAACTGCGAGGACATGTGTTCCATACTTTGGATACCATGAAAGTAAAGTTGAAGTGATACCACCTTATAGATCTATGTTTCAGTTTTGCTCAGTTTTCCATTTCTGGAAACTGGAAGATATCCTCAACCTTTTAGATATGTTCTTTGTAAGTTATGTATCTTTGGTGAGCAAAGGAAGTGGCCTGTGGTAAGGAGATCAAATGTTACTCACACATCTAATAAGGTCCCTTCTCTCCAAGATGAACACTGTCTTCCTTTCCCAGCTGGTTAGAGTGAAGCTCAGAGCCCCCCAGTTACAGCTGGGTTTGCTATAATGTAACATATGCGAAATCACCACAATGTGCAAAATTGCTTGATAAAAACCACAGGGCTTATGGAAAATATAAGGTTAGAGACCAAACACTCAAATACTTCATCAATGACACATTAAAAAAAAAAAGGAAGAGGAATCTAATAAAAATAGTAGCACAGTTTGACAAGTGTAAAATGGTTAAGAACTCTACAAATACTACAATAATTATGATACTTTACCCTGAAAAAGTTCTGATGTTTGCTTACGGAAATGGGCACCAGAAAGCTTACAGCTTGTGAGTTATTATAACATGAAGTCAACAGAGAGTTGTAACAACAGATGTGGATGGCGTGGCTTCTAAGATGCTAAAATGCAGTGAATTGAGGTGGCCAGTAGATGTTCGGGGCATGTGTGTGCATTCCATACATTCTTATGCTGTCCAGTTCAGCTGTGTGCAGTTTTCTGGATTCACCTAGTGTTTCTCGCAGGCTAACTGGCACATGGGTGAATGTGAAATTTGTGTTATGCTCAAATTGTTCCCTAAGGCATCAATTGCATTGGAACAAATTTGCATTTCCAAAACAAGCATTATAGCAGAACTCACTGTATATCCAAACTCACATAGGGAGTTAACAATAGGGCCGGACACAGTTTATACTAAAGTCTCCTGACTTGGCAGGGACACATCTCACTTTTAGCCTGAGAAAAAAAATAGGGAGTCTCTGACACGTGGTAAAACTTTCATTAACCAGAAAGCAACAAGTGGCATGGACATATATACACTCCCAAACGTAAAACAGATAGGTAGTGGGAAGCAGCTGCATAGCACAGGGAGATCAGCTCGGTGGTTTGTGACCACCTAGAGGGGTGGAATAGGGAGGCTGGGAGGGAGACTCAAGAGGGAGGAGATATGGGGATATACGTATATGTATAGCTGATTCACTTTGTTATACAACAGAAACTAACACACCATTGTAAAGCAATTATACTCCAATAAAGATGTTAAAAAAAAAAAAGAAAGCAACTGGAACCCTCATACATTTAGAATTATCTGTCTTCAACTTTCAGAAGAAGCCAATCGCAAGAAACAAACTGATATCTGGAAGTTAGCCAAGTAAAATCCAGAATGCGTCCCGGAATGAGATTCACCCAGTCCCTGAGGCTTCCACACCCGTGGTTACGTGCAATAAAAATTGGCATTTCAGCACAGGGATTCTGAATGCTGATCCTGAGTGTGTTCTGAATCATGAAATCAAGAGTAAACAGTGTGTCGTGCTCAAACAGCTTAAGGAAGGAAAATGGACCGAAGTCTCTGAAAAAGAGTTTAAGAAGGCTGACCAAAACAGGGTTTTTTATAATCCTCAGTTAACCAGAAAAGCTGTGCTCCAAGCATTCCAGTTCGCAGAGGTTGACCTGCGCATGCCCGCAGGAGACGTGCCCTCCAAGCTTATAAGATGTATCACAGCTTAAAATGCTGGGGATATTGCTCAGGTGGTTCCAGTTGTCTAGGGTGAAGCGGCCTCTCTCTGCCCTTCCCTCCTCCACCAAGCCTTGATCTCTTCCTGCTTCATCCGGGAGCTCCCCTACCCAGCCAGCATCAGCACAGAGTGCAGCAGAGTAGCAGCTGCAAATCTATATTGAGCAGATGAGGAGTCAAGGGAAAATTTTATAGATGGAGAGGTGGATAGTTCCGAAGTGTGATAACCAGACTAGGGGGTTGGAGTTTTATCTTCCTTTCATAGAAGAGCCTTAACGGGGCCGCACACAAGCTAAGAGAGCAGTGATCACTCTATAATGGAAATGTCCCCTGAGCCTGTGGTTTCTTCCAGCCACAAAGTTCCAATCAGGACGCTTTGCTCACGTGAATTAATTAGGCCTCCTGCGTTTCCCAGGGAAGCTCGGAAGCATTATGTCTGGAAAGGGGAAGGTGAGCAAAATGGCGTCATCACCATCATCCCCATCATCATCCCATGGGGTATGACAGGCATCTGTGAGACCCCAGGCTGGGAGCTGTAATAAGCCAGTTTGGCACATGCTCTCCTCCACAGAGGTGTGCAGTACAAGGCAGAATGGAGAGTTCATTTATTCATTCATCCATTCATTCATTCATCAGCATTGGGCTTCTATTCCGTATTAGCATGAGGGGTACAGTTGGAATGAACAGGAAAATGTCTGCACTCAAGGAACACCCAGTCGAAAGGCAAAGGAGAAAAAAATGCAAGCATTATAAGTTAAGTGTCATAGAGGAAGTTGGCCCCAAATTCTAATTACCCAAGAAAACAATAGGGAATCATTCTCAGACTCCCGTCACTCATCCCCCAGGTCCAACTCATCACTAAGGCCGCCAGTCTCTCTTCTCACAGTCCCTCTGCCGCTGCCTTGGCTCCAGCCCTCCAGCCTCTTGCAATAATCCCCAAACTAGCCTCCCTGCCTCCACTCTTGCTCTCATGGTCCCCCCTCCCCAGCCCAGGCAAACTGATCTTCCCAAAGGCAAACCTGAAGGTGTCACTTACTCCACTGACAAAAGACACCCACCCCGCCGCCTTATCTCAGGCCCATGTTCAGGGTGGGATGGGGCCTCACTCAGCAGCTCACATCCAACACCCTGGGGTGGCCTGACACTCAACACCCCGCAGGGCTCACTGCTCCCCAGGAGAGCCAGGCACAGCCACAGCCCAAAGCCTTGCTCACATGTTGTCCCTTCTGCCCCCTTGGTTACCTGACGAAAGCCCCAGCCTTCCAGTGGTCTGGCTCCGTGTCCACATGAGTGCCCTCTCCTGACACCTTCCTCCTCATGCCAAGCAGGATTCATCCCACTTAGATTATAGTATTTTTAAAGTTCTATCATCATTATTTGTTTGAATACTTCTCTTCCCTCTTAGACTCTGAATTCCTTGAGGGCAGGGCCAGTCTCCCCGGTGCCAGGTCAGGGCATGTGGTTTGTGGATGTGTCTTGGAGTGAGAGGGAATCTACTCTGGTCCAGACACACTTTTTGGTCCCCTCGGCCACTAGCCTTGTGTCCATTGTCATATATAGGTGAAGACTAGCTGGGGTCGGAGTGTGGTTGGAGGCCATCACTAACGGGCTATGACTATAGAAGACCTACTCTGCACTGCTCATTTTACTTTTGTTTACTTAATGGAATTAATAGGTATTATTCCTGTTTTATAGGTGGGCAAACAGCCTCTCTGGGGTAAAGCTGCCCAAGGCCACACGAGCTATGGTAAGTGCCAGAGCTGGGATTTGAACCCATGGCTGTCTGACTCCACAGTCTGAGTTCTTTCTGTCACTCTGGGCTGCCTCCCGCTCACAGTGGAAGTGAGGGACTTGTGGCTCGTAGAGGGGCAGCTTGGGTAACACTGCCTCTGCATCCTGTAGCGCCAACACTCTGTGAGCACTGGTTTTTATTTACCTTATATGGTGAAAAGAGAGATGCCCATTTTTTTTCCCCATTTCTGCAGACTAACAGACGGGTGCTAATTTGGTAAGTGCAAATTGTCTGGCTTCAGTTCTATCCACCATCTGCCTGCTTGAACTAGTGAAACCCGGGTGACTTGTAATTATGCCCAGTTCTCTTCACAAGGTCTTTCCATCCCTTCAGATGAGCTTATCCTTTTCCTATTTTAAGAAAGAGCTTCACATAGCAGAGCATTTATGGAACATATCCAAGTACCAGAGAAGAAAGTGATATTATGAAGCCAAAGCAATCACATAGACAAAACCCTTAGATTAGATGCCAGGGGACCCGGGCTGGCCCTGCTCCTCCCAGGGAATTGCTGGGCACTTGGAGACCAGCCACTGCAACTCTCTGGGCCTCAGTTTCTCCTCCAGGGCACGGGCATCTGGAGCCCGCAAGAAGAGGAAGAAGAGCTTTGCTGTTTGTGTGGCAGGCCTGCCCCTGCTGCTGCTGCTGCTTCTGGAGCTTCGGGTGGGTGTTTGGAAGGACTGTCCCAACCTTCTCATTCTCATCCTCCAGAAGCAGCTCTTCAAACCCCGCATCACAGATTCCCCCTGCGGGGCTTCCCTGGTGGCGCAGTGGTTGAGAATCTGCCTGCCAATGCAGGGGACACGGGTTTGTGCCCCGGTCTGGGAAGATCCCACATGCCGTGGAGCAACTAGCCCCGTGAGCCACAACTACTGAGCCTGCACCTTTGGAGCCTGTACCCCGCAACAAAAGAGGCCACAACAGTGCGAGGCCCGCGCACCGCGATGAGGAGTGGCCCCCACTTGCCGCAACTAGAGAAAGCCCACGCACAGAAACGAAGAGCCAACACAGTCATAAATAAATAAATAAAAATTTTAAAAAAGGGCAAACTTCCTTTAAAAAAAAAAAAAAGATTCCCCCTGCCTCGCCACCCCCACTAAAAATAAAAGGCTGCGTTTCATCGTATTCACACCACGGCTAGGATAGATCCAGCTCCTTGAGGCTCCACTTCCCTGCTCTCTGCAACAACCTCTCCCAACATCCAGCCCCCACCATGTTTTAAAAACTAACATGGGCAGAAATGATGAGGGTCACAAGGTAAGGGAAGCAAGTTACCCAGCCCAAAGCAACACCATTTAAACCCCGGCGTCATTCATTCTCCTCCGAAGCAATACTTTCCATGCGTTTACCTAAGGCTGTCTTCTCCTGCCACTTTCTCCCTCCCTTTTGGATCTTTTGGGAGATAACCACCCACGTGGCAAAGGGGTGGTTTTCCCCTTCAGTGTGATGATACCACCTCTTGGAAGAGCAGAGTTTTGCCACTTGGGAGGCAGGTGAGCAAGGGTGCGCACAGCCCATGGGAGCGGTTCCCTGCCTGCCTCACGAGGGCAGGAGGCATCTCTGTGCATCCAGGCACCTCCCTCACCCTCACCTCCTCCTGTTGCTCCTCTCCCCAGCCCCAGTCACATGGTCACCTCAACCCCCATCCCAGAGACTGCCAAATGAGCCAGTCCCACTGCCAGCAGCCAAGTTCACTTTAAAAAGTCTCTGACAAAACGAAGAGGGAAAGTTGGCTGTTTAATTTGGTGGTTTTCTTTAGCAACACTGAAATGTCTAACATCTCAGTGTGTGGTGTTTGCGAACTTAAGTATGTCGCCTCTGGACCAGCCATTCCTCAAGGAACATCTGCTCTCCAGAAGATCAGAAGTGAGAAACCACAAAGTTGCATCACTTATCATCTTTCCCTAAAGAAATGAAAGGTGTTTTTCTCCCCCTCACAGTAACATCTATTTCTCCACTCCACATCAAAACTCCAGCCTTTGGCAAGCATGTCTCAGCACTTCCAAATCCAAGCTTCGGCACAGAACTGCCGACTTCAAAAGTGACAACGTAGGGCCGGCCCCATGCCCATCCCTCCGTCCCTGCTCACTCACAACTTCTGAGCATCTCGTGTGAGGGATCAGAGGACAAGGAGGGCTACTGCACTGAGCCCACATGATAACATACACCAAATGTGGGGAATTCCTTAAACAACCCAGGGCGCCACCCTGGAGGAGGTGGTTTTTCCTGAAGGGAAAAACCTTCCTGGAGGGAGAAACAGCTTGAATAATGGCCACACCTAACTTCATGGGACACTGGGAAATAGTGCCCTTTAGCTGGGTGCATTGTGATCTTGGAAAAAATGGGTTTCTTCTGCTAAGGACAGAGGGAACCCTGAATATGAGGTGGCAACTGGCAGCCTCGACCATAGACTCAGCTGTCCCCCTCTCAAAAGAATATGTCTATCTTGACTATATTTATATTAGAATATCTCAGCCTCAGCATTCTTGACATTTTGAGCCAGAAACTCTTTGTTATGGGAGGCGTCCTGTGTATTAAAAGATGTTGGCAGCATCCCTGTCCTCTACTCACTAGATGCCAATAGCACCACCGCCACCCTCAGCAGTCATGATAACCAAAAATGTCTCCAAAACATCACTAGATATCCCCAGGGGGACAACCTCACCCCTGGGTGAGAACCACCGAAGTATATCAAAAGGGCATTAAACTCTGTCTTCAACAAAGAGAGAAATAAGGAATATGTGCATCATTCAATGCACCTGACAAGATTAAAGATTATGTTGTTTCAAGCTTAAAAAAAAAAAGGGAGGGGCATTAAAATGAGATGATAGGCATGATTTCCATACAGAAAGAGCATAAATTTGAACCCTGTTCACCTAGGGGTAACACTATGAGAAGAAATGGAATTAACCTTTATGCTTTGTTGAAAAGCTTGAGAGATTTTAAGAGTCAAGTGCACCCTATGAAGCTCACAATGTTCCAAAGAGTAAACTCAGAACACGGAGAGGAAACCGACCTACCAGTGATTCCTCTCGCCATCCAGAGCTTGGATCTGTGGAGGTGACGTCCCTTGTCCAGAGCTTGGATCTGTGGAGGTGATGTCCCTTGTCCAGAGCTTGGATCTGTGGAGGTGATGTCCCTTGGCCTCAGGCAGCTCTTCTCCTCTGACCCTGAGTCTGCTGCCACCACATTCCCTCTGCCTGGGCTCCCTCCCCATCCTGCTGCTCTGGGCACAGCTGACTCCTCTGCTTAAACGTCATTGCCTTAAACTGACCACAAATCAAAGTCAACCTGCCCTCCCCACTGCCTGGTTCCTCTTCTGAATCCTCCGTATCACAGTTCATAAGTGCATTCTTGTTCACTTTTATCACTCTCCCATTAGACTGGAACTTCCATTGAGGCAGGGACCGTGTCTCTTTATTCACCTGTGTTTATCAGCACCTGGCGCAGTAAAGTGCCATTAAATATGTGCTGAATAAATGAGTGACTGAATGAAGATGGTAACGGAGGTGCCTTAGGGAGTGGGGGAGGGAGTGATGGGGAGAAATGGAACACAGACCAGGACAAAAGCCTCACCTGAGCTCACAATAACCAACCTGTAGCAAGAGAGATTTTCTTTCACAGACTTCGTATTTCCAGTCAGTTATAGGCATTTGTTGAGTGTGTATACCTGGAATAGACAAATAAATGAAGCATGGTCACAAGGACCTACAACAGAATATAGGAGATAAGGCACACATACTAATGATTATAATGAAGGGTAAATGTGCCAAAAGTGTATTTTAAAATACAAAAAAGTAAAACTAAAAGAAAAAAAAAAGTTCAACAGTTCTGAAGGTAAATAGCTACAGATAGAAGTATCTGTAGACATGGAGCTTCACAGGGCAGCACTGGAGGAAGGTTTTGCAGGATGGGTAGGAGTTGGGTAGTGGAAGATGGAAAAACCTTCCTGGAGGGAGAAACAGCTTGAATAAAGGCAGCGAGTGAAAAAGCCCAGGCCTTTCCCGAGACTGTGGTTTAGCCCAGCGCCGTCCAGCAGAAATGACATGTGAATCACATAGGTAATATTAAATTTTCTAGTAACCATATTTAAAAAGTGAAAAGAAACAGGTGACATTAATTTTAATATTATATCCTATCTAACTCAGTAGATCCAAAATATTACCGTTCTGACATATGATCAATATGAATGATTATCGATGAGATATTTCACATTCTTTTTTCCTAAGCATTAAAAACCAAGTGTGTCTTTGACATTTACTGCACATCTCAATTTGGACTGGCCGCATTTCAAGTGCTCAGTAGTGATGGGTAGTCAGAGGCCACAGTATCGGACAGGTCTAGTGCACTCAGGTGGGGCGGGCTTGGGCAGACACATCCAGGGAAGATAACAGGATGTGGCAGACGGAGTGTGAAGTTCGGACGGGCATATTTAATACTAGGGTTTTCATAACGTGAGTTACCAAGATAAGCCTGAAAGTGGGAGGTAGAGAAGACTGCGGGAACATGGTCAAAGGCAGAGGTTATAAATGTTGAGACCCACAGGGACAGCACCAAGGCGAGGCTGGAGGTCACAGGTATGGGCCTGTGACTGTACAGGTATGCAGCCACGACTGTACATAATGACCCGTCTGCCTGGCCACACTTATGGGACAGAGGCAACTGGCCCGACTTGGCTAATAAGAAATTCCAAGGGAATCTGAGACTAGTTAGTTTATTCTGGTCTCTTGAATGGAGATGTAAACACTGGGGAGATGCGGGCAGGTACCTCCCACCACAAGCTGAGCAGCAGAGAAAAGCAAGCTGCAGAGAAAGAAGAGAGAAGCAGATGTGCAGAGAGAGATGGAGTCAAGCGGCTATGAGAAGGCCGCCTGGGTCCCACTGGCTTTCAGGTTCTAGCTTCCAGACTCTTCTGAGACTCCCGTGAAATCCTGCCCTCAGCGTGTCCCTTACTCCCAAACTAAAATCTCTCTCTTCCTCTCCCTTTCTTCTCCTGTAGAATGCTGGTTTCTGTTCCATGAAACTAAAGCTTTAGAAGTCCTGAGAAATACTAATAGTTTTATAACATGTAATGTTTTGGGGTTTTTTTCCCTCCTGACCTGGGGAGAAGGCACAGGGAGGAAGTGAAGGGGACCCACGTGGGAAGTGAAATTGCCAGGATCGACAACTGATTGCATGAGAAGTGGGTGTTGGGGAGATGGCTGAGGGTTTGACCTTGGACGATTGGAAAATTGCTGGTGTCCTTCCCACAGGTGGGAGGGGGATGGGAGGGGGATGGGAGGGGGATGGGAGGGGAAGCAGTTATCCAAGGGGAAGTGATGCAGCATTATGCACAGACACCAAGTTCTCAGCCTCTCTGCCCCTGCTGGGTGTGTGGAGACATCGGACAGCCTGTGCCCCCGGCTGAGTGTGAGACACAGGGGCTGGGGCTGCTCCTGCCCACCGGCAGGCTGCCAGGGGTACCCTGATCTCAACGGTCTCCTAAGGCGTCCGGATTACAGGCTTTCATCTCCTGCTCTGCTGCCAGCTTTGGCTGTAACAGATAGTCATTTCTGCTGTTTACTTTCAGATCTGGCTTCTGACGCTTTCTCTCCACACCTCTCCCACTGGCACCTGCCCCTTATTCCCTGTGCCAATCTCGCCCACCACGGTCGTTCTTCCTTCTTTTCATGTCCCAGAGCTGGGGCACCCGATTTTAACCAGAGGAAGAAAAACTAACAGATATATAAACACGCACGGTGAGCAAACACACACACACAGAACACACATGCACACACGTACACACACGCACACACATACAAACGCACACACATACGTGCACTTATTTTCTCTCTTTCTCTCTCTCTCTCTCTCCATCAGCCAGACTTATCTAGTAACACTTTCCTCCTAGAGTGAGCCTCTCAAAGGTTTTCAGCCTCTCCAGGGAACGCAATGGCAGCTAACGTGTGGAGTCCCCTGTAATTTTTTTCCCCAGCTCTCCCGATGCAGGCAGCACTCTCTACCTGACACCAATCACCACCACACACCCAGCGCGCCCACCCCATGCACTGTGCACCCCGCTCGTCATGAATGCACATTGCCTCTTTGCAGTCCTTCTGCAAAGCACTGCAGCTGTTTTTGCATTTGCTGGCTACAGGCAAGAGAGGTGAAAAGGTATTCAATCTAATTCTACCCTGTCTCAGCCTCTGTTCTTTAAGGACCTTTTGGGTATCGATCCTAGAAACTTCTGAAAAGATAATCATAATTGAACTGTCACAGTCAAGGAAACTGAGTCACTTTGGGGTTAAGGGCTCCAGGCCCCATTTTCAAAGAGCCTTTGGTACTCACAGCCTAAGGGTCTTTGGGTCCTATCTTCTAGTCCAGTAGTCGCCAAATATTTTTGATTGCTTGCCCCATCCATAAAACATTTTTGAGCATCCACCCCCAGTGTATGCATAGTTATTTACTTATAAATTATAATCATGTGCCACTACATATACATCATGCACCTTATAAATAGACATACTCATTATAATAGACATACTCAAAAAAGAGACATTTAAAAAGGAGAGGATAAAGGATAAATATAATTAGAAGTTCCACTATGCTCTTCCTTCACCCAGTGGATCATCTTGTGTACCTCCTAGGGTGCACGCCCACTTTGCAGACTCCCCGTTCACCCATCAACCTTCTCATAGTGTGATGTCTGTGGTGGGCATTGCTGCTGCTCACCAATATTTCCAGTTCCCCTTCACACACACACAGGAGGATGGCACCCCCCCACCACCAGCCCTTGAAGGTAGGAGTGGCTATGTGACTTGTATATCCAATAAATGGTTCACTTCTGCTTGGGAGCATCAGGAACTATGATTCTCCATGTCCTCCCTTCTCTTGCCCCAAAAAAGCCTGAAGCCTCACCTTGAAATGTGGTGTCATGGATGGTCATCCAGGAACCCTCAACTGGTTAAATTACAGACACTGCTGAGCCATGTCGGATTTGAGATTTGGGAGTCTGTTTGTTACTGCAGCACAACCTAACTTATCTTGACTGATACTCTCTGTAAAGAACCAGATGCCATCATGGTCCTGAGTTTGTCTCTAAGGGCTGGTGTCTCCCAACTTGCATTGCTGAGAGGGTTCTCCTTGGTAGTGACAGCCAGACATAGGGCCGTGGAGGAAGGAAGAACAGGGAACTGGACTAAGAAGGGGTCAAGACATAAGAAATGGCCCAGAGCGTGACAAGCAAACCTGGAGACCAACAAGGTGCCATCTGGGCCGACTTGCTCAGGAATGGAGAGGCAGTCTCCCCTCTAATCCAAAATCCCTCCCTGAACTGTGGCCTGAAGATCTCCAAGCCAGGCAGTGAAAATGACTCTGTGTTCCTGGTTTCTGCATGTCCTGTGTCTTCCTAATAAAAGGAGTTCAGTTTGGGGCCAAATACATAAATCCTCCTTTAAGTTACTCTTTCAGCTCCTAAGGCAGTGGATCTTTGTCTTTAAGAAAATTTCTGGGGAATTAAATTGGAAAAGTACTTATATCACTGAAGCTACCTCTCCATTGGATCTAAACAGCCCATTTCCCAAATGTCTCCCAGATTGGCTGATGCAAGGACTGCTCTTGAATTATACCATGGGATCCCAAGTGGTTAAGAAGAGGAGATTAGGAATTTGGAACTCTTTTAAACCTTTAAATCTTTTAAACTTTTAAACCTGATATATGGTCTAATATATTGGTCCAGCTGTCCTAACAGAGACTAAATAACAGTAACTTACACCAGATATAATTTTTTAATTCTTTCCCACATAATAGTCTACAGGTCTTGCGCTGGTAGGGCAACTCTGCTGCCCAACATTGTTTCCGGTTCATTTTACTTTTCTCCTCCACCGCCTTCACCATTGAGCTTCCATCTCATGGTCTAAGATGGCTGTTCCAGTTACCACCACTTTTCAGACAATAGGAGTATGAGGAGGAAGCCACACCCTTCATCTTAGGGGCATAAACCAGAAGTTGCACACATCACTGCTGCTTGGATCTCATGACCCGAATTTAGTCACATGGCTGAACTTAGCTGCAAGGAACCCTGGGAAAGATAGTCTCTAGCTGGGCACGCATCGACCGGCTAAATAGCATGCTTTCGGACGTGCTTTTATTAAAGGAAGAGGAGGAAAGTGAATATTAGTGGACAACTAGCAGCCTCAGGCTTCTTGCTGTGCTATGTGGCCTTCTTAGGAAGCTTTTCCTCCCACCTCTGCCCTAGCCCATGAGCTCCCATACCACCCTGCACTGCTGGCCATAGCACTCATCCCAGTGTGCTGCAAATGCCCAGTTACTCTTCTCTGTGTCCCACTAGGCAAAGCTTCATGAAAGCAGAGGCTGCATTCCTCCAGTTTACCCTTATATCCCCCCATCCTGGCACTTAGTGCTCAATAAGTATTGACTAAGTAAATAAACAGATGATCATACGATAGGACAGTAATTATTAAGCCATGACTGTTCTCTACCATTCCCTCCCTACTGCCCTTCTCGTTCTGCCTACCTCTGCCTGCCTCCTGGTCTCTGCTTCCTCTCCTCTAGGCCAGGCTCACTCTGGCAAGACCAGTGCTTTGAGCTTTTGTGATGCACCGTTGTGAGGAATGGAAGAGAAAGAAAAGAAGCAGAAGGCTGAGGTTGGGAGGACAGTTTTTGAGTAACCGTCTTGCATGAGCAAAGTGGCCAGGAAAGAAAAGTAGATTTAAGGAGTATCACTGCGGGCATCATGGCATTAAGAAATGCAAGGACAGGAAAGAATCTATTTGGAACATTTTTAAATTGGTTAGACTGTGTTTCTATGACCCAGACACTGCCTGGTGACTAGAAAAGCTGTGGCTCAGAAGGAAATGACTCAGAACAACAGGAAAATGTCAGAGAAGTGTAAATCCCAGAAAGGCTCCTTCACAATGATTTCTGCCTGCTTTGGATCCTTAGGAAAAATAAACAACTCTACAAAAGATCCAAGCGTATATCAGTGGTCTTCAAACATTTTCAGGTAGTACCAAGCCTAGAAATTTTGATGCTCTCTGTATAGCCCCATAAGATACTTTTTTTTTTTGCGGTACGCGGGCCTCTCAGTGCTGTGGCCTCTCCCGTTGCGGAGCACAGGCTCCGGACGCACAGGCTCAGCGGCCATGGCTCATGGGCCCAGCTGCTCCGCGGCATGTGGGATCTTCCCGGACCGGGGCACGAACCCGTGTCCCCTGCATTGGCAGGCAGACTCTCAACCACTGCGCCACCAGGGAAGCCCTATATTTTTAATTCTGTTTTACAAATCAAAAATTTTAGTAGGAGACAATGTGATGTATAGCATGTGTATGAAATATAATATCACATCCAGGTATACATGTCCAAAAAGATTAGTTGTCAAATTAAACATTAAAAAACTGTTTCTGAATTTCCCCGTTAATACTCATTTGCTACTGGTTCATCCTCTTTGCGATTGTCTGTGCTTGCTGGTTATAGTAGCAATATCAAAAAATCAAAGGGAAAGTTTATGGGAGCAAAACTGAACATGGAGAAAATTCTATGCCTTAATGTTTTCTGTAATTTAGGAGGATATCTCTAGACCATAAACTCCACAGGGGAAGTGTCAATGACTGTCTGACTTTTGTTCTGTTTCAGTTCCTAGGACAATATCTGACATCTTCTAGAAATGAAACAAATATGTGTGACCAGTTCTTTCATCTTAACCACGGAACCTCTCACTCCAACTGGAGCTTATTTGACAACTGCTGGATAACCGCAATGCTCCTTGTCACCAGGTTTTCTTGATAAGCTCTTTTTTGTTGGTAAATGTGTTCAAGGCTCCAGGGCCACCGCCATTCCTGCTGGTCCTGAAAAACTGAATGACACTCAGTATGCATGAGGTCCTAATCCCAAGAACTCCTGTGATTTTGGAAGTGACCCTGGATAGGTGGCCTGCTTCTGAGTAGGATTTGTGAGAGGATTCTTGTTCTTTTGTTTAGTTTTTGTTTCTTTGTTCAAGACCTTAAAACATTACAATAACAATGAAAAATATAATAAATGACATTGTTATTTATATTTGCGAAGTCCAATATACTTAGATTTTTAAATTTGTTTTCTTAGATTACGTATTCATTTCCTTATTTTTATTAATTTATTGTTAATTATGTAAGTAGTATATGAATGATGTTTTACAGTGCTTAAAATCCCACCAATAAAAACCAAAATCCCCTTGATTACCACCTCAAACTCAATCCTCTCCTGCAAGGCAACAACTTTTCCCTGGTTTGTATCCTTTCAGATCTTTTTCTATACTTTTACATATAAATGTGCATGTACCTAGAGACATCGATAGTTTTATCTTGTCTTTATTTCTATAAATGGTACAATTTGTTACTTGTGCTCTGTGACTTACTTTTTTCTTTTGGAATATGTCTTAAGGCCCTTTCCATCTCTGTCCATATAAATCTACCTTATATTTTTAACCATTCATGGTATTCCATAACACAAATATACCATAGCTTACTCACCTAGTCCCCTACCGCTGGATACTGACATGGTTTTAATCTTTTGGTTTATGTACATCGCTGGCAATCAGCATCTTATTTATGCTTCACTGTACACTTATGAGAGTCCTACTCTAGAGAAGACAGTGAGAAATCGAATTGCTGGGCCAAAGGGTATGAACACTTAAATTCTCACAAACACTGACAAATAACTCTCTAAAGTGGTTGCACCAATTTACTCTCCCACAAGTATTGTATGAGAGAACCAGCTTCTGTACAACCCTGCCATCACCAAACTTTAAAATGATTGCTGACAAGACGCATGAAAATAATTTCCTACTGTTGTTTTATTTTGCCCTATAGTGTTTTGAATGTGGAAGGTCAACCACATTGCTGCTATTTAAGACAGGTTTTCCTCACTCTGATTTATTTCTTGTCTCCCCAATAAGGACAGACATAACCTCAGCAGATGGCAGTGGCAGAGACTGCTAGCTATCCACCAAATCTCTCTGTCTGGGCACACAGTTAGACTACATTTCCCAGGCTGTTTTGCAGTTAGGTAGAGCCTTATTACTGGGTTTTAGCCATGAAAACATAAGTGGAGGGATATGTACCACTTCCCAGACTGGCCTATAAAAACTTTCTACCCACTTTCTTCCAGGCTCTCTTCCCCTCCACTGGCTGGATGCAAATAAGCCTGGTGAGCCTAGCAGTCTCATGTTGATGATGAGACTTTCCTCCACAGGAGGAAAGATGCCTGGGTCCTTGAATAACTGCTTGGAGAAGAGGCAACGACCAATGCAAGCCTGTTTTGGATTTAGTGTGAACAAGAAACACATTTCTAGCGTGTTTGAGCATTTGGGGGTTTATCACAGCAGCCATCAGTATGCTAATACAGTGTAGTGAGAACTGACTCATTAAAGCAATCGTGGGTGCTAAAAATCAGGGAACAGTTTCCTAAGCACCTGGGGCAATTTCCCAGGGCAGAATAGTCCATCTTGGAAAATCTCTAAATAATTAGGAGCTATCTGAAGGCAAAAACAAACAAACACCAACCAAACAAACAAAAAACCCCCAAACTCTCTGGAATATTGCACAGTTTGGCTAGCAAAAGGATTTCATCCATTTTCTGGCTCCCACTGTAGCCTGAGAAGGACCACTTACTGGGGAAACTCTGGCTGTTGGTCAGCACTTGGCCTGGGGGGCTCTGTTCCCTTAAAATGTCCTGTCAGCTCTCAGGGTCGATCACCGCAGAGAGCCTACACACTGCAGAATTGTTTCATCCAAGGTCAAAGACGACTCAGAATGCCATTTGCTGTTAGAATGCTGCCCATGAGCTAGGCGCCAGGGGTGAAGCCACCCCATGATTACCAGGTTACCTGTTGAGGATGCCTGTCTGTGGAGAAGAGAAACTGCCTTAGGTAGAGTCAGACCCAGCAGCTCTCGTGAAGCACGGCAGCCCCAGCTGGGTGGCCGTCCAAGCTATTTGTGCAGGCTGCTGTGCCGTGGCTGTGAAAGGAAGCCTCCCCACCCCTCCAGGTGACTTATCACCCACCCAGCCCCTTTCCCATTCTATATAAGTATTCAGATTAAAGTCATCATATCCTGGTTCCATCCCAATAATGGCAACCAGCCGTCTCTGCCTCTGCTACCACCGGGAAGAGAAGAGAGACTTGGGAAGAGGCTCACCCATGACTCAGATGTAAAAGTTAGAAGAGATCAAGGAGCCAGGCTGCCCAGCTTCTTCCACCAAAGGAGCAGTCTTCACACAATGAAATACGGCAGGAAAAGGGGAACAAACGTGGCTGAAGGCAGGGAGGAAGGCTCAGGGTCCCCCCTGCTGGCTCTGCCCCGCCCCCGTGTGATTTCTCCCTGGGACCCTTGGGCTCCCAGAGCATAGTTTGAAAAGCTCCTCCCTGAAGGCCCTTCCACATGGCCCACCCATCCAAAGGTCTCGTACAAAGCAAGTCTCAGGGTATGCGGCTGCACGTCCAAAGGTGGGAGACCAGCATTTCTGGATGTGGGAATCCTAACATTGGGCCATGAGGACATGAGGTTGGAGACTACGTAGCTTTTTGTCTGTTGTCTTCCCAGTACCTGGCTTAGCGTCAGACACATAGCAGAGAATGTGTTAATATCCAGAGAATGAGAGAATAAGGAAGCTCCGTCTTTGCACTGCAATCAGCAACAATGAAAGCATATTGGCCACAAAGCAATTTACAGTTTACAAAGCACTTTCCCTTGTACCGTCTCATCCAATCCTCAGAACCCACTGTGATGTAATCAAGACTGATTCTCATTCTTTCAATAAAAGCTGCATTTCAGAGAAGTCAGGTGACATGCTCAAGGTCACACAGCTTAGTCAAGGGCAGTTGCAGGATTAGACCCACATCTTCAGGCTCCAAGTGCCAATGCTCTTCCTACCACCTCACTGCTGAGATTCTTAGATGCTCCCACCATAATGGCAGTAACCACTGGTGGTGATGCTGGGGGAGTGGTCATTAGGATCCCAGCAATATGCAAAGTATGTGAAGATTCCAGTCCCTGACCATAAGCAAAGCCTGCTGATTAGCTCACGTGGCTGCAGCTTCTGTCTCTTTACACTGAGAAAGGCAATTCTTGCCCCACGAGCACAGATCACAGACCCCACACCAAATAGTCATCCTACATGTTCATACCACAACTCTCTAGGGGCATGAAGAACATGGGATACAGATTTGGTTTCATGACCTGGAAACCAGTTCAAACTCCAAGCCCTACTTCACATGGGAGGTCGCATCTGAGAGTTATTCAGTCTTGGTAAAGGAAGCATGAGACTGGAAGCTACAATTCTTATGTCCTGGTATAAGTCATGAACTTGGGCCAGATAACTCACAGGTTGCTGATCTGGTGTCTAGTGACGTAAAGATTAAACACCAGTCCCAGGCTTCCCTGGTGGCGCAGTGGTTGACAGTCCGCCTGCCGATGCAGGGGACATGGGTTCGTGCCCCGGTCCGGGAAGATCCCACATGCCGCGGAGCGGCTGGGCCCGTGAGCCATGGCCGCTGAGCCTGCACGTCCGGAGCCTGTGCTCCGCAGTGGGAGAGGCCACAACAGTGAGAGGCCCGCGTATTGCAAAACAAAACAAAACAAAACAAAACACCAGTCCCCACCAGCAAATCGTTGAGGGCTACTCTATTGAAGCTCTCCACAGCCTGTCCACTACTCTTAGAATCACCTTCACCGTAAACCCTGAGAAGTTCACCTACCTCTAAGTCACTCCACGAGCAAGCATGAGCAGTAAGCATGCATACTGAGGGGTCTGAGTAGGAGAGGAACAAATAGCCCAAGCCAGGGGACTTTCTTCTACTTCTAGGTCACTCAATTTATTCTCCTTGTATGAAACAGGTAAAATAACTCCTTTCCATGAATGGCCAATGCTATGAATGCATTTTCACCTGCAGAAAACTGAGGTCTGACCATAAAGCAGTGTTTTTGGCCTTTAAGATCCTTCTTTCTTTTGTTCTTCAGGTTCCTTCTCTATTGACTTTTTCCGTCTCACAAGTGAGGGCTAGGCAACTTGCAAGAACTTAAACCTCCCTGATGGGGTACAGACCAATGACTGATGCCCGGGAGAAGTGGAGGGTGCTTAATCAAGCTTCCCTGGGTTGAGGGTTACACGACCACATAATACAAGACCTCCCCTTCTGCCTTCCCGCCATCCCAGCACAAGACTGAAGCTTGAAGAAGCAGAGTTATGGTGATCAGGGGGTCCAACTCTACCTTTCCAATTTTTGTGGCCCTAAAAAAACCACCTCCCTGTCCTGCTAATGTACACAATCTGAGCTCATCTCCAACAAAACTGGCTAACTCTACAATATTTTAAATGGATTTTCTCCCCTCTCTGGACACCATCGTTTCACGCCACTCACATGGATCCTGCAGAGCATCTGTTATATCCAAGCACCAGAGAGAACATCACAAGAGGCGGGAACAGGTTGGGAGGCAGAGTGGGGGGTGTGGAGTCCTAAACAGAGACCTGAGACCCCCTGACCGCTCATCAATCAGTTGCATTTGGCATGTGTGTTCTTGGGGCCCAGCACTACGCTGGGTGCTGTGGGGTGTAGAGAAGTTAAATAATTTGTGATATTAGGCAGCAAAAGACTTGAACTCTCACTGAGATGGCCAGACACAAAGAGGCAATCATAGGGACAGTACACTGGATCAACAGCAAATATCTGTATGTGCTGCATACTCAATACCAGGGTCTGCTCTAGGTACTGGGATATAGACAAAAATACCTTTGTATTAGAAGGTTGACCTTCTAGTAGGAAATATAATTCAGGGTTTGATTGTGGAGGTCAGAAAATAAAAGTCATCCGTAATTAAGAGAAGAGATCTGGGTGAGCTGATGCAGAAGCTTCAAGGAGGCCTTCTCCCCCACAGGCCTCCTAATCAGCTTAGCCCAAACTGAATGTATCATCTTTTCTCTTACATAAGAGGCCCTCTCTGCGTGAACCCAGTCACCATCACAATCCACCCAGCAAGCAACCTGGTGGTATACCAGATGGTCCTAATTCACTTCTCCTTCATTTCACTCACCATAGCCAATCTATCAGCATGTCATGTAGGTTTTGTCTCCTAATTACCTCTGAAATCGGTTCCCTCCTCCATATTCCCACTGCCACAACCTCGCTGAGCCTTCATCATTGCTTATCTTCAGTAGCAACGTAAGTAGTGGACATTGTCATGCATAGTCCAGACTCTCCTTCTGTGAAGGTCTTGCAGCCCCAGCTCTGGGAAATGCTGGTGGTGCCCAGCCCACAGGAGGTGCTTCAGCTGCAGAGAGCTGTCTTATCCAAGGTTCACCTATCAGAGCCCAACCCAGGACAGCTCTGAAGAGCTGTTCTAGCTCCAGAGCTCCCCACACGGTCAGCTGAGGCTGTTGCTGGGCCTGCATCGCAGCAGGACATGCTCCTCTGCCCATCCCCACTTCTGCCCCGTCTTCCACAGGTGCTAAGCCCAAGGGTCCTCCACAATAAACGCCCTGCATGCTCAGATAATTGCAGTGGCTCCTGACTACCTTCTCTGCTTCCACTGAATCCTTCACCAATCTCATCTCCGAATATCTACACAAGTGATATTTCTTTTTTTTTTAACATCTTTATTGGAGTATAATCGCTTTACAGTGGTGTGTTAGTTTCTGCTGTGTAACAAATTAAATCAGCTATACATATACATATATCCCCATATCTCCTCCCTCTTGTGTCTCCCTCTCACCCTCCCTATCCCACCCCTCTAGGTGGTCACAAAGCACCGAGCTGATCTCCCTGTGCTATGTGGCTGCTTCCCACTAGCTATCTGTTTTACGTTTGGTAGTGTATGTACGTCCATGCCACTCCCTCACTTCGTCTCAGCTTACCCTTCCCCCTCCCTGTGTCCTCAAGTCCATTCTCTATGCCTGTGTCTTTATTCCTGTCCTGCCCCTAGGTTCTTCAGAACCATTTTTTTGTTTTTTAGATGTGTTAGCATATGGTATTTGTTTTTCACTTTCTTACTTCACTCTGTATGACAGACTCTAGGTCCATCCACCTCACTACAAATAACTCAATTTCGTTTCTTTTTATGGCTGAGTAATATTCCATTGTATATATGTGCCACATCTTCTTTATTCATTCATCTGTCGATGGACACTTAGGCTGCTTCCATGTCCTGGTCATTATAAATAGTGCTGCAATGAACATTGTGGTACATGACTCTTTTTGAATTATGGTTTTCTCAGGGTATATGCCTAGTAGTGGCATTGCTGGGTCGTATGGTAGTTCTATTTTTAGTTTTTTAAGGAACCTCCATACTGTTTTCCATAGTGGCTGTATCAATTTACATTCCCACCAACAGTACAAGAGGGTCCCCTTTTCTCCACACCCTTTCCAGCATTTATTGTTTGTAGATTTTTTGATGATGGCCATTCTGACTCGTGTGAGGTGATACCTCATTGTAGTTTTGATTTGCATTTCTCTAATGATTAGTGATGTTGAGCATTCTTTCACGTGTTTGTTGGCAATCTGTATATCTTCTTTGGAGAAATGTCTAGGTCTTCTGCCCATTTTTGGATTGGGTTGTTTGTTTTTTTGATATTGAGCTGCTTGTAAATTTTGGAGATTAATCCTTTGTCAGTTGCTTCATTCGCAAATATTTTCTCCCATTCTGAGGGTTGTCTTTTCATCTTGTTTATGGTTTCCTTTGCTGTGCAAAAGCTTTTAAGTTTCATTAGGTCCCATTTGTTTATTTTTGTTTTTATTTCCGTTTCTTAGAATGGCATTTTTCACAGAAGTAGAACAAAAATTTCACAGTTTGTATGGAAACACAAAAGACCCCGAAGAGCCAAAGCAATCTTGAGAAAGAAAAAACAGATCTGGAGGAATGAGGCTCCCTGACTTCAGACTATACTACAAAGCTACAGTAATCAAGACAGTATGGTACTGGCACAAAAACAGATATATAGATCAATGGAACAGGATAGAAAGCCCAGAGATAAATCCACACACATATGGTCACCTTATTTTTGATAAAGAAGGCAAGAATATACAGTGGAGAAAAGACAGCCTCTTCAATAAGTTGTGTTGGGAAAATTGGACAGCTACATGTAAAAGAATGAAATTAGAACACTCCCTAACACCATACACAAAAATAAACTCAAAATGGATTAATGACCTAAATGTAAGGTCAGACACTATAAAACTCTTAGAGGAAACATAGGCAGAACATTCTGTGACATAAATCACAGCAAGATCCTTTTTGACCCATCTCCTAGAGAAGTGATATTTCTGACTTTTTAAATTTAACTTTAATTTTATCAAAGCACTACAAAGTTTACAAAATCAAATATTACTCAAGGCTTATAATGAAGAATGATATTCCCTTTCCCCACCCAGCACCATCACCTTCGGGCATTTACTTTTTTTTTTTAATTAATTAATTAATTTATTTATTTATTTATGGCTGCATCGGGTCTTCATTGCTGGGTGCGGGCTTTCTCTAGTTGTGGCGAGCAGGCGCTACTCTTCATTGCAGTGTGTGGGCTTCTCATTGCAGTGGCTTCTCTTGTTGCGGAGCGCGGGCTCTGGGCATGCAGGCTTCAGTAGTTGTGGCACACGGGCTCAGCAGTTGTGGCTCACAGGCTCTACAGTGCAGGCTCAGTAGTTGTGGCACACGGGCTTAGTTGCTCCGTGGCACGTGGGATCTTCTTGGACCAGAGCTCTAACCCGTGTCCCCTGCATTGGCAGGTGGAATCTTAACCACTGTACCACCAGGGAAGTCCCTACTTCTATATTCTAAATAACCTGCTTATGCTTCTGTTTGTTGATGATTTTGACTTTCAGATATTTAATAACTTCCTACCATGGAAGATAAGGGTTTAGGTCTTTTACGCATGCACACGTGCGTGCGCGCACACACACATACTTCACACACACACTTTTCCTGTCTTCATTCTCCCAAGATTGTCATATCACAATTTTCATTGCTTTTGTTGTTTTTACACTATAATATTATTCAAAACTGATCCATGTAGTATACTATGATTACATTTCTTTTTCTGTACAGGTTTTTTGTTTTTCCTTGAATAAATAATTGCCATGTCTTCTTGTTTGCTTAGTTTTTTATGTACCCCTCACTAATTTCTCTCCAAACTCTCTACCAGAATATCTCTTCTGGATATGTTTAAAGATATCTGATAATCAATCCATTTAATATTTTTCTTCTAGGAGATTTCCCTCTTGAAATTCTCCCTCTTCTTTTTCTAATATGGGCTGAAACTCTCTAATCCTGCTCAATTATCCCTCATCTTTATGGAATACTTTTTCTAACAGCTTCCTGATAAAGGGTATGCATGAGATATTTTTCTAAGACTTACATTTCTAAAAATCTATTCTATCTTATATTAGTCAGGGTTCTCCAGAGAAACAGAACCAAGAGGATATATATATATATATATATATATATATATATATATATATATATATAAAATGAAAGATTGACTTACATGATTATGGCAGCTGAGAAATCCCATGATCTGCTATCTGCAAGCTGGGGGCCCAGGGAAGCTGGTGGTGTAATTCCAGTCCAAACCTGAAAGCCCAAGAACCAGAAATGCTGGTGTCTGAGGGCAAGATGTATGTTCCAGCTCAAGAAAGAGAGCAAATTCACCCTTCCTTTACCTTGCCCAATGGATGGGATGATGCCCACCTGCATTGGCGAGGGCGATCTTCTTTACTCAGTTTACGGATTCAAATCCTAATCTCTTCTGGAAACACCCTCATACACACCCAGAAGCAATGCTTTACCAACTTTCTAGGCACCCTTAGCTCAGTCAAGTTAACACATAAAATTAACCATCACATGTCCTCATACTAGAGGTAGTTTGGCTATGTACAGAATTCTTGTTTCGAAAACAATTTCCCTCAGAACTCTGAAGTTACGGCCCCATGGTCTTCTAACTTCTTATACTGTCGATGAGAAGACCCCACCATGTTGACTCCTGCTCTTTTATATTCTCTCTTCTCTCCCTCCCTCTCCTCTTACTCTCTGTCTCTCTCAGCTTTTAGGCTGTTTTTCTATGGCATTTTGAAAATTCATGATGTGCCTCAGTGTGTGTTAGTCAGCTCAGGTTGCCATAACAGACTGGGTGGTGTAAACAATAGAAATATATTTTCCAACAGTTCTGAAGGCTGGAAGTCCCAGATCATGGTTCTTGGTGAAACCTCACTTCCTGGCTTGCACGTGGCTGCCTTCTCATTGTGTCTCCTAACACGGCCTTTCTTCCGAGTGCCTGAGGAAGCCAGGGATGGGAATGGAGGGAGGGTGGGGAGAATGTGAACTCCGTGATGGGAGGGAGTAGAAATAAATGCAAGTGTCTGACCTGTAAGTATACCTCTCATTCCTTGAAAGTGACATTTCTAAACTGCAATATTTGCCATATGATCCAGCAATCTTACTCCTGGGCATATATCCAGAGAAAATTCTAATTCAAAAAGATACATGCACTGCAATGTTCATTGCAGCACTATCTACAATAGTCAAGACGTAGAAGTAACCTAAATGTCCATCAACAAATGAATAAAGAAGATGTGGTATATATATACCATGGAATACTACTCAGCCATAAAAAGAATGAAATACTGCCATTTGCATCAACATGGATGGACATAGAGATTATCATACTAAGTGAAGTAAGACAGGAGGAGAAAGACAAATACAATATGATATCACTTATATTTGGAATCTGAAATATGACACAAATGAACTTATTTACAAAGCAGAAACAGACTCACAGACATAGAATACAAATTTACAGTTACGCCTAATCCCAAATTAGGAGTTTGGGATTAGCAGATACAAACTACTATATATAAAATAGATAAACAACAAGGTCCTACTGTATAGCACAGGGAACTATATTCAATATCCTGTAATAGACCGTAATGGAAAAGAATATGAAAAAGAGTATATGTATATTATAAATATATTATATATATGTATATATATATATATATATATATATATATATATATATATATATGTAACTGAATCACTTTGCTGTACTCCAGAAACTAACACAACATTGTAAATCAACTATACTTCAATAAAAAATAAAATAAAATAACCTCAATCTTTATTATGACTCTTCCCTAAAACCCTTCAATTTCTCCCCATGACATGCAGTAAGGAATTTGAAACTTTTCAGTCAATGCATTCATAGTGGCAGAAGAGAATTAACATGTGAACTCCCAAGTTTCTGGGATGTAGTCCAAAGAAGTCAATCACTTACATGCAATTACTTTGAAATCTCATTTTATTTTTTAAATATATGCAAAATTTGCCCCTGTTCCATAATAGGTCTGTTTGTTTTAATATAAGAATATATTTTTAAAGTATTGGCATTTAAATGGCTTTACTTTACTTTCCCCAGTCTTCAAGTAAAACTGATGCTTTGGGAAGACGTCACATTTACCTCATGACTTTGTGTATCCATGAGACACAGATCTCAATTTCAGAGGCCCAGCCCTTATTCTTACTGTGTCCCCAGTACCCAGCACAGTAGCACAGTATCTGGCTCTTAGAAGATACTTGACAAGTGTTTGATGAATGAACTGAACTAAATGATCTTGAAGAAAGAGTATCATTTGGACACGGAGAAGGGCACATGGCATATGAAGAAGACCATTTAGCTCAGCAAAAGTCTAGAGGGAGGAATGAACACAGTCTAGTGAGTATGCTCTGGGTGGTACCCCAGGCTGGGAGCTTTTCCAAATGTTCTTATATCTGATATTGTGCCCTGAGATCTCAGGGTAGCTGTATCCCTGGATGAGCCATGTCAGTGAGGTATCTTTACTCTGACATATAACTCCACTGAACCTCTCCCTGTCCCATGCTCTCAGCTATTCCTCACTCACCCCTCCTCATAGCTCCTGGCAAGATTAAATCTATGCTACATGGCCGAGCCAATGCCAGAAGCTATATTCTGGGAAGCAGGGCTGGTCTTCCACTGAGGGGCACTGACAGACCCTTCAACTTTCAAGCACGGCAGGGATAGTCCCCTCACTTAAGCAATCTCCTGTGAAGTCAGAAATTCTTCCCCTGCATCACTGTCCTCTCACCATGCAAAGGGCCCTGGGAGGGGTGCCACAAGGGGTCTGTAACATACTAGAATGACTAGATGTACAAGCAGCTACCTATTTTCTGGGAGCAACAAGAGACATGAGAGGTCACTGAGGGGGGAAGAATTCATGCTGGAGTTAATAGAGACGTTTTCAACTCTGCAATACAGCCAAGAGTCAGGTCTGGGGGTACCAAAAAAAAAGGGTGCTGAACAGCTTCTAGGAAGAGAAAGCAGCTATTTCCTCTCCTTTTGGTTCTCCTTTCTGAGTCTTTTATTTTGGTCCCATAACTTTATTTTTTTATGTTATTTTTAATAGTGTTTTGGTATTATCTTAAGTGTCATATATGCACATGGTAAAAATTCAAATAAAATGAAAAATAAAAACAATGGAAAGTAAGATTCCTGTGTTTCGTTCTCCCAGATTCCTTCCTTTTCGCCAGAGGCAGCGAGTAATACCAGTTTCTTGGGAATCCTTCCAGAGATAGTTTTTGCATGGACAAGAATGTATGTATATAGTTTCCCGTAAAAGACAAAAGGAAATGTCAGCACACAAATCATCCTCTTCTTATCTTCTGTTTCCTTTCCTTTTCTTTTTCAACTTAATTACCTTGGAGACCGTTCCATATCAGCATACAGATAGGCCTCATTATTGTTAAATTGCATCATTTCATACCACATCGATGTCCAATATTTTAATGAGAACTTCTGATGGACATTCGTTTCCAGTATTTTGCTACTGTAAAAAAAATGATTCAATAAGTGTACTTGTGTTCATATATCTTTAAGCATATGTGTAAGTTTATCCATAGGATAATTTCCAAGATGTGAATTGCTGGGTGAAATGGGAAGAAAATGGTTTTGATTGATATCAGCAAACTGTCTTTCAAAGAGGTTTTCCTGTTGGCCCCATAACTTTGAGTCCATGCAAAGAGCTCCAGATCACCCTCTCACCTTTTTCTCCTTTCCATCTCTTTTTCTTTTCACCCCTTCCTTTCATCAAAGCCCTAAATGGCAAAGGAGTATGAGAGAGATTGGATTAATCAGCTGGGGAAAAGCATTCCAAGTCTCCTGGGTAGAATTTCTGGAATTAAAGTCCCTGGTGGACAAGGAAAGCATATCTTTCATTTAATCCGTACGATCTGATAAGGTAGGTACTATATGACTCCCATTTCACAGATCAGGAACTTAAAGCCCAGAGGTCACATAGCTAGTAAATGTAGGAGGCTTGTGTGAGCCTAGACTGTCTGGTTCCAGAGTTAGGTGTGTAGGGGAGAAAAAACCTCTCTCTCTCCTCTACCCATCTCCGGATCATAACTGGGTCTCTGTAACAAGACAGATGAACAAGAGAAAAGCATATAAATTTATTTAATATAAATGTTACATGACATGGGAAACTCCATAGGAAATAAAGCCCCAAAGAAGTGGTTAAGCCTCAGTGTTTTCATGCTAGGTTTGATGAAGAGAAGAAAGTCATGGGAAGATGTGATAGGATAAAGGGTATGAGCTGAGAAGGAAACCGGGGGAAACTCAGCAAGGCCTGCTCGTTCGGATTCTTCTCGGCATCCCTCTGTCTCTGGAGATAAGGATGCTCCTTGTCCTCCAGATATAGGGAAGGCACCTCTTACACGAGGGTCTACGACCTGCTTCGGGGGGGTCATAAAGTCCTTCCTGCACCTGTTGTTTCTCAAATTCCTTCAGCTTGAAATGTTCACTGTGCCAAGGTGCCAAATTGGGGATGGAGTATCCCAAGCCCCATCAGGCTCTTATCCACTATACTAGCTCCTAAAGTAGTGATGTAGCATCTATCTCCTCAGCTACCAGACTCTGGCTTTTCACGTGCCAAGAAAATTTCAAAATAATTTGGGGGAGGGTAGACCAACACAAGATTGCTGACTTCATATTTTGCCAAATAAGCACATTAAAAATAAATCCTATTATCACTATCATTTCATTTTTAAATGACTCATTTACACCATAAAATGGGAAGAACATAATCACAGGATAAAAGCAAAAATCTAAACCAAATAAAATTAGACTCATAAAAAATGCTACATCCCCCTTGCTGTCTCCATTTTTGAGGAAGACCAGGGGAAACTACCAGGGACCGCAGTGACCCTTCTACAGCACTTGGAGCCCGGGATCAGCTCACTGGAACTCCACTGCCTCAGGACCCTGAGCCGAGTGTCCAGGCCCATTTGGTGTGGGGCCTTGAGCGGGGACACAGACCCTCAGCTTCAAGCCTGGGAACATTACAGGAAGGAAAGCCTGTCCCTCGTCCAGTTCAAGGCTCCCTCCATCCTACCCAGACTTTCCATGCTCTCTTCAAGCCCAAATGCCCCTGGGCCAAGAGAAGCCAGTGTGCTGGGGAGGTGGGCGAGGATATGGAGAGAGAGGAACCAAATCAAGGCAGCCAGTGTTCTGAGTGGACAGCAGGGGCAGCTAATCATCCCAGACAGAGGAGGACAAACACGATTTGCGCATGGTGGTTGAGAAACAGCAGACCTTGATGTTCTTATATCCTGTGCATATTATTCCCTCCTCGGCTCGAGACTGCCATCAACAAGTATTCACTCTGTAACCAAGTCATTAAAGGTGAGCTTCTGGTCCTGATGATTTCACCCGGTAAGTATTTTTTCACATTTTCCCAGAGGCTTCCCTGGCTCAAGCTCATCATTTCTTCGGTCACCCATGGCAACAGCCTTTCCCAGTATCCCCACCTGTCTTCCTCCAGACCAGGCTTTCCGAAATGCAAAACTGACCACAGCATTACCTGTCTTCATCCCTCCCTTCAATATCTTCTCATTTGCCACCAACAGAATCAAGTCGGAGCTTCCGAGAATGGCACACACAGCAATTCCATCCCCACACAGCAACAGTGCCCCAACACACAGGCACACACACAGAGCAGCACTGTCCCAACACGGAGACACACACACACAGCAACAGGGCCCCAACACACAGACACACTCACAGAGACACACAAACTCATCCATGCCATCCTATGCCACTTCCTAACTCAGACTCAGTCGAGCCTCTGTTCAAGATGTTCTAGCTGGATTGCCTAGCTGGACTGCCCCCAAATTTCTATTCACCCTTTAAGACCTCACTTATGTCTCAGCTTCTCAAGGGACCACTCTGGGATCCTCCCTGGCCATCACCGCGTGCCTAGGCTGGGCCCCGTGGATGCGTGTGCATGGCTCCATCATGGGGGTCACTCTGCTTCTCAGAAATCACGTTTGCCCTTTGGGGATGGAGGTCATATCATACCTACCTTTGCACCCTTGATGCCAACACAGTGCATGGTGTGGAACAGGAAGTTAAAATAGGCTTTTTGAACCATATATTTGTGTACATAGAACCAGATGGTCCCTGTGCCAGGAGCTGGTAAATTAGCTGGAGAGATGCCCCACCCCAGGCATGAAGCATCATAAGACAAGATAGAGTGCTGGATTCGAGACAACCAAGAGCTAGAACACATGGTGCAGTGTGTTCCCAACAACTGGAAAGAGACGAAAACAACATGTGTTGACATTGCTAAGAAAGCATGCATGGAGGACCGAGGAAGAAGGATGCCTAGACAGTTCCTCGGGACTGGCTCTTTCTGACCCGCCCTGAGCTGCACCTCGCCCCAGGATGGCCCCAAATCCTCCACCAGCTCAGGAAGCCGCAACACCAAACCACAGCAACAGCATCCGTAGCTTCCAGCACTTCCATCTGACAGCACAAGAACTTTCTGAGCGCCAGGTTATTGAACTTGAAATAGGTAAATGAAGAGTCGTTGAACGCCTGTTTCTGGCAACTTTTAAAGAGAAGAACGGCATGTATTCATCTGCAGGCCTCGAGGATGGAATGCAACTCTGCCAGGAGGCTGGGGGAGGGAGAAGGGGGCTCCAAGGTTCTGTCTGGAGCAGCCTTTTCACCAGAACTCAGGGTGCAGAGCTCTGATGAGCAAAGGTCGGCGGGTGTGGGGAGGAGAGGCAGCCACCATCTCTGCGATAAGGATGGGAAATGAGGCTGCAAACCCCTTTAGCTCAGAGCCTTAGATCTAAGGCCCAGGTTGGCTCAGCTTTGCACAAGGACTCCAAACAAACTGGACTTCAGAGCCGGAAAGCCGGGGAGCTCTTCTGAAAGGTTCCCCTGGAGCTGTAAGCCGAGAGCCTTCTGTGAGGGCAGGGGCCTGGGAACTGGGGGACCAGGAGAAACAGGGCTGGGGCAGAGGAGAGAAGGGGCCACCTGAAGTCGGGGAGGGGAGCTGAGGTGCTGGCAGCCTGGACTCCTGGCTCCATGGGTTGGGAGACGTCCCCCTAGAGTCTGGTGTTCTAGACGTGGAGCCTCTGGGGAATAACTTTTCCAGGAACCTGTGAGCTTCAGTGACCCTACTGAACAATCACACCACAGAACTTTGCAGCCAGTGGTCCCACACCCTTGCTTCCATCCCATGGTCGCTGTGCAAATGTCCAAGCGCCCTGGTGCACCTGGGCTCCAGCGCAAGGCTATCGCAGCGCAGGAAGCAGCAGCAGCTCACCTGCCAAATTCCTGCTCTGCCTGCTGCCCTCCTGGATTACTTCAAGCCTGGAAGGGTCAGATTTCCCACGGCTGCCACCCACGTCCATCCCCCACTGCACCCCAGTGAGGTGGCCTTCTCTGAGCAGAGAACAGACTTCTCAGCTTAGTCGCATCTTGTGACTCAGTCTCTTCCTAAAATGCAACTGGCCTTGAATGTTGAATCATTCAGGTCTCCCTTGGGGGCACCCAAGCCAGCCCCCACCTCTGGTATTTGAAGGTTACAAAAACCATAGCCAGCTGAACCCAAAGGATGGCGCTGGTGGCGAGGTGGGAAGAATTCCACTCCATTCAGCAGCCCCAACGCGGACTTCCACCCTCCCAGGAAGCAATCGCCCCAAGCCTTCTTGGTATTGTCTGACGCACAAACAGTCCTTTGTGGAAATGCCCAGAATGACGGGGATGAGTAAGAGAGAATACAGAGATAGATGTTCGACAAGTCCCTGCCCCAAGAGCCTTTTTTTTTTTTTTGCGGTACGCGGGCCTCTCACTGTTGCGGCCTCTCCCGTTGCGGAGCACAGGCTCCGGACGCGCAGGCTCAGCGGCCATGGCTCACGGGTCCAGCCTCTCCACGGCATGTGGGATCTTCCCGGACCGGGGCATGAACCCGCGTCCCCTGCATCGGTAGGCGGACTCTCAACCACTGCGTCACCAGGGAAGCCCCCTAAGAGCCTTCTGATCGTTCCCCTGACTCTTAGCTCCCCTGTCCTTTCTCTCCTCTCTCTTCTCTCTCTCCTTCCTGTCCTCTTTCTCCGGCCTCTCCCTCCCTCTTTTCTCCCCTGCTCTCAGGCTAAGGCCACACTCTGTATGCACAATCCTCCCTCAGCCCGCAGGTGTGTAAAAAGGATGAATTACCTCCTTGATCTCGATGTGATGGCCCCTGTCCAAGCACCCCTCACCTGCTGAGTACATAATTGAAGTGTGGGCTCTGAGGCTGCAGCTGTCACGGAGGAATTGACAAAGAGACATGAACAGGGCCTCACACAAACCATGCCCTCCTCGGCCGCCTTGAGCACACGAGCATGCAATTTTCCACACCGTGCACAAGGGGAAGGCCACACAGAGTTCTGAGACCCTGGAAGTGCCCTTTAACTGGGAGGAGAAAATTAGCAGAGGTGCCCCCAGACTTGCTTTCAGCTGCCTCTCACCCTCCACTCCTGCTTCTGCCTAAGATTCTGGAAAGCTGACAATCAGAGGCCAGGCTTATCTTCCAAGTCTGTGAGAAACCCTTGGCAGAATTAGCACTGGCCTGGCCTGTACTTCAGTTTCCCTACCCCTGCTATGTTGTGGTTACTCTGGCTGCAAATACCTAAGCAAGCAAATACACAGAAATAGAAAAGGACTCCTCAAAACCATGAGTGCCAGGCCTTCCCTCACTTCCCCTGCCTCTGTCTTCCCCTCTCCTATAGGCTGAGTACAGGGGCTCCCCCCACTACCCCCAACCCAGATCCCAGGTCAATCCCCGGAAGCTTACAGTGCCTCTGGCTTGTTTCTTTCACTATAGTTTCTACGTTGGTCCCTACTCCTCAATCCCAGACTGGATACGAAGCGGGGGTGCCCCTGACCTCCTTTGGTCCTGGAGTCTGCCCGGAGCCCCCATGGCCAGCTGGGCTCCGCTGCCATCCATGGCAGTGCTGCCTGAGTGACGGGCCCCAAACTTGGTAGAGACTGCATTTTGGTTCCCCCATCTCTGGCCCTCGATTGGGGGGAGCTCTCATGCCAGGCGCAGCCCTGGCCCCCTGCCTGCCTGCCCCGTGGTGTCACAAGCAGATCACACTCATCATAGCAAGTCTAGGCCTGGGACAGTTGGAGATTAACTAAAACAATCTGGGTAAAAATCATACAAGAGAAGAATGATGTGAGGGAAGCATTTTGAGCTAAGAGGGAACAAGAGATGCTCTGGTGTCTGTAACTGGAATGTCTCAGCCCAGGCGGACAAATGCTCATTGACATTCAGGGCACAAATAGCAGCCTGAGCCCCACCTGCTTAACAAGCAGGTCATCTCATCTTTCCCAAGTTGCCAAGGCATCCTAAGGTCCTCAGGAATCGCATCTCTGCGTCCTGTCCTTCCAGGTTCTGCTGAGAACACCTCCTGAGTGTTCCATGGGGTCGGCCTCCCCGGCAGCAACCTTGCTGCATCCCGGTCCACATCAAAGTTCACCTCCAGGGATGGTGAGATCAGAACTGAGGGCAGCACGTGGCCCTGTCCTGGGGACCCCGGACGTTACCCTGAGGTCAGTAAAACCAGAATAGCGCCTCTATGCTGAGACCCACCCTCCAATCCTGGGCGCCCAGAGCAGTCTCCCCCTTCTGAACCAGCAGGGACAGGTCTTCTGCTCCTGAGGCCTGGTGTGTCCATTTTCTATAGAAGGGTAGCCTGTGCCTCAGTGTCCACTTCCAACCCAAGGTGAAGCTCAAACCTCATGCCCCTGGGTCTTCTCCTCTCTGTTCCATTTTCCTGAAAACAGCCCTCAACTCCCCTACCTCCTCACCATCGTAACTACACGGACTCTAACACCATTTACTCGTATAAGAAAACACAAGAACTCAGGTAAAGCAAAATAAAATGTTGCCCTTCAGCCTCCCCTCTCAGCAGCTGCTGCCCCTGGAATCCTACACCCCAATCACCAACAGTAAAATGTTGCTAAAAATGAACATTTATTGGGACTTCCATGGCAGTCCAGTGGTTAAGACTCCACCTTCCAATGCAGGGGGTACGGGTTCGATCCCTGGTTGGGGAGCTAAGATCCCACGTGCCTCGGGGCCAAAAATCCAAAAACATAAAACAGAAGCACTATTGTAACAAATTCAATAAAGGCTTTAAAAAACGATCCACGTCAAAACAAAAAATCTTTAAAAAAAAAAAAAAAAAGAACATTTATCTTTTCAGGCTTTACATCTGCATTACGTCAACACTGCCTCCAACCCCCCCACCCCCTGCCCAGTTTCTCCAGCATGGGTGGGTGCTGCTCCACATAACCAAAGGGGCCACTCGTGGGGCCTTGCAGAACAAAAGACTAATCTTCCCAAATATTATATTAAAGTTTTCATCTTCAGCTAAAAAAAAAAGAAAAAACTGCATGCAATTTTCCAATAACAAGTTCCCTGGCTCCCACACATCAAACTGCAACAGTCTTAGGGCCAAGGGACCCAGTTTCATAGGACATTTGTGAATTTTCAGGCTGATGACCAGAGTCAGAACGTGGAAAGGGCGCTGCAGAGGAGTCCTGAGCTCCCAGCCTGCCCAGCCTCTAACCAGCTTTGGGTAAGGATTGTGCTCAGTTTCCTCATCTGTGATTTGAGAGGATTTGGCTCGATTTCTAAGGATTGCCGAGCTCTGATGTTCTAATGCTCACTGTCATTCACGATTAGTGATGACGACCCACAGGAGCTGGTCTTGACACCAGTGTCTGAAGCATGTATGGGAGACCTCTGGTCTTCCTTCCTAAAGCAGAAACATGCCCAGTTCTTAGAGAGGATCACAGAAAGTTTTCAGTGAGGCCACAGACATTCACGGGGCATTTACTGAGTGTCAGACTATGTGCCAGATGCTGGGGGTACAATGGTGATCAAAGAAAAAAGTCTATCTGAATGTCACCATGGAACTAACAAGCAAAGAAGATCTTTTGATTGGCAGGAGAGACCTGCACTAAATAAATACATATCACCACGTGTTATGGACTGAATTGTGTTCCCCCAAATTCATATGTTGAATTCTTAACCCCAAATGTTTGGAGATAGGGCCTTGGAAGAGGTGAAGTCATAAGGGTGGGGCCCTAATCTGCAACTTTGTAAGAAGAGGAAGAGAGAGTTTTTCTTCCCTGCTTGGGCACAGAGGAAAGGCCACGTGAAGACACAGTAAGAAGAACCAGAAACTAAATTTCCCGGCACCTTGATCATAGACTTCTAGCCTCCAGAACTGTGAAAAAATAAATCTCTTGTTGTTTAAGCCACCCCGTCTGTGGCATTTTGTTATGGCAGTCCGAGCAAACTAATACACCATATTTCCTCAAATCCAGGATGCCACTGACTTTGTGACACTCCAATATTTTATGTACCACTAGGGGAAAAAAAATTCACTGCCAATTAAATATAACCCCTTAGTATCACACTTGGAACATTGAGACATACTAGAAGACATTTAGAATCATTCAGATAGATTTTTGTTGTTGTTGCTCTTATGCAGACAAAAAGGGAAATATAATCAAGATAAATTGTTACAGTGTTCCTAAAACTTCTTATTCAGAGTCCAACTCTTCTGAATCACTTTTCAACTCAGAGTTGAAAATGGCCCCGTGGATGGATGATGGATGAGATAGTATTTCTTGAAAAGTATGCTCCACTATTGTCTGCAGGGCTCTTTTAGATCATTGACACCCATTATGCAAAATGGATGTTGGATGCTTTTGTGCTTGCCCTGTGATAGACAATACTTCCACACTAATGTCAGTAACAAAATGTAACATAGCTTCATCTACTTGTGAGAGTCTTTCTTACTTAGGTCCTTGTATTACTTTGCTAGGGCTGCCATAACAAAATACGACAGACTGGGTGACTTAAACAATAGAAATTTGTTTTCTCACAGTTCTGGAGGCTGGAAGTCCAAGGTCAAGCTTCTAGCAGGGTTGGTTTCTCCTGAGGCCTCTCTCTCTCCTTGGCTTGCCGATGACCATCTTCTTCCTGTGTCTTCACATGGCCTTTTCTCTGTGCACGTGTGTCCGTGCTATAGCCTCCTCTTCTCATGAGGTTGCCATTCATATTGGATTAGGGCCCTACCCTTATGACCTCATTTAACCTTAGTTACTTCTTTAAAGGCCCTATTTCCAAATACAGTCACATTGGAGGGCTTCGACATATGAATTTTGGAAGGAATCAATTCGGTCCATTACAGTCTTGTAAAGCATTTAGTTGTTACACTGCAAGAATATATTAAATTAATATTATCTTTCCAATGATAAAAACTTGCCTTGCTAATATAAAATTGACAACCTGCTGTTCTGTTTCCTTGCCTCTCTGCATAAACTGCTTGCTTCAGTCCCAAATCACAGTGTGATCTTTTCGAAGATATTTTAAATATAAATTAAAGCCAAGACGTATAGTATCAATAACGCGTCTAACTCAACTGAAGTGAGGGCACTAGGAACAACCCCGACCAAGTCTGTGCTCAGACAATGATAACAGCACCAACAGCTGCCCAGTCCACAACACTGCAAGACAGTATTAACCGTAAGACATATTCCAATTTCAGAAACATTAAACGTGGACAAAAGCGCGTATATGCGAGACGAACTACGGTAAAACAAATTTAATTAGGATATCCATAAAGCTCTAGTGCAGCTTGAGTTTTTAACAAATTCACTTGTATGTAATATGTAAACAATTTACAAAATGCAACAGAGAGAAGGACTTTACGCAAGATTTCCATGAACATTTTAATGATCCATTTGTTCTCATTTCTTTCTCTAATTTTCCGGGTAATAAACCCACCACTATAAGGAATGGTTATATCCAAATGTATCTAAAATGACATTAGATACGCTGAAAGCCAACCTTTCTGTAATTAATGTAGTAAATGATGATTACATTCCCTCTCTGCTTTATCTTGAGGATTGTTTATATCACACATAGAAGTGAATTTATTAAAATTCCAACCTGTGTAAGGACTTTAGGGCCATTCTGTACAGTATCAAGTGATTGATTACACAGTGTTTTGAGGATGAGCAGAGCTGCCCTGAGAAAGTATTTCTCCAACTGACCCAAGAGGTGAATTGCGTGTTGGCAGGGGAGAAGGGAGTACATATTCCAAGCAGAGCAGCACGCAGAGGCCTAGAGGTTGGAGAGAACAATCGAGAGGGTGGT
Source organism: Mesoplodon bidens (assembly GCF_964165515.1). Taxonomy (NCBI): domain Eukaryota; kingdom Metazoa; phylum Chordata; class Mammalia; order Artiodactyla; family Ziphiidae; genus Mesoplodon; species Mesoplodon bidens. The sequence goes on from NC_138166.1 coordinate 86,824,420, forward strand.
TGATAGACTTGCAGCTGAGAGAGCAAGCAAGGGAGGGCGTGGCAGGACGCAAGGGTGGAGATGTAGGTAGAGGTCCTGTGGGTCCCATGTTGTTAGACCATGTCTAGACACACACCCAAGTGGAAGGAGGCCATTCATTGCCTCTGTATTCATCATGGAAAAAGGTTGGAAACAATCTCCATGTTTTATCAATTAGGGACTGGTTAAATAATTGATGGTCCACCCAAAGAAGAATTTCTAGGCAGTTGCAAAAAAAGTAGATGGAATATGGGAACATATGTATATATATAACTGATTCACTTTGTTATAAAGCAGAAACTAACACACCATTGTAAAGTAATTATACTCCAATAAAGATGTTAAAAAAAAAGTAGATGGAACTCTTTATCGATTGATATGCAGTGATCTCCAAGATATACTGAGTGCTAGATGCAAGACAGTGAGTATAATATAATATAAATTGTGTTTTTAAAAAAGAAAAATTAATTTACACTTGCTTATAGGTATGAGACTATTTCCGGGAGGACACACAAGAAACTAGAAAAGTTGGTTGCCTACAGATAGGGCATTAGGTGGCTGAGGACAGGGATGGAATGGAGAATTATAACGGCCTGCCCTTTGGACTCTTTGAAGTCTTGAATCTTACAAAGGTAGTGTCTATTAAGAAGGAGGAGGAGGGAATTCCCTGGCGGTCCAGTGGTTAGGACTCCATGTTCTCACTGCCGGGGCCCCAGGTTTGATCCCTGGTCGGGGAACTAAAGTCCCGCAAGCTGCGCAGCCACTGCCAAAAAAAAAAGGAGGAGGAGAGGGAAGATGATAAAGGAGAAGTAAGATGTTTTAAGGGTAAGGGCAGCTCACGTGGGTCTGCGGCTCTGTTTTTGGAAAGGCTTGGGTGAGGACAAATAATGGTGGAGGTCCTTCGTGTTCCTTCAGATTCCTTCAGGATTCTGTCTGGTATTTTTCTTCAGTCATTTCACATGGGGATGCTCCTTGAGGAAGACTATAAACTTCCAGGGACCTGGACATGCAGGTTCCGAATCTCCACAGAGCCTAACCCCGTGACGGATACACCAAAGCGGCTCTTAATTCTAGCCAACAGATTTGACGGTTCACCTCCCTCTCCTCATAATGGCCTCTGGAGTCTCCCCAACACACATGCGGCATAAACAAGCTGAGGAACTGCTCTTCTCCTAGTTACGCTAGACTGCTCTCAGGGTCAGAGAAACATGCCTTTAGTAGAAGTGCCCTTTGTAGTTAAAATCACTGTCACAAGTGCCCAGAGGAGGCAACTACAAACTGAGGATTCACAATCCACCAGTGAGTTGTGAAATCAATCTAGTGGGTCCAACTAGCCTTAAAAAAAAAAAAAAAGAACAGATTTTTTAAAAACTCAGAATGCGTCACACACTAGTAAGGGTAAGTATTGCATTGTGCAAATGTTTAATTTCAAATACGTATATGCACAGTAGGTCATGAGGTGGAATGCATTTCTTACTGCAGGTTGCAGCCCAAAGTGTTTGAAAACCAGTGGTCTAGAGAAGTAAGTGAGCACAAGGACCGCGGAGTCAAGCAAAGAGTGGTTCAACCCGACCTCTACAAGTTCCAGTCCCCTGTACGCTCACCCCACCGTCTCTCGTGGGTAAAACGTGGGGAGTGGCAATGCATCATGGGATTGCTGTAAGGTGCTTAGTGCAGTGGTCAACATTCAGAAATTACTATCATTCGAGAATATTACTATTGCCACCAAGAAATAGTCCCTTCATCTTGTCAAGCCTCCTGGCCCACCAGCAGACCACAGACTTGGCCGCTCTCAGAGGGCTCCTGACCAGCAACTTCTCCTCAGCTTCCCGGCTCAGGCCACCCAGGCAGCAGCTGGGTCCTCAGTTCCCTACTTCTTGACCATCAAAGGAGCCAGGTGATGGGAAAGGCACGTCTCAATTCAGCAGAGAACATTACTTTGCTCTAATGGGGACATTTGTTATCTTGGCCCCCTTTCGGCCTCGGTGCCAGGGAAATAGATGGTCCCCAGCCACTATAATTCCTTCCTGGGAGATTTAAAGAGGAAGACAATGAAGAGAAAGACGGCAGTTGATTTGTGGTTTGAAAGAATATATGATATGCATGTCCCCGTCCAAAATTAAGGATGATGAATCAATGTCTGAGAGTGAAAGAAAGTGCTGTATACCTGGGCTTTGAAGAAAAGACTTTCCTTCTACTGGTTCCCAGTTTCAGCCTTTGAACAATGCGGAAGGTTTGTTCTGAGTCCCTCCTTCTGGTGAAAATCCCAAAGTCTACTTCCTTCCTTCTCTCACACTTCCCAAACCAGCTGCCAACTCTGCGTGCCCACCCAGGGCACAAGGAAGGAGAGGGGGCTGTAGCAGCCGAGAGCCTGAGGATGTGGGGAAACCACCAGATGCTCCCTGTTGAATCAGGACCTCGCCCAATGCCTGTGGACCAGGGAAGACCGAAATGCCCTCTCAGTTATGGGTGGCTTAGCTGGCAGAGCTGAATGTGGCCCATAAGGATGTCCGTAAGGGTCCACGCCAGGACCAGGTACCACATCATACTCACTGCCTTGTATCTAGCACTCACATAGCTTGAAGATGACTGCACATCCATAAATAAAGGGTTCCACCTTCTCTTCTTGTAGCTCTCTAGAAATTCTTGTTTGCGTGGACCATCGTTTATTTAACCAGTCCCTTACTGATGAAACATTGCTTCCTTTTCTCTTATTTCACATTCCCAGCCTCTGCAGGAATACTGGGGGAGGGGGGCGGAGTGCAAAAAAGAGAATCCCCACGTGCCCAGGTCTCATGAGTAGAACAGACTCTGGATGGAAAGGAGCTCCTTAGCGATATCTTCACATGACTTAGCCCTAGAGAGTCCATAGTTCTTCCAGGGAGAAAAGCTCCAAGGGGCTGACAGGGGGGAGATTACTGTGTTTTATGAAGCTTGTCACCTTAATGGCCTGATGAGAGGTGGGTGACAGAGATAGATCAGGAGATCGTAGATTACTTACTGGATTGCCATCATCATTAACAGCCTTAATAAGTCTATAATATACTGTACCTCGGCAGCAAGTGCCACTGTTAGACATGGAAATCAGGCCAGCAATTAGCAAGACAGACAGCAAGTCAGATTCACACAGAACACTTCTGACTTTGGAATTCAAGGTACTGGCTCAAGTACAAAATTTAGACTTGAGTTTTTAATCAAGCTTGTGTTTCTAGATCCTCATTCCCTTTCCGGTCCCTGTTCTCTCTTCCTCACCTCTCTGACCAAGAACTGACGGCTCCTCCTTTCACCTTCCTTGATGGCAATACCATCCTTCATGTGCATGTCACTTTACATTTTCCCCAAGCATGTTTATGTATATTTCTTCTTCACAGTAACTCTGCGGAGTTGGTAGGGGCAGGTATTCTCATCCTCATCTTATGGGTAGAAGAAGTTGAGATGTAGAGTTATTAAATACAATGAAACTAGGACTAGCATCCAGGCAAGGCCGAGGACCAAATCTCAGTCCTTACTTCCAACCCATTTCCAGTTCCACAATCACACCCACACCCACACAGACACACACACACACACTCACACACACATTTACACTGACACACATCATACACATTCACATACTCACACTCTCACACCTAACACACTCTCACACACTATTACACACACACCATGACTGTCCTTCTGATCAGACTTTCCATTTCCAACAGTATTAATTCCTAATTATTGAGATGAGGGACTCAAAGATCCTTCTCCTTATCCAACTCTCCCCAACTTTTCAGTGACAAAAAATATAGAACCTAGCTGTTTCTCATGGGGCCTTGGCCAAGGTCTCAGGGACTTTACTAAGAGCTGCTTCTCAGGCTTCCCTCTGTCTTCACACTCTTTTTTTTTTTTTTTTTTGGTACGCAGGCCTCTCACTGTTGTGGCCTCTCCCGTTGCGGAGCACAGGCTCCGGACGCGCAGGCTCGGCGGCCATGGCTCACGGGCCCAGCCGCTCCGCGGCATGTGGGATCCTCCCAGACTGGGGCACGAACCCGTGTCCCCTGCATTGGCAGGCGGACTCTCAACCACTGTGCCACCAGGGAAGCCCCTGTCTTCACACTCTCGACAGTAACACTGCTCACTGCTCCCAGTGATTCTTGATGAGGAGCTTTCTCCACACAATCCTTTTCCTATTTTTTGGGTGGAATAAAAGCAGAAGCAAGTTTTGGGCCTCTGTGGTTCCCGGCTCCTCAATCCTGCTCAAGAAGAGGAAATACTAATCTGGCTACTCGTGGGCAAGACCCCAGTGCATTAAAATAGTTGGCCCAGGCAGTCTGCTTCCCCCAATCCCATAACCTCAGTCTAATCATGAGCAAGCATCAGACAGACCCAAACTCAGGGAGATTCTACAAACTATGTGACCAGTACTCTTCTAAAGTGTCATGGTCATGAAAAACAAGGAACAACTGAAAAAGTATCACAGAGCCGAGCAGCCTAAAGAGACAGGACAACCCAGCGCCATGTGGGATCCTCGCCTGGCTCCTGGAACAGGAAAGGACAGCAGGGGAAGAACTGGTGAAATCTGAATCGAGTCTGTAATTCAGCTCATGGCCCTGTACCAATGCTCATTTCCCCGTTCTGACAAGCGTACTATGCGTATGTAAGAGGATAACGTTAGGGGAAGCTGGGTGAAGGGTATATGGGAATTCTCTGTAGTATCATGGGAAGTTTTCTGTAAATCTAAAAGTATTCCAAAATAAAGTGTTTGTTAAATAAAAGGCAGGCCCTGCCTAGGTTACCACAAAGCAGCGTTGTATGTTCACTCAGGCTCGTACAACTGATGGTTACATGTGACAAGAGCATGCCTAGAGCCCATGCGTCTGAGCCTCGCCTGGTGGGTAGGTGCTCATGGAGGGATGGAGGGTATGTGCTTCAGTGATATACTTGCTGGTACTATTTATTGGGGCACACATGCCAAGGCCTGAATTTTAAATAAATCAGTGCAGAGTTACAACCTTCCGAACCAATGACATGTTAAAAAAAAAGTGGGTGTGTATATATACATACACATACATATGCATATACATACATACACACACACACACACACTGATGGCAGAAAAAGCTCTATTCTAATGTCTGTGCAATATGAGTTAGCCTAGCAAAACAAATTAACATGTTGGTTTTTAATATGTTGCTATTTGGCATATAACCCATTGGAGTTGTGTTTTTCTGTTACAGCCATAAAAATAGTTTTTGAATAAAATTCAAACTGCTTCTGCAGAGAGAGACCTGGGTTCCCACACAACAGTTTGAGCATCACTGGGGCGATAGTTTGATTTTATAGGTGTGTGTCCTGACAGGCTTAACCAAGGTCACCCAACAAGCTGGAATGGGAACCCAGGTCTCCTGGCTTCCTGTCCTGGGCTCTCTGTACCACGGACAGCTCAAGGGCAGGCCCAGTGATGGAGCCCTGAGTCCACTGACAGCCTGGACCATGAGTCTGGAAGGATACAGTGGGCAGCTCTGAAGAGGGAGTGTTGGGCAGACAGTTTCCTAAGGAGGTCACCACAGTCAGCAGGAAGGTATCAGATGGTGGGGGACAGGTTGTGATGCCCCTGGTGAATGACAGCCCACCTGTGAGGGTGCACAAGACAACTCCAGCCCTCCCCGGGGCAAGGGACCAGAGGTGCTGACAGCTGAGCCCAGCTGTCCCATTGACGAGCCCTTGTTGAAGGACTGAGTTATCAGCTATGATATTACCTCCACAGAGAAAGGGGAAAACATGGAGGCTGGATTTTCAGGGAGCATCAGAGGCCGTGGGAGGATGGCCCTGACATTGTAAGAGGATGTTCAGGGACAGGCAGACAAAGGGGAACCACACTCCAAATTCTATAAAAACAATTGAACAATTCCTAGATAAATATTCCAATTGATCCAAACAAACCCTCTGTAAGAGCTAAGTATGATATAATACACACAGGCATTCGAAATCCATATCCATCTAAGCTTTAGTGGTTCTGTTCCTACAGCCCCAAGCCTCTCCTGGCAGACGACTCAGCAAACCTCAGAGCTTCCTGCTATGAGCATCCAGTCAAACAGAGAGCCAGATCACCAGCCAGGGAATGATGCTGGATGCAGCACGTGGGTGCTGAAAGATTGCTGGGCCTGGGGGGCCCTATTCTGGGGCCTCTGCTGCTTCTTAGCCAAGTACTCTCGGTTCAGTCTTTCACAGTCCCCACAAACCTGTATCCTCATCCTTTGAAGGAGGCCATCATTTTCCAATTCTAAGCCAGAACGCATCACTTCCCTATAAACCTTCTAGTGGTTTCCCCTTCAATTAAAATAAAACCCAAGCTCCTGCCCCTGGCCTACATGTCCCCAAAGGATCTGGCTGTTCCCTATCTTCTTCACCTCATTTTTATACTGCTTCCTCCCTCTATTCATCCTCCAGCCTCACAGGTCTTCTTCAAGCCCCAAACAGCACCTCCAGGCTGTTCACTAGCTGGTCCGAAACTAGAGCATGAGCCCCCCTCCCCCAGAGCTTCCCACAGCTGCTCCTTCCTGCCATTCATACTTCCACAGAGAAGCCTTCTCTCAGTACCGTGCAGTTTTCATTTCTAGATGAACGTTATCCATGTCGAAGATTATCGCGTTTATTTGCATTATCTGCCTCCCCGTCTTAGAATGTCAGCCCCTTATCTGTCCCATTCAGGGCTGTATCTCCAGTGCCTAGAACAGTGCCTGGAATACAGTAGGTGCCCAATAAGTAGTTACTGCATGGATGAGTGAATGGATTCTTCCCTCACCTGACATGTCTCTGCCCTTGGATTTTTCCACATCAGAGATGTTCCCTAGATGCATCTTAGAGTCTGTTTGTCAAGAAGCAGAGGCTTTGATTTAAAAAATGCTTTGCTGAGCGTATCTTAGGCAGGGTGTTTCTGCTCCACTTTCTCCCCCTAACGCGTGACAGCACAAACCACAGTCTACAACCCACCCTGAGACCACGCGGCTTCCCGCCTGGGACTTTCACATCCACTGCACCTGGTTTACAAGCCAAACGCTGATATTTTTCTTGTCCTTGGGTAAACTCTAACATTCCTGTCAGATTGTTCTTCTGTCTTAGGAATTTTGGACTTAAAAGGATATTGAAAGGACAGCCCAAGGCTAAAAGAGATTCAGAATTTCCCACCTTGAATAGGGAACCTCAGCATCACACACAGATGTTTTTGGCTTAGTCTACTCAGTGCAGCCCTCATAAGCAGGCTTCACACACAGACTGTTGAGTTCCAAGTCCCTGGTATTTATGACCTAGGGCACGGGCACTGGCACCGCCATCTTTGCTCAGATCAGTAAGAATGAGAGAAAGACACTCCTTAAGAAGAAGAATAAAGTAGAGGGAGTTGCCTTACCAGATTTCAAGATTTATTATGCCGACCCATATCCTTGATACAGAAGTGGCGTTTCAGGTCACTGGAAAAAGGATGAATGTACAATAAATGTTGTTAAGTCAAGTAGCGATCCAAGGTAAGGAAAGGGAGGAGGAGGGAAAGATATAAATTCCTACTCAATCCAAAATAAAAAGCACTCCCAAGTGGATCAAAGACTTAAATATGAAAGACAAACATTAAAACATTTAGAAGATAATACAGGTGAGTAGTTTTGTAAGCTCAAGATAAGAAGGATTTCTTGAGAAACAAGAATAAAAGATTGATAAATGTTGGCAACTCTAAAGCCAAGACTGGGCTTCCCTGATGGCACAGTGGTTAAGAATCTGCCTGCCAATCTAGGGGACACGGGTTCGAGCCCTGGTCCGGGAAGATCTCACATGCCATGGAACAACTAAGCCCGTGCACCACAGCCTGCTCTCTAGAGCCCGCGAGCCACAACTACTGAGCCTGCATGCCACAACTACTGAAGCCTGCGTGCCTAGAGCCTGTGCTCTGCAACAAGAGAAGCCACTGCAATGAGAAGCCTGCACACCGCAACAAAGAGTAGCCCCCGCTCGCCGCAACTAGAGAAAGCCCGTGCGCAGCCAAAAATAAATAAAATAAATAAATTTTAAAAAATAAGTAAATAAAATAAAATAAAATAGAATCAAGATCTTCTGTTCAAAAATAAAAATATTTTTGAGTTATCAAAAGATATTAAATAAGTAAGTACTAACTGGGAGAAAACATTTGAAAGATATTTTAATCAGCCAAGGATTAGTATCCAGAAAATGGAAATAAGTCTTACAAGTTTATTTAGAAAAACACAATAACCCAAAAGAGAAAGAACAAAGGACATGAATAGGAATGTCACTAAAGGGGAAATATGAGAAAACAAAACGCATATGACAAAACAATCAATGTCATTAATGATCAGGAGAATGTAAATGAGGAGCACAATGAGAAGCTATACAACACCCACCAGATTGGCAAAAATTAAGAAACCTGAGGATAACAGGTGGTGGGGAGGATGTGGAGCAATGGAAAATCTGTTGTGGGAAGTAAACACTAATGCAATCATGTTGGGAAACAATATGGAAACATCTTGAAAGTTAAAACTGTACCCACCATCAGCGAGTGATTCTCCTCCAGGTATACACCCTAGAGAAATTCTTGCATGTGTACAAGGTGTTTGCAACCATAATATTATAATCAAAAGCCTGAAAAGACCCAAATGTCCATTCACAAGAAAGTGAATACATAAATTCCAGTATATTCACACAAATGAGATATTAAGTAGCAGTGAAAAATGAATGTCATACGTCTACTCACAACCATGAGGATAATCTTAGAAACATACTGAATAAAAGGCAAGTCATAGAGGACTATAATCAATATATTTTTAAACTCAAAAGCAAACAGAATGAAACATATTGTTTAATAAGTCACGAAGATGAGGGGGTAAAACTATATTTTTAAAAATCCAGGGAATGGAAACATAAAATTGAAAATAGTTGTTATCTGGGACCTCCCTGGTGGTCCAGTGGTTAAGACTCTGTGCTCCCAATGCAGGGGGCCCAGGTTCGATTCCTGGTCAGGGAACTAGATTCCACATGCCGCAACTAACAGCCCGCATGTCGCAACTAAAGATCCCACATGCCACAACTAAAGATCCTGCACGCCACAACTAAAGATCCCACATGCCACAACTAAGACTCGGCACAGCCAAATAAATAAATATTAAAAAAAAAAGAAAATGGTGGTTATCTTTGTGGGACAGCAGGGGCCATGCACTCTTAGGGGGGAATGCATCCATGGTATTGGTAAAACATTGGTTCTTAATTTTGGTGGTGGCTTCACCAGTGTGTGTTTCATTGCCATGCTTTATTTATTGCTTTATTACATAGACACTACACATATTTTTGTATATATTAAATATTATATAATAAAAAATTAAAATATTAGGAAAGAAGGCTAGGAAAAGCCATCTGTGGTCCCAAATCTCATAATCTCCTGTAAAATACATTTATTTGTCTTTTGGGAGCAGATTGAGACTGATTAAGGTCACATGGATTTGGGTGGTAACATCACTGTTGCTCATTCATTCAACAGATGTTAGGGCGCCTCCACCGTGTCTGCACTGGAGACTCATCACTGGGCAAGACAAACGTGGTCCTTGCTCTTGTTCTTCTGGACCTAAAATTCTAGCAGCTACTCAGAGGCCTGCAGAGGTGAGATGCCTCACTTTCTTCCTCATTGAGCTAAGGTCTTCTGAGAAGAGGCAGTGGACAGTGAGGAGGGCCAGTCTTGAAACAGGCCTTTAACACAATCTCTTCTGGGGTCTCGAATCTGCCTCCCAGACAGTTTGTAATACAACTTTCTTTGGCTACCAGGCTCTCCTCCAACGTAATTAAAGCCTGTAGGCCTTTCTATACAGCTGCCTGATGTCATTTGCTTGGAATTCAGATGCTGGTGCTACTGCTGAAACGTGAATGTAAATGGCTTGGAGCTGTGTTTTTCACAAGAGTTGGTGTGTGTCTTGTGTGCCCAGTCCTATTCTTCTCAACCACCTGGTGTGTTTAGGCAGCTCACCCCTAAATACCTGGTCTCCCTTGATGCATTGTGTCTCTCAGTCCCTGCTTGCCTGCCACTCACTGTTGGGAGTCTGATGACTTAGAGCTAGTGCTACAGGAAGGGGAGGGATAGGGATGGCTGAGGACTTCGTTCCACCCCAAGCTCTCCTGTCAGACATGCCCCGGATGCACGGACAGGACAGTCCCTCCTCTGTGCTGAGGAGAAAGGGTCCAGCCAACTCTCTAAGGACCATTACTTCCTCTTCAACCAGGAGTCTCCATTTTCTTCCTGAGTCTCAAGATTTCCAGGAGCAGCACTAGAAAAGCTTACTTGTGTGTTTATCATTCTGGTCTCTGGATAAATTTCCACTCATCTAGAGAGAAAAAGAACCTGCTCTAAGCTCCACCTTTGCCTGAAAAGATGAGTTATTAATCAGACTAAAAGAAGGCTAAAGTATGGGAGTGCCCAAGAAGAGGGTGGGAGAGGATCGATGCTCTGAGGAGAGGGGCTCGAAAAGAGTGGCAAACTCAGGGAGACCCCACGACAAGGAAGCCAGGCGTGAAGGGCCTGGGGTGACCTTTCCTCTAGTGCTGTCCTACAGGCCTTTCTGTGACCATGGAAATGTTCTGTATCTTTACTGTCCAATATGGTAGCCATGAGCCCCTTGTGCCTCTTGAGCACTTGAAATGTAGCTGCTGTGACCAAGAAACTAAGTTTCTAATTTTATTTGATTTTAATTAACGTAAATTTGAAGAGCCACATCTAGCTAGTGGCTATGTATCAATGCATTAGACAACAAGGCTCTAAAAACTTAACTAAACTAAAAAAAATTTTTTTTTTAATTTAAAAAGATGAGGTGTCTTGGAGGGAGACCAGCACCACTGGGGGCTTCCAGCAAGTTCTGAGCCAAGTTCAGGGACTCTATATGAGCAGAGCTTCAGCAGGCTATGATGATGGGAGTTTCTCCCTGATGCTAAGGGAAAAACCCAGATCCACCTCCAAAAAACCAATCTCCTTTTCTAGGTACCAAGAGACAGGGGGTTAAAGACAGATAAAAAGAAAGCCATCATTGTGTTGTTTCTAATACCAACACATTGGAAATAATAGCAGATCAACTGAATAAAGACTGATGGACACATAGAATGGAATATTATACAAACATTAAAAGTCATGATTTAAGATAATTTTCACAATGTAAGTGAAAAAAGCAGAACATAAAAAAGTATACACACTTCATGACTGAAATTTTATGGAGGAAAATACATTATATGTGTGTGTGTGTGTCTATATATATGCATAGAAAAAAGCTTAGAATGAAATAGACTCAAATGTCAAGAGGAGTCATTTTCTGGGTGGTGAAATTATGAGTATTTTTACTTCCTTTTTTATACTTTTTGTATTTTTCCAAATTTTATTATTTATTTGTTTATTTATTATTTAATACCAAAAAGCCTCTTTTTCAAAGCAGCTCTAAAGAGCTTTTAATCATGTGGAAAATGCACTTTATAGATAAGCAAAAGAAAAGCAGGATATCATATAGGACATGTAGTTCTACTTCAACTATATAAACCACGTGTACAGACCAGATTGGAATGGTTACAGCACTCTGGTGAAAATATGCACTTTTATATTCTATTACTCTTCTCTGTGGCCATCTCTTCTGCAATTATCTGTGTATTATTTTCTAAAATAGGGGGGAAAACTCTCAATCATCTAGATGAGATTCCAGCCCCGAACACTGAAACAAGCATCATCGGGCCCTCCCTCCCAACCCTGGGTAGACTTGAGTGATCCTCTCTCATGTCCCCTGCGGGACACAGGGGGTAGGCTCCAGCCCAGCGACCTCAGTGGCCTCATGGCACTCCCATGCCACAGAGGACGGCCACTCACTCACCCTCAGAGGCCGACCCTTTCTCCTCCGTCCCCCTCCCACCCCATGATCACAGAGGTTCGTTGAAGGCGATCAATAAATATGAAAAACAGGGCCTCCCTGGTGGCGCAGTGGTTGAGAGTCCGCCTGCCGATGCAGGGGATACGGGTTCGTGCCCCGGTCTGGGAGGATCCCATATGCCGCGGAGCGGCTGGGCCCGTGAGCCATGGCCGCTGGGCCTGCGCGTCCGGAGCCTGTGCTCCGCAACGGGAGAGGCCACAACAGTGAGAGGCCCGCATACCGCAAAAAGAAAAAAAAAAAAAGAAAAAAAAAAAAAATACGAAAAACAATTGATTTTCTTCTCCCCTCCCCCACTCTTTCTCTGAATGATTCTGTCTGCCATGCTTAACGGGAATCACACAAGAAAGGAAGTGCTGCAGTTTCCCTAGTGGGACACTGGGTTCCCTCTCCTCTCCACCCCCTCCTTCTGTACTTTCAGCGATTTCAAGATTGGCGGCAACCCTCTTTATCAGCTTGGCAGATGCTGTTGCCTTGTCTGCTTGGCTCACATGTACCCTGTGCTGGGCTCCCCCTGTCTGCTGCATCCCCCCTGCTAAGATCCCAAAGCCAGCATCCCTCTTAGAGCCAACCAAAGCTCGGCTGCAGCTGCACTGACCTGTCCCAGGAGGACAGGAAACCATAGCAGCTGGCTTACCAGTCTCCACGGTGCACCCCAGAGCCTTAAGAAAGGAGAATTCTCAGATAGATTCCCATCTTAGTGAAGAATCTCCTTCCCTTCATCTCAAAACAGAGCAGTTCAGAGCTTTACATGGACCTGAGTCTAGTGGGAACCCCACCAAAGCACTCCACAGGGAAGCCTACTTCCATACTGTAGACACAACCTTGGCATTTACACATTTAACCTTCACTCTTTTGACCCAGGAAGTCCATCATCCAATGTGACTCGCAATTTTATTAAGGTGTGAATTTGAATTGTTTGTGCTATATGCTTAATATGGCCAAAGCAAAATTGGAATAAAAAATTGAATATTCACTTGGGAGGGAAACTGAGGCACCAAGTGAGGAAGGTATTAGTACAACAAGCCCTTAAAGGGTCTGATTTCAGAATCATAGAGGAGTGCTCGGCATGGTTGAAACAGAGCAGACCTGGATTTATAAAAATGTCACAGTTTCTTGATAGAGCAGGCTCTCCTAACAATTTGGAAAACACACACACACACACACACAGAGTTGATTCATACCCTTAAACTACACTGCTTGCCCTTAAAGCTCTCCAGTCAGCATCACTGCCTTCTGTGGAATTCAAATTATTCCCACTGGATCCTAATCACCTGCTCTCAGATCATGAAAATGGGGACCCTCTAGGTGAGCCTGCCTCTGGTGCACATGGAACCACTGTAGCCAGGTGGATCTCTCCTCAATCTGTTAACTCTCCTCTCTTTCTTCTTATTACCACCCACTTCAATCCATCCCCATACTGCCCTTCTTAACCCGTTTTTCCTAAAATTTCCTATTGTGCCCTGTGTCTGTCTGTGACACTGATGAGCACTAATTACATCTCAAGGAGGAAGGACATGCCACATTGGGTCCAAAGCACAATCGACTAATTCCAGGAGCAAGCCCAGTCGGGGTCCAGAGGAGGAACCCCTCACATTCTGCATGAACAGTACATACCGGCTTTTGAATGAAGCAAACATCCCTTCTCTGTGTGTGTGCTTGGGACTAGACCCCTTAATGCTTGGCTCACCAACCAGGTAGTAGCAGGGAGGAAAATGAACAGATGGACAAGTCATGCCCAGGTGTATGGAGGAGGGTTGAGTCAAGAGTAGGGAAAGGACAGATGTCTGGGAAAGAAGCAGGAAGAGCCCAGGGAGAGTCGTTCTGTTGAGATTCATTTCAGGGCACCAATCCTCTGGCTGATGGTCTTAATCTCATCACTACACAGTCGGTCCTGCAGGCAAGGTTTAAATCTGTTAAGTCACAAGGGTCTTGGTGACACCTTAAGAGAGGTCAGTGTTGTACTCAGCTACGAAAGTGTCTCCACTTCCGGGAGGCTGTTTTTGATCTAGAACAGGAGAACAGTGGGCACCCTGGGCAAGGAGAAGGGCCGAAAAGCACGATGGAAGAGAAAGGTCCAGCAGTGAGGAAGGCAGCCAAGAACCCACCATGCACCAGCCTCTTTCTCCCCAGGATCAACCTCAACCGCTTCCTCTTCCTCTTTGTTTTGTTTTGATTTCTTTTTTTCCCTCCTCACCTCTCCTGCTCTGCATCTTTTCCATTTTCCATGGATTAGTCTCTACTTCAGTCATGGTGGCTACAGGTTTCCCAACCTGTCTGCCTCATCCATTCACCTGGGCATGTGTCCCAAGGACTTCACTGGACCATTTTCAAATCATGCTTCTTTCATAGCCTCCAGGCAGCATCTTGACTTCCTTCCTCCCTCCCTCCCTCCCTTCCTTCCTTCTTCTCCAGCATCCCTCCCTCCATTCTTCTCTCCTTCTGTATTTATTAGGCACCTGTTTATATGCTAGGCACTGGGACAATAAAGATAAATAACATGCAAACTAATAACACAGAGCATCCCTCCCACCTTTCTCCTCTCAAACTACACTTCAAAAGCTAAGCCCACACTTTTTTTAAACTGAAGTATAGCTGATTTACAATATGGTGCTAGTTTTAGGTATACAGCAGAGTGATTCTGTTTTATTTACATATAAATAAATATTCTTTCCCGTTATAGGTTATTACGAGGTATTGAATATAGTTCCCTGTGCTATACAGTGGGTCCTTGTTGTTTATCTATTTTATATATAGTAGTTTGTATCTGAAAATCCCAAACTCCTAATTTATCCCTCCCCACCCTTGCCCTTTGGTAACCATAAGATTGTTTTCTATGTCTGAGAGTCTGTTTCTGTTCTGTAAATAAGTTCATTTGTATCATTTTTTTAGATTCCACATATAAGTGATATCATATGATATCTGATTTACTTCACTTAGTATGATAATCTCTAAGTCCATCCATGTTGCTGCAAATGGCATTATTTCATTCCTTTTTATGTAAGCCACATTCTGAGCGCAGCAAACACACGAGTTTTCAATCTACTGCTTCCCCTGACCCTGGCTCTCCCTCCCCTCCGTGGATCTCGAGCAATTAAATGAGCTCCATGCCCTGGTTTCTCTATTGATACAAGAGGAATAGTAGTAAGATAGAAAATCATTTTTTTCTCTTCACAACCTTGAAGAGAAGCACCTTCATTTGTCTATAGTGCAATGATTTGCATCCTTATAGGAACGCATAGAAAACGAAGTGCTATTATTAAACACGCCAGTGAAAGATATTTCAAAATTCAGAGAATGTGTTTCTATTTTCTATATTAATGCTTTGGTAAATCCGCCCTAGAGATTGCATTATAATAATATCTCAGTTTAAAGTAAGTTGAATCCATTATTCTACTTTAACGTAATAGAGTATTCAGATATATGTGTGATTTTTTGTTTTCTCTAACTCACAATTTGAAAAAGAGCTTTCAGGAAGAATTCCCCCCAAAAAGTTGCTATTTTTCCTAGAACTTCTGTTGTCTAATAATTATCATATTACTCAAAAGCATGAGTTACATCAAGGATTTATAGATTATTTTTTGAGTTGTAGCCTGTTGTACAAGAAAGAGCATTAGAATCAAGTCCCGAGACCAAAGTTCAATGCCAACATTGCTATTTACTAATCCTGTGTCTCTTTTAGTCCAAGTTCTGTCAGTTGCCAGCACAGCAATCAAATATAAATGATCTTTACATTTTTTAGAAAGAATTCATTGGAAGGACATTGGGGTATTTCATGAAACTGAAGGAAGAATTGAACAACAAGACACATGAAGAAAAGGCACAAGGGTGGCCCCAGGCAGACAGCATCAGGAGAGCATGGGATTCCTTCCAATGTGCTACCCTTCATGGACTTAAGCTCAAGAACCCCTCAGGCTCTGTTTCAAATATCTGACTTTGAAGAAAGAGACTGATAAGCTCAGCTTTAGACCAGGATTGAGAGGTAGCTGTTTCTGAGGCCTAACCCAGGAGGGACCCACCAGAATAGGACAGCAAGCCAGACGTGGCCCTGCAGGCCTCCCTCTATACTACAGCCATTGCCAGAAAAAGAGGGACATCAGTAGAGCTAGGAGTCATTCCCAGAGGCCTCTGCCAGAGTCTTTGGGCAAGTGACCCAATTCCTGGGCCTCCATTCCTTCTGTAAATTCAGAAGTTGGACTCTATTACTCCTAGGATCCCTTCTGCTTCTTTATCCTGCAGTTAACAGTGGTGGTTCCTAGTGCTTCTAGAAAACAGTAATGGGAAGCTTTAGACTATTTTCAATATTTCCAAAAATGTAACAGAAATTGTTTGTTGGAGATAAGTCTGCCCAGGCCCCCTAAAAAATCATGTTTCAATTTATAACCTAGAATTATTTCAACAAGTGGGATAGCCATAGCCATATACAGATCAGAAGCTCTGATTGGCAGTTAATTTTGATTAACATGAGACAGGGAAATGATCATCCTTTAATCAATGTAAAGCCTGACTGAGAAAATGTCTTGTGAGTGAAAAGCATCGGCACCCTTAATCTATGCTGTAAGAGGAAACAATTTATTTGTGGGAAGTTGCAATAAATTTTCTCATCCACATCTACAGATACCTACAAGAGAACTTTGGAAAATAGGGAACTTATGGCTGCCCCTGCCTTGCCCCTAGAAGAAAAGCCACTGGTGTCAACATCCAAAGTAAGGAAGACGATGAACTTAGCAGGAGGCCTCTGAAAGAACTTGATGTTTCATCTCAGGAAAGTGGTCATAAATGCACTTACCCTCTTTTAAGGAACTCAGAAGGAGAACTTGAAACCTAATGGACTTGTAACTACTTCTCGGTGTGGACATTAACAATTAAAACATGTTAAGGCAACAGACAATCATAACATATTCTTATGTCTTAAATATTTTGGATTAATGTTGGTCTAAAAAATTATAGCTTCCTTTGAGAAACTAAACAACAGAAAAGAAGTTGATCTCTGCCTAGCACCAAGTTGGATGTGGGGAGACCTGGCTTCTAGTTAGTCCTACTCTTCCTATAACTAGTTCACCTCTCCCTCTGAGCTTCATTTTCCTCCTCTGTAGACTGAGATGTTCAATATAAGGCTCTCTGAGATTCTTTCTAGCTCCATTTTCTGTGTTATTAAAATAGCATATGTTGCTTGAGCTCCTTCTATTAATATGTATTATGTCCTTTAATCCCCAACAACATATCATTTTCATTCCAGTTTTATAAAAGAGGAGACTGACACATAGGGAGGTCAAGCTAGGGAGGAACAGGGTCAGAGGTCTGTATCCAGAAAGACGCTCATGGACTTACTCACGCAGACACGGGAAATTTCCCCACATCCCCTTCCTCCAATTTCTGCAACACAATCTGAGCAGACGCTTGCATGTGCAGTTCTTTTCATCTTTCCCCCGACATCACCCCTAATCACCTAAGTTACTTGTCTCTAAATTGCCTGCAATTTGTCTTTATCTCTCAAGAACCAAAGAGATGACGGCAATATGTCTTCCAGGTGCAGTTTCCTTGGAGCCCCCCAAACGAGGAAGTAAACTTCTTTCGTGGAAGTCCCTAGGAAGTCCCTTACAGAAGAGTGTCAGTTCTGTCTTTCCTGGAAGGTGGGAAAACACAGAACTCAAAGAGAGCCAGAGCCCCAAAGGGGATAACTGCCTAACAGCTGAAGAGATTGGGAGACAGAACCCAGGCCAAAAGGTTAAAGAAACTGGAATTTGCTCACCTAAATGTAATAATACTGATAAACATTGGGAAACAATTCTCCATGGGGCTCCCACAATTTTGCATGTCTTGCAAGCAGTGTACAGACTGCTCTTTGTCCCAGACCACCTTTTCAAGAATGTTTGCGTAGCAAACAGACCTGGAAGATATAAGGTCCCAGTCCAGAACAAAGGGCCGGCATGTTTACTGCCTATTATAAAAGATTTGGGTTCCCAAGGCTCAGGGTTCCTCTCTTACAGTGGAACTCCCTGTGTGTACCAGTGTCATCTGACCATCTTCATTCCCACCCTGTGGGAATCAGCGTTCAGGGAGCCAATAAAAATATGCTAACAATGTGGCTACTGCCTTTACTGTGAGTAATGAAGTCTTTCATCTCTGATCCAGGAATCTCATGTCTTCTGTCAACTTGAAACAAAAACAGGCTAATTTATTATGTTTCCAGTAGAGTAAAATCTCAGCCCCTCCACAATACTTGACATTAATATACTTGAGAACAAGTTTCGATACAAAGAATGGTGTGTCTTCAAAGAGAGGTCAACAAACTTTATTTTTCCCTTCCTGAGAACCAAAGAATATTCTCTTAAATTGAAGGAAAGAGAATATGGATCCAGGCTTTTAGATTGTTAAATTTGTTAATACTTATGTGGCTTGCTTAGGGCAATTTTGGACTGTCTTCTCCCAGAAGATTTTGAAGAATAGTCTAGATATCTATCCATGTGATATACATCAGGCCAAGACACACGTGAATGCCAAGGCACAGGCAGGCACCAGCATGGCCTTCTTAATGCTAGTAATGGCTTAAAAAGCAACTCTGGGGCTTCCCTGGTGGTGCAGTGGTTGAGAGTCCGCCTGCCGATGCGGGGGACGCGGGTTCGTGCCCCGGTCCGGGAAGATCCCACATGCCGTGGAGCGGCTGGGCCCGTGAGCCATGGCCGCTGAGCCTGCGCGTCCGGAGCCTGTGGAGAGGTCGCAACAGTGAGAGGCCCATGTACCGCAAAAAAAAAAAAAAAGAAAAAAGAAAAAGAAAAAAAGCAACGCTGTCCATGCATAGACTCTCAGCCTGGTTCTTTTTCCATATGAAATATCCACAACATGTGAAGCTTTCTCCAGTGAATTAGCTCAGAGTTGGTCAACCCTAGCACAAAGTCCCTATGATTCCCAGTACTCAGTTAGGACCCATGACCCAGTTTTCAGGACCCAGTTCTTAAACAAGTGCATCCTCCCTGGGGCAGGCTGGGGAGGCTGCTGGTGAACTCAGAAGATTGTCAGGGTAGGGAAGTGACCTCCAGGAACCAGAAGCTTGGATGGCTCTTATAGTCTTCACTTTACTCTATTTTCCTCACTTCTGTCCTCCCCAAAATGTCTCCATGAGGATGGCTTGAAGAATAATTAGATAAGGGATTGGGCAGTCCTGATGATTCATTGTTTCCCAGATGCTGCTGGATAATGAAAAGGATGATAATGAGAGCATGGAGCCCTGAGCACCATAGAAGCTCTAACATCCTCACTTCCTTGCTAAACACAGAGCTTCCAATGACCACAGCCTTATACACATCCTTTCTGTTGAAGAACTCAAACATTTCATGTGAAATTTCCTACCCATGTCCACGCCATTAGCACTACTTTACTTTTGAGACTTCTCTTTCAAAGCACTGTTATCTCATGTGATTCAAACGAAACTCTACTGTCATGGCAAATATTATTAAACCCATCTTACAGATGAAGAAATTGAAGGTTATAGAGGTTGAAAGTGTTGCTTGAGGTCACAAGGTGGTTCTGGGTCAGAGCTGAAACTGGAGCCCAGCTGCCTGACTCTGGGTCCATGATCTTTTCTGCTCTGTCATGCGGGGAGGGGATGCAGGCAGCAGCCAGGGGTGAGATGTTGTTCCCATTTTACAGAAAGACAAGAATCAAGTGACTTGTCCAAGGTCACACATCATGGGAGTTGCAGTGGAACCGGAATTAGATACAAGGTCTCCAGAATCTGTGGTCCAGGTCTTTCCCAGTGACCACCTGGCCTTGCCAGGATAGATGGGAACTCATCTTCAAAGGGAAAGTCATCTTAGAGAAGCTGAACATGTGCATCAGTGAGAGCCCCAAGTCTGGATACCAGGGATCTTCAGGGGGATATGGGGCCTTAGTCTCTTGCAATGTAGGTTCCCACCTTTGCTACACTGTGGAGGCAAAGACATGCGCTTTGGAGTCAGACCCAATAGAGTTTCAGTCCTAGCTCTGCACTATGCTCTCTGTGAGAACTGGGACAAATGACAAGTTTCCTGGTCTTCAGCATCCTCTTCTGTAAGGTGGGATAATAACAATGACCATCTCAAAGAGATACCATGAAGAAAGCAATCATGTACGCAGAGCGATAAGTAAGTTGGAGCTGGTATTATCAACCGTGAGGTGAGGAGCTGGCAGAGAGCAAGGGGTTCCAAGAGAAAAGGAGAGGGAAGGCAAGTAAGACTGAGGACAGAGACGGAGACGCTTCCCCTAAGAGTCCCGAGTCCCAGTGCCCAGAGCATTCTACTTAGAGCAGGGAACAGGAATGCCATCTCAGCCCTTTGGCCAGCCCTTGCTCCTGACTTACCAGGCAGATCTGGCTCAGCTGTGAGGAAAGCTACAGCTCTGGGAACTAGCCACAAGTCAACCTGGTCTCTCCCCTGCCTTTGCCCGTGGGGTAGGTTTCAGATTTGCAGCACCGCCCGGCACTATCTGGTAAGCTGCAGGGCTCTGAGCCCTCTCCAGCCTCCATCACTAGAAGAAAGGTGCCTTTCTCTGCTAGCTGGAGGCAGTGGGCTGATCCCAAGAGAGGCAGAAAGATGAGCCCACTGCAGTGGACACTCTTCTCACCAGGGTCCAAGACATGAAAGCATCCAACCATGTCAAAGAAGACTAGGGGAAAATGGTTTTACAGACACAGAAAACACAGTGTTGATCCTTCTTCAAATCACTCCAGCTCCTGCATCTAAGGCACCATTTCTATGCCATTGGAGCAAAAAAGCAGTGGAAAATACTGGTTTGGGGATCCTTCTGTTAGAAAAGGCTGGCTTAGAGCTGACAAGGTTTCACTATCTATCAGCAAGAGGAACACAGTCCTTAGGTTTCTTCTCCTGCTGGCTGACCAGATGGAGAAGAACCCTGAAAAACACAGGGGTATCCAGATCATCTGGACAGTCTTGAGCAACCTCCTTCAAATGAGGGCTGCTGGCAAAGGAGAGTCACCTTTTGGAGGTCAGTGCTGTGAACAGCACTGTGGAAGTGGACTGCACCTTCTAGAAGAACAAAGAGGAGATTTACACTAACCCAGCACATGTGGGCCTGACCACCCTGCACGCACATCACACACCAGCCTCCCAAATCGACAGCACCTCTCTCAGCTTTCCCCATCATCACTGTCTCAGTTGTCTCACTGGAGCCCCATCTGTCCACGCTCCTTCAGTAGCACTGTCCCAGATCACCAGTGTCCTCTACCCCACATTCATCACCCGGTCCACGCCCTGCTCTCTGAGCCTTCCTCTACGAGTCTCTTCACTCACAAAAGCCAGAACTAGAGAGCATTTCAGGATTTGTTTGCTCTGATTTCCTCATATTATAGACAGAGACACTGAGACCCAGAGAGGTAAAGTGACTTGTCTGTGGTTACCCAGCTAGACTGGAGAGAATCAGACCTAGAATCAAGCATGCTGGATACAAACAGTATTCTTTCCACCACAGCCCCACCTCCTCTGCGAAGCCCTCCTTCATGACGCGAAAATGGGGGCACTGGCTTCTGAAAACCAAACCATACTTCCACCAAAGCCATCCCCTCTGCCCTGTCCTTAAGAAAAAAGTGAAGTATGGTGAATATTTCCCCATCCTATGGTTCTAGAAGGAAAGCTTGAGAGAACAAGAAGCCCTCTTTAAAGTTTTCAGCTCAGCGCCCAGAACTGATGGGCCATGAGAAATAGAAGCTCACCACCCCTATTTTTAAAGTCTTGCCGAGAAACTGGACAGGATCTCAGGGAAGTCGTTCATATGCATAAGGGCAATAAAGTCAAGCTGAGGAGAGTTGAGTAAAGGAAAGACTTCTGGCTCTTAAGTTTCATGATTCTATGACTCTTGGATTGGGATGACTTGGCCTGGAGAACAGAGGTCAAGGGAGGTGAAATAAGGCTTTCCTAACTGACCTCAAGATTATGAAGAGTTATAGACAGAGATGGCCAGGTGAAGATGAACCAAAAGGAAATAGGCTTCTCTTGTATAAGGAAGATTCAGATCAGACATCCCTGAGAACTTCCAGACAGTAAAAGCAGTAAGGCAGGAAGTCAAGGAAGGACACAGGGCAGGGAAATCAGTTGCCTTGACCTCAAAGGCTCTCTTTCAGCCCAAGGGCGCCAAGATGAGTTGGTCCTATGAGGACAGTGCTGATGGTAAGAAGGGGAAAGTGATGAATGTTTGAGGGTCATCATGCAGTTGACTCTACAGTCCTGCTCACATGACCACTCCAGGACCATGTCTCCCCTGAATAAGGTCCTCCAGCTCCGCCCTGAAGAGATAAAATGACCGTCAGATAGAGCATCTCCTCTTTCGAGTGCGACTTTACTGGAGGGAAGCACAGGTTTAGCGCTCCTTCCCACGATGGACTCATTAAGTCATAACTTTAACAGGGCTGAGTGGTCTATACCAATAAGACCCAGGGCCTCAGTGGAAGATTCGGGCACCTGGAGTGGCCTGTTTCCTGCGCTGGCGGGGAGGGGGATTGTGTGCAGAGGAGCTGGGGAGCACAGTAGGGGGCGAGAAACAAAGGAAACTCTGGCCATAAAGTCTCCTCTTTTCCTCTTTTCTCTCCCTCTCTCCCTGCTCGGGGTCCACGCTAATGAAAATAAGCCCGCACAGCTTCTTCTGAGCCCAAGAATTCGTTCAGAGCAGTTTGGAGTCAACTGAATGAACACGAATAAACGAGCAGATATTGCACTTTATGGCCAGCTGCTCTGAGGCCCCAGGCAGTGATTAGAGGCCCATGGTCCTTTTTATGCCCACAGCAAGAAGTCAGGTGAAATTTGGTCCAGTTAAGAGCTCTAAACGGAGGTGAGTTGGGGAGGAATAGGACAGGTAAGTATACTCTGGGTTAAAACCAGGGCGGTGGCCATGCCACCCAGACCTGAGAAATAATTAAATGATTGAGTAAAAGACTAAAACAGTGAGAGGCAGTGATTGCTTTGTTAGGCCCATGGATACACAGGGATGGGAGGGGAAGCTGATTGCTACCCCTGGGAGACCTTGTCTGCTGTTGGACTCTGTTCTAACACTGATTCACTCTCCTTAAGCAGCAGGGAAAACAAGTGTGGCACACAAACACACACACTCACACACACACTTCCCTGAAATGGCATTTACCCTCTGTTCCCTGTCCTCTGCCACCATAGCTGGGAAGGAGACAATGACACTGAGGGCGTCTCTGGAGTTTGATGTGTTTCCTCTAAAACCCAGACCAAGCCCACACTTTTCACTGCTTTGTAGTAGGGGCACTGAAGCTATGCAAATGCATACGATGTGGTTCCTGATCTCAAGAACCTCAAGTCTTATAATAGAGATGGCATGTAGACAGCATGTCGGAGGAAGGTATGGGGTGTTACACGGACAAAGAAGAGGGGCACCTAATTCAGCCGCAGGACAAGTAGGGGCTGAATTGTGTCATGGGAGTTAAGTCTTGAAAGACAAGGTCCAGGAATTAGCCCACAAAAGAACACGGCTGCACTGATTGTTCTGGGCAGAGAAAATGACACAAGCAAAAGCATGGAGGTGGGAAATTCTGTGGCTCATCTGGAGAATAACTGTTGGCCTAGGATTATTAAGGTATAAGGTACAGGGCAAATATATTCAAAAGGTGAAATCAACAGTTCCCAGACACCATGCTAGAAAACACAGACTTTACCCAATAAATAATGAGTACCACTCAAGAGTTTCAAACCGGGGGGAGGGGGGAGGCAGTAAGAGGGGGGATGTAGCCAGTTTTAAATTTTTGGAGAATGGATTTGAGGGAGAAAGACCAGAGGCAAAGAGACCAGTTACAAAGCTATGGCAAAATTCCCGTCCGGATGAGACGTGATGGAGATCTGACCCCAAGGAGCTGGCTCTAGGGTAGAGAGAAGGGGAAGGATTGGGGAAATCCTCAGGAGAGTAAGCTGGTGCTTGATTGGATGCAGGTCATGACAGTCACAAAAACAAGGATGGCTACCAGATTTCTGTCCTGGGTGAGACTAGGTGGGGATGACCAGGAGGAAGAAAAGACCTGGGAAAGAACATGGGTTCCATTTGGCCCCATGAAGTCCAAGGGCTTGGGGGGGAGTCCTCGTGGAGAAGTGTCCAGGAAACATTAGGTCCAAGTCCCAGTTCTCCATCACCATGTTGCTTGGTCACTGAGGGGAAGGCATTTAACCTCTTTGTGCCTCAGTTTCCCTATGTGTAAACCAGAACACTCACTTTCTACAACACACCTTCTGGAAATAGATTGTGAAAGCCAAATAGGAACATGTAATTCAGGCACTTTGGAAATAAAGCTGCTATATAAATATAAGGGATTTAAACAATATCTGCATTGGGCATTCTAATGTTTCCTATGGCTACAAAATTATTTCAAACGACGAAACCATTTTGTGATAAGTCTGCTCTTTGTGACTTTTAAAATGTGTTTGAAACATATACAAGTCGACAAGTGTGATTTGCTTGCCTTTAACTCTTTTCCCCTTTGGTGCCATCAAGGGGCAGGGCGGCACATCGTAGCGTGTGTGCACTTGAAGGGACCTCAGAGGCCACGTGGTCCACTGCCCTCATTTCACAGATGAGGACACCAGGGCCAGGGAGAGGAAGGGATCCACTAGAAGAACACAGGTGGTAATCAGCAGAGCTAGGATCAGCGTGCAGATCAGCCAACCTTCACAGGCGCCCTCTGAAACCACAGTGGAGCCCTGCTCGGCGGTAACGCCACAGCCAAGGCCACCCACCTCAGCCCACTGGGCCTCCTGTGGCCACTGCTCTTCTAACTGAAGAAAGAGCCATCGGGACCAGGGTTGCCAAGCTCTCTCAAGTTCCAGTGAGTTAGAAATAAATACAGAAGGCCCGTATTAATGAGTGTCTTCATTTCAAGCCCAGACCATTTTCTAGATTTAAATAATGCAAGACTGAATATGGATGGAATGGGTGGCTGGGAGCAGCGGGGGGTGGGGGGGGATGGAGAACTGGGAATATTCAATCAGAGCACTCCGGCCAGGGTAGGGGGAGAAAGGGAACAGGGGGAGCACAGAAGACCAGACAAAGAGGTTGTTACAGGTGGGAAGGGCTGGGGCTGGATGCCAGGAAGACGAGGCTGACCTGGGAGAGGCACAGCCCACAGCCCCCCGCGGTGTGCGCCACAGGACCGCCAGAGGGCACCCGGCAAGGCAGGTGGAGGGACCCTCATCCTCTGGGGCCGGGACTCAACGTGAGGGCGTGGACCCCTCCATCCTCTCAGTGGAGCCCCACGCACATGGGGGCTCCCCACAAGCAAGCCGTAAACCCAGCTCCTGGGAGAGGATTCTCCCAAAATTGACCGCACGTGACATCAGTGTGGGAAGCAGCACATACCACAAGGGCCTCTTGGAGATCCACGTGCACACTTGTATTTCAGGATCTGAGAAGCCCCGCTGTAGACAGACCTGCTTATTAAGTTGGCTCATACGGTGTCTCGAAGCCGCCTGACCACGGAGCCCCTTCCCCACAGACCTGACCCAGCCCTGACACTCCCCCCTCCCCCGTCCTCAGTGGCCTCCTTCCTGAAATGACATTGCGGCATCTGCCTTTTCTGCACTGGCTCTGAGCACTGGGGCTCCAGGGCATTTAATAAGGAGTTACATTGTTTCAACCTGCTTTGTCAAATCATAGGCCAACCTGATGACTCAAAGTGAAAAGTCTGGATTTCTGGTGAGGGTTCAGAGCAGAATTCAGTTTAATTCAGTGCAGCAAGTGCCTCCTGAAGACTAAGTTCTCAGCACTGCGTGGACACACGACAAGTACAAGAGCAGAGCCTCTGACAGACCACAGTCTAGGGGAGGAGACCAGGCTCCAAACCCAAATCAGCAGCTTCGATGTCCGGGGGTGGTTCAAGCAGTAGGTGCAAACGCTGGGCATCCAGGGCAAGCTCTGTAGGCGCTCAGAGAAGACAGAGGAGACAGGAGGCCTTCTTGCGGAGGCCAGAGGTGAGGTTTACGAGGGCCAAGGAGAGAGGGGGACAGTCCACATGTGGAGAGGAACAGTGTGGGGTAGGGAAGCTGGATGGCTCGGTGCGGGTTCCACGTGGGGTGAGCAGACGCAGGGAGCTTGTGCACAGGCATGCGAAGGTGTCCACAAGAGCCTGGACCTGCTGGTGCCTGGAGGTGGTGGAGTCCCTTGGCCTCAGGGACTACAGCCTGACAAGGATACCCGTTCCTTTGGATTACGCCAGAAAGCAACTACGTGTGAATGGAGGAAGAGACCTCCCTCCTCCTCTTGGGAGTCTCTGATTCTAAGGCAGGTTCTAGAAGGAGAATTGCTCAAGTGAAATCACTCACAACACGTTTATAAGAGAAGACAGAGGGGCTTCTCTGGTGACGCAGTGGTTGAGAATCTGCCTGCTAATGCAGGGGACACGGGTTCGAGCCCTGGTCTGGGAGGATCCCACATGCCACGGAGCAACTGGGCCCGTGAGCCACAACTGCCGAGCCTGCGCGTCTGGAGCCTATGCTCCACAACAAGAGAGGCCGCGACAGTGAGAGGCCCGCACGCTGCGATGAAGAGTGGCCCTCGCTCGCCACAAGTGGAGAAAGCCTTCACGCAGAAATGAAGACCCAACACAGCAAAAATAAATTAATTAATTAATAAACTCCTACCCCCAACATCAAAAAAAATTAAAAAAAAAAAAAAAGAGAGAAGACAGAGTGACCCAGTATCCTGGGCCATCCCCTGCAAACAGAACAGTTTCTCAAACCTGCCCCTTGAAGGCAGTCACCTCTGCTTGTTAACAAAATCACACAAGCATCAAGGCTCGGTTTCCTCCCCACAGAGCCTCCGCCCAGAGAGGATCTGGAAGTTTGTCACCGTACAGAGGGGACCAGCTGCTCCCACAGTGAAGGCATTTCAGATGCAACTTGACCGTGAGTCCGGCTGACCACGCCCCACCAGCCCAGGTCACGTGATCCAATGGCCTTTCTCCATCTTCCCTCAGGGGACTGCATCTCCTGGCCCACCCCGCCAGGCTGTATCTCATCTCCCACTTCTTACCACTGAACGCTGGTTCCCTCATTAGTTGGCCTCCTCCCAATCCACAGGCCTTTATTACAGTAACTATGGAGTCAGCCTTCTGACAAGAAGGAAACGAACAATTAGAGGCTTTTGTCTCTGCTGGGCACCCTGGCTGACATCATCCTGCATTCCCCCGTGGACCAGGTTCATGGTTAACCCCCTTCTCTCCCTGCTGCCAGTCAGGAAGTCAGGAAGTCAAGCCAGGATCACACAGACGAACAGAGTAATATGAGGCGCAGCTCCCACGTCCAGAGAGGTCGGGGCTCAGGGCACACTGCAAGGCAGAGGAAGTGTGCCGGACAGCCCAGAGTCTACAGAGAGGCCCGGAGAACCGCTGAGGTCACTGGGGTAGCTCACTACCCATTCTCTGCCAGGCCCGGCTCCACGGCCACCACCTCGCCTGGATTCTAGCACCAGGGAGCAGACTGCCAGGCTGCAGCCAGTGGCCACTGCTGGTCTCTGCTGCCCCGTTCCTACAGCACAACACACCCGGAACCCACCCGACCCAGTGCGAGGCCTGCTTAGTGCTGAGAAGACAGAAGCCAGATGGAAAACCGAATGGGTGTTGGCTGTTGCCATGGCTCCAAAATAATCACCAGATCCTAGAAGATGTCATAAGTACTATTATGGAGTACCTACTGTGTGCTGGGCAGTGAGGGTAGAACAGAATACAGGACAGAGCCTGTCCCTGTCCCGGCCCCTGTCCTCAGGGAGCCTCCACTTTACCAAGGAGGACTGACAGTGGGGCAGCCAGCATGAGGGTGCTCAGTGCTCCCATGGAGAGGGTAGGGGGCTGGGAGACGCTCTAGTAGGGGCCCCTAATCCAGTGTCAAGCACCAGAGACAGCTTCCTGCAGAAAGTGAGGTCTGAGTTAAAATCAGAAAGATGGGCAAAAGTTAGCTATGGAAAGTGGGTGATGGGGTTGATGTGTGAAAAGGCCCCAGACTGGGAAAGAAGATGGCCTGTTAGAGGAACTGCCAGGGCCCAGTGAGGCTAGAATGTAGCAGCTGAGGCCAGAGACGAAGGCACAGAAGCTGTGCTACCCAACCTCCCTTCCCCTGCCTGGCCCACCTCAAAGGCACCCATGGAGAAGCCCCTTGTGGGGCATCCCAGGAGACTGTCATCCAGCTTCTGCTAAAACACTCCCCGTGAGGGAAGTACACTGTGGTCCACTTACGTACAGCTGAAGTTGGTGGAAACTTCTTCCTTAAATTAAGGTTCAGTCTGCATCCCAGGAGACTGTCATCCAGCTTCTGCTAAAACACTCCCCGTGAGGGAAGTACACTGTGGTCCACTTAGGTACAGCTGAAGTTGGTGGAAACTTCTTCCTTAAATTAAGGTTCAGTCTGCATCATGGTGGTGGATGGGAAAGAACACTGGGCTTTGAATTCAGAGAGATGAGATTCATATCCTATCTTAGCCACTGGCCAGCATTATGAGCACATCCAAGTTATAGTAACCTCTCCAAGCTTTTGTTTCCTCATCTGTGAAATGGTGAAATACTATTTATTATAGAGCTGTTGGGAGGATTAAATGAAAGAGTGAGTGTACAGTGCCTCGCCCAGAGCTCCACAAGCATCCAACACCTTTTCTTAGCCACTGGTCCTCCCTCTCCCTCTGAAATATGCAGCATTCATTCGAGGGGATGACCCTTCCTATTTTTTAAGCTTTCTTAAATCCCATCATTCCTAGCTCCTTGGACCATTCCCCATATCACATGGCTTCTAAAGCCTTTACCATGTGGTTGCCTATAGGAGGTGAAGGAAGAGGGTGTCAGAGCCAATTAGAACAGAGCTCAGGATAATTACATCCCTAAATGTCAGCTGCATGAGGGGAGGGTTTGTCTGCCTTGTTCATTGCTCTCTCCCCAGCACCCAGCACAATGCCCAGCACACAGTAAGCACTCAATATATACTTCCTGAGTTAATGATTGAAGTCTGGGCATAAATCTTCTATCAATGCAACCTAAGGTGTTCTGCATTTCAAAAGAATCTGTGTCATTCTCTTGACTCATATCAGGCTAACAGACAATGAGACCCCCAGGACGTTCACACATAAGCTGCTATTACATTGAGCCTCCCTCATCCTGCCCTCCTTTAGTTCATTTTTGAACTAAAGGCAGGATTTTGATTTATCCCGCCTACTTTTTATCTTGTTAGGTTCAGTCCATTGTTCTGGCCTGCCCAGACTCTTTTTTAATCTTCTCTGTCATCCAACATATTAGCTCTCCCATCTAGCTTTCTCCATCTATCAATTTGTTAATCATGTCTCTTATGTCTTCATGTATCTAAGGATAAAATGTCAAAGAAGACAGACACATTGTATGGTTCTTTAGGGAAATGGACAAGCCTCCCATGACCCAGCCCTGGGGACTTCCCAGTTGACACGGGTTCATCAGTCAACACGTCTTGGAGACAACCGTTCAACCAGTGAGGAAGCCGCCATTCAGCCCACATTACTCTATTTTGTTCACAATGACGCTACAAGAGGCATTGTCAAATCCCTGGCCCTAATAAAACCCTTGGTATATCAGTAACTATCATGGTGGGGGGCTACCTAGTGCCATGTCTACTGCAAGCTATCTCATTTAACCCTCACAATAATGCCACAAGGCAGTGTTGTGCAGGGCAGGGTAGTGGCTAAGCAAGCCAGGCTGTCTGGGTTTGAGTCCTGACTCTGCACCTGCTGGCCAGGCAATCTCAGACAGTGGATTAGTCAGGGTGGGTCATCTGCTACAATGAATTACTCCAAAATCTCAATGGCTTAACACCATAAAGGCTAATTTCTTTTTTTAAAAATATTTATTGGGCTTCCCTGGTGGCGCAGTGGTTGAGAGTCCGCCTGCCGATGCAGGGGACACGGGTTTGTGCCCCAGTCTGGGAAGATCCCACATGCCGCGGAGTGGCTGGGCCCATGAGCCATGGCCACTGAGCCTGAGCGTCTGGAGCCTGTGCTCCACAACAGGAGAGGCCACAACAGTGAGAGGCCCGCGTACTGCAAAAAAAAAAAAAAATATTTATTTATTTTGGCTGCGCTGGGTCTTAGTTGCAGCATGCATGTGGGACCCAGTTCCCCGACCAGGGATCGAACCCAGGCCCCCTACATTGGGAGCGTGGAGTCTTAGCCACTGGACCACCAGGGAAGTCCCAAAGGTTTATTTCTTGCTCACATTGCAGTCCAATCCTATAGGTGGCCTTCCATGGGACAGTGTGGGGATCCAGGCTCCTGGCATCTAGTGGCTCCTCCTCAGAGGCCTCCACTGGGTCTTCTCCATTCAGCCAACGAAAGCACAAAGAGAGGGTGGGGAATTCCAAGGCAGGTACAGTTCTGACATATGTCACTCTGCCCAAACTGTAGTCACATGACCAATCTCAATACACAGGAGGCTGGGAAGTATCAAGGAGCATGTTACAGGTGGAAAATGGTCTGTCCCCCTTACTCATCTGTGTCATTGACATTATAATATTCCCTGTAGTAGTCAGGGTTCTTGAGAAACAGAACCAATAGGAGATGATATAGATGGTTAGTTATAGATAGAGACAGAGATGTAGATGATTGATGATAGATAGACAGATAGATAGATAGATAGATAGGTACTTTAAGGAATTGCTCATGTGATTATAGGCAAGTCTTATTCTGCAGGGCTGGCCAGCAAGCTGGAAATTCTGGCCGGAGTTGATGTTGCAGACTTGAGTCCAAGGGCAGTCTGGACGCACAGTCCCTTCCTCTTCAGGGATCTCAGTCTTTTCTCTTAACTGACTGGATGACGCTCACCCATATTATGGAGGGTAATCTGCTTTATGCAAAGTCTACTGATTTAAATGTTCATCTTATCTAAAAAGTACCTTCACAGCAACATCTAGACTGGTGTCTGACCAAACAACTAAGCACCACAGCCTAGCCAAGTCGACACATAAAATGAACCATTACAATGGTATTGGGAGAATTAAATAAGCTAGGCCTGTAAACTACATATAACTTCAGTTAGGCCAGTTCCTGATATGTAATAATAAACACTCAGAAAACACTTGCAATTATTATTGCCCTATTATACAGATGAGGAAATCAGAGCTCATACAAGTAAAGTAACTTGCGGAAGACCATCGCTGCCAGACTCCAGAGCCAGTTTCCCCTTCATTCCTCCCCACAGCTCCTTGGGATTAGCTAGTCATGAGCAGCTGCAGCCTCTGGACAGGGGTGAGGACAGAGGGCAAGTCTGGGGGGCAAGACAGTTGGAGGGGAGGACACACGCAGGCAGGGCGCCCAACATGCGAGCATGCTGCGAGGGCTGGCTCATGAATACATGCAAACTAAGATATAAGTGCACCTGGGGCAAGACAGTGCAGATATGATAGCAGAGACGGAGCTGGTTCCCTGCTGGGGAGGTGCCCGGAGTAACGAAGTTCTTTCCTGTGAACACATATACCTCCAGTTCACTAGTATAAGTCTATGTCAGTGCATGCTGACCTGGCAGGTTCCTAGTGGTGAGGCTGGACCTGCTCACGATGGCCACTCTGCCATGACAGGAGGCTGTCCTTCGAGCACTGATCAAGAGTCAGCGGGTTGGAGGATGGTAAAGGTGAGCCTGAGGCTCCAGGTGCAGTTCCTAGGCCAGTCACAACACAAGCCCACAGACACTCAGCTGGCCAGTGGCCCACAAACACATGTGGGTGATTGTAGGATGAGGACCCAGCAGCACAGTGTGACTGGGGGTACACCAACCTTCTCGGCAAGGCAGCAACCGAACCCCCATCTTGGGGCAGAGTGCCAGAAGCCCGGAAAGCAGAGAACTATGATGGGAGTTGGAGGCTCATGCTGTTCCCTGCTCCCTGCTGAGCTCTTATCCAAGCTAAGCCATTGTCACCACCTCTGGATGCTCCCTCCAGCTGAAATGAGCCCTGGACCACAAATGAAAAGTCTTGGATTCTGGTCATGACACAGGGGAAATCACTGACTCATCTTGAGCCTCAGTTTTTCCCTCTGTAATATGGGTCTAATTTCTACTAGTCCAACCAGCTACACACTACCCAGTTTCAACGTCTTTGAAAATGCTTTGAAACCCATAAAGCACCGTACAAATGTACAGCATTATCACTGGCTTACTAGGAAACAGCTCAAGATAACTTCCATTCAACAGACCTCTCCCTCCATCCCAGCTGGTATAGACCTTGGCAGTGATGCTCACAGATACGGTTTCCACAGTGTTGTCTGCCCGTGGCCATGGCACCCAAGGCTGTGAATGCAGATTGCATCTGGTTCCATCCTGGTCACCAGGCATTTCAGCCAAATGAAAGGAATCTGAAGAGCAAGGCTTCAATTTATGCATACTGTGGTGGGCAAAAGGATGTCCTCCTCCCAAAGACGTCCACATGCTACCAGAACTGGAGAATATGTCACCTCACATGGCAAAAGGGACTTTACAGATGTAATTCAGGTTAAGGCCCTTGGGATGGGGATTGTAACCTAGATCACCCAGGTGGACCCAGTCGAACCATCCAAGCCCTTAAAAGTGGAGAACCTTCCCTGGCTGTGGCCAGAGGGAGATGTGACCACATAATAAGGGTCAGCGAGATGCAGTGACATCAGCTTTGAAGATGGAGGAAGGGGGCCAAGAGGAAAGCAATGGGGGTGGCTCTAGAAGCTGAAGAAAGCAAGGAGGTAGATTCCCCCACCTAGAGCCTCCAGAAAGGAATGCAGCCCTGCCCACACCTTGAACTTAGTCTGCGGAGACCCATGTCAGACTTGTGGCTTAAAACCGTAAGACAATACATGTGTATAGTTTTAAGCCCCTAAGTGTGCAGTAATTTGTTACAGCAGCAATAGGAAACTAGTACACATGCCAAGAGGAAGATGGAAGCAGCAGCTCATGTGGCCTGGAGTAAAGGTCGAGAAGTGAATATTAATGAGAGTCCCAGACAAACCCTTAGCCTGCCTCTGCTGTCCTTCCTCCTTTCTTTAAGTCATCACTATCCAATCTTGAAGAATTCAGGAAGGTGTGGGGGGCAGGGAGCAATGGGAAAGTAGGCTCCAGGTCAGAATTTAGAATTTATATCCTCATCTGGGCTGGACCTACCTTCATGATCTCAATGTGTTTCTGGGTTTTTGTGTGTAAACTCGAAAGGGGACTATGAATGTCTACGAATACATCCATCCTTATTCTAGGAATGGAGAGCCTTCCTTCTTGGCCTCCTCCCTCCTTCCAGCATCCACCCAGGGACAGTCCCACCACCGTGGCCTCTCCCCACTGCTTCCTTCCCAGCCCAGCCAGAGCCAGCAGCCACCCGGCCTCAGCTCTCAGCCATCTCCGGACCGCCATGAACGCCGTCGTTAGGAGCCTTTCATTAGCAGCGGCTTGCACACAGCTGATGTTGATCTGATAGAATCCAATTTAGCATCCACTCTGGGCCCTGCTCCATAAGCATTTGGGTTTAGCATGTAGAGGCAGTTTGATGCTGTCTTGATGGCCTTTTAAGTGGCTGAGAAAATTGCTGGCATGGCAATTTGGTGGCAGGCAGGCTCCTGGCGGGTGGGGCTGGAGGAAGCGGGGAAGGAGCAAAAGACCAAGGGGGCATTTCAGCCCGCGTCTGTAAAAGGCAGCTAAGTGTTTGGGAATCATGCATTTAAAGTGAGGAGAGAACAGACAAAACCACCAGGGTGTCTGAGGGACTCCACTGGGTGAGACTTCACCATGGTGCCTCCTTCTGATGGGCACAGCGCTGCCCTCAAAATCAGTCACAGGGCTTCCCTGGTGGCGCAGTGGTTGAGAGTCCGCCTGCCGATGCAGGGGACACGGGTTCGTGCCCCGGTCCCGGAAGATCCCACATGCTGCAGAGCGGCTGGGCCCGTGAGCCATGGCCGCTGAGCCTGAGCGTCCGGAGCCTGTGCTCCGCAACAGGAGAGGCCACAACAGTGAGAGGCCCATCGCAAAAAAAAAAAAAATCAGTCACAATGCTCATCACCCTGCGCTCACGAAGGCACGTCACCATTCATAGAATGCTCTCCTACGTCATCTCGTTTTTATGTTGCACCCCCAGAGGACTCTCAGGCTGACTCCTGAGGATGCTATTATCCCTGTCCTGCAGACACAAAACCAAGGCTCAGGAGCAGATGCCTGAGATGGGAACGGAGGTGCTGGTGGCCAAGAGAGGGCAGGGTTCAAGATACAGCGGAAATTACTGCAAAAATGCAAGAGTGGGCAGCAGCTTCCTTGACTCCATTCCTTGGTTATCCCAGTGACTCACTGAGTCTCACCTCTCTGACTCAAAGGGGAGCCCTTTCCCCACTTCCTTCCTTAGGGACCACCCGAGGGTGAATGGGAGGTCAGGGGCTGCCGGTTCCTTGAAGAATGGATAAGTTCCTAGAGCGCAGTAGTGTGCTGGTACATGCTTAACCTCTGGCTCTCCAAAGAAAAAAGCCCTGGTTCACACCATCTGCCCTTCCACCTGGTGTCAATACTCGCACCATGCCAATTTCAAGACGTCAGAAAATGCAGACACGGGAAGGGGTGTCCGCCATGGACTCTGTGGGTGTGGATGGGCTCAACCACACCAGTGCTAGTGAGTCGTGATGTTATTCTGAATTTGTGCCCATTTTACAAATGAACACACTGAGGCCCGTTAGTTCTGAAACTAACACCTTGCCCCCCTCATTGGGTCATGGAATGCCAAGGATGCAACGCCTCCCTCATGTGGAAAGTCATGCTGGAAAGTCCAAGAGTCCAGCACAGGCCAGATTCAGGAACTTGACAGACAGGCAGCCCTAGCCTCTTCCGTGTCCATGGCCCACAGGCCATGTTTCAAGCACCTTCTCCCGGGGCAGGGCCAGGTGCAGGGGAGGACGGCGGAGAGTCCTCCCAGCGCAGTCTGATTCTCTTTCAGGACGCTGAATGCCTGGGAAGGCTTTCTCCTTTCCCTTCCACCTGACTTTTCTCTCTCCTCCTAGTTTGAGACCTCAGAAAATCACTGCCTTGGAATCTTCCTCCTGAGGTGCTGTGCGTGTGTCTCAGAGCCAGGCTCTCCTCTCCCCTGATGGGTGCTAGGCGTTTCGCCCCGAGGCCACAGCCAGCTTTAGGGGATGCCGCAGCAGCCCAGGCCCCACGTCACATGCTTGGCCTGCCCCGGATTTCAGCGCCCGCAGCAGTGGAGAGTTCAGGGTGAGCTCAGACTCACCCACACTGACCTGTCCTGCCTCAGGACCACGGTCCAGCTGGCCTCTTTCTGCCCCCAGGGCCTTGATCAGAAGCGGCAGCAGCCTGAAGCCCAGGGGAGTTTATATCCCCGGGGTAACTCTCAACCAATGGGACAGGCTCTGGGGTCAATGCCCCAGCCTCCCAGTCCTCAGGCACACAACTCCGGAGTCTGTAAGGAGCGGCTCAGGGGGCCCCAGCAGCACAGAACACCAGGGCCTCCTTTCTCTCTGCTGCCTCCTGCTTCCGGGGATCACCTTCCAAAAAAACCACTTGCATCCAACTCCTGTCCTAAGCACTGTTTTTTGCAAAGAGAAACACTAACGCTCTGAGGTGGGTACCACTTACACCCCTATTTTGCAGATGAGGAAACTGAGGTTGTGTCTGCCTGACTTGGGCTAGACAAGTTCAAGAGTGATGGTCTACCTATCCAGACTGCCCATAAGGATGGTTGTTCTTGGGGATACAGCTCACGTTCACTGAGACGGCCGGGCCAGCACCATGCCTGCAAGCTGGAACGTCAACTGGCCCAAAAAGAGGCACCTTGGACACAGAGAACAAACACCCCATGGGCAATGGTTCTCTCTGTTTATCCTTGAACTGTTCTCTTTGGAAAGAAAACCTCTCAATGTTTGACCTCATTTTTGTTTTGCTTTTGTGTATATCTATATATGTGTGTGTGTGTGTATATATATATATATATATGTATATATATATATATATATATATATACACATATATATGCATGGATATAAATACATATGTAAATATACGTGTGTATAAATATATTAACAAACATAGGTATATACATATATGTATATATGTGTGTGTGTGTATTATATCTATAATATATATACACACAGTCAAAAGGTTGGAAAGAAATTCACGAAAATCAGTAGTTATTCCTGGATAGTGGCAGATGACATTTCTATTTTGTGTGTGCTTTTCTGTCTTTTCTAATTTTTTCCACAATGAAATATTATGCAAAGAGGCAAAGGCATTTTTTTTTTTAAAAAAACATCAAACCTCTTTGAAGGAATTTACTGTTAACTTGAAACACTGACTGATAGCAGGGCCCCAGGAGGCAGGGTAAACTCCATTTCTAGCAACAAGTTTCGTCACTTCCCAGAAACCCACACAGTGCAGAGGGACGAGGACAGAGAAAACACAAAAGGTAAAAGTGGAGGAAGGGGGGATTTAAAAGTCAGACAAAGTGCCTTCCCTGGGGCACAGAGATGCCCTGGGGCGGGGAAGGGGGCTTAAAGAAGAGATAGGGACCCCACTTACTGTCCGTAGCAGGGTCAGTGTCCACCAGTCGTGCAACATGATGATTTGAGGATAGAAAGGATTTGAATAAGATGTCGAGGAAAGGCTCTGGAGGGAATGGCCAAGATCTTAGCCTTCACACACAACAGTAAATACATTAGACAACATCCATCACCATCCCATTGTGGGGGGATTGCCATTCACCTTGGAATACTGAGAAAAGAAGCATTTGTCACAAGTCGGCCAACTCCCCTTTGCTCATTCTCTCCACAAATTTGGACTGAGCGCCCCTGTTCCCCCCATCACGCTGTAAGCTCCATGAGTTCAGGGACCACAATGGCCTCACTTAGCACCCTCCCCCCACCAGCTGTGAGCACAGGGACTGGTAGACACCCCCAAAATGGACTGAATGACTAAAGAAGTCCAACTACCACCCCACCTCACCCCAGAAGAGACTTTTGGGTTAGATGGAAAGAAAATTAGCCACAGGACCTGAGTTTTTGTCCCTGTCCTTCCAGCAGCCCACCTCATGACCTGTGGGAGGTCGCTATTTACTTTGTGACTCCATTTCCCCCAAATTGGAAGATCTGACCCTAAAAGAAAATCCAGAGATAAATAACACAACCTCTATTATATACTTTTTGTTCCTTAGGATAAAGACCTGGCAGAGTGGAGGGCATGAATCAGTCCTGTCCTCAATCATAGAGACACAGGCAGTGTAAAGGGGTCAGTCATGGGGTCCACGAGGACCCTCCTCAGACTGCAAGGACCAAGGCAGTGGTGCTGGGGGCTGGGAAGATGCTCGGGCTGGGCGTGGAGCTTTCTGCTCTCTTCAATGGCCTCTCCTCTGGGATCCTGGCGTCCTAATGGAGGCTCCATTAGCTAATCTAGTGATTCAATTAGTTCTAAATGCTCCTGGCCTAAGAAGAGGGATGGCAAGGTGGGGATTTGTTGACTCCTATTTGCCGGAAAGGGTTTCCCAAGACAATGAAGCTGCAATTTGAATTCCCAAGTCTCTCACTTCCCTCTCCATTCATGGGCCTAGGGTCAGCAACCCAAATGAGATCATGCAAGTGAAAGCACTCTGTAAACTATTTTTATTACTCATTCCCCCTTGGGAGGAGGGCCCCCGCACTGCCTTCTCCAGCCACCCTCTGTCCCAGAGGTAAGGGGGCTGCCCTGCGACAGAGGGACCAGGAAGTTTTCAAGGGCACGCCCCAGGCCTAACTCTGAGGAACCCCAGGCCGGTGGTTTTTCAGACGTCGCAGAATGGAAATGACATTTAGGTCCTTTGCAGGGAAGATCTATTCCTTCTCTAGTGACGGTCCCGCTCAGTCCTGGGCCACTCTGCTCATATGGGGACTCTGCATGTCTCACGTGGGGACACACTGCCCCTACCATCTTCTCGTCTCCCCAGAGACACATAACCTGGGGACAACCACATCTTAGGTGTCAGTTACTAGGGAGCACAGCTCAGTCCCTGGCAGGAAGGGGCAGAAAAAGGGAAATATGGGAGAAGAGAGGACAGCCCCAAAAAGGACCAAAATGGCACAGAAGTGAGTCTCTACCATCTGGAGGTCCTTTTTCATTCCAGAGGAAGCGCTGCTTTTTCTAAAGTCCAGGAATTGCTACCAACCCCCTGGAAGCTGTTAGAATTGGGAAAGTCACTTTACCTCTTTAATCTCAATTCATCCTGTGTAAAATGGGAGCGTTGGATGGGGATACTGATTCTAACTTTGGCTGCACGTTGGAAGCAGCCTGGGAAGCTTGAAAAAGCTTTGAGCCTTGGCTCCAAACACAAAGACTCTAGTCTCATTGGTCTGGATGTGCAGTCTGGACTTGTGATTACTTTCCTTTCTCTAGGCAGTGGCTTGCTGCTAAACCAGCTCTCGGGAGAAAAAAGTTCTGATTTGTAGTGTTTTCCAATTTTCCAGTGGTGTAAATGCTCTCAGCATGGCCTACTTCAAGCAACCAGTAGCATGACAGCTGGCTCAGCACACCACCGTCTCCGGTGATTCTAAGGTGCCTCTAAAGCGGATCTACTACAGCGGCCCCACGGAGGCAAGACGTTTACAGAGCCAGGCAGCTCCAGGTCCCCAGAGCAGAGGTGGGAGGAAGAGTCTGGTCACAACTCACACAGAGACAGCCCCACCGGCCCGCCTTTCTCCACCAGCTCTGGAGCCCATCCTCTCATCCCATTCTCCCCACCAAAGGCTCTTCACAGGAAGACAAAAGACAAAGAAGGAAAGTTCCAGTGGCTTCCAAATGCTGTCAGAGTCCCTTTCAGGACGAAACTTCTCAGTTGTTCACCTCCTTCTTTTCCATCAGGAAAATGTCCTCAACACTGAAAGCAGTCAGCCAGGTATCTGAGGGGTTAATTTTCAGCACATTCTCCACTTTCACTGACAGTGAGACCTAGGACTGTTTCCCCAGAAGGCCCTCAGAACAACTGTTGGAGCCAAGGCGGGAGGAAGATGGGGAGAAAACAGGGGTGATGGTTAGAAGGAAGACACCTGCTTTTCCTGGCAACGGTGGGGCCCCGGGTGGGTGAGTCAGGGCCACGTCGAGGCCACCCTTCCTCCTTTCCTCTGAGGATGATCACCTTGTAGTCAACTAAACCCAAATGCATTTAAGCACATTCAGGAATTCAACTCTGTACTCAACATTTTGAGAATTTGGCTTTTCAAGTGGAAAATCCTGTCTTTCAAGGCCCTTAACTAATAGGAGAGTCAAGATTCAAGGAAGAAACAGGCTTAGGAACTCTAAGTCATGAGGAAACTAGCATAACAGCAGGGTACAGGCTCTAGATGTGAGTGCTTGTGGAGTTGAGAGTATGTTTTATAAGAATATTTTTTCCAATATCCCACCAATTTCCAAAAAGGGATATAAAAGCCTGTGATCCAGAAAAGGGCAAAGGCCAAGGCAGGCATAAACTGGAAGTCCTCATGGCAGAGAGGCTGGACATGATACATAAAGCCATCTGGCGGTCCCCTGGGTAAGGGCAAGCCCAGGTCTAGTGGACCTATGGGAAGTAAGAAGACACAGCTGTCTCAGCAGTGACAAAATGGCGGATGGTCCTTGGTTTGGGCAGGCCTCCTGGGCAGGGCCATCATGTAGATTTGTCCTGAAAAATGGAAGGGGCTGCATCTATTCAGAGGGGATGCCTTTTCTAATTTGCTCAAAAACATCCAATTGGCCAGCAAGAGCCCCAGAATGGGTTCATTCTGCCAGCACCACAGGGCCAAGCTTTGCCTCACCGGCATTCAGTCTGACCTGCCCGAGGCCTGAGTTCCAGTCCCTGCTCTAATGAACAAGCTGAGTGAGCCTGGACGTGCTGCTCTACTTCTAAGATTCAAGGGAGCCCTAAAGGGAGCAAGGAGCACACACTTGGGTCATAAACAAAAGAATCAATAAACACTTAGCATCTGGGTCTTTGGTCATTGCTGTCTTGGACTTCTCTTAGGTTCAGGCCAATAATTTACATCCTCTAAGCCCACATTGACCTGGTGGTGGTTAGATACCTGGGGGAGTCACTGTGAGGTATAAAATTAGATACGAAGACTTTCTAGGTAGATGGTTCTGAGTTGATTATTTTCCCATGAATTAAAATAGAGTGAACATGTGACATCAGCCCAGTCCCCCAAACCATAGAATTGACTAATATTAAAGCTACAGGGGGGCTTAGACATGATCGGATTATCTAATTTTACAGATGATGAGACCAGGATCTCTGAAGTAAAGTGGCTGGGTGGGTCACACATCTTTTAGAGATGGACCTTCGTCCTGGTGTGTCTGAGGGAGAGGGCCCGGCATGGGCATTCACACCCCCATTCACAGGCTCAGCGCTGTGCCTGAAAGGATACAACGGGAAGAAAAGGCTGAATTACAAAAGAAATATAGAAACAGACAGTGATGCTGATGCAATTCAGTGGCAGGTTGCAGGTGGGGAGAGGAAAAAATAGATTTTAGAATTAGGAGAGGGCCAGATCAGTCAAGGGTGAAGAGAGAATTCTGAATGAAAGACGAACGGGGCACAGAACCACGGAGGAAGATGAAATAAGTGAAGTATGAAATCAACCCTCCTTGGGCTGTACACTGCCGGGCAGCCTTGAAACATGCCTGCCACTTGCAGGTGGAGGAGAGGTAA
Organism: Mesoplodon bidens; assembly: GCF_964165515.1. NCBI lineage: Eukaryota > Metazoa > Chordata > Mammalia > Artiodactyla > Ziphiidae > Mesoplodon > Mesoplodon bidens. The sequence goes on from NC_138166.1 coordinate 86,865,008, forward strand.
GGTTGGCGGTGAGTTGGGTGGCATGGGGATGGTGTCCTGTGTGTGGCCAGCATGCAGCAGAGGGTCTGCAGGGGATGAGGGCTTTCTGGAAGGAGTGGGGCTCCTGGGGACTAAGGGGTGAAACTCAGCTAAGTGCACGAGCCACAGTCTCGTCTCCACCAGCCAGGATGGGACAGTGTCGGCCCTTCTTCATTCTCCGCTGAGCCTCGTTCAGCCACACCCCGTTTCCTTCCTCTGACATAATTCTTGCCTCCCTGAGTCCTGGGTTTGAGGGCCAGATCAAGAAACAAGGGCAGGGCTTCCCTGGTGGCGCAGTGGTTGAGAGTCCACCTGCCGATGCAGGGGACGCGGGTTTGTGCCCCGGTCCAGGAAGGTCCCACATGCTGTGGAGCGGCTGAGCCCGTGAGCCATGGCCGCTGAGCCTGCGCGTCCAGAGCCTGTGCTCCGCAGCGGGAGAGGCCACGGCAGTGAGAGGCCTGCGTACCGAAAAAAAAAAAAAAAAGAAAGAAACAAGGGCAAAAGCCACCTCCTCCCCAACTGTGTTTTTTTTTTTTCCAAGTCACATTTTTAACCATTTTAAAAATTTTATTTATTTATTTATTATTTTTGGCTGCGTTGAGTCTTAGTTGCAGCACGCGGGATCTTCACTGTGGCGTGTGGGCCTCTCTCTAGTTGTGGTGTGCGGGTTTTCTCTCTCTGGTTGTGGCGTGTGGGCTCCAGAGTACGTGCGCTTTGTAGTTTGTGGCACTCACGCTCTCTAGTTGAGATGCCCGGGCTCAGTAGTTGTGGCTCTCAGGCTTAGTTGCCCTGCAGCATGCGGGATCTTAGTTCCCTGACCAGGGATCAAACCCGCGTCCCCTGCATTGGAAGGCAGATTCTTTACCACTGGAACACTGGGGAAGTCCTCCCAACTGTGTTCTGATTCCACACAGAGGTGTGGTCACATCACCCTGGCCTGAGGATCCAATGCCTTGGAGTGAGGTCCTGGTGATTGTTCAGTAGTGCAAACCTCCCTCCTCACCCCTCCCAGCCCCTGCACTCCCTAGGCCTGAGAACAGACCCTCCTTTAGGCTGAATCTTACTCCGAGGAAGCAGGATGCACCGCAGTGGGAGTCAAGGTGTCCACTTTGGGGCAGACACTTTCCAGAAAGTGAAAATCTCACCCAGTCCTGCAACCCGGATGGGGGACTCCTGACCCATGAAGGGCTCCCTCAAGCCACACAGCCACACACAGCTTCGCCGTTAGAAGAAAGGTACAGACTTGATGAAACAAGCATTACAGCCCAGGAAGCCTGACACACAAAACCAGCTGGGCCTCGCTCGATGGATCACATCCCTCTTCTGACTGCGGGGCTGAGGCTCAGAGACACAGAGAGCTCCGGGGATGCGGCAACGGCACACAGCAAACCTGAGGATGCACTGGGCCCTGTCAGTGCTCTCCAAGTCAGCACGCCAGCCCCCAGGAAGAGGCTTAGCGAACCTCTAAAAGGGGAGAGCCGGGGGGCTGACAGGCTTCTGATTTGTCAAACTGAAGGAAAAGGAGGAGGTCAGGGGATCATTACCTCCGTGGATGGAGAGCCAGGCCTGGCCTCCTGCAGAAAGCAGACAAATGAACACAAACACCCACACGCTCCCTTCAGCACTTCTTCCCCGAGTCCCAGAGAAGAGAAGCGAGCGGGGCTCTGTGAGTGAGTGGAGATAACAGCAAATGCACAGTCATGAGAATCACCAGGAGCAAGCTAACAAGGCAGATGCCTGGGCTCACCCCTACCCCCAGCCAATTTTGGATGGGGAGGTCTAGGTCCAGCAAACCCCCGTCCCATCATCTCTGATGAGGCTGGTCCCTCACTGTGAAGCACCCTGGCAGAAGTATTATTTAAGGGAATCTCGAAGGCAAACTTGTTGGAAAGGAAGAGGAAGCTATGAGATAAAATGTAATCATTTCTCTCAGCGCCTGCATTATTTCATTTTAATAATAATGATGCTTCCGTTTCCAAGCCACTGTGCAACTGATCTGACTTGATCTTCCCAGGGATTTCGTCCAAATGGATGCTAATCATCATCGTGGTCCTTCAAAGAGGAAACTGAGGCTCTGAAAGAAGTTAAGTGGTTGTCTGGGGCCACATATTTAGCTAAACGGCAGCGGGACTCAAAACCAAGACCAACCCAACTCTCTTCTGACTTCACTTGGGCCCCCCATGATGGCCAAGTGGGCACTCAGACACAGATGGAGGCAAAGTTATGAAAGACAGTATCCCGTTTGTTCTCAGAGGCCACAACCAGCATCATCCCTGACACCCCTTGGGCATGAGGTGCTGTCCCTCCAGGCACGCTAAGTTGCCCCTGCCCTGTAGCTTCTGCCTTGACACCATGCCACCCTGCCCGCCCCCCTCTAGAGGACCCAGGTTAGTGTCAAGAGTCACCAAGGGGTGTGGGGGAAGGGAAGAGTTGCATATGAAAGGAGCATCTACGTTTAAAGCTGTGACAAAGCGGGAGAATGGCATGGACATATATACACTACCAAACGTAAGGTAGATAGCTAGTGGGAAGCAGCCACATAGCACAGGGAGATCAGATCTGTGCTTTGTGACTGCCTGGAGGGGTGGGATAGGGAGGGTGGGAGGGAGGGAGACACAAGAGGGAAGGGATATGGGAACATATGTATATGTATAACTGATTCACTTTGTTATAAAGCAGAGACTAATACACCATTGTGAAGCAATTATACTCCAATAAAGTTGTAAAAAAAAAACCCCAAAAAAAACAACAACAACAAAAATAAATGCATCTCGATGCAACTTAATCCCTGTGTGAACCTGACCATGGATTTAACCTCTTCCAGCCTCCCTTTCTCCATCAGCTCAATGCAGATTATAACATAGACCCCTCAGGTTTATTCCGAAGGGTAAATGTGACAGTGAAAACCCTACACACAGAGGTAAGCATTACATCCCTTCCCTCCTCTTAATTCTTCCAAAGAGACACAATGGAGGATGTCTTGGTGTTTCCCTAAAGCAGGGACTGCTGTTGCCCGACAGGACAGAGCAGGGAGCCGCTGTGCTGGATGCTGCTGACTCCCAAAGGGGCCTCCAGATCAGGAAAGCTTCCTCCCCACTTACCCCCGACTCCTGCCTCCCCCCAACAGCCAACAGGGTAATTGGGATTCTGTGCCACGAGGTGCTGGCTCAGAAGAGGCCCCATATATAAAAATTATTCTTGATGGCTTGGATGGAGTTTGCACTGTCCAGGCCAAAATGAAATATGAAAACTGGGCACTGGAGGGTGACTGGGTGATGCCGGGGAGCAGTGATTGAATACAGCCCATGAGTTACATTCAATACTTATTGACGTTTAGGGGTGAGGATATGTGCCAACGGGTTATTCCTCCTCAGGTCGTCCAGGTACTGTCTCTCGCGTCACCTTACGTGCTGCCCTTTTTCTCTGCCCACTCTCTCCCTCTCCAGGACTGGGACAAGCTTGAAGCTTCCTGATGAAAAAGAATCTCCTTATGGGGCTTCCCTGGTGGCGCAGTGGTTGAGAGTCCGCCTGCCGATGCAGGGGACACAGGTTCGTGCCCCAGTCCGGGAGGATCCCACATGCTGCGGAGCAGCTGGGCCCGTGAGCCATGGCCGCTGAGCCTGCGCGTCCAGAGCCTGTGCTCCGCAGCAGGAGAGGCCACACCAGTGAGAGGCCGGCGTACCAGATAAAAAAAAAAAAAAAAAGAATCTCCTTATAGCTATTGGTCCTGGTCAGAGGGATCCTCCTGAACGAGAACATGTTGCCGGGAAAGGGTGGACGCTGGAATGGGGCTTAGGTGGGGAGGCAGGAGATCTGGGTCTCCCTGCCCATCCCCGGCCTGGCTCTGGGACCCCAGGCAAGCCATTGAGCCTGAGACCTCAGTTTTTCTCATCTACAAAATAAGAACACTGACTATTGGTTTCAGTGAAGTCCCAGAAATTCACAGGTAAAAGTTTCTCAATTCAGCTGATGGAGCAAAAGTTTCCTGAGACACCTGGAAAAACGAACTGGTCCCACAATGGTTAATTTGGTGGCTCTGAAAAGAGGCAAGCATAATGACAGGGGCAAGGCCTAGTAGGAGTTTCCAAAAGGGAGCCCCTTTTTTACCCAGGGCACTGTGGAAATGTTCAAAAGAAAAGGCACTCTTTGCCATCCCTGCCCAGTGACAGATCAGAGGTGAAGATCATGAATTTTTGGAGGCTTTGTTTGTTCAAAAATGAGAAGCCTTTTGCCTAATGAAGAACTCTTAATAGGTGTTGTTTTTCCTAAATTATCATATTAACCATGGATAATTAACAAGCGTATCCTTAATGCCGCAGGATACTGACAAACCCACTGCATGCGTCTCTGCCTATAAATCATCCAGCCATCCTTCAAGGCAGCTGTTTAATTACTCCCGCTTTTGGGGGGAGCAATGTTGAGGCTCTCTCTAAATTTGGTTGCTAGTGAAAACAAAGCCAGCAACATCTCAGCTCTTTATCATCATTGTACCATCTTAAGATGTTGCTGCCAGCCCTTTTTCAAATGGCAAAAAACTGGGAACCACCCAAATGTCCAGTGATAGGGGAATAGCTTGGCTAAACAAATTAAAGGGTATCAATTTAATGGGGTGTCATACAGCTACCAAGATCCAAGACTGAAACTATGTCAATACACAGAAAACATGCATTTTAAATCATGTGAAGTGGGAAAGCAACATAAAACACTCTGTACACAGTGATTACAACTATATAAAAAGGTATATAATTATCGACAAATCATGGATGAGAACTGAGAGGGATATAAGCGGTGTGTTTAATGTTTGTTTTCTACCCTGAAGTGGATTAAGATCATTTTTAAAAAACAAATAAAGCACTGCTGGTGGAAGTTAGCCCGGGCTGTTCCAACTCTAGCCAGTCCTGCTGTGGTTCCTGTCACCTGGGAAAAGAGTGGCTCAGCCCTGATCATCCCCGCCCACACCCACAATGCGGGCCCCCGTCTCTGAAATGTGCCAGATCTTTGCAGCATCCATGATGTCTGACTGGCATTCTCAGGGTAGAAATCAGCTGAATGTGTTTTTCATGCCTCATTGTTCATGAAGCCACAGACTAGAAGGAACCAGGCTCTCAGCAGTAACATCTAGTGTACCCTCTTTTGCCAGAACCCTTCTCAGGAGCTCAGCTGTGGGTTCGAAACACTCAGCTCTGAAGCCCAGCAGAGGCCTCGGCCTGAGGTCTAGCTCCGAGTGGCATGGAGAAGTGGGGAGCAAGGGGGGAAAGAGGGGCAGCCGGTGCTGGCCCCCCCAAAACACCCAGCAAAGCATGAGCTGCCATGGCTTGGAGGGCAGGGGAGTCCTTGCTCAGCCTCTGAATCTGGTGGAGTCCTTCCTTCCCAAAGTTTACAGGAACCAAGTCTGTCCTTTAAAAGTACCATTCACTGGGACTTGGGGTTCTTTTCCCCCCACTATCCTGGGGTGGCAGGAAGTCACACTTTGGTTAAAATCTGGGCACTGGGAGGCAGAGGATCAGCCAGTCGGCCAGCTTTGCCTCTCGGCTGGTTCTTTCTCCACAGCCATGCGCCGCCTTTTTGGATAGCCGGGTCAGGCCACCGAAACGCACAAGGGGAAAAGAAAGAGAGATAGAACCCAACCCAGGTGTCCCGGTCCCCAAGCTGTGGTGCTCTGGTCCCCTCTTCCTGCAGCGCCTAATTGTACAGGGAGGAAGGAAGCTCAACCACCGGCCCAGCAAGGCCTGGACTGATGCTTGGCATGTCGCCGGCACACGTGCCCCATGCAGGGCAGATGGAGAGGTGGAGAACGGCACCTTCTCCCTCCCACCACCCCTGGTGCTCGGGAGAGGTCTGAGTCTCATCTCCCACTCACATCTGCTTGCAGTCCATTATTTCACTGGCCCTAGGCACTGCTTGCCACCTCCTACTTCTAGCTTTGAAATGTTATTTCTGGTTCTCATTAACATATTTAAGCAGAGTTGGGGATGGAGTCCTGAAGTGACCTGAATCACTGCGTTGTGTTCACTTCTGTCCCTTATGGTGCCTGCAGGAAGCATTTTAAACCAAAGCACTGTGATGAGCTCCTCCAACTGGGCATACCCATAAGCCCAGTTACACAGAGGAAGGCCCGTCATGATCTCACACTGCCTGAGTCTGAACAGTGACGCTGACAGGAGAGGACAGTGGGAAACCAGGTCGCTGGACACTCCCTTTGAGTAGGAACTGAAGCTGTGAAAAATAAAGGCATGCTCGCAGCACCCGTGTGATACGGGAACATTCGTATCCTCATCTTACAGATGAAGCAACAGGTGCTCAGAGAAGTCAAATAACTTTTCCAAGGTCACACAGCTGGTAGGTAATGAAGCCAGGATGTGAAGTCAGGTGGACTCCAGACCCCAAGCTCTCACAGAGGAATGCATTCTGCCATATTGATGACCGTATGGGAAGGAGTAAAGGGTGAAGGAAGGACATGTAAGAAGGAACAATTTAAATAAATTCAAACACCAGTTGGGGAATACTGAAGCATCAAAACATTAAAACTCCCCTGAGCAGAGAATCTAGGAAATTATTTTCTAATATCTTTTGCTCTGTTTCTGTGTCCATAAAACAAGCTTCTGAGTTACCGTTTGGTTTTCGGAAAGGACCTATTTACTAGGGAAGATGTGCCCAGAGAAAATCACCCAGCAGGTTCTCAGGCCAGGATCGTTTATCCACTTCATTTCCTGGCTGGCAATGCAGCCTCCTGGGGCTTTGTGGGGAGCAAGGCCTGTACCCCGCTTCTGACCACCTCAGGCAGAACCAGGTAACCAAAAGGGCATCTGCCCAACAGAACAGGCACCAGGACTCGCCAAGGTGCAGGTGGGCATGCAGCCAGCTCACAGGGGGCAGAGATGGGGTGAGTTAGCATTGTGTGCGGGATGGAGGCTCGGGAGGACGGGAGGCTGTTCCCCTCTTCACAGGGTCTTCACCTTCACCTTCTTCTATCTGCCTCCTTGTCTCCAACTTAACCTACATCTTCACTTGAAACTCCATCCAGAACTTATCTTACATCATCCCCATGGTTCACCTCCAGCCAGAGAACTGCCAGGTCACTCCTTCCCACCATACAAACAGTCCCCCAATTCCGTCCCCAAGGGAGCCGTGCAAAGGAATGTGATGTGGACGACATGAAGGACGATGCGTGTCTATAGTTACCAACAAGAAGTAGTTCTACACATGAAAAATAGGATGCAAAAGAGAGAGAAGAGAGAAAACGAAAAGAAAGCATGTTCAGCATAATGGTATCCCACTTGTGTAAAACTTCTTAGACGTGAATATATGCCCAGAAGGAGGTCTGGAACTGTGGTTGCCTGGGGAGGGGGCATAGGGATTTCAGAGTGATTTTTCTTTCTTCTTATACTTCTCTGCATCATTTGAATTTCTATAATGAACATGTATTACTTCTCTAAACAGAAAACATATAAGAAGCCATACGTTTAAACTAAAACCTCCCTTCCTTGACATAGCCTTCCCAGACTGGCCCAGGGACGACAAACAACTTGCAAAGATTTCTGGGAAACAAGTATTTCCCATTCCACGGAGGCTATTTCTCTTACACTCCCCTCCCACACAATATTTTTCACTCTTGTAAATCTAAGTGGGTCAAGGCCAGCTGGGAGGAGAACTGCCTCTCCCTGGACCAGCCTGCACTGCTTCTCCAGGGGCTCCCTGGGGCTGGCCTTATTTAGAGTTGCTTGAATCCGATGTGCAGACTTTCGTCAGGCTGCTAACTGACTCAAAGGAGGAAAATAACATAGATGTGTTTTCTAGAAGTTTGTCAATTTTAATTAAGCTACTAGCATATATTTTAATTCCCCTCCCTCTTAGCAGCCTCACGAATGCTCATAGGCCCTGTTCTTCCCTATCAGCTCTACAGAAGAAAGGCAATAATCTTCTTAACCTGTCCCCGCTATGCCCTAACAATGACATTTCTCTTCACCAAAGCTGAGCCTCACCAGAGCTCTGAGCTCTTGTCTCTCTTCCCTGGGGTCTGTGTCTCTGAACTGGACTCCTCAAAAGGTACATACTTATATCTCTGTACCTATTGGTCACTTCAGATTTCCTCACTCAAAAGCCCTCCATTCTGGCACATGGTTCCTCTGCCTTCCACTCAACTCTCAAAAGGATATAACAATCAGAGATATCCTCAGGTAAAAGTAAGAGCAAACTTGACCTAGAATGGTTTAAACAAATGGGGTTTTATTTTTCCCCAACAACAAAAAGTCTGAAGGTGGGTAGCTGATGACATTGACTCAGCTGCTTAGTGATGTCAGAGCAAGTGGTCTCTGTAATTCTATTGACTGTTGCTTTCATGGGCCCAAAATGGCTGCCCCAGCTCCAGACTTCACATCTGTAAGTTGAGGCAGGAAGATGGGGAACTGGGGCGCTCAACCATGCCATTGCTTTTATTAGGAAAGGAGATTTCCCAGAACACTCAAAGTAGACTACCATTTATGTCTTATAGGCCACATTGTATCATATGGCCATTCCTGGATGCAAGGGTGATTGAGAAAGCAAATATTTCGCTTCTCCAGTCTCAAAGTAGCATACTGGGAAGATGCATAGGGTTAGTAAATCAGCAATCTCTGTCACAGAGACCAAACCCCATCCCTTGAGAAGCTTAGCAAACAGAATAACAATTGCAAACTTTTACTGAGCACTTATCCTGCCCCAAGCCCTCTGCTAAGTACTTCCTTTACATCTGCCGTCTCGAGAAATCCTCCTAACAGCTCCGTGATGCAAGTGTTACTCGAATCTCCATTTTATAGATGAGAAACCTATGGTTTACGAAGGCTGGGAAACTGGCCCAAGGTCACCCAGTCTGTAAGTGTTAGAGCCAGGATTTAAATCCCGCTTAGCCAGGGGTCAAAAAACTCATTCTGCAAAAGGGCCAGATAATAAATATTTTAGGGTTTGTGGGTCATATAGTCTCTGTGGCTACTACTTAACTCTGCTATTATAGTGCAAAAACAGCTGCAGCCAGTATGTAGATAAACCCTCTGTGTTCCAATTAAACTTTATTTATGGACACTAAAATTTGACTTTTATATCATTTTCACCTGTCACAAAATATTATTCTTCTTTTGACTTTTTTCCTGACTCTTTAAGAAAGAGTCAGGGGCCGTGCAACAACAGGCCTCAAGTCAGATTTGGCCCGTGGGCCCGTAGCCTGCCAATTCCTGCTGTTAGCCAGTGCTGCAAACATTTTCGATTCTAAGTGTATGGAGGTTTTAATGCGCCTGCTCGATCCTGCCCTCTGCTTGCCACACGCTCCTGCTCTGGCTTAGAACTTGACATTCTACTGCCTTCTGCCCTTGCACCCTTGTGTCTGGATCTATGAGGGCAACAAAACAGGCATCGTCCCTCCACCACGTTTCACCAGAGCCTCAGTATATGCCCTTGGCTGTTGGTGCTGACACGGTGGTGACTTTTATCACAAGAGAGCATTGGCACTGCCAGAAACCTGTCCTGCCAGACTTAGGGTAAGACCCAGAGCAATGATGGGGTGGTTGGTTTTGTCCTTTTTGAGAGCTTTGGGTGATATTTCTCTCCCCCTAACAGAAGGTACTTCACAAGCTCTCAGGAAAGAAAAAAAAAAACAGGAATAAAAGCCCAGATTGCTTTTCTTTGATTGTCTAAGTAATATTAGATCTCTTTTTTTAACTGGATACTTAAGGACGTGTAGAGGGAAAGAGGAGAACAGTGTGGGATCTAATCGCTCTGGTTCCTCCTGCCTCTCAGGCACCGACGCCCTGTGCACACGGCCTGCCTATATCACCTCGCAGAAGCACCTGGGAATTTCCTCTGGGTTTTATAGTTACACCTCCAAAGATGGTGCATTTGTCCACAAAAGCTGCAGCTGCTTTGAACTGCGCAGCAAATGTTTCCCTTCTCTCTGGCTCCTCTGCCAATGGCAGCGATGGGCCTGCTCACTGAAGACTTCCAGAAGATTCCAATGGCCAAGAAGATCGTAAATGCTGGGAACAGTTTCCCTGGATGTAGGTGCCTCCTCCTCTCCTACCTCTAAAGGCATTGGTAATTCCCTTGGCACTGTTAAAGAAGGAATTATCCAAGACACTTGTTAAAGAAGTGAAGGCCAACTATCAAGATACGATATGTGTAGGGTCCGCTGCAATGGGGTTTTGCAGGATGGGGAGAGATTGGGCTCAATTCCCAATCAACAAGGAAAAGTGGGAATTTATAGCCAAGAAGCAGAGGGGGTCAGTGAACGGACAATTACTAAGAGGAAACATCGGGGTGAGGGGGAAATTCTGACTAGACTGACCTAACAGGATTCTTGCTGAGGGCAGGCCAGGTGATCTGACATCCCCTGGGGGATGGTAGAGGATGAGGAACCTGATGAGATTTTTGTGGTGATCAGATATCAAGGGAGGGGTGGGTTCTGGCTAAATGGACTTATCAGGATTCTTCCTAAAATTGAACAATGCAGAGACAAACACAGAAGCTCAAAAGTTGGGGCCTAGTTGAGAAGAGAGTTCAGAGGAGCCTGATTAGAGCTTGTCCAGGGAGAAATTCTGTCAGGGTGATTCCCAGAATAGTGTTGTGTTTTTGTTTGTTTGTTTGCTTTTTCTTTTTTTAAATAAATTTATTTATTTATTTATTTATTTATTTATGTTTGGCTGCGTTGGGTCTTCATTGCTGTGCGCAGGCTTTCTCTAGTTGTGGCTAGTTGGGGCTACTCTTCGTTGTGGTGCGCAGGCTTCTCATTGCGGTGGCTTCTCTTGTTGCCGAGCATGGGCTCTAGGCATGGGGGCTTCAGTAGTTGTGGCACACAGGCTCAGTAGTTGTGGCACACAGGCTCAGTAGTTGTAGCTCGAGGGCTCTAGAGCGTAGGCTCAGTAGTTGTGGCACATGGGCTTAGCTGTTCCATGGCATGTGGGATCTTCCCAGACCAGGAATCAAACCCATGTCCCCTGCATTGGCAGGCGGATTCTTAACCACTGGACCACCAGGGAAGTTCCAGCGTTTTGGTTTTTTAAAAATATTTAACACCCACCTTGAGCAGTCAGTGACCATTTTAAGGCTCCCCTGAGAGATTCTGTGCAGTGTTTAACCTCCTCTGTAAAAATGATGGTGATCAGATCTGCTCCACAGGACGACTGTGAGGAATAAATGAGTCTATGCCTGTGACGGCATCTGATACAGCCAGAGCACCGAGCAGGTGCGCCATCAGTGGACACTCCTTCCGGCTCTAACGCTTGCGACTGGGTAATCAAGATAACTCTTGAGACTCTGCATCCGATGCCCCGACGAGCACTTTAGATTGGTTCCTGTCCATGGCCCCCTGCCCTCCAGCCATGAGAGGGGCTGGGCGAGAGTGCAGACCAACCAGTGTCATCAGGCCCTCAACAAGATAAAGAGCTCAGCGAGTGTAGACGGCCCATTGACGGTCACCTTGGCTGTGACGGGGAAAATGGCAGCTTCAGTCAAAGGCTTTGGGGAACGCTGGTTAACTGGCCCTGCGTTCATGATTGGCTCCAACTTAGCTCATATCCCTACCTGAGGGGGCAGGTCTCCTCTAAAAAAAAAAAGAGCAAAGACTTCAGGGGTCCTGACCCCCTTTGCAGAAGGTGTTGGTCTCAGGCCTGGAGGCTGCTCTGTAGCAGAGTTATGAATAGGAGGAAAATGGAAATGAGAGAGTTGAAGAGGGCAAACCAAGGAATCTACCACTTCCTCTGGGCAGACAGAGTCTTGCGGTTGAGGAAGAGCATGAATCACCAAGTGCGTTTCTTAGATCTCAGCCCTCCCCAGCCACGTCTCACCCACATTCTCAGGAGGCGTGAGCACTTGCCGAGCTTCAGATGGCACCTGTGCTCCCTGAAGTGGGCCAAGCCCAGCTCCACAGCTCTGAAGAGCAGCTCTAGACAGATTCCCCAAAAAAGGCTACGCCCCCTCGGCCTCAGAGACAAGAAAGGGCAGGGACAGATTTATCTGGAAGCCTAGACAACTTGGGTGTCATTGCTCATTCATTCCAGCCAGACTGCGGGTGGGTGGGGCTGTCTGCCCGGCAGGGGAACCCAGTTTCCAGTGCCCTGTGGTCTGTGGGGCGTGCTCATTCTTTGGGGTGATCAGATTCCTTCTCACAAAGGACACAGCCTCACAACAAGCCAGGGCAGAGGTAAACAGGGCAGATGTCCTTGTCTCCACTCTCCCTAAGGCCTTGGCTGTGAATGAATGCTGGCCTTTGACAGGAGTTTCCAGCCTCCACGTTTAACCCCTCCGTGCCCAGCTCTGGGCTCCCACACGCTTCCTGCTATCCCAACGGCTGTGCGGTGCTAAAGCTTCTTTAAGAGCACCCAGGTGTTTGTGTGTGTGTGTGTGTGTGTGTGCTCACGCGTGTGCACACACGCGTGCATGTGAGGGGAGAGGGGTAAGAACAAGTCAAACTAGGTGTTTATGACTCTTCTGAGTGTTAAAATGACCCAGTGTTTATCACTCCCTGAAAGCGGCTTCCTCACAAACATTAGCAGAGTCTAAAAGAAGCTTTGGGGTTGCTGTGGATTGAATTGTGTCCCTCCAAAATTCACAGGTAGAAGTCTTTGCCTCCAGCCCCTCAGAACATGACCTTATTAGGAAGTAGGGTGGTTGGAGATGTCATTAGTTAAGGAAAGTTCATGCAGGAGGAGGGTGGGCCCTAAACCCAGTGACTGGTGGAATCATAAAAATGAATGCCTTGTGAAGAGACAGAGACATGCAGGAGAGGACAGGTGCAGAGACACGGGAAGAAGACAATCATCTACAAGCTGACGAACGTCTGAGGCTACCAGAACCTAGGAGAGAGGCCTGGAACAGATCCTTCCCCAGCGCCTACAGAGAGAACACAGCCCTGCTGACAGCTTAATTTTGGACTGCCTCCGGAACTGCAAGACAACATATTTCACTTGTTCTAAGTCACCCAGTTTGTGGGACTTTGCTACAGCAGCCCTAAGAAATGAACACACAGGTCAGTAGATAAAGGCGGCCGTGGGCAGTACGATGGGACAGAATGGCCTCCCCTGGGCAGCCCTGGGACACGGGGATGATGCTTCACGGCGTCAGGCTCAAGTGTTAAAGTCATTCCTATGTTAGCCCAGGAGGCCCTTGGCATTCAAGGGCTCAGCATTCATGGTTTTAACTATTCATGAATGATCCCATAGTTTATGACACATGATGAGTCATGAGTCATGCTGCCAAGGCACAGACCTGAATCATGCACTCTGGGCCTGGTGCACAGACAGGGCACTCGGCTGGGGGCTTTGTTCTCCTCCGCTTGTCATCTGCAGGCAGGACCACGTGGGAGGTGATGATGCCTGTGGGGCTTTGTGGGAATCTGGGTCTCAAAAGAAAGGCAGCAGTGAGCATGGGGGAGGAGAGAGAGGACGTCTAAGCATGTGATAGTCCAGGCCAGAAGGTAGCTTTATAAATGACCTGAGTCCACTATTTCTGGAATCATCATGGATCTGAAAGAGGCACTAGACTTTTCCAATTATACTTTGTTACCTTGTGAGGGTAGGAATTCTATGACTTAGTGTCATTCTCAAATTTAGTAATTCCCTACGGTGTGAGGCCATATCCTTTAAGAATGTCAAGGGTCTAGCATATAGCAACAAGACTCCACTGTATTTTCCAAACCTCCCTTTTCCTTCAGGTACCAGGCTCTCTGCAGACTACAACTGCTGCTATATCCTTAAAGTAAAGGTCACCTGTATGGTATAATTTGGAGAGTGTCTGAAGCGTCTTGCACTAAATCACCCAATCCTGAGGGCCTTCCCTGCCACAGCATACACCTGAGGCCTGAAATCCTACCATTATGTGACTCATTCTTTGGGTGAGGGCATTGCCTCAACTTTAAAAAGCACCCATAGCTGGGAGAGGGCAACCTTAAATTACTGATAATCACATACTCCTCAGTATGAATGGGTTTAGCAGTGGCTTTTATTTTTATTATTATTATTATTATTTGTGGTACGCGGGCCTCTCACTGTTGTGGCCTCTCCCGCTGCGGAGCACAGGCTCCGGACGCGCAGGCTCAGTGGCCATGGCTCACGGGCCCAGCCGCTCCGCGGCATGTGGGATCTTCCCAGACCGGGGCACGAACCCGTGTCCCCTGCATCGGCAGGCAGACTCTCAACCACTGTGCCACCAGGGAAGCCCTAGCAGTGTCTTTTAAAGTAGGCTGACCACAGCTGTTGAGAGAGGAGTTGGGAAGAACACATAACCTTGGCATCCTGGCAGAAGGGTACCAGGGAGTCTTCTAGACATTGCCAAGGTCAGCCCTGGTGGTACCCTCGTGAGTAAGGACAGGAGGAACAAAGGCTCGGATGCCAACTGGAAGTCGGATCCTCTCCGTGAAACTGATGTAGTGCAAAGAACATCAGAAGAAGCAACTTCTCCAGTGACATCCAATCATTAGAGCCGTGAGTTTGGTTTTCTCTTTCTTTCTTTTTCAAATAAACACTTACTGCCACACATATTACGTGTAATGTAATCATCCATTGTGGAGAAAAAAACCAAAAAACAAAACATCAGCTATCTGTAAGTCTTGACTTCCCAGAAAAAGCTCGTGTGTAATGACAGGTTTCTAGAGTTCTTACTTCGATGCCCCTTGTTTTCCTCTTCTTTTAGAGTCCCTTCCTTCCCTACCATCTCTGGAAAGCTTTTAAGATAACTCTAAAGTAAGGAAGGGCCATTGCACTGTTTGGTAAGCAGACAGCCACATCGCTCTTTCCCAAGACAGATACAAAGACTGTTTTTAAAACATTCTTGGGTTTGTGAAAATAAGATGGATTAAGTTCAACACAAAATAGACAGCCAGGGTGTACAATGTGAACAATGCCGCTGAGCTGGCTGGTCCAGCACAGCGGAGGCAGCGTACCCTCAGATTCAGGGGTTCTTGTCTGTCTGCATATTCAAAGAGGTTTTCTTTCATTACGCCTTTGTGATTGACTCCAGAAACTACACCCTCTTCCAGAATCACCATCAAAACACTGTAGACTCGGGGCTTCCCTGATGGCGCAGTGGTTGAGAGTCCGCCTGCCGACGCAGGGGACACGGGTTCGTGCCCCGGTCCGGGAAGATCCCACGTGCCACGGAGTGGCTGGGCCCGTGAGCCATGGCCGCTGGGCCTGCGCATCCAGAGCCTGTGCTCCGCAGCGGGAGAGGCCACAACAGTGAGAGGCCCGCGTACCGCAAGAAAAACAAAACAAAACAAAACTCTGTAGACTCATCCTACAATATGGGACTCTTTGACCAACTGACATCACATCATCATCATCATCATCATCATCATCCTCCTCCTCCTCCTCATCATACATATTATAGCAGCTGACATTGATCAAGGACTTAAACATAGGCCAAGTACTAGGCTAAGGAAGCAGGTACCATTATTATCTCCATTTTACAGCCGAGAAAACTGAAGTTGAAAGAGGACAGGGGAATGAAGGTAAGTGGCGGAGCTTCTGTCGAACATAGTTTTGTTGAACTTCAGGAAGCCACTAAGAAGACTGCCTCAAAAGCAGCTGGAGCAGGAGTGGGACAGAGACATTACTGTGTGGCTAAGATGTATTGAGCATGTGTAAAACCTTGAAAGCTGAGTTGATATGTCTTGTGGCCCAAATGCGGGTGTTAACATAGGTTTTCTGGAAAAATAGTGATAGCACAAGTCTGCTGTTGAGGAGGGTTTGTTTGGTTGTAACCTATGGACAGAGGTCTGGAAAAGTTCTCTCTTTACGTTCTAGGGCTCTTCTCTTTTTTTCCAACTGGAGATCACATAGGTTTGGAAAGGGAATACTCCCTGGAACAAATCCTCCACCATCACATCTTTATATAGATTCCTCTTAGCAGGGCCTGGTGGCCCCCAATCTTCCTAAAGAAACCCACAACAACATTCTTGAAGGTCAGTAGTTCCTGGGCTCTCAGGGGTCCCGTGGCCATCTGTCCCTCCTCTTGGCTCCCCTCTGATGGGCAGGCAGGATCCCCAAGGGGCAGAGTCATGTAGACTTGGCCACAGTTCAAGGGCAAAGTTGACCTGACCTAGGCAGGGGGAGTACAGCACCATTGGTTTCCTTACCTAAACTTATACTGGTGTGTCTTCTTCCACTAAGTTGTGTTCCAAAAGTATAAACTTGAATATAAGGAGAGTTGATGAGAATTTAGGAGATGAGGGACCCCAAAAGTCTCCATGAGGTCAATGACTTATCAAGCTGCACCCAAGTCTACTGGGTCCAAGGTTCCTTAAGAGGACAAGCCAGTTGTCACAGATCCCTCCACTTAGGGACTCCAGGTTCAAAGTATCCAAATAGACCAGGGCCCCAAACACTAAAAACATTATGAGCGTCCCCTCGTGTGCAATTCAAAATTAAAATACTGCTAAACCATAAGGGTAAGAAAATCCAACCTGGTTCAGAATTTTTCCCCCCAGGATAACTACTTTATACTAACAAATATCTACATCTTTTGTAAGAGTTTCTGTGTGTGTGTGTGTGCGTGTGCACATGGCCACGCACACACTTAGTCTGCCTTGTGGATTTCCCAGCACTGAAAGCTGTTCCCCCACTGGCCAAGGCTTGGTTGTGAGGTTGTGTGCTCTATCCCAGAGCTCCCGGGAGGGCCGTGGCAGACTGCTACGACGCTTTGGGAAACAGTCCATTTTGTCAAGAGAGAAAAACTCCCCACTTGCAGCTGTTCCCTTCAACCCACGGAAGTCAGAGAAATGCTCTGTGAACATCCTCAGCTCTTTAAGACCCAGAGAAGTAGCTGAAGACGCAGACATAGCCATCTTCAGGGGCCAGGTGGTGAAAGCTGGTCCTGCTTTGGGCTAACACTCACGAGTCCACCATCCTACCCCATTCCAGCCCTCTGTCAACACAGAGGGGCAGTTCCACGCAGTCAATTTGACTCAAGGTGATTAACCCACCAATAACTTGCCTTGGAAGGAGACCGTCTCCCAGGACTTTTCGAGCTACCTTAGCTGTTGAGTGAAGGAGGCCCTCCCCCGAGATTGCTAGAAGGCATGCTTTGAGAGAGTCTGAGAGTCCTGCACTCAGCCACCCCACTCCTCAGCCTCCTCCTGCAGGGCACATTCCAGATGCCTGGACTTCCACACTGCAGATGCTCCTACCCTCCCTCCCTCTTTTAAAGAAGACATATTGCCTCTGACAAGAGCCCTTTTGTCTCACTCCTTAAGCCCTGAAGGCCTTGTTCTACTACATCCTTTCCATGCCTTTCCCTATTAGCATCTAATTTCCACTGCAACCCGAGGAGGGTCCCAGGAGAGATGCTTGGTTTTGCATGTGAGTGCGGGAACTCCATCAACCAACATTAATGAAACTACCCATCTTCCTCAGTCAGAAATCTCCATACACACACGCACACTCACACATTCTCTCTCTCCCTCTCTCACACAGACACACACACACAGACACACACACACACACACACACACACACTCTATACCCCATTCCAGAGGGAGCATTCATTTTCCCTATAATGCTCTCCCATCGTGAGTGGTGATGGGCAATAGAGATGACGTAATAATAATTTTATCGGATCAATATATCATTTAGAAAATAAAAGCTCTCCCCTTCATCAGGTGATGACCAAGAGGGGAAATGCCTGAGTCTGGTCAGTAATTTATGTCTGCCAAGCATAATGGATGAGATATCCAGCTCAGAGCACTTGTGTCTTTGTGTTTTACTGTATCCCCTATGTTTTCAGCAGTGCCCATAAAACAGCCCTCTAAAGCGTTCTCCTCTGAGCAGGAAGCAGCTTCCTCCCCCAAGGGTTTACACCTCAGTCAGGAGGGGAGTCAGCCTTGCCATGGCTTTTAGTTTCTTTGTGCAGTGGATGATGAGGGTAAGCAAATATTAGGAGCCCCATTTTACAGATGAGGAAAACAGAGGACCAAGAGGGTAAATCTTTTCCTTCAGCCCTTAAGGACCAAAAGAAAGTGTTCCTCTTCAACTGTAAGAAAGAACTACCCATGCCTTTCCACAACTTTGTGGGTGGATCAGGGCAGGAGAATATGGGCAAGGAACTATGTCACTTTAGGGTGATAACTGCATGCAAGTCAGGAGGATGGAGCAGCATGGCTCTCCTCTCTCCCTTCCCCAAGCCCTTTCTGACCTTGCTGTCTCATCCTCACCCATGACCTGCCCTGCCTCTAGCCCCTCTTCTCTATGATGACTAGGGACCAGGTCCCATTGGTGACAGAAACTTTGGAGCTGGCCACAAGTAGCCCTCAAACACCTGTGCCCTATTCCTGGGTCTGAGAAAGTGTGTTCTTTGCTTTGGTTCAAGCCAGCTCCTTACAGAATAAAATTAGAACGCTGGGGGTGGGGAGGGATAAGTGATAATATGCAGTGAAACATCTGATCAATCTGTGTCTTACTGAAAAAACAGAAAGAAAAAACGAGAGTAGGAAGAAAACCATCATTCAATGTGTGTTGAGCACTACCACATTAGACCATTAAAGTACAGAAACAAGAACCCCAAAGGAAATTAATTTTGTTGAAGTGGTACTGACAATAAAATGGATGCTGCCTTCCTCTTAATACAGGGTACTGCAACTCTGTCCTCTGAATGTGCTGGAGTAGTTGTACCCACAGCGCAGAAGGGTTTGGGCTAAAACTTCTACCTTCTCACGGCAAATGCTCACTTCTGAACATGGACATCCATTCGCCTATCCATTCAATCACTCAACTTTTGGGGGGAAAGAGAGGGGAAGGGAAGGAGCACATATTTTACATGTTCGGGACCAAATTATATATCTGAGAGATAAAATTCTTAGTGTATTATTTGTTGGCACCTTTTATTTTAGTATATAGTACAAATTACTTTTTCTATTTAACAACAATTTTTTGAGCACTAACTATGTACTCTGTCCCAAGTACAAGGGCTTGAAGGATAAATAAGATTGAGCCCTTGCCCTCCAGGGATCTAATACCCAGACACAGAGCACAGGGGCTGAATTCTTCACCTTGGCCCCACTGGCCTCAAATGACTCAACTTTTCTGGAATGAAAATGGTAGGGATTGCGTGTGTGTGTTTTGCTTTTGGTTTTGTTTTGAAAAATGTATTCAAGCTTAAAAGGATAGCAAGCCACTCAGATAAAAAAGGCGAAGCCAAATCCTGTCTGCATCATCTTGTGTATCCCTCCCGCAATACGAAACCCAAACCCAGACACACATCATCAACTTAAATCTCTCTGATTACTACAGATCTATGGCCATTTTCAGGACTTCTTCAAGGCTTGTCAAAGATGTACACAAATGGAAAGTCTGGTCGCTTTAGAAGCCCTCACCCTGGGACCTTAGCAAAGAACTCCTACCACAGGAAGGCAAAGGTGATGAGGTGGGGAAAATGGGCAGATGCTTGAGTTGTGAGAAAATCACAGATTTCCTCTGGTAAGTGGTATAGTTAAGCTCCACGAAACACAGATCTTATACCGTCAGTCATTTAAAATGAATTTTACCTCCAATTATTTGTTTACCTTCCTATCCTCAGTACCCAGGATCATGCCTGTCATACAATAGAAAATCAATAAAGTTTTTTTACAGTTTTAATTTTTCTCAAAAGAATACGCATACATAATTGGCTAGTGCCAGGTGGTGTAAATATAATATAGGGATTACAAGGGAGCATTTGTAAGTCAGAGCAGTAGCAGAGCACATGGTCCCCTGGGCTCCCATCACCCCCAAAGAGGTGGCTGAAGCCGGGCCTGGCTGGACTGGATGCTCCTGAGGGCAGGAAATGAGCCCAGCGCCATTCTCATTGGTTGCTTCGGATGACCTGACCCCTCCACTTTTCCTCATTTCCCTTCCCAGAGGCAATTTCTAAAACTAATCCATTCTCAGTTCTTTTGATGGCTATTACCTTTTTTTTTTTTTTTTTTTTTTTTGCGGTACGCGGGCCTCTCACTGTTGTAGCCTCTCCCATTGCAGAGCACAGGCTCCGGGTGCGCAGGCTCAGTGGCCATGGCTCACGGGCCCAGCCGCTCCGCAGCATGTGGGATCTTCCCGGACCGGGGCACGAACCCGTGTCCCCTGCCATTGGCAGGCGGACTCTCAACCACTGTGCCACCAGGGAAGCCCTTTTTTTTTTTTCTTTTAATGCTATCAAACTTTAATAAGAGCAATTTTAGCATCAATTAAGTAACAGCAGCTAAGCTAAGAAGAGATAAATCAAAATTAACAGGGAGAAAACATAGGCGAACGTCTTGCTGCGGTCAGCTGCTGTCAAAGTTGAATGGGACCTGTCTGAGACCCCAGACCCCTGAGGCCCCACAGCTTCACCCTCCTCTCTCCTGGGGGGTCTGAAGACCCAAGGGATCCCCTGACACTCTCGGGCCCTGTGGGATGAGTGGGGGACATCATGAGGGAAAGAGCCACTTGGGAAAGGCTGGATCTTAAATTTGACGTTAGCTAATATTATCTCAGCTCAACTAATCAATCTCAGCTCCTTAAGCTTTCTCTCTGCCAATAGAACCACCATCCAACTTCCTCAAGCACTTCCTTATAGAATAGAATCTGGTTTGGATCGAAGGAAGTGTTTCTTCCCAATTCTTTGTCCATGTCTTCGGTCACCTTCCTACAGAGGTTACCCTCCTGACGTGTGTAGTTCGTGTTTCTATACACTTTGGGATGTTTCTTCTCTATTTTTAAGCAGTATATTTCCTTTCTGATTGATTTTCTCTGAATTTGCATGACATGCTCTTGATCTACTTCAAGATTCAGCTGAAGCTTCTGAATCTCACTTTCAAGCTGTGGATTTTCAGGCTGCAAAGGGACCTGCTCAGTGTGAAGACTTTTCTTTTGTCCTGTAAGCTCTTCATTCATTTGATTTTCTGCACATAATTTTCTGGATATGTTTTGCTTTTCTCCATGTCTTTTAAAGGACACTTTTAAATTCACACAGATCAAGGAGTCTCTTCAAATCATCTCTGACTGAGATACTAGGTGGTCTCCAACTGCTACTTCACTCTTTTTCTCTAATTCCAAGCTGCCATCATCCATGTGATCTCCTCTAAAGAGAGCAGGCAAGCCTACCATCTTCAGCAGTTTCAGCCAGAGATTTTAACTAGCTGTCTTTCCATCCACAACATGTTCCATTCATGCATTTCTGTTTTCAAGTGTTTTTTTCCTGATCCTTTGGTTCCCACACTCTTTGCTTTTCCTGGGCAAGCAGTTCTTAGACTTTCCTGAAGATGAGTGTTTTCATTCAAACTGTCCATTATTTTCTTCTGAAGTTCTCCTCCATTGTCCTGAGATGCTTCTAAGGTGTTTTGTCTTTGCTTCAGTCACTTGGGATTGAAGGAATTTTGATGATCTTCAAGGGACCGTGTCCGTCTTTGAGGGTGAACCATCCTCAGTCCATGAAGTGAGTTTAGAGGGCTCACTTTTTCTGGGAAAGTCTACTGTGTCCTCCAGTGAAGACCTGCTCTGGTTTTTATTAAGTGGTGCCAAATGCAGCATCTGTAACTGCAAAGAACTGGCCCCCAGCCCAGGTGACAGGAGCACTTCATATTGTCATTAGCCCCATCTTCTCACTGATTCTTCAAAACACGTTAACTGGGGCAGCAAAATTTAGTTCTTTCCCCTCCTTAAAGTATGCCGTCTCTTTACTATAAGAACCATGGTAGCAGTAGAAACCAGGATCTCCCAGGGAAACCCACAGAGACCTGGGCCCGTCTCAAGCGCTAGCCATCACCAGCAGAGCAGCACACAGTGGCTCCTGAATCAGCTGGGAAGACATTTTTGTGGCACTCAGCAAGCCCTCCCTGGCTCCAAAGGGCACCACAGCTCTGCTTCTCATCACCAGTATCCCATAGGCCACAACCGACCGCATGGAGCCCTGTGGAGTGTTCCATCTCCGATGCAAACTGACGCCTAGCAACCACGAAAGACCGCGAACTGAGATGGGAAAGGACAAGTCCTGCCCTTTACGTTCATAAAACAGTGCTCCCTAACTTCACTCTGCTGAGTGCACAGACAGAAAGTGATACGACTCATAAGTGCACTTGGGGACACAGAAAGGGCTGACTGGGTCCCAGAGCTGCCTGGAGCTCGACCACCCTAAGCCCCACCTGCCCCTACAGCAGACCCAGAGGATCAAACCAGTGCCTGCTGGTGGCTATCATCTTCATCTAACTGGTGTTTATAACCCCACTTCTTGGTTTATCAACTCTAAACAATAACCACTGACTCCTCTCTGTAAAATATAAGGATTTAAACTCACTTACACTGCCCTCCTTTAAGATCTAGCTCAATGTTTGTGGTTTCACATTATTTTTTATAGATACATTTGGTTACTTCCATAACATTAAATAATATCCATTTATTGTTCCATCAACTTCAGTCAGTACTTTGATACTCCTTCTTGTAAGATGAGAATATTTATGCCCCTACCCTTCCTTCTCCCTTCCGTCTTCAACCTCCTTCAGATGAGTGATCACGTTAAATTGACACGGTTAACGTTTACATTCTGCAACTACAACCCCACCTTTTTTTGCGATACACGGGCCTCTCACTGTTGTGGCCTTTCCCATTGCAGAGCACAGGCTCCGGACATGCAGGCTCAGCGGCCATGGCTCACGGGCCCAGCCGCTCCGTGGCATGTGGGATCTTCCCGGACCGGGGCACGAACCCGTGTCCCCTGCATCGGCAGGTGGACTCTCAACCACTGTGCCACCAGGGAAGCCCCAACCCCACCTTTTAAGCTTCCACAGCTTTACTCTAAATGTTGTTGGTTTCTTTTAACACTGTTTACATTATTATCACCCTATACTCGTTGCTCACAGCCCAAACAAGTAGGGCTATTGTATCTATTCTTCCTCTATAAGCCCAAGATTACAGTCTCTTGGCCACTCACAGAAGAATGGTCCCAGCAGCATAAAGTGCAATGAATTCCCTTTCTTAGACTCCAGCAATTGCTTAAAATCATGATACATTTTCTTGCTATTTGGAGTAATGACTTTCCGGTACAGCTTCTTGTTTCTCCAGGAGTTTCTGAATACGTTATTTTTTTCCTTGAATAATGGGCTTTTTTTTTTTTTCTTAATTGTGGCATGCAAACTCTTAGTTGCTGCATGTGGGATCTAGTTCCCTGACCAGGGATCGAACCCAGGCCCACTGCATTGGGAGCATGGAGTCTTAGCCACTGGACCACCAGGGAAGAAAGTCCCTTGGGCATTTTTCAAACCTGAGGATTTTCCAGCCTCTCAATGATATTACCTACCACAAGGAGTTGCCTTTTCTCTAGGACACTCTCCCCAGCAGAGTACTCCCCTCTTCTCCACTCTGGGCTGGTCATCCTCCAGAGCTGGTTCTGCTTCAGACTTGCCATCTTGCTGTTACTTGGGATCCCTGAATTGTTCTCATGGATTGAGTTGTCCTCCTGTCTCCTGGACTCCATGTGTTTCTCTTAGTTACTTCCCCATGCTGCTGGGATACAGCCTCAAATAACTTCCTAAAAAGGGTATATGGTAATTAAATGCCCTTATTTCGCCCTGATATTTATTTGACAGTTGGGCTGGGCAAAAAAAAAAAAAATTATTTTAAGTTTTATTCCCTCATTATAATAATAATATTCCCTTATTATTGTATCGTCTCATAGCACTGAGGGTTGCAGATGAAAAGTCAGTTGTGAGTTTGAATTCAGTTCCTTTAAGGTAACCTATTTGATCTTTCTGGGAGATTTTAGGATCTACAAATGATCCTTGGTGCTCTAGAAGTTTACAGAAAAGTGTCTAAGCATTGGGTTGCTTTGTTGTTGTTTCCATTTATTTTGCTGGATATCCTGGGTCCTTCAAAATTCAGCCGTTCAGCCCTGAGAAATTTTCTTTTACTGTTTCTTTGCTAATTTTCATTTTCTCTATTCTCTTTCTGTGATTCTTTTCCCTTTTATGTTTGACCTCAGGATGCATTCTCATGCTTTAATATTTTTCTCCAATATTTCTCTTCTCTGTATTTCTTTTCTACATTCCGAGAGATTTCCTTGACTTTATGTTTCAAGACTGTTTTGAAATTTTTATTTTGATAATCAAAATGTTTAATCTCTAAGAACTGTCTCTTGTTCTCTTTCTGCTCCTTGTTTATTACCTCTTACCTTGTTTTATGGATATACTATACTCTTGAAGAATCTGAGTGTATAAATTATAAGATTTCTTTTTTTTCTGAATTAACCCAGATTTCCACTGGGATAAGTCTATTCATCTTGGTCTGTCTCTTTGGGGTTCTAGTTCTTCTCGAATTCTCGTGACCTTTGGTTGTCATTCTGCAGTTATAAAAGACTAGGCAGTCAATGTGGGTTTTTCTGCATTGCACTGGCACCAAAGAGGTCTA
Source organism: Mesoplodon bidens (assembly GCF_964165515.1). NCBI lineage: Eukaryota > Metazoa > Chordata > Mammalia > Artiodactyla > Ziphiidae > Mesoplodon > Mesoplodon bidens. The sequence goes on from NC_138166.1 coordinate 86,889,391, forward strand.
TTTTTTTCACCAGGTCTCTACCCTGGAACTCTGATTAGGAGCTCTCTGTGGGGTGTGAAATGTTGCCTGGTTGCACGCTGGCTGGAAGGTTCGGCCTTTTGGTGAGTGGATAAGGAAACTGACAATCAAGCCATGGCTTTCCCAAATGCCAGAAAGTGGAGGCTCTATTCTAGAGAATCAAAATCTGCACTAGATGCCTTAGCCTTCTCTAGAGGGCTGGTTTAAATTTAAAGATATACCCTTCATATGTTGTCTTGGAGCAGACACCAGATTAACCTGTACCAAAGTATGGCAGGTGGACCACACCAACTCAACCACCCCTTCTCTGTGAACCCCATTTCTTACTCCTGCCTCCCCTTGTGCCTGCAAACTCTGAGTCCAGAACCCTTTTGGTTTCTACCAGATTTACTGGTTCCCATGTCCACTGCAGCCCCCGTCTTTTCCAGGTGATGCCTTTTTGACTGTTGCATGCATCACAAATCCCATTCCTTCTATCTTCCAGGAACATGTTGAACTTTCTTGCTTGGTGTCAATCCTCCTCCCCAATCTCTTTGCCATGACAGACATTATTTATCTTTTTCTTCTAGTGAAATCTAAGAAGTGGCAAAGATGAAAGCACGTGTTCAAGCTACTATCTCGAACCAGAAGTTCTCATCAAAAATTTGTTTGAATTCTGCTATGGACTGGAACTACGGATGCTGGTCTACTATGTGCCAAACACTGTGTTTGTCTCCAGTAGGCTGCCAGTGTGAGAAGTGTTCAACTCAAGATTACATTTGAGTCCATTTTTCTTAAAAAGTTACAAAAGGCAATTCAAGATGGATTTGAGAGAAATGTTCCAAAGTGTTCAAGGGCAGAAAGGCCAGGGTTGGAAGCTTCTGGCATTTCCCCCGACTGCAGCTGCTGTGGTGCTCAAGGTTTGGAGGCCACTCCAGCTCCTGCCAGGAGGACACAGTGGCTGTCAGTCAAGAGCGAGAGGCCACACACTGGGGCCCTGATCCCGGGATCCTCACCGACAACTTTTTCTCTGCGTCAGCTCAGCTGCCCATCTTTGTGCACACCTGTTTCCCTGGGCAGGGCCAGGACAGGCTCATCAGCTCAGGGAAAGAACGGAGGGAAGGCCGGATCTCTTGACTAAGCTTTGATGTGCTGGTCCACCACTGATCTGTGAGTAGGAGGAGGCACGGAGATTCTCCAGAGTATTTCTGGGACTCTAGCTGCCAAAACTAGAGACCGCTCTGGGCTTGCTTGAGCAAAAAAGATGATTTTATCACAAGGGTCTGGAAGAAACTAATGAATCCCAGTGGTCTTAGGAAGGAGACAGAACTGAGGTCCCAGAGGCTATGGTGATTTGCCCTCTTCCTCTCATTGCCCATCTCCAGGCCTCTCTGCTTCCGGCTTCTCCGGATGGAGAATATTTTCAGCTCTGTGGCCATACAGTCTCTGGCGCAACTACTCAACTCTACCACTGTCGGTGAAAGCAGCCCCAGACTATACTACAGAAAATGAATGGGCACCTGGCCACATTTCAAGAAAATTTTGTTTACAGAAACAGGCAGGCAGTAGGCAGGATTTGGCTAGTTGACTGACCCCTGTCTTAGACACAAACCCAAATTTTTAGAAGGATCTGAATGGTTTCAGTTTGGTTCAGTAGTGAATCCCTTAGTCAGGAACCAGGCAGGCGGGGAAACACAGCAGAAACACGCCTGCTGGGAGCCAAAGCCCGGAGGAGGGGGCACGAGTTCCCCGGGAAAGGGAGTCTGAGAGGATATCCCAGCCCAGGTCCACTCCACCGCACCTCATCAGAGCAGCCATAAATTGGGAATATTAGTCCTTGCATCTTCTGACTTCAAGGTACTATCCTGGAGCTGAGTAGTAAAACAGTCCTTGCAGTCTCTGGAGAGCCTCAGAAAAAAAGTTCTGTGTAGAATGAGGCATTCTGACACTTCTCATCATAACAAAAAGGAAATGAATAAAGGACGTGAGGCAATTAGCCCTATACAATGTACACTATACATAACCTGTAACTTGAAAAGCTTATTTAAAATGTCTATTGTTTCTTAAATGGACATTTAGGGGAGATTTTTACCTTTAAACCCAAGGCTCTGAAACCGAACCAAAGTAACTTCGAGCTACAGTCGGCTGACAGATTCCACCCTGCCCTGCCCCGCCCACCCCAGGGCTCCCAGGCTGTGCTGTGCGTGGTTGAGGGTTAGATTACGTGCCCAGCGTGGCTGTAACTCAGTCTGCGTCCCTCAGTTACAGCCCTATGGTGGCCCTGTGGCTTACAGTCATGTCGTAAAACGACTGCGGTGGCTATTGGTGGGAGCGTAAAATGGTGCAGCCACTGTGGAAAGCAGCATGGTGGTGCCTCAAAAAATTAAAAGTAGAATTACCATATGATCCAGCAATTTGACTTCTGGGTAAATATTCAAAAGAACTGAAAGCAGGGTCTCCAGGAGATATTTGTACAGTTCACAGCAGCATTATTCACAGTAGCCAACAGATGGAAACAACCCATGTGTCCATCAACAGACAAATAGATAAATAAATTGTGGTATATACATACAATGGAATATTATTCAGCCTTAAAATGGAAGGAAATTCTGATACCTACTACATGGATGAACCTTGAGGATATTCTGCTAAGTGAAATAAGCCAGTCACAAAAAGACAAACACTGTGGGCTTCCCTGGTGGTGCAGTGGTTGAGAATCCACCTGCCAATGCAGGGGACACGGGTTCAAGCCCTGGTCCGGGAAGATCCCACATGCTGCGGAGCAACTAAGCCCATGTGCCACAACTACTGAGCCCGTGCTCTAGAGCCCGCGAGCCACAACTACTGAGCCCGTGAGCCACAACTACTGAAGCCCACGTGCCTAGAAGCCCACGTGCCTAGAGCCTGTGCTCCTCAACAAGAGAAGCCACCGCAATGAGAAGCCCACGCACTGCAACAAAGAGTAGCCCCCGCTCGCTGCAACTAGAGAAAGCCCGCGTGCAGCAAAAAAGACCCAACACAGCCAAAAATAAATAAATGAAATAAATAAACTTATTTAAAAAAAAAAAGACAAACACTGTGTGGTTCCACTTATAAGAGGTACCTAGAGCAGTCAAACTCACAGAGACAGAAAGTAGAAGCGGGGGTCTGGGAGCTGGAGAAAGGGGAAATGGGGACTTACTGTCTCATGGGCACAGAGTCTCAGTTCTGCAAGATGAAAAGAATTCTGGAAATTAGTTGCACAACAATGTGAATGGACCTAACACTACTGAACTGTACACTGAGAAATGGTAAAGATGGAAAATTTTGTGTGATGTGTATTTTGCTACAATTAAAAAAGAAAAAACTAGTGGTGGGACAGGCCTGAGCCTCCCGGGGCCCCACCGGGTAAACGTTGTGCCACTGCCCCCAAAGGCTCTCCTGGGATGAGCTCCAGCCTCTGCCTTCTGCGCACCGATGAAAATCAGAGCTTTGGGTTTTTTCTTTCTGTCCACAGAAACCAGGGAGCAGGTATTCAGAAAAGCCCTGCTGCTCGCTGCTCTGTGAACCATTCTGGGGGCTTCTCCTCTGAAAGGAACCTGGAATTCTCTGGCCTTCCCAGTAGCTGCCAGGGCCCAGATGCTGGAATAACTGGGGCACCCAGACAGCAGCAGGAGGGCAGATGTGGACTTTCACCTGGTCGCTGTTGGACAGGTGACCAGACGCCATGTGACCTGCCACAGGAGCCCTCCTTCAGGCAACCCCCCTCCACCTTGCACACCCAACCCTGCAGCTCCTCTGAGATCAGGGCCTCTGACGGGGAGGAGTAGCCCATGCAACCCCAGCCCCACCGGAGAGCCAGAGTTTCTGCTTCTGGTGCAGGGGGACACTGCCCCAGCCTCCTAGGGCCCTCCTTGCCTCGGGTCTTGCCCCACCGAGCCCTCCTGCATACAGCTTCCTACTGACCTCGGAACACACATCTAAGTAGGCTGCTGCTGTACATTGACCTTCACTGGCTCCCCACCGCCCTCAGGACCAAACTCCCTGGTGTGACGCTCAGCCTGCACGCCCTGACCCCTGCCTTTCTCTCCACGTTCTCCACAGCTCTCCATTTTTGTGCTTCCCATCCCCATGCATCCCTGCATTTCCCGAAGTGCACCTCTTTGAAATCCCAATCAACAAGTCCCTCTTCCACAGAATACAGACTGCTGGACTGTTCTCCACGTGGCCTGGTGGCCCATCCAGGCCATGTGCTGCTCCCTTTTCTGGGGGGGCCTCCAGTTTGTCCACATCCTCTGTACAGCTGGACACCCAGGAGTGACCATACACTTCAGAGGTGATCCAAACGGGCACAGAGAACAGCCCACAGGTTCAGGGAATGACTTCACAGGTTTGAGACATCATAACACAACATGGACCAACCAAAGACTATGGATCAAAGTTACAGAAGGAGGGACTGAGAATGAACTCCTAAGCGAGGGCTTTGAAAATCACTAGGATAAGCTCCAGAAGAAGGCCATCTCCTTTCCTTCCCTGAAAATGCCTGAGGGTAGGTCGGGAGCACACCTGGCTAGGATGGTGTGGAGACAGCCTCGAGGTGGGGAGAAGGGTGACACACATTTTAGGAGCTCTCTGCCCCTGTGAGTTATATGGCCCCTTTACTGGGAGCTCTCCTATCCTTCCTCCTTATCCTGATGGCTGGACATAGGATTATTCTTTCAGTTTTGAGTCATGGGGAGCAAATTCTTAAAAAGTAACCATCTTTTATCATCTCACACCAGTCAGAATGGCCATCATCCAAAAATCTAGAAACAATAAATGCTGGAGAGGGTGTGGAGAAAAGGGAACACTCTTGCACTCTTGGTGGGAATGTGAATTGGTACAGCCACTATGGAGAACAGTATGGAGGTTCCTTAAAAAACTACAAATAGAACTACCATACGACCCAGCAATCCCACTACTGGGCATATACCCTGAGAAAACCATAATTCAAAAAGAGTCATGTACCACAATGTTCATTGCAGCTCTATTTACAATAGCCAGGACATGGAAGCAGCCTAAGTGTCCATTGACAGATGAATGGATAAAGAAGATGTGGCACATATATACAATGGAATATTACTCAGCCATAAAAAGAAAAGAAATTGAGCTATTTGTAATGAGGTGGATGGACCTAGAGTCTGTCATACAGAGTGAAGTCAGAAAGAGAAAGACAAATACCGTATGCTAACACATATATACGGAATTTAAGAAAAATAAATGTCAAGAAGAACCTGGGGTAAGACAGGAATAAAGACACAGACCTACTAGAGATGGACTTGAGGATATGGGGAGGGGGAAGGGTAAGCTGTGACAAAGTGAGAGAGTGGCATGGACATATATACACTACCAAACGTAAAATAGATAGCTAGTGTGAAGCAGCCGCATAGCACAGGGAGATCAGCTCGGTGCTTTGTGACCACCTAGAGGGGTGGGATAGGGAGGATGGGAGGGAGGGAGATGCAAGAGGGAAGAGATATGGGAACATATGTATATGTATAACTGATTCACTTTGTTATAAAGCAGAAACTAACACACCATTGTAAAGCAATTATACTCCAATAAAGATGTAAAAAAAAAAAGACATATCAACCAAAAATATATATATTAAAGGTGATTCATGGAAAAAAAAAAACAAAACAAAGTAACCATCTTTTACTCTGGCCAAATTCCTGGCCTATTAAGGTTCAGGGGCCGATGCCTGTGCCTGCTGGCACCACTGCCGCATGGCCAGCACCCACCAAGATGAGGTCAGAAACCATAACAATAGTCACAAAGGATGGAGTTGCTAACCCTTCCCCAGAGCCTTGTGGAAGCTGGGATGAATACAGTCTCCTTGCCAGAGGCCAGCTTCTGCAATCAAGGGTTTGAGAAATGTAACACAACTACAATTCCACATTTTTACCAGGTTTTCCCTTCGGGCAGCCTGGTCACAGTGCTTAGCCTCTCTGAGCTTCAGCTCCTCTTCTGTCAAATGGAGATGAAACTACCAACCATGTACATGAAAGGACTTTACAAGCTGCAAGGCCTGCTATAAATATAAGTTACGCCTATTCACTTCCTATACCATTTAAGACATTTCAAGATTAAATAAGGTTGATACAAAGTTAAGACCTTGATTTCAATAGAAGAAACAGTTCCAAGGTAGACTGTGTAATTATTCAGAGAATGAAGAAAGAAGTGAGTCACCCCAGATGGGCAGAGGGTAGGAGGAACAGGGCTGGGGTGAGAGCTGAGGAACATCCCACGTTCACTGCAGCATTACTGACAATAGCCCAAACATGGAAGACCTAAGTGTCCATCGACAGATGAATGCATAAAGAAACTGTGGTACATACATACAATAGAATGGCATTCAGCTGTTAAAAAAAAAAGAGAGAGAGAGAGATCCTGCCACTCTGACAACATGGATGAACCTGGAGGACGTTATACTGAGTGAAACAAGCCAGGCACAGAAAGACAAATCCTGTATGCTCTATCTTACTTATATGTGGAATCTGAAAAAGTTGAATACCTAGAAGCAGAGAATAGAATGGTGGTTGCCAGGGGCAGGGAGACAGGGGTCAAAGGGTACAAAGTGGCTGTTAGGTAGGACAAGTAAGTCTAGAGATCTCATGTCAGTGTGGTGACTATAGTTAACAATATTCTATTGAATACTGGACGTTTGCTAAGAGAGTAGATTTCAGGTGCTCTCACCACACACACACACACACACACACACACAGACAGAGTAACTATGTGAGGTGATGCATATGCTAATTAGCTTGGCTGTCGTCATCATTTCACTATGTATATGTATACCAAGATGTTTTACACCTTAAATATATATAATTTTTATGAAAAATAAAGACACAGGGCTTCCCTGGTGGCGCAGTGGTTGAGAGTCCGCCTGCCGATGCAGGGGACGCGGGTTTGAGCCCTGGTCTTGGAAGATCCCACATGCCGCGGAGCGGCTGGGCCCGTGAGCCACAATTACTGAGCCTGCGCATCTGGAGCCTGTGCTCCACAACAAAAGAGGCTGCAATAGTGAGAGGTCCGCGCACCGCGATGAGGAGTGGCCCACAGTTGCCACAACTAGAGAAAGCCCTCGCACAGAAACGAAGAGCCAACACAGTCATAAGAAAGCAAGAAAGCAAGAAAGCAAGAAAGCAAGAAAGCAAGAAAGCAAGAAAGAAAGAAAGAAAGAAAGAAAGAAAAGAAAGACACATATGTGAGAAATGAAGTGTGAGCTGGTCACAAGTCCCCATGCTGCTGGGCCCTTAGTCACCATGAGTTGAGACCGACGTTTCGGCATCATCACCAGCACAAGGCCTGGAGCTGCCACTCACCTCAGGGCCCCTTTTACAATGGCCGCCCCAAAGGTGGTCCCTCTGTGAGTGGCCAGGAGGGGAACAAAGAGACAGGGGCTGCAGCTCTCCCTGCCCAGCATGGGTGCGTGGCCAGGGCCGGGAACTCTTTCCCGTTTACCCTCTTCAAGCCACACTGGGGTCCATATGCTCAGGAGGGAGATGCCGAACCAGACTGTCAGTTCCCAGAGACAGAGTTTCCTTCCCCAGGGCCTTGGGGACTCAGGCAATTGCCAAACTCCACGTCCCCCTCTCCCCCTTAAGTGTGATAGATGGGCTGAGTTTTCCTGGTGGTTGAAACACTTTGCATTGATTTGTGTATTAGTTTGTATATGGTTTTGAGAGGCCAATTTCAAGACAAGCTTTGCCCGTCGTCCATCAAAGCTCACCGGTGCTTTATCTTCATTCTGAGTTGGCTGCTCATCAGACTCCAGGCAGGCTGCTACCAGAAGACACTGCTGCCGGGACCTCCATCCATCACAGTTCGGGCATCACTCTGCCTCAGGTGTATTAAAACTCAGGTGGAGACACTGGCCACTGGGGAACAACATACTTGGCTCCCTGGAGAAGATCTGAGCAACTGGTCTTTGGGACTCAAGATTCCCAGAGATGAAAATGTTACAGGAACTTTCACAAGCATCTCACAGATGTGGAAACTGAGTCAAGAACCATAGAACAGAAACAGGTATAAACCACAGCTGCCTCTTAACAGTGTTTTAAAATGGACAGAGTGGAAACAACCCTTGAGAGTGGGGCACTTTTACTTGCCAGGCATCTGTGCTTACAGCCGCAATTGGGCACAGCTTTGGGGCAGGGACGCGGGTATTGAACCTGAGGCTAATCATCCTTCTGGCAGCATCTTGCTCCCTCGAGGGGACTGGCTCCTGCCCTTCATCCATGCCCTAGAAGGGTCCAGTTTCTTGTCTTCCAGGAGTAGATGCGTGACATCTTGGGTGGGTGGGTAGGGTCCCTTCCCAGGGACAGCCCACTCTCCCAGCCCTGGAGCCTAGGACTGCTTCCTACACTCTGCCAGAAAGAGGCAAAACCTCCAAGATCCCCAACCCAGAACCGTGCTTCTCCTGATGCCTGTCAGCAGCCCCACATCCTGGAATGAAGGGCCCCTGGACAGAAATGGATCTGTACCAACCAGGGCTGACAGCAATTACCAGTCCCTGGGACGCATGACCATCTTTCTCTCTTTCCCACTGTTTCAAGGACAGGAGTCTCATGGATTAATCTTTTCCTTTCTTGGATATTCACAAGGTCCCGGCCCCCAAGGACAGCTTCGCCCTCACTGTCAACAGTAAGGTAGAGACAGGAGATGGTAAGGCCAGAGACCAGGGCTCACCTCGCCCTGGAATTCCGATTGTCCAAAGGACATCGGAACACAGTGATCAGCAAAACACAGGTGCCAGGCTCTCACAGCTGGGCCTTTGCAGGGTCACTTCAGCTTGCCCAGAAACCTTGTCTGGAAGGATCTGCCAGGGACCTGAGATGTCCTAACAACAGGAGTGCGACTCACTAACTCAGAGGCTCACTGTGGACCTGGGGGTGGACAGCAGATGAGGAAAACGGGGTCGACTCTAAGAAAAGCGCGTGTGAAACAACGCAGTGACCTTCAGCCCATCTCTGACCCTTCATGTCCCCATCTGCGGGACCCATCAGCTCCTCCTCTCGCCTTTCCTGAGGAGCACCAAGTTCTGGCCCTTCCATTCTCCTTCCCTCAAAACGTATCTATGCAAAATAGAGATGGCTCTCCAATATATGCAAAGATGCTCAGCCTCATTCAGAATAAAATAGAAATTAAAACTACTCCGAGATTCCATTTATCACCATTGAGGTGGAAAAAGGCCAAAGGCTCAACAACAGCCTGGGCTGCAAGGCCCTGGGGAGGTAGGCACTCTGCCGGGAGGGGTGGGGATGTACGGATGTATTAGGGTATTTTGACTACCTTTGTGTAATTTAATAAAAAACATGTTTGGGGGCTTCACTGGTGGCGCAGTGGTTGAGAGTCCGCCTGCCGATGCAGGGGACACGGGTTCGTGACCCGGTCCGGGAAGATCCCACATGCCGCGGAGCGGCTGGGCCCGTGAGCCATGGCCGCTGAGCCTGCGCGTCCGGAGCCTGTGCCCCGCAATGGGAGAGGCCACAACAGTGAGAGGTCCGCGTACCGCAAAAAAAAAAAAAAAAAAGAAAAAAAAAATTAAAGAGGGATAAAGAAGACAGACTTGCATGGACATAGTAGACATTTTTTAAGATCTCCAAAAGGATAAGGAAGGAATTAACAGCAACGGTGACCTGCTTGAGTAGGAAGAGAGACCTGGGCACGTGAGGCACAAGAAAGGGAGAAAAGGACTTCGTGCTGCCAGCTGAGCCAGGTGAATGTAACACCTGCTCCACTCACGGCAGGCCTGACCCCGATGCTATTCCACCCTCTCCCCATTTTACAGTTGACGATGTGGACACTGTGGCCCAAAGGGGCTCCCTGGCTCACCCAGCTCTCAGATCTGGTAGACGGCTGGTACAAGAATCCAAGGCCCTCAGCCCCAGTCCAGGCCTCTTTCAGAGACACCACGTGACTCTGTGCCCATCTGGGGGAGGGCACAGTGGGGCACGGACCGTATATTTCAGTCACTGGAACCTAACAGAGTGTTGGCACATGCTCACTATTTATTAAAAGTTCTCTGAATGAATGAATGTTGTGTTGTACTTCCTGTGAGCCCAGCCCAAATCTCTGGCTGAACTGATTAATTCATTCATCATGGCCTGAGAGTGACAACAATTCACATCACCCAACCATGAGTTACATTTTCTCAGGGGCCGTCAAGGGTGGCACTTTGGGTATCTCGGCAGAGGAAACGTGTCTGGCGAGGGGGATCCTTTACCCCCCCCATTTCACCCCTCAAGTGAAATCATAAGTAACTGCCCATATTGTAACTTCTTGCAGGATCGACCTATGTACAGAATAAGAAAAGGAAGAAAATGGTTAAATAAACATAGCAGACGTTTAGTATACGTCACATAGCACCTAGGAGAAGAGGAATGATTTATTTGCACTAGATCGTCCAACAAAACCAATGCCCATGGGACATGTCCTTTGAATTGTGTAGGCTGGAGTGGTGATTTGGTGGACTGCATCCTGCACACCCTCCTTCTAGACCAAACTTATGAATTAAACTCCAAACACTGTTGCAAGGTAGATGGCAGGTGTGCCTTTATTCTACCCCACCAGACAGACACGGCACTCCCACTAACCAGGGGTGAGAACCCAGGACCCTCCAGAACATAACATCCATAATGTGTGACAAACACAAGTTGTATCTAAACAGGCTGGGAGGGTTCCGAGGGAGCTAAGCTAAGTAAGATGATAAACACCTTGGGAAAGCAGATTGAGTAAGGCCATGGAAGATGGATGAATGTTTGGTAAATCAAAGAGATCTGGGGCTTGTGAGGAGACAGCCCTGTTGGAGAGCTTCTGGTTACAAATTAGAGGCATGTTGGCTCCTGAGACTCAGCTGGGCTGGCTGCTGCATAGGCAGCAAGTCTATCAAAGGTGCCAGAGGGAGAACGGGTGGGTGAGATGAATGGAGATCAAATCCCATTATAACCAAGTCCATTACAAAGAAAATTTCACCTTCACAAAAGTATAGCCAAGCCCCAGGCATCGGCCCATAATAATCGTATATTGTTCAAATAACCCATTGTGAAGCATGCTGTTTTGCAGGCCTTCTAGGTAACAGTCTCTAGTTATAACAACACCCTGGCACGTCGCCACTTACCACATGATGAACTATTTGTGGTACATGACAATACATGAATTCCTTCCCAACCATCTGACTGTGGGAGGTGACTTTTTTTTTTTTTTGCGGTACGCGGGCCTCTCACTGTTGTGGCCTCTCCCGTTGCGGGGCACAGGCTCCGGACGCGCAGGCTCAGCAGCCATGGCTCACGGGCCCAGCCGCTCCGCAGCATGTGGGATCTTCCTGGACCAGGGCGTGAACCCGCGTCCCCTGCATCGGCAGGCGGACTCTCAACCACTGTGCCACCAGGGAAGCCCGACTTTTGAGATGCTCTATTGGAAGTTGATGTTTTGAAAAACTGCAAGAGATTGGTCTTAAGAATCTTTACCTCATCTTTTAGTTTCCCATCAAACCAGCCATCTGGGTCTAATATCACTAGGAAGATTATTTAAAATGTTAGATGATCACCTCTGAATATGTACAACAAAAATATTTGATAAAACTCAACATCCATTCATGGTTTAAAATCATAGTAAAATAAGGCCAGTAACTTCCTCAATCTAATAAATAACATCTGTCAGGAATAGATAGTAAATATCCTACTTAACACTGAGAACATTTAAATCATTCCCTTAAACATCTGGAATCAGATTAAATGCTCACTATGTCAGAGATTGCAAAAGCTAAAAGGTCTGGAAAATACTGTGTGCAGACAAGGAGGTGGAAAAATAAGAACTCTCCTATGGTGCTGATAGGAATATATATTAGCATGACCCCTTTTTTTTTTTTTTTTTTTTTTTTTTTTTTTTTTGCTGTACGTGGGCCTCTCACTGTTGTGGCCTCTCCCGTTGCGGAGCACAGGCTCCGGACGCGCAGGCTCAACGGCCATGGCTCACGGGCCCAACCGCTCCGCGGCATGTGGGATCTTCCCAGACCGGGGCACGAACCCGTGTCCCCTGCATCGGCAGGCGGACTCTCAACCACTGCGCCACCAGGAAAGCCCCTAGCATGACCCCTTTAAGAGTATTTTGGCAATAGTAAGTGAAGTTGAAAGTATACATATGCTTTAATTAATGCTTTAATTCTGCAACTCCATGGGCTCAAGGTGACATGCATAAAAATGTGTTTTGTTGCTTTGCTTTTAATAGAAGAAGGATTAGAAACAACATATATGTCCATCAACAAATATATAAATAGTGATATATTCTTACAATGGAGAAGTACATAGTAGTTTAAAGGAGTCAACTAGAGCTACATGTATCAACACGGATCCATGGCAGAAAAAAAAAAAAGCAAGTTTCAGAAAGATACATGCATGATACCTTTATATAAAGTTTTTTAATATAAATTTATTTTATTTATTTATTTATTTATGGCTGTGTTGGGTCTTTGTTGCTGCACACGGGCTTTCTCTAGTTGCAGCGAGCGGGGGCTACTCTTCTTTGAGGTGCATGGGCTTCTCATTGCGTGGCTTCTCTTGTTGCAGAACACGGGCTCTAGGCGCGCGGGCTCAGTAGTTGTGGCACACGGGCTTAGTTGCTCTGAGACTATGTGGGATCTTCCCAGACCAGGGATCAAACCTGTGTCCCCTGCACTGGGAGGCCGATTCTTAACCACTGCACCACCACGGAAGTCCCTATATAAAGTTTTAAAAGCATGCAAGGAGTAGGGCTCAGCACCAGAGGTCCAAGGTTAGTATATTCAATCTCTACAAACAGACAGGAACCCCACAAACACTTGTCCTTGAAACTGAGTGACTTGGGAGATCACTCCAGCCCTGAATTGGGGCTGAAGCAGGTTTACATTCTGTGTCTTGGATGACATCAGTGTCTTGGTTGGCTCAAACTGCTATAACAAATACCACTGACTGGGCGGGCTTAAGTAACAAACATTTCTTTCTTATAGTTCTGGAGGCTGGCTGGGTGCCAGTATGGTTGGGTTCTTGGTGGAGGCAACTCTTCCTGGTTTACGGATGGTCGTCTTCTCGTTTAATCCTCAAAGGGCAGGGTAAGAAAGGGCCAGCTCTCTTCTTGTAAAGATATTAATCCCATCATGGGGGCTTTATTCTCATGACTCAATCCCTTCCCCAAAGCCACACCTCCAAATACCATCGCTTTACAGGCTTCAACATTAGAATTTGGGGGGGAACAGAAGCATTCAGTCCACAGCAATCAGCATCCACCCTTGACTCCTTGGGAATGACCAGAAATCTACTACTGGACCAGAAAAACTGCAGCGTAAAGGGAAACACAAGGACATCTTCCTTTTCCTCTTTTTTTCTCATTTGTACCTTCCAGTCTCTGACCTCCTTTTATCATCCGTTACATATGTATCTTTCAGATATCCAGAAAGCTCTCCCAGAATAGTCCCCCTCTCCCTACGATCAACAGAAATACTAGGAGAGCAAGAAAAATCTATAAAGTCCTTGATGAGTGGTCACGTTATTTCACAGCCCTCAGCAGAACCTTGGAGTCTAAAGAAATTAACTTTAAGATGACCCAGTTCAACCTGCTTCCTCTCTGAGGTCCAGAGGGGTGACATGGCTTGCCCAAGGTCTCAAAACTAGTTACTGAAAGAGCAAGACCCCAATTCAGGTCTTCTGTCATCAAGAATGGTGTTTCTACTGCACCACAGAACTCTACAATGTATGTTCATTATATAAAACCCAGAAAACATCAGCTCGAGTCCCCTCATCCCTGCCGGGGTTCCAAAAATATGAGGTCATGGTTTATGCCACTTTCGTGCTCATGGAGGATCATTTTCAGAATGCCCTCCCCCGGGGGTCAAAGTCACGCGGGCAGGGATGGCACCCAAGCACACACTGTTGTGCGTGAAGAATGCCAGCCTCCACATTTAGACAATGACTCATCATTTTGAACGTCACTGGGCTTGGAACAACTTGAAAGGGAGGGAGGGAAGGAAGGAAGGAAGAAAGGAAGGGAGGGAGGGAGGGAGGAAGGATAGTGATGTTGAAATCTCGGTGGAGTGTGCTGATGAAGACATGATGCTGCTAATGAAAGGCAAAAATGAATGTTTCCATTTCTGCCCACATTGGCTGATATCCAATTATCTGTAAGACTCTGGTAGCCAAGAATTGTTTTAACAAGGGAAGGACTGAACTATAAATGTAGGAAAATATCTACAAACATCCCCAACTTGATTGCTTTCTGGGTGATTTTGATTTGTGAAGATCAGTGAGGAATACAAATCAGATATAAAAAGAAGTTAGCAGCCCACATCAATGGGTAAAACTTTCACATTGATCAGTACTGCAAAGCTGGGAGAAACCTCCAGTCCCTAAGCCCCCAAAACTTACAATCTAATGCAGATTCAGCATCAAGATTTGGGACAAATTTAAGACATCTATAGAGAAACATATAAGTAAATGGTACTTAAAGAGAACACCATATTCTGGCACTGGAGAAAAGCAAAAAGGATGATACAAGTGAGATGGGGTTAATCCAGAAGGACTTCCTGAAGAAATGTGAGGTCTGTGCCATGAGATATGGAAGGAAGGAAAGGCCTGATGGTGAGAAGGCAAGGAGGCAGGCGTCCAAGGCAGGTGAATGGCTCTGCATATGCCCAGTGCAGCAGATATGGTGATGGCGGTTAAGTCTACATCAGCAAGATAAGGCTGTTTACATTCACTCATTTCTCTATAAACAGTGATCTCAGGAAAGAGTAAGGCAAGGACCCTCCATTCTACAGAGGGGGAAACAGGCTTAGTAGACTAAGTGGTGTGCCCTAGGGCTCACAACCAACAAGTGGTAGAGCTCAGTCTTGAACTGAGGACTTTGGACTCCAACCAGAGAGCATCTGCAGTTTCCTTTAATGATCCTGATAGCCAGAAATAGAAACAAAGTGATAGTTTTTAAAAGAGCCCAGTCAGGTGCAGGCATAGGGTGAGGGAATGTGCTATATCCTTCCAGAGGACTCAACGGTTAGGAATTTGACCTGTTTGATTTATTGGTCAAGAGTCATGGAAAATGGATTAATGAGATCAAGGTCACAGTGTCAATGTCTCAGGAAGCAGGGCTGAGAACACAGCTGCAAGCCACTGTTCACTCAGGTACATCAGTTTGCAAAAGTTTGGGAAGAGGGGCTAACAAATGGATGGATCCGCACAGGTGGAAAAACACCTCCAACACCTACTTACCAACGGATTGTCCCAAGATCTCTTTGCACACAAAGATCAGCACATTGTTAGTGTTAATTTGATGGTAGACTGGACACTTAGTCTTTTTTCCCTGACAGCCTGACTTCAGGAGCTTCCCACTGGAATCCAGTCACATCTCTGCACAGAGTCTTCTATACTTAAAGAGTGTCAGGTTCAGATTTGTTTAAATTTTACCCCTAACTAAAAAGGCCAGGGGAACAGTTGGTAAATACTTCGGGTCTAATTAAGTCTGACTGCATTATGAAGTGGAATCAGTGTATTCAACTTTTTACATTTTGAAATTCCAAAGTGATCCTATGTTCTTCATCAGCCACAGAGGATAACCGTTTGCCTGTGGAGCGTACAAACTGCTCTCACCAGCTTGTCAACCACAAAATTAACCAATTCTCAGGCACTGCGAAAGAAGCTCTGTCTTATGCGTTAACTTTCTCCCTCTGCAGCACCATCATCCTCTACCCTCATGTACACGCAGGGGTCGTGGGCTCCCTTCTTTTCCCTTCTTGCATTTTCTCCCTTGTCGGTGGTTTTCAACCTTCGGTTCTCATTGAAATCGCTGGGGAACTTTAAAAATCCCAATGGTTGGGTGCCATGTCCAGATATATTGATTTAGTTGATTTGGAGAATGGCCTGGTGTCCATTTTTCAAGCTTCCCAGATGATTCTAATGGGCAGCTAAGGTTGCAAATAACTGCAACTAAGCGATCTCATCCAGTGCCTGTGTTTTAGATCTCATCTATAGGTTATGACTTGCAAATTTAATCTCCTGTCTTGGGCTCTCTCCCAAGCTCCAGAATCATTCATTTAAACTTCTTACTGATACATCCACTTGGATATCTAAAAAGCTTTGCAACTTCTGCACATGTTGAAAGAAGAACTCTTGATTTCTCCTCACTTCCAACATGTTTTTCTTCCAATTGTAGTAAGTAACTAAAACCAAAAGCCTGGAAGCCATCCTTATTTTCTCCCCTTTCCTCACATCAAATTCATCATTTGGTTTGTTCTACAACCAAAGTAGGTCTCATATGCATTATGGTAGGCAGTTTCCAAGATGGTACCCAATGATTCCCACTTCCTGATATTCATACCCTTGTGTAGTCCTCTCCCATACTGTCCCAGGTTGGTTTGTACAACCAATAGCACATGGCAGAGTTGATGATATGTTACTTCAGAGATTAGGATATAAAAAGACTATGACTTCCATCTTGCTCTCCCACCAGCACCCCGACTCTGAGGGAAGCTAGCTGCAAACTGCCATGGTGTGAATAGCCCTTGGGGAGGTCCATAGGGTAGGGAACAGAAGCCTCTGGCCATCAGGCAGCAAGGGATTGAGCCTTCCAGCAACCACATGAGTGAGCTTGAATGTGGATTCTCAGGCCCAGTCAAGCCTTGAGATGGCCTTGAGGCAGCCCCAGATGTAAGCTTGACTATTGACCCTGAGCCAGGGCCACTCAGACAAGTTGCTCCTAGACTCCTAGCACTCAGAAATTGTGTGATATGAGTGCTGATTGTTTTAAGTTGCTAAATTTTGGAGTAATTAGTTACATAACAATAGATACTATACTTATACACATTTTTGTGTCTCCTGGCTACCGTGCTACACCAAGCTACCTTCATTTCTTATCTGGACTAATGAAAGTCTCCCAGCAGGTCTCCATTTTTCCACTTCTGCCCTCCAACAATCTGTCATCCTCGTTTATAGTCTCCAAATAAATTTACTTCAGATCCCTATCCTGTTAAACACCTTTAATGACTTCCTATTTGACTTAGAAAAAACCCAGTTCCCCACAATACTTCTTCATGATCTGATTCCAATCTGTATCTCCAACTTATTCTCATGCCTCTCTTCCTATTTCTTATTGTGTTCCAGCCACACTGGCTCTTCATTTTACACAAAGACCTTTGCTTTTCTTTTATGGTTAGATGATCTTGGGGGAAAGAGGGACATTTTTAATATGAAGAGAACAGGATTCTGGTAACATTACTCAAAACAGAAATGACTTTTTGCTACATCTCTGATAAGCATTCGTCAAGCTTTGAGGCCAAGTAATGTAGCGTGGAAAAAGAATAGGTGCTTTTGCTTCTGGCAATATGTTCGGATAAACAAGGAGAGAATACCTTCCCAGTACAGAACAACTAAAAATTCTGGATAAAACATAAAACATATTATAAAGTGTGGCCGAGCTAGCAGGAGAATAAGGAGTACAATCAGGGGAAATAAAGATGAGGAAGTACAATTCAATGGGGATAACTAAGCTACAAAGTCATTTTCCTTGTGGGAATCTCTAAATTTCCTGTTGGTCTAGGGCCATACATATAAGAGACTAGAGAAAAAAATCCTAGGTCCCAAGCAAAATGGGACTTTAATTAGCTGGGAAGCCTACAGGGTGATACCTTAGTTGCCCCATCAAAGATTTATCTGGCTCAGACTTGACCCTTAGAGTAGGAAAGTGGCAGGAAAAAAAACATTCCCTTAATTTTTCCTACCACAAACTAATATTAATGAGGATTTAGGCCTAGAATTCACACCACCTGTGGGGCCAGAAGGAAAAAACAGAGAGTGCCAAACTTAGTTTAAAGTTGTCCTCGATTGGACAGTGCTCCAAACACCTGGTAGAAGAAACACAAATTCTCTCCAAGAAAATTCTCTCTGAAAATTCAACTCAGGGCTTCCCTGGTGGCGCAGTGGTTGGGAGTCCGCCTGCCGATGCAGGGGATGCGGGTTCGTGCCCCGGTCCGGGAGGATCCCACGTGCCACGGAGCGGCTGGGCCCGTGGGCCATGGCCGCTGAGCCTGTGCGTCCGGAGCCTGCGCTCCGCGGGGGGAGAGGCCACAGCAGTGAGAGGCCTGTGTAACGCAAAAAAAAAAAAAAAAAAAAAAATTCAACTCAGGCCTCTTGTTATTTTCAGAAATGAACAGCAAATAAATCAGCAAATAAATGATTTTTAGCAAAATCACTAAATACATGGAGTACAAGCCAATATTAGTAAGAGTCAACAGAAACAATAAATTGCAGAATCAGACTCATAGAGCCTGCAGGTATTAAATGATTAGAGAAAAATTTTTAATAAGTAGGTTTAACATGGTTAAAGAAATGAGGGGAATTATAGTAATCCAAAGGAGCAAAAGATTAGCAAGGCTGAACAAACCTATTTTAAAGAACCAAATATAACTTCATGAAATAAACACTACGATAAATGAAATTTAAAACACATTGGATGAATTAAACAGCAGGTTAGACACAGGAAGAAAAATGTACCTATTAGACTGGGGGAAACAGCTAAAGAATTATCCAGAATGCATCAGCCAAAAAGGTGAAAAATATAAATAAGATGTTAAGATACATGAATGAGAGAATGAAAAGATGCAACTTATGTATAATTGAGCTTCGAGAAGATGTAAATAGGGAGAAAAGAATGAAGAAATATTTGAAAAGAAGATGGCTTAGAATTTTCCATAGTTGACACCACTTCTCAGTTTCAGGGAATCTAACCTATTCCAAGCAGTATGCATCATAATGAAGCTATAGAAAAGCAAAGAAAGAAGATTTTAAAAATAGCCAGGGGGTGGGGTGGGGCTGAGATGGGGTGGGGAAACACTATTAAGGAACAGTGATTAGGCTGACAGCTGACCTCAACAGCAACAAGGAAAGCCAGAAGTCAATAGAATGATATCTTCAAAATGCTGAGAGAAAATCGCTGTCAACTCAGAACTGTATTAAATACGAGCATTTAAACTATATTTCAAGAACAGGAAATACAGCATTTCCAGACATATGAAATCAGACTTCATTCAGTACAATAGACCCTCATTAAAGGAATATCTGAACTAAAGGATATACATTAGGAAGAAGGAAAATGATATCGAAAAAAAGGACAAAAAGAAAGGACTGGTGAGCAATAAAAAAGAGTAAACGTGTATGTAAATAAAAATAACTATGACTATGAGACATAAGTATCTGATGTGTGGGATTAAAATAAAATCAAGCTAAAAAAAGAGGGGGCTTCCCTGGTGGCGCAGTGGTTGAGAGTCCGCCTGCCGATGCAGGGGACGCGGGTTCGTGCCCCGGTCTGGGAAGATCCCACATGCCGCAGAGCGGCTGGGCCCGTGAGCCGTGGCCGCTGGGCCTGCGTGTCCGGAGCCTGTGCTCTGCAAGGGGAGAGGCCACAACAGTGAGAGGCCCGCGTACCGCAAAAAAAAATAAAAATAAATAAAAATAAATAAAATCAAGCTAAAAAAAGAGAAAAAGAAAAATACTGCATTCATGGAGTTCAATTTCTAACGGGGAGAAACTGAAAACCAGCAATCAGCAAAGTTTAAAGAAAAACAAAACAAAACAAAACAGATCATCCAAACAGTGACGAGTGCCACACAAAGAATTTAAATAGGATGATATGCGAGCCTAAGACTTGGGGGCCACTTCAGACTTGGTGAGGAGGGAAGGTGACATTTAAGCTGAGACCTGAATGACGGGAAGGAGCCAGACACATAAAGTCACAGGAAACAGAATTCCAGGCAGAGGGAAGAGTTAATGCAAAAGTCCCATATCTGTCTGACTCAATTTCTCTGAGCTTCAATTTCTTCACCTATAAAACAGGGATAATATTTTCCTCATATTTGTTGTGAGGCTTGAATGAGCTTTTTAAAGTACTTTAAAATATCTGAATTATCATACATGATAATTTTCTTGAGGCAGCCTAATTTCCTGTGAAGAATACAGATTTTAGACTAGCCAGACCAAGACTTAAATTCTTGGCCTGACAATGCCTGTGTGAACACTCTGAGATCCAGTGTCCTTAGATGGGAATGGTGTGGTTGCCACAAGGATTAAACGGTGAAACATTCACACGGAGCCTAGTACTGTGCCTGGCTCAGAGAATAACTCCATAACTATTAGTTTCCTTCCTTTCTCTCTGCTAAAATGTTACCTTTTCTGTAAAGGCTCCAATGGCCTCCTCATCCTCCACTCCCCGACTCCAGCCAGAAGTTCTCTCTCTTCTCTGCTTTCCCACTGTTCTTTATCTGTAAGTATCTCTCAATGACTCCAATTTTTTTGTTTTTCCATTTCTCCCAGGGGTCTGTAAAAGTCATTCCACAGACTTTATTCTACCCATCTTTTACCCCTCACAGTACCTAACCTAGGATCTTGCGTATCATAGGTATTTAATAAAAATGTTTACATGAGTGGAAGAATAAACATATAAATTAGAGTTGGAACATCTCCACCACCAGGGAGCAGCTATTTCACAAAGCAGCTAATTGCATGGCTATTGCTGTTTAAAACTTTTCTCTCCATAGTGGCTGTATCAATTTACATTCCCATCAACAGTGCAAGAGGGTTCCTTTTTCTCCACACCCTCTCCAGCATTTATTGTTTGTAGATTTTTTGATGATGGCCATTCTGACCGTGTGAGGTGATACCTCACTGTAGTTTTGATTTGCATTCCTCTAATGATTAGTGATGTTGAGTATCCTTTCATGTGTTTCTTGGCCATCTGTATGTCTTCTTTGGAGAAATGTCTATTTAGGTCTTCTGCCCGGAAACTAACACAACACTGTAAAGCAATTATACTCCAATAAAGATGTTAAAAAACAAAAAAACCCAAAAAAACCCCAAAAAACCTTTTCTCTCATATCAAGTCAAAATCTGCCAGTGGTAGATTTTCATACAAAAGGCCCCCAACATATCACATCTCTGGTATCCATATACTGATACTGTCTCCTCCCACCTTGACCTTGGGCTTGGCCATATGACTCACTTCGGTCAATGGGACAAACATGGTGCAAGCAGAGGCTTGGTAAGTCATTGTGCCTTGGGCTTGCCCTCTTGGATCACTGCCACCAACATGCAAGGAAGTCCAATTTCGCCTCCTTGAGGATGAAAGACCATATGGTCTGAAGGACCCAGCTAAACCCAGGGCCTTGCCAATTCACAATAGGACTGTAGTCATATCAGCCCAGGCAAAACCAGAAGAAGAACCAACCAACCGATCCATAAAATTATGAGAAATAATAAATCATTGGATTAAACCAGTACATTTTGAGGGTGGTTTGTTATACAGAAATAGATACAGAAACACTTGCCCTCCTGGCAGTGCACCTCTCACACAGAATGCAGTCCCATTAGTCTAGAGGCTCTGCTTCCATCTATGCAGCAAAGTCAGTTCCATGTGGTTTTATTGACATCTCCATCACCTGGTAGTTTGTATGGCACTCAGCGTCATAAATCCCAGGCTTTTTCTCAGAAACTGTTGTGAATCCACATCTTCCAAATACTGCACATGAAACTTGATACATTTGAGCCTATGTGTGGTTTCCTATTAAAATGATCATGATAGTTCTGGCCTATTGGGGGCTATCTAAAACTGAATTCTACATAGCAATGGACCTCTTATTGTTAAATTCAATGGTCAAGGTTCAGTCTTCATCTTATGGATGTATCAGCAGCATCTGATCTAGTTGATCTCTCCTTCTGGGGATGCTTTCTTTCCTTGGCCTCATGGGAATCCCTCTCTCTCGGTTCGTATTCTATCCCCTTGGATGCTCCTCCATCATTGCTGGGTCCTTGGATTTCTTCCCTTTTTTATATACCCTCACTCCCTAAAGCCATCTGTAGGCTGAACCACTCCCAACACTATTTCTCTAGTCCTAATTTCTCCCTGACTTTCAGACGCCTGTATCCAACTGCCTACTGAATATCTCTAATTACAGAATGTGTGTCTTAAATTTAATCAATCCAAAATAGAACCCTTAGCTTTCTACCCCCACCTCTTCCCAAACTCCTTCTCCCCACGTCCATAAATAGTGACTCTAGTCTCAATGTTCCTGACTGCTCAGTCCAAAATCTTTGGAATCATTGACTCCCCTCCCACATTCCATGTCTGCTTGATCAGAAGATCCTTACAACCCTATCTTCAAACGTCTACAGAATCCTACCATTTTCACTACCTCCATCACGCACACCCTAGTCTAAACCACCACTGTCCCTAACCTAGACTATTAGAATAACTTCTTGTCTGGTCTCCCAGCTTCCACCCTTGACCCCCAACAGTAGCCTGTTCTGCGTATGGTAACCAGAGTAACTGCGTAATTCCCAAGTCAATCATACCTCTCAACTGCTCAGAATCTTCCAGTGGCTTCCCATGTCACTGGAGTAAAATCCAAAGTCATGACCATAGCCAGAATGCTCTATGACATCTGGCCTTAGCTACCTCTCTGACCTCACCTCCTACAGTTCTCACCTCCACTCACCACCACAAGTGGCCTTCTTGCTGTCGTACAAACGCTCCAAGCATATAGGAGAGTCTTTGTATTGCTCTTCCCAAGGCCTGAACACACCATTCTCCTGAATCTTAGCTGGTGCTCCCTTCTGCTCAAAGTGCACCTTATAAGGGAGGCTCCTCTCTGAAATCAGTGATTACTCCCATCACAAGCCACTTGGTATCTCTTCTTACCCCGCCCGATGCTTTGGTCCATTTCCCTCACTAGGACGCAAGCTCCACAGAGCAGATGCTTTGTTTCGTCCCTGCTGTATCCTCAGTGCTAGAACCAAACCCAGCCCAGCCTAGGTGTTCAGTATCAGTTGAATAAATGAATTCACTATCTCTTCTAGCTTTGGACCATCCACAAATTATATATTTGTCCAAGAAATTTATATTTTTACTTAGTCAAAAGGATACAACCAGAAAACAAGCTCTGTGGTACAAGCAGTGGAGGTCACAGTCTTAAAGATGAATAATACTAAGTCTAGATTATGGAAGGCCTTGCATGACCATCCAGAATCTGGCTTTGTTCACCACAGGAAATGGGATGCCATTAAAGGTTTTTAAGATTTTTAAGTGTAAACTGATAGAATCTGTCTCATAAATAACTTTTATTGCAGACATTTAAAAAATCCTACTCAGATCAATTTGGAAGCAACTTGACACTTTCCTTTTTTATTAACTGGATTTCAGAACGTGTTGACAAGTATCGTTCATTTTGAACAGTCCTAAGTAATTCTCTGGATCAGGGCAGGGACCAACGGGTCATTTGCGAACAGATGCCTGTGTCTGTGAACAAATAGATTTTTGCGTCTGGGTCTTCTGACCACGTTTTACACTCATAACACATGTACTTCTTATCTAACACCTGTGCACAACTATATATAGCATACAAGGAATGGTGTTTTCATATCATACATGTAGGTTCTTGCCAGAGCTTTCTTCCGAGCCAGGGAGTCTGAGAAAAAAGCTGAGGGAACAGAGTGGAAGTTGTACCACGCACACCAGACTCCAACGAGCTCACACGTGTTAACCAATATACCACCCGACAGCTGCCTGCTTTGACAGCTGCAGGGGAGCAGCCGAGACAACAGGAGGCTTTGCCGGGTGGACAGGCTCGTGGTTGAGAAGAAGGCAGCAGTTGAGGCCACGCCGAGCACTTGTTCTTTAACTTCCTCAAAGTCAAGTGGAAAACAGCGGTGGCTGGAGCAGAGGCCCTGGGACGGTGCCTCCGGCCACAGCGGCAGCACCCCCGGGGGCTGGCGGGCGGCGCTCCAGGGCTGGGAAGGGCCCTCGGGAGGGGAAGGCAGAAGTGGCCCTTCCTTACTGCTGCTCCCAGAGAAGGCCTTCAGCATCCACCCACCCTGCAGGCCCTGGTGCTCAGGAGCTGGAACCAGAATCGGTTCCCTAATGTAACTAGGAGTGTTATTTACAGTTAGTTTCCCCCTAATTGAATTGTACCTGCTCTTGCTTCTAGTTTTCTCACCTCTCTTCCAGAACAGCATCGAACCCTTCATCCCTTGACACGCACTCACTCTCCTTCTCTCTCCCGTGGTCCCCCACCCCTCCCTGCCCTTTGGTCCTCTCCCCCCGTCCTCCCCTCTCCTCTCCTTCTACTGCCTGGCTTCTCTGGGTGGGTCCCTCTCTGAGATCCCCTGCCCTTGCTTATTTATTCCTTACACCTGAGCCCAGATCTCTGGCCACACCAGCAATTCCTGTGTTACTGGTGCAAGGTTACGTATGTGGTTGATCACAGAAACAATTCACACTAAGGCTAACTATTCTGTTGATGTGCAGGCTTTAGCAGCTGAGAAACCTTAAGGAGACTTACATACACGATGCACCGACACACATGCTGAAGGAATTCAAAGAAGGGAGAGAGCCATGGCGGGTAATCTCCAACGGCCCCTCAGAGCAGGTGGGCTTTGAGTGTTGAAGGAAGACTGAGTGGCCTGAGGAAGCTGGTTCTGGGACGTAGCGAGCTTAGAGTGCTATGCGCTATCTTGGTGCTGGGCCCCTCCTCTGTGAATCGTGTTCAGGCTGGGGGCTGCGGAATGATTTGCGGGAATTTGCTCATCTCCCCAGGTCACGCCCAATATTTGTCCCCTCCCTTCAGAAAAGACACGAGGCCAGAGAGGGAGAAATCAACAGGTCTGGAGCAGCACACAGTTCTGGGTTGCCATGGCAACCCCCTTTCCACACAGCCCCCTGCCTCCTCACCAAATGTTTATCCCACAGACACTTAGGAGACATGGAATAAGCCCTTAGACCCTGCCCGGCCCCAGGAATACCGCCTCCCTTCCCTGCCCACGCAGGTCTAGCCATAGCCAGGGGCCGCAGAGGGGAGGGAGGGCACAAAGCTTCATTTCAAGGAAAACCCGGAGATGACCCTTCGGCTACAATTTCCCCAGTTTCCCACATCTGAACAGCTGAGTGGTACAGGGGTGGGAAGCTGTGATTTCAGGAAGTTGGAAAGAACAGGAAGCAATAAAACCTATATATATTAAAACCTACACATTTTACAGATTAAGAAAACTGAGGCCCAGAGAGAAGATTTAGGGGCAGAATATGAACCAAAATCATGTTTGTCTATAGCTTATTTTCATTCTTAACTATTAAGTAATTTTTTTAAAAGGCTCAGTTAAAGACATTCTTTAATTAGAGGGAAGAAGACGTAACTAGCTTTTTGGATGGTACCAGGAGTGTGAACTCTAAAATAGTTACCAAAAAGATAGCTAAATAAGACTGTCCTTGACCTTCATATGCGAAAACCTAGACTTCTGGGGGCCCATTTGGGTCCTTTCTCTATTCCAAGTCCCTTTTACCTCAGAGCCTACATGGATTGGTGAAACTGATTTTTCTCTCCATCAGGATAGCTTTAAAAGTCACTGGTCAAGGAACAGTACTGCTCTTCACTGGTAAGATTCATATTTTACTTATTCATACGTTTCACGGTAGTCCTAACATAGGTCTAATTACAACCTTGAGGCCAAGTGTAGCACGCCTGAGAACAATGACTCATCCGTGACATCACAGGTAAATGGACAACAAAAGTCTGCCCCTGTGCCTCTCCAATCATGGGACAAGTCATTTAGGCAGGAGAAGAGTTTTTAAGTTCACTGATGTAACATTCCTTTAGGCAGGAGAAGAGTTTTTATGGAAGGTAAGTCATTTAGGCAGGAGAAGAGTTTTTAAGTTCACTGACGTAACAGTCCTTCTGTTGTGTTCTCCATTAATGAAAGTTTTTCTTTTTCTTTTTCTTTTTTTATATTGGAGCATAGTTGATTCACAATGTTGTGTTAGTTTCAGGTGTACAGCAAAGTGATTCAGTTATACATATACATGTATCTATTCTTTTTCATATTCTTTTCCCATTTAGGTTATTACAGAATACTGAGCAGCATTCCCTGTGCTATACAGTAGGTCCTTGTTGTTATCTATTTTAAATACAGCACTGTGTACATGTCAATCCCAAATTCCCTATCCCTCCCCCCCTTCCCCCCTGACAACCATAAGTTCATTCTCTAAGTCTGTGAGTCTGTCTGTTTTGTAAATAAGTTCATTTGTATCATTTTTTTTTTTAGATTCCACATATAAGCGATATCATATGATATTTGCCTTTGTCTGACTTACTTCACTTAGTATGATAATCTCCAGGTCCATGCATGTTGATGCAAATGGCATTATTTCATTCTTTTTATCCACTAATGAAAGTTTAATTATTAACATCTGGCATTTGAAAAAAATCAGTCCTGCATAATGGCACTCTTCATTTCCATTCATTCTTTCCTCTCTTTGGTGAAGCTCACTGTCGAGCTTCAGCTCAGATCTTTCATTAGCATTTCTTATGAGGTTCTGGAGATTTTACAGGTGAAATTGATAACTTCTTAAACTTTTATGCAAATAAGTACTCAGAATGCTTGCCATGTTTAGTCACTACCATGCTGACAATTAAGTCAACTCTACCATCTTCATAGGGTCACGGGGAAGTCTGGACATTCAGTGACTACAGTGAGCATGCAGAAACTTAGAGCCAGCATTTTACGACATCAAAAGCACTTTCCAAACATTTGTTCATCTTATGATAATCTTCTCCAGATCAGCTAGACTGAGAGACACAAACAGGTCTGTGTCTTGGCTATATTCCAGCCCTGGTCCTTATCATAATGCCTGGTATGTCGGATAGGTTTTGTCAGTTTGGTTGAATGAACGGATGCCTTCCCTGAACCATTCAGTGGAGATTCAAACTTAGAGGTTAAGAGGTAGCTGGTAAGTATCACAGTCTGGACATAAGGACAAATCTTTGGCTACTAATAAGTTTTCCAAGCTCCTAGTAGACCATTACCTTGTTAGAAAAAAAAAGGGTGGGGGGGTGTTAGCACCAGCAGCCCTTTTTGGGTGAGGGAACAGTAGGAAAAATGGAGTCTGTTGTTTGGTTTACAAAGAGTATAAATGTCCCAGCTGGCAGATCTTAGGGATTATTTACCAGATACAGCATGGTAACACGTGAAGATGGAGCCAGAAACACGTTAGGCCCAGGCCCAGCACTGTTCTTGCTGCCTTCTTTGCACTGCTGCTGTGAGCATTAAATGAAAATGCATTGATGGTTAATTTTACATATTGCCTTGGCTAGGCTGTGGTGCCCCGTTGCTTGGGTGAACATCAGTCTAGATGTTGCTGGAAAGCTATTTTTCAGGTGTGATTGATATTTAACTCAGTAGACTTTGGGTAAAGCAGATCACCCTCTGTATGTGGGTGGGTCTCATCCAATCAGTTGAAGGCCCTGAGAGCAAAGACTAAGATTTTCTGAAGTTCTCCTCAAGACTGCAACACACAAAATGTGCCTGAGTTTTCTAGTCTGTCAAGGAATTCAGACTCAAGACTGCAGCATCAACTCTTCCCCGAGTTTCCAGCCTGCTGGCCTGCCCTACAGATTTCAGACTTGCCAGCCCCTGCAATCATATGAGCCAGTTCCTTAAAAATCTCTCTCTTGGGCTTCCCTGGTGGCGCAGTGGTTGAGAGTCCGCCTGCCGATGCAGGGGACACGGGTTCGTGCCCCATTCTGGGAAGATCCCACATGCCGCGGAGCGGCTGGACCCGTGAGCCATGGCCGATGAGCCTGAGCGTCCGGAGCCTGTGCTCCGCAACGGGAGAGGCCACAAGAGTGAGAGGCCCGCGTACCACAAAAAAAAAAAAAAAAAATCTCTCTCTCTCTAGGTAGATACAGATATAGCTATAGCTATAGATATATAGATAAATGGTGTGCGTGTGTGTGTGTGTGTACTACTGGTTCTGTTTCTATGAAGATCCCTGATTAATATAGTAAGTCAAGCCCCAACCCAGCCCCTGACAGAGAAAGTATACAAATGTCCATTCTCTTTCATTACCTTCCCTGAATCTAGCTCCATCTTCCTAGCAAACATATGAATGCCTGCCTGCAAGATGCCAAATGGGGCAAAGATCCAGCAACATCAATGACCTTCCCAAAGTCGTGACCAGTCCATAACAATATCAGGATCCAAATCTCCATCTTCTGACTCTTCATCTGTTTCTTCCTCTCCTTCCTGTTACCAACCCACCTTTCCATCCCTAATCCACCCAGAGGTTATGCTCATTTAACCCTAGAAATCAGAGGCCTCCTCTGGCAAGAATGGAGCACAGTAACTGGGGTCCACAATTACACTTTAACCTTGGATACAGACTTGGGATTTCTCTTCATCCTGGCACCAGAAAGCATTTCAGTGAGAGCTCAGCTATCTCAGTTTGTATCCACACTTGAAGCCCATCATGCAGTGAGCTGGGCCCATAGCCAAGTATCACTGCTGTGACATCTGCCTCTAAGAGCCTGTGTCTCTAGCACTTTTTTCTTGATTTTTTTCTTGTTTATGTTCAACCTGTCTGTCTGTGGTCAGTTAGCTTAGTCACATAGCCAGTGTTAAAAAAGACTCATATAGTAAAGGATTCTACTCTACTGTATAATTACCAACTGCAAAGTCTGGGGGTATGGGTGTCCCCAGACCACCCTGAGGTTCAATAATGTACTGAGAGAACTCATAGAACTCACTAAAAGCCGTAATACTCACAGTTATGGTTTATTACAGCTGAAGAATGCAGATTAAAATCAGCCAAGGGAAAAGGTGCATAGCGCAGAGTCGAGGAAAGTTCCAGACGCAGAGCTTCCATGGAGCTGTGAAGAGCGTTAACTCCTCCCAACAATGATGTGTCACATATGCACAGAACACTGCCCACCAGGGATGCCCACCTGAGCCTTGGTGTGCAGAGTTTCCACTGGGCTCCATGGCTAACTGCCATCATGGCTGACCCCTCTGGAGGCAGAGTGGATACCACATGGCCCAAAGCCCTCATCGTAAACCACACTGTCCTGAGAGGCTCAAGGTCCCCAGGTACAAGAAAGACACTCTTATCAAGTGCGACATTCTAAGGGCCTCGCGATCACTTCCCAGTAGCTGAGGGCAAAGTTTAGACCTTTCTTTGGGTAAGCTTCCTTTCTTCACGATACACCCCCTTTCCCCAGCACCCATGGTGCGTCAGGGGGTGCCACTGAACTCTGGAGTATTCTACAGCCACCTACCATATTCCTAACTCTGACTTGTCCTTTGGAAAGGAATGTTTCTTGTCTCAGGGGACCAGGAGAGGGACTGGGGATGACTCCATGCTGGCCATCCCTACTGTGGACATTTAATGGGATGACAGGTCAATGTGAGGTCCACCAGGGGGTGCTGTGGCTTGTCCCTTGGCCTTCTTCACTGGAACACTCAGATGGGGGGTAGCCCAGAATGCTTCCTGTCCCAGGGAACTAACTAACTCATTCCTTTCTGCCTATTATAACCCCAGCTCAAGAGACAATGGCATCCTCACTCATTTAAAAATGCCTCTTCTTTCAACTGTCTAGCTTTCCACACTTGTTATGTCAGAAGTAATTCACCAAATTTGTAAAATCTACACATTACTGACATTAAGTGGTAAAACTACTTAAGTTTTACAAGTGAAGACCCCAGAACACCTTGGGGGCTCAACACAGGCACCCCTTTTCCCACGTGTAAGGGAGAGAATCCAGACTAAGAAGAAGACAGCTGCAGGGAGGAGGATTTTAGTCACATGAGAAAAGCCAGAACTGATGGCAACTGAGACAGGTGCGGCGAGGGAGGCCGGCGGGTGAGCCACGTGCGCGGGTTCTGCCCTACCGGCCCCACGCAGGCGTGAATAAGCAGGTACAAACACCCCAAGGGTGGGCGCTGGGCATTACTAGCAAGGTGTGTGGGCTCCTGCAGCCCCACCTAAGCACTGCCTGGCATCCTCAAGCGAACTTCCCCTCTACCTCAGGAACGGGCACCCAGGTGAGGTCACCTTCCTGGTTCCCTCCCTCCCTTTCACAACTAACGAAAACAGGACCTGCCCCAAGTCCCACCCTCCAGGGCCCTGGAAGGGAAGCAGCGAATCCACTTTGCTATCTGGAACTAAGGTGTTAAACCAATAAGATCAGCAAGTAACGTTGTCCCTTTAACAAGGGCCCCAGTGCCTTCACTCAAAAGAGACCAGTGGCAGAAGAGACATTTTCACTTTCATAAGTGGCTTCCTTAGCCTAGTACCAGTGCTGCTCACAGAAGCAAAGAGACTCAGAGCAGCTGACCAGCACAAAACCTTTATGCCATCTCATGATCCTCCAAGAATCATGCAGACATAAAATACATTAGAGACATTCTGTAAGGGACCTGGGCTTGCCATGTTTCAGATGCAGCAGAATCTGATTCTAGAAGCCTGGAGAGGCCAGCTTACCCCTGCCTTACCCCAGCTGTGTCCCTCTGCGGCAAATTGGGTCTCTCCTCCCTCTGTGTTCCCAAAGAACCCCGCTTGAGCAGACCCAGTCCCTGTGTCCCTCTGCCTGGCATTATCCTGTGAATTTTGAGACAGGGAGGGGACCTTGTCTTTTTCATTTCTGAGTCCTCTAGGGCTTAACAGGTCAAAATGGAATTGCCAGCGCCCTCCCTAGGCCGCACCAGCCCTGGTTCTGATTCCCAAGCTATAGGAAAGAGGGCTGCCATGTTCTCACCTCCTGACTAAGTCAGGCCCACCTCCACTCGCTTCTAGAGTGGGGAGAGCATGTGGGTGACCTAGGGAAAGGCCAGGTGCACAGCCCCCAGAAATCAAATGCAAACCGTGACAATCTGTGAAGACCGGATCTTCAGGATTGAAATCTCATCTTCCCAAATAGGGAAGGGGCCAGCTGATCAGAGACACCTGTCCCCAGCGGCGCCCTGACAGCTGAGTTCAACACTGTCTCCCCCCTATTACCATGGAGGTAGCAACAGCTAATATCCAGGGGTCAGGAGCACCTGGCACAGGACTGAAATGTACTTTACACAGATGATTACCTTTCAAATGGCCCTATTAATCATCATAACAAAAACAAGCAGTTGACTGGAGTTCCATTCCTGGTTCTTGTGTCCCAGGGGCCGTGGACTCGGTCTTCCTCTGCCCCACCTTCAGGGACCAGGAACCAAAGCTAGACCTGGCTGCTAAGACATGCCGTCCACATTTTCATCTCTACTCTGTCACCAATTATCTGTGACTTTGAGCTGACTAACCTCTTCCCCTCCGATTACTTCTCTCTAAAATGGTAGTAAACCAACTCCCCAGAGGCGTCCTCTAGAGGAGCAAGGTGACACACGCCAAGAAGAGCCAGGCACACCTGCAGACGCAGCACGCGCTATTTTTATGTCTTACCTGAAACCGACAGTCTCTCCACGGAGTCTGCTGTGCTGGCTTTTCTGCCCATAATATTTGTGGTCGGATCATGTCTGTATTTAAACCAAACACAATATTTAAGCCACCAGAAATAAGAAAACAAAGAGGGGAAAATTCCATCACATACTTTTTTGGGTTTTTTTTTTTAAAGTCTATTCATCCAGATGGTGATCATTAGCAGGATCGCCTGTCTGCACCTGTTACTGTTTATGTAACAGACCCCACTTATAGGCATGTGCTCGGAACGTTCTGGATGAGCCTAACAAGTGATGCTACAGGAACAGACACAACCTATAGCTCTGGGAATCACCATTTAGTTCCTTGGTAGAGATAAGAATAGAGCTCTTGGTGCTACAGGGACCTGCAAAGTCAATGACAGCTTGGCCTGAAAGCCTCAGGGACTCACATCCCTGCCTTCGATAAAGCTGCTTCCCACCCTGAACATATGTCCCCGCTTATAGTGAAATCAGCCCCATCAGCCAGTTGGTGTTTCCTAAAAATCCCCATGCCAGGGCCCCATTCGAGACCTATCAATCTGAATTCTTTGGAGAAGTGCCTGGAAAAACATCTATTGGGCTGGCCAAAAGGTTCGTTTGGTTTTTTCTGTACGATGGCTCTAGTAGCACTTAGTTGTCTTTAACTTCATCTGAAACAATTTTGTTAGATTGTATGTGACAGCTGTCATGTCAGCGTGCATTTAGAAAAAGACATCAAAATTGGTGAATTTCGGGGTAGCCATTTTAAGATTGAAGATGGAAGGAAAAAAGCAACATTTTCAGCATATTATGCTTTATTATTTCAAGAAAGGTAAAAATGCAACTGAAACTCAAAAACAGATTTGTGCAGTGTATGGAGAAGGTGCTGTGACTGATCGAACATGTCAAAAGTGGTGTGCGAAGTTTCGTGCTGGAGGTTTCTCACTGGATGATGCTCCACGGTCGGGTAGACCAGTTGAAGTGGATAGCGATCAAATCGAGACATTAATTGAGAACAATCAGTGTTACACCGTGCAGTAGATAGCCGACATACTCAAAATATCCAAATCAAGCACTGAAAGTCATTTGCACCAGCTTGGTTATGTTCATCACTTTGATGTTTGGGTTCCACATAAGTTAAGTGAAAAAAACCCATCTTGACTGTATTTCCGCATGTGATTCTCTACATAAGTGTAATAAAACTTTCCGTTTTTAGAACAAATTGTGACAGGCGATGCAAAGCGGATACTGTACAGCAATGTGAAACGGAAGAGATCGTGGGATAAGCGAAATGAACCACCACCAACCACACCAAATGCCGGTCTTCATCCAAAGAAGGTGATGTTGTGTATATGGTGGGATTGGAAGGGAGTCCTCTATTATGAGCTCCTTCCAGAAAACCAAACGATTAATTCCAACAAGTACTGCTCCCAATTAGACCAACGGAAAGCAGCACTCGATGAAAAGCATCTGGAATTAGTCAACAGAAAACCCATAATCTTCCGTCAGGATAACGCAAGACCGCATGTTTCTTTGATGACCAGGCAAAAACAGGTGCAGGTTGGCTGGGAAGTTCTGATTCATCCGCCATATTCACCAGACATTGCATGTTTGATTTCCATTTATTTCGGTCTTTACAAAAGTCTCTTAATGGAAAAAATTTCAATTCCCTGGAAGACTGTAAAAGGCACCTGGAACAGTTCTTTGCTCAAAAAGATAAAAAGTTTTGGGAAGATGGAATTATGAAGTTGCCTGAAAAATGGCAGAAGGTAGTGGAATAAAAGGATTAATACATTGTTCAATAAAGTTCTTGGTGAAAATGAAAAATGTGTCTTTTAGTTTTACTTAAAAACCGACGGCACTTTTTGGCCAACCCAATGTTTTAAACACCCATGTGATTCTGACACTGGGTTGAGCTTTGGGTCTTCTGGACTGAAAGAAGCTCAAGGCTTTGAGTGGAGACCTTGGTTCTGTTCCAGGCTTGGTGATAACTTCTTGTCCTTCCTGTATAACTCTGGGCAAGCCACTGTCCTCTGGGCCTGATGGTCTCTCAAATAAGGATACTGGACTAGAATAAGTGATTCCTGCTTGTGTTCCAGGAGCTCTAGGGTTTCCTTGGAGGCTCCAGAAGTTTCTAAATGGAAAGTGGTAGAAATAGAGTAGTTTGGGCTCTGGGTTCCCTGCCTCAAGAGTTAATCATTGGGGCTGCTAAAAATCTATTGACAATGGTCTGACATTAAGCAAGAGGAAGTGGGAACATCTGCCTGGGATACAGGAAATACACAGCCCTGGATGGGTTCAAGGTGGCTTAAATGAGCATGATTATTCCAGAAATCACATTTTTTAAAATGTGAATCCCTGAGGGAGTCAGGATTTGGACTGTGGGACCTTGAGAGTAGTTATCACTTCATTTTTGGAAGCCATGATTTCCTCATCCTTCAAAGGAAGGGGTAAAACTAGACTCCATTTAGGGGGTCTCACATTTTGCCATTCCAGTGGTGAACACGGTCTGCACTGCATCCACCCCCCTACACTGTGAGCAGACCCAGGTAGGACCTGTGCCTAGAACCAGGGTGAGTCAGCTGACCCCCCTGGGAACCCAGTGCACAGCCTTGACCTCATCCCCATTTGCTCTGGAATGAACTGTGTCTTCCCAAGTGCATAAGCTGAAGCCCTAACCCCAAGGTGATTGTATCTGGAGGTAGTTAAGGGTAAATGAGGTCATAAGGGTAGGGTTCTAACCTGATAGGATTGGTGGCCTTGGAAGAAGAGATACCAGCGAGCTCTCTCTCCACACATGCACGCACCCAGGAAAGGCCATGTGAGGACACAGTGAGAAGGTGGCCATCTGCAAGCCAGGAAGGGAGTCCTCACCAGAACCCGCCCATGCTGGCACCTGATCTCTGGTTTCCAGCCTCCACTGTGAGAAAGTGCAGAAATTGGGAGAAAATAAATGTCTGTAGTTTAAGCACCCCCGGTCTGTGGTATTTTGTTATGGCCGCCCCAGCTAAGACACCATTACACCATGACCCGTTGAGTTCCTCGGCCATGGTCACTTGAAGCAGCCCACAGCTGTGTGTGCATGGCTCATTCTGCCTCATGGCAGCTACTTCATCACGAGAAAGTCACTTGCTCTCATTTAGAGTGTGTGTCTTTTCTCCCACACTAATATGCAAGCTCCCTGGGGGCTAGGGGCTTGACATCCTTTTTCTTTCTTATCTGCAAAACTCTCACAAGGTCGGCCTGCCAGATATTTTACCAGAAGAAGAAAGAGACCCTCTGAAGTTGATGGTTCATGCCGGGTCCCACCGCATGGAGAGAGGACCCTTGGCAGGTGGTGCACCTCCCATTTCTAGCTCTGGGTGTTTGCTATTGTGCTCTTTTCCTTTGGGGCCTCAGCTCAGTGAGGACCTGTGGATGGGGTGGCAGTGGGGAGGGAAGCAATGGCTTCTTGGTACCTGACCGCTTCTTACCCTCCAGGAGAGGCGGAGCTCAGTTCTCAGGACCCAGGAGTTGGGCATCCTTGTGCAGTAGGACTTGCAACATGAAAGGAGTGGGTCCCCACGGTGGGCTGGGGAGGGGCTGGGCACAGCAGAGCAGGTGCTTCTGTGAGTCTCTCCAGGAGGTCTTGTAGAGCGAGGATGATGTCTGCCAGGTAAGAGAGGCCTGTGGGTTCTGGAGCACCAGGCATGAGCCAAGTTGATAAAACACAGTATTAATAAGGTTACAATTTTTGGGTTGGTTCCTATACTAATAAACACCTTAAAATTACTTGTCTACAGCATTTACATTTAACTAAGCTCTTTCAGAAACAATGTCATTTATTCTTTACAACAACCCTGAGAGGCAGATCTTATCCCCGGTTTGCAGGCAAGGAAACAGCCTCAGCTGTGATTAACCAAATTCACATTGTTTTTGAGTGGCAACACCAAGACATGAAGCCCTGTGTTCTATTCCATGTCCAGTGTTCTATTTCATCCTAGGTTTGCTTCACACAGAAATCAGGGTTAGCTACAAGCTACTTCTCAACTCAGCCCATGCCTTGGAATCCTGTGCTATTGGCTTCAGGGTGTGAAGTAAGCCAGGTGAAAACATGGATGGCTTGATGTAAAGAGGTGCTTCCCAAATGGGGTTCCAGGGAACCCTAACTCCTAGCAAGATGTTAAAACATCCTTTTTATTTTAAGTGTGGGGCTGTTCTACAAGTCAAGTTTGGTCAATGCTACATACAGTCTTTCCTTCCTAGGAAATTATGTTAGCACTTAAAGGCTCTGAAAAGCCCTGCAATAAAGAAGCTGGCGTAAATTTAATTCAGCATTTGACAACACAACTAATTTTTCAGTCAATGAAAAACGTTTTCATTTGACAACACAACTAATAGCAGCATCTTGGTCTAGAGAGAAGGTGATGCAGGATGTAGAAATGTCAGTGGCTAAGAGAACAGTGGAGAGAACACTATGCCAGACATAAAGGATTATTGAATTGAAAGGAATTAAATGTACAATCATTGTCAAATAAGCACTTTTAAATCCTCTCTTAAAACTTGTCACTAAAAATACTTCAGCTAAGTCTCTTTAAAGTATTAACTCATGTCATTGTTTATGTGAAAGTGTATTTTCACTTACAGGATTAGTAAACCAAACATCGATTGCTTTTGTTTTTATCTCATATTTTCTGTACTTTATGAGTTTACAAATAAGTATCATTTATAAAGGAATTCAAAACAAATAATTTAAAATAATCTGCCATCCAACAGCTAAAGATTTAGGAAAAAAGGGTGGACACTGGAGCACCCAGGGAACAGAGGGGTAAAGGTCAACGTGTGGTCCACCAGGACCAGATAGAACTCAATAGGAGGTGTTTTAAAACCGAGAGTGATTGTGTAGGCATGGAAATGTAGGTTTTAGAAATGCAGATTTCTGGATGGAGCAGCGCTGAGGCCCCAGGTCTGACCTCTGTGTGTCCCTGGGTGGACTAGGGACCCAGAAGAAGGGCAAAGACCAGAGAACCCGAGGGGAGGCAGAACGAAGAGCAGGACTTAGTACACAAAGAGGGAAGCGGGGAGCAGGGCAGCAGCAGGATTCGACTCTGTGGCACTTCCACGGTAGACGGGGAGAGGGGTGTGTAGGACAAACCGGAAACACACAGGAGCGTGGTAGTGGTGACGGGAGCCCAGGCTTAACCCTTGCCCTGTGCCAGGCACTGTTCAAAGAGCTCTGTGGGGCTTCCCTGGTGGCGCAGTGGTTGAGAGTCCGCCTGCCGATGCAGGGGACACGGGTTCGTGCCCCCGTCCGGGAAGATCCCACATGCCGCAGAGCGGCTGGACCCGTGAGCCATGGCCGCTGAGCCTGCGCGTCCGGAGCCTGTGCTCCCCAACGGGAGAGGCCACAACAGTGAGAGGCCCGCGTACCGCAAAAAAAAAAAAACAGGCTGAGGTGTCCCCCATTGTCATGTTGCTCCCAATTTAACAACCAGGAGAGGAGTGGGCAGCTGCACAAGAGATGCTGCCAGTTCAAATCCAAAGCTGGTGCCATGGCCTGTGGGTTCTCTAGCTTCAAGGAAAGCTTCATGCTTTCCATGCTCATCTTTCCCAAAATGGCATCCTAGGCACCACTTCCTTCATCCCCAGGTGCCCTGGGAGGTAGGTATGGGCAGGGCATGGGTTGCAGCCTTACAGCACAAGGCTAGAAAGGGGGTCTGAGTTATTTTTCACTGTTCCAAAAAAAGATTACACCTGTCAAAGAATGAAATTAGACTTCCTCACCCCGTACACAAAAATTAACTTAAAATGGACCCTAGACCTAAATGTAAAAGCTAAAACTATAACAGTCTTAGAAGAAAACATAGGACTAAATTTTCATGACTTTGATTTAGGCAATGGTTTCTTAGATCTGACTCCCAAACCACAAGCAACAAAAGAAAAAAATAATGATTTAGAAATACATTGGACTTCATAAAAATTAAGAAAGTTTTTGTGCTACAGATGACACATCGAGTAAGTGAAAAGAATCCACAGAATGGGAGAAAATATGGGCAAATCATGCATCTCATAAGGGATTTGTTTCCAGAATATATAAAGAACTCTTACAACAAAAAGACAAGTAAGCCAATTTTTTAAATGGACAAAGGACCTGAAAAGATATATCTCCAAAGAAGATATAAAACTGGCTAATAAGCACACAAAAAGATCCTGTTGGTCATCAAGAAAATGTAAATGTACCACTTCACACTCACTAGGATGGGTGCGCTCAAAAAGATAGTAAGTATTGATGAGGATACGAAGAAATTAGAAGAAACTTATGTACTGCTGGTGGGAACGTAAAATGGCCCAGCCACTTTGGAAAGCAGTTTGGCAGTTTCCCCAAATCTTAGGTACCCTATGACCTAGCAGTTCCACTCCTAATTATACACCCAAGAGAAGTGGAAATGAAAGTCTGCACAAAAGCTTACACACCAATCAATGCTCATAGCAGTATTTTTCATAACAGCCAAAAAATGGAAACCACCCAAATTTTCATCAATAAAATGTGGTAAATTCATATAATGGAATGTTGTTTCATAATAAAAAGGAATGAAGTTCTGACACATGCTACAACATGGGTGAACCTTGAAAACATAGTGCTGAAAGAAGCCAGTCACAAAAGATGATTCCATTTACGTGAAACTTCCAGAATAAGTAAACCTAATGAGAAAGAAAGTAGATTAGTGGTTTCCTGGGGCTGAGGATTTGGGGGGGGGGCAGTGTGGATAGGGAGTGATTGCTAATGGCCATAGGGTTTCTTTTTGGGGTGATGAAAATGCACTAAAATTAGATTGTGGTGATGGCTGAATGACCCTGTGAATATACTAAAGACACTGAAATGTACATTTGCGAGGGGTGAATTGTGTGGTATGTGAATTATATTTCAACAAAGCTGTGTTTTGTTTTTTTTTAATTAATGAAATCGGTGTAACCCCATTTTGAAACTGAATAGGCCAACTGAAATGTCAAGTCTTACTTTTGACTGGAATCCCTCAGTTTGGCAATAACGATAGTTTCATATTGACTACTAGTTGGTTAGTAGAACTACTTTTCACTTAATACTTGAGTATTTACATTCTGCCAGGCCCTGTGACAACGTCAGTGAAATAAAGTATCAATAATAAAGAAATGGATTCGTTTGTAAGTGGTTGGTTAGACAACCCCTCGGACCACGATGAAGACATGAGTTGAAAAAGGTCTTAGCTGGGTAGGAGCCTCTGGACCAAGAAGACAGCCAGGCCATGTGGCCTCTCGCCTCGCCTCCAGGAACAAGGGGTGTTTTGATGCCTCTGAGCCCCCAGCTCAGGCCTGGAGAAAGCTTCTCTGTCTGAGAGGAAGGGCCAGGCCCTCTGGGCATCCAGGAGTCCTCTCTCATCACCCACTGTTGGCTCTGTAATCTCCCAACCAGCGTCTAAAGTGCCCTGAGATTTTCTTCTCCAAGACAGGTGGCGTCTCCATCCCAGCAAAGGCCTATAGCTCCTGGCACGGGGGCCGCTCCCCTCAGAGCTCATGGCAGCTCAGCCCTCTCCCGCCATGATGGGGAGGGTCTTACACTTCCATGCCTGTTAATGAGCTGGGAGAAGTGGGGTGAACAGTGTGTGATGAAATTCACAGATGATACTCATTTGGGAGGTGCAGGAAACACCAGCTCTAGGAGAGAAAGCAAACAATCTGTGGAGGGAGAGGTTAGAAACCCAGACAAGCGATCACCCAGCGAGGCATGTTAGAAAGCAATGCCTGTGAACAAACACCACTGGCAGAGAGAAGGAGCAGAGACCTAGGAGATACAAGTGTTGACGTTGGCTCATGGCAATAATCTACAGCAAATGAGATGGGGATGTGCCAGTGGAAAAGGCTGTGCAATTTGGAGCCATTAGCTCAACCCGTCAAAGCAGAGCATGCCAACTCTTCTAACAGAAACCTTGGTCTTACCATGATGGGAGCAAAAACCTTTTTCAAAGATATTTCTGTGTCTGCTGGCATTCTCCTGGGCGACATTCACAGGAGTTTTGAGAACATAAAGATTTGTCAGGACTGACACAAGGCTCTACAAATGTTGCCTACTGTGGCTTCATAGCTGACGATGTGGGTCAGCTGAGCAGCTGGTCAACAGCAACAGATCCTGTAATATGAAGAAAAGCTGGCCAAAGCTGTGGGGAGTAGTGTGGAGTCAACGATACTCACAGGAGGAGCAGTGGGCAGAAGCAGAAAGATCTCTGGCAGGTGTAGCTGGTGGGGGTGGGGTTGGAAGCATCAGATACTTGCTGGTGAGCTGGGGCTGGGTGAAAGATGCCAGGTGCTATGGGCTGAATTGTGTCCCCTCCAAATTCATATGTTGAAGCCCTAACCCCCAATGTGACCTTTGGAAGGTTAGATGAGGGCAGGAGGGTGGGGCCCTTATAATGGGATTAGTGGCTCTTAAAGAAGGGACACAGTTGTGAGGACACAGCAAGAAAGCAGCTGTCTTCCAGCCAGTAAGATTTCTCACTAGGAACTGAATCAGTCAGCGCCTTGGTCTTGGACTTCCCAGTCTCCAGAGCTGTGAGAAATAAATATCTGTTGTTTAAGCCATGCAGTCTATGATATTTTGTTATAGCAGCCAGGCTAAGACACCAGGTGTCTGCAATCAGGCAAATGGTCTTGCTCATATTATGGCAAGGGACTCAGGGAATATTAACTCACAAAAATTACTGAAAAGCCCTGGATCTCTACAAATACGTAAGAATCACTACCCTCCAGACACTGATAACACAGCATGGAGCCAAAAATGGAGCCTTACTCTCATGGGGTTTATGTGCTATGGACTTCACCCTATGGCTAGCAGTTCAATAAAGGTATTTCTCAGTGCCCTTGAGCTAATGCCCTTCCAATGCAGTGTTTTCCTAAGATTTCAACTGATATAAGGATGGACTTCAGAAGAGATCAACTCCATGCCACTCAGAGAAAAGCTTATTAGGTGCCAGACACTGTAATGAAGCACCTCAGATTTCTGAAACTTGTTATTACATCAGCCCCATGGAAGTTATATTTTGACCCCCATTTAACAGATTATAAAACAGACTTGAAGAGGTTTAAGTAACTTTCCAGAGTTCACACGGCTTTCAGGTTAACAGAGCCAGGACTCAAGATAAGGTATATCTGACTGTAAAACTCTGCCATAATTGTATATTCATCATGCACTGTATTATGGTCATGTGTGAAACACTCAGCATCCTTTATGCAAATAAACATCTTCCACTAGTTGGGAACCATTATTCTGGAGGCCAGAATGCTCCACTGATCTCTTCGTTGCCCAACGTTAGCATCTCTGGGGAGCTATGCATCCCAAGAAGATGGTACAATCTGTAATTCTCAGGTGATGCCAGGGAGTCTATAATTTAAACACCCCAGGTGATCATTTTTAGATGCACATAAATCAGATTTACTATTATTCTATAGAGAAATTGTTTTTGCCTATACTCTTACCTTTTAAAAAAATATTTATTTATTTATTTATTTATTTATTTTTGGCTGTGTCGGCTCTTCATTGCGGTGTGCAGGCTTCTCATTGTGGTGGCTCTCTTGTTGCGGAGCACGGGCTCTAGGAGCACAGGCTCAGTAGTTGTGGCTCGCAGGCTTAGTTGCTCCGCGGCATGTGGGATCTTCCCGGACCAGGGCTTGAACCCGTGTCCCCTGCATTGGCAGGTGGATTCTTAACCACTGTGCCACCAGGGAAGCCCTGGATTTCTTTTTGAAACATCTTTATTGAGATATAATTCACATATCATAAAATTCACCCATTTAAAGTGCACAGTTCAATGGCTGTTA
Source organism: Mesoplodon bidens (assembly GCF_964165515.1). Taxonomy (NCBI): domain Eukaryota; kingdom Metazoa; phylum Chordata; class Mammalia; order Artiodactyla; family Ziphiidae; genus Mesoplodon; species Mesoplodon bidens. Next base: position 86,930,496 of record NC_138166.1, read on the forward strand.
GTATAGAGTTGCACAACTATTACCACAATCTAATTTTTGAATGTTTTCTTCACACCTTTTAGCAGTCACGCCTCATCTTCCCTAACACCTGGCCCCCTGACAACCTCTAATCCACTTTCTGTCTCTCTGGATTTGCCTGTTCTGGTCATTTCATATAAATGGAATCACACAATACGTCTTTTTTGTGTGACTGGCTTCTTTCACTTCAATTAATATTTTTCAGGCTCATCCACATGGCAGCAAGCATCAGAACTTCATTCCTTTTTATTATCAAATAAAAATCCATTATACGGATAGGCCACATTTTGCTGTTGTTGTTGTTTATTCATTCATCAGTTGATGGGCATTGGGTTGTTCCTCCTTTTTGGCTATTCTGAATAATGTTGCTATGAAAATTCATGTACAAGTGTTTATAGGGGGCCTATGTTTTCATTTCTCTTGGGTATACTCCTAGGGATAGAGTTGCTGGGTCATATAGCAATTCTATGTTTAACCATCTGAGGAACTTCCAGACTCTTCCAAAGCAGCTGCACCATTTCACTCTGACCAGCAGTGTATGAGAATTCTAATTACTCCACATCCTCACCAATACTTGTTTATGTCCTTCTTTTTTTTTTTTTTTTTTTTTTTTTCGGTACGTGGGCCTCTCACTGCTGTGGCCTCTCCCGTTGCGGAGCACAGGCTCCGGACACGCAGGCTCAGCGGCCATGGCTCACGGGCCCAGCCGCTCCGCGGCATGTGGGATCTTCCCGGACCGGGGCACGAACCCACGTCCCCTGCATCGGCAGGCGGACTCCCAACCACTGCGCCACCAGGGAAGCCCATTATGTCATTCTTTTTGATCACAGGCTTCCTAGCCTCACTATGGTTTTGACTGGTGTTTCCCTAACAATTAGTGATGCTGTCTTTTCATTCGTTTATTGGCCATTTGTATATTTTATTTGGAGAAAGGTCTATTAAGAGCCTTTGGCTACTTTCCATTTGATTTTGATGGACCTGGCTGGGGACTTCATTTAACACTGTTCTATTCCATGACCAGAGATTCAAAGTCTAAGCTTCACTGAGCATTTGGTGAGAAGGAGACTCAGGTGACAGATTATAAGGATTTCATTAAAATCCCAACCCCTCCTAAGAAGAAAGCTAGCCTGAAATTGGTGCCTTAATGATAGAAGGAGAACAGGGAGTGGGAGAGAAGACTGCATCTTTGTCAAACGTAGAGGGAGCAGTTAGGAGGTTCTCAGCTTCAAGTAACAGCAAACCCAATTCAACCACATAAATGAAATGAATAAATATACCACCTCTTGTAACAGAAAGTCCAATGATAGAGCAGTTCAGCTGATGCCTGGCCTCTACTCATGTTTTGCCTCTGCTACCCCCATGTCTTGGATTCTGCCCTCAGGCCCATTACTCCATGATCATAATGTGGGCATCAAAGCTCCAGGCTTCATATACTCACAAAACACCACCAATGGCCATCAGGGGAAATATGACCCAGCCTCACTAGTGTTGCTTTTTAAGTTTCCCAGAAGCACCCAGGAAACTTCCCTCACGCTCCATTGGCAAGAATTATGTCACATGTCCATTCCTAAACCAATCACTGGCAAGGAAAGTGACTGCCTTAAGTTAATCAAGATTCATCCCTGGGGCTGGGTAGGGAAGGCTAGTTTCCCCTGAAAGGCTGATACTTGCACAAACTCAAGTTTCTATCAGTAAGGAAGGGTATTCACGCTTAGGTAGCCCACAGCAAACATCATTTATTACACACTAGAGGGAGAAATTATGGGAAAAAGACCTGGAAGAGACCTTGACCCTCCTACATCGCCCTCTACAGATACATAGAGATTCTCCTGACGGACATTATAGACCACCTGTAACCTTTTTAGTGCCTAGTAATCCTCACTCTAAGGACATTATTTATGTGGCTTCAAGTTGTCTATAAAACAAAGGATTGGCCCAAGTTCTCTTGGCTCTAAAAGACTGTCAGGTCCAAATGGACGGTACTCATGGGTGGGTGTGGGTGGGCAAAGGTAGGTGAGGAAGGAGCCCAGGGATCCCTAGACTTCAGTTCCTGGTGATGGGAGCATAAGGTGGGTAGGTGGGTGGGTGTCAAAAGCCAGGAGGAGGAGCCAGTTTGGGAGAGATGAGGGGTGGGTGGGGGAATTGTAAATAATTAGCTGTTTTGGACAGCTTGAGATTGTGGTCAAAATCATCCAGGAACATATGTGTAGAGTTCTCAAATTTTGATTTCTTCTTTTGTTGTTGTTGTTGTTTATTTTTAATCTTCTAAAACCAGGAAAAGAGCACACAGGGAAGGCAGGTGGCAAAGGCTGAGCTGGTGATATTTCCTGGAGCCCCACGCAGCTGCTTTGTACACAAATGCATTAGTGAGCAGCTCCAGCTTCAAAGCCAGTGACAAACCGCCACTGAACAGGGCCTGAAAGTTCCAGAACAACAGTTACTTTCCTTCCCAAGTCTTTTTTGCCTCAGAAGACCTTGGGAAACCAGCAGTGACATGGAACTGGGAGTTTTATTTAGAATGGCTGGGCTCTGCGCCCTGCACCCTCCTGGCCCACCTGGGGCCTGGGGAAGGGCTGCACCTGGAACCCCCTCCGGAGGCGGAAGCAGCGGGTGGGCACACAGCCCGGCTGTGTCTCCATCTCCGCCTCCTGAGTGGCAGCCGTGGAGGAACACGATGTAGTGAGACAGATGTCTTGGAGCTCAGGGAAAGTAAAAAAGGAAGTAGGGAATTTGTCTGACAGACCCCGGTGAGCCAAACTAGCATCAGCCACAAGCAGGAGGCTTTCCTGTTATTTTTCCTCTGTCTGAAACCTCAGGAACTTCGCCCAGGCAAGAAAATCTTGTGCCACCTCATCCAGTACATGAGAGGAAGTGGATGAAAAGAATGGGGCTTTTATTCATTATTCACTCAACGTTTATTGAAAGCTTATACTGTACAATGGCACTGGGACAGATGCCGTGTGGGATTTGGAGGTTGCCCTAAAGATGTAGCAGCAGAATGACGCATGTGCGGAGAGGAGAACACGCAGCAGTTAAGAGCCAGGCTTCCAGGGAGGACAGGGGTGGGCTGCCATTTAGTAGCCGTATGACCCTTGGCAAGTTACCTCACCCATCCAAGCCTCAGTTTCCTTATCTGTAAAAGGGGGATAATAAAAGTAGCTAACCTATAGGATTATTGCAATCAGAGATAATGTACCTCAACAAATTTCAGTTACTAGTAATTATCAAGGGAGAGGAAATGACTTTGTCACAGGGATAAGCTTGAACCTGTTCAAATTCATCTTAAATCCTTTTTATTGTGAAGTATAAGATACATAGTGAAGAACACAAAACAGATGTACAGCTCAATGAATTATCAAATTAAGGGCTTCCCTGGTAGCACAGTGGTAAAGAATCCACCTGCCAATGCAGGGGACACAGGTTCGAGCCCTGATCCAGGAAGATCCCACATGCTGTGGGGCACCTAAGCCCGTGAGCCACAGTTACTGAGCCTTTAAGTCAGAACTACTGAGCCCACGAGCCTAGAGCCCGTCCTCCACAACAAGAGAAGCCACCACAATGAGAAACCTGCGCACCGCAATGAAGAGTAGCCCCTGCTCGCCACAACTAGAGAAAGCCCGCGTGCAGCAAGACCCAATACAGCCAAAAATAAGTAAATAAAATAAAATAAAATAAGTAGATTTAATCTACTTCACCAGTACCCTTGAAGACCCATTTGTGTCCCTTCTTATCAGTACCCACTCTGACACCCAGAAATGTAACTGCTATCCATTTATAACTCTTCCTTATTTTTCTGTATAGGTTTACCACATAAACATCCATCCATAAACACTATCATTCATCTCGCCATTTTAAGAAGTTTATAGAAATGGAATTATAAAACGTGTTTCTTTTTAGTCCTTGACTTCTTTTGCTCAACAGTTTGTGAGAATCATCCATTTTTACATGTAACCATAACTCACTCATCTGTATTACTGTGTAATATTTCATATGCCTCAATATATTTACGGTTTTCATTACGATGCACATTTGGTTGTTTCTACTCTGTAGCTATTATGAATGCTATTGAACATTCTCTAGGTATGTACCTAGGAATGGTATTGCTGGGTCATCAGGTATGGATCTGTGCTATAGACTTAATGTCTATGTCCCCCCAAAGTTCATATGTTGAAACCCAGCCTCCAATATGATGGTATTTGGAGGTGGAGACTTTGGGAATGATTAGGTCACGAGGGTAGATCTGTCATGACCGGGATTGGTGCCCTTATAAGAGAGACCCCAGAAGAGCTCCCTCACCCCATCTGTCATGTGAGGGTATAGGGAGAAGATGGCCATCTATAAACCAGAAACAGGCCCATACCAGACACCAAATCTGCTAGCAAGCACCTTGATCTTGACTTCCCAGCCTCCAGAACTGTAGGAAATAAGTTTCTGTTGTTCATAAGCCACCCAGTCATCTAGAGTAATTCTGTTAAAACTAAGACAACATGTTCAGCTTTAATAGATAATGCCAGATCATTTCCCAAATTGGTTGTACCAATTTGCACTCTTACCAGCAATGTTTTAGAAACTAGTTGCTTCACATCCTCTCAACACTCAGTATTTTCCATCTTTTCAGTTTTCGCCATTCTGGTGGATAAATGGGGGCATCTCATTGTGAATTTAATTTGCATTTCCCTAATTAGTAATGCTGTTGAGTACATTTCGTATGTTTATTGGCCATTTAGATATTTATTTCCTGTGAAGTTCTTATTTCAGTCTCTTGCTCATTCTTCTGTTCAGCTGCCTTTTCTTACTGATTTGTAGTTCTTTATATAGCCTGGATGTGAGCCCTTTGTTGGCTTATGCTTCACAAATATCTTAAGATTTGCCTTTTCACTCTCTTCATGGTGTCTTGATGAAAAGAAATTCTTAAAGCTAACTTATCAACTTCTTCCCTTATGGTTACTGTTTTTGTATCCTGTTTAAGAAATATCTCCTTATGCTGAAGTCATGAAGCTATTCTTCTATATTGTGAAGAATATCTATATTCTTCTTCTAGAAGCATTCATGTTCTACTCACTCATTTAAAGGATATTCCAATTAAAATTGACTTCTGAGTAAGGAATGAGGTAAAGTCGAGTTTCCCTTTTGCTGCATGTGTATATCCAATTGATCCAGCACCATATATATATATATATATATATATATATTTTAACTGACATATAATTGATATGTAACATTATATTAGTTTCAGGTGTACATGATTCAATATTTGTATATATTATGATCACCACAATAAGTCTAGTTTACATCCATCACCATACGTAGTTACAAAATTTTTTTCTTGTGATGAGAACTTTTAAGATCTCTCTCAGCCACTTTCAAGTATTCAATACAGTATTATTAATGATAGTCACCATACTGGACATTACACCCCTTATTACTTATTTTATGGCTTGTTTTATTTATTCTATATTTACTTGTTTAATAGCTGGGACAGAAAAGTCCTAAAGAATTCCCCGGTGGTCCAGTGACTAGGACTCTGCGCTTCCACTGCAGGGAGCATGGGTTCCATCCCTGGTTGGGGAACTAAGATCCCGTAAGCCGCGGGGTGCAACCTAAGGAAAAAAAAAGTCCTAAAGTCCTATGTGTCCTGCCTACGTCTCTGAACCCATCTCCCACCACTGTTTGCCTTTTTCGCTCCACTCAAGCCCCCAGGACCTCCTTGCTGCTCGCTCCCCTAACACGCCAAACTTGTTCCTGTCTCAGGACCTTTGTGCTTACTGTTCCCCCAGCCTGGAGTGCACCTCCCCAGATCTTCATATGAATGGTGCCCTCAGTACATTCAAGAACCTGCCAAACGTCACTCCCTTCAGCTGTCTCCCGTGAAGCCTTACTCCCTCACCCTGAACTACTCCTTTGCTCTGCTGTAGCATTCTGCAGGACATCCACTACTCCCTGACATTAACGTTCAAGCCTCCTCCCCCCTCAGGAACAGAAGCTCCATGAGGTCCGGACCTTGTCCATCATGTTGGCTACTATTTCCCTGACTCCAGGAACAGTGCCTGGGGCACAGAGTAAGCTCTGCTGATTCGGTGAGTCAGTGTATGAATGACTCCAGCGAGGCCAGTGTGACGTGGTCCTACAGCAGACAACCTCTCCCAGGTACTAGAAAACGTGGGAGTGGTGAGCTAACTAGCAAGGGTTGACCCATAAGGTGAGGACGAATAAGCCACTCCTACACTGAGGAGAGTTGAAAGTGGTTATAAAAATTCGGGACAGTAACTTCTGATGTTCCTGAAAGAACAGTATCTTAATGGTGATTCATAACCCTTCTTAACTGCTTCTATACAATAACATCTAACTCCACTGATGAAGTCATCTCCAGTAGAAGAGCAATGTCCGCCTTAGTTACTAAGATTTCCAAGTTCTGTGTTAAGCACCTGAGGGTAAGGTGTGTGGACTTTACATTTTGGATTCACATTTAAAACACAGCTGCTGCAAAGGCATTTTAAGAACACCCAGGAAACTACAACTCCCACCAGCAGGTGAGCTGACACCCTATTCATCACCCTCTGTTAAAAGCAGAGCTACCAGTCCCTGCTCTGCAGCCGGCCTTCCAAGCTGGAAATAAGTTGACATTGCCACTTCAACTCTGTTGAATAATATTTTCAATGACTCTGTGGTCATGCTTCTGAGACCAGGGTGCACATTACCTTCGGGAGATGCAAAGCGAAGCTAAAGTTTGCAGGTTGCCATTGCGTTTCTGGTTTCATGCTGAGAAACCTGGCCTGTGGCTATGAAATGAAGAAAATGTTTTTTACCCTTGTCTCCTGAACTGCACAGGCAGCAGATAAGAAGCAACTGGCCTCAGTCATCTGGCCCTCAGCCTTATTGTATATATTCTCCAGTGAGGAATGAGTGAACACAGGCTTTCAACCTATGCTGTGGACACTGATGAGGGCCCAGCAGCAGCCTGGCCAGTAGGCGGACCCAACAGAGAAGGGTACTGCAGGCGGCTCCCCAAATATGGACCACTTGGAGTCCAGCCCAGGCAGGCCACTCCCGGGACAAAGTCTAGGTAGGAAAGGCATAGCTGGAGCAGAGTGTTACCCTGCAACGTGGCCACTGACCTCTGGCTTCCATATTTGCATTTAAAAACCATTATGGAAATGTGATTTACTTTGAAGGGTGATATTCAAAGCAGACTGCCCTCTCAGCAAAGTGACAGTGGCCACAGCCCAGTAAGGATCCTCGCAGGAGAGGTAGAGACATGTAGGGGGACAGAGAGGTGAGGGAAGTCAAGCTTTTCGGCACGGGAAAATCTTTGAAGTGTGTGGAGGCCTCACCTAATCAAACTCACTTCAAGAGGTTTGAAGCATTTCATTAAATTGAAGCACAGCTGTTTTCCATTTAGAGTTGACTTGGGTTGAAGGAGTTTCAGGGACTGAACTTGACAGTTGCAATTTTCAGTCTCCAACTTCCTTAACTGAAAGTCATAAATATGGTGGCCACATTTCCTGAATCCAAATTGGGTTGAACACTGGGCTGTCGCCTAAAATACAGGGCATGTTTTCATGGTCTGGAGAAGGCTGAGGGTCTGTTTGGAAGGTTCAAGACAACTGGTAGGAAAAGTGGAAGACACTTTTGATTTGGATGATGACTTTTGCTTTCTCCTCTAAAGCAATTCAACTCTTTTTATAGAGGTTCTGCCAGCAAAACTGAGGCTGGAGGCACCAGGAGAGAACACACAAGATGAAATGTAAAATTTCATCATCTTCATTCAAACATCAGCCTGGAGCTAGGAGAATGAATTAGATGGTTGGTCGTTTTTCTCCCAGTGACTGTTTCTTGGGTTTCTTTGAATGGAATTGAAAGTTCCTTAAGCTATCCTTTGGCTACACTAAGCCAAAATTCTTAGTGTAAGGGACCTTGTCAGATGAGTGAGGTGATCTCATTCCAGGTATAGGAGAACAAGTTCCCTTTGTCTCTGGTGCTTATCAAGTCAATCCACCATCCTTCATCAAGGACTGCTCTCCAAGGTACATCGGGGCAGGAGTCAACCTCCTTGGGATACAAGCGTGGCCTCAAAGTTTCCTATTCCACCGAGCCTGGAAAATCACTGACTACTCCCATCTCACGTAGGGTATGGGGATGACAGTAAGATGGATATAGCTGTAGATCATCTAAATTGAAATAACTAAAAATGACTTCTCTCTTCGCATTATAGTGGATTCTCAATGACAGAAGCTGGAGAATTAAAAGGAGTTTATGGGGATAACGCCCAGTCCTTCTCTCCACACAGCTTGGAGTGCCAAGAGCCAGCATTCCATCTTATGAATAGTATGTCCTTATCCTCTTCCTTTAATTCCCTTTACATGGTTTTAGTCACTGTTGGCACCTCCGACACCAAGTAGGTCAAGCGAAGGAGAGAGTGAAAACTGAAAACTATAACGTTCTGAATTCTTTTAAGGACTCAGCAAGACAAGAGGCTAAAACAAATGTCTAGCATAAATTTTAAAATAAATTGTGGATGTGAATTAACCAGCCCACGTGTTGTTCAGACTAATGCAGGTAACAGCACCAGCATCATGGTCTCCTACTCTGGGGGTGGTTTGGATTGTGAGCCTCACTGGCACAAACAGGGTACAAGTCCTAAGGCAACATTTCAGAAGGGACACAGCCCACCCACTCAGTAAATCCCCTGGGGCAAGTGATGGGAAACCATTTCTCTAATGAGGATCATAAACTATAGGAAAAGTACAATCAAAGGCCACAGAGAACTAAATACAAATTTACGTTTCCTCCCAGAGAATTTAAAAGTTCCATTTACCGGGTTTACAAATTAAGAACTACAAACATAAAAAATGACCAAATGATAAGACATTCTAAATATATAACTAGTTTAAGAACTAGGAGTTTGGGGAAGAAAAGGAAGTATCAAAAATCTCTTGTTATAATGGAGGAGAACCAGAGCGGGCCACTGGGCGGAGAGAAACCTGAGGGGAAGGGACTTGTTCCAAGAGGTAACAGCACAGAACTCAGAGCAAGAGCCCAGGATTCTGCACCCAAGACGATGCCATATGTCTCAGGAGGTGGGCCTGGAAGGCCAAGAAGGGTGAGAAAAGTTTAAATACACAGAAGAGTCTAGAGGAGGCAATAAAGATGGAGAGACTGAGGGGGGGAAGCTGAGAAATGGATGAAAACTTGGGGAAGCCGTGACAGACACAGAAAACAAATATACATTAATTCACTCATTCAAAGTATTAGCTTGTCAAGAATTGTAACTCAAAGCAGAATCATCACAGTAAGTTACTGCTACTCTTTCAATTGTTCAACTGCTCTAGTTCTTAAATCTTGAAAGGGTCAACTCCTACAGCTCACAGAAACAGGGGGAAGAGGATTATCCTGTGGGTTTCTGGTGAAAGCAATTATACCTGTGGGCTGAAAGATGTCAAGCTAAGAACCACAGGTTCCCAACTCCTAAGCCAGAGAAGGTGAGGACACCTGGCTGCTTGTTTAGTTTGAAACAAAATACCGGCAGCCTAGAGCTGCTGTAGAGAGAAGTCTCACTGGTTGACCAGCAGGCCACAAGCACCTGGCTTTTAGCACTCCACATTTGCTATTAATAATGATCAGTCCGTAATTTTTTAAATTGTTGCATGTTGGCACGTTTTCTGTAATAAGTTATTGACTTTCCAAAGGGAGGACTTTGTGCTGATTTCGACCCCACCGTCTTCTGGAAGTTCACCAGACATTTGTTTAGCGTTATAACATCTGACCAGCTTTCAGGATACTTTATTCTTCCTGGCTTCGTGAGCTAAACTGTTGTGGTTCAAGGCGTGTTCTACTTAGTGGAGATGCTAACTGATTGGAATATGTTACTCCCATGAGCCTCACATAGACCACAACATTCTCCCCAAGCAGTTGTCCTGAGGTTAACAGTGACCTGGGCCAAGTTGTGATGCAAGTAACAGAGAGATCTCCGAGGTGCAGGAAAAGGCATCATTTCACCCTTTTATTTCTCCTAAAGTGCGGTCTTTCCTACTTGTGCCCATCATGTTCATCAGAATGAGAAATTAATAACAGGTGCTGGGAGAGAGAGGTCCTGACAAACCACCTCCCGTTTTCATGGATTTAACCAGCTTTAAATGCCTGACTCTTCAGTGCTTTATTTCTCTGCCAGCAACAAGACTGGCAGCCTGGGATGTGCCAAGTTCTTGGCTCTAAATTGCAAAACAAAGCAGTATAGGAGGGAATCTGTGAGCTTGCTGATTTGCAGACACTACAGCGAGTCACCATGTACACATTTGTTTTCGTGTACCTATTATTTCTCCCAGGCAGTTACCTGGATGCCTTCCTGACAGTGCCAGAACTGCTGCTGCTCAAGTTACCAGCGCTTCCCTCACTCACACTTAAATGAATGCGGCTTATTTTGCACCATTTAAACAAACAAACAAAACAACCCTTTCATTAAATAGAATCACAGAGCCTTTCAGTAATTATTCGAGAAGTGTCCCCAAGGTCATTCAGAATCAGCATCAGGTTTACAGGTGTGCCCACAAGTGTCCACGAAGATGCCATTCAAATGGAGTCGACTCGGGAATCAGACGCATGAGAAGCCACAGTGACATATAAGGGGGCTGGTTGAAATCTTCCTGACACAAGTTACATTCATCCCAACTTTCTCTAAGTAAAAGACATGCGGATGTCCTTTCCATGCCCCCAGCTCCAAATACTAGTTTATTAGAGTCATATATCCAACGACAATGGACCCGACCACACGTATGTGGAAAGCATCTTGACTCTTCACCATAAGCTTACAAAGCAGGTTCTTGCATTTCCCCTCAATTTACAGTTGAGGAATCTGAGGCTTAGTATGGTGGGGTGACTTAATTAGGTCCCCCAGCTGGTAGGTAGCAGAGTCACAATTTGAACACAGATGCATCTTATTCCAGAGCCTGTAATCTTAATTTTTCTGCTAAATTATCTCCTTCTGTAACAAAATAAAAATGAAATAAAAATTCTACATGACAAAAGATATTCAGGTGACATCACAGATCACTGGCGTTCTCTTTTTCATCTATTTCCCAGAAAGATCTTTCCATTTGGTGTGAATGCTCATTTCCAACTTCCAGTGTTGAAGCACCAATCCTCTGGTAGAAAAGTGAGAGTTATAATCAAGAAGTTTTTCTTCTGTTTCCAATTTCATCAAGTCTCAGGGTCAATTTTTTTTTTTTTCCTTTTAACATTTTCCTAGTATTGCAGGGTCAGAAGTTTCTAACCAAGGTTATCTAATCTAGTGCTTGCCCCAGGCAGGATTGACTTTGGTCATCCCAAAGAAAGGAAGGTTCATGCAATTTGTAAAGATCTTACTGAATGTTACGTACCTAAGAGGCAAATTATAAGCATCTCTTGACTGTCTGAGGATCTGCAAAGTGTGTTGGAGCTTTTTAGAGTAAAGGCACCACACAAATACAAATTAATAACAATATAAATCAACTCAATTCCCGTAAGTATAACCATCTAACCTGGAAAACAAAAAACAACAAAAAAAGGCGAGGCCCCAGACTACAATGACAGTCTTCGTCAGAAAATATATTTATTATTGACAGTGAGTGAAGATGTCAGTACTCATGATAGACGTTGAGGTTGCAGAAGCCAAGGTTGCCTTCACATTGATAAAAAATGCCTTATTTCACTCATAATCAGAAACATTATTCCAGTAAAAGAGGTACATTTTCTCTCCTTTTTGTCTTCTTACATGATCATCATAATAAGTTAAAATAAAGTAGCTCTTATACAGTCAAGGGAGAAAAGAAAAAGAGAGAAACCCAACATGCCACAGCCTAGCCAATTCCGCCCAGCACTGCTGGCCCGAGATGGAGGGGTTTGGCCTTCTCTTCTTCCCACCCCAGTGACCTCAGCCCTCGATCCCAACCCCCAGCTTTGTGGGAGGGCAGGTTCACCCAATGATGGAGCTTGGTTAGAAGAGGAAGTTGAATAGAAAGTACAGAAGGTGGAGAGGACTGCCTTTCTTTTTAATCATCATAAATGGATTTATTAACACTGTAGCAAGCCCTTGATGGCTGATCCCTGATCTAGGCCTTGGCTTTTCAAACTGTTGCTGATCAAAGTGTGATATGCTCCTGTTGAATCTGCTCTCTGATGCTTCTCTTTAATGGTCTTCTCTTTAAATGAGTTGCTTTCTTACTAGGAAAAAAAAAATGTTCCACCTCTGGAATTAACGCTGAAGGAATTCTGCTTGTTCTAAAAGTTGATTTTATCCTCCCTTCTCAAGCATGCTCTGAAAGAGAAATAGAAAAATAAGATTTACCACCAGAAGGAGGGGACCAAAAAATGGGCAGTAGCTATTTAGTACTGTTTGTGTTGCTTTTCAAAGATCTACCTCAAAAACACATATAGCAAGGCATATGCTCCCTGGTCTTGAAATATGACTACCTTTAATGAACATCATCGCTTAATCATGTATCATCTCCAAATGACCCCTCCCCCCACCATATCAAACTGAACCCTAAGGGTGAACATGCCCTGGACTGTGAGAGTGGGGGGCATAGTGGGGAGTGTGCGTGCCGTCTCACTACCCTGGACATTGGGGATGTGTGGGAGCATTTCTAGTGGCTGCAGAGACTGGGGGAAAGCTACTGCTAAGGGGGCATGGGTGGAGTGGGGCAGAGAGGGAACCTCTCAATTGAAGACAAGATGCTCCCCCTGAAACCTCTGCTCACGCTAGGCAGAATGCAGATGTTCTTGAACTCATAATGCTAGGTGGAGCTACACAGATCTAAGTATGTATTCCCAAATTACAAAAATGGCCCCTACATTCTATTTAGTTATTTGTGTGGGTGTGGGTGAGGAACAGCAGACAGGAAGAATTTTTTTCCAGTTTTATTGAGAATTAATTACATATATCACTGTAAAAGGTTTAAGGTGTTCAGCATGACGGTTTGATTTAAATATATTCTGAAATGATTGTCATAATAGGTTTAGTTAACATCCATCATCTCATTTAGATACAAAAAAAGAAAAGACAAAAATTATCACTGTATTGAGAGCTCTTAGGATCCACTCTCTTAACAACTTTGCTATATCATAATGCAATGCTAACTATAGTCGTCATGTTGTACATTACATCCGTAGTACTTATTTATCTTACAACTGGAAGTTTGTACCTTTGACCACCTTCCTCCGATTCCTTCCTCCTACACCTCTCCCCCCGCCCCTTGCCGCCTCTTTTACCACAGATCTTATGTCTTTGTCTATAAGCCTGATGTTTGTTTTTTGTATATAGATTTGACATATAAGTGAGATCATACAGTATTTGTCTTTCTCTGTCAGATTTATTTCAGTTAGCATAATGCCTTCAATGTCCACCCATGTTGTAGCAAATGGTAGGATTTCCTTGGGTTTTTATTTTAATGGCTGAATAATATTCCACTGTCTATATATATACCACAGCTTTTTTTTTTATCCATTTATCTATTGATAAGCACAGGTTGTTTCCATGTTTTGGCTATTGTAAATAATGCTGCTATGAACATGGCAGTACAGATGTATTCTCAAGTTAGTGTTTTTGTTTCCTTTGGATATATTCCCAGAAGTAGAATTCCTGGATCATATGGTAGTTTTATATTTAATTTTTTTAGGATCCTCCATACTGTTTTCCATAGTTGCTACACCAATTTACAATCCCACCAACAGTACACAAGGGTTGCCTTTTCTCCACATCTATGCCAGCATTTGTTGTCTCTTTGATGACGGCCATTCAGCCATAAGGTGATATCTCATTGTGGTTTTAATCTGCATTTCCCTAATGGCTAGTGATGTTGAGCATTTTTTCATACACCTGTTGGCCATTCACAGATCTTTGAAGAAAAAATGTCTATTCAGATCCTTTGCCCATTTTTTAATTGGATTTTTTTTTGTTTTTGCTATTGAGTTGTATGAGTTCTTTATACATTTTGGATATTAACCCCTTATCAGAAACATGGTTTGCAAATATTTTTTTCCCATTCTGTAGGTTGTTTTTTCACTTTGTTGGTTTCTTTTGCTGTACACAAGCTTTTCAGTTTGACGTAGTCCCACTTGTTTATTTGTGATTTTGTTGCTTGTACTTTACATATGATTTCCAAAAAATAATCACCAACACCCAGATCACGAAGCTTTGATCCTATGTTTTCTTCTAAGAGCTTCGTGGTTTCTTACATTTAAGTCTTTAATCAATTTTGAATTAATTTTTGTGTGTGGTACATGATAGGGGTCTAGTTTTATTCTTTGACATGTGAATATCCAATTTTCCCAGTACCATTTATTGAAGAGACTTTCTCCATTGAGTATTCTTGTCTCCCTTGTCAAATATTAGTTGACTGTACATCCTTGGGTTTATTTCTGGGCTCTCGACTCTGTTCCAGAGGTCTATGTGTCTGTTTTTTTTTTTTTTTTTTGTGGTATGCGGGCCTCTCACTGTTGTGGCCTCTCCCGTTGCAGAGCACAGGCTCTGGACACGTAGGCTCAGCGGCCATGGCTCACAGGCCCAGCCGCTCTGCGGCATGCGGGATCTTCCCGGACCGGGGCACGAACCCGTGTCCCCTGCATCGGCAGGCGGACTCTCAACCACTGCGCCACCAGGGAAGCCCTATGTGTCTGTTTTAATGCCAGTACCATACTGTTTTAATTACTATAGCTCTACAGTATAGTTTGAGATCAGAAAGTGTGATGCCTCCTACTTTGTTGTTCTTTCTCAGGATTTCTTTGGCTATTCAGGGTCTTTTGTGGTTCCAAATAAATTTTAGGAGTGTTTTTTTCTATTTCCATATTAAAAAATACCATTGGCATCTTGATAAGGATTGCACTGAATCTACAGATGGCATTTGGTGGTATTGCCATTTTAACAGTATTAATTCTTCTAATCCATAAACATGGAATACCTTTCCATTTATTTGTACCTTCTTTGATCCCTTTCATCAATGTCTCGTAGCTTTCAGAGTAGAGATCTTTGATCTCCTTGGTTAAATATATTGCTAAGCATTTTATTGTTTTTGATGTTACTATAAATGGGATCAATTTCTTTTCCAGAACATTCATTGTTAGTGTACAGAAACACTACTCATTTTTGTATGTTAATTTTGTATTTTGCAACTTCACTGAATTTGCTGATCAATTCTAACAGGTTTTTTTTGGTTGAGTTTCTAGGATTTTCTATATATAAAATCCTACACAGAAAAAATTCTTAACTATCAGATTAAAACTCTAACTAGCCGGGGCAGGAGATAAACTGTCTCCATTCTTAGGAAACTTTAAGAAGGCAAAAGTGATCCTTTCCCCTTTAGTTTTGAAATTACTCAGGAAGAAGAGCTACGTCAGGCCCAAGACTGCCTCTTATTTGTTCATGTCTTCTTCCTTCCAGCCCTCACCCTTCCAGCCACTTATTCACCCAGCGTCTTAACTGAGCTCCTACTAGGTACTCATTGTACTGAGTTAGGTGATATGGGGAAACCAATACACATGTTCATGGAAAATTAAGGCATAATACAGAGTAATAACTTGCTATTTCTAAAAATACATTTGCTAAATATATGTTAAAATTTTATTTTACTGAATAAGTACTACATGCACACAGTATAACATTCAAGAAGAACAAAAGAATATATAGGACAAAGTAATTTTTTGTCTGTCTCCTATTTCCCAATTTTTTGTGTACTCTTACAGAGAAGGTATTAGTTCAAAAGCAGAGTGGTGCTGCCTATTTCAGAAGAGGCTAACTCTCTGCAGCTGGAGTGATCAAGGAAGGATCCTCAGATGACCTTTCACTATGGATAGAATATAGACAGAAGGTAGGGAGGGATGAGGGGGACAAGCACTGGTAAAGATTCAGAGGAGGGAAAAAGCCCAGTATGTATGGGATGAAGAATGCAGCAGAGAGACAGGCCTAGCAAGAGGAAAGGGTAGGCACTCAGCACATTCCAAGGAAAAGAGTATAAAAAGGGCCCACTGTGAATGTCAGGCTGAGATACCTCCTTGTTGGCCACTGAAAAAACCTAGGAATCCAATGAATGTCTTTAACAGGAAAATGTCATTTAGGAAGGTTACCCAGACTTCCTTGGCACAATGGATCCAATGGAGGAGAGTCTGGAGGTGGGAAACCGGGGAGGAGACAGATTAGAAACGAAGCTATGGTGGGAGCAAGAAATAGAGTCATAGAAAGACAAGGGAAGGAAAAAAAGCAGTGATGAGACCTTAGGTATGGTGGCACCTCACTGACAGGGAGAAAGGTGGTGTGACCAAGAGAAACAGGGAAATCAGTGGGAAGAGTCATTTTGGGAATGAGGAAGCTAAATTTGGGGTTTGGGAGTCTGGGAAGATGACGAGACATCCCGGAAGGAATTGTCTAGAGGGAAGTTGCAGGCTTGGGAAACAGGTCAAAGGTCTTTAGAGCTAAAGATTTAAGGTCAGAGATGAAGAAAACAGACTGAAATAAAGGGGCAGAAAAGGAAAAGGAGAAGGACAGATAAGCATATTGGGTCACAGAAACAGCAGATGAATAGTTTATCTTAAAGGTTATCCTAAGGTATTCATGATTTTACAGGCTTCTAAGAAGGCTATGTCCATAGGGCACAAAAGAAGAACAGATATAAAAGTAGACAAAGTAGTTTGTAGAGGACGCATATAGAAATGGTCAGAAAAGACAATGATGCAGTCAAGGAGGAAGGATTGAATAAATTAGAAAAGTTGGTGCATCTAGAGAAAACCAGAAAGACAAAGCAGATTAAGTGGAAGACTCCACTCAGCAGAGTCGTCTTGTAGAACACCAGAATGTGAGGCTCCTCTCAAACTCATCTGTACTTATTAGAAAACTTAAAAATCAAGCACTTACCATGTAAGGGTCAGACCAGGCAATGTCACAGTATCATTTATCCTCACACCCTTGTGACTTGACCTGTGAAAGTCCAACTATGCAGACGGGAAGCTCTATAAACTCCAGATATATAGACAACCTCGCCACAACATTATTTATTAATACAAAACGGAAGTCAGTATAAAGCAGTTCTCTACACTGGGGCCACGTAAGGGCACTTAATTACTAAAGAAAATGATCACTTTGTGAGCAATGCCACTTTGTGGGTTATATACTCGCTACTTACTTCAACATACCAATGGGAACTATAAGCTGTTACCTGCCTGGTCAAAACCAAATGGCTGTGCCTCATTCTACAGTTTAGGTCTCATGGCTATAGTGACAGCCGTGTGACAACATACCTCTTTTCAAATGTTGCAGAATAATCGGCAGTGACCACACACAATTAAAAGCAGCAGTTAAAATGTTCACAAGGGTCTAGGAAATCTTTTTACTTTTCTCCTCCCTGCCACAAGGGTCTAGGAAACCTTTTTACTTTTCTCCTCCCTGCCACAAGGGTCTAGGAAATCTTTTTACTTTTCTCCTCCCTGCCACCCCAACCAAATATGGAAGGGTAATTTTCAGCCAGGCCATATAATGCTAAGAATGTTAGACTCTCATAAGAGAGAGGAGCTGGACCCTGGCTGCTGTGAAGATCATGGGCCAGTCTACTGTGAAGACACTAGAAGAAAATTTTTGAACAAATATAAAACACAGAGAAGTAACCACATTCACAAAATACCTTGCTATGAGTATTAAAAATCACATCCTCAAAGAGAGCACGGCAGTTCACCTGATTCCTGGGTGACTCCCTGAGGACACGGGGGCAAGGCTGTGTCTCCCAGGGCTGGTCTACACACACGTTGTCAAACTGCACTCAGCTGCTCCCAGTGGGGGCCAGAGGCGGAACAAAACCACCTCATTTCTGTCAGAGATACTAACAAACGTCACGTTGAAAAACTTTTTAGATGAATTAATTGGTAAACATTCTGTGTTTTTACTATATCACAACTATGCAATAAAACCTGCCCAAATCCAGGCCTAAGGAACTTTGGCTGGAGGGATCCTGAGGCCTGGCAGGGTCTGTATCAGTCAGTTTCCACCTACCGGTTCTCCTACCATCTCTGTATCGGTTCTGTAATGAATTTCAACACTGCATAAATTTAACGCTGCATAAATTAACATAGGAAATTCCCCAAAGAATGAGGGAGAAGATTTATAAAATTGCTTCCTTCATTTGAGGAACTGCTAATACTTACTGTGGAGAAAGAAATTCCCTGCATTTGCTCATCGTTCACGTATTGGGGGCCTGCAGGAACACCTTTTACAAACGGCTGGGTAAATTAATAAAAGGAGAGAATGGTTCAGGCACCCACACTGCTCTTTTCCCAAGTCTCTCTCTGATTCCAGCCACTGAGGAAGGAAGGACCTGCAGCCCGCCGTGTCAGACAGGAACAGGTCCCCTGGGGACCAGAGGCTGCGTGTCACTTCCACTGATTAAGACGACCTTAACTGTTTTCCTCTAATATTTTTGTTACACAGTAATCTCGTCAACTGTTTTTTGAATTACATCTTTCTTGGAGGGGCGACTGTCGAAGAAGTGTCAGCTACTGGCTCTCTCAATATATTTAAGAGGAATTATGGCAACCCTGGATTGCTCGCAACCATCATGACAGAATAAAAACTGGTCTTTTTAAAAAAGGATATCATTCAGAGTGCTTGTCTCTGTCTGAGCTTACCCAGCATCTTACCAAGATTTCAAAGACCTAGTAAAGTTCGGTATGGAAGAAGGAACGCTTACAGGGGAAAGGTTTACGGGGAGAAAACTAAAATGGAAATACGTCCTGACATACCTGAGTTTTCAATAAGGAGGGACAGGAAAAGTGGGGAGTGGAAGAGAATGGAGCCTCCCAGGAGGAACAGGGAGTAAGAGAGACAGAGGAGAAGATTGTAAGTGAGAAAGAAGGGAAAGTAATCAATAAATTCAATTTATGAGAAGCACAACGCAAGCTTTGCCTGTGCGCCAAGTACTACTCCTGGCCACCTGAAAATCTGATTAGCTAACTTATTTTGTTTTCAGTATCTGTCTCCTCCCCCCAGCAAGTGCTGTTTATTCTTTCTGCTTTGAAAGAAACGCAGCTTAACTTTTTTATGCCTGGGTCTACTTTCGTCTCTTCTTATAACACATGCTCTGTGTGATATTCAAATTAAGTTACAAGTAATTAACTGTTTATACAACTTGCTGTAATAACAGACAAAACACTAACATACTGCACTTCTAACTCTTGAAGCATAAGTACTAGAAAAGAAGTGCCTATTAAGAAAAATGAAAGTCTATTACCATGGTAATACTTCTTCTATTGAACCCAGATTAAAAAAAAAAAAAAGAAAATGCCATAAAGCAACTATTACCCTCAGAAAGCGGTTTAGAAAAGGATTCCTATGATGTAAGAGGCTGGGGTAAGAAATCTAAACTTTAGTTTGCTTTGATGTGACTCCGAATTTGGAGGGCAGCCCCACGGAAGGATGCGAAAGGTCTCCTGGACTGCTCACGCGTCCTCCTGAGGATAAGCAGCCCGGCTAGGCGATTAATAAATGTCATTAGGTGGTGATGATAAAGAAGCCTTCAGACACAATAAAAGCACACTCCAGTAAGCCTTCCCAGAAAGTGAACCTTCTTGATTTATCTTCGTGCTCCCTGAAGGTGGGCATCTGTGTCCATCGGAAGCAATGTGCTTAAGGAGGCGGGCCTCTGATGTGGGTCCAGGGGAGGGGAGCAGGGTGACTGGACGCAGCAGAGCCAAGGGAGGGTCCAGTCACAGTTGTGAGCTGGTCAGGGGACTGTTTCATCGGCTGGTGCCTCTCTCCTCCCAGGCTGGTGCCTTTCTCCCAGGAAAACCGGGTGTGGTCCCTCATCTGCAAGAACCTACAGTTTCAGTGGGGGCAAGAGGACGGGAGAAGAGAACTTCTTTTTCAGAGGCTCCTGCCCTCTGTCCAAGACTTCTTCTGCTTTGTTCCCGAGGTTGGGAAAGGAAGTAGTGAGTCTGATCAGACCTCTGCAGGTGGCTCAGACCCGGCAGGCAGTGACCAGCAGCTCCGCATCTCCTGAAAGCGGGGAGCCTTGGCAGGACCTCTGAGAGGTTGAAGACCTCTCATTCAGCTCAGGCCAATGGGCTCCAGAGCTGTGGTTCTCAGACTCCGTGGACAGAGGTACCTGGGGAATGTGTTGGAAGTTCAGATGTTCAGGTGCCACCTCAGACCTGAATCTGATTCTTGGGGATGGACCAGGCATGTGCATTTTAAATAAACTCCCCAGGTGATTCGGATCACCCACGTTTGCGATCTGATGTTACGGGGAACAGCGTACTGCGTCTGGCATCAGACTATTCTGGTCTGGACTCTGCCCCATCTACAGATCACTGAAATTCTCTCGCTGTTAATTTTTCCAAGTGAAAAGACGTGTTTAGGTTACAAGATTTCTATGTCCTTCTAGCTCTAACAGCTTATGAGTCTATGAAACCATTTGCACGTAATTTATAGCTCATCTGAAAACAACGATGAAGTACAGCTTGCTCTGGCACTAGGTTTTTCTTTCAAGAATTCTGATTTCTAAAGTGACAGCTACTACTATGTTTCCAGGTGCTCTTCATACTCAAAGAACAGGGATGTACTTGAGCCCTGGTCTAACGTAAATCCGAGTACAAGGGGAGAGAAAATGCACTGTCCTCAAGAACGCCGACGCGTTCTGCCAGGGCAAATTCCTCTACAGGGACCGATCTTGAGGCCTTCTATTTTGGAGGAAACCACAGACTGGAGGTGTCGTTTACATTTTTGAAATGAAGAGTTAGGTACATGAATCTTGAAATGGAATAACTTCATATTAGGATCCAGCCTCATTTATCAAGGTCTTGACCCCATGCTCCCCGTTACAGTCGAGTAACTTTTTGTTCTCCTCGAAGAGATCAGCAGGAAGCACACAGGGCTAAGTGGAGGTGACTCACTTATAAGATGTCCTCATTTCGGTCCTTCCTTTAGCTGAGCTGCTTGCCCCACTGCCCACCTGCTGATTTAAACCTCGGCTACGGTTTATCAGAGCCCGCCTGGCCTCCAGCGTCTGACTACAGCCACCACGCTCACCTCTGTCCCTTGGGTGTCTCCTGGGTCTGGCCCTTACTTTCAGTCCTCGTCTTCCGGCTTCCTGCTCCGGCTTCCTGCTCCATGTTCACAATCCCTTACCACCCAGGGTCCGTGGCCCACTGGGTGGAAGCCAGCACAGTACAGGGCAGCCTAGGGCTGGCTGAGGGATGCAGCCTGCTTTCTCTAATGCAGTTTATCAACCGGCGGGCTCCATTCTGCCAGGCAGCACTGAGATAGCCATTTTTCATGCCACTGACTTCGGAGAAACTGAGAGACTGTTTTCACCCACTCCCAGTTCATTCTGCCACCCCGGCTTCCTCAGGGCAGTCGGGAGTACAAGCTTCAAGGAAAGACCAGGCAACGTGCAGAGCAATCAGAAGTGCAGCTGTCCTGCTGGAGGGGAAGCTTAAGGCTGACAGCAAACTCTAAGAAGCAGAGGCACAGGCGCGGCTAACAGTGCGTAACCCAGAAACGGGCATGGGATGCTGGGGCTGCTGCTGCCGCCACCAAGAAGCCTGTGTGCGAGCGCAGGTCACTATCCACACCTCCCCTCCCGGGAGCCTGTGCAGCCCGCCACTGCCAAGGTCCCGGGATCCAGGGACAACTTCCCCAGGAGAACGCACGGTGCGCCTCAGGCTGGTGCAACGTCGGGCTGGCCTCTGACGCCGCAGGCTCGCCCCGCATCCGTACCCCTCCCTCCCCCCAGCCTGAGTGAGCCAGAGTCCCCGAGTCAGCGGCTCCTTTAACCCCGTCCAGTCTGAGCAAAGAACAGATGCCCTCCGGCGACCTACATGCAGAGGCGGGGCCAAATCCAAAGCTGAGCCCCCGGAGCTGTGAGAACAAAGAAGAGAAAGGGAAATCTCTCCCAGCAGCCTCAGGAGCAGTGGATTAAATCTCCACCTCAGGAGCAGTGGATTAAATCTCCACAATCAACTTGATGTACCCTGCATCTGTGGAATACCTGAATAGACAACGAATCATCCCAAATTGAGGAGGTGGACTTTGAGAGCAAGATTTATTATTTTTTCCCCTTTTCCTCTTTTTGTGACTGTGTACGTGTATTCTTCTGTGGGAGATTTTGTCTGTACAGCTTTGCTTTCACCATCTGTCCTAGGGTTCTATCCATCCATTTTTTTTTTGTTGTTTTACTTAAAAAAATTTTTTTTCTTAAAGATTCTTTTTTACTTTAATAACTTTATTTTACTTTATCCTCTTTCTTTCTTTCTTTTTTTCTACTTTTCTCCCTTTTATTCTGAGCCGTGTGGATGAAAGGCTCTTGGTGCTGCACCCAGGAGTCAGTGCTATGCCTCTGAGGTGGGAGAGCCAACTTCAGGACACTGGTCCACAAGAGACGACCAAGCTCCACGTAATATCAAATGGCAAAAATCTCCCAGAGATCTCCATCTCAACACCAAGACCCAGCTTCACTCAGTGACCAGCAAGCTACAGTGCTGGACACCCTATGCCAAACAACCAGCAAGACAGGAACACAACCCCACCCATTAGCACAGAGGCTGCCTAAAAGCATAATAAGTCCACAGACACCCAAAAACACACCACCAGATGTGGACCTGCCCACAATAAAGACAAGATGCAGCCTCATCCACCAGAACACAGGCACTAGGCCCCTCCACCAGGAAGCCTACACAACCCACTGAACCAGCTGTAGCCACTGGGGACAGACACCAAAAACAACGGGAACTACAAACCTGCAGCCTGCAAAAAGAAGACCCCAAACACAGTAAGTTAAGCAAAATGAGAAGACAGAAAAACATACAGCAGATGAAGGAGCAAGGTAAAACCCCACCAGACCTAACAAATGAAG
Source organism: Mesoplodon bidens (assembly GCF_964165515.1). Lineage (NCBI taxonomy): Eukaryota > Metazoa > Chordata > Mammalia > Artiodactyla > Ziphiidae > Mesoplodon > Mesoplodon bidens. The sequence goes on from NC_138166.1 coordinate 86,953,373, forward strand.
AGGAAATAGGCAGTCTACCTGAAAAAGAATTCAGAATAATGATAGTAAAGATGATCCAAAATCTTGGAAATAGAATAGAGAAAACGCAAGAAACATTTAACAAGGACCTAGAAGAACTAAAGATGAAACAAACAACGATGAACAACACAACAAATGAAATTAAAAATACTCTAGAAAGGATCAATAGCAGAATGACTGAGGCAGAAGAACGGATAAGTGACCTGGAAGATAAAAGAGTGTAAATAACTACTGCAGAGCAGAATAAAGAAAAAAGAATGAGAAGAACAGAGGACAGTCTCAGAGACCTCTGGGACAACATTAAATGCACCAACATTCGAATTATAGGGGTCCCAGAAGAAGAAGAGAAAAAGAAAGGGACTGAGAAAATATTTGAAGAGATTATAGTTGAAAACTTCCCTAATATGGGAAAGAAAATAGTTAATCAAGTCCAGGAACCATGGAGAGTCCCATACAGCATAAATCCAAGGAGAAACACACCAAGACACATATTAATCAAACTTTCAAAAATTAATACAAAGAAAACATATTAAAAGCAGCAAGGGAAAAACAACAAATAACACACAAGGGAAAGCCCATAAGGTTAACAGCTGATCTTTCAGCAGAAACTCTTCAAGCCAGAAGGGACTGGCAGGACATATTTAAAGTGATGAAGGAGAAAAACCTACAACCAAGATTACTCTACCCAGCAAGGATCTCATTCAGATTTGATGGAGAAATTAAAACCTTTACAGAGAAGCAAAAGCTGAGAGAGTTCAGCACCACCAAACCAGCTTTACAACAAATGCTAAAGAAACTTCTCTAGGCAAGAAACACAAGAGAAGGAAAAGACATACAATAACAAACCCAAAACAATTAAGAAAATGGTAATAGGAACATACATATCGATAATTACCTTAAATGTAAATGGATTAAATGCTCCCACCAAAAGACACAGATTGGCTGAATGGATACAAAAATAAGACCCATATATATGCTGTCTACAAGAGACTCACTTCAGACCTAGAGACACATACAGACTGAAAGTAAGGGGATGGAAAAAGATATTCCATGCAAATGGAAACTAAAAGAGAGCTGGAGTAGCAATTCTCATATCACACAAAATAGACTTTAAAATAAAGACTATTAGGAGAGACAAAGAAGGACACTACATAATGATCAAGGGATCAATCCAAGAAGAAGATATAACTATTTTAAATATTTATGCACCTAACATAGGAGCACCTCAATACATAAGGCAAATACTAACAGCCATAAAAGGGGAAATCGACAGTAACACATTCATAGTAGGGGATTTTAACACCCCACTTTCACCAATGGACAGATCATCCAAAATGAAAATAAATAAGGAAACACAAGCTTTAAATGATACATTAAACAAGATGGACTTAATTGATATTTATAGGACATTCCATCCAAAAACAACAGAATACACATTTTTCTCAAGTGCTCATGGAACATTCTCCAGGATAGATCATATCTTGGGTCACAAATCAAGCCTTGGTAAATTTAAGAAAATAGAAGTTGTATCAAGTATCTCTTCTAACCATAACGCTATGAGACTACATATCAATTACAGGAAAAGATCTGTAAAAAATACGAACACATGGAGGCTAAACAATACACTACTTAATAATGAAGTGATCACTGAAGAAATCAGAGTAAATAAAAAAATACCTAGAAACAAATGACAATGGAGACACAACAACCCAAAACCTATGGGATGCAGCAAAAGCAGTTCTAAGAGGGAAGTTTATAGCAATAAAATCCTACCTTAAGAAACAGGAAACATCTCAAATAAACAACCTGACCTTGCACCTAAAGCAATCAAAGAAAGAAGAACAAAAAAACCCCAAAGTTAGCAGAAGGAAAGAAATCATAAAGATCATATCAAAAATAAATGAAAAACACATGAAGGACACAATAGCAAATATTGATAAAACTTAAAGCTGGTTCTTTGAGAAGATAAACAAAATTGATAAACCATTAGCCAGACTCATCCAGAAAAAAAGGGAGAAGACTCAAATCAATAGAATTAGAAATGAAAAAGGAGAAGTAACAACTGACACTGCAGAAATACAAAAGATCATGAGAGGTTACTACAAGCAACTCAATGCCAATAAAATGGACAACCTGGAAGAAATGGACAAATTCTTAGAAATGCACAATCTGCCAAGAATGAACCAGGAAGAAATAGAAAATATGAACAGACCAATCACAAGCACTGAAATTGAAACTGTGATTAAAAATCTTCCAACAAACAAAAGCCCAGGACCAGGTGGCTTCACAGGCGAATTCTACCAAACACTTAGAGAAGAGCTAACACCCATCCTTCTCAAACTCTTCCAAAATATAGCAGAGGGAGGAACACTCCCAAACTCATTCTACGAGGCCACCATCACCCTGATACCGAAACCAGACAAGGATGTCACAAAGAAAGAAAACTACAGGCCAATATCACTGATGAACATAGATGCAAAAATCCTCAACAAAATACTAGCAAACAGAATCCAACAGCACATTTAAAGGATCAGACACCATGATCAAGTGGGGTTTATTCCAGGAATGCAAGGATTCTTCAATATATGCAAATGAATCAACATGATACACCATATTAACAAACTGAAGGAGAAAAACCATATGATCATCTCAATAGATGCAGAGAAAGCTTTCGACAAAATTCAACACCCATTTATGATAAAAACCCTGCAGAAAGTATGCATAGAGGGAACTTTCCTCAACATAATAAAGGCCATATATGACAAACCCACAGCCAACATTGTCCTCAATGGTGAAAAACAGAAAGCATTTCCACTAAGATCAGGAACAAGACAAGGTTGCCCACTCTCACCACTCTTATTCAACATAGTTTTGGAAGTTTTAGCCACAGCAATCAGAGAAGAAAAGGAAATAAAACGAATCCAAATCAGAAAAGAAGAAGTAAAGATGTCACTGTTTGCAGATGACATGATACTATACATAGAGAATCCTAAAGATGCTACCAGAAAACTACTAGAGCTAATCAATGAATTTGGTAAAGTAGCAGAGTACAAAATTAATGCACAGAAATCTCTGGCATTCCTGTACACTAATGATGAAAAATCTGAAAGTGAAATCAAGAAAACACTCCCATTTACCACTGCAACAAAAAGAATAAAATATCTAGGAATAAACCTACCTAAGGAGACAAAAGACCTGTATTCAGAAAATTATAAGACTCTGATGAAAGAAATTAAAGATGATACAAACAGATGGAGAGATTATACCATGTTCTTGGATGGGAAGAATCAACATTGTGAAAATGGCTCTACTACCCAAAGCAATCTACAGATTCAATGCAATCCCTATCAAACTACCACTGGCATTTTTCACAGAACTAGAACAAAAAATTTCACAATTTGTATGGAAACACAAAAGACCCCGAATAGCCAAAGCAATCTTGAGAATGAAAAACGGAGCTGGAGGAATCAGGCTCCCTGACTTCAGACTATACTACAAAGCTACAGTAGTCAAGACAGTATGGTATTGGCACAAAAACAAATATAGATCGATAAAACAGGATAGAAAGCCCAGAGATAAACCCACGCACATATGGTCACCTTATCTTTGATAAAGGAGGCAGGAATGAACAACGGAGAAAGGACAGCCTCTTCAATAAGTGGTGCTGGGAAAATTGGACAGGTACATGTAAAAGTATGAGATTAGAACACTCCCTAACACCATACACAAAAATAAGCTCAAAATGGATTAAAGACCTAAATGTAAGGCCAGACACTATCAAACTCTTAGAGGAAAACATAGGCAGAACACTCTATGATATAAATCACAGCAAGATCCTTTTTGACCCACCTCCTAGAGAAATGGAAATAAAAACAAAAATAAACAAATGGGACCTAATGAAACTTCAAAGCTTTTGCACAGCAAAGGAAACCATAAACAAGACCAAAAGAGAACCCTCAGAATGGGAGAAAATATTTGCAAATGAAGCAACTGACAAAGGATTAATCTCCAAAATTTATAAGCAGCTCTTGTAGCTCAAAAACAAAAAAAACAAACAACCCAATCCAAAAATGGGCAGAAGACCTAAATAGACATTTCTCCACAGAAGATATACAGACTGCCAACGAACACATGAAAGAATGCTCAATATCATTAATCATTAGAGAAATGCAAATCAAAACTATAATGAGATATCATCTCACACCAGTCAGAATGGCCATCATCAAAAAATCTAGAAACAATAAATGCTGGAGAGGGTGTGGAAAAGGAACACTCTTGCACTGTTGGTGGGAATGTGAATTGGTACAACCACTATGGAGAACAGTATGGAGGCTCCTTAAAAAACTACAAATAAAACTACCATATGACCCAGCAATCCCTCTACTGGGCATATACCCTGAGAAAACCATAATTCAAAAAGAGTCATGTACCAAATTGTTCAGTGCAGCTCTATTTACAATGGCCTGGAGATGGAAACAACCTAAGTGTCCATCGACAGATGAATGGATAAAGAAGATGTAGCACATATATACAATGGAATATTAGTCATAAAAAGAAACGAAATTGAGCTATTTGTAATGAGGTGGATAGACCTAGAGTCTGTCATACAGAGTGAAGTAAGTCAGAAAGAGAAAAACAAATACCGTATGCTAACATATATATATGGAATTTAAGAAAAAAAAAGATGTCATGAAGAACCTAGGAGTAAGACAGGAATAAAGACACAGACCTACTGAGAATGGACTTGAGGTTATGGGGAGGGGGAAGGGTAAGCTGTGACAAAGTGAGAGAGAGGCATGGACATATATACACTACCAAACGTAAGGTAGATAGCTAGTGGGAAGCAGTCGCATAGCACAGGGAGATCAGCTCGGTGCTTTGTGACCGCCTGGAGGGGTGGGATAGGGAGGGTGGGAGGGAGACGCAAAAGGGAGGGGATATGGGAACATATGTATATGTATAACTGATTAAATTTGTTATAAAGCAAAAAATAAAAAAAATAACTATAGAACAGAAGCATAGTTATAAAGAAATACCTTCTGTTTCCCTTTTAGCTCTGTTTATTTTTTAAACGTAATAAATATTTAAGAAAAAAAAACTATAATGAGATATCATCTCACACCAGTCAGAATGGCCATCATCAAAAAATCTAGAAACAATAAATGCTGGAGAGGGTGTGGAGAAAAGGGAACCCTCTTGCACTGCTGGTGGGAATGTGAATTGGTACAGCCACTATGGAGAACAGTATGGAGGTTCCTTAAAAAACTACAAATAGAACTACCATACGACCCAGCAATCCCACTACTGGGCATATACCCTGAGAAAACCATAATTCAGAAAGAGACATGTACCAAATTGTTCACTGCAGCTCTATTTACAATAGCCCGGAGATGGAAACAACCTAAGTGTCCATCAACAGATGAATGGATAAAGAAGATGTGGCACATATATACAATGGAATATTACTCAGCTATAAAAAGAAACGAAATTGTGTTATTTGTAGTGAGGTGGATGGACCTAGAGTCTGTCATACAGAGTGAAGTAAGTCAGAAAGAGCAAGACAAATGCCATATGCTAACACATATATATGGAATCTAAGGGAAAAAAAGTCATGAAGAACCTAGGGGTAAGACAGGAATAAAGACACAGACTTACTAGAGAATGGACTTGAGGATATGGGGAGGGGGAAGGGTAAGCTGTGACAAAGTGAGAGAGTGGCATGGACAAATATACACTACCAAACGTAAAATAGATAGCTAGTGGGAAGCAGCCACATAGCACAGGGAGATCAGCTCAGTGCTTTGTGACCACCTGGATGGGTGGGATATGGAGGGTGGGAGGGAGGGAGACGCAAGAGGGAGGAGATATGGGAACATATGTATATGTATAACTGATTCACTTTGTTATAAAGCAGAAACTAACACACCACTGTAAAGCAATTATACTCCAATAAAGATTTAAAAAAAAAAAAAAAAAAGAAGCAGAGGCAGAAATGCTGGAGGCCACCAGAGCAGAGATGCTGCTCGGGGCAAACAACCCACGTCTCTTAAGTTGAATGTGCTCAGGAACCTGGGTGCTTGTGGGGCCTGTGGCCTGCTCTCCGACATGGAAGTACAATCAGCCCTGAACAACAGCTGCGAGGCCCATGTGGATCACCTACTTCAAACCCTAATTCACCAAAAAAGAAAATGAAGCCCAGGTCACCATGACTAGATTAGAACGTTCCAGCATTCCCCACAAACTTTTGCCTCTGGCGAGCACAGAATGTTCAAGAGTCCAGCCAGTTTCCGAAACTTTCTGTCAACAGCAGCAGGGCTGAGGAAAGAGCTGGAATGTTTACAACTGTTATCCCTAAGCAGCTGGATTCTGCAAGTAAATTGAGGGGCAGTGGGGTGTCCCAGGGAGCAGAGGCAATGCAGATCTGGGAGCAAGCCCTTTCTACACACCCCCCTTTTATAAGCCTTGGGCACATTTTGGTCCACTAGTGGGCCAGCACTACTGGCTTCCCATTGCTCCCTTCCTTCCAGTCTCCTGTAACGTACGTGAAGCAAGACTGAATGGGAATCAGGTTTTGATAGTAAGAACAGGTAATTCAATCTTGGGGAGTTTATAGAAAGCTATGAGGCTAAGCAGATATGAGAAATAAAAGACACAGAAGTTTATCAATCGATGTCCTCCTACATTTTTAAATGCTGTATGTCCTATAGCTACCCAGTAGTTTTTAAGTCTGAGAAGTAATAATTACAGTAATTGAATATCTCTTTACCATTATGAAGAACACATAACTTAATACACTGGAAGTAACAGTCTAAATGTCTCATGTTGACCCGTGAGGACTGTTCAAGACTAGCTGAAGAAAGACTGATGTGAATAAGTGGATGAATAAGAGACAAAAAGTAAGGCTAAGGAATATCCGGAAATTTTCCTATCAGTAAAATCTATTAGTCTAGAGAACAATGCCCCAAGGGAACCAGTGAAAGCCCAATCTTATGAGTCACTTAAAAAAGTGGAGTGGATTTGGCTATTGGAATTATTCCAAGGGGAAAACTCTTGCACTATGCCAGAAATGGACAATATGACCTAATGGGTTGTTGTGTTTAGTATCTCAGCATGTCCAGCTTGTTCTTTAGATTTAACAAGGAAACTCAAGAAGGGGTGTGGAGCAGTCAGGAACTGTAACAACAAATGATCAGGACCACGTATCCTGCCAAAGTCTCTTTTAACAACAGGGGCAGAGCTAGAGTCACAAGGTTAGACTAGCTTCACACACACACACACGGAAAACGTGGTGTTAGTGGAAAAATGACTACTCATGAAATACTGATATAACCTCCGCTGGCCATCTTGGCATGGTCCTAAAATGGGGCAGCGCTAAACTGCACCTTTGCTCATGGCCTTTATAATCCCACCCTCCTTTCTGTTACTTTCAGTCTCAATGACTACTTCATTTGATCTTCAAGAATTTTTCCCTTCACTTCGTGATTATCGTTCACATCTTCCCTCACTGCCTTATTTCTGTATTAGTGGATACTGGATGTCCCTTCACACACACAACTGAAAAGCCAAACACTATGTATTTTTAAATTTGTTGTTTTTATGGCAAGGTCTATCTTGGTCTAGTTGTTAAATTTTCCATCATGACTTCCCTGGGTTTCAATTCTCTCAACTGTAAAATGGTGAAAATAAAACCATCTCTATTTACATCTCAGGTTGTCATAAAAAGCAAGTAAGAGAATGGATGTGAAATGACCTTGAAATCTAAATCTACAGACATACAAGGTGTTACTGTTTCTTGGTTACTTCCCATTTCAATGCCGCCTATATTAGGTTTAAAATAAGGTCTTGTGGACATATCTTTTTAATTATCAGCTGGTGTTATATATTCTAATACTTGAATATAACAGTTGTAAAAACAATAGGCACCTGAAACATACTCACTGAAAATATTAAATTATGCTGCAGATGGGCAGGGGGGTGGGGAGGGGAGGACAGGAGGTCCCCTTTGGAATCACTAGTAATAATTTGACGCTTTTGGCCGATTTGTTTAAGTTGGTTTCAGCACAGAATAATGCAACTGAGGAAAGAAGGAAAAAAATTTAGACCTATTGAATACTTTATAGAAATGGAATCCTCACAACACTATAAATTACATTACCTCACTTCACAGATGAGAAAAATCAAGGCCCAAGGTTACAGAGCCAATAAAAGAGCTTGGATACAAACTCAGATTTGCCCAATTCAAACTCTCTGTTGCACCATGTAGCATATTTGATTTTGTCACAAGCTAAATAACTCTTGTTTTGCTCTGTAAATGTATGCTATTGATCTCATGGGGCTGTGTGTAGACAGTTCAACACAACCCAGACAATCAGGATGAAGTCAATACTCCTGACACCCTTGCAGGTGCTACTTCAGTAATGGTACAGATCACTGTGGACACAGGCACCTATGTTACAAGACACCAGTGTCAAAACATGCACTTTATCTCCGCCATTATGTGCACTACCACCCCCACCTTAATACAGAACTAACATCAGCTAGAAAAACCCATGAGTCCAACTTACAGGTTCCACCTGCTTCAGTCAGTATTAAAATTGAAGGTTGGAGATTGTTAAGAACATATCAGAAACTGTTTTTAACAAATAAAATGTACTAGCTTAACATAAGCAACACTACTTCTACCAAAGATCTTAAAAGAAAGGAATCCCTGGAACACTACTAAGAGTTAGGCAAGTGCCATATAAACAAGAAAAAGAAAGAAGCCTCTTGTGACGACCTAGAGGGGTGGGATAGGTAGGGTTGGGGGGAGACACAAGGGGGAGCGAATATATGTATATGTACAGCTGATTCACTTTGTTATACAGCAGAAACTAACACACCATTTTAAACATCCAATAACGATGTTAAAAAATAGAAAAAATAAAAAATAAGTGCTAAGGAGGGAAAAAAAGAAAAAAGCCTCGAGCCACAAAGCTTTTAAAGACAACACAGGTGGGCTTCCCTGGTGGCGCAGTGGTTGAGAGTCCGCCTGCCGATGCAGGGGACACGGGTTCGTGCCCCGGTCTGGGAGGATCCCACATGCCACGGAGCGGCTGGGCCCGTGAGCCATGGCCGTTGAGCCTGCGCATCCGGAGCCTGTGCTCTGCAACAGGAGAGGCCACAGCAGTGAGAGGCCCGCGTACCGCAAAAAAAAAAAAAAAAAAAGACAACACAGGCTTTTAATAAATCTTGGTTCTATTTTTTCTACTAGTGTTGTTATTTTCCAGCTATCCAGACAATACTGCCCTCCCATCAGATATTCACAGAGTGTTAGAAATTTATACTAACTGGGATTATTATAACTACAGCAAATGAGACTGCAGGGAGGCATGCTATGTAACTCAAACACTAGATTTAGTTGGGTTAGAAGGTCAAGTCTAGGGAATTTGTCAGCAGAAAGAACCAAGGTTTCCAACAATTTCCATCTCTCAGAACAACCTATACCCAACAAAATCAGTTAAATGATAGGCAATTACGTGACCTGCCAGAATTGATAATTTACTTCAGCGTTTATCATTAGCTTTCTAAAGTACACAAATTAGAGAAAATACACATCCCATGATCATATTATTCTGATATGAAGGGTCATGAGAAGAGTATGGCTATGGTACACAGAAGCGATGGAAACTGCTTCCTAAATACATGTCTGGCCTATCTTTCCCTGCCCAGTTGACTGGACTCTACCAACTGGCAGAAGATTGAATGGTGCTTGCATGGTGGGTTTTTATTTTAGTTTTGTGTTTCCCTTTCGTTTTTTTAAGCCAGACTCTCTGCATGACTATTTGCTGTTTATGGACTTGAAGCTGTTGGCCCCTTAACGTGTATCCTTCCTCTTTGCTGGCTTTGAGTACTGGCCCAGAAATATGTGGCAATGACCTTGAGGACACAATTATAAAGTAGAGGACAAAAGTTCAGAGCAACTAGAAAAGGTATTCTTTACATAAAACCTTTTTTTTTCTGCAAGTGGAACACAAGGAGATAACGGACTCTTCCTTCAGCCACCTGGATGAAAGGTGATTAAAAACTTAACCAACTCGTGACAGCAATTCTTGATGACGACTAGTTTGGTTTAAAAAGCTTTTTCATACACATTAGCCTACTGAGTCCTTCCCAGTGCCCATGATGTTGGGCTTTTTATTCCTCTGCTGCCCTAGTTAGCTCTTGGTTTGTACACCCACCTGTTTGGCCTGATTGACGCACTGCTTGTACTGATTGGCCAGAGCGGAGCAGCTGAGGGTCTGCTGGGTGTTCTGGCGGTAACACTGGAGAATCTGGGCCTGCAGATCGGCACAGATGGGATGACACTCATATCGCCTGGAAAGAAAAACAGGGACCACTGAGACAAATGGTCTTCAACCAGAATAAAGAACAAGGCTAAAAAAAATATATAAAACATCAACTAAGATATAAATGTTACAAACGCCCCCCCCAAAAAGTTTAAGAACAATAATTTTCTTTGACCTTTAAAGAAAGATATCACACAAGATAAGTGATTTCTTCTTATACAGCAGAAACTAACACAACATTGTAAAGCAGTTATACTCCAATAAAGATGTTAAAAAAAAAGATAAGTGATTTGTATGAAATTAGTTCTATTAATTGACACCACTGCGAGCCTCTCTGGACAGGGCAGCATTCCCACCCTACCTCAAACGTAACCATGGGGATGGGGCCAATTACTCTTCGGCCCAGCCAGCTAACTCAGGAACCTGGGAGCCCCAATGTTCTCTTCCGTTCCCACCTCCAGTTGGTCACAAAGCTTGATATCCTGCAGTCCAGTCCTTTCTCCATACTCACTGTCATTACATTAATTCCTAATCATTTATATCCTGGATTCAAGCAATGACCTTCACGGGTCTCTCTGTCTCTTAACGTTCACCCTCCACTCCTACCTCCCAGAAGGTTCTTTCTAGTAGTAAGTCTAGACAGTATCTGCTTTCCAAATAAAATACATGGTCAACAGGCAGGTCCTTTTGGATCAGGTTCCTGCCTACTCTTTTGCCTCAACCAGACCACGTTCAGGGTTTGATTCTTACATGTCCCTTCACGTCTTGGCTCCGCGGCTCTTGATTTTGGAAATGCTCTGCACCCAAGCCTCACCCAGTTCTATGTATCTGGAAAATACCTACCCATCTTTCAATACTTGAGCTAAGTATTGAAGTGCAACCTCCTCTATATGGCTTTCACTAGAGCTCTCTCCAACCACAGCAGAGTCTATCATTCCCTTTATGGTGACCCCCTAACCTGTATTAACTTCTTTCACCATGCACTATACTACAGTCTACTGCAATTTACTAGCATGCAAATCCCAAGTAAGGACTGCATCTTATTTTCTTTGTTATCTCAGCTATCGACATGGGTCCCTCTTATAGAAGTCATGCAATAAATTGTTGAGAATACAAATGGCTGGAGAGAAAATTTAATTCCTTGAGCTAAAATTTTACTAGTTATACTTACAAATCTCGAGATTTTAGTTAGAGTGCTTTCAGTGAATATGCACTACTAAACATAAATCCTTCCAAAAAGCTGATAATATACACTTGAAAAATGATAATAAAATAAATCAAATGGATTATACAAACAAAAATGTTCTTGTTCAAATGGTAGAGGAACTTGGAATATAAGGACTACATACACAGAAAAGTATATATATTATTATCACTTTAATCTAGGGATTCTTTTTTTTTTTCAAATTAGTTTTGTTTAATACAAAAGGTTCCAGCCTCTTATCAGTTATTCTCTTGGAATTTAAATTTGTTATTTCCATAGTAATCATGAAATAGCATTATTTTAAATTGATGAGCTCTGAAAAACCCCTAGAGAACACAGGAGAAATATTTCTCATCAATAAGGAAACCCCTGGCTGACGATTTGTCTCATTACTTTTATCCAACACACTAAGCTAGTATACATATTTTGCTAGAATAGAAAACTGAAATGCAAGCCACGTTACTGGCCCCTAAGGGAATTTACTTCCTACTACCCTCTAAAAAAGTAGACACAGAGATAACACTGCTTGTACTCTTTCATTCATTACCTTACTGTTTTGCCAAACACCTAAGAACAGAATTTAAATCCAATCCCAGGAGTTTCAACTTGCTTTAAGGTTTTGAAGTTCAGATGTCTGTGAATGTCTCCGGACACAGATTTCCCTGATCCCCTACCATGAACATCAGTATCTAAAAAGAGTCAGCTGTGTTTCGAAGGGTAGAAGCACAGCTACGACTAACTGATTATAGCAAGACACCCTCCTGGACAAATACTAAATAACATAGGATCAAGCATCAGGTTAGCTGAACCTAGCAAATATATGACTAATGCCTTTAACAGTTCATGAGAAAGCAGGGTTACCTGCTATCCTAGCGTTGAGGACCATCGTCCCTCCAATATACCTTAGGTTTAAAGCAGGGGGGAAGAAGATGGGAGAGAAGGCTAGAAGCATCCCGACCAGATATGCAGCCTCTCCCCATTAACACACAGCAAAAGACCATAAAGAATGAGCTCCCACATAGTGCTCATCACAAGGAAGATGCTGTGGTTTTTTTTCCTTCTAAAAAGACTCTTCACAATGGGATTCATTCATCTAATACTATGGACTCCTTAGAAAGAGGTAATTTAAGTTATATGTAAGCATTTACCCTGGGTTGAGCTATTTAGTCATGCAAGTTAAAGTCCATGAGTTATTCATAATTTGAAAGGTGTCAAAATATACTTTTATCACCACAAATCAATACTACTCACTTCCAGGGCCCTTTATTTCCTGTATGGTAGTCTGTTGCGTGAGTGAGAGTGCGTGTGTGCACGCAAACGCAGACATTTTCAGAAATCCTTTTTGTACACATTTCAACCTGTATTGATGATGAGATGGTAGAATGGGGGAAAGAGGGGTGGAAATCAACATAATTGTCTTCCAGTTCCTGGACTAGACTCTGGTACATTTTGCTTGGATTAATCTGTAAGGGCAAAGCTCTGTCTCTGTATTGATCTGCAATGCTGTTATGCTGCCCTAATGCACTGTTTTCACTTTGGGAAAATGCTAAATGAGATTACTGTCTAACATTAGAAGGCCATAAAACCCAAGCATGGCACCTTCCATTCAGGAAAAGGGTTTCAAAGACATTTCCAATATGCATTATGGTAAACCCTCCATATAGTCATTGAGTCAACAATTGATTTTTATTGACTGCTTGCATTCCTGCTGATGGAAAAAGCCACCATTAGGTAAAAATAACAAAAGGCAGAATTTCAAGATACCCAAGAAGGAAAATTAAATCTTAGCAGCAAGAGACATTTAAACAATTTACTTTCTTCACATGAAAAGATTAAAAAAAAGAAATGGTGAATGACAAATGTTACGAGAAAGATGAAATATCTGGGGAACTCAAAACCATAATAAAGAAGTGAGAGATAGAGTAGTTGTCCAAAAACATACTTACCAAAAAGGAACGGGTGGAATGAAGCTGATACACACAAACATATATTGCTCAAAAATAAGAAAAAATCCAGTTTAGTGGACTTGAAATTATTGGGGACTTTTGATGGGTCCCACCACCTGTCTCCTCCCGTTGCTTTTCCTTTCTGTGCTCTATACGTGGCTCCCTGTCTCCTCCCTCCTCCCACCAGCACTAGAAGCTGGCCCTCTGTCCTTCCCACCCTACCCCACCTCATCCCACAGTGGCACTTCAGGCCAAGGAGGTCACTGACAGTATTCAATAGCAGAACTGGAGACCAAAGATCTGGATAGAGAACAACACCCAAAGAAGCACTCCTGGTAGGTATTCTGTAGCCAGTAAAACAATTTTTTTGCCAATGTTTAATGCTAATATTCACTTAAAAGGCAGCTAATAAAATACATCCAAGTATTCTTCTCATAACACTGGCAGATCAATGTAGAAACTTCGGGGGAAAAAAATAACAGAAAAGAATAAAGATACATATTTAGGCTGTTTCTAATTTTTAAGTGATTAAAACACCATGGTGATGGACAAAAATTATCACTACTGTTTCTGATGATTTCCTTCATAGAGTTTCCTATAAGTTGAATTAATTGGTCAAAGAGAAATGAAGATGTTTTGGTAAAAATGACGCTGAGATAAATAAGCAGTATTCAGAACTCTCTTCTTAAGATTCTAGTATTGGGTTTCCCTGGTGGCGCAGTGGTTAAGAATCCGCCTGCCAATGCTGGGGACACGGGTTTGAGCCCTGGTCCGGGAAGATCCCACATGCCATGGAGCAACTGAGCCTGTGCACCACAACTACTGAGCCTGCGCTCTAGAGCCCACGAGCCACAACTACAGAGCCCGTGATCCGCAAAAGAGAAGCCACCGCAATGAGAAGCCCACGCACCACAACAACAAAGAGTAGCCCCCGCTCGCCGCAGCTAGAGAAAGCCTGCGCGCAGCAACGAAGACCCAAGGCAGCCAAAAAGAAAAAAGAAAAAAGACTCTAGTATAATACATTTCCACTTGGTTATGTTTTAGAGCTATCTGTTGGTTTTGCTGTTGCCTCTCCTACTTTCATGTCTTAGACATTTCTTTGAGGTGGGTCTGAGCTTTATATTTCGAGGAAACTACTTACCCATCATGTTAGTTCTAATATAAACAAAAAGGATAATGAGGTAATTTCAGAGAAGGGAGAAAAGTGTGGAGATAACCCTTCTCATACCACTCGGAAGGCTCGAGAAGTCATGTAATGACAATCAGTGAGCAGCCACAATTCCTAAAGCTCTCGGACACAAAAATCATTCGTTGAGTGCAGGGTGGGTATGAGAATGGTTGGCGCTACAAGGGGAATTCTAATTTATTCGGGGGGTTGGGGGGGGAGATTCTGATTTTTTAACAGGTTGCAACAATGCATCTTTCATGGGAACCGGTGACTTTAGAAAAAGGAATCAGTATCACAACTCAGTCCTCTGAATCCACAGGAGGCAGGTGATATGCAAGGAGGGAGGGGAAAGCATTATCAGTCTTCCCCCAGGTTTAGGATCCTGAGTAAAAGTCCTAAAACCAGGACAATCCCAAAGATAGGACCTCTGGTCACCTATCCAAGATGATATGAACAATACAGTGCTCCACACACACAGGTACACTGTTCTTAAACCAACAGGCCTCACATTTCATGAGCACAAACACGCCAGAATATAAGGTGAATGAAAAACTTTCCGATTTTGCAATATATTTTTCTTCCTTATTCAGTAATATTGGGTACCTGGAAATGATGGCGACATTAGGAAAATCCTAGGAAGAGAGTGGGAACTTAGTAACGCATGACCACATGAAACTGGTGGGGGCTGGATGACTCTGCCTTCTTGCTCAGTGGACAATACACCTCAACACTACAGGACTCCCCAGTGTCTGGTTTCCTTTCCCGAGGAGGCGGCTCTTGCCCCGCTCTTCTCAGAGAACCCTCATGGTACCTTGCCAATTTCACCATACCCTGCGTGGGATTCTGCTACATGGGCTCATCCCACCAAAGGTCTAAACTTAGAAAAATGGGGCCATCTTCTGCTGCATCTCCAAAGAACAAGGGCCCCAACTGTTTTGTTTTGTAAATATACTTTCTTAAAATCTCGTGACCTAGAGAGGTTGGCTAACTTTCATCTTCCACTATATCATGGTACCCTTGCCATATCTGGGCTATGTGCAGCAAGATTTATATCTCTAAAAAGGGAGATAAAATAACTGTTACTGGGGCTTCCCTGGCGGTCCAGTGGTTGAGACTCCACGCTTCCACTGCAAGGGGTACTGGTTTGATCCCTGGTTGGGGAACTAAGACCCCACATGCCATATGGCCAAAAAATAAAAAAATAAAATTATTACTTACATAAAGGATATCTGGGATAAGCAGCAGTAACTATATAGAGTTTGGGGACACAGAACATAATTGATGTCAACATTAACTCAACCTGGAAGAACTCGAAATCAGCTTCTCATCACACTTACTTTAGGACAAAACCAAATACTCAAGAGATGTTATTTTCTCAAGCTCACACAAAGTCCTCTCATTAGGTAGAATTCTACACCTAACATACTGCACTTTAGTCTGGGTGACCCTTAATTTAGAGAAGTATAAGCCATCCTTCCCTCTCCCTTTCTTCTTTAACAATGCCTGGTGTGCTGTTATTGCTTAATAAATGTCAAGTAATAACACTGTAATAAAAATGGGCACTAGTAAGTTAACAATGCAGCTCTTTGCTTTAAAGGTGCCTGAGAGCAGCAGTTTATACAAAGTACCTGGAGCATAAACGTCACCTCCTGCCATGCACATAGTAGGAACAAAATTAAATCACAGCTCACAGAAGTGGCCCTTGGTTATAAGAACTGAAATACTGGGAGTGTTTTCTCTGTCCCATCAAAAGACCTACAAGCCGCGAATGAAGACATGTCCAGGGCCAAACGTTAAATTTGAATCTCCAAAGGCTGTATCGGTGTGTGAATGAGACCAAGTCATCTTAACACACACCAAATTATTTTTACTTGAAATATCTCAATAAGACTTCAAGGCCAGGAAAAGCATCATCATCATCACCATCATTATTATTATTATTAAAGAAAAGCATGACAAATCTCTGACTTTGTAAAGTCACTTTAGTTAGACAACTTAGAAAACGTTAATCTTGAGCATACACAATGCATCACCCTTGGATTTCTTTTACTTTAAATATATGTATTTATATAATACATTGAACTCATGCCAACACAAATTAAAAGTTACATTATTTTACCTATGAGGCTTTGGGAGTTGTTTCCACTTCCCCTATCCTGCTACTTTAGAATGTCCACTAAACTTGGTCTAAGGATAGAAAATATGAGAGCTGGTTCATTCATCCTTTCATCTACACAGCTACTCCAACAACCAATATTATTAAGTCACAGACATTTATCAAGCGTTCATTACATGCCATCACTACGGTAGGTGCTGAATAAGATGTGATCCTTGCCTTCTGCTGGCTCCCACTCTAGTAGCGAGAGACAGAGGTGTACACAAAGCCTTATAATGAGAATGTTGAGCTATAAACAAAGTGCTAAACAGAGCTCTCGTTTTGAATGGAACAGGAACTGAACGTACAGCGTTCCAGACAAGAGGACATTCATCACCAGTGAAGAGGAAGGGAAGACTGGCCTTAGGATTCGCTTGAAGTAACTTTCAAGCCAGCAGGAAGATCTGTCCATTGTATCTAAACTATAGAGACAGACTCCGAGATGGAGAGGAGAGACCTCCTCAGACCTTGGGTATATGAATACACCCACAACCTGGTTACTCCAAGCCTTCTAGATGCCTCTGCTTTCTCTCAGAGCAAAGTTTAGTGCTTGTGTTCATGACATTTGCCAACACAAGCTTGGTTTGGCGGGGTGGGAGTAGTTGTGTACGATAAGAGTTTATAAACTCTTTGAGTCAAGAAGGGAATCCCTAGAAAATAATCAGAGGCCAGATGCCCAGTTTCAGACCTGTCAACAATAAACAAATGTTGAGACAGGTTTCTGGTTGCTCTGTCTTGGTAGGAGGGCTATGGGGCCAACTTTCAGTTGATGCCCAAATTACACTTCAGCCTTCATCATGTTCCTACTTAGGGACTGCCTTCGCTAAGTAACCACGCTACTGCTTTCCTACTTCATATGGCCAAGAAGGAGAAACTGGATAATGTGGTCTTAGATCAATGCCCAGTTTCGGAGGCGGGAGGGAGACAGTGGGAACTGGAATAAGATGGGGTCGTTAGAAAGATACTGGGAAGCTGGAGAACCTACCAGAATTCGAGGGGACTCCTGGAGAAGAAAGGGAAGCGTCATGGGCCAGGTTAGTCCAGATGCAGAGAGAGCAGAGGGACTGGCTGAGCAGCTAAACAACCCATGAGGAAGGACAAGGGAAAGGGGAGACTGCAGGCTCCAGGCTATGGGGCTGCCGCAAACTGTGGCATTTGTTTCCAAATTCTGGAAGGGCCATTACCCGCTTCATCACCCATTCTTCCTGCTCAAGTCCTCAGGCTCAGAAGAGGAAGAGCTAGATATAGCCGACATGGTTGTCTCCCATACAGCCTGGCAATCTAGCAGGTTTTTACTGAGAGAGGACACTTGTAATGAACCTCAGACACTCTGACCAAATTTTAACGGAACACCGGAGACAACCTCCCAGAGACAATCCTTCCGTATTTGGAGCAATATTTATTTCATAGGCCTTATTATATCATTTTCATCAATGCAATCTATTTCAGTACCACTGAATCACAGCATCTGCAGGTTGAGTAGTATGGTATCAGCAGCCTGTGCAGAAATATGGTCAGCACATACTTTCATGTTAAGTCCCTATTTTTAGGCACTTCTAATTTTTCAAAAAGAATTACCCTCTGGGATAAATTGTCTATGCTCCTTCTCAGCTGAGGAGTGACTCACAGATGAGATGTTTGGTGAAATTCCATCTGAGTCACCCAAGCATAAACATACATTCCGGTACCCTTACCTCTTCCCTGCAGTGATCAAATTTGAGGGAGTGCTTTTAATACTAAGATAAGAACAGCTTAATTTAAAACATTTCAAAACTGCCATGTATCTCGAGAACTGTGACACATTCTAAAAAACTGGGTTAAGATCAAATTTTAAGTCTGTAGTGAGAGAGTGTGTTATAGTACATTAGGTGATACTCTTTTTTCCTACATTTTGAAAGCAAGATCCAAATACTTATAGATACACCCAGGAAGGAATGTGCCTGGCTCTCTTAACTGAAAGAACTGCAAGTGTATTGACTGCAGTGACAAGTAAAGGAAAAAAAGTATCCATACTGATCTGCCCTTAAGTGTCAGAGTACTAATAATGAGGAATGGAAAGAAGGCTAGAGCTGGGCCTCTTGTCTGTTTCCCATCCCTCTGATGAGCTGAAAGGGAGGAGGCTTAGGCTCTACCCCTGCCAAGAGGGAATCCCCAGATGGGTGCACTACGCCATGCCCTAGTGACTAGGTCATGCCAGCAAACCTCCAGGAACTGTCAGGCAGAAAAATGCCACCTGGACATCACAGGGGTGTACATACTGTGGAGGAGGAGGTAAAGGTGTGTACAAACACAAGAAGGGAGAAAAACTCATACCTGTAAAAGAAACACCCTCGTAAAGGTAAGACAAGGCGGTGTGATGGGTGTAAGGGAAAGAGCACAGCGGTAAGCGCCACAGCTGTTCTGAGGAGGGACCTGGGGGCGTGTCTAGGGAGGGTCCACGGGGGAGAAGAGATGGGTTGTGAAAGCCTTATCCTGAACGCAGGGTGAGACTGTAAGAGGCAGACAGGACACGTAAGGTCTACATGAGCCAAGGCCCAGGCTCAGTCAAGCTGGGCGCGTCCAGGGGCCTCAGGTTGTAGGGAGGCTGGCAGAGGCAAGAGGCAGCACTGAAAAGGGAGGCACTGGGATCTGGACGGCCTTCCGATAAGACAGAGGATGCTTAGACTCTGTTCTGCAGGTGGAGACAAACCACCAGCCTCTCCAAATGAGACAGTAAAGCCATCCAGGTGCCTAAGCTGATCGGATGTGAACAAATCAGATGGATGGAAGTGGGAACCATCTGGGCTGGGAGCACAGTGGAGCTGTGTCCAGCTATAAAAACAGGCAAGGACGGAGGCCCTGGAAAGCAAGGATGGAAGGATGCAGTAACTGATAGATGTGGATGTCAAGAAGAGGAAAGACTGGGCAATACACATGTGGCTGAGGCCTGGGGATTTAAAGAATGAAAGTGCTTGAGTAATGTTCCCAAATGGAAACGAGCTACCAAAATCTAGAGTGTGGACCTGGAGCTCAGCACTGGGAACAGGGCTATAATCACGGACTGAGCATCCCCTGAAAGACACAGCGGGGAGGGACAGCTGAGTCCTGGGGAGCAGCCCCATTGGGGGTTAAGGTGACAGGGAAGGAAGATGGAGCAGTCAGAGAACTGGGAGTGGAGAGAAGAAGCAGTATGACACAGCATCACAAGGCTGGGAAACCAGAGCTTCATGAAAGAGAAGAAAGTTGAAAAGAACACAGATTGATAAAAGGCCGTGGAATTTAATCCCCAGCAATTTAGAGAAATAATTTCAATATAGTGCATAAGGCAGAATTCAGACAGCAGGAAATTGGTAAATAAGAAAATGGGCAGTAAAGAGGTGAAGGCAGTGGGACTAGGTCAGTTCAATATCCTTTACGGAGTGCTTGTTCTATACCAGGCACTGTGTGTGCATGTATGCCTGCGTGCGTGCGTGCGTGTGTGTGTGTGTGTGTGTGTAGGAGAGAAAGACACACCCATTTTATAAGAGCTGCTTCTATGGAGCACATCTGGGAACAGTAAAAATATGAAAGGGGAGGAGTACATCTGGCTGGAGATGACCAGAAAAGGTCTTAGATGAGATGCAAGAATTTCAGTAGTCTTAAAGAACAGGAAGGGCTTAGGCAGTTAGATAGAAGAGAAAGGCACTCTAGACAGAAAAGTGGAAGAAGCAAAGGCTGTGGAAGAAGAGAAGAAAGTTTGGGCTTCCCTGGTGGTGCAGTGGTTGACAGTCCGCCTGCTGATGCAGGGGACACGGGTTCGTGCCCCGGTCTCAGAAGATCCCACATGCCGCGGAGCGGCTGGGCCCGTGAGCCATGGCCGCTGAGCCTGCGCTCTGCAACGGGAGAGGCCACAACGGTGAGAGGCCCGCGTACCACAAAAAAAAAAAGAGAAGAAAGTTTTCAGGCAGAGGCAGTGACATCACTAACAGACTTTTTTTTAAAGATTCATATGGAAATTTACATGCAAATCAGAAAGCCAAAACACTCTGAGCAAGGACATGCTCTACAAGTGATAAAGCAATTTCCAGAAAGTACAGTAATGAACAGAGGTGAGCATAGAAGTTGGGTAAAGAGGGAAGGTTGTGTGAAAAAAGGAGAGTTTTGATTCAACAGTCTTTAAAAAGAAAGACAAGAAGGGCAGGAAGGAGGGCAGACACGGTGTGATTAAAGAGAAACATGGTGTGATTAAGGAGAACCACGGTTCTCTTGGTTAAAGCATAAGTCCACGGTGATGAATATTAAAAGTGAGATTGGTGAGACGCAGGAGGGGCGGAAGGAAATCTTCCGGTGGGAAACCTCAAAAGCTAGATGAATCATCTGACAGTAATGGGAATTCACATGAGTAAGAAAGGGAACAATCCACGAGAAGAGGGATTCTCCTCCTAAAGCCATCAGCAAGTAGCTGCTATTTCCCTACTTAATACCCCATAAATGAGGGATACCGCAAAAGAATTTCATAACTAATAAAAGTGAAGAGTTTATATGGGATGTATAATAACAGTGAACTACATGTGCATCAATGGAACAACTACTCTTCAGTTTAAAAATTCCAACATTTCTTTTTACGGTTCTGATTAAGGTACTCGGTACTGATGCCACAACACATCATACAATCTCAACCCCTTGTGTTACATAAACAGATTTAAGCATTTTTCAGAGGACAGGCAAGATTTAGCAAATTGGCTTAACATTCTAGGCAGCTGCTGAGACTGAAATTGACAAGACTAACCATGAAAGTAGAGAAAACAACAACCTCCTGCACACAAATTCTTCAAATGATTATGATGAGCCTCACACATGAGTATTTCTGAGGCAGAATCACAATGATTCCTATGTAAAGGGATAATGATGTATTACTGCAGGACCAGACAATGCATTTCTCAATTCATGTCCTGGACTGGTTTCTTCATGCTGAGCCCCGTTAGTTTTACATCTCCCTAAGGGTTCCAATTCAGCAGTATTAATCTAAGCCCTCACACGCAGCTCTAGTCGCTGAACGCCTGCCATATGACTGTCCTTTAATACAGCTCTCCAGTTGAGTGTTTCCGGAGGAGAATCCTATAACCAGGGTAAATCCATAGGTAGACAGTAAATTCTGCCTACCATGTTTTTACATTTCTGTGGTAAATTCATTCTTGCCCTCTTTCCCATGATTATTTCATTACATCTCCATTCTCCTTTCACTCTTGGCCATTTTTCTAATTTTCATTGAGAAAAACAGAAACCAGATAGCTCCCTCACTGTCCCATCATAAAATCTGGATCTGCAACTTTTCTACTGTTACTTTGGAGGAAGACTGCCTCTCTCATAACAATTTCTTTCCCTACTAGATCATTTTTAAGAGCTCTCCCACCTTCCCACCTTCTCTAGAAGAGTGCTATCCGAGAGAACTCCCTGCAGTGATGGAAACGGTCATGTCTATGCAGCCCAACACACTGGTCAAGGCCACATGTTGCTACTGAGCACCTGAAATGTGACTAAAGCAACAAAGGTAAAATTTTATATTTTATTTAATTTTAATAGATTTAAATCTAAACAGTCACCCGTGGCTAGTGGCTATCATATTGTTGAAAGCACAGCTCTAACAAATACTATTCTTATGACAGCCACCTCCACTTCCTACTTCCATCCATTCTCTCTATCCACATCCAAGTGGCCAAATCCAACCATTCTTGGTAGATGTCTTATAGCATGGACTTAAGTAAATTACTCCCCTCTCTTGAAAGGAGCTTCTTGGCTTCTACAAACACTGCACTTCCTCCTTTGCTTCTCCTCCAGCTCATCTTCTTCTAACTGACCTCTTGATGTGGGAGTTCCTCAGGGCCATATCCTGCTCTTCTCTCTATATAGTCTCTCCACCAGGATCTCAACCATTCATGTGGCTTTAACGTCACTTGTGTGCTGACAGCTATCAAATCTGTACCTCTAGCCCTGCCTTCTTACACGTGACTGCCTCCTGCTATTCACACTGAAGGTTTTACAGGTGCTACATGTTTAAAAATGAACACTTAATTCCTTCCTCTACCCGCCATTTGTTCTTTCTTTCCATCTCAGTAAATGGACCTTCCAAAATCAGGGAATCCCCCTTGACACCGCCTCTTCTCTCATTCCCAGTATCCAATCTGTCACCAAGTCTTATCAATTAAACTTCAAAAATAGATCCAGAATCAACCTATTTCTCTCCATCTCCATTGTCATTATTCTAGATCAAGTCGCTACCACCACCACCTGGAATATTTCAAAAATCTCCTAAGCAGTCTCCTGGTTTCCATTCTGAGTCCTCCAGCCTCATCTTTACAGCAATTCATTATCAACACAACAACTGGAACGCCTCCTTTTAAATAGATCTTATAACTTCCAGGTTACAACCCTAATCCTTCAAACACTCCTTACCGCTCTTGGGATAAAATTCGAAATACTAATTATGGCCTAGTAGGATGTGCCCCCCCGCCATCTCCATCTCTGGCCTCTTCTCTCCCCACTCTGCTTTCCTGCATGCTTCCTTTCAGAACCCCCAAAGGAGCTGAGCTCCTTCCTCAGGGCCTTAACACTTGCTGATCTAGCTGCTTAAATGACCTTCCTTTATGCTCCCCCAACACCTACTATTTTAGCCTAAAGAGAGGTTGTCTCTGATCCCTCACATTGGATCCCCATGTCACATGCTCTTAGAGCATTTGACAGCACTTAGCACAACTTTAACTGTCGAGTTATTTGGGAGACTAGTCATTTCTCCAATTAGTCTGTAAGCTCCAAGAGGGCAGGGCTCATGTCTGGTCCGTCTACACTGTATTCCCAGCGCCTGGCACAGCATCTGGCAAACACCACGGGCTGCTCAGACCCCTCACTACAGAGCTACTAGGGCACTCTCTCCACTTCTCCTCGCCACTATGTTAGCCTGAGTGTATGTGCGGGCATAAGGTGGACGGAAGTGTGTCCAAAGTACTACACTGGGGGGACGAGTGTTCCTAATGTCCCAACTGGAATCGAGATGAGTTTCCTTCTAATAAAGACAAATACCGTATGCTAACACATATATATGGAATTTAAGAAAAAAAATGTCATGAAGAACCTAGGGGTAAAACAGGAATAAAGACACAGACCTACTAGAGAATGGACTTGAGGATATGGGGAGGGGGAAGGGTAAGCTGTGACAAAGTGAGAGAGTGGCATGGATATATACACACTACCAAATGTAAAATAGATAGCTAGTGGGAAGCAGCCGCATAGCACAGGGAGATCAGCTCGGTGCTTTGTGACCACCTAGAGGGGTGGGATAGGGAGGGTGGGAGGGAGGGAGACGCAAGAGGGAAGAGATAGGGGAACATGTGTATGTGTATAACTGATTCACTCTGTTATAAAGCAGAAGCTAACACACCACTGTGAAGCAATTATACTCCAATAAAGATGTAAAAAAAAAAAGTAGTAAACCAGTTAGTTAGCTTCCATAATATAGTCACTGCTTATACTTGTGCCATTTACCCTGATGGTTAACATAGGATCTGGCATCTAAAACACCTACGTCCAAATCTGGGCTCCGCCTTTCACTTGCTATGGAAGCTGGCACAGACTGCTTCTGTGCAGAAAAAGGTGCAACTTTTTCACGGGTTCCTACTGTTTTGTTGTAAAGATTATTAAGATAATGCATAAGCTCTCAGCACAATGCCCAGCACATAGTAAGCTTTTAACGAACAGTAGCTGCTATTATTACTATTATTCTTATTATCTCAACTAATAAATTTCAGTAGGTTGTTCTGGGAACCGATCAGTTACCACCTTATTTCTAAAGGAAAATGGGTTTCCACGTTCACACTGCCAACTTAAAACCAAGTTTTAGAATACATTTCACGTGAGGGTTGGTGACTGTTCACGTAACTTGAAGGTGTCCACAAAGTGTTCAGGTGGCAGCAAAGAAGGTTCCTGCATGTGTTTTTGATAAAGGGATTAAAAAGCTGCACTCATGTTAAAATCAAACCTCCAGCATGGGGTATATAATTAACATAAACCTATACATCTTTTCTTCTCTCAACTACATTCTCACGGAGAGCAACAGTCTTCCCTATGAATAAATGGAATTGTATTTGAAGTAATTACACTTGGCACAGATTTGCCCACTGCTGGTGGCAGGGCTGCTACTTGTGACTAGGCACTGAGGCGGAACTCAAAGGAATTGATGGCAAACTGCTTTAATTTTCTTTAATAGTAGCAAAATCCTGTCTAAAACAAGCTGGACATTTCAAGAATAATCAACATCACACAATTAACGTTCTACTACCATTAAACCAGTATTCAAACAGGCCAGAAACTGGTTTTCAGCGTCTTTCCATGAGTTTCTATATCTTTAGTGTCATAAATGTCATTTTGTAAAGTCAAGCTGGCAGTCCTCAGCAGGAGGCCCAGAAGTGCCAGTGTTACTTAAATATGTCGGATAACTTTTCAGTTCATTCACGCTGTAAGATGTGTTCCCCCTACCCCACCCTCAAAAAACGTTAACCAACAAAGGGCATTCAGGAACAGGGAGAAACATGAGAGGACTAATGATGATTTCATTTTCAAATGGTTTGAAATAGGCAATGACAGCATTGACTGTGATGGCCCTGTAGCCCAGGCCACAGCAGGGACCAGGGGGAAGCTTGGGATCGAAGGATTCTCTTTTCAATAATACTGATAAGAAATTAAAGACGGTCTCCCCTGTGCCTGATGAGTAGCCCTTGTGAAGGATATATGAGAACCTAGGATCCTGCACATAATAAAACCACAATAAATATCTGTGGATTCATTACTGCTCAGAAGTTAACTGCACATGACTAAGATGATGTAGAAAGCTTGGAAACTTGGAGTTTTGCTATACATATCACTTCACATCATGGTAAGAAGTATACAATGGCTGTGGCTGTACATATCATGAAGTAGACATTTCAGACTTATTTGCCTAATTTGACCAATGTAAACCGTCAAAAACTGGCTGCTTATGGCCAGCAACTCGTTTGGGTTAGGAATGAAGAGTCTTGAGAGAGGAAGATCTTGAAGTGCTGCTCAGGACTGTAACTTCAGTTTAAGGTCTGAATAACTGGTTTGATTATCCAAATTGGAAGAATTAATGAGATAGTTTTTATCACAAGCACACAGAATAAAATAAAGCACTGAGGGCTTTTCATTAAAACTTTTCAAAACAATGGTAAATTAATTATAGTATTAATTTCTACCAAATACCATCAATTTTTACCACTTTTTGATCTCCAAGATTAGTTATAATCGCCAATATTTATACTGAAGAAGAATCATTTAACAGATGGAGTTTTACTACTTCTGGTATTTAGGAAAGAGGTCATTTGAATGTAGTCTTATTTACTGCTTGTAAACTAAAGCTTCTGTCCACGAGACACTATTTTAGAAATGCACTGAAGGTTAATATCTTTGCACGTATTACAAATGTTAATCAAAGTGCAATGTTAATATATTCTCTTATTCATTACAAAGAAAATGGCACATATGACTGCACATTAAGGACATTTTGCCAACAGTTTTTTCTATCCTGAGTAATTTTTAAGTCCCTGCAAATGCCAGTCACAGTCCCACTGGTACTCTGGTGGCCTGAAGTGAGGAAAAAGAAATTGGCTTTCCTACCAGGAGCCATATCAGGACAAGAGGTAACAAAATATAAAGTCCTGTTTTGTGGTTATTTCATTTCCCCAAACCTGCTGGTAGGTGAAAGGTGAAAAGAGAACAGAAAAAAAGATATTAAAATTGCACTACACAGCCTTTCTTCCTTCCTTCTTCCTTTCTCTCTCCATCCTTCCTATTTCTGGTTAGGCACCGTCAATTAAGGGAGGTAAACAGATTTTTATATTTGCTTCTAAAGCAGGGGTAGCGCATCAAAGCAAAAACACCAACTCTCTCAACGCTCATGCCAACGGCAGACATCACTAATCAACCATGGCTAATCAATCAACTCCAGATTCCTTAGCCTTCCCTGGTTTCCGTGGTGTTCTAGCCTTAGCCTTGGGTTGGACTCTCCCGGTTCTGCACTTTCCTGTGGTCCTGCCGTTAACGCTGAGTATTTCGTGACGCTGAAATTCAGAGGCCTGGCTTTCTTCCAACAAGCACTTTGCGGTACAAAATCCAAGGCTTCTGAAAGTAAGGAAGAGGCCAGACAATACACCTTTCTGACTCACTCCACATCCCTCCAAAAGGCAAGTAAAGCCAGGAAAAATTATCTGGGCTGAACAGTCTATTTCTTTACTTCCTGGAGAAAAAGAGTGGGGAGCAAAAGAGTAGGCCCCTATTAATGTTTACACCTTGATCTTAACTATGCCTGTTTTTAAAGCTGATGTGTGGTTCAGATTCACCATTCGCCCTTTCAAAAAGTATGTGTTTAAAAGAAAGTTTCACGACAGTCACTAGGGGCTGCGTAAGCATTTTAGGAGCACCTTCCCTATATATTAACGCAGGCGTTCATTTGGTTTCGAATTTAATTGCTCTCTCTTTCCAGAAAGCCCTTAGTGACACCATCTCGCATCCAGCCTTCACATCTGGCTCCGCGACCTCAGAGAGCAGGATTCCTGGGCACTGCCTGCCTGCCTGCCTGCCGTGGTGGCCAAATGTGACTCTCCCCAGCTGCTGCTGTGCGTCCTGCTTTATGACAGGGACCTGCCTGATCACTCCGAGCCATTCCAGGCACAGAGCCTTCCAGGCAATAAGAAGCTACTAGATGCAACCTGCCTGGACCAGGGCCACCTTCTGCTCCCAGGAATCACTTCTCTACACGTCCGCCGGCGTGCTTTCTTTCTACTGCTCAGGAGAGGCCCGTCCCCACACTTGCAAAAAGGATCTCCCCAGATAAAGAAGTTAACGGAAAATCAGAGAATGGCCAAACCTTGCATAATTTAATTTGATAAATGGCACATAAAAGTCTCAAAATAATCTGGAACATCAAAATGGAGGTAGGTTCAACTATGATTGGAAATGTGGCTGCCTGAAAAACAGACACAGACCAGAAGAGCTATCTGGGGCACCTCTGTCTATCCTTGGGAGCTGAACGAAAGGTGGAGGTTTCTCCTGTGCACGTGTTTGTCCCCAACTCCCCACAGCTGCTGGCTCTCAAGAAAATGCTGCTTGCAGGCGGTGACCACATAAAGGGCAGCATTCCTCTGCTTTATAGAGAGTTGAAAAGATTTACATAATTTTTCTGGGGTCCCAAGTTTTTTCTTTTTTCGTTTTTTTGGCATTACCCATAATGTATTTGTCCACGGGATAAACAGAGACGCCTTCCCCTACAATTATATTTGCTTAAAGGAAAACACAGCTGCCTTTCTTGCATATTAAGATGCAACTGGAACTAGAGAGACCAAACAAAGATTTCAAAGGGAAGGGAAGTTTTTACAGCATAAAAGACACTCCACCAAACCAACATGCATTGAAACTAAAAAATGGAGGCAAAGTAATGACTATTCTCCGTGCGGACAAAAGTCCTATTGAGCAAGAAGCTATAGGTGCCATTTTCCAGAAGAGCCACCTGCTACTACTTGGGGCTACTGGAGATATTCAAGAGCCTGAATTTCTGAGTCCTTCCATCTACAGGGCTGTGTGGGAGAGAGTGCACACACGGGTGCCCTGAGGCAAAACTAACAGGTAATAACTTGACGCTGTCGCTGTGGGATGAGGGAACCATCCAGTTGACTACTTAACAATCCTCTCTTAGACGGGCAGCATCTCACTGCTAGCTACTGCTTAGAGGAAATCTTTGGAGAAACACGCTAACCCAGGAGAAAGCAAGTGAGGGACCCATTCCTTTGGGAAGGGGAAGGTACTGTACTGCTAAGAGGACCCGCCCATCCCAAGTACCGAATCAGCAAGAGAGGATAATGAACCTAATTAGAGTTAGTTATTATTTCCTATACTTACAATTGCATCTAATAATACTGTTGCCAGCAGAGCTGTTTTATGTGATGTCTTCTTCACGTGGCAACCTTTTCATAAATCAAAGCAAAAGCCAATACCAGACAGATTCTTGTACAGCCTGCCTGACAATAAAGGTTAACGCTGAACCTTCGCTGTTATCAATCTTCATAAATGTGTCCATGATGTGGCAAGACCACTCCACACTACAGTTGGCTGCCGCTAATTCATACAAGGTAGTGACCCACTAGGTTAATGGGACTGGATAATCCGTACAGTTTTAACTGAGCCAGAAAAAGAAATGGCTCTCTTATCCTTGCCTTAAAGTATATAGGAGTTTTCTCCTCTCTGCCTTGGTTCCATGGCTGCCTTGCTCAGAAAATGCCTACAATCAAGTTTAATACAGACTCGTACAGCAGACAATAGAGACCTCATGGGGAAGGCAGGTAAAGTCAGCTTTCATAAGAAGGTAACTTGTTATGAAGTATTTAATTGGCTTTTGTGGTAGAGAGCTCCCTGACTTGAAGATGTCATGTTTCTGAATTCAAGCAGAAAATGTTAATGAGACGTACTTCGGTTTTGGAAGACATATGAATCTGTCTACATTAACAGAAGTGAAAAATAGTCTTCAGAAACAGCAAAGGTCAAGAAGTTTTCACATATCAATAATCCTTCCTTAACAAAAATTCACATTACACAGAAATCTGAACTGAAGGAATTCCCAATTAACGACAAACCTTAACCTAATAAACAGTACTCCACTATATTTTGAATTTTGCCAACATCTTAAGTTCCCTATTGATACTGTGAAGAGAGCCTGCCTTCTCTAGGGCATGTACTGGAGATGAACTCTGGCAATTAGCTAATGTCCAACAAAAATCAGCCCTGTATGAAAGTCTGCAAGTGAAGACCTTCAACAGCTAGATAAATCAAACCATCAAGCTAGGCACAGAGATGTCACATAGCCACAGTCCCCTAATTTGCTGAGTGAATGCATTTCAGCCTGTATTTACTGAGTGCAGAATATGTGCGAGGTGCTGGGGGGAGATCAATAAACAAAATAAAATACAATTCCTGCCCTCACGAAGGTTTCATTTCAACTGGGAATGATAGTCACACACTGTAACCTGATATACAACCTCGGTTATGAGCCCTTCCCAAGAGCCTGTAATTCTCACTTAGCTTTTTAGACAACAGTTTCCTCTACTGTAAATTCAAAGTCCCTTCTAGAGGAAAACATTCTGAGGATAGAAACTGAAAAGCAGGAAAAAGTTTTATAAGAGTTTAATTCAATCTAGTAAATAACTATTGATACTAACTGAACACGCTTAGGAGTATTACTGCTACAAAGATGTCTAAGCTGCAGCTCGTGCCTTCAGGGGCTCTTGTTTTAGAAGGAAGGTAGGTGTTAAGGCAACTATGATGCAAACTGGGCTGTAATAAGGGCTCGAGTTACCTGAACACAGAGGGAGCAACTGTGTCCTTCTTTGGGGAGCCCAGAGTGGGAAGGGACATGTCAAGGAAGACTACAGAGACACTAACATGTGAGACGAGTCTTGGCTAGTGGACAGCTGACATGGAGGAAATGAAGGTGTGCTGTGTTACAAAGCTGCAGAAGCACAGGTGGAAGGCATGCTCTCGCCTTAACGGAGTGAACTCTGCGGTCCATGAAAGAGTTGGCAAAGATGAGGCTGAGGAGATGTCAAAGGTTATTTTCACAGTATGCTTCAATATTGTTAAGTTTGGGGTGCCTGTCCCAACTTCTAAATAATGATTTATTAGATACTGTCAATTATTCAGCTTTGAAGCAGAAACTTATTTCGTTTTTAATCATATGGATCAGATTGATGGATGAGTATCTTAAGATTGCCAGGCAAGCTGTTAAAACAAAACAAAAACTATTATCAGTGGCCACTACTTATCACTGCAGATCAGGGTTACCACAACACTGCAACCAAACAAATGAATGTGGGTGCTGAGACTGACAGAGGACCGCAGACACCATTCTTAGCCCCTAATATTTAAATGCCGGATTCACGAAAATAAGTGTCATTGCTTTCTTGATAATAAGCAAAAGTTATAAGTAAGCTTATTAACTACAGTGACATTAATAACATAGCATACTATCAGTGTTAGGATTCCACACAAGATTTCATTTGAAAACAGGTCCACTCACTGCTTTAAAAACAAAGAAAGTTGGAAACTCTTGGAGGGACTGGGAGACAGGGAGGGAGTTGTTCTCTCTAAGGCTTGTGTTTTCCCTTCTCACTCTCTACAGGGATCTACATTTTTTCAAAGAAACAAGGTTATACCTGTGATTAGGTAAGCTTTTAAAACCCAGAATGTAGTTTAAACACACACACACACAGAGGCAAGTGCACTTTTTTTTTTCTTTTTGTTTCTTCTTCCTGACCCTAAGCCACCAAACCTCCAGCCTTTCATTCTTCACTGCAAACACACAAGGGTTAAATAAATAAAACTTTTGAGGAGTAAACTAGACACTTAACCAGAAGTGTCACTTTTTTTTTTTTTTTTTTTGCGGTACGTGGGCCTCTCACTGTTGTGGCCTCTCCCGTTGCGGAGCACAGGCTCCGGACGCGCAGGCTCAGCGGCCATGGCTCACGGCCCAGCCGCTCCACGGCATGTGGGATCCTCCTGGACCGGGGCACGAATCCGCGTCCCCTGCATCGGCAGGCAGACTCCCAACCACTGCGCCACCAGGGAAGCCCCAGAAGTGTCACTTTTATTTCTGGGAAAAATTAGGTTCCAAATGCCAAGCAAGTGACTTCAGAACCAACTTTATAGAGAATTTTGTTTATTTATCATAGACTGTCAACCTATAATTGCCTACAACCTCAAACTGATAGAAATATTCTAAAGGTATGACAGTGATGAGATGAGGACGGTACCATACACTAACAATAGCTGCGCTTCTCCTGGCACAGACTCCCATGTGCATTTCTAACTAAATTATGTATTTCCTAGCCTGTTAAAATATAATTATTATTTTGATTACTGTTGTTAACCGTTGGTTAATGATTTGACAGAAATCATGTGTCTTTAAACACATTTTTTTAGAGGCATGGTACAGTCTCAATTGCAATTTTACAGGTTTAGGGATTATCCCTTAGGGAAATATATATATATATATATATATATATATATATATATATATGATTATATGATGGGCATAAATTTAAAAACACACAAAATTCACTCAACAGAAACTTGAACTATCGATGACTATAATCATTAGCTAACTACTGATAGCTTGGAGTGTGCCAAGAACATGAATGGACCTCCTTTAATATTCCTATATAACATCTCTGTGATGACAACCTTTTACAGATGTAGAAAACTGAGGCGGGGGTGAGGAAGGAAGAGAAGTAACTTGCTAGGGCCAGTCTACTGAACTATGGGAAGGATATCTATCAAGGTTATACCCAGTAAAAATTTTGCTCACGTGGATATTTACTACTTCATTATAGCTCCACTGACTCTGTAGGATAGAAAAATTAAGAGAAGTTCTAATAAGTTAAAAAAGAAATCGGGAAGACCAAGAACCACAAACAAGAGAAAATGAGCACATTTCCATGGTAGTTGCTATAGTAAAATCTGTAGCATAGTAAACATTCCTTTTTTTTAAAAAAAAATCTTTATTGGAGTATAATTGCTTTACAATGTTGTTAGCTTCTGCTGTATAAAAAAGTGAATCAGCTATACGTATACATATATTCCCATATCCCCTGCCTCTTGCGTTTCCCTCCCACCCTCCCTATCCCACCCCTCTAGATGGTCACAAAGCACCGAGCTGATCTCCCTGTGCTATGCGGCTGCTTCCCACTAGCTATCTATTTTACACTTGGTAGTGCATATATGTCAATGTCACTCTCAACACTTTGTCCCAGCTTACCCTTGCCCCCTCCCTGTGTCCTCAAGTCCATTCCCTATGTTTGCATCTTTATTCCTGTCCTGCCTGCCCCTAGGTTCTTCAGAACTTTTTTTTTATATTCCATATATATGTGTTAGCATACGGTATTTGTTTTTCTCTTTCTGACTTACTTCACTCTGTATGACAGGCTCTAGGTCCATCCACCTCACTACAAATAACTCAATTTCATTCCTTTTTATGGCTGAGTAATATTCCATTGTAGATATGTGCCACATCTTCTTCATCCATTCATCTGTCAATGGACACTTAGGTTGCTTCCCCATCCTGGCTATTGTAAATAGAGCTGCAATGAACATTGTGGTACATGACTCTTTTTGAATTATGGTTTTCTCAGGGTATATGCTCAGCAGTGGGACTGCTTGGGTCATATGGTAGTTCTATTTGTAGTTTTTTAAGGAACCTCCATACTGTTCTCCATAGTGGCTGTTATCAGTTTACATTCCCACCAACAGTGCAAGAGGGTTCCCTTTTCTCCACACCCTCTCCAGCATTTATTGTTTGTAGATTTTTCAATGATGGCCATTCTGATGGTGTAAGGTGATACCTCACTGCAGTTCTGATTTGCATTTCTCTAATGATTAATGATGTTGAACATCCTTTCATGTGTTTGTTGGCAATCTGTATATCTTCTTTGGAGAAATGTCTATTTAGGTCTTCTGCCCATTTTTGGATTGGGTTGTTTGTTTTTTTGATATTGAGCTGCATGAGCTGCTTGTAAATTTTGGAGATTAATCCTTTGTCAGTTGCTTCATTGGCAAATATTTTCTCTCATTGTGAGGGTTGTCTTTTCACCTTGTTTATGGTTTCCTTTGCTGTGCAAAAGCTCTCAAGTTTCATTAGGTCCCATTTGTCTATTTTTGTTTTTACTTCCATTCCTCTAGGGGGTGGTCAAACAGGATCTTGCTGTGATTTATGTCCTAGTGTTCTGCCTATCATTCCTTTTTTCTTAAACCTACTTCCTAGATACCGTATCATAAAAGAGAGGAATTTTATGGCATGAAGTACAAATAGATGTAACATTAATAAGAATGGATCAGCCTCCTGCAGAACATGGCCAAGAGCTGAGCCCTCAAATCTTTTAAAGATCCAGCCTTAATGTACTCTCTGGAACAACGAGCCTATTTTCTTTGCATCATCAAGTTCTGAGAGTATATTTTTCATTTGTCTTGTCATCAGTTAGAAAAGGTGAAGACGTGTATACATTTTGGTTTTCAATTCTCCTATTAAATCAGCTTCTCAGCACTTTGGTTTCCAAATGCTCCAAAAGAGGTATGGATTGACATTTTTGCCAAAGGACAATTTTTTTTGCTCTGTAGTTTTTTTTTCTTATATAAATGTATTTTATTATATTTATTATTTTTGGCTGTGTTGGGTCTTTGTTGCTGCGCGCAGGTTTTCTCTACTTGCAGCGAGCGGGGGCTACTCTTCGTTGGGGTGCTTCTCATTGTGGTGGCTTCTCTTGTTGCAGAGCACAGGCTCTGGAGCAGGCGGGCTTCAGCAGATGCAGTGAAGGGGCTCAGTAGTTCTGGCTCGTGGGCTCTAGAGCGCAGGCTCAGTAGTTGTGGTGCACAGGCTTAGGTGCTCCGCGGCATGTGGTATCTTCCCAGACCAGGGCTCGAACCCATGTCCCCGGCATTGGCAGGCAGATTCTTAACCACTGCACCACCAGGGAAGCCCTGCTCTGTAGTTTTTCCCAGAGTTAATGGAAAAAGTCCTACCACTAATCTTCTCAATTCACCTCTAGGGAATTATAGACTAGCAGGAAAAACTGCAAAGATTGTGCCAAAATGTAGTATTTTCAAATTGCACAAGTCAAAAGCTGAAAATTTTCACAAAGTGGGCTTTCCTCTTATTTAAAAAAGAAAGAAAAAAAGAGAGAGACAAACAGACAGGCTCAGGAGGCCAGATGTAGATTCACTCTAATAAACCCTGTGAAGTTAAGTAACCTGGGCCCTGCCAACTCTGAGCCCACTCGGTCTCTGCAGATACCACCCCGTATAGGGTTCAATGTCCAGCACGTCACCCACATAACTTACCACACCTTATAACAACCCCATAAGGTCTTATATATACATTTCCTCCATCATCCAAAGGAAGCCCAAGAGGTTAGGTAGCCCAATGCCACATAGTTAGAAGGACTGGTCACAATTCAAACCCCATCCATGTCATGGAAACAGAAGTACCAGTTCCTGAGATTTCCCTGGCGGTCCAGTGGTTAGAACTCTGCACTTCTACTGCACGGGGCACAGGTTCGATCCCTGGCTGGGGAACTAAGATCTCGCAAGCTGCATGGCCAAAAAAAAAAAAAAAAAGTACCAGTTCCTAAGGGTTTATGTACAAATTTGTCCCACTGCAGCCTTTTGAAAACAAAAAACAAAAAACTGGCCAAAAAAAATCTTTTGAAACACAATCTGAGTGCCTGTCAGTAGGGGATGGGCTCAATAAATCATGGTAGAATAATGCCACGGGACACTATGCAGGTACTCAGAAGCATGAGTTAGATTCACATGTGTTGACCAAGGGAGATATACCCATAATAAACGTATGTTAAAGAAAAAATATATGGTATAATCTCAATATATCTGGTAAAAATGAAACAACATCTATGCTTATTAAGGTTTCTATGGATAGAGATAAAGGAAGGATGACTATCAAACTACAACTTCACACACTTTACTTTTAAGGGGTTGACTGAGAAGGAAAGAGGAAAAAATTACATTTGCCGTGCTAAGAAAAAAGTGGGGGTAGTATAGTGATAATTTTAAAAATCCAATAGCATTTATTAATTTCATATGCTTTTCACTATACTAAGCATCCAGGAAGGATATCAAAAGGCAAAAGTTGATCACAAAACGAAATGGGAAGGAGAAAGAATTCTTAGAAGGTTCATTGAATAATACTAGAATCTTCAAGGGGACTAGCAATCTGTGAGCTAATTTTATATATACTGGGTGCGTATAATCACAGTTACAGACATAAACCACATACAATTTGCCTATAAAACATTCTTTCCAAAAACATGCAGAATTTGGTACCAAGTGAATTCTTAGGACACCACGGACAAAGAGATCGTGGCTAAGAGTATTTTTTTTAAGTTCATCATTATACCATTTCAATTAAAAGATGACCCCATGTTGTGGACTGCAGGGAGTGCTAAAATGTGGAACCAGCGTACTGGCTTTTGGTGTCCCTCTATCTCCTAAAGCTTTTTCTCCGCAAAGTTGCCCTGAGATTTCCCCAGACAGCATCCCATGAACCAAACCTTTCCTGAACTCTTTCCTCTCCACTTTTTCAATCAAAACTACTTTTTCCTATGTCCCATTCTCTCAATGCCCTGAACTTTACTAAGAAACCATACGGTAAGCTAAAACTTGCTTATTTTTAATGCATATTAACATGCTTATATGATAATAGTAATTAACATGAAATAGCAATTTGTGATTATTATAGCATACACATATGTACGCACCAAATGTCATATCTGTATATTTGACAGACTCCTAGAAAAAACTACCAACTCAAAAGCTTAATTCTCATGGTGAGAATTATGGGTACCAGGGATAGGTGATTAAAAAAATATTCCCAAGTAGGCAAAACTTTTGGTTGAATTCTCACATCCTATTAACTTTGCCTTTCAAAACAGAGCATTTAAAGTCCTTCGACGGCTGACCCTAATCTTCCTTTTTGGCCTCCTATTCCATCACACCTCCCCCCGCATTCATTCTAACCATTTCTAGCATAGGATTCCCTCTTCATGGAAAGCCATTCTCCCTCTTCTTACCTTGAGAAAAATCTCAAAGTGAGAAGCGCCAGCCTGCACACTAGGCACCTCTTCTCGCAGTCCAGATCCTCCTCGTCATCCCTTCACTGTCTTGTCTGTGCCTCTGTATTAGCATTTACCACACTATAGCCGCTGTTGTATCAATCTGTCTCCCCATGTGTGCTGCAAGTGTCCGGAGGGCAAGCATCATGCCTTCTTCATCTCTGTATTTCCAAGTTTATAAAAAACCACCTGGAATGTATGAGATACTCAACAATTCTTCCTGAACAAATGTTGAAGTTATAATTCCTGTATCATGTTTTGACACCTTTACAGTAGAGCTGGTAATTTCAACAAGTATCAGACCTCTGAGGGCAGGGACTTAAACTTATATTTCTGTATTTCCAGTGCCCATAGAGCACAGAGCATCAAAGATACCCTGATGGATGGCTGTGTTGTTGATGCTGATGATGAGCTGTCACATTACTACCCTTCAAAATACATATATGTCATTGAGCTCTTCACTGGGGGAAGAAACTAAACAAACGAGAACAATGTATCAGAATCCACGCATTGAAAAGAACTCCCAGGACGGGGAGTTGATGAAATTGGTCTCCTGGAAAAATCCGGTATCTCAAATTCAAAGACCTCAAAAATAACCTCCAAACCAACACGCCACTAACCACACCAAAAACACAAATGACGAAGTAGTGACAAAACATCTGATCCCTGCTTCTTGTCAACTAACCAGGATGTCTGGAAGATGCACCCTACACCCAGCGATGTTATTTTCTTTACATTAAGGTCTTTTGTATTGGAGAAACTGTATCAGGAAAAGAAAACTGGTTAATTGTGAATAGTACCAAATGAGCTGTAATGGAGGTGCTATGAATGTAAATCAGTGAAGCCTGATGCAGAAAACAGCAGCATCTGGGCGTGCAGCTTGCAAAGTAATGAGACTGTGATGATGCGCTGGCAGCCAGCTTTGATCACTTCATCTTGTTCAAGGCACTGACCTCCCTCCCACCACTCCGCACGAGCACAGAAAACCGTAACGGATCAGGGACTGATCCCCCTCTCTCTTCTCCTCCTTGCAAACACACCCCTTTTTCAGAACTGATGGTTTCATAGTGGGGAGCCCAGCGTAAAGCAGGCCGAGAAAGCTTCTACCGTATGAAGCGTCATGTCTGAACACGTCGACAGTAATTGGCAATTCATTTTTCATCCTAAAAGCAGAAACAGGCGTACGCTACCTTCAAACTCCCAATCGTAAACCGCGCTGAATGTGCCTTGTACACAGACAGCTTTGCTGAGATCTACACCAGTGGCAGGCTGGTGGACTTCAGAGTCTCCACAGATGGGTCTGTCTCACAAATAAATAGGTATTTGTGTAATCTCAGAAGCACAAGAGAACAAAATGAAGAGAGAATGGCAGCACATTAAAAAAAAAAAAAAAAAAATCCCACCACACAACAGCAGCCCTTAGCCTTTCTTGTGTTAATACTGTAATTGGCAAATAGCTGACTTCTTTGTGCTTGTAAGGTCCCTAGGAAGTGTGTTTAACATACTGAAAAAGGAGCTTTTTAGTCCTTGAAAAGGAGTATAAAGCCAGATGTATCCCTCCCTGCACAGTATTTCTTGCCAGCCTCATCCAGAAACGGGAGCTGAAGTGACTTGTGTGAAGGGAGCCAAGAGTGAGAACTCCCTTTAATGAGCACATCTATCAGCTTTCAAGGGATGCAGATGATTACCAGCATTTAGATGTACACACTCACAAAAGGAACATGGCAATTTAACTGCTGGCTGGTGCATGAGAAAGCACGTAAGATAGCTGAAGGCAGCCATGTGAGCAAGTTGGGGATGCTTGGCGACACTTTTACATGGGAACATGTGTGCTTTCATTTCAACATGTAGGGAAGGGCCAAGATGCAAGCTTTCACAAGTTTTCAAGCATTTTGCCAGGACTCGGTACATAGTATGAACAAATTACTGCCTAAGATTATAATATTAAAAAGTACCAGTGTTACTCTACAAATGTTTCACGTACAGACACTGCCTATAAAACCCCTTTATCAAAATTTACTTTCAAAACTTAACCAGGCCTGGGACTTCCTTGGGAGAAGTGGTTAAGAATCCGCCTGCCAATGCAGGGGACACGGGTTCTATCTCTGGTCTGGGAAGATCCCACATGCCGTGGAGCAACAAAGCCTGTGCGCCACAACTACTGAACCTGCGCTCTAGAGCCCACGAGCCGCAACTACTGAAGCCCACGTGCCACAACTACTGAAGCCCACATGCCTAGAGCCCGTGCTCCTCAACAAGAGAAGCCACCACAATGAGAAGTCCCTGTACCACATCAAACAGTTGCCCCCGTTCGCTGCAACTAGAGGGAGCCTGTGAGCAGCGACAAAGACCCAACGCAGTCAAAGATAAATGAATAAAAATAAATCTATAAAAAAAATTATAAAAAATAAACTTAACCAGGCCTATCTACAAGACTCTAGGCTAACAAGGAGATGAGTATAATAGGCAAACATAATTTAATGGGGAGCGGGGGAGACTTACTCTTAAGAAAATAAATAAAATAAAGCAAAGGTTTACTCCTGTATCTGTAGAGATCAAGCATACTGAACGAACAGCCCTGACTCTGAGACGAAGTTTTCAAATTCTAATAAGAAAATATGATCATGGATAGGATTAGAAATCACAGGTTTCTTAAGACTGTGATTAAATTGAAGAAACTTATTTTACCTGGGACAAATTACAGTTAGAAGTTGGGTATTCCCAATATTTCGGACATTTTTTTTCCTAATTAAAATTAGGAAATTAGGGAATTTTAAATGTACTGATCTTAGGTGTTCACATTGTAGTAAAATTGTATATATACCTGGCTAACTATTACCCAGAAAAACAAATATTCTCAATACCTCAGAAAGTTCATGTGTCCATTTTCAATCAAGTCCCCCTCTATCCCCATCAACTACTTTCTGATTTCTATCAATATAGACTAATTTTTCCTATTTTTGAACTCCACATAAATGGAATCACACAATGGGTACTGTTTTGTGTCTGGCTTCTTTTTGCTTAACATAATGTTTCTGAGATTCAGCCATGTTGTTTCATGAATAGTTTATTTTTTTTAAACTGCTAAACTCACCGATGACCATATGGGTAGTTTCTTTTTGACTACTATGAATAAACCTGATATGAACATGTGTACAAATCTTTCTGTGGATGTATATTTTCTTTGCTGTTGGGTAAATACCCAGATCTGGAATTCCTGGGTCATAGAGTAAATGTATGCTTAAATTTATAAGAAACCACCAAACTTCTTCCAAAGTGACTTTGCTCTTTTATAACTCCCCAAGAGCAAAGCAGGAGAAT
The DNA here is from genome assembly GCF_964165515.1 of Mesoplodon bidens. Taxonomy (NCBI): domain Eukaryota; kingdom Metazoa; phylum Chordata; class Mammalia; order Artiodactyla; family Ziphiidae; genus Mesoplodon; species Mesoplodon bidens. The sequence goes on from NC_138166.1 coordinate 86,993,198, forward strand.
TCTGGTTTCTTCACATCCTTGCAAACAATTAGTATTGTCAGTCTTCTTGATTTTCATCATTCCAGTGGTTTTAATTTGCAATTCCCTGATAGCTAATGATGTTATTAGCACTTTTCATGAGCTAATTGGCCATTCTTGTATCTTCCTTTGAAGTGTCTGTTCAAGTCTTTTGCCCATTTTTTTTTAAACATCTTTATTGGAGTATAATTGCTTGACAGTGTTGTGTTAGTTTCTGCTGTATAACAAAGTGAATCAGCTATATGCGTACGTATATCCCCATATCCCCTCCCTCTTGCATCTCCCTCCCACCCTCCCTATCCCACCCCTCTAGGCAGCCTCAAAGCACCAAGCTGATCTCCCTGTGCCATGCAGCTGCTTCCCACTAGCTGCCCATTTTTAAAATTTTCTAAATGGTGTCTTAAGATGACCAGAACCTTTTAATCATGATAAGGTCCAAATTTATCAATTTTTGTATTTTGTTTGCTTACATCTTAAGAAAAATGAAAAGAGCCAGAAGTAGGAATCCTTGATAGACTGACACCATGAGAGATGATTTGGAAATTACACATTCAAATGAGCAATGGGAAGACACATTCAAGTACGATTACCCTGAAAGTTCTGGTTTCAACTTTAGTACCATGGTTTTACCTCAGAAATAGTGGCAACCCTAAGTTTATTATCTGGTTGAGAGCAGGGAGGGTTGACAACATTTGGAATAGGCTTTCCCAAACCATGGAGTGATGAAACAAGTAGGTATCACCATATGGCGGAGCCTATACAACTTCCCAGAGAGTATCCTGAGAACTATCACTTTTATGCATAGATAACTTCTTTGATATAATTTTTACCATACTTAAGGCTCTAGATGGTTAAACTTTGCAAATCTGACAAAAGAAAAGAATTAAAAATCTACATCCTACAAGTCTTCCTGGACATTTTTAGAAGTGGCAGGTCAGTCAGATGGTAATTAACTCTAACTGGCCCCCCTACAAGCTTCGATGCTTTCTATCTGTAGCTGAGTGGCACTCAAAAAGCAAAATAACTTTTTCTCATCTATGAAAACATCAAAGGAAAATTTTTAAAAATTATTTCCAACTGGATCCTTTAAAAAGTAAATGAACTCTTGCTGGAATCAGCAAGAGGAAAAAACTTAGTAATCCCAGTTAGAAGTATCTTTGGGGAACTATGAGCTGTGTAGATAATTACTCAAATAAGCAAGGATCAATAAATTCTAAAATACCATGCACCCTAGAACTCACAATGTTCTTGTTTAAATATTATGATACAAAGAAAGAAACAAGCTATCATTTTGGCAGAAACTCCACTTATCTAACTAATAGTGTGCAATTAATATTTCATATAACCATGTAGGGTAATGCTGGATTCTTAATGGATCGTATTGATTAAGGAAGAAAGTTCAATGCTAATGTTCCTATAAGGGAAAATAGAACGATTTGTTATCCCACACAGAACAAATCATGAATTCAGGAGTTTATGGCCACTAACCTAAGGGCTGCAACAAGACTGATTTTGATAATTTACATGAAACACATAAATAGATTATATTAAAGGAAAGAATATGCCCAGAGTAACCCAAACAACCTCCAGCTACCACCGCTGAGACAGGGAAGAGAATTCCAGGTCATGGATTTAAGGTAGGATGTGGCCAATCTGGCCTCAGTGGCTTGTATCACCACTTGAGGTTCCTTCACTTACTGTGTTGAAGTGATAAGGAAGTTTCCACTGTGACCCTCTTGACCTTGAGACCAACTGCACATGTCCATGCAACAGCAGCAGTTTGTGTTCTATTTTGTGAAACAGATAATACTGTCTTATGGCTTACATCCCTGTCCTGCCCTTTCAGTCCTATATTCCAATCAACTTTGCCATCCTGCCCTGCCCCCTTCTGCAGACACCTCTGGACTGAGTGGAATGCTGCGAGCAACAGTCAAGAGTCAACAGTCCCTGCTGCTTTTACAAGGTGGCTGCACCAGTTTGCATTCCCAGCAGCAGAGAGAGAGAGAGAGAGAGAGAGAGAGAGAGAGAGAGAGAGTGTGAGTGGTGGTGGTGGTGGGGGGGGGGTGTCCCCTTCTCCTCACTCTCTCCAGAATTTGTTACTTGTGGACTTTTTGATGATGTCCATTCTGGCAGGCGTGGGTGGCTTTGATTTGCATTTCTCTTGATGGTTGGCAATGCTGAGCATCTTTTCACGTGCCTGTTGGCTGTCTTCTTCAGAGAGGGGTCTGTTTGGGTCTTCTGCCCATTTTTTGATTGGGTTGTTTTCTTGTTGTTGGGCTGTATGAGCTGTTTGTGTGTTTTAGAGATGGAGCCCTTGTTGGTCGCATCATTTGTGAGTGTTTTCTCCCAGTCCGAGGGTTGTCTTTTCATTTTGTTTGTGGTTTCCTTGGCTGTACAGGGGCTTGTGAGTTTGACTGGGTTCCATTTGTTTGTTTTTGCTTTTGTTTCTGTAGCTTTGGGAGACTGACCTAGGAAAGTGTTGCTACGATTTATGTTGCAGGCTGTTCTGCCTGTGTTCTCTTCTAGGGCTGTTATGGTGTCATGTCTTAACATAATATAAACAACAAACAACCCTACACTTCTAACTAGGCAATTATAACCAAGTGTATGCAGAAATGATACAGGTGGAAACCTAACTCACAAGTGGTATTATGATGTTTCTTGGCATTTCCTTCTGTTACCTTAGAGAATAAGTATGTAGACTAAGGCTAGAGCTCCAACTTACAGAAATAAGAAGAAACTAACTAACTAGACAGATCTGATGACGAGGGCTCTAATTTTAAAGGGGGGGGAAGACACTAACCGCCTACGGTTTCCTTACAAACCTAAACCAAGTCGTAAGAAATGCTGTCAAATCGTGCTGTGTTCCAAAGCAGGTCTCACGGGCCTTGGAACTAATCTGTTGCTTTGGGGGGTGTGGGGGGAGAGAATGACCCACACGGCTTCTTAGTTTGAGAGGCGGCAGGCTGCTCTCCACATATCCCCTGATGAAGGACAGAAGGGGCGGCCATACCATACACAACATAACTATACAAGGTCAGCTGGTGTCTTACAACTAAATAAAACTACTTCGGTCCATTTTTTTAGATGAAGATCAATGACAACGTTTTTTTTTTTTTTTTCTTTTTCTTTTTCAACTTTTAAACCTTCTCAGCTTGAATGCCCTAAAGAGAATGGCAGCTAAAATTTACATTTTACAGATGGAAGAAACAAGTCAAAGGTGGAATAAATAACCTGCCTGAGGAACTGGGTGTTCTAAATAACTGAGGCTTTGTTTCAGCCAAATGGGTATTTGCTTTTGGACAAACTCTAGTGGGTACATGAAATACTGTGGAAGTGGACATAGGTGAGGTGATGTTTAAAACACAAAAACAACGAACAATCCTATACTGCTAACTAGGCAATAATAACCAAGGGTGTGCAGAAGGAGTACAGGTATGTTTACTTTTTTCTAGAATTTAGCCTCTTCAATTGCTAAGTCTCTTACTGAATAATCAAGACGTTGCTTGGCTCTAAGGACCGTAGGGAATAAAATGTCACCACTGCAGCTGCTATATTTCCTGCTCACAGCCCTTCAAATTAAAAAAAGGGGGAAAAAGGCCCAATACAAATGCAGAATTTAATTAGTTAGTAAAAGCCCCAATCCTTGCTCGAAGCCCTGTTCTTCCTGTAATATTGCATTCTTTTCTCCTTATGTAAACTTTTCATTAGGGAGAAGACATCTTCATAATACAATAACTCGAGCTATACTGTAACTGCTGGTAACATAACTCCTGCATTAGAAAAGCCAGCATGTTCAAGTAATGTTGTTTTAACACAATTTGTGTTCAGCAGAAACGAAGTCAACTTGGTCATTGAGAATTTGATCAATGTGAATTAGTGTCTTACTGAGATAAACCATTTGATCATTTAGAAACTGATCAACGAGAATCAGAGATACAACATTTATCATGTACATTTCGTATATCAGAGCCATTCACACAGCACTAAAGTAGGTTATAAGCAGACATCGATAAGTGTTAGAGACTATGTGCAGGGAAACTGTCAGCTGCAGATACAAATACATGTCCGACAGTATATAATTTTAATCTTTTTGATAAGGCAAGTTACTCAGTGAGGCAGCTGGAGTCACTGAAAAATTATAGGAGCTCAGCTTTGGAAAACCTGGAAAGAAGCACAGCAATGCTGAAACACTGCAAACTTTGGAAATAAGTTTTAATTAAAAGTTTAAGCAGAATGGTAAATAACATAAATTTACTTGGCTAAACTTCTAGAGGAGTTTTAAGACTATTAATCAGAGTAAACTTTGTACCTGCAGGACAATTAGTTCTATTAATCTAATATTTCCAAATTGAAGTCACATTGACATTCAAGCGCACTGGCTTATGCATCTAACAGAATTATAAATTTGCCAGTCAAAACCTTATTTAATTATTTTACAGCCAATTAAGCAGGATCTTTAAACACTGTTGCTTAAAACTGTCCATAATCCACATGTGTAATTACAGAGAACACGAGAAACAGCTGCTGATACCACTGGCGTGTCATCCTGAGCTTCACTAACTCATTCGTAGTGTAGCTACTAAAATCACACACCCTAAAGAGAAACTAAACAGCACTGCCAGTCAAAGTGAAACCCTAATAAAACCAAGAACATTTTAAAGAGAAAGAATTTTACACTGAAGCAAACCTTTGACTATACAGTGATACTTAAAAAAGCCATTTTATCTGTAAGAGTTTTGCATAGCATTACACAGATACTCTACAATCACCTAAACTCCTTCCACAGGGTAACTGATCTTTTAATACATTACAAGGATAACCCAGGCTTCTTCCATGAGCCTAAATTTATAAGTCAGGTTTCAACAACTTCGTTCAAGGATAAAAGTGAAAACCCCTTCTAACGTCTGGCCCACAAAGGAGCATTACCAGTATTCACATCCAATTGTACAGAACCATACTCCTTTACGAGTGCTTCATCTTTCAAAGATACTGAAGCCAAGTTGAAAAGTTATGCCTCTAATAAAATCAGTCCAAAATATTTTTGAGAGATCTATGTCACTTCCCATATTTATTTTTATGGAAGGTAGAACTGGCCACTTCATCATCTAAAGGAAAACATGGGAGTGAACGTTCAATCGTCTTTGAAATGCTTTTGTTTGATATTACATTGTCTTCACAAGGTTTACGATGCCTTTTGCTTTACATGTGCTTGATGTTTGTTTTATTTTTTATTTTTTTACCAGTATGCAGGCTTCTCACTGTTGTGGCCTCTCCCGTTGTGGAGCACAGGCTCCGGACGCGCAGGCTCAGCAGCCACGGCTCACGGGCCCAGCCGCTCCGCGGCATGTGGGATCTTCCCAGACTGGAGCACAAACCCGTGTCCCCTGCATCGGCAGGCAAACTCTCAACCACTGCGCCACCAGGGAAGCCCTGTTTTTATATTTTAAAAACAATTTGTGTGTACATAACACTATGGTAACATTTCCTTCCTGTGGGTGTGGTATATTGACCCCAATCCACTGAAGGCAATTGGATTCTGATGCTGACTAAAAAACAGAGCCCCTGTGGCACACTGTCCATACACCCCTTATTCTGTCTGTACATCCTGACAGCTCTGACACACATCCCTTTTGGGGCTGTCCTGTCATGAGAGCTTTATATGCTGTCTCCTGGCTGGACTGTGAGCTCCCCAAGGGTAAGAACTCTCCCTAAGGTTCTTTTGGGAAGTTTTAACATCATCTAGATTTCGTTTGGAACCAGATACAGAAATCTCCCCTAGGGTGCATAGTTTCATAACATGAGTTGGACACGATAATAAAATAATAATATCATCATAATAATACATAATAAAAAATAAAATCTAATATTTATTGAGCATTTACTTTGAGCTAGACCTGTGCTAAGCACTATCAATGTGACATTTAATATAACATTTCACTTAATTAATTACCTACAAGTTAGAATATAAGGATTAATACTGAACATAATTTTCAGTAGCTGAGTTATAACATGGTACTACCACCATATAACTAACTCAGAACTAACACCATAACTTGCTCTATTTAACAGTTAATAACAAAGGGTGATAAAGGTGATATGAAGTGCTTATAAGGACTGTTTCAGTTGAGCCGGGAAAAGAAAAGGTATCTTTTGAATAAAAAGCTAGATGTAAAAAATACATGTATCACTGGATTTACCCAGTGATTTGGGTTTTATAGCCAAAATTTTAAAGCTATTTTGGGGAAAAAGTTCTTGCAGGAAAATAAACAGCACACATTCTTGATCCCAAATTACTTAATTTTCATTGAAAAAAGAAATAGTAAGTTTTAATAATTTGATATTTATTAGGGCTACAATTATCTCATCACAGTAGAACCAACTGTGGATTTCTAAAAAGCTTTGGTTTATTAAATGTGTCTTATTCTTGCCCTCCTCTGACGAGCTCTAAGCTCCACACTGATAAGACCCCACCTATCTCCTTCATGGCTGTATATTCAGAATGCAGGGGAGGGCATGTTGCATAGAAGCACTATGAATGAATGATGTGTTGATAAAATAGGGGAAACAATTCCAGTCAATCTAAAGTGTTTTACTGGTTTACCGCCAAACTATAAAGTGAGGGACTGAAGTGTGAGTTAATATTTCAGCCTCCCTAAAATAATTCCATTAGCTATCCTGCAGGACGCCCCAATGTAACTGCTGTTCATCACATGTGGCCTCAAATGCTCAGAGCATTCTTTATTCTTTCTCTTTACAGTGATTTTATGTGACCCCCTATCAGGTGTATAATAGTGCCCTTGAAATTGCAATTTAAAAAGCTTCCGTCTCCTGTAACCAAGATGTATCCAAATGAATCCTCCCATCAGATAAAATGAACTAAATCCTCCTCAAAGTCCTTCAGTTTGCTGTCCAAGAGGAACTGCTGAGTTCAGCCCTGTCAGGCAAGGGAAAGAATATAGTACTCTGCCTTGCAAAAGACTGAAGATGTCATGATTACATGAGGTGCTCAAGTTTCTAAGGAGAAACAAAATTCCATTGAGGAATCTCTGTGTCTTCAAAGATGGTGAACATCTCGTACATCCAAAACAGTATCACTTCCTTGGTGTGACGCTAATGAACTCAATGCAAATCGAACTACGATATTCTAGGAAGCTCAGGCTAGCAGGTAGTAGCTGAAAAAAATGACAGAAAGGCGAAAGTCACTTTCTGAAAAAACTAGCTTTGAAATTCCTGGGTTTTTGTTTGCACCGGAGTTAGCCAAACTGCAAGGTCTGAGGGCAGAGTCCCCAAGACTGTCCTCACTTCTAGTATCATCTGCAAGTTCAAGGGGTTCCCAAACCACCCTAAGCTTTGATAATTCGATAAAAGGACTCACAGAACTCACTAAAGCTATTAAACTAAGAGTGATGGCTTATTATGGGAAATGATACAGAGAATCAGCCAAAGGAAAAGAAACCAAAGTCTGAGAGGTTTCCAAATGCAACGTCCCCACTGTCCTCAGGATGCATTTCCCTCCTCGTATCACTGTGTAACAAATGCAGAGTAGTATCAACTAGAGACGCTCACCCAGACTTTAGTGTCCTGAGTTTCACTGAAGCCTCATCACACATCCTTGCCTGACTGACTGCCCCTGGGGCTGAATTCAGCCTTTGGCACCGGGCTGATACCACATGTCATAAGGGGCCCATCATGAGTAATAAGACATTTCTTTCACTTGGGAAATTCCAAAGGTTTAGAGGTTTGTCCCAGGAGCTAGGTACAAGGGCCAGAGCTCACTTTGGGAAAGGTCAAACTGTTTACTACACCAGACTGGAGAAGGATCTAATAAAGAATAATACCTTCTAAAGATAAAAGAGAATGATGCTGCTGAGGCTCTGCTTAAAACTAAGTCCAAACTACAGGTCCATGCTGTCTTGGAGAAGGTAAGTCATCATGACTTTTACTTTTGTGCTACATGCAGCCTCCCATTCTGCAGTAGGCTAGCCCAGGCTGAATGACATGGCAGCTGGGCATGGCTTCAGAAGAGATACTCTTTTCATATAAAATCAGACTTCTCTCTCTATGAAATTCAGCTTCCACCAATTTTCCAATAAACTAAGCTCATATTTCTGTTTCTCCTTTATCCCTTCTATCCAAGTGTTATGGGCTGAACTGTGTCTCCCCCAAAATTCATATGTTGAAGTCCTAATGCCCGGTACTTCAGAAAGCAAATTTGGACAGAGGATTTTTAAAGAGGTAAGTAAGTTAAAATGAAGTCATCAGGATGGGCCCTAATCCAATATGATTTATAAGAGAAGGAGATTAGGACGCAGATGCAGAGAGGAAGACCATGCAAAGACAGCCATCTGCAAGCAACGGAGAAAGGCCCCCAGAGAAACCAAGCCTGCTGACACCTTGATCCTGAACTTCCAGCCTCCAGAATTGTGAGAAAACAAACTTCTGTTGTTTAAGCCAGTCAGTCTGTGGCAGCCCTAGCAAACTAGTACACCAATTAATCACTAATTCATGTCTAATCTCTCAGTGACTTTTGTATCCATCTCCTCCTTTTCTCTTTCACTTATACAGATATCTCATCTGCTATCTCTGGCTTTTTTTTTTCCCCGCACACCTCCAATCAAACCTCACATCAACTATCAGACTGATTCCTGAAGGATAACAGAAATTGGGGTACTCACCTGGTCAAACACCTTCCAATGCCTTCTGGTTAAATGAAGACCAACTTCTTAGCCCAGCAGCTAATGAATGACCCTACCAACCTTTCCAGCTGTATCCTGCACTAGTCTCTGTGAGTCAAACCACTGCTCTTAACTAGTCTGTCTGTCACCCAACTACTGAAGATGTTTTCGTTTTGAATACCTTTCCTTCCTGACAATTCAATACTCTTCTTCAAGCCTCAACTAAAAGACCATCTTCTTTATAATGACTTCATAGATCATTCTAGTCAGAATTGATCTCCTTTAACTTAAATTTTCGTTATTTGTATAAGCTATCATCTTACAAGGAAGAAAGACCCAGGGTGCCAAGTCAAAGGTTCTCACAGTACAGAGACCAAAGGTTTAAAAAACACTGATTTAACATTAACGAGAAGGATAAAAACCTAACTTTGAGAATACATATGTAGAGTGCCTTTTAAAACCAAGTCTATCCAATACCATATCTAAATTCTAAAGATAGCACATTAACCTTTAAGAGTGAGATTTATGGCTCATTTTTAGAAGGCCCCTAAAGAGATAATTCACTAAGGAAGACTAGAGGTTTCGGTCTATTTAAAGATACCTCAAACCATCTTTTTAAAAAATCTTTTTTTTAATCAACATTAAAATAACACCAGTATCCATTACCACACAAACTGCACTATAGCAGAAAGTAACAACATTCTACCTTAGGGTTTAATCATTTTATCGAATGTTTATAAACATGCCAAGGAAGGAGGTCTGAGCCCAATGCACTCTTTCAACTAAACCCATCACAGCATCTTTCTGTGCTTCACTAATTTGCACAAGTGCGACTAACAGGGGTTACACATCAGAACTATTTATATACCCAGGAAAATTCTGAATGATGTTTTCTTACCTAATGTGAGCACTGGAAGCAAAGGGAAAGTACAGGGCTATGGGTCGCAGACACTTTGATCCATCCATTACAGAACATTCATTTAAACATTCCAAGGATTAACACAGGTAGCAATTTAACATCACCCTCATAATCAAGGGCAAGGTAAAGTCTGTGATTTAAATGCTTTCAAGGTACATGTGAAGAAATGAAAACAGCTTAAATGGGAGAAAGGCAGATACACAAATTTGGACATGCCCATCATTTTATGATACACGAGTGAATGATTTCTGTGTTTCTATTAATAGAGATAGCAATTTAACATCACCTTCATAATCAACGGTATCCTATCTTATATAATATTCCAAATGAAAATTCTATCACCATTGCTTTCAATTTCCCCGAGTTCATAAAATTGAGTTGCAACACACTGTCATCAAATGCCCATTCCTTGCATTTGAATTCCGCTAAAGCAACATGGATCCAAACACATTTCCAAGTATTCCAGAGGGCTAACGTATCAAAGAGCTAAAGGTGTATTTTCATCTTGTCAAGAAGGGTAAATAATGATAATACTATTAAAAACTTACTTGAACTTTGCTTCCACCTCCTCGGCAGCTTTCTGGTATTGCTCAGTGGTGACTCTGTAGAACTCTGAGCTCTGTGGATAAAGATCGATAGCAGAGTTTTCACTATCCAAGAGGACAAAATGTGTGCAAGACCTACGATTTCAAAAAAATACATAAAATCTTGTGTCGGCCACTCAAGCAGTAGAGGAAAGATTTCTTGCATGGTAGCATGAATACTTACAAAAATACATGCAAAGCTACCCATTTAATAACAGTATAGTTGTTGGTATGCAGGCTGTAATTAAAGAGTCAATGTTCACAGTTGTAATTCATCATTATTTGATCCTTCTGAGAAAACTCCTAACACATTTTTGAAAGATTATTTTGATCTCCCTTATTTGGAATCCACCACTGCAAGATCAAAAGACATTTGTATTGAATATGATAGTCACACACCATACTTACCTATTATTCCAGTGGTCCCCCTAGGATGTTAAAGGATCATTTCTTTTTACACAGTACCTTTATCCTCAAGATGGATTCTTTATGGAGTAGAGTTTGTTCTATCATCTCCATATGACCACAAGAGCACCAACATTTATAACAAATTAATCAGTAACAACAGGGGTGCAGATTCAGGTAATTTTTATTAAAAAAAAATGTTTCAATATTACATGAATGAACACATAAGCAACATCCATCAAGTTGTAAGAGCAAAGTAATGCCTTTCCTGGGGCAGCAAAATTAAAAATGATCCATTCTGGCTAGCTACTGTGAAACCTGTCTTACGGCAGAGGGTGGCCTAAATGACCCTATGGGCCTTCAGACTCCATGAAATACCCTGCAAAATGCATCACAGTGCAAAGGAACAAAATGCAACAGACCCCAAAATGCGGTCGACTGTGCCCCTTCATTCCCTAATCACTCAGGTTTCACATGCATGACTTGGGGTCGTTTATTTTTTAATAAATCATTGTTGGTTGGTAAGAAAATGAAAATGAAGTCCTCTTCACACCAGTGACCCCTTTGCATTTAACAATCTGGGTTGCCCAATGACAGTCACATCCAGGTTTGTTGGATGTAGATAAAATCAATAGGTATGTGATTAGACAGCAGACTCAGGATGGCTGGAGCAATGGACAGGTCACCATTTGAGATGATGAATGGCTCTCGATCAACCTACAGTCCCCTATGATGCTAACATTTACTATAATCTTATTTGGGCTGCGATTTATCTTTCTTGCACCTGATCAATAAAGATGAACAGAACAGTTGTTAAGGATCGATTGTGATTTTTTATCATTTTCAAGCACGAAGGTGTATTTCTGACATGAAGACAATATTTACGTGTACTGCTTCTGCATTTTTTAAGACTGCAATGTGAGTGATCAACTGCACCAGTCCATGTGCCGAGGAGTTTTAATTCACTGGTAGGTCTCGAGCTATCAAAAAGCCATTTGTCTCCTCCGATATTTTAACTTTAGGTGGTGTCACTCCTTCCTATCAGTTCCACTTATGAGGTTTTTCTTTCCTTTAAAATACACACCAGTCACGACTCGCTCTTTTGCAATGTTTGGTTTCAGCTTTTCTTTGAACGCTTCTAACAAAGAGGGCAGCAAAAAGGCAGTTATAATGGACCACTAACAATGATGAGAAACTCCCCATATTACTACGATGAACTGTCAAACAGGCATTATGTTACTGAATCATCTATTAAAATGCCAGCAAAACAAAATATGTTTGCTCATTTTAAACACTGAAACTGTAACGTCTGGACAGAGCCAGGACCAGACTGAAAGATCTGGTCTCTGGTTCTGTTCAGTGACCCTGAGCAAACAACCTCCCCCAGCTTCCGTTCCAGCGTTCCTAATCTGTAAAATATGGATGATACTAGCCTTGCTTATGTCTGCCAAAGCTGTTGTAGAAATCAAATAAGATAGGCAAGAGAGCTAAGAAACCTGCTCAGTGTTTTTGCAGGGTAAGGTTAACATCCAAATAAAAGAATTTTGGAGGAAAAGAACTAATTTGGGCAATTCCATTCTGGGTACAAATTCAAAATTGTCAATACAGAACGATACACAAAAGGAAGACTTCTGCCATAATAGAGAGAGCTCCCTTCTGCTCTGTAATGCCAAATGTAGACTAAATTGCTAACTTTGTCAAACTTTCTCCTTCAATGTTAAACACACCAAAAAAACCCTGTACCTGTGATGCCTGCAAACCTAGAATATAATTTCTTAAAGTTTTAGGCTTATCTATGCTCCATATTTCTAGCTCAGTGACCAGTTTCTGACACTGCATAAATGTAACAAAGTCCCCAAGAGGCAACACCATATAACTAAGAAAACAAACACAAATATGCCCAACATCTATATGTAGACAGTGTTTAATTCATTAAGTATTTACTTATTCATTCAACAAAATTTTAAATCCTTATTATCCCAATAAGTCCATCTTGGAGAACTAGATCCTCAAAAAGCTTTCCATCTGCTACAGGAGAAAAGAAAAATAATTATAATAAAAGGTCACAAATGTTAAGCTAAAAGTGGTACGTAGTGTTAACGGAGTTCAGAAAAAGTAGAGATCTCTTTTGACCTGAGAAAATACTTTAAAAAATGAACAATTATGCAAAAAACAAAACAAAAACCCCAAACCAACAACACTCCCAATATGTCTGCCAGCAGGAGAAAGGATAAATATATATTGGGTATTCATAAAATGGATATCTATCTATACAGTGACGAAAAAGAATGAATCAGACATACATGTGGGGCAAAAAAAGCAAGTTGTAAATATGATACAGTACAATGCAATTTCTGTTACTTTGGATGAAAAAGGGCAAAAAAATGAAACAGGATCAGTAAAGAGCAAATTCTATGGATTATCTCTAAGTGGTGGCAGTTATGTGTGGGTGGTAAAAGAGGATGAGAGGGGCAGAGTGCCATAAAGGAAGGGAACAGGGGGACTTCAGTGCACTGTCATGTTTTCAAAAGTGAGGTGTGGTACCCATCCAGTAGTTACACTGGTCATAAATACTTTGTAATACATACAAAAATCGTGTTCCTCCCTCCCCCTCACTCCCCAAAGGTGCTAACAACAACAACAAATGCTTCAGTAGAACTAGAACATAAAAGTACGTGTGGGGAGGTTAGCTGAGTGGAGATAGATTCTTAAATGCTAAGCTACTGCAGAGTGTTTACACATTACTGAACAAAAGTACCTTTTCCTCAACTTTGTCTTAGGTAATCACTTTAGACTTACAGAAAGGGGGCAGAAATAGAAGAAGGTTCCCGTATATACTGCACTCAGCTTCCCTTCATGGCAACACCTTAGATGATCATAGTACAATGATCAAAACTAAGAAGCTAACAATGTCACAATACTAGAGACTAGCAGCAACTAAATTACAGACTTTACTTGTAGTTTTCCAAATTTCCTTCTTTTCCTAGTCCAGGATCTAGTCCCAGGCCCTGTGTGGCATTCAGTTGTCACGGCTTCCTTGTCTCCTCTCATCTGTGACAGCGCCTCAGTGTCGCCTTCTCTTTTATGACCTCAACACTCCCGAAGAACACGGGTCAGATGTTTCGTAGAATGATGCGCAATTTGGGCCTGTTAGATGTTTTCTCATGATTAGACTGACACTATCATGCGTTGTAGGGAAGGATACCACACAAGTGACGTGCCCACCTCCACACACTGCATCCCAGGCTACATTACATGACATCAATAGATCGTTTGACTGGTGCTGTTGATCTTGACCACTTGATTAAAGTGGTGCCTAAGGGTTTCTCCACAGCAAAGTTACTGTTTTTCCTGTTGTAATCAATATCTTACAGGAGATTCTTTGAGATTATGCAAATACACTGTTTCACCTTAAACTTTTGCCATCAGTTTTTTTTGCACCCGTTGTTTGCAGCAAGGATTTCTGTGGTGTTCTAACGGTGCATTAATTTCTAAATGACATTACTGCATATTTAGACCTTACTGATATAATGACTATCTTCATTGACTCTCTTGCTCAATATGAAAACAGGAGCCTCAGAGAAAAAGCCTTCAAACACAAAAATCTTCAAAGAGTGGGTAGCTATTCTTAGAAAAGTATAAATTCCCTACAGCCTGATTAAGAAATACAGAACAGGAGGTAAACACGGAGCTACAGAGGGGCAGACCTGAGTCAGGCAAAGTGCGCCCGCCTCCCCTATTCACTGTCAGTAACTGAGAGGGCCTAGGTTTGCACTGTGGGAAGCTCCCTCCTGCTACACAGGTCAATCTTTATCACCATAAAGACATAACTGTCCACTGTCAGGAGGAAGAGGCAGACGGGCTATTGCAAGGGTTGGGAAAAAGGGGGAAGGGGTGAGTGGTTTCAGATGCCCCTTTCAGGGGCTGCCTGAGCTCCAGATCCAGGTTTTCAGGAAGTTGCCCCAACTCCTGCCCTTCTATTCTGTGAGCCCTTGGTAAAAGGAATGGGGACCACCCACTTCAGAACCATCTGCAGAGCTTGTGAAACTGCAGACTCCTGGGCCACACCCTGAACCTCTGAGGATGGGGCCCAGAAGCTGCTTAGAAGCATCTCAATGACTCTGAACACACACTAAGTTTGGACACTACTGGGTTTCTAGAACAATGAAAGGATAATAAAAATTACTGTTTAGCGTACCATTCAAAGTGAAAAATCAGTGTTTTTGAAGAATTATGGCAAAACTATTTTCCACAACTGAATATAGCTACAATTTTTACAAAGATGCTCCAAATTAGGGAGTCTGCTGGTACTGTCCACAAGTCACTGATGTACCCAAAACTGCCCAAGAGCTCTGACTCTTGCCTTCCACTGCTGTAATGTTCTTCCTCTGAACTGGTACTCACAGGCAGCAGAAGTACCGTAATTTTCAGAAGCGGTGCTTTCGTCATCTGTGTTGTCTTGAGATGGCCATAGGTTGTACATGCTGCTACTTTTGTTTACTAATTGTAAATTATTGTTACTTTAATGTCATCCTTGTAACTAAATTTGTGGTTATTTGGTTAACCAACCCTACAGTTTGTAGTGGTACATACTTACATGAATTGTATTTTTGTCTGATCATTTTCTATAATAGTCAAAATTTTAAGACCTGTGTGGTCAGTGTTTCTAATAAGTAACATCCACACTGCTATTTTCAAAGAAGATGGAGATATATATACAGACACATACACACACACACACACACCCTCCAAACACTGTTGCATTGTAGACAAGTGGTATGAGGGAAACAACCTGGTGAGAAGACCTTAAATAAAGAGACTCAAAAAGAAGTGGTGGAGGAAGGTGCCCGTGATCTGACGGGGGGGGCGTTCAATGAATGATCACTGCTTTGGACACCGCCACATTAGTTCTATGCCAGTGAGGTCCTTTACAACCTAAAATTCAAAAATTCTTCATTCATATTCATTCTGCATAGTTTCCTGCTCCATCAATGGCAGGAAAAATACTTGACATGATTTGTCCAGCGGTAATATGAATTTGTGGCAGGTAAATGTGATTTAAATCAAATATTTAAAGTCTAACTCATTAGTTTCTTCCTTTAAAACATGAATTCTTATTTGATACAAGCGTAAAACGTGTTTTCCACCAAGATTCTCTTTGAGAAGGTAGATCTTATAAATTCAAAGTAGAATGACAGTATCTTTCAGTTATTTTAGCACTATCAAAAATTTGAGGGCTTCCCTGGTGGCGCAGTGGTTGAGAGTCCGCCTGCCGATGCAGGGGACACGGGTTCGTGCCCCTATCCCGGAAGATCCCACATGCCGCGGAGCGGCTAGGCCCGCGAGCCATGGCCGCGGAGCCTGTGTGTCCGGAGCCTGTGCTCCGCAACGGGAGAGGCCACAGCAGTGAGAGGCCCGCGTACAGCAAAAAAAAAAAAAAAAAAAATTTGATTAAAGGCTTATCTATTTTTTTGTCAAAGATAAGTGAAAGGAGCTGTAGGAGGTGAACTATCTGCAAAATAACATCATTCTAGATCTGGGAGATGTTTCTGCCACCTATATTAGAGGACAATGCATCACTGGAAACAACAGGCATTTTCATTTTCCATATCAAAATATTTTCCATCTAAGGCACCAGGAACCAGTTACTAAATACACAGGCAACAAACTGAGTTACGGTGACTGAATGCTCCACTGAACATAACTTTTAAAACGTTTCATTTAAAACACATGAATATGCTGTCCACGACACTCTGCACTTAGGTGAGTGATTCTTCGCAGAACAGAGAGGTGGTAAAGAGAATGCACTTTGGAGCCAGACTGACAAGTCACAGCTCCACCTTTGTAGAATGGAACACAAGAGCTGTCTACCATCTGTGAAAAGGGGAGGGTAACACTGAAGACCAACAAGACTCTTTGGGGGATTAAATATGATAATTTGTATAAAGCTCTTCAAATACTCTGCAACAACCTAAATGGGCGAAGAATTTGAAAAAGAATAGATACAAGTATATGCATAACTGAATCACTTCACTGTCCACCTGAAACTAACACATTATTGTCAATCAACTCTACTCCAATATAAAAGAAAAAAAAAAAGAAACAGTTCAGGCAGTGAGAGAATGAGCTTCTGTAAGCAGCCTTGACATTCCTCCTCAAAACCCTTAAAAAAAAAGAACAAAATCTAGCAAAAAAATAAATATATAAATCCAAAAAAAACCCTCTACAAATAATAAATGCTGGAGAGAGTGTGAAGAAAAAGGAACCCTCCTACACTGTTGGTGGGAATGTAAATTGGTACAGCCACTATGGAGAAGAGTACGGAGGTTCCTTAAGAAACTAAAAATACAGTTACCAAATGATCTTGCATCCCATTCCTGGGCATATATCTGGAGAAAATGCTTACTCCAAAAGATACATTCACACCTATGTTCACAGCAGCACTATCGACAACAGCCAAGACATGGAATCAACCTAAATGTCCATCAACAGATGAATGCATAAAGAAGATGCGGTACACATCTACAATGGAATATTACTCAGCCATAAAAAGAAGTGAAATAATGCCATTTGCAGCAACATGGATGGACCTAGAGATTATCACATTAAGTAAAGTAAGTCAGAGAAAGACAAATATCACGATATCACTTATATATGGAATCTGAAAAAATGATACAAATGAACTTATTTCCAAAGCAGAAATAGACTCACAGACGCAGAAAACAAACTTATAGTTACCAAAGGGGACAGTGGGTGCGGGGGGGGGGGGAGAGAGAAATTAGGAGTTTGGGATTAACATACACACACACTACTATATATAAAAGAGGTAATCAACAAAGACCTACTGTATAGCACAGGGAACTCTACTCAATATTTTGTAATAACCTAAGAGAAAAGAATCTGAAAAAGAACATAAATATATATATATATACCGAATCACCTTGTGGTACAACTGAAACTAACACAACATTGTAATTTAACTATACTTCAATTAAAAAAAAAAGTTTTTATTATGATGACCTGATATGCATTAAAACTTTACTCAGAGCAATTAAAAAAACACCACAATAAGGACCAACAAGACTCTTTGGGGGATTAAATACGATAACTCATATAAAGCTCTTTGGGGCTTCCCTGGTGGCGCAGTGGTTAAGAATCCACCTGCCAATGCAGGGTACACAGGTTCGAGCCCTGGTCCGGGAAGATCCCACATGCCACGGAGCAACTAAGCCCGTGCACCAAAACTACTGAGCCTGTGCTCTAGAGCCTGAGAGCCACAACTACTGAGCCACGTGCCACAACAACTGAAGCCCACACACCTAGAGCCCATGCTCTGCAACAAGAGAAGCCACCGCAATGAGAAGCCCGCACACCGCAAGGAAGAGTAGCCCCTGCTCACCACAACTAGAGAAAGCCGGCGTGCAGCAACGAAGACCCAACGCAGCCAAAAATAAATTAATTAATTAAACTTTTTTTAAAAAGCTCTTTGAATATAGTACCTGGGACAACATATGGTGAGCATTACAGGAATGCTACCCATTATTAAAATTTATTTGAACATTATTTAAACAGTAAAAATAAGTACACAGTGTTTGGTAAATTTTTTCAAAACCCATTTTAACAAAAATTTAAATCTTTTAAAAACAAAAATCTCTTCTTCCATTAAATCAGACATTACTGAATTTCTATTACATTGCTCATCTTTTCTGTTCCTTAAGATAAATGGGAACTGTAAAGACAATAGCTGGGCAGTGTTGGGAATGTAACTGGCTATGTAAAAAAAAAAAAAAAAAGTGTGTGTGTGTGTGTGTGTGTGTGTATACATACACACATACGGTGACACTAACTAGCTCATATAAAAATCAAACCAATAACTTTTGACCTTATCCCAATGAAATCCAATTAACTAAATTAAATAGCAAAGCACTTTAATGTGAGGACTTCCCAGGGCCTTTTTACTATGCACTGTAAACCTCCAGTATGAGAAATACTGTTCATGATGACTCCCAAACTGATTTCCTCATGGAACCTTTTTATCATGGATCACCTTGAGGGAACAAAATCCCCTTAAATGGTCCATGTGCAATGCTGATTTAAAGAAAAGTCTAAACACTATTTCAATCCTGCACTTCTTGATGTGCAACTTTTCCCATCTCAGAGCAACATTTTCTTATGGGTTATTTTTAAAACTAATGTTCACAAGATAAGGAAAGAGTAGAAACTGGCGATATTGGAAAATGATTCCAGAACTGATGATGACCGATGGCATCACTTTTTATTAAGTGCTAATAAAAAAGAAATTGCTATCTTGAATCTTAAAAACTTGAGATAAAGTCCTTTAAGAAAATTATTGCTCACCTCTCCCCTGCTTCCTCACAGCCCTGTGGCAGACTGCAAGAATGGTCACAATTCTTTTTTCTTTAAATTTATTTATTTTATTTATTTATTTTTGGCTGTGTTGGGTCTTCGTTGCTGCACGCGGGCTTTCTCTATTTGTGGTGAACGGGGGCTACTCTTCGTTGTGGTGCACGGGCTTCTCACTGTGGTGGCTTCTCTTGTTGCGAAGTGCGGGCTATAGGTGTGCAGGCTCAGTAGTTGTGGCGCATGGGCTTAGTTGCTCCGAAGCATGTGGGATCTCCCCGGACCAGGGCTCGAACCCTTTCCCCTGCACTGGCAGGCGGATTCTTAGCCATCGTGCCACCAGGGAAGTCCCTGGTCACAATTCTTTACTCTTTTCTATATTCATGTCCTTTGGTGATACTTTATAGCTTCCCTCATCATGAAAGGGTGAAGTCTATTTCCCCACCCCTTCAATCCAGGCTGTGCTTGTGACCTGCTCTGGCCAACAGACTGTGATAGACGTGATGAAGTGCCAGTTCTAAACCCAGGAGTCTCTCTTGGAACCCTGCCCAGATGCCACATCAATAAGCCCAAGCTAGCCTGCTGGAGAAGGAGAGCCTAAAAGTCTTCCCGGCTGAGGCCATCCTAGACCAGCCAAACGTCAGCCAACTCAGCAAGAGTGAGCCCAGCCAAGCCCAGAACTGCCCAGCTGATAGCAGCCCAAATTGGTGACACACCTGCAGAATCATGAGGTAAATAAATGGTGACTGTTTGTAGCCACTAAGGTGGGGGTGGTTTCCTATACAGTAAAACTGAACTGATTCGTGCCCTTTCTCTGTACTCTCACAGCACCACAGACTGGTATCAAAGCACTTGCCACACTGTACCAGCAATGCTTGTTCACCTGTTGTCTCTCCAGCTAGCCTGTAAGTTCCCCCAAAGCAGGTATCTTGTCCCATTTATCATTATACTTAGAGCACTCAGTTTACGTGACACACAAAACTTACTGAAATAATGTTAGAGAGACCTATTCATCGTAAACTGCATTCCAACTTTTGCTCTTATTTAAAACAGGACGGGATAGAGACAAGGTTAAAGTAAATTAAATAATATAACATGGAAAAGGTGCACTACTACATTTATTATCAGTTTCCTACCAAATAGCAAACACTTCAGTCTGCTTTGCTACATAAAAAGGAAATGGATATTGCTGAGCATTGTGTTCAATTGCAGTAACAGTACAGGAATAGTTTAAGCTACAAACAGTAGCATAAGTGAGTAAGGGAGTTGTTTCTCTCGTGTAATAAGAAATCCAGACATTAGAAACCAGGGCTGATACAGGTGCTAAGGACATCATGAAATAACTAGGCCCTTTTCTGTATTCCTTTCTCAGCCACCCTTAGCATTTGGCTTTTGTCCCCATGGTCTCAAGATAGCTGTCGCACCTCCAGTTATCATGCCCATGTTCTGAAGAAGGTAAATAAGGGAAGAGAAGGCCTCTCCAGAGATTTCCACTCACATCTCTTTAGCCAGAATTATATATCATGCACAAGCCTGGCTGCAAAAGAGTCTGGGAAATTGAGTTATTCTGTTTTCTCGCTTCTAGAGTAAAGAAAGAGAAGGACAGCGTTTGCGATGGGTGTTTATTGAGCCAATGTATCATACCTGCCACAGAGAGCTGAAGAGACAGTACAAAATCATGCACAAAACCGTGTGGTAGGTTTCTACATGCAAGTATTCTCATATTGCTTTCCAATCTCCCTTAAAGTTCTAATTTGGGGGGGGGGATTTACCCATCTGGTATTCTGATATCCAAGAACAAAGTTTTTAGACAGGAAGGAAACAGGAATCAACAAGAACAGGCATCATTCCCAAATTTCTATGGGCTGGCTGTGGCCCAGGTTTTTGAAAGCGTGGTATACTGCCTTTTTCCATTTTCAAAGTCTCCCTTTAAAAGTGTATTTTAAAATGCACGTGCACAGACACACATTACTGCTAGATTCAAAAAGCATCTTTTCAAGCTCTAAATTAGATCAAAAGAAACATGCACACATTATTCTTGCAATATTTTCTCAGGTTCAGAATCTTATTTCTGTTCTATTATAACTAGTATGATCACACCTGTTATCATATGAGAAAAGAACAAATCAAAATGGTCACAAGAAATATTTGTTAACTAGCTCTTATCAGTTCTTTTATAAAATGCTACACAACACAGCACACTGAGGTACAATTCTGGTGGCCTGACACTATTTCTTGGAGGAGACTGACACTCCTACGCACTGTCCATTCAGATGGTGGTGACTCTACTTATGTTAGAAGAGTGAATGGGAGAAGGAACGAGTCTGATCTTGGATATGAGCAGACTGACCGAAGGTGTGCATCTCCTCTCTCTAAGCTGACGTGTAATTACCACCACCAACTGTCAGTCTCCATCCCTCCTATACCCAGCCAAACACAAGCGTTACTCTATATGGCTAGTTATTTCAAACAAAGGTCTAATGTGTACAAACACCAATAAAAGCCTTCGTATTGAAAATGTCAATAAGAGCATTCCCACTGTTAAGTAGAGAGATTCAGAACTGACTTATTTACACTTTTTGTTATACCACTCGCCCAGGAACTATGTTATAATCCGTAATCAGCTGGGTGCAGGTAAGTATGCTTCCCCCAATATGAAAGCTAAGCATCTGAGGACACAATTTAATGCTGCAAATGCAGCGTGGATACAATTCCAGGTGAGAAGCCCTGAAACAGTCATTTACTGTACACCATCAGGAGGCCAAAAGGAGTTCATGCTTCCACAACCTTCCTGTCTTTTTACAGAATTACACAGAATCAGACCCTCACTTTTCTCTACCACAACAATTTTAAGAGCTACAGAATTTTTTTTTTAATCACTAATTATATGCTGTCTACAGGAGACCTACTTCAGACCTAGGGACACATGCAGACTGAAAGTGAGGGGATGGAAAAAGATATTCCATGCAAATGGAAATCAAAAGAAAGCTGGAGTAGATATACTCATATCACATAAAATAGACTTTAAAATAAAGAATGTTACAAGAGACAAGGAAGGACACTACATAATGATCAAGGGATCATTCCAAGAAGAAGATATAACAATTATAAATATATATGCACCCAACATAGGAGCACCTCAATACATAAGGCAACTGCTAACAGCTATAAAACAGGAAATCGACAGTAACACAATAGTAGTGGGGGACTTTAACACCTCACTTACACCAAAGGACAGATCATCCAAAATGAAAATAATCAAGGAAACAGAAGCTTTAAATGACACAATAGACCAGATAGATTTAATTGATATTTATAGGACATTCCAACCAAAAACAGCAGATTATACTTTCCTCTCAGGTGTGCACAAACATTCTCTAGGATAGATCACATCTTGGGTCACAAATCAAGCCTCAGTAAATTTAAGAAAATTGAAATCATATCAAGCATCTTTTCTGACAACAAAGCTACAAGATTAGAAATAAGTCACAGGGGAAAAAACGTAAAACACACAAACACATGGAGGCTAAACAGTACATTACTAAATAACCAAGAGATCATTGAAGAAATCAAAGAGGAAATCAAAACATACCTAGAGACAAATGAAAAAGAAAACATGATGATCCAAAACCTACGGGATGCAGCAAAAGCAGTTCTAAGAGGGAAGTTTATAGCTATACAAGTCTACCTCAAGAAACAAGAAAAATCTCAAATAAACAATCTAACCTTACACTTAAAGGAACTAGAGAAAGAAGAACGAACAAAACCCAAAGTTAGCAGGAGGAAAGAAATCATAAAGACCAGAGCAGAAATAAATGAAATAGAAACAAAGAAAACAATAGCAAAGATCAATAAAACTAAAAGCTGGTTCTTTGAGAAGATAAACAAAATTGATAAACCTTTAGCCAGACTCATCAAGAAAAAAGAGGGAGAGGACTCAAATCAATAAAATTAGAAATGAAAAAGGAGAAGTTACAATAGGCACTGAAGAAATACAAAGCATCCTAAGAGACTACTACAAGCAACTCTATGCCAATAAAATGGACAATCTGGAAGAAATGGACAAGTTCTTACAAAGGCAGAACCTTCCAAGACTGAACCAGGAAGAAAGAGAAAATATGAACAGAACAATCACAAGTAATTAAATTGAAACTGTGATTAAAAATCTTCCAACAAATAAAAGCCCAGGACCAGATGGCTTCACGGGTGAATTCTATCAAACATTTAGAGAAGAGCTAACACCCATCCTTCTCAAACTCTTCCAAAAAATTGCAGAGGAAGGAACACTCCCAAACTCATTCTATGAGGCCACCATCACCCTGACACCGAAAACACACAAAGATACTACAAAAAAAGAAAATTACAGACCAATATCACTGATGAATATAGATGCAAAAATCCTCAACAAAATACTAGCAAACAGAATCCAACAGCACATTAAAAGGATCAGAGACCATGATCAAGTGGGATTTATCCCAGGGATGCAAGGATTCTTCAATATACACAAATCAATCAATGTGATACACCATATTAACAAATTGAAGAATAAAAACCATATGGTCATCTCAATAGATGCAGAAAGAGCTTTTGACAAAACTCAACACCCATTTATGATAAAAATGCTCCAGAAAGTGGGCATAGAGGGAACCTACCTCAACATAATAAAGGCCATATATGACAAACCCACAGCAAACATCATTCTCAATGGTGAAAAACTGAAAGCATTTCCTCTAAGATCAGGAACAAGACAAGGATGTCCACTCTCACCACTATTATTCAACATAGTTTTGGAAGTCCTAGCCACGGCAATCAGAGAAGAAAAATAAAAGGAATATAAATCAGAAAAGAAGAAGTAAAACTGTCACTGTTTGCTGATGACATGATACTATACATAGAGAATCCTACACATGCCACCAGAAAACTAGTAGAGCTAATCAATGAATTTGGTAACGTTGCAGGATACAAAATTAATGCATAGAAATCTCTTGCATTCCTATACACTAATGATGAAAAATCTGAAGGAGACATTAAGGAAACACTCCCATTTACCATTGCAACAAAAAGAATAAAATACCTAGGAATAAACCTACCTAGGGAGACAAAAGACCTGTACACAGAAAGCTATAAGACACTGATGAAAGAAATTAAAGATGATACCAACAGATGGAGAGATATACCATGTTCTTGGATTGGAAGGATCAAAATTGTGAAAATGACTATACTCCCCAAAGCAATCTACAGATTCAATTCAATCCCTATCAAATTACCAATGGCATTTTTTATGGAACTAGAACAAAAAAATCTTAAAATTTGTATGGAGACACAAAAGTCCCCAAATAGCCAAAGCAGTCTTGAGCGAAAAAAGCAGAGCTGGAGGAATCAGACTCCCTGACTTCAGACTATACTACAGAGCTACATTAATCAAGACAATATGGTATTGGCACAAAAACAAATATAGATCAATGGAACAGGATAGAAAGCCCAGAGATAAACCCACGCACCTATGGTCAACTAATCTATGACAAAGGAGGCAAGGATATACGATGGAGAAAAGACAGTCTCTTCAATAAGTGGTGCTGGGAAAACTGGACAGCTACGTGTAGAAGAATGAAATTAGAACACTCTCTAACAACATACACAAAAATAAACTCAAAATGGATTAGAGACCTAAATGTAAGACCAGACACTATAAAACTCTTAGAGGAAAACATAGGAAGAACATTCTTTGACATAAATCACAGCAAGATCTTTTTTGATCCACCTCCTAGAGTAATGGAAATAAAAGCAAAAATAAATAGGACCTAATGAAACTTCAAAGCTTTTGCACAGCAAAGGAAACCATAAACAAGATGAAAAGACAACCCTCAGAGTGGGAGAAAATATTTGCAAATGAATCAACAGACAAAGGATTAATCTCCAAAATATATAAACAGCTCACGAAGCTCAATATTAAATAAACAAACAACCCAATCCAAAAATGGGGAGAAGACCTAAATAGACATTTCTCCAAAGAAGACATACAGATGGTCAAGAAGCACATGAAAAGCTGCTCAACATCACTAATTATTAGAGAAATGCAAATCAAAACTACAATGAGGGCTTCCCTGGTGGCGCAGTGGTTGACAGTCCGCCTGCCGATGCAGGGGACACAGGTTTGTGCCCTGGTCCCGGAAGATCCCACATGCCACGGAGCGGCTGTGCCCATGAGCCATGGCCGCTGAGCCTGCAGGTCCGGAGCCTGTGCTCCACAACAGGAGAGGCCACAACAGTGAGAGGCCCGCATACCGCAAAAAAAAAAAAAAAAAAAAAAAAAAAAAACTACAATGAGGTATCACCTCACACCAGTTAGAATGGTCATCATCAGAAAATCTACAAACAACAAATGCTGGAGAGGGTGTGGAGAAAAGGAAACCCTCTTGCACTGTTGGTGGGAATGTAAATCGTTAGAGCCACTATGGAGAACAGTATGGTGGTTCCTTAAAAACCTAAAAATAGAATTACCATATCATCCAGCAATCCCACTACTGGGCATATACCTAGAGAAAACCATAATTCAAAAAGACACATGCACCCTAATGTTCATTGCAGCACTATTTATAATAGCCAGGTCACGGAAGCAACCTAAATGCCCATCGACAGATGAATGGATAAAGAAGATGTGGTACATATATACAATGGAATATTACTCGGCCATAAAAAGGAACGAAATTGGGTCATTTGTTGAGACGTGGATGGATCTGGATCTAGAGACTGTCATACAGAGTGAAGGAAGTCAGAAAGAGAAAAACAAATATCATATATTAACGCACATATGTGGAACCTAGAAAAATGGTACAGATGAACCGGTTTGCAGGGCAAAAATTGAGACACAGATGTAGAGAAGAAACGTATGGACACCAAGGGGGGAAAGTGGCAGGGGTGGGGGTGGGGGTGGGGGTGGGGGTGGGGGTGGGGGTGTGCTGAATTGGGCGATTGGGATTGACATGTATACACTGATGTGTATAAAATTGATGACTAATAAGAACCCTCTGTATAAAAAAAATAAAATTAAATTGAAAAATTAAGAACAAAAACAAAAAAAATCACTAATCGTCTAAGTTCATTTGATCAAGTGGTTTCAGTATTTCTCCCGACAAACCTTCTACCAGAGAGCCTACTGGCAGGTTTGAGTTCTGCCTTCCCTGTGTTCCTGTACACGCTGAAGTCTGTTACAGATGGGCAGGAGAGCAGGGGAAGGGGTTTGATAATTCTCAGTGAGAAAAGTGGCTCTTGAATAGAGAGTAGTTGGCATCTTTAAGAACCTTCCATTGTTGGCACTCCTCAGACCCATGCCCTGGATTCCACTGTTCCTGGACTCTCTCCTTTTCTCCCTTTCCCTCCCCCTACCCCCTGAGGCTCAGGAGAATTCTGTCTACAAGACAGGAAAATCAAAGCTAATGTTTAAATAGCTTGCAAATTGCCAACACTGGTTCAGATGCACAGTATATCAGATTCAGGATTCTGTTTCTTAAAGGCACACCAAGGAATGGTTTGGGTTATTTAAGCTAAGTCTCACTTTTTAACACACAAAATGAGGGTCTTATCTTTCAGGGTGATTGCATCAACGGGACAATGGAAGGCCAGTTCTTGGCAGATGGCCTGGCTTCTCCCTGTGGAAGACAGTGGTTCTCCATCACAATACTACTGCCAACAGCCCCTGGCTCCTTGGCCAATCCATCAGAGCCTGGGTCCCCATTAATTTACCTACACAACTACACACGAACCTGAAGAATGACCATCAAGTAGATGGATTCAAACTTCATCTCCATTTTTCTAACACTGAGTAATGTTTTGTTTCGTGAAAGTAATAAACTTACAAGACTATGTATTTATCCTGAGCATTCCTAAATATTTGCTTATAACCATTTGTATACATCTGTAAGTGTAACTTACTTTTTCTCAGCCCTACTTTTTCAAATCCATATCACTGGTGATCAATAATAAATTACTAATTTAGTAGTTTCTAATGAATCAAAAACCCTACTAGGTTCCACAGTAAAGACAAATGAAGATTCCCTGTGGAAAAGACTATCAGCACTAGCTTGTCCCAACATCTCTCCTTCCTCCTTAGATAACTCCATTTTAAGCTGGATATATAGTCAACTAAACTAAAATTCCCAGCTTGCTTCTATTTAGGCTGAGCCATAAGCAGAATTGTTGTGTGGGACTTCCAGGTAGGCTGCTTAAAGAGAGCGGACCTCACCTGGCAGGGAATCTTTTCAGCCATTTTGCCTTTTTCCTTTCTCCTAATCTGCAGTGTAGATACAATGGCCAGAGCTCCAGCAGCCATCGTGGAATATGAGTACCAAAAAACTTCCTAATTTAAGCTATTCCATTTTTATGATACAGAGTCAAATAAATGAGGAACAGACCTTCCTTACGCCTTGATATGTTTGCTTTTTGTACACCTCATGAATAACTTTAATAAAGTCAAATGCAATGACCCAGTAGGAGCATCTTTTTCCTTTCCTTTGTGGAATCCTCTGCTTCCACACGTCAGAAATTTGTTTCCTTCTGCCTCTCTCCTTTTCTGACACAGAACAGAAAGAATTAAAAAATTTAAAGCTATGCTTACCTCTAGCATCAAATCTTACCATCTCTAAGAAGCCACATTTCATGAAAACTCCACTGTCTCCTGGGTACCTTGGCAAAATTAATAAACTGCTTTTGTAATTACCCTTTCATTCCATCTTTACTATTTCTCATATAAAGAAACAGCTATTCAGAGCTTCTTCTGGCATTTCTAGTTTTATTGCCGGCACTTTAGAAACTTCACTAATTAGAGTCTGAAGGGTTTTTTTTCTTGATTTAGTTTTCTAATTAGAACAGGAATTCTACGTTCATTGACAGCCCTGCAATAATACACAAGCTATATTAGTTATATTACCTCATGCCTCAGTTTCTTCATCTGAGCAATTTAAATAAACACCTGCACCAAACACTCATTTGGCAGTCTAAGTTTCCTATTATTTGTTCATTTCTTCATTCTACAAATACTGAAGGTCTGTGCCAGACACTAGGCCAGGAATCTGGAATGGGACGGTGAACAAACAAGATACTTGGCCCTGCTTTTATGGAGCTTGTGGCGTACTGGAGAAGACAGACATAAATTTAAAAATCACACAAATAAATGTAAAATTAATGAAAAATCACAGTGCTATAGGACCACATATAGTGTGATCTTTTATTTATTTCTAGGAAGTAGTTTTTCTAATGAGTCTCTAAAGCCCTGTATGTCTCTCAAGTACCTAACTACCCTTCATATTCAGTTCTTAAGTAGGTTGTGGTTTTATTTCCTTTTAATTTCTCTAGCTTTTTTGTCAGAATTCAAGCTTATCAGAATTCTCTCCACTTGCAAAACTTTATTCTAACCCCTTTAGAAATATGAGAGATCGACTACTTGTATTGATATGGATGGAAAGAGATCCAAGTAGTATGAAAAACAAAGCTGTAAGACAATTTGGACCGTGTATTTTATCAAATGATAAGTATATGATGTATATGTATGCATACACCCTGAAATATTCTGCAAGGAACATGTGTTGCCCCTAGAAAGGGGACCTGAGGAGGAGATACTTTTCCTTCTTATTTAATAGCCTTCTATAACAATTTAAGTTTTGATCGTGGGCTTGTATCATTTTTAGAAGAAAATTATGCCTCAATTTCCAACAGGCATTATGCCTAAATTGGTATCATGTAAGAAAGGTAACTTACCTAGAAACTACTCGGAAAGTGACTGCCTGACCCTCTCCCACCCACAGCTCCCATTAACCTTGCTTACATGGAGGTTTCCCACTTATCCTAATTCTAAGGTATTCATTTTTCTCACCTTTTCTTTTATCTAATAATGTCAGTAAGAGGTCTCAAATCTTCCTATTTGTAGCTCTTCTACCTGAAATAAAACAGTATCCACCCTTCTACACTCACCTTTCAGACTTCTCTATTACACACCTAAGGTCTTTCTGCTCTTGACACAGTTGTGCGTCTCACTGCCCTTCGACAACCATGAGACGGAGCAAATTCAGTCATCGGAAGGGTTGTCACATGATGTCGTGCAAGACCCACACAGAAACTCTGAAATCACTGCACGTTCCCCGTGCGGGAAGCTCTCTCTGAGGAATGTGACACAGTCATTCTCAAGGTCATCAGTCTTAACCTGTGCAGGGCTCAACAAGGTGCTGCCACGTGCACATTTAAGAGCACGCGCGCTGCATGGCTCTATCCAGACAGCATCGCGTATGTATTGCCAGCTGAGCTCAGGCTTGCACTACACCTCACCCTAGCAGGTCTCCTGTCTCCCACAGAATGGAGCTCTATACATCGAACATGCAAACTCTCCTGCACTTGCTCGGCACATGCATGGGCGTGCATTCACGCACATGGTGTTCTCTTGAAAACCGTGGGCTAAAAGGAAAGCTGTAAACAGTAATCCTTACTGTAGAGGAGCAGACGGACACAAGCTACTTTTATCATCAACTCTGTTTAGTTCTTCCTTCACACACAATGTTTAAGAATCGGAAGGGTTTACAACAGGTGCTCCCCTGGATGCTCTTTCTTACCCATTTCACCTTGTTTTCCAGCCCTCAAATTCATTCATTCAAAAGAGCTCACTGAAGAACTAACACGGGCCAGGCCCAGGGGTGGGAGGGTGAAGACGTCTTTAAAGGCCAGTGGGGAGAGAAATACAAGCAGCGAATCCACTGCAGTATGCGAAGAGAACTGCCTTCCGCCTCGCAGTCCTCTGTGCCTCCAAGAGCCCCCTGTTACAGTGCAAAGGCACGGGGGCAGCAGTTTCTGTCGCCCAACCTAGCGTTCCTCAAATGTGTAGGGCGGTCCTACCGACTGAAAATATGATTACATTAACTACAGAAATAATCACAGAACAGAAAACAGATTTTAAAGATTCTCACGGAGATTTGAAGACCTTCTGAGATTGTTTCCTCAGAATTCAGGTTGAGAAACTCAAGGCTAATCCATTTATTACCCTTTAGCTTACTGTCAGTTAACTTCTTAATAGGGACTCATAAGCAAACAGGTGGGGGGAGCAGGACTAACACTTCCGAAAGCAGAAGTAAGCAGTGCAGAGCAGGGTAACCGGTGACTCCCTGAGAGGGAGGAGAAGTGTCAGGGAAGGAAGGGGTCCTGACGGAAGAGAATGGAGAGGCCAAGACAAAGTCCTGCAAATTGGTACAATGTACAGCAGCATGTCTCAAATGCCTCTGACTCAGCTTCATTTCTAGAAATGTCTGAAATATTCACAGGTGTGTATAAAAATTTAGGGAAAAAAATTTTCATCACAGAGTTTATAATATTGAAAAAGGAAAAGCAACTTAAATATTCAAGTTGTCACAGAGGACAGCTAAAATAAGCATCAGATAACCCATACAACAGAGGGATGGAAGTTGGTTTTAGGCTATGTCTTTTTCTCTGGACGAAGGAAAAGAAGAAATATTTAAATTCCTTTAAGGTTTAGTTCCTCGTGAATAGATTCAAGAATAAGGACAGTTACACAACCATTTTCTTGTAATGTTCCAAACTGTACCAGCTCTCCTCCAAAACAAAAAAATTGAAACAAAATCCTGGCATTTTCACAAGCTACAAGTGCATCCACCCACAAGGCCAATACAGATGAGACAGTACGTATTAATTTTTTAAAGAGGAGGGAAAAACTTTTAAATTATGAAGGTTAAAACCCTATTTATTCCTGGTGTCTCTGAAATTCTTCTCCCATTTGTTAAGCGAGTCAATGTTCATTTTTTTATTCACTCAAATATTTACTGACAGCCATCTCCTAAGACAAGGTACTAGTAGCTGAGGGACATACTTAAAACAAATTTTAAGTAGTTATATGATTCCAGTCCTCATAATCCAGAGGGGTGTGATAGCCATATGAAAAAAGTCCCTAGAGGGCCTCCCTGGTGGCGCAGTGGTTGAGAGTCCGCCTGCCGATGCAGGGGACACGGGTTCGTGTCCTGGTCCGGGAAGATCCCACGCGCCGCGGAGCAGCTGGGCCCGTGAGCCATGGCCGCTGAGCCTGTGCGTCCGGAGCCTGTGCTCCGCGACGGGAGAGGCCACAACAGTGAGAGGCCCGCGTACCGCAAAAAAAAAAAAAAAAAGTCCCTAGAAGAGCAGAAGCTCTAAGGATTCCACGTTTACAGAAGAACACAATTCCATCAAAGCAAGAGTTAAAACTGCTGCGAGGCTAGTGAAGACTTGGACTCCTCAACAGCAAATATGACTAGGAAGCAATCATTTATATCAACTGATTATACAATAAAAACCAGTCAAGGAGGAAGTAAAGATAGAGGCTACTGTCTTCATTTTACCTATAAGAAATGGTATGCTTAACCAACATTATACATTTGCTTATTGTCCCACAGGTAGTAAGTGCTATAACCAAATCAGCCCAGGTCTCAGGCTCCAAATCCAGGGCTGTAAGGCCTTACTTAGGTCTTGAGATTTTAAAATACTGTAGTGTTTTCAATACTAAGCAATAGATGGTACCTCTGTAAGTACTTGATAAATTCATGGTTTTCTTTGACCATGGAGGTATCATATTTATTTAACAGTCACCTAACAATGAACTGCAATACTCAAGCAAAAATAAGATCCAATGCAGATGGAACACCTATCTCAAGTTTTAATTTCCTTTCATCGATTTTGTACCCAAACTCAGATGTTAATAATAACTGTGACAATGGTTCTCTCAAGTGCTGGCAATGCGTATAAAGCTACTCAGGTGAACAGAAAAGTCATTCTTAATTTAGGTGTTAAAAAATCTCAGATATGAAATGGAGAAAGATTTCAAAAGTGGCAAAGAGATCACCTATCCATTTCAAAGACATGTTTATCTTTTTGTATTTCAAAGGAAAGGCCTTTTGAAAGAGCTGGCATAGAAATATGCATGTGAATAGAAGCACATTGAAAAGTCTTAGCTTTCAGGTATAATGGCTCTCTCTTAGAAAATACTGTGCAGGATTCCTGAATATCTAAGGCACATTTCATATGCTGCCAAGTACACCAAGGGCCCTGCAGTATCACGTATGTCCAGCTTTTATTTGATGACTCATTAACATTTTTCTGCATTATGGCCCTAAACCCTACTACTACTTAAAAGTTTCACTCCTCAACTGCAGACAGGCATTCATTCATGTGGTACTAAAAAATACCAGAATTTAAAAAAAAATACAAATAAGACAAAGTGGGTGTGGGGGAGGGGTGGAATGCAGAAGAAAAGATAATTCTGGAATACCCAGTAAGGCAATTTGATAGTCTTCTTCTAGAAATATTCATGAAAATCTGTGCCTGAAAACTGCTGGTATTTGGTAGCCAATCTTTTCCCCATGACTCTCCTGAGAAATGTTCTTAGAAAGATCCCACAAAGGGGTGATAATAAAATGCATTTCATCAAATGACTACTTGGTCCGGCATGGAGTCTCTCTCTCATCTTCAGTGTAGATCGCAACTCCTCTTCTTCCAAAGCTTATCTCATTTACTCCGTCTCAATCACACTGTGCCTTCTGCCTAGTGCAAGTCGTTCCAAACTAGACCCGTAAGCAAGACTGCAGCCATCCATGAGGGACAAAGCATACAATATTCTGCTGGTTTCCATAAAGGCAGACCCTGGGGATTTAGAGAGTTGAGGTACACAAAAGCATTATAAAGAACAGCATATTCACCCCACAGGAAAGAAGTTCTTGTGAAACCCCTGTGATCTGAACATACCTCGAGGGAAAGAGACTGGATCTCTACTTCTAAAAAAGGTCTTTGCTGAAAAGACAAATGTGAAACCTAAGTGTAATCTGGGGTAAGAAATGTGAATTAGGCCCTGAAATGAATCCTTTTCCCGGCACACATTCGTAGAAATTACAGAGCAAAGAAAGTCAGCCATAACCAGGCTGAGTTTGAATTGCAGCTTATTGCTCAGTGTGACCCAAATGGAACCAGACTAAATAAATCCATCAGCAGCCAGATGTAAATGGCCGTGTGCTAGGCTTAGTTTCAACAGGCATTCTCTTTGCCTGGTGAAAGCCCTCTCTCCAACTAGAGGACAAGTTACTAAGAAACTGTTTGTCATCTTAGATCGGATGGATCATTTGTTTCCCTCAATTCTTTTTCTCATCATTTACTCATTACACGCCTCCTCCTGATGGAAGGAGACATTTATTAGCTTCTGCATTTATTGCATTGGCAAACAGAAACATTCTGCTGCATTTCCTGGGGGGTTCACTCATTTATCTATTGGATAAGAGACTGAAGTTTTCTACAGGGCAGAAAAATTAAAATATCAGTCAGGTTGACAGCTGGGAAAATGAGGGTCTCTCTGCTTTCTTGAGCTTTTGGTTTAGTGAGAAGCCACAATGTTATTTCTCCAAATTAGCACATCACATGTAACTAAATGAACTCATATTCCAAATGAATCCTACACATGGTACAATACAACATTGAAAGTACCCGAGATGCAAGGCTAATTGTTATTTTAAATAGAAAATGTAACAAAATGCTTTCCAAGATCCATTTCTGTAAGGAGTTAAGGAGCTAGGGGGAGAACACTGTCTTATTAAACCAATGAAAACAGAGCTAGAATCATAGAATTTAAAGTTGTAAGGGACCTTACAGGTCATGGAATCCTTTTGCAAGAATCTTCTTTGCAACATCCCTGACAAGCAATCACTCTCATTCTGCCTAAAGCACCGATGGTGACAGGGAGACTGGCATACTCCACAAGGCAGCTTATTTTAGAACTGAAGACTTCTGCTTGACAGTGGTCACTTTCCAAGGGTGACCTGATTGCAGATGACCTGACTGCTTGTGACCTTGGGCAAGCCGCTCAACCTCTCTGGGTCTCAGGGTCCTTGTTTTAAAAATTAGGATACTCTGACGTTGAAAGAATCAGAGTTGGAGGAGGGGAAAGTCATCTAGAGGCTAGACTACCTTAACTCAGCCAAAAGACTATTTGGTCCAGCAGTCCTGGGATACCTCACTGTCTTCTGAGGTGGCCACTCCATGGCAAAGCTGCCACCCTGTCTATAATTCTCTATGCTGAGACGCAGGTTATTCCAATCTGGATACCGGGGCTCGTTTAGACTAGAGCTGTCTTCAGTTTTTTTTCAGTTCTTTCTTCAATTCTTTTTTCCTCCTTCCTCTTTGGCTTCACTTCCCTTGAACCAACATTTGTTATACACCTTTCATTCATGACAAAGCAGAAGCAATACTGCAAAGGAGCATTCTGTTGAGGCTGCCAGCCACTGACAACTCCTCAAGCAGCTGGCCTACGCAAGCCCTGCCCTGATCTTCTGATTCTCTCATACCAACTTTCTGGGATTTATCTCTCAGTTCAACAAAGCACGAACAGCCTAGTATTGTGCAAGCGCTAATTGTACAAAGAAAAATTGATATTTAGTCTTTTGCACACTTAGAGTGTGCAAATCATATCAGAGAACTCCAGCTTTCCTGATATAATATTACTCGAGTCCCACTGAATCATTCTGGGGATAAGAAAGAATACAAACACTAGCAAGAGTATCATTTTTACAATCAGTAACATCTCTTAGCTAAGTGTTCATAAAGCCATTTTTTTTCTAAATAGCTCTTAAATCTGATCTGAGAGCACCCTGAGCAGCCATACTGTTCTGTGCACGGACATTTAGTTCAACAACGATCAGAGTTCAGCCGCTGCCTTGGAGCCTCAGTTTACCACCTAGAAGAGATCCTCATTCGTTACCATGAGTGCCTTAGTCACAGTTGGCGAACTCAACGGAAGTGATGCAGCGATGTACTTGATAACTTCACTAAAAGCCCCTTAAATGTTCAACCAAACCTTAGAAACCAGTGAAACACAGCAATATAACTTTCCAATGATTAATTCATTGTGCTCCCTCCCAGTTTAGTTAAAGTCAACCTAAAGCCAGAGGACAAGTCATTAGAAAATAAAAATTGTACCTCAGTTATAATGACCTAGCTGCTACAGTTTCCTTCATTTGTCTTATCTTCTATATAACCAGCTTAGATAAAAAGCAATATAGAGGTGATTCACAGGTTAACAATTCCTACAGACTCTATTACACAACATGGGATGATAAATAAGATTTTTCAATTTAGTTGCATCACTTACTTTATCCAAGTGAAAGTCTTTCTGAAGACACCCTTATCTCATAAAGATAAATTCTTTTGAACGCTTCACTATATGTAAGAAACTAGAGGAGAGGGAAATAATCCTTGCATTTACCTATCTGTTACAGTCTACTGGCTCCTTAAGAAAAAGGAACCATGTCCATGAATCTTGGCACCTAGAACTCAACGTGTGTTGACTAAACTGGGGAGGTGGAAACAGCAGCAATGTATCACAAGTTGAAACAAAGACAAAGCTTATTTTCTCTTGATTCTGGTACTATCTGCCCATACTGAGAAAGATACCAATTTCGAAAGATGAGTGGCAATGTGATAAACCTCAATTTCAAACTACAGTAATGACTCGATAACTGAAAGATTTTAAAAATAACATTAAAAGTTCTGAAAACTCTCATATTATCCTGTGGCTCATCCTGTTCAGAACACTGTTTTCAAATACAATGTCAGCAATATCTCTATTAACTACAAGGATGTATTCAACCATATACCTCTGTCATTAAAACTGCATTTTCTGTAGTCAGAAATGTTAAGACAGACAGCTAAAATGAACTGTAATTTATCAGATAAAGAGGGTTATGGTACAAAGATACTCTTAAAATTATGCCAAATGTATTGGAAAGCAAATCATATAACTGAGTGTCCTGAGAAACATTTACAGGGAGGGAAAAAGAGAGAGCAATAACCCGTGCTAAGAATGAGAAATGAACATGTGTCCCAAAGCTCCAGAATAGTCACTTTAACATTTACAGTCATGCCCAACTGCTGCAGCTTCAGCTGACTGTCCACAGTAGAGAAAACTTCGGGGAGTCCAACCTTTTTCTGTTTTAATGATGGGGAGGAAGTGAGAGGGCAGTGGGGTGCCAGGAACCTAAAAGTGGGGAGGGAAAGGTGAGAGAAGGAGAAAAAGAAAAAACAACCCCCAAGTAGAGACTTGGTAGAAAGACAACAGGTGCGAAGAGTAGCTATTAGGCCTTTTATGTTTGGCTCAGTGAACCCAGGAAAGGGAACATGGAGGTGGTGGGAACAGATCTGTCCACCCTGTGCACAGGCTAACTGTGGTTAGAGGAGGACTTTTTGCCCAACTCATATTATAAACAGGTTTCGAGTCAAGCAGCCTCTTTAGCCTCTTTGCATCTAATGCAATCCCATCCCACGTCCAGCCTCCCAGGAGCCCACGCAGGACAAAGGGTGAGATTGCGGGCTTAGCTTCCAGGACTCAAATCCTGGCTCTCCCCCTTACTCTCTCTGTGACCTGGGATAAAGTACGCACCGTTACTCGGCCTCACTCTCACCTATAAAATGAGGATAACCGTCCTGAACAGCTAGAAAGGTTAAATGAAGTAAGGCATGTAAAGTGCACGGCAGAGGGCTGGCAAATGGTAGGCTCACGATAAACGTGGCCATTCTACCTTTCAAAGAGCTAAGTAGGATTATTCATGCTGACTTGGAATGCAAGGTCGGGGGAGGCCTAAGGAGAAAAGTACAAGGTCACAGGGAGACTCAGGCACATTTTCACTTGACAAGGAGTTTTGTAAAAGTACTTCAATATTCATCTACCCGATCCACAGCGCCTATTTACTACTATTCCTCTAGAACAAGGATTAGAATCACTCGTGAAATCAGAGTGCCATTTGAACACAACATAGAACTGATCTGCTAACAAAATACAGACCAAAATAAGCTCTGTCTGCCAGACTTGGCAAGACAGATACTGTAGTACTTGAAAAGCAAACCTGGCACTTTCTGAAAAGATAGTGAAGGATACACTAGAGCAATAAACGGCATGGAAT
Source organism: Mesoplodon bidens (assembly GCF_964165515.1). NCBI lineage: Eukaryota > Metazoa > Chordata > Mammalia > Artiodactyla > Ziphiidae > Mesoplodon > Mesoplodon bidens. The sequence continues at coordinate 87,030,123 of NC_138166.1, forward strand.
CAAGGCAAGAGATTTGGGCAACTGGCGTTCAACAGTACCTGCCAGAGGGCTCTTCCCCATACGTGGCGCAGCCTGGCGTTCGGTGCCTGCTCAAGTGATCAGAGCCCCTCCTACGTAAAACAGCATCTCCACCCCTCCGCACGCTACCATTTTCTATCCCCTTATTATGAGTTATTTTTCCTCATATAACTCACCACTACTTGACATGAAATATATTCGTTATTCAGTGTTATATTAACAGAGTGCTAATTTTATGAAAACAGGATTTTTTTTTTCTGTTTTCTGCTGTTAAATCTGCAGAGCCTAAAATGGAGCCTTCCACACAGTTCACTCTAAATAAATATCAAATGAATGACTGAGCCTGGTAAACAGCTCATGGTGACAAAGAAGAGAAAACGTTCAAGCAAAAATTCTCAATTGTTAGTAAGAAGGGTACTAAATTGCTTGTTCTAAAAAAATAATGAGAACTATAAAGCATAAAGATTATCCACCAACACATTCCTTTTGTATGTGGATAAACTTTTAAGAGCTGTAATTTTCTCAAAAGAAAAATGTTTTTTTCTGTATAATGGGATGATCCAGAAGGTATATTATATAAAATAGGCTATGGGAAATTTTTTTAACTGCCCTATGGGTGTTCAAGGTGGTGAGTTAGCAGGTATTTTACCGTATTTTGTACCACAGAGAAAAAGAGAAAGAAAAAAACAATTAACAATAGATACTTATGCCTTTATCTTTAAACTGTCACATATTCAAATAAAAAGACATTCATCCACAACTGAGAAACTAGGTTTAATCCTTATAATGCCCATAATTTATAACAACTGGGATACTTTAGTCATTAAAATATACTATGATTCAAGGGACTAAAAATATAAGAACTACATTTATAAAAGATAATTTAAGGGGACTAACCAATATTAGTTGGGTTTTTTGGTTTGTTTTTTGAGACAGAAACAGTAAACAGAATAGGAAGTTGTGGGAAATATATGAAAATGAATTTATGTGAGAAAGATACGAGAGTTTCATACATATAAATCTTTTTGAAAGGCTACTGGTTTGGTAATTTTGTTTTTTAGACTTAAGTCTTTAGTCATTAAGTCTTATGAAAAATTCTCAGATTGCCTTTTGAGGAATCTAGTCAAAAAAGGTACACTTTTAAAGAAGATAACACAGTCTACTGTGATTGTCTTCTGAGCTGGCCGACAATATGGTGAGACTCTTCGTTTTAATAATTAAAAGGACTTCAGTGATTTTGCTCTTTGGTGAGTACTTTTAATAGATCCTTGTATAAACCGCACAAAATGATGAGACAGGCCAGAATTAAGCCTGGCCTAGTACATTTTTCTGTAGAAATGAAATCTACAGTAATGATATCAACACCCCCTATCATCTTCCTGCAGCCATGACCCCACCAGTGATGGTTTCTGCCACTCAAGAATACAATCCAAAATAAAACTCATTTTTCAAGAAAAGACCCTTCTAACCAGGAATGTTCTTCACCATGAAATCCACCATTAGAAGAGCGTGTCTGTCAAGGAAACGCCCCTCTGTGATTCCCTGCTGCATGTCTCCTTGCTCTTGCCCCATCCCGACCCTGTGACCTGTCCTCACTCATGTTTTCATGCTTTCTCCTCCTTGTCATCCATTCCATTTTATGGGTAATAGGAAGAGGGTTTAAAAACAAAAACAAAAAACCCCCACTAGTTCTGTACTTCTTACTTATTAAACAAAAAACTCTGTAAGACTGACCCTAAAATCACAATGCAGAAATAAACCCTTGTTCTACATTAATATCCTAAGTCAGAGACTTCCAACGGAAGATTAAAATGAAAACCCAACACTAAAAAACAACAACCAAAACCAACCTAGACGTGAGCTGTATAGAATTTCCTCCAGATTCTACAGCCTCCTCTGGACCTATGCGCCCCATACCCCAGCAACTTCCTTAAAGCTGCTACCCCCAAACTTCACCACCAGTCTCTGGAACCTGACCTCTTTGCCTTTGTGTGCCCAGTCTTGAGGAGCTGGACTCCAACATTATAACATCAAAGGGTTTAATAAATAAGCCATTTTTAACCTGGAAAAGTGAAAGTTCAACCAGCTTTGGGTTTCTGTTGCTGTTTTCATTTCCCTCCCATCAGCTGGGCTTATATTCATTCAACTAAATGCACAAAGATTCACACCAGCCTCTCTCAAAAGATGGAGGATGACAGAAAAACATAAGTACACAAGTACACTAAAGTATCCAGATTACTATCTACTATCTCTGATACATATAGGTTGCCAAATTTGAATGGAAATACATACACGAGAAATCCCTTTTTACCAGATAAAATGAAGTACATTAAAGAGCTCTGAAAATCAAAAAGATAATGTAGACCCAAACTGTAGCTTTTTAAAAAATTATGTCTACTTTACAAAACAGTTCTACAATCGAGCCAGTGATTCTATTTCTTCTGGCAAAATTCAATATAACATTTCAACATGACAAAATAATAGATATTTTTTCTAGGGTTTTTTTTCCCCAACAAGTTACCTCAAACAGTGTATAATTATCATTATCAATCTCCTAGATGCTGGAGACTAATGATGATGATACCTGATGTTATCCTAATTTAATATCCATGTAAATTCACATATAATATTTTATTTCCTCTCCACACCCTCAGGAAACGTGTTGTGAAAGCCAATTTACAGATGAGGGCTCTGAGGGTCAAACAGGTTACTTTGGTATTTCCAAGGACAAAGAACTGGTACGTAGGAGGTCTAACATTTGAATCCATATCCACTTGTCTTTAATGCCATTATATTTACCTTGAGGTCCTTTGGTGGAGGGGTCCCAAGGCTTTGATGCATTCCAGAATCATCTAAGTTCATCTCCTTAACATTCTGAGGTCTGGGGTTATTCTTAAATATCGCAGGTAATGACCAGAAGACAAGCATTTGTGGGTATATGAAAATGAGCAACTGGAACAAACTAGCAACTTAGCTGTCCTTTCCTCTGATAGAACAAATCAGGTGAGTTCTACTGAAAATTTCTTTTGTTCGGTATAGCAATTAATGTTAAAACTACTGCATGCCTGCTTTGTACCATGATATCAACAGTTAGTGAAATTTTATTGCTTGTTTGATTAAGTTTCATAAAGCCTAAGGAATGGTTCCCAAGTATTCATTATATTTCAGTCACCTCTGCAATAGTTGGGATGGCCACCCCAACACAAATCACTTCTAGGAACCTAAATAAACAAATACTCATTCACTAACTTAGAACCTATTTGGTGAGACAATAACAAGGACTAGGTAAACAATGCCACCACTCCCTTCCCCAACTACATAAAACCCATTTTTAAACCTCCAGGTTTCTGTTTCCTCACCTGAAAAAGTACACTTCTGTGCTAGATGAATATTAAAGTTCCAAGAAGCAGTAAACTTTTATGTGTCTATAAAATATTCCATTTCACTAACATAGCATCCAGGTATTAATATTGGTTTTAATCGTCAGTCAACACAGGCTTAAAAACATCAGCAATCTGGGCTTCCCTGGTGGCACAGTGGTTGAGAGTCCGCCTGCCAATGCAGGGGACACGGGTTTGTTCCCCAGTCCGAGAAGATCCCACATGCCGCGGAGCGGCTGGGCCCGTGAGCCATGGCCGCTGAGCCTGCGCGTCCGGAGCCTGTGCTCCGCGACGGGAGAGGCCACAACAGTGAGAGGCCCGCGTACCGCAAAAAAGGAAAAAAAAAAAAAACCATCAGCAATCTTGTTTTGTTGCCTGGCAAGGCTTAAAACCCAGAATTTCATCAGAATCAGTGTTTCCATCTGGCAATATGTACAGTAATATCCATTCAGAAACTATCTTTTGCATAATTACTCTTAAATAGCTAGGGTATAACTGACAGTCCTGTAAATGTAGTTACTTTATGTAACTTGTGCCTCTATTTAGCACAATATACTTATCCTTTTGTCTTTCTGGCATTGTTCTTTTGGGAACTGAGTTCATGGTCAAATCCAAATGATATATAATTTTTTAATGTACCCACCAGAGAAATGGCAGTCTCTGTCTTTAATTACATGCTATTGAATTTTAACCAACAGTTCTAGGAATGTCTGCCAAATTTCTACAATCTAGAGCAACTACATCATGAGAGAAGAGATGGTTTACAATTTATTATGTACTATTTTTCTGAAACTACAGAAATATTCACTGTAGTACTAGCTAAATTTTCATTTTAACAATAGCCAGATAAACAGAAACACAGACCTGCTCAGCACATGGACTGCCTACCCAAGGATCTTAACTCTCAGCCTCGAACTACTCTTCTCCCACTTCTATTTTCGCTCTCCACCTCACATCACTTACAGTCTGTCTAGGCAAGGTAGAGACTACATTACAATTAAGTCCTAGAAATACTAATATTAAGAAGAAGTGACGGGCAGGGAGGAGGGATGAGATAGCAGAGGTAAATCGTGCCTGAGTTAGTCACTCCGTGGATCACAGGACCTACTGTGCACAATACCGGGGCACGGAGTAGGTGCTCAACATCCCCTAAACAGCGGATGTCTAACACAGGGCAGAGCAATGTACAGAGAGATGGCAAGCTTGGGGATTTCCTAGTGAATAACACTGAAGCAGCAGAGGGAAAACCATCACGGAGGTTAAATGCAGGAATGGCTTAAGGGTAGCTGACTGAGTGTTATATTTCTGAGATTTAATTACTTGGGTTAATTCAGAGGCAGAGCCTAGGGAAGCCCCTGAACTGAAGTTCAAATAGCTGTAAGATAGGAGCAACATCTCTGGCCTTAAACTAGAGAAAGGAAATTGACAGTAAACTCATGTCTGTGTGACAATAACCTAAATTTGCAGGAAGTTTATGCTCCAAGATTCCATATGTATGCAATCTGAACAGCAGGCTAAGTAGGCTGGACTGCTGTGGACACAGGAAGTTCAAGGGCTACGTTGGAGATCTATTAGAAAGAAATGATTTTGCAAAGTAGGCCATGGCAAAGGAAGACGGTGAGGGCAAAGGTGCCCAAGTTGCAATGGGAGCTACAAGAAGATCATTCTTGGACCCTCCACCCGCTTCTCTCACTGTCATCCCACTAAGCCTCTTCACCATCACCGTGGCTGATCTAGCCTGGCTTTAATTTTGATTTCCGGTTATTTCTCCCCCTGGTATTTCCAGGACCATCACCTTTTCCCTCCATCCTCTCAGAGGGTAAGGCCCGATCTACAGATCCTTTACTGTTTCCTTACTGTCAGCATCTCTCCTATCCATTTAGTCTAGGTACTAAAGCCATACTAATTGTATCCATCATCCGATCATGAAACTGGTTTAATATCACTTCACTGTAGAATATGATCCACTGTTAAGTAAGACTGCTGGTGCTTAGTTTATGTAAGAAGCCAAGTACAAAGGCTGCTAAGGGAAACATGGCTGAGAATCTGTTACTTGACTCTACTGGCTCTAAACAAAAAATGCCATGCCCACTTCCACCAAAATTCTTCCTAAAATCTGGGGAAGGGGAGTGGAATTGCATAATAACCGTAACGTCAGAAAGCCTCAAGGGAGTATCGTAGTCTACCACTGGTCACACAGAAGGAGAGGCTGTCAGTTAGGAGACAGAGGCCTGGCTACACTGGCTGGGAAACTTTAGGGCAAGTTACTTGATGTCTCTGAGCCTGAAGAACAAAGTTAGTAACTGGTTAGGTGGTGAAGGAAGAAAATACCTTCCCCTAAAGGTCTGTCCAGGGGTTAAAATGATTGTGTTAAATAATTTCGTGTACTGCCAGGCTTATAATAGTCCCTCAATAGATGGTGGCTGTTTTAATAGGATGCTGCTGATGATAATACTATATTTCTTGGCCAGCAGCCTTGGAACAGCAAGGATGTCCACAGTGCAAAGTACCCAGGAACATTTTCACCAAAAGCCAAGTTTGGGGATAACTCATGAAGTTCGGATTCTATTTAGGACAGGGTTTGTGGATAAAACGGACTACCCCTGCCTCAAGTCACATAAACGTAATGGATAAGAACATCACTTAGGCAATATGATTTAATTTACTTCAAAGGTTTGCCCAAATAGTAGCATCTGCACTGACTATTTCATTTTATGTAAATAAGATATGCAGCTGCATTACTATCAGTAGCTGGCATGGCTGGAGCAGAAGGACCCTCACCTGAAACTCTAGGAAACTTGCAGGGTAAGGTGTAACTTGAGGTGAGGTGCACGTTAAATCACCTGGAAGATGCATATCTAAGGTACCTGGGCCACTTCTGGGATTAAAGCCTTTGACCTGCTGAAAACTCCTTTATTCATTTACTCCACAAAGATCTGTCAGGCACCTACTATGTGCCAGGCTCTGTTCCAGGGGCTAGGGATAGAGCAGTGAACAGACAGCGTTCCCACCCTCATAGATCTCTTGTGAAACTACAAGTTGTGAGGGGGCAGTGCTGTGGCCACACTGTCCTCCCTGGACTCTGGAGCTTAACCGTCTCTGAAGCTGAATGAGATTACAGAGTAGGATTGTTGGCCTACATTCAACTTCCTAGGATACAAAGACTGCACTACTGTCTGACCTAGGCAAGCAAACCTTACTGCTTCCAAACTCTTTCTGAAGGGTCACAGAAAACTCGAGATTCTGAAGGAGTGGAAGATATTGATACATCTTTTGCTTGTTCCTCCAGCTCAAGATCTTGGTAAACACTTTTGGGTTAAAGACCCACAGTGGTAATGAAATATTTATCAAATCTGGTTACCCTCCTACTTCATTCCATGAAAAAGAAGAAAAATCCTACTGCGAGCCTGGATCCTTGGTGGCATTCTATGTGCCCGATTCTTCACATGAGGATGTGCGACTCTTGGGTTAATGGGCATGATTCTGTGTCCTGTGGTGGGAGGGCCCTGATGAAACTGAGCTACCATGGGTACAGCTTTCTCAAAGACTCTTAGAGAGACCAGAGATTATGAAGACAGTTTAGAGTCAGAACACAGCCCTGCAGAGGAACTTCAGAATCCCTAGGCCTCTTTCTCCTCTGTCCACCCTTCTGCAACACAGTACAAAGGCAGGCAGTTCCAGGATGGCTGCAGGTCCTCAGAAGCCCTCAAGTTAGGAACTCTATCAACAAACGTCTATGGCTGCCCGACCTCTACATTGCAGATAAGGAAGGATGCAGATAAGATAAGGATGCAGATAAGGAAGGACTCAAAAAATGTAAGTCCTGGCATTATGCAGGGCACAGAAAATCTCAGATGGTGTGCTGGGATAAGTTAATGAGTGTTTCTTGAAAAAAAAGACTCTATGGTTTGAGTATAATGCTGAAACATGGCATGCAGTATCCTCATCTTGGAAGCTCAGAATGTATATAAACTCTGAGAAGGCCTACAGTAAAGAAATCTGTTCTGCTTAGTTAAGCTTAGCACTCTTCAAAATTATTTGGCCAAGGCACCCATCCCACTTCCTGACTAACACATTAATTTTAAAAGTTATCTAGTGCCTATGATGTGCCAGGCACTATCATGGTGATCAAAAAGTGGAAATCGTTCTGGTCTTCATGGAACTTAAATATTTAACATTTATTTTCAAATATAGCTATTTAACGCAACCAGTTCATTGGGTCTGTCTATCTATCTATTTATTGGCTGCGTTGGGTCTTCGTTGCTGTGAGCAGGCTTTCTCTAGTTGTGGTGAGCGGGGGCTACTCTTCGTTGCAGTGTGTGGGCTTCTCATCGCGGTAGCTTCTCTTGCTGCGGAGCACGGGCTCTAGGCACGCGGGTTTCAGTAGTTGTGGTGTGCAGGCTCAGGAGTTGTGGCTCATGGGCTCTAGAGCACAGGCTCAGTAGTTGCGGCACACGGGCTTAGTTGCTCTGCAGCACATGGGTTCCCGGATCAGGGCTCGAACTTGTGTTCCCTGCATTGGCAGGCGGATTCTCAACCACTGTGCCACCAGGGAAGTCCCAGTTCACTGGGTCTTTACCTGAGCATTTACCCTGACGAATCTCTTCAACCCACTAAACTCCGCTTTAAATCCCATGACCTTTAGACCTTTAAGGGACAAAAAGTAGCAGCTACTCCTCACAAAACATCTCTGCTCTGGAAAACAGTCTGGCAAAGCCTCCACGGATCCACTGTGGCAATTAAAAGCTCCGTACCAGATGCCAACAGGTGTTTGTACCATTTGTATTCATCACTATATCTACGTACAGTGCCTGGCTCACTGGAGGAATTTAACATATCTGTGTTTGAATGAATGGTGAATGCCAATGACCCCCTCTAGAGCCCCCCGCCCCAAATTCTGATAAGAATGACCAAGGTCAAACTCCTATGTTAGTCTCCATGGCCAGGGTGGATTGAGATTCCCTTCATTAAATGCTGACCTTACCGTGCCAACCTGCTTTTATATGCCAAGTTCAGATATGGGCACTTCTTACTTGATGATGTTATGAGATAATACTATTTGCAAATGTTTTAATGACCAAATATATCTTTCTTAATGAAGCTAATGTGTTGAAACATAATCCCTTATAGAGGCACAGCTGGCTCATGGTCTGAACATAAAACTGGAATTCGAGTGCATCTTCTAACACCAGCCCTGCAATTTCCTTTAAAAATATTAATATTCATGTATTTTAATTTTTTAGTCAGTAAAATAGGGAAATAAGTACTGGCTGGTCTGCCTAAGTGGAGTACATTTGAAATTTATAAATAAACAGGATACCAAGAAGCAAAATAATCACTAATTGTGAAATTGGATGCAAAGAAAATTTAAGAGATTTAGCTCATTTTCAATCAAATACACAGGAAATACACAGGAAACACAGAATGACTTCCTGGGCGCAATATTCTTATCAATAACAAGAAAAGATTCCAAAGAAAGGAAAGGGGATATTAACTGCTTTTCAAGTAAGGCAGCCTACTGAGCCCCCCCAGACAAAATGAACAGAATCTTTAAAAGAGGAATTAATTTTCCCTGGATTTCATAACACTTTATTTCTTACCTTTCTTTACACATTCAAGTGGCATACCGTTTTAAAAACTGTCATGGTGAACAGAATCTATTTTATTGTAGAGTCTTTCACAAGGTAAAGGAAATGTGAAGAGCTGAGAAAGTATGCAACCCATACTGTTGGCGTCTTAGCACTTATGATCATGACAAGCACTCAAAAAAGGCAATACTGGGCTTTAAAGCTGAACTGTACATTATCTCTTTCTCAGAGCCCTGGGGCTATCGCTGCAAAGCACAGTGGTCCATTCTAAGATCTGAACAGAGAAAAGGAAGAGATCATTAAATTATAATTTCCATGCACAATTGGTACAAGTATTTCCTACCAACAGGATTGATATGAAAGCAAGATCCCAGAATAAAGCTGCTCAGCAGAGAGGATGGCAGTATAGTGGCCTGTAAATTTGATTTCACTGAAAGCCCTGACACATCATAATAGTGAAATCCTATTTACTGTAGCAAGCAGGATGGCTAATGCTATTTAATACCTGGTATACTCTGTGCCATCAGCCCATAGCTTTGTACTCCACATTCTCATCTTACCTTAAGGTTAATACTTCTTGACAGCTTACATGGTAAATAGAGCCCCAAATTAAGTGCTGATACCATGGTTTGCAAATCTTTCCTCTAAAGTTAGGCATAGAAAAACTGGCTCCAGTTAAAGGGATCATTTTTACGGGATGCACTTTTAACAGTTCATCCTGGAAAAAATTTAAGTCTCGTATCCCGAAAGCCAGATTAAAAAACATTTCAAGGTTACCCAAGACACATTTCCCACTAGAAAATTCAGAGAGGTTAACAGAAAAGCCAATGTGTTTGGAGGACGTGTTGAATAATGAATTAAGGATAAGACCCCCATATTCACTATACTGTATCAATTTTCTTGCCCCTAGAGAACAAAATAGAAAAAAAAAAGTCCACCCTGCTTGCTGCTTTTGGAATATCTGCAATAATAAACTTCCTTTAGGGAGCCCGGTAAGAGTGCAAAAGGGTTCAGTCTCTGAATCTAAGTTATAAATAACTGTTTCAATTACATTAACAAAGGATATGGTGATATTGGGCCTTATTAACTTCTCTACCTAACAATTAACATCTAAGTGCATTTATTTGAACTATCGTTACTTATGATAAAAAAAAAATCAGAGCAACTCAAGGTACATGCTGAAAACCACTTGGCTGAAACCTCTGCCATTTGTAATGGCATTACGATTAAAAGTGACATTGGCTTCTATGCCTTCAACATCCAAACTCCTGGACCAGAGAGGCTTATCTCTTTCTGCAATTCTCGGTAACTACAGAAACCACAGAGAAACTGCCTTGATTTCAAGAAGAATGAGGAGGCCAGTACAAAATTTCCAAGTGTCAAAGGAATAATCTCTCTAGGCCGACAAATGCAAACTAGCATAACCTACGGAGGCATATCTACCACAAAGTTATGCTTTTAACTACTGTGTTAAATTTGCTATATCACAGTGCATGGCCAAAACATGCACATTATTTAGTGTACATATCAGCTACCCATATGACCTAGAATCACTGACAACTGTTTAGAAAGAATCTCAAGGGGAAAACATCAAAGGGTTTTTTTATCCCATAAATTGAGTTTAAGTAGTTATCGCCCTACCCCAAAAAAGATAGTTTATGTTTTAGGATCTCAGATGTCAGTGGTCTAACTGTGATTCTACCCTGTATTAATCCCTTGAAATGGCTGACCCAGCTCTGCTCAATGGAATATTTTTACAGTGACAGACTTCATCTGGTAGTAAAAATGCATAACAATTTCTTCACATATGGAACACACTGGGCTGACGATAATCTGTTCTGTTGTCATTTCTCTTTATTATTATTCTTGGCATTATTTTTCCCCCAAGCTTTGCAAAGAGGAACACAGAAATGAAGGTACTAATGACAAAGAAGTCGTCAAGCAATCAAAAAAGCCAATTAATCATACAGATGAGCCCAACCCTGTGATGCAATAGAAGATATGCCACCCACTATAAGTAAAACGGCTTTTAAAAATTGCTCATTTGATGTAAGCATGACCTTAGAATTTAATTAGCAACTCTCTCCACAGGTGATGAACTAGTCAAGTACTTTTCTTCTTAATGACAATTTATTTTTCACCATTCTCTTTGCCCTGCTCTCTTTTGCTCAGCTTGTATAATTCCCTCTCCTCCTTAATTGTATGCGGTTGACTGCAATGTGTATGTAAATAGCTGCTGAAATCCAGAGGAGCCTGTAAACTGAAAGCAATACATACCCCACTACCCTGTTGATGTGAACACTGTAACAGTACCCAGCTAAGCTCTCTGGTCTCCCTCAGCTCCTCAAGCCACCAGGCCATTTACAGCTCTCTTCATGCTGGGCCTAACCCCACCATTCTCATGAACGCCAAGAGCAAAGTGCATTCAGTAGAGCAAATCAATTCGATTCATAATTGAGAAGTCAGACATGCAAGACACACTAATCATCAAAGAACTCATATCTCTAGATGTCCTGGAGAGTGAGGGGTCCTTCATCCAAGAAGATCCTGGGAGAATCTGGATTCTGCCCTGTTATAATATGGCCTTGGTCCTGCCTCTCAATTTCCTTCCAGAGGGAAAAATACACACTTTCCTGAAGAATATACAGGCAATGGATGTTTCGGGAGCAGGCAATCCAGGCTTCAATTAAATAACCATCAAAACAGTTGATAAAACAGTTACAGAAAGTTTGTTTTCTTTCTAGAGATGGAATGAGATGACTATCCTGTAGTAACACTGCGAACATATGAATGAATGAATCTCAAAGACATTTCTAAACTGCTTGAATGACTATGAATTTCTTACTTCAAAGTAAAAGCAGCACAACTAGATATTACAGTAACTCTTGGGGGTATCATGCTGCAGTCGCTAAGTAGTAAGACCCTGTTTATTCCCTTTAGGTCCAATTTTCCCAGGAAGTGCCAAATCCTGGGGAGAAAATCAGGCACTTTGAATGCTTAACATTTTCAGGTTATGAGGTAGCACTGATCAACTTTTAACATCAGGACCTAAAAAGTTGTATTAGAAGCCAGAAGGAGTTAATTTACTACCCAAAGAACTAACAAACCAATCAGCAGGATTTCTTTTTTTTTTTCTTTTCTTTTTTTTTTTTTGCGGTACGCGGGCCTCTCACCGCTGTGGCCTCTCCCATTGCGGAGCACAGGCTCTGGACATGCAGGCTCAGCGGCCACGGCATCGACAGGCGGACTCCCAACCACCGCGCCACCACGGAAGCCCAGGATTTAACTTCTTAAGTGCACAACTGACAAACATTAAAGATGGTACTGGACAATGGCTAAAAGCTCAGGTGTTGGACCTGGCTCAAATCCAGATCACATTTTGTCTGTTTATCTTGGGCAAGTTACTTGAAGCCTTAGGACCTTCATCTAAACAACAGGGTTGACAGCCTCATAGGGTTGTTTATGATAATAAAATGACATAATCCATGCAAAGTGCCCAGCACAACATAAATACTCAAAAAATGATACCGTTAGCTACTAGGATGATGAGGATGCTATAAATAACCAGATATTCAAAGTTAAACTTGATTTTCTCACAGGATAGATTTAGATTATTAATTTAAATAACTAATGAAGATACTAAATATTTTGTGAATACTTAAGAACCGTACACTAATAGCCTGGACCTAACTTTACGGCATAAGCTTAGTAAACGTAGGATTCGTTCACTGCACGCCTACTACGTGAGTTGTGGAAAATACAGAAATAAGAAAATGACCTTTATCCTCAAGGAGTTTACAAAATAAACACAGATAACTAATCACAATTATCATAAATGTGGCACATTAAGGGAGGTACACAAAGCATTATGGAGAATTCCCTGAGGGACTGGCAAAGGCTTCTTAAAAACATCTAAGAACTTTTTCTTTGAAAGCTGCTCTGGGCTTTCTTTCATCAAATCTCCCAACAGGAATTAATACTCTCAAGCCTCTTACCTCAACCACCAGGAACTGATACTCAAGCCTCTCTCAATTAGGGCATACCTACATGCAACACCTCTCACGTTCTTTTGTTCCCCCCTTTAAATTTATTTATTTATTTTTGGCTGCGTTGGGTTTTCATTGCTGCACGCAGGCTTTCTCTAGTTGTGGTGAGCGGGGGCTACTCTTCGTTGTGGTGCGTGGGCTTCTCATTGCGGTGGCTTCTCTTGTTGCGGAGCATGGGCTCTAGGCACACAGGCTTCAGTAGTTGTGGCACGCGGGCTCAGTAGTTGTGGCTCATGGGCTTAGTTGCTCCGCGGCACGTGGGATCTTCTCGGACCAGGGCTTGAACCCGTGTCCCCTGAATTGGCAGGCGGATTCTTAACCACTGCGCCACCAGGGAAGTCCACGTTCTTAAAATACAAAAGTTTATCTCACGTCCACGTCAGCGTTGTTTGAGGAAGCTGGCAACATTTGCAATGAAACAAGGACTCAAAAAACTTTTAAATGGCTTTGACCTTCTTTCTCAGTAAAGAGTTGTTGCTTTTGCATACTGGTTCTGAGAAGCGTGAAATTGGTGTCCAATTAAATTACACTTATTACTCCTCCCGAGTTAGTGAAAGGAGAAAGTTACCTCAGACCCCTGGTGAACCAGCCATATAAATACCTGGGACGAGAAAGCTCCATTCACACAAGGGAATGTCTAACTGATAAGGAGTTTATTGAAATAGAACCAAGAGGCACACCAAGCTGTATTATAGGACTGAATGTGCTTCAACTGCTCAATAGGGGCTTCCCTGGTGGCACAGTGGTTGAGAGTCCACCTGCCGATGCAGGGGACACGGGTTCGTGCCCCGGTCCGGGAAGATCCCACATGCTGCGGAGCGGCTGGGCCCGTGAGCCGTGGCCGCTGAGCCTGCGTGTCCAGAGCCTGTGCTCCACAATGGGAGAGGCCACAGCAGTGAGAGGCCCGCGTACCGCAAAAAAAAAAAAAAAAAAAAAAAAAAGCTCAATAGGCGGGTTCATAATTCTCAAATGACCATGAATTTCTCACTTCAAAGTAAAAGAAGCACAATGAGATATTAAAATAACTCTTAGGGGTATCATGCTGTAGGTGCATCACGAAATTTGCATCAAGTCACTGAAAATGAATAGTTGAGTAATAAGACTGAGTCATAAAAAAGTGATTATGTATACAATTACTGTATTTGCTAATCTAGCTGATGGGCAGATGGTATGGTGGTCTTAGAAATCATCCCTGTAATGACTCTGTAAAAGACTCAGTGTCCCCTCCTCTCCATTGATATACCACCTAGTATTCAGTGTATGGTTTCTTAAGTTCACTTGGTTAAAACAGAGAAAGATATGTACTTATATCCACTTTTAAACTTGAATTTTAAACAGGAACCTGGTATTTCATTGTAAGGTAATGATTCTGCAAGTTATAATACCACAATCATTTTTTTTCTTACATTATCCACTATTGGATTGGGCATTTTACATCTTTTAACACAAAGTGTGTAGAATTTCTAACAGAAATGGTTAGACGTTGTACTTTTCACTGTCATCACAAGAAAAACCCTCTTGACAATCTTTCGCATTAAGCCTAGAAAATGCTTCGTCTCTGGACACCTAAATGTCTCTCAAATATTCCTAGATGAAATCCAATTGGACAAAATTCACCTTAGGGACTTTAGGAATGGCAGTAATAAACATAAACAAGGTATTATAAAATGGGCAGAAGACACCAGGAAGCTGAATAACACTAAAGTAATTTTATGATTTTTAGTATCTTGCACACAATGGGAAGGAAATATTCTTTAATGGCAACAGCTTATATTTGCTAAGCTCTTCCCAGTTTTCAAGGGGCTTTTAAATGTATCATTTTATCTGGTCCCTCCAATAACTCACAAAGGTGAGTAAGGAACAGAGTATTATCCCCACTTTATAGATGAAGAACCAGAGACCACGAGAGATTAGGTGAATTGTCAAATAACCAGATGAAAAAGCCATGCCTTCTGGCTCCTAGTCCAGCATTCTTTCCACCACATGTTCTTGAATATGGAGTTATTAAGTATTAACCAATAATAGTGTGATTATTCCACCGCGGCATTCTTCTAAGTTCACTCAGCTTCTCAGCTTTCAGTTAAAATTCCTAAATAACTTCTTCCCAGCCTCATCTTCAAAAAAGAAAAGATGGGTGTTTGTGTGTTATAAGGAGATGTTTGTGACGATGATTTGGTATCAGCACACCATGTCCACCTGACCTTCCCCGCCTTGTTCTAACCTGAGACCAGAAACAACAGTTAACTGTTAAGCCGACCCCTTGAATCGGCCGGGAGCAAATCCTCTCAGTGTCTCATTCCCATCACTGAGTATCTCTATCAAATTGGTGGATTTATGAGAAATGGGTAAATATTTATCAGTGCCTTTTCTTATACCTAACAGTAATCGATGAGGACTTCAAAAGGTATCTAGCATAGGAATACTTGAAAGCAAAGAAAACTATCACTGAGCGGGGAAAAAGCAGGTCCTGGTTAATCACCTCAAAAGCTTTCACTCAATCATTTTATTCAGCTAACATTCACTCATTCTATCAGGGACAGTGCTCTGGATGGACAGAAGTAAAAGAAGAACTACCACTGATGGACTGGTTACCCTGTCCCGGACACTATTATAGGTGATTTGTGAGAATTATCTCATTGAACAAATTAATGAGGTAAGTACTATTATACCATCATTTTATAGCTGAGGAAACTGGAAGTTTACGTTAGATGCTCCATGATATGCAGCAGGTAAATGTCGGTTCAGGGGTTTGAATCCAAGCCACCTGATGTCAGAACCTGTGCACTAAACCAGGTTTCTGCAAACCACAACTCATGGGGCGAATCCAGCCCGCCACCTGTTTTAGTACAGCCCTAGAAAAGGTGTTACGTTTTTAAATGGCTGGGGGGAAAAAATCAGAAGAAGAGTATTTCATGACATTTGAAAATTACATGAAATTCTAACTTCAGTGTCCATATATTAGAACAGTCACACTTGTTCACTGACATATTGGCTATGGCTGCTTTCACATTACAATGGCAGAATCGAGGAGTTGCAACAGAAACCATACATGGCCTGCAAAGCCTGCAATATTTACTATCTGGCCCTTTACAGAAAAATGTGCTGACTTCTGTGCTAAGCATTTCCACTTTAGGCTTATTTAACAACTCTACTTGAATGTCTTAAGTAGCATCCCAAACTTACCATATCCAAAATCGAACTGATTTCCTCCACAACCCACATCCAGATCCATATGTTAATAGCCTTGGCCTTGGAAAATCCATCCTTCTAGCTGTAAAAGCCATAGACCTAGAATATCTCTGAGTTCTTTCTTTCACTCATGTTCAAAACCATCAGCAAATCTGGTCAGCTCTGCCTGTGAAACATCCAACCACATCTCATGCCTCCACTGCTAGCACCCTGGCCCAAGCCATCACCACCCCTTTTCTGAGTTACCACTATTACCTCTAAGTCCCTCTTGCTTCAGTTCTTGCCCAAGACAGCAGCCAGAATACTCTTCCACTCAAAAGCCCTCTTGGTGCTGGCCTGCTTCCCACTGCTGCAGACCTCTTCCCAGATACCATCCCATGAGACAGGCCCTCCCTCTCCACCCAACCCCACACCTACACTCCTAGGTCCTGGGACTCCTTTTCCCCCCGCTTTACTGTTTGTCACATTATCACAATCTGCCATTCAACATGTTGACGAGGTTTTAATTGAATTTAAGCTCCACGAGGGCAGAAGTTTAGTTCACTTTCTTCATTAGCATATCTCTGGCACTACCAGGGTCTGGCATCTATTAGGTAGATATCTGCTGAATCAGTGAGAAAATGGTCCCTACACTCAAGAAGCACTCAGTTCAGTGATATACAGAGACAAATGAAGATGATCAACATACAAATATTTGTACTGAATGGGGCTTGATAGTTTATTTCTTAGTTTACCTAGTTTCTTATGAAACAACCTATTCTAAATCAATCAACTTTGGGGGTCTCAATCAAAGCAAAGAGAAAGCTAGCTTTGTAACCTCATGGTCTATGTATGAACTTATCCTAGACAACAAATATACTTCATTGAACAGGGGCACTGATTGGGTCCTCAAGTTCCCATCCTTAAACCCACGGCTTCCTTTTGTTTCAGCCTTAATTTCCTTCTTTGCATCTCTGTCAAATTCTAGGGTCAGGTAAATCAGAGGTACTTCCTCCACTCCTCATCCTAACTCTTCTCCTGAGTCCTACTATTTAGCTCCTGTCCACCAGTTTTGAAGAAGACATTCATTTCTTGGCCACAAGTGCAGTGAAACTGCTTTCACAAAGACAATTTATCCTTTAAAACACTACCATTTCTAAGAACGTGCTCAGGCTTAGTCAATGTTTGGGAAAGCCAACAGTAGCACTCTACTGTTTGACCTGGAGACAATGCAGTTTCTAAACATACAGGGAAAAATATTTGGAAGGAGTTCCTTAGTAGTAAAACGCATCAATGAACAAACAACACAACAATACGCGAAATTACCAAAGTAAAAATGACATTATCTTCGAGAACGATCTGCATGCTTGGCGTCTTCATTTCCTGGCCACTTTTTAACGAGAAAAAGCAGTTACAGTGCTAATGTACTGATTTTTAAATATATATATGGGAACACCGCAAATGTGGTAAAAGAAGAGAATCACTGACAAGAAAGAGTCATACCCTCTCCTCCAGTCTAGCCAGCTGCTCTTTGTAGAATGCATCCTGCTTCTTTATCACCCGATCTTTCTCTTCCAGCTGCTTAGCCTAAAAAAAGAAATGAAGAATATACTATATGAAGAAAAAGCAGTAACAGCAAAGCAGAAGTATAAATTGCATTAGAAATAAGTATTCAAAGATGAAGGTTTTTGCAATCTCTTAGGTCTCTGCCATAGAAAAAACATTAATAAGATGAGGACTGCTGCATCTAAATGTAAAGAATGAGTCTGCACTACACTTGTTAACTGTAACAGCTGTGTCCTACTTTGTCCAAATGTTTTTGATAATGTCAGAATACAGCACAGACAGTTTTATTTAACTTCTCTTTTGAAGAGTAATTTCAAGGATTAATATTTTGCACAATAAAACTTCGATTTTATTCCAGGTATAAGACACGTGGTTATTAACCATCTTTCTGGAATGATAACCACAAGAAAACGCCTATATAAGATTCTGTACATCAACCTTAACATTTGAGAACCCTTAAACTACCCAGTGAAACCAGCATATAAACACATATATATTGGTCTACCTTCTTTTTTTTTTGTGGTACGCGGGCCTCTCACTGTTGTGGCCTCTCCCGTTGCGGAGCACAGGCTCCAGACGTGCAGGCTCAGCGGCCATGGCTCACGGGCCCAGCCGCTCCGTGGCATGTGGGATCTCCCCGGACCGGGACACGAACCCGTGTCCCCTGCATCGGCAGGCGGACTCTCAACCACTGCGCCACCAAGGAAGCCCTGCGCCACCAGGGAAGCCCTACCTCCTTTTTAATGAAGTAGCTGTCTTTGGCGAAAAGAGCAAAAACTACTGTATTTGTTTATTTGAATAATTTTAAATAATTAATAATAAAATAATAAATGTAATTTAAAAACTATTAGTTATCCCACTTCTAATTTATAAGATCTTCTTTTTACAAAATTAAAAATCAAGTAAAAAAATATTTATTCTTAAAAAAATAATGATAAAGATGCTTACTTTTGAATGTTTTTCAAGCTAAATTTAAAAATGCATTTCTTTGAAATTGTGCCATTTGGAACAACATGGATGGACCTAGAGGGTATTATGCTAAGTAAAATAAGGCACACAGAGAAAGAGAAATATTGTATGATTTCACTTATATGTGGAATCTACAAAACAAAACAATGAACAAACAGCCAAACAGAAACAGAGTCATAGATACAGAGAAGAAACAGACTGTCAGAGGCGAGGAGAGAAATAGGTGAGGGAGATTAAGAGGCAAACTTCCAGTTACAAAATAAATGATTCACAAATGTGAAATGTACAGTGTGGGGAATGTAGTCTATAATTAGGTAATATCTTTGTATGGTGACAGATGGCAACTAGACTTATCATGGTGATCATTTTGTAATGTACAGAAATATCGAATCACTATGGTGTGCACCAGGAACTAACACAGTGTTGTATGTCAATTATACTTCAAAAACAAACGAACAAAAAGACTCATAGAAAAAGAGATCATATTTGTGACTACCAGAGATGAAGGGAGGGGGAGGGGGAATTAGATGAAGGTAGTAAAGAGGTACAGATTTCCAGTTGTAAGATAAATTAATATTAGGAATGTAATGTCCAACATGATAAGATAATTAATACTGCTCTACCATATAAATGAAAGTTCGTAAGAGGGTAAATCCTATAAGTGCACAAGGAAAAGCATTTTTTTTCTATTTCTTTAATGTTGTATCTATATGAGATGATGGATGTTCACTAAATTTATTGTGGTCATGATTTCATGATGATGTAAGTCAAATCATTATGCTGTACACCTTAACCTTATACAGTGCTGTATGTCAATTATATCTCAATAAAACTGGCGGGAAAAGAGAATGAAAAAATGCATTTCTTAAACTGTTTCTATTTTTATTATGTTTAAGTGACCTTTATCTCGGAAAGAACAGAACTCCCTACAATACCCCATGTTAGAAAAGTTTTTAACATATTTTTTGTTCAATGAATGTTGAATACATGCCTGACCAGTAATTTTAAAATAACAGAAGTATATATTTTGGCATTCCCATTCTTGTGCCAAATTTTCTTTGCAACATGATCAAGGGTCACCTGGCTCAACCGGTGTAAGGGTGACTGTCACTATATGCTTAATTTAGGTGAACCCATTGGTTCGTTTGTTGTAGGTCATTGTTTGGCTACTTACTTTGACTTCAATATCCTGCAGCATGTTAAAAACAAAGAAACAGTTATTTAACAATGTAAGTACTTTTTTCCCCCTAATGTCAACCAAGAAATCTGATAGTATCTAAAACGCACACCAAAGACAGCAATGGGGAAAAAAATAAGAGGACATGCTTAAACTTGGCACACATTTAAATGTGACTGTGTTATTACAGTGTGAATAGAAGATTTCAATGAAAAGTTCATGCTGCTTGGAATAATTAAAAAACAAAATATTGAGATTAGATAAAAATACATGTATATGCAAGTACATAATCTATGACTCCCTGATACAGCACAGTAAAAACCTCACTAGTCTGTCAGGAATATAAAAGAAAAAGTAAATGGAGAAAGAATTTTTGATAAAGTTACATGTGAAGAAAATATGCATGACTGTATGATCTAAAGAGAAAAGATCTTTCTAAATTCAACATATACCTCCAAAATATAAAGGAAATGCAAAAGAATGGATTTATGAGAACTTCCATTAAATAAAAAACGTTAAATAAAATGAATAAGCAAATGACAAAGAAATACCAACCTCTAACTGTGAAATTAGTGTTACTAACATACAGAGCACTTAAAAAATAAGCCCTCCACCCCACCCTGCTCCCCAAAAGAGCCAAGAGAAAAACATGCAAATGACACAGGTTGGCAATTCACACAAAATGGTAAATAACAAACACATTAAAAAAAACCCAACCCCAAGAAATCAAAAAATGAAAATTAAAATAACAAAATTCCATAGTTCATCTATCAAATTTAAAAATATAAAAATAATATTGCCCAGGATACAGGAAAAACATGCTCTTCAAGACACTGTCTGTCAGAATGTAAACTAGCACAAGTATTTTAAAAATCCATTTGACAAAATGTAAATAAGTTTGAAAACTGTACATATGCACTGAGATCTAAACACACCACTTTTAGGACTTAAGTAATTATGGCAACATGCAAAGATATTCATGGTAAGATTATTTAGAATTGCAAAGAAACAAAAACAAAAACCAATTTAGGGACTTCCCTGGTGGCACAGTGGTTAAGAATCCACCTGCCAAAGCAGGGGACACGGGTTTGATCCCTGGTCCGGGAAGATCCCACGTGCCGCGGAGCAAATAAGCCCATGTGCCAAAACTACTGAGCCCGTGTGCTCTAGGGCTCGTGTGCATCAACTACTGAAGCCCACGCACCTAGAGCCCGTGCTCCACAACAAGAGAAGCCACCGAAATGAGAAGGCTGAGCACCTCAACCAAGTGTAGCCGCCGCTTTCCGCAACTAGAGAAAGCCTGCACGCAGCAACAAAGACCCAACGCAGCCAAAAACAAAGACGAAAGAACAAACAAAAAAAACAATCTAACAGTTAAATTAAAATATACTCAAAATATACTAAGTAAGAAAAAGAAAAAGACTATAAACAGAAAGGACAGTATGATCTCTTTTCTTGTAGGGAAGAAGAAAAAAAAGACCAGAACGATATTCAACAGAAGTTATAGCAGGGTGGTAAGCTTATGGATAGTTTCCAATTATTTTTCTTTATATTTTCCATATCAAAAATAAACACACTTTGTAGTCAAAAGACAAAGGAGGTGATTTTTTGAGGTGAGGGAACGATTCTGCTTCTTGATTATGGTGGTGGTTAGATAAGTGCATGCATTTGTCAAAACTCAAACAACTGTATATCACAAAGAATGAATTTAACTGTATAAAAATTTTAAGTTGATCCAAATAAGGCATATTAAAATTTATAAAAACTATATAAATATATGGATGTGTGTGTGTATATCTCTACTACTGTTAATTTGCTTATCAGTTAGCCAATTTCACTTCTAGGCATTTAATCCTAAGAAATATTAAGAAAGCACACAAACATATCTAAGAAAATGCAGCCAACGTTATTTAAAGCAACAAAAAAGTGGGAACAACAGAGGTCTGTGTAAATAAGATATGGTCCAACAACAGGATATTTATTATAAAGATTTCAGTCTAGCCATAATGATTAAACATTGAGAGCCATTAAAAAATAATGTTTTAATAGAATAATTGATTTTTTAACTCAAAATATTAAACGGGGGGAGAATGGTCACAAATTGCCATGTACACTGAGTTCCTAATTTTGGTTAATAAACAGGGGTAGGGGACAGAAGGGAAGGACAGGGCAAGTTGAGCATCCAGTTATGTAGACATAGAAAAAGTGTAACGTATGCTAAGATGTTAACAGTGGATACGATACGCATAGTGGGATAGTTTTCTTACTTAGACCATTCTCTATTTTCCAAAATTTCTATAACAAAGTTATACTTCTTTAATCAAAAAAATATTTTTTAAACATATCACATACATTTATCCTTGACTATCAGATGGAAACATAACATGACAAAAGCTGTAAGAGTGAGTGATTCAGCGATTATATTAACAACCAAAAAAATTTAACAACTTGAACAGTTATTTATAGCATGGAAATTATTTTACTTACTAAATGCTTAATGTGTTAGCACTTGATTCTCTCCCCCATTAAATGCATGACGTTACCCACCATGGTTCTTAAAACATTTTCACTAAATAATGTTGCTTTTGTTCACATATAGTTGCACAGTGAGATTTCTTTTTTTAAACAAAGAAAATGTAACAGATATTCTATTACAGCTATTTAGAAAACACTAAGAATTCAATACCACAAGTATACTGCTTCAGCCTAATATGGACTACACCAACCACCAAATTTAATTTTGAGAGGCTGATTACAACCTAAATAAAGGATATGCAGAAATATCCATATTCACTTTTCTAAGACATAAATCCTTGGAATTTTTTTTAAAGCAACATGCCAAAAGGTCAGATATGCATACTGAAGAGGAACTACCTCCAAAGCCCTGAAAACACCCAACCACGGGCTAACAACACAAATCTCTCCCTAGACTGTCAACAGAATCAATAGAATGAGATCTACAGGGGACAATAACAGAGCAAGAAAGATGGCCACACCACCTCAGTGGCACACTGCTTTGAAACAGTTAATGTGAGGCTGGGAGGGAAAGTCACACAAATGAATCCTGAAAGTTACATAAGCCTGGGATACACTGACTAAGCTAATAGCTGCCGAGGATGGAGAGTCACACGCAACTTAAGAAAAAGCGGTAAACCAACTGCAAGGAATAAAACTTCTATGTATAACTCTAACAGACATGTAATCACTGTACACGAACAAATGAAAACAAAGAGGATTAAAACATTATTCACTGTTATAGCAGAATCGTTTCTTAGGGGAAAAAATGGTTATAAAAAGTTTCCACCCGCCTCCTGTTTGCTATTCCTCCTAGAGAGGCAATGTGTACTCATTAGTTTTCAGATCCTGTTAGATTTGGGATAACGTGATTGGGCTTGAAAACATGACAGAAAATGCCTAAGTGGATCATTACGGAAAACAAGAGCATCCCATATATAAGAGAAGGAAAATAAGGAAATCAAGTTTTAAGAAACCCAACACATAACATTTTGATGTTTTCACTCAGTGTTGGTAGCCAGATTCAAAATGAAGTACACAACACGTATTTATTTCCTTAAAGACTTGCCTCTTTTCAGAGGAGACCTGAAGGTGTTTACAACAAAGGATATAATAAGGCCAAAGGAAGGAAAAAGTGGGATTACGTCTATGACAATAAAGGTAGCTTTCCATGTACCTTTCCATGTATGTTCCTAGAGAAGTCTTCAGAGCAACAACTTTTTGGCATGTTAACTCAGCCCTCTTATGCCTAGCTGCTCCTGGGGACTGAGATATGGCACAGGGTGCACAGCACTGGGAACACAGTGACATCATAACCCCCTAGCTCAGAGGCAGTACTGTTACTTCGCACATCAAGTACAAGGCATGTAAGGGAAGATTCTGTGCTACAGGAAAGCTTGTACATTTTAGATGACAAAGTTTCTTGAAGTGCCAGTGTTCAATTTTAATAGCTCGAGGTAGAATAAAAAGCAGGTATCAGCTCAATTTTCCATGGGATGATGTTATGAAGCCAGAAATTACTAGGATTGAGAAAAGGTAACAACTCTAAATCAATCTAAATAGGAAATCCCTATAACTACACTTCCTATAGTTCTAAATCTTATAACAAATCTAAAACACACATATAATGAACTGGGGAAGATTTAATCTTTCACAATCATATGGATAATCTGTGGTAGGCAAAAATCAACCTATATATCTATCAACTCAAACAGGCAAATAAGAGCAGGGAAAAGAGCTTTATTCTGTGTCAGAACTACATATAAACCACAATACAAACGAAAATGAAACTATACACTGACATGTAACAGAGAGAAAGAATGGAAATATCCAAAGGGGTTGAACCATAAACTTATAAGGTAATACTACATTTAGAAGGAATAGACATGATCACTGTGAATATCAATTAGCGGTAACAAAATAACTAAAGTGGCCATGTATTCAATTAGCTGAATACTAGACTTTTGTTACAAATGAGAAATTACATAGGGTTCACTGAGCCTTTATCAAGTGGCATCAATAAACAAAGACTTATACTCAAAGCACTGTTTTCCAAACCACACCAGAAGGTGACCTTCAAAAGGGTAACTCATCTATGTGAACCTGAACGATGCCCATCCTATTATCAACTTTAGCATAATTTTCAATGACTACTTAGAGGCATTAAGCACAAGCTATGAGCAAACCCCAGCCTGAAATATTATGTCCACTAACACAGTAAGACCTGATGGAAGTTGAATACAGGCCAAAAGATGAAAGATAAAGACCATTCTTCCAAAAGACTTCTTGATCCAAAGTCTGAAAGTCACATTCAAACCCCCAGAATTTGATCAAATCCATTTGTTTCGGCTTATTTTGTCTTCCCAAAAAGAGCTTCAAGACCCTGGTCCACATCTCAGCTTTTTCATACTGATAACTTACTGGAAACAGCCTATTGAATATGTCTCCTGCCATTTGGGGGCATATCTGCCTATTCTCTTGAAAAGAGAGCAAAGGCAAAGACAGGTGGTTTTTCAAATTTAAAAAGTAGGACTTCCCTGTTGGCACAGTGTGCCAACCAAGGCAGGGGACATGGCTTCGATCCCTGGTCTGGGAATATCCCACATGCTGCAGAGCAACTAAGCCCATGCGCCGCAACTACTGAGCGTGTGCTCTAGAGCCCACAAGCCACAACTACTGAGCCTGTATGCCACAACTACTAAAGCCCGCACACCTAGAGCCCATGCTCCACAACAAAAGAAGCCAAACAATGAGAAACCCATGCACCACAACAAAGAGTAGCTCCCGCTTGCCACAACTAGAGAAAGCCCGCAAGCAGCAACGACGCAGCCATAAATAAATGAATGAATGAATGAATGAATGAATGAATGTATGTATGTATGTATGTATGTATGTATGTATGTATGTTCCTTTTAGAAAAAGTAAACCAACAATGAAGTGAGGAGGTTGTCAGGTACATAAATTAGAACAGAAAGCGACCTAGTGGTACTTTGCTTTAAATTTTTCCAGTAGTTCTCTCATAACATTTGTGCACATTGTGCTACTTGACAAAGCAGCAAAACCAAGTGCTAGATGAAATCAGAAACAATTTTACAAGCTTTCTTCTATAGCTTTAGAGAGGAAAAAACATTCTTAAACCATATATTTACTTCTCCAGTTTTCCAGTATAATTCAGAACTTACTAGCACTATGACGTACTCGGAAATCCACTTGGTGGGGAGTCAGGAGACCTGGATGCCCATTTTAGCACTGCTACATCACCAGGTGACCATGCACTGACCCAGTCCAGACCCCTACCCAAGTTCCAAAACTCCTTTTGAATGTTCTTCCTTCATGTGGTTTTTGCCATGTCATACCCTGCTGCTTCTCACACTATTACACCTAATAAAACTTTTCCACGTATCTCTTGGCGTATCTGTTTTTGACTTTGTCTTGTATTATACATGTTTACTTACCCACTGTTCCTGTCCTCAACTTTAGACTCTCGAAGATAAGAAAAGAGATTTACTCCTCTCTCTTCCACAAAGGAAACACTCAGGACAGGGTAGCCAAAATGAAATTAAGTGCATTGAGGGGAAGAGTTTGTAGGAGAGGTAAGTAGACAGCTTCTGGGAAACAAATCTGTCACAGGATGCGAGATTTACTTCAAAGAACTACAGCATACTCAGTGTAATAGTATGCGTACACATCACTTAGATTAAGCTCTGAAATAGGTGCTACCAGCATATTAGTCAAGACTGCACAATCCAGAAGCAATCAGCAAGTATTCTTATCGAAAATTCAAATTTGGAAGCTCAAAAAGTAGCGGTTGCTACAAATAGGACTTCACTCATCCATGTCTTGATCAACAACGATGTTTTGCTAGTTAGCACAGTGACTGTTGGAAATAAGATTTTATTAGCGAAAATGGTTCGTAAACTAGCATGATAAATGTTAGATGTTCTATCAGTAAAATGAAAACTATGGAAAAGATATAAGGGTTAGCTAACATATTATAAAGATACTCCGACACCTGCTGTGTGAACAAGTTATGAGAATATTCAAGGTGATGAGAACAAGGCCTGTAGCTTCAACTATAGGGAGGGTGCCTCAGGGCTTGATCTCTCAACAATCCTGTGTGCAGCCTTTGGTTTAGGGCAGAGATTCTCACCTTTGGCACCACTGCTACTTTGGGCCAGATCACTCCTCACTGAGGAGAGCTGTCCTGTGCATCAGAACGTTTAGCAGCGTACCTGGCCTCTATGATGCCTGTAGCACTGCCCCCACAAGCTATGAAAACCAAAAATGCTTCCAGACTTTGCCAAATGTCCCCCGGGAGGCAAACTTCCCCCTGCTGAGAACTACTGGTCTAAGAGGGCTGCTGGCTGTCTAAGGCCAACTATAAGCAGCTTCCTCTGCCTCAGGTGACCCTTCCCTGCAAAGAGCACTTAAAAGAAGAGACAACTGGGACTTCACTGAATTTTACAGGACAAGTTGTATGAACCATTTTGTACCTGCTTGCACATAAATTTTTGTTGAGTAAGTGTCTGCATGTATTGTAGAACAGGGCTGGAGACTTGCTCACATTATAACCTGGTTGTAGGGCTGCCTGCAAAGGTATAATGTAGGAAAGCAATGTGGCTCACATGTATGTAAGGCAGTTAATCATATCCCAGTGAGAAAAGAAATTGCAAGTTTTAATTCATTCTTTTTGAACTAAGTAGGAAAAGCACAAAACAGGTACATAGGTCCTGGCTTTTGTATGGCTCTTTAAAAACAGAATCAATGCCCATATAACACAAGATTATGAATCCATGTAACCGACGTTCAGTTCAGGCAGAACTGACAAGCATTGGCACTGGTTGTTTCACATTTGCTCTGCTTGGGCAGTGACGATGCCAGACCTTTTGTTAAATATTTTATAGAACCTTCCTAAGAACAGGCATGTTATGATTCCATTATAATTTACAAGTTTCACGTTACAAAGCAACGTGATATTTCAACATGAAATTTCAACACGAAAGGTGCTGAAACATATCACCTCATCAGCTCAGTGTCATATATAGTCTATGCTCCTCTCCCAACAGCCACTGAAAAAAAGAACATGCATCACGATACTCAGCACATAAGAAACAGTAAATAAATGCTGAGGCAAAAGTGAAATGAACTGTTAGGGATTCAGACTTCTCAAATATGCAGTTTTTAATCTTCTCTAGTGAGACTAGCTTTAGCTCCTAAATGTCTATGGAATGCAAACATGCATCAAGTCTAAAAGACCACGTGTAATTAAATTCAGCTACTGCACAGAAAACAAAGTTCCAGAAGCCCAAGTTCTATAAAGTAAACAAATAAGGACTCTGTGTCAGAGAATCGTTAGTAAGCTCAGAAACTTTAAGGATAAGAATTTTATAATTGAAAGAGGAAAATGTGGTAAAAAGGGCCATATTCAATAAAACTACTGTGTGATTATAAGGACTGAGAGCAGGAAGGGGCTTTTATTATCAAATTCAGCTGCAGAACAGATTGGTGTTATAAGCCATTGAATGTTACCAATTCAAAAAGGTAAGATGGAGGGTGAAATGGGCCACTTTCTAAAACAAGTTCAATTCACTGCTGCTAAACCAAATCCCACTAGCTCTCATTTTCTACCAAGAAATGACTATGTTCAGAATATTGGGGACTTCCCTGGTGGTCCAGTGGTTAAGAATCTGCCTGCCAGTGCAGGGGACACGGGTTCGAGCCCTGGTCCGGGAAGATCCCACATGCCGCAGAGCAACTAAGCCCGTGAGCCACAACTACTGAGCCTGTGTGCCACAACTACTGAAGCCCATGCACCTAGAGCCCATGCTCCGCCACAAGAGAAACCACCGCAATGAGAAGCCCGCGCATCGCAACGAAGAGTAGCCCCTGCTCGCTGCAACTAGAGAAAAGCCCATGTGCAGCAACAAAGAACCAACGCAGCCAAAAATAAATTAATTAAATAAATAAATAAATAAATAAAAAAAAGAATCCGCCTGCCAATGCAGGGGACTCAGGTTCGAGCCCTGGTCCAGGAAGATCCCACATCCCGCGGAGTAACTAATCCCATGTGCCACAACTACTGAGCCTGCACTCTAGAGCCCGCGAGCCACAACTACTGAGTCTGCGATTCGCGACAAGAGAAGCCACCGCAATGAGAAGCCTGCGCACAGCAACGAAGGGTAGCCCCATTCAATAGAACTAGAGAATGCCCGCGCACAGCAACAAAGACCCACCGCAGCCAAAAATAAAAAGTAAATAAATAAAAATAAATTGTTTAAACAAGAAAAGGATATTGGGCATCCTTATCTCATTTATGGTGCTTTAAAGAAGACAGTACAGTGGAACTACATCACATGCACACTTAGCTTATGCAACTCCAACTACTCAGGTTAAAGAGGCAAGTGAAGAAAGTTCAAGTAGTGTGCAGGATCCCACCCATTCCACAAGCCTGGGTCAGCTCTACTCTCGGCCTGCCTCATGTCCTGCGTATGCCCCAACTCTTCCCCGTGAATGAAATGCTAGCCGTTCAAGGTAGTTGTCATTCGCAAAATCCTTAACTAAAAGCCAACACTTCATCTAGTGGTTAACCAAAGAAACCTACCGACCCGATAACGGGAGAAAGATAACAAAGCTGGACTCTTAAATGTTGACAAAGGGAATCTTTGCTTCACATGTGGATTTTTTTTAGCTTTATTAAGGTATAACTGGCAAATAAAATTCACATGCTGATGTTGAAACTAAATCCTTAAATACGATGTGACGCCACTGTACACCAAGGGAAAACTGTAACTGGAAAAGTACTAGAAGGCTAAAAATCATATGTTAAAATATCCTCAGCAATGGCCACTGGTAATGAAAGTATGAAGGAGTGCTTGGCCCCTCAAGACATCCCATTTTCCCCCAAACCTGATAATGAGGGGATTTTAAAAAATCTTTAGCCTCTATATGAAGTTGACAGATGAATGGATAAAGACACAGTGTATATATACAATGGAATACTACTCAGCCATGAAAAGAGGAATGAAATCATGCCATTTGCAGCAACATGGATGGACCTTGAGTATCATACTAAGTGAAGTCAGACAGAAAATGACAAATATCATATGATATCACTTATATGTGGAATCTAAAAGGAAAAAAGACAGACATAAATGAACTTATTTCCGAAACAGAAAGAGACTCACAGACACATAAAACAAAGTCATGGTTACCAAAAGGGAAAGTGGGGTGGGGGGAGAGATAAATTAGGAGGCTGAGATTAACATGTATACACTATTATGTATAAAACAGATAACCAACAAGGTCCTACTGTATAATAGAGGGAACTATACTCAATATTATGTAATAACCTATAAGGGGAAAGAATATTTTAAAAATTTATATATACGTATAACTGAATCACTGTCCTGTACACCTGAAACTTACATGCTACTGTAAATCAAGTATGCTTCAATATACATATACACATACATACATAAAACCTTTAGCCTCTGTATGAAGTCTCCAGTTTAACTGACCAAGGAAAAGAGGTTGAGAGATGAGACTGTGGGAAAAACTACTGATAAACTCAAGCTTGAACAAAGCAAGAAGGGAAAGAAGTTCTAGAGGGGAATGGAAAGAAGAGAATGAACCCAAACCATGAATCATCCAGCTGGAAAGCAAAGGAGTTACACAGAGGAGGATGTAAATAATCCACTTTGGTTCCTGGAGCTGGTTGCAGAAGTATGAAAAAAACGCCATTACTGCCCATCACAGGGGCCATGCTGAATCAGACCTCTTTCTGACTCATTCATCAAGCCTAGCTAGCTCAGACTTAGCTTTGTTCTCATCCTTATTTGTATACTGGTGTGGAAGGACCATATGAAGCAGAGAACTCTGGAAACACAAATTCCAGAATTCCCTGGCACACTGGGGAAGTACTTTTCACCAGAGGTTTGCTAACAAGAAGCTCAAAAACAGACACCACCAAAATGTCAATGTATAATTTTTAACATCCTGTATCACTTTAGAGACCTAAAACGACATAATCACATTAGAAAAGCCTCACAAACACAGCAATGAAATCACATTATAAAGCCTCACTACACCCACTTTGTTTGTTTATTAATATGCTTACTTATCCATTTATTATTATCGTTTAGGAAACAGCTGCAGACAAGAGACTTCCCTTAATTCTATAACCGGAAGAGTTGTGTCATGAAACAGTTTCTGACCCTTCCCACTAGAGCTCGTTAAGGAGACCCCACCCATAGGTCTGGACCCAAGAAATAAAAAGCAACCTTGTAACTTTGATTTGGTTTTGCCTGCTGGGAAGTCAGAATATAATTAACTATTTGACATGATATCCTGCCTGCTTTACGGTTATGGCTATCATTTTAATTATATATTATCTTTCTGGCTTAACAATCATCCTCCTGTGAGTATGATTTTCATTCATCCACCATTTGATCAGATGCTACAAAGCTCCTAGCAACAGTTCAGACTGAGAAGTTAAGTGATCAGACTGCAGCTCAGAGGAAAGTGACCCCCACTCTCAAAGCCACTAAAACCAAGTACTCGAAAAATGATGATCTTAATGACAAACCGTGAAAGACATTTGATGCCATATTTATCTGTTACCAAAAACACTCAGACAAAAGGAGAAAGAATCATATACATTTGAAGCAGGAATGTACCTTACAAACAAACTAAGGTCCTCAGATGTTAAAGATCTAATTCTGGGACAGCTCTACTCTCATGAGATCATAAAGCTACTTAGTCATGAGTTAAGAAGAGAATATAGGTTATCCTGACTCACACTTAATGCTGGCATACTAAACAGTATCTCAGATGCTCTTAAATACCTGCCTGTGAATAAGAAAAATGAATCCAAAAATAAAAATTATTATTATTCCAAACCTAACATCACCGACCCCCCCCCAAAAAACCCATATATGTTTAAAAGCTACATTTGCACAGGTGATCATCTACAGAGCTTCTAAGATGCAATTCCTTTCCAGGGGCATTTACTATCTGAAATGAGCACTGCAGAAGTGGACAAAGATATTACAGACCACAAATCAAAACAGCTGCAAGAAAATATATTCACTAAAAATAATAGACACATATGTTAAGCATAAATACCAAGAAGTGTAAGTTATTTAGTATGGTAAATATTTTGCTGAAAGCTCAGCGTTGGTCCTTTTAAAATTTACAATATTGGCCAGCTTTTCTATTTTTTAAAGTGTTCTGTGATCCTTGCCATTTGTCACCCTGAACAGACTATTCCAGGCTACAGTAAAGAATTAGTGCTTTTTTCTAACTGAACTAAAAAGACAGCCCGTTTGCTTTGAAAAAATGGCTACCACCTGCTATTAATCTGAAACTAAAAACAAGCAGTGTAATGACATTTAGCAAGTTAACACCCCCCTCCACCACTTTTCTGAAAGAAGAGCATAAATGACATTTCATAATCTTCCCAAAAATAAGAGTTCTAAGAAATAGGTTTATATTTTACTAATAATAAACTCCAAACGGCATATGAGATTATTAAAAACCAGACACTGTGCCATTGACAAGCCTGGTTTGAGCTCTGAAGGAATTCCCTCCCAAGTCCCCCCATCTTTTTCCTTTATTCTTTTAGTCTGGTGTCAGATGAATACAAGCAGTAATGATAGACACGATCAAGGACGAACTGACAACTGGCTGAATGTGTGTAAAAAGACTGCTTAGCTGGTCTTTGCAAACAGCTATCTTTCGTCCTGTTGGAGCTTTCTGTCACCTGAGGTAGCCTGCATCTTCAAGAGATGAAATGCAACATAAAACTTTTTTTTTATTGGAGTAAAATTGCTTTACAATGTTTTGTTAGTTTCTGCTGTACAATGAAGTGAATCAGGTATACGTATACACATATCCCCTCCCTCTTGGACCTCCCTCCTACCCCCCCCACCCCACCCCACCCATCTAGGTCCGCAAAGAGCACGGAGCTGAGCTCCCTGTGCTATACAGCAGGTTTCCACTAGCTATCTATTTTACTCATGGGAGTGTATTTATGTGAAACCTAATCTCCCAATTCGTCCCACCCTCCCCTTCTCCCCATGTCTTCATGTCCATTCTCTATGTCTACGTCTCTATTCCTGCCCTACAAATGGGTTCATCTATACCATTTTTCTAGATTCCACATACATGCATTAATATACAATACTTGTTTTTCTCTTTCTGTCTTACTTCACTCTGTATGACAGACTCTAGGTCCATCCACATCTCTACAATGACCCAATTTCATTCCTTTGTACAGCTGAGCAATATTCCATTGTATATATGTACCATGTCTTCTTTATCCATTCATCTATTGTTGGACATCTAGGTTGTTTCCATGTCCTGGCTATTGTAAATAGTGCTGCAGTGAACACTGGGGCACATGTGTCCTTCTGAATTATGGTTTTCTCAGGGTATATGCCCAGCAGTGGGATTGCTGGGTCATATGGTAGTTCTATTTTTAGCTTTTTAAGGAACCTCCATACTGTTCTCCATAGTGGCTGTATCAATTTACATTCCCACCAACAGTGCAAGAGGGTTCCCTTTTCTCCAAGCCCTCTCCAGCATTTATTGTTTGTAGACTTTTTTAAACATCTTTATTGGAGTATAATTGCTTTACAATGGTGTGTGAGTTTCTGCTTTATAACAAAGTGAATCAGCTATACGTATACATGTATCCCCATATCTCTCCCCTCTTGTGTCTTCCTCCCTCCCACCCTCCCTATCCCACCCCTCTAGGTGGTCACAAGGCACCAAGCTGATCTCCCTGTGCTATGCAGCTGCTTCCCACTAGCTATCTATTTTATATTTGGTAGTGCA
This sequence comes from Mesoplodon bidens, assembly GCF_964165515.1. Classification (NCBI taxonomy): domain Eukaryota; kingdom Metazoa; phylum Chordata; class Mammalia; order Artiodactyla; family Ziphiidae; genus Mesoplodon; species Mesoplodon bidens. Next base: position 87,063,385 of record NC_138166.1, read on the forward strand.
TATATGTCAATGTCACTCTCTCACTTCGTCCCAGCTTACCCTTCCCCCTCCCCGTGTACTCAAGTCCATTCTCAACGTTTGTGTCTTTATTCCTGTCCTGCCCCTAGGTTCTTCAGAACCTTTTTTTTTCTTTAAATTCCATATATGTGTTAGCATACGGTATTTGTTTTTCACTTTCTGACTTACTTCACTCTGTATGACAGGCTCTAGGTCCATCCACCTCACTACAAATAACTCAATTTTGCTTCTTTTTATGGATAATATTCCAAGGTATATATGTGTCACACCTTCTTTATCCATTCATCTGTCGATGGACACTTAGGTTGCTTCCATGTCCTGGCTATCGTAAACAGAGCTGCAATGAACACTGTGGTATGTGACTCTTTTTGAATTATGGTTTTCTCAGGGTATATGCCCAGTAGTGGGACTGCTGGGTCATATGGTAGTTCTATTTTTAGTTTTTTAAGGAACCTCCATACTGTTCTCCATAGTGGCTGTATCAATTTACATTCCCAGCAAGAAGTGCAAGAGAGTTCCCTTTTCTCCATGCTCTCTCCAGCACTTACTGTTTGTAGATTTTTTGATGATGACCATTCTGACCAGTGTGAGGTGATACCTCACTGTAGTTTTGATTTGCATTTCCCTAATATTTAGTGATGTTGAGCAGCTTTTCATATGCCTCTTGGCCATCTGTATGTCTTCTTTGGTGAAATGTCTATTTAGGTCTTCTGCCCATTTTTGGATTGGGTTGTTTTTCTGATATTGAGCTCCATGAGCTGTTTGTATATTTTGGAGATTAATCCTTTGTCCATTACTTCATTTGCAAATATTTTCTCCCATTCTGAGGGTTGTCTTTTCACCTTGTTTATGGTTTCCTTTGTTGTGCAAAAGCTTTTAAGTTTCATTAGGTCCCATTTGTTTATTTTTGTTTTTATTTTCATTACTCTAGGAGGTAGGTCAAAAAAGATCTTGCTGTGATTTATGTCAAAGAGGGTTCTTCCTATGTTTTCCTCTAAGAGTTTTATAGTGTCCGGTCTTACATTTAGGTCTTTAATCCATTTTGAGTATATTTTTGTATATGGTGTTAGGGAGTGTTCTAATTTCATTCTTTTACATGTAGCTGTCCAGTCTTCCCAGCACCGCTTATTGAAGAGGCTATCTTTTCTCCACTGTATGTTCTTGCCTCCTTTGTCATAAATTAGGTGATCATATGTGGGTGGGTTTATCTCTGGGTTTTCTATCCTGTACCACTGATCTATATTTCTGTTTCTGTGCCAGTACCATCCTGTGTTGATTACTGTAGCTTTGTAATATAGTTTAAAGTCAGGGAGCCTGATTGTTAATTGATCTATTCTCCAAAGAGTTCCTGGAACACTTTGGAGAACTGTTCCAATTTGTTTGATAGAAATACCTGGCCACCAACTTAGTCAGCTCTAACTAAGCATACAGCATGACCTAAGCAGACTACACACAATTCATGACCATCCATAAATGACCCTGGAGCATTCTGAATAAACCAAATCCTATATACATGTTAACATGTTCAGTTAAATGCTAAAATAATTCACCTATCTGAAGAACAAAATAAGCTTAATGTATCTATTCATTTATTTGACAACACTCAATGAAACCTATTTTATGAAGATCATCCAACTATCCTACTAGCCACAGCAGAACACAATGAAAAACCGCATCTCACTCAATGACCATAAATCACAATCCTAAAGCTCCGGTTTACATATGGAGCTATAAAACTAGCAACAATCCATCCCAGTCTACAAATGCTGTTTTTCAAGAACTTACAAAGTGGGGTGGAGGGCGGCACACAAGTTGTATAAACAAACAACTGTACTAAAAGATAATATATGATAAGGACAGTGAATGCTGCAAGGGAAATAAAAGAGCTGATCAGCTGGACTAGAAGTTGAAAACTGGATGAGTAGGATGTAGATGGGCAGAGATTGAGTCAAAGGCCACTGTAAGAAAGGGGACAATAAACAGAGGTCCAGAGGAGGGAAGACAGGAGGCCTCGGCAAGCCTATCAGTTGAAGAGGGAATTACAGTATGAGGGCCAGAGAGTAAGTGGGAACTGGGCTACAGGAAGACTTAACTGTCTGGCTAAGAGGTCTGGACTTCATCCTGTAGGCCATCGGGGTGCCTCTAAAGGTTTCTGAGTGCAATGAAAACAGCATTTTAGTAAGATTAATCTTGGTGTATACGGATTAGAAAGAGGGGAGAACACCAGTGGGGAAACCATTAAGGGGGCGATTGAAAGGATCCAGGTGTGAATAATAGAGGCCTACATGTGCTGAATGGCAGTTATGTTTCCACCAGCACTTTCTAAATACTGTCTAAAGTAAATGTACAGAGACTTCCCTGATGGTCCAGTGGTAAAGAATTCGCCTCACAATGCAGGGGACTTGGGTTTGATCCCTGGTCAGGGAACTAAGATCCCATATGCCGCGGGGCAACTAAGCCCATGCGTCACAACTACTGAGCTCGCGCGCCTCAACTAGAGAGCCTGCGTGCTGCAAACTACAGAGCCCATGCACTCTGGAACCCGTGCGCCACAACTACAGAGCCCACAGACCCTTGAGCCCACATGCCACAACTAGAGAGAAGCCTGCACACTACAACAAAGAGCCTGCACGCCACAAGGAAAGATCCCGCGTGTCGCAACTAAGACCCGATGCAGCTAAAAATAAAATAAAATGAATAAATAAATAAGAAATAAAGTAAATGCAGAAATTCTAGTGAGAGGACAGTGAACTACAAAACTGAAAGAACAAACCATGCTCTACAACACAGGGGAACGTGCAAGAATTAACACAATGCATACTGTTAGCCATGCAAGGAAAACCTCTGAGAAGAAATAACTACTGAAACGATGTAATGTGGAAATACATTTAAGATGTCAAACACTCTAAAATAAAGAGGAAAACATAATTAATGAAAGAGGAGGATAGCTGGGTACATAATGAGGTATTAGGAGTTATTTTCTTTTTTTTATTGAGGTATAATTGACATATTATCATGTTTCAGGTACAAAACATAATGACTGAAGTGATCACAATAAGTCTAGTTAAAATCCTTCGCTACACAAAAGTTTTTTTCCTTGTGATAAGAACTTTTAAGATCTACTCTCTTAGCAACTTTCAAATATACAATACGATATTATTAACTACAGTCACCACAGGAATTATTTTCTTTAACCACCAGTGGCAGTCTATGGTTGAAAATCTGGTATTTGAGAGAATTATGCTGCCATCACATGGGAAAATATAACCGAGAGTTTTCCTTATGGCCAGTACCAATGTCTTTCCATCAAAAAGTTCAAATTTGCTACAGTCTGACACTAAGTTTAAGTCCTTTACCCTAAACAAGACTACTATATAAAATCACCAACCTTAGGAAAAAAAATATAAATCTTATATATATATTAATTTTAATATCTGTTCAGATATTTCACTGAGATGTTGTTTAGTATGCCACCTTTAAAATGTGAATCAAGGTAACCTGTATTCCATTTATAACTTATGATTTAACTAGCCTTCTGATCTTAAAAGAATCCTTTAACATGTAAGGACTTTGGTTTCTAAGGCATGGCTGAAAAGTTAAAATTCTAGACTCTCCTAAAATGAAGAGATCAATCTTTTCAACAGATGGCTTAGATGCCCCAAGAAATGGGTCAGAAGCTTAAACCCTTGTCCTGGGTGCTGGGTCCAGGCCAGGTTGGCTCCTTTAGGTTCTGTAGACAATTCAACAAAATGGAAGACAGATCAAAGGGATAGATCTCTGAACTCAGGAGTTTGGGGAAAGCTGCATCAAATAACAAAGATTAATAAAAACTAATAATTGTATAGCACTTAAAGAGTTTATAAATTTTTCACATTAGTATCACTTAATTCCCAAAACAACACCAGGACTAAATTAAATTCTCAAAGCTATGCTTAGAATACTGCATAGCACAGACAGAAATAGTAAAATAGGCAAACCCTGTCAAAATTATCACCCCCATTTTACAGTAGAACACACAAAGGGTCATAGAGGTGAAAAGAATTGGCCTAATCACATGGCCAATAAATGGGCAAGATGGTCTTTTATCAACCACTCCTTCATTATTACACAACTACCTTTATCACCTTCTCTCCACACCCATGCCAGGCTCTACTGACCATTCGCTTTTATAAACTCTCATGGGCCCAGCAGCCTACAGCACACAATTCATTCAGCAATAGCTTTGAGAAACTCCTACGTATGAGGCATTGTATAGAATGCTGTTGGTTAGGGGTGTGTTAGGTTTCTCCAGACAAACAGAACCAATAGGATATATAGATATCAAAGAGGAGATTTATTACTGGAATTGGCTCACACAGTTACGAAAGCTGAGAAGTCCTACAATCTGCCGTCTGCAAACTGGAGGACTGGGAAAGTCAGTGGGGTAGGCCTGAGAAGCAGGGAAGCTGACAGTGTAACTCGGTCTAAGGCTAACGGTATAAGAACACAAGTAGGGGCACTGGTGTAGGTCCTGGAGGCTGAAGGCCCAAGAACCAGGAGCTTCAATGTTCAAGCGCAAGAGAAATGGACATCCCAGTTCAAGAAGAAAGACAATTCGCCCTTCCTTCACCTTTTTGTTCCATTCAGGACCCCAACTGATTGGACAATGCCCGCCCACATAGGTGGGGGCAGACCTCTTTCCTCAGTGTACTGAACAAACGTGCTGACCTGTTCCGGGATGCTCATCCCTTCCCCTTACAGACACATGCAGAAGTAACCTTCTACTAGCTACCTGGGTATCCTTTAGCCCAGTCAAGCTGACACATAAAATTAACCATCACCATCCTTGACTCCCATGCCCATGGCAGAGGTCACTCAGCCATCAATGCCTTGACCCACGGAGTCTGAATGGGGCTACACAGTCCTCCCCAACACAGTGTTCTAGAGGCAGGCACTGCCAATCAACTGGAGTTGGCTGACAGTTTGCTAGACTACTATGCTGGCTGTCAAAACATGCTATGGGTGAAAGAAGAGTGATTCAAACAGAAGAAAAAATTAACAGAAAACTAAGAGAAGTAAAGGAAAATAACTAAGGGGCTGCGACGTGATCACAGATTAGGCCCCCAAAACAGCATAGACGATTCTGAGCCATAAAGAAACAAAGAGTTAAAAGGGCATGGAGAAAATGGACAGGAAAGGTGGAGGATATGGGAGCTCCACAAACACAGAGCAGTGTCTCAGCAGTCCCAAGAGGCATGCCCAGTGTCTACACAAACACATCAAAGTTGAAGCCGGTAGAAAGAAAGCAGCCCTCACTCTGGGAATCAGGTACTGACAGGGACAATATCAGGGAAGGGCTATCAGCCCAGGAAGTGGCCAGTAGCAACTTGCCACCCGATCCAAACAGAACCAGGGGCTACCCCAGAGCATCACTGGAGTGCTGGTCAAGTTCACCCTCAGGCACAGCTCAGCAAAGACTACTCTCAGAAATCACATGGGTAGAAAGGACAAGGCTATTTACATGGTGTCTTATTGTGCCCAGCAACCAACAGAATGCAGATAGATCAAGGGACCTATAAGAAGGCCATGGTATCCAAGGGTGGAGCAGCCCAGATTGTTTTCATTATTTTCATTGCCCTCCTCCCCTCTGATTTAGTGCCTTGGGACCGACTTCATGGGACTGATTTTTGGCTCTGCATAACCCTTCTTTTCTAAACTGCCCCTACACCCACTGGCCCAAGCAGGTTAAGAGTTTAAAACTTTATGGGCTTCCCTGGTGGCACAGTGGTTGAGAGTCCGCCTGACAATGCAGGGGACACGGGTTCGTGCCCCAGTCCGGGAAGATCCCACACGCCACAGAGCGGCTGGGCCCGTGAGCCATGGCCGCTGGGCCTGTGCGTCCAGAGCCTGTGCTCCACAACGGGAGAGGCCACAACAGTGAGAGGCCCACGTACCACAAAAAAAAAAAAAAAAAAGAGTTTAAAACTTTAAACTGCCCAGCAGAACACTTTTGGAATGAGTGAGTTTACTCATAAACCCAATCTGACCAAAGTAATTGAACAAACATGCAAATGTGAGTAAATTAATAATGAAACATTAATTTAATTCCCTCTTTTAATTCCCTCCCCTCCCCTCAGTTGCTCCTGACTTCATCATCTTCAGCTCCTCTTAGATAATAGAATAAATGTCAATTACATCAGTCAAACTAGAAACCTGGCCTATCTGTAACTCTTCCGCATCCTCTCTCTATATGCAACTCATCACCACACCCTATCAATTCGAACTTCTTGCATCACCTTCAGGATTTTTGTTATGTTAGTTTCCAAGCATTGAAGACCTCCTGCTATTTACCTGATATTTTTCCTTAAATCAGCTCCCCTTTAAAAGTTGAATAATTAAAAGACAAAACTTTATATAAGTACCATAATTGGAAAACCAGATTCAACTCTCATAAATAGAAGATAATGGGGAAAATACAAGGAAAACGATTTCTGGTTGGAAACTGTTGCCTGACCCAAGGCTCTGAGCTGAAAAATGTCCCACTTCTCTTTGTTAAAAAGGTAGATGAGGGGCTTCCCTGGTGGCGCAGTGGTTAAGAATCCACCTGCCAATTCAGGGGACAAGGGTTCGAGCCCTGGTCCAGAAAGATCCCACATGCCATGGAGTAACTAAGCCTGTGCGCCACAACTACTGGGCCTGTGCTCTAGAGCCCATGAGCCACAATGACTGAGCCCACATGCCACAACTACTGAAGCCCACATGCCTACAGCCCATGCTCCACAACAAGAGAAGCCATCGTAATGAGAAGCCCATGCACTGCAACAAAGAGTGGCCCCACTAAAAACAGAACTACCATATGACCCGGCAATCCTACTACTAGGCATACACCCTGAGAAAACCATAATTCAAAGAGTCATGTACCACAATGTTCATTGCAGCTCTATTTACAATAGCCAGGACATGGAAGCAACCTGAGAGTGCTTCAACAGATGAATGGATAAAGACGTGGCACATGTATACAATGGAATATTACTCAGCCATAAAAGAAACGAAATTGAGTTATTTGTAGTGAGGTGGATGGACCTAGAGTCTGTCATACAGAGTGAAGTAAGTCAGAAAGAGAAAAACAAATACCGTATGCTAACACATATATATAGAATCTAAAAAAAAAAAAAAAAAAGGTTCAGAAGAACCTAGGGGCAGGACAGGAATAAAGATGCAGACATAGAGAATGGCACTGAGGACACAGGGAGGGGGAAGGGTAAGCTGGGACGAAGTGAGAGAGTGGCATGGACGTATATACACTACCAAATGTAAAATAGATAGCTAGTGGGAAGCAGCCACATAACACAGGGAGATCAGCTCGGTGACTTTTGTCCACCTAGAGGGGTGGGACACGGAGGGTGGGAGGGAGACGCAAGAGGGAGGAGATATGGGGATATATGTATATGTATAGCTGATTCACTTTGTTATACAGCAGAAACTAACACAACATTGTAAAGCAATTATACTCCAATAAAGATGTTAAAAAAAATTTTTTAAGGAGTAGCCCCCACTCACCACAACTAGAGAAAGCCCGTGCACAGCAACAAAAGACCCAACACAGCCAAAATAAATAAATAATAAAATAAGTAAATTTATTTTTTTTTAAAAAGTAGATTAACAATGCTGCTGGTTAAAGACAAAAAAACATCCCCAACGATGCTGGCAGTAAAGTGCAGGGGTTAAGTACATGTCACCCATAGCTGGAACTCTCAGCCTGGCACTTTAGCTCCTCTACCAACTACCTCTGTAATACTGGGCAAGTTACTTCAACCTCTCTGTGTATTCATTTCCTCATCCATAAAATGGGAGTATTAACAGGACCTCCCGTGTTATGAGATTACATGGGTTAACAGTTGCAGAACGCGTAACTCTTTATACGTATACATATTCTTTTTTTAATAAAGAATGTAACAACCACGATGACAACACGAGGTCCTGAAGAGCATAAGACAGTAGCAACTCGGTATCACAACAAATGACACTGTCCACTGTGATGAAAATTCCAGAACGCTGATAAAGCAAGACCACAGCTATGTCATGGACACATGACAAAGGAGAGCAATGAATGAAAATGTTGAGTTTCCAACCAAAAGGAAGGAGGGAATGCACCCTGCAATTCCTCTGCTTTGACTCTGCCAGAGATGTGGCCACTCCCCAAGTTCCACAACCTTTGGTAACTATACTCAGTATGTCAGTGACGACAAAACCCTGCTTCAAGGATCTAGAAATCTAACGAGGAACAAACAGGTAATTTTAAAAATCACACTACAATGATAAAGGTGGCATGGACCTTCAGAAAAGGGGAAAATGATGCTTATAGAGTCAGAAAAAGCTTTCCCAGGGGAGGTCAACTTTGAGAGGGGTCCTAGACAGGGAGTAGCTATCCATCCATCGGACAAGAGCAAGCGCACCCCAGGCTCCAGGAGAGAATACGAAGCCCTAAAGGCAGGAGAGCAGGGAGCAGTCAAGGAAGGGCTGGCAACACACAGGAGTACCAACCCCCAAATATGGTTTATGTGTTGTGATAGACATGCCCTAAATTTCAATGAAATATAAAAACACTTTCCTTTTCTAGACAACAGCCTTCAACCACTAAGCCTCAAAGTAAGAGAAAGGGGTACAGCTATGTCAACTCCACTACACCCTACTTGACAGAGATGTATGAGTGTGTGCTGGGGTTGGGGGACCAAGGACTCTAAAATGAACATAATCAGATTATTTAAATACATCAGTTTAGAAACAAGGGGGAGGAAAACTTCATTGACAAAGCTAAAATTGAGAAGAGAAAGAAGAGTTCCACAAGAGATGATGTAAAGTCCTGTAGTAGGTATCTCACAGGCTTTTGGGGGCATCCATTTGGAGAGAGCAAGAGGAACCACAGCTGAGGTGAGGACAAGTGGACTACAGGTAAAACAGAGGTGGGCGATCAAGGTGCTGGGAAACACGGGGTTGGAAAAGGACAATTCTGACAAACTTTCAAGCAGGGGGAGCCACGTCCCAGGGCAGAAGCACGGCCAGGAAGCCTACAGAACTGGCATGTTGAGGGCAGATGCGGACAACTTCTATGGCTCCTTCATTCTTTCTCCTCTGGTGTTTTCTTTTGGAGTTTTTGCCATATTCTTTCCCTCTCTTATCTTTCCACTTATCAGGAATTTCTTCTGTCTCTCTTGTCCTCTTTGTTCATATCCTCTTCTTCATTTTTACTTCCTCAGTTTTTATCCTTGTCCTTAGCTAAAAATGTATGTGATGCATTAGAGGGGGGTTTTGTTTTGTTTTGAAATTCAAAAGAGGTCAAGTTGTATTTCATATTTCTGACTCTAAAAATCCCTAAGCATTAGTCTCGTCCCCACCACACCTTGCTGGTGGTTGGATTCCTTTTTGTTCCCTCCAGATAATTAGTAGCATTTTAGAGAAAAAATTCCTTATTCCTGGTTTAGCAAATGCACTCTTAGTTCTTTTAATAGTTGCTCAAATGGCTGCCTCACCAATTTTAAAAATTAATTCTCTAATTTTTGATTTTGTGAGGATGGAGAACAAAAAGTACTAAGGACACAGTATAGTTGACACACGTAAAATTGTGATGCTTTGTGGTGAGAGTCAAAAAACTAATTTTTCCCAGAAAGTAAAATGTTCTCTGGTAAGCCAAAATTAGCATTGCCATTCTGGAATCTCACACTGCAGAACTGACACATATGGTTAACAGTCCGGTGAATTCCTGAGCCTCCCCCTGAAAGGAGATTTCTAAGTCTCTTGTCTGATTATCTATTTTTCTAATTATTTCCCAATGATCTAGTGAAACGTTACTTCTTATCCCTGAATTTCACATCATTCTAACCTTTAAATCCGTTATCTCCTTCCTCTTCCACTCTTCATCCTAATGAGTTTTCTGCTGTCTGGGGTCTACCATTAAAGTGTCCTTTTGGGGAATTAGGAATAGTAACTAAACCACTCAGTGGGAAAGGATATAAGCTGATAGAAGTGAAACTCTGTTGAAAAGCCTCTGTCTGCCTAAATATTGTTTCCTACCACCATTCTTTATTTTCCCTATAGAATTAAAAGAACACAGTAGGAAATTATTTACAATAAAGTCTAAGTATATAATTTATTTTGAGTGCATTCAACTGCTACAGGTTGCATCCAAGTTTATGATTCCACTGTTGTTAACAAAAAAAAGTAAAATCAATATACATAACTGTAGAACTTTGCACTTGGTTGGCTAGTTTATTATTCTAAATCTGGACAGAATCTAAAACTGTTTTATACAATCCCACAGAGAAGATTAACCAACAGACTTTCCTTCTACCAGAACTAGTTCCTGTCTTTCAACTAAATCCCTCCTGCTGAAATTGAATCCTTAAAAAAAAAAAAAAGGAAATTAATCCCATACTCAGATGTAGCTAGAAAAGAACCAGTGGTAATAATCCCCCATATCATACTTCTACACATACTAGGAGAAGGTAATCGCCTCAACCTTCTCCTCTTTTAACTAAATATCTGTATTACATAGGAAAATATCTCTTTATCCAACTTTTCAACTGCAATGTGGATCTTTTCTTTATGTTATTCAAACTCTACATCCCTCTTGGTTCACTTAAATTCTATGAACCTCAGTGTCATCATCTAAAAAAATGCAGCTAGTAATACCTGCCCTATTACATCTCTTTTTAAGAATCAAATTAAACATATACCTAACAGCACTTTTTTAAGAGGCAAAAACAATATACTCATTCCAAATAGGTAAGTGAGCAAACAGACAAGAGGACCAGAACGCAGAAAAGACATAAGGACAATATAGTTAAGTTTTGCCTATATTTCCAGCAGTAACTAACTAAAGCTAATTCACCCTGTGACAACCTCCAAACTTGATTCTCATAAAGACAGGCTTAGCAATTCATAGCAAGTTAAGATCTTACCAACTACCCTATTCAAAAAAAAAAAAATCCTATTGCATTAAAAAAATCTTGAGTTGGCTGCAGGCAGGGAGATGGTATAATGAGGGAGACAAGGACTAGCTCAGGAACCTTGGGAAATTTACATCAGCTATCTAAGCTTTAGATTCCCCATCACAAAATGAAGATAATAACTGGGCCCTCCTCAAACGGTCTGTGGTGAGGATAAATAAGAGACTTTATGCAAAGCTCTGGCACATTTGGGAAGCACTCAGACACAATCAGGACCAGTAGAAGATGCATTTAAGCACAAAGTGAAAAATAAAAGATACATATGTACATTATACATTAAGGTGTAACAAAATATTAAATACAAATTACTTGCCAATTGTCTGATACAAGAATGACCTGGCTCTGTTGAGTTCCTGTAACCTTCATACTAGATTATCTACAATTTCAACTGGTTTCTTTAAAGGTGAGTGAGGACTTAAAAGATCCTTATAGAGCAATCAGTGAGTGGGATCCTCAATTTCTCCCCCCATCTCTCCCACAGTTCTCCCACCCATATCCACACCTAAGTCAAAAAACAAGTTTTTAGTAACTTGTGAGTCGTTCTAAAGCATTCACCTTATGTTTCATACAAAGAGGAACAAATGACATTTAAATTATGTAATAACAACTGACCTAAATAGGTTTACAAACAAATACAACTGACTCCTGGTAAACATCTGACTTAGTTGATTAGGTAAGAAATGCCAGAAGTCTAGTAGCAATGAGCACCAATGAGGCATGGACATCGCAGATCAAGTTTCGTGAGGGAATGGATGTTGTTTCATCTACCAAATGGATTCTGTGCAGGCCAGGTAAGAGTTACACTGTATCTGAATCATCATCACCACCACCTTCAGTTTCACTCTCATCAACTATTTGGGTTTGTTCCTGCAAGAGCTCACATATATTGTTTACCCTTCCCTGACCAAATAATACCCCAAGACAAGTTGATCTCTAACCACCTCCCAGGAAGTTGTAAAAGAAACTTTCACGTTGGCCAAATCTAGTCACATGTATTCAGAATTAGTCTGCAGCAACTCTAGCTTACAGGAGGCAGAGACAGGGAAAGGGCCAGGAAAATTAAACAGAAGGCATATGGCTGTTTGGCTCACCTTCCCCACATACCTCTATGAACAACAAAGGAGAGGATTTTGTACACACTTAGCTCTGCAGGGTCCACATGGACACCAAGCATGAGCAGAGATGTCTTGCTTCAGCTCTGAAGAAATATGTTCTATGAGACTCCAACTATTAACTCCAAAGAACTGGCCTCCTCGAACTGGCCTTCTCAACGACGAATGGCTGTAGCCTGGTGTGTCACGTAGCTCTGAGGAGTATGACAAGTAATCTGATACTACTGCTAAACAAAGTACTGAAGGTTTTGACTCATTTACTCATTACACTAATCAGAGAAGATTCAAGGTTATCCCTGTGATAAGCTGCACTCATTCCTCAGATGTCTGGGATGTTTTCTTAAGTGAGAAAGGGGTAGAGCTACAGTGAGCACACTGGAAATGCCCAGCATCATCACCCCTTGATCCCTTTATTTATACTATGGGTAATCCATGGAACAGTGTTGTGTATATGAATACGTGGAGAGCAGGAAATGTCACTCTATCACTGGGGGCAGTAAACTATGGCCCAAGCACCTATCTTGCCCACCACCTGCTTTGGAAATAAAGTTTTACTGGAACACAACCCCATCCATTCCTCTGCGTATCGTCCAAAGCTGCTTTCATGGAACAAGGGCAGAGTTAAGTAGTTGCAAGAGAAATCGTACGGCCTGCAAAGCCTAAAGTATTTACATCCGGCCCTTTACAGAAAAAGTCTGCTGACCCCTACTCTAACCGAAAATGTGGTGACTTCACCAAAAGACCGAGAAAAGCTAATCCTCCCAACGCTCTGGGAAAGAAAATGAAGAGCTATACAAAGAAGCTGCTTATTTGACATGCAAGTCCTCTGAAAAAGCAGAGGAACAGATGATTTAAACGCAGGAGTACTAGTGTTCTGAATGACCGAACACACAAGGAAGAGCAACACGTTCTCTCAACTTATGGTTCCCGTTAAATACAAGAAACAGAGTCAGAAATAGAGAGGATGGTGTTTCCTAACTTGGCTTTATTTATTTGTGTTTACTTGTTTGTTGTCATGAAAAAAGAGAAGCAAATATAGTTATGGAGTTCCAGGATGCTGACAGAATGCTCTTGCATGTTTCAGAGGCAAGCTGCTTCTGTGCCCAAAATGGCTGCCCAACAAATGGCCCAGCCACTCCAAGATCAAGTGGTTGGCACTTTAATCAGAACAGTAGACTTGCTAGGTCCCAAAATGAGATACAATCATTGTTCACGTAATTCACTGTTTTACGTATCTGTATTTTTTAAATGTTCTTGGTTTTAAAAAATCATTCATAGATTAGCTTTTGAAAAATCTGGCCCAGTAATTTATAATGAAAACAGCTTTTCAAACCATACTTCCCCATTACAGCTCAGCTTCTCTTCTGAATGCTTATAGTAAAGATAATTCTAAACATCATTTCTTTTATGCTTTCTTACTCACATTTACTGGCTGGGGAAGAAATACAGTCACAGGCACTGCTTGGGCTGAAACAGCAAAAACATCCTCCTCTGGGCTCCCCTGGATTCAGGTTGCTTCCCAGCTATTACTCCCAGTTTCTCATGACAAATCACCACCACGGAGAAGCAAAATCCATGGAACATCATTAAATGTAGAACAAGGGGAGGGAAATAGTCATATATATAAACTGAACAATATTTTAGCTTTAATGCTATTATATTTGAGTAAATTATGACTCCAATTTTTAAAAGATTTGAGGGTCCATATATACACAAGCAAAAGGCTAGACTCTACTCATAACGATACTCTGATTTTAAAAAATTCTCTTCTACCAAAGAATTCAAGCCAATTATATATTCCTGAAATATACTAACAACACTACTTTCCTCCCGGCTCTGAAATTTCATTTATGAAATGTAATAAAAACAAATAAATTCCAAGTACTAGGGCAAGTTTCAGTACTCACCCTTTGAAACAGTTCTTTGCCAAAGCAATAAGATTAATAATCTAACATATCTCTGCATATTAGATTCATCCTGAAAGTAAACAGTAAAGAAACCCAATAGTCGCTTGAAGGAGGTGTCAAGAATCTCAATTTATAGATAAATAAACTGAAATTAAGAAGAGCTGGAGACTTCTACAAACAAAACAGAAAAATAAGACGCACACACAAACAAAAAGCACAAAAAAGGTTTATCTAAGTTATCTTCCAAAGACTACCTTCTAAGGCAGTTGTTTGGAATACTGAATGTATCCTTCCTTTCGAAAATGGTCTTAAGGCAGTGGCAAAACCTAAACGGGACTTCTTATCACCAAGTCTCAGAGGCTGATGACAATGGGTTAGTGAGAGGTCTAATTTCCCCACAGACCATACAACTTTCAGGCACAGAATTTTACAGCTTCCAAAGACTTGAGAAACTCCTCCGTTTAAGCCACATCTCTGTTCAGAGGAGGAAATAAAGGTCCAGCAGGAGTAAACGACTGCCTGAGGACGCCCAGCCGGGAAGAGCACTTATACGGAAAGGGCTAAGAAATGCTGCCTCTCTCCCGCATCTCCTCCTTGATGTGTAATGACTGAGAGGGACTGGATCGGCTTCCGTAAGCTGACAAAGAGAATGTACAAAGTAAAGGGGAAAGCCTGATCTCAACTTGGTAGACAAGGGTTGGGACAGCAGAAAAGGAGGAAACTGCTTAAGGTGAGGGCGGGTGGGCATGTGAAGCTGCCTGAGACACAGCTTCATGAACGCAGAGACCAGGCTGGGACAGTGCAAGTGCTGTACCCTTCAGAAAGCAGGAGCGGTTGGCAAAACTCTTCTGACTCAAAAATCTGTGCACAGGCATTACATGTGACCTCTCCCAAGCAAAACTATTATTATTACCATAAGCGCCTCTGCTCACTAATCATCAGTACTCAGTTCACCTCCTCCAGAGCCCAAATATCAAGGAGAAGGCCACAGAGTTTTAGAAAACTGCCCATATCCCACTCACAGACTTGAGTCCTTGCCAGGTCTCACATAACCCACATTCTGCTCACTCTCTAAAAAAGGTCTTGACACTGCAGCCCTGCTTCTCTCCCTCTCAATACAAAATAAAACAAAAACAAACAAACAGACCAAAAAAACCAGCAGGTACTACACATTTGAACTTTGTTCAAATGTCTGTTAGGACTTTGAAATGTGTAAGTTGTATTTTTCCCTTAAGCATGAAATTATTCTGATTGAGATCTGGCTCTCATTATTTGAGTCCAAGTGGCCTGACCAATTTTTACAGAGTTGTATTCACTTTTAGGGTTTTAGCCACGATTGCGACTTCCAACATTTAACTTCCGTCTACTTATAAATAGCTCCTCTGTATTTTACGTATGGGGTGATCTATCCACAAAGCAACTACTTCTTAGTTTTCTATATCATATCTGTTGGCCAGTGAGGAAATATCATTCCAAATGGTCTTGCTTCCTCAAACCTACACCATCCATGGTTGTCCTGAGTGTTCCTGAATAAACATACTAAGGTATATCTTAAACAGAATTTACATATAAACCTCCATGTGAAAACGGATTCATTTCCACACAAGGCAGAATCTCAAAATGGTCAAGATGGAAAACCAAAATGAAAGAGCCATTTAGAATATGAATTCAAGATAATCAGAATGTCTTGCTCAAATGAGAACAAAGCATATACTTTTCAAACATGACATAACAGACATTGTCACAACGTCATAACAAACATTCAAAGATCAAATGCATCAATAGAATCTTCTAATACGTTTGTTGTTTTGATTAGTTACCCCAAAATTACATTAATATTCCTTTTTCAAAAGTTCAGTTGAGGGCTTCCCTGGTGGCGCAGTGGTTGAGAGTCCGCCTGCCGATGCAGGGGACATGGGTTCGTGCCCCGGTTCGGGAAGATCCCACATGCTGCGGAGTGGCTGGGCCCGTGAGCCATGGCCGCTGAGCCTGTGCGTCTGGAGCCTGTGCTCCGCAACGGGAGAGGCCACAACAGTGAGAGGCCCGCGTACCGCAAAAAAAAAAAAAAAAAAAAAAAAAAAAGTTCAGTTGATATTTTAGTTGGTTTTAAATGTCTGTGTGTTTCAACACAGTTGGACAGAGTGTGGCTATCCATTTATAGACAGATTTATGTGTGACTGGACACTCTAAACCCACTTTTTCCATATGGATAGCACAGATAAGATTAGAAGACATAAATAGAAATAAATGTAAAATATTCACAGAAGGAAAAACATTTTTTTCATTATTCCGTTTAAACAATGGCCAAATTTCTGTTAAGTGCAACCAGCTAGAATATAGTATTGACTTTGAATAAGATTTTTTTTTTTTTAATTCTTAGCAACAGGGATCTCAGGGTCTGTAAACCTGACTCTACATAAGGGTTTTATGTACCTTCAGATCCTCATCCATAAAACTGTACGTAAAATAAGATAAAAATCACACCCCATGCTCTACATCCCAATCAACATACTTTTTCAAATAGGCCTTGTCAATGGGAAACAGACTAGAAGGTAGAGCCCACTCAGCAACTGGAAACGTTTTTGACCTTTAGTCCCTGAAATTTTATTTACATGCTTTTGCCACCCAAAGATAAAAAAGAAGTAGATATATGGGAAGTTCAATTTGATTTAGGGAAGGACAGGAATAATTAAGCACGAAATACATAGATGCACTGTTTAAGTATTTATTAGTTCTATGCAATAAATGAATGGGTATTAGACTTCTGAAGAATGAATACTGCAATCCTTAGCAGACAACACTGATAAACTATGCAATTCATCAGAACCATAAAATTACATTTGGCTTATAAATCTTAGAGTAAATATTCAATGAAACTGCAAGGAGAATGGGACTTTGACCACAGAGGATAAGATCAGTTGACAATAATGAGACTGGGAGAAAGAGGCCTGGTTTCACTGAAGAATGGAATACATCATACGGAAGTTTTGAAGACTAAGAATGACCAGACGGTAAGCCTACTGAGTGATAAGGTTTTGGTTTAACATTACCCAATAATGATCTTACGGTAACATCCAAACATAAATACATGAATCACAGAATGAGGTGCAAAGCAGAGTATTCAAAAATAGCTCAGTTGTTTTTATATAAATCTGTCAACATTTCACAGTTATTTGAGTGCGATTCACTGTCCTGGTTTTAAACATAAGTAAGGACTGATCTCTCCTCCTCTCACCCCACCTATACTCCAAATTGAGACGACAAACTGATTCATCATTTAAAAGCATCATACTGCTTCTGGTCATACTAAGGAATTAAATTTTTTTAAACCTTAAAAAAAAAAAAGCCAAGCAAGTATGGAACACTGAAAATTCATATGGCATCAGAGTTCAAACTGTGGAATTAATATTTTTAAATAGGGATCTTTAAAGGACTCCCAACTTGGTTTAAGTAGAAACAAGTACTCTTTCAACACAAATACATTCCTTTGAGATTTGTATCTTTGGGATATGCATTGCAAAGCATATGAGATAACAAAAGTTCCAGCTTTCTCATTTTCTTAAAATACACACACACACACACACACACACACACACACACACAGCATGCAGTAACAGCCAGCCGTCTGAGTGCCACATGCCTGGGAGAGATCTAAAGCTGCTACAAATTAAACTAGATCCTATTTCTTTAAGGTCCAGAACTGAAAAGAACTGCTGAACACTAGTGGTGAGCCTATATTCCTTTGATCTCCATTGTAATGAAAAGCAAGATGACATGCTCAAATGAAAAATCATTTATAATGAATGAAAGAAGGGCTATTCTTTCTTTGAATTTATCTGTTCGAAAGGGAAAAGAATGGGGAAGTTTCAGGGAGAAAAATTCTCAAAACAAAAAACAACCTTATGAGATAATAACATCAATAATGGAGTGTGGCAGGAGTGAGCAGAGTAGAAAAAATGGACGTGGGAAAAGTTATTTCAGTCTCCATCAGAAAATGAAGAGACTCTAATCTTCTCACACATGGGTAAGAGACAATTTCTCATTTAAGTGAGACTAATTTTAAAAGAACCCGATTAGACTGCAAAGTTGCAAGTACAAACCATGGCACCTCGTGAATTAACCCTGCATTACTGTGACTCTGGATTTCATTTCAAAATGACTGAATTTCATTACTGCTTTCCAGCTACAATTTAGTACTTTATAAGATATAAATATTGGGAGTAATTCATTTGTCCAGTTATTACCTTTTAACATTAAATTTGAACTTAATTAAACATTATTCACAGGGGACACGGTTCCCCTGGCTACACTCTCAGGACAGTAATGTGAAGTTTTTATTGAGTTTGTGTTATTTATAGAAATTTTTGAAAAGATCTGTGGCTGATATTTTTCACCTATGGCACAGTCTACCAGCACCCAGCCACACTAACAAGCTATTTTAACATCAGTACCACCACCCCCCTTTCTTTAGGGTATCTCAACTAAGACCAAAGGTTTGGTTAGTTATCATGACTTACTTTTTAAAAAATCAGCATATACAAAAGCAGAATAGAAGAACTTTGGACCTGGGGTTAATTTTAGTTGATTCTAGCCCTGTAATCCTGAACAAGTCATTTAGTTATTTAAAATGTGAGTAGACTCAGACCTGTGAAATGTTCTGCAAAGGTGTGTTCCCAGATATGATACAAGGGGCTGGAGAAACAGATGAAGGCCACACTGCCCTTGTCTTCTAAGACTTCTCCATCCTCTGGGGAAGTGGAGCAGGAACAGAGAGGAAGGATAACAAGCTCCACAGTTGATGGAAAATGTTAAGAAGTGTTTCCAAAAGATGGGGCTCAAGAAAGAGGTGGGGCTTCCCTGGTGGCGCAGGGGTTGAGAGTCCGCCTGCCGATGCAGGGGACACAGGTTCGTGCCCTGGTCCGGGAGGATCCCACATGCCGCGGAGCGGCTGGGCCCGTGGGCCATGGCCGCTGGGCCTGCACGTCCGGAGCCTGTGCTCCACAGCGGGAGAGGCCACAACAGTGAGAGGCCCGCGTACCGCAAAAAAAAAAAAAAAAAAAAAAAAGAAAGAGGTGGAAAAGATGTAGATGGATATTCACGGGGTAAGGCATTAAAACACGGAGGGATGGCAGCATGGAAGAGCAACCTGCCAACGGTTCAGGGCAGCAGAGTCTAAGATGCACTTAGAAATACGGTCAGAGATAAGGCAGCAGGAGCAAGCACAGGCAGAGGATGAAGACAGGACTTTGGTGCTGTACTGAAACACCGGCTTTACCAGAAGATTGTGGCAGGCCACTGCAAGACTTCCTGCATGGCAGTGACGTATCAGCGTTTCTTTGGAGATAAACCCCTCCAGAGGCAATGTGGAACACAGAGACAAGCAGGGATATGCTTGAAGAATTACAGGCTGAATGTCAGGAAGGCTAGGACAAGGTCTGTGGCAGCAGGTCTGAATGCTATGAGGAGCTGGAATCAGCAGGGTTTGGGAAAGGGGCGAGGGATGGCCAGGAGTACAGCTGGATTTCTGATGGGGATGGTTGTCTCGCCCACTGAGAAAGAGAACACCAAGTTCTCATGAAGTTGGCAAGTGGTAAGAGAAGAACTGGTTAAATGTTACATGCTGAAAACTACAGCCTTGACTAGATTCTAGAGTTGTTGGTTTACACCTAATAGCTAGAGTCATGGGTGTGGATGAGACCACCTGTGGACAGCAGAGAGGTTGAAAAGGAAGTGTGCCTATTTCAGAGGACCCCGTGACAAGCAAATGAGATGTATGTGAATGTATTCTGTAAGCTGCACCTTGGATACATAGGTACTTTTGTTTTAATAAGACATCAGTGTCCAATCTGCTTTATCAAGATTCTCTACTGATTTGTCTATATGAGCGGCGCTATGTATTACGGGATATGGGTGCAATGATCAGAATCCAAAATATGACAGAACTTTAGGGGATACAGGTTACTGAAACATGTCTTCACAAGATTACACATAAACCCATAACCCCTGTATTAGAACCATGTAAGAGCACACTATAACCAAGCCTACGAAACAGATGTTAGTTCATTCCCTAAAAGGCAGTATCAACAGCAGTTTCACGGAAAACCATAAATGTTCTGTAAACTACTGATGCTTCTGGTCCCTTCCTCATCTGCCTTCATTAAGCAAAATGAAGTGAAATGGGAGATCTTTGCTTTGAATACACACACCAAGTTTCTGGAACCTTTGTATTCATTTCTAACTTCTCACCAGCCATCAACCAGCTGTGCTCCTAATCCAGATAGGTAGATATGAAACAATCTATACATGTCTGTAAAACACAGGAAAAACTGGGGATTTGATAAAATTCATAACAAACTTTACACCCTCCAAGTTTACAACACTGAACCTTGCCCAGGCCATTTTAAATAGTCTAAGAGTTGTTGCCAAGTTACATGGAAGCAGTTGGTTTAAACAGCTTGAATTTCTAAAACAAGTGTTATTTTTCAAAAAATGAAAGACACTGTTAAAATACAGCTATCAATTACATATCTATTAAACTGTTTAAAATTGACAATCTTTAATTTAAGCCTATTCTTGCAACTGGATGTCCATTTCTACTGTCAGAAAGTCAGAATAGATTTCAGAAGCACTGGAAGAACTCAACCTTAAGTGAGACTCAAAAGTATGCTTCAGTGAGAAAAACCAATCTGATGGGAAACAAATCTGCCAGACATCTTTAAGACTTCATTAAACTTTTTTTAAAAGGTCCCATATTTCCCAAGAAGTATCTTAATCTACCTCACATCCTGAAGGATCCCCACATCCTGAAGTATCCTCTAACGTATTCATGGATTCACATAACAAATACATTGACTGATCCAGTCGAAAGAGGAGCCCAAAAGGCAACCTCAGTCTTTCGCTCTTAGCAGCGTAGAACCCAGTCAGGTTCCAGAAGAGGCCTCCCAAGTCCCAACGGAAGACTAGGCTGGGGTCTTTAGTTAGAGGCCTGCTAAGGGAGGAGGGCAGGTCAGGCAAGAAGGAAGACCTGTAACATGAAAAACTGAATGAAGTCCAGCAGAGTTGTGTGAAAGCTCAAGTTGGGACAGACGTGCCAGGAAGGGGGCCGTCAGGTCAGGTAAGAGGTGTCAACTTCTGGTTAGCAGGAGGCTGCACCTGCTCAGGACACTGGACTGGGAACTCCACTGCATCTGTGTTATCTGACCTTATTCACTTTGGGGTACCTCAGTCACCTACCTTAAAGAATAGACTGACTCAGCATTTACACAGAAGCACGTAGAGTCTCAGTAAATCCTATGGCTGAGAAAACGGAGGCCATTAGGAAACTTCCCTCCCTCCCTCCCTCTTAAATTTCCTCAATCATCCCTCCTTTTCTCCCTCTCTCACTCTGAGGAGGAAGGGCTCCCCCCACACCTTCCAAAGACCCTCATTTCTACCCTCGAAAGCACCCCCTCCAAAATTCTGAGGTTTTGCTCTACCAAATTCTTACCACTTCTTTCTTGCATTTTAATCCTTCTCTTGCCATGGGATTCATCCCCTCAGCTCTCATACACGTTAATCTCTCTAAAGAAAACCTCCTACAACACTGCTGCTTCTTCAAGGTATCAATACATATTCTTTATCACCTTTCTTTCAAAGATTAAATTTTTTTTTTTTTTTTTGCGGTACGCGGGCCTCTCACTGCTGTGGCCTCTCCCGTTGCGGAGCACAGGCTCCGGACGCGCAGGCTCAGCGGCCATGGCTCACGGGCCCAGCTGCTCCGCGGCATGTGGGATCTTCCCGGACCGGGGCACGAACCTGTGTCCCCTGCACCGGCAGACGGACTCGCAACCACTGCACCACCAGGGAAGCCCAAAGATTAAAATGTTGAAAGAATAATAACTGCCTCAGCTTTTCCCTTTTTCCCTCTTCTTTAACCATCTGAAATCTCGGTTCTGAGTCCAATGCACTTTTTGACTATATGCACATGATGTAAGTAAGGCAGCTACCGATCAATAATCACCGATTCAATGGCCTCCCATCCGTGCTCCTCCACCGGCCCCCTCTGGAAACTCTTCCTCTGACCGACCACCTCGCTTCCTCAAACTCTCTTCTGGTGGCTGCCTGGTGCTCATTCTCGCCTCGCCCTGCTGACCACTCCTGTGGGGTCTCCTATACAACTCCACCTGCCGCCTCTTAGGTGGGGATTTGCCAAAATCCTGCCTCTACCCTCTTTTCACTTCCCTTCACATTCTATTCCTTGGAGATCTCACCCCTTCCCAGATCTTCGTCTCTTGGAGGATTCCCAGAACTCTCTCCACCCTTGTTCGCCCTCCCCAGTTCCAGACCTATGTTGCCCATTTATTGAATGGACAGATTCACATGGATGCCTGGGAGGTCCTTCAAATGTAGCAACCTGAAACACAACTCGTCAGTAACCCAATCTAAAGCTGTCACTCATCTTCATACGGCAGTAACCTTTTACTCCCTGGCATGGGTCAGGGCCCAGGGAGACAGTAAGAAATGGAGCACAAGACCAGGCACAGGAAGGCTTTCTTCTTGTCCCATCACGTAGACGCCTGAGGGCTGAGCGGGAGCCTTCCTCAGCTTCCTACAGGAAAGTCAGAGAAGCTCTGGTTCTGACTTCCACTAGCATGGCAGATTATTTCCCCCATGACGGATATAATGACAGAACCTTGGGTTTGCTCTGTGAAGAACTAACAAGGCAAGAGGAAGCCTCACCCAGTTACTTGGGCCCTTAACTCATTGTATACTCTTCGAATTGTTGGTTTGCTGGTTCAGTAATAAACCAGAGTTTATTAAATTGAACTGTGAGTCTTACCAGTCCTCAAAGGTGGAGTAATCTTTATGGTGTGGCCCAGCTCATTTCTCCTTTCCCACCTCCTACTTCTAATCTTCCTCTGACCTCAGGAATGTCTACCAAATATAATTGCTCCCTTTGAGTGCCAAGGAACAATTCCCTAATTCAAACTGCTTCCCCTCATTGGGAAGGCTGCACCACATTCCTAACAGATGTCACCCTTCTTCTCTCCTACTCTTTAATCTGTCCTCAGCATGGTCAAAGAGTGGCAGTTTGGCTGCTCTCTGCCTTCCATGTCTGCCAACCATTATGAGCGCTTTCTTACCCAGCACCCTAAGTTTTCATCACATTCATTTACTCAACATCCTGAAACAGAGCCCACATTCTTCTCCCATCTCTGTACCTTTTTGTTCCAGCTGCTCTCTTACTTTGGATGCCAAACACCCTTCAAATCCCTATGCCCCTTCCTTGTGAAAGCCGCAGCTCAGATACTATTCTAAGAAACCATGGCCGCTTCCCTCCTTGTCACCCCTACAGCCCAACGGCATCTCCAGAGCCTGAATTACTCCTTCAGTACTCTGTGTTTCTGTCTGTGCATGTGTCAATCTTCCAAACTAGAATTTAAGACCAAGAAAGCCGGAGTCATCTTTGTAACCCCCAAAACATTAAAATTCTGCACACAGAGGGCAGTATGTTACTCTGGGAAAACAACAGACCTGGAATCACAGGGACTGGTGCATGTCATGAGTCAGTCACATGTGTGGCAGCAGTGATTTCCAACAAGTTACTTAACTTGTTGACTCTCAGCCCCCTCAACCATAAAATGTAAATAATAATTCTTAATTTCAGGATATTCAAAGGACCAAGTGACATTATACATATGAAAGTTCTTTGGAAAACCAGTATAATGCAAACAAATGTAAGACAGTATTGTTATTATAACATCTAACACAATGTGTGTTGGTAATGAACAACTCACACTTATCTTTCTACAAAAGAAATGTTGCTTTAGGACTTCGTACTGGCTACAAGAATTAGATGAGACAAAAACATCACAGAACTCTGCTCACTGGTAATATCTGATCTCTTTAAGATCACTACATTGTTTTATTATACTGGAATATAATATGCTAATCGAAGTATTAAAACTAGATTTTAAAATGCGGTATTTTGTAGCCTTCTGAACTTCAGCATTAATTTGGGTAAATGGTCATTATATTACACTCGAATGCCTAAATGCTCAGTTTTATCTTCAACATAAATGTCAATTCAATGAAATAGCTTTTGAAAAAGAACTTGTATCACTTTGTTCTCAGGATCCACTTTTAACATAACAATACATTCTCACTGACCAATGTATATAAACGAGCTTGTGGGGAGGGGGAAGGGTAAGCTGGGACAAAGTGAGAGAGTGGCATGGACATATATACACTACCAAATGTAAAACAGATAGCTAGTGGGAAGCAGCCGCATAGCACAGAGAGATCAGCTCAGTGCTTTGTGACCACCTAGAGGGGTGGGATAGGGAAGGTGGGAGGGAGACGCAAGGGGGAGGAGATATGGTGATATATGTATATGTATAGCTGATTCACTTTGTTATACAGCAGAAACTAACACACCATTGTAAAGCAATTATACTCCAACAAAGATATTAAAAATAAATAAATAAATAAATAAAATTTTTTAAACGAGCTTGTAAATTTCAAGTTGTGTAAGAAGAATGTCTTCAATGCCACCCCCATCCCCACCCCAAACACACACATTTAACACCATGTCTGCATTACTTCTAAAAAGAAGAAACCCACTGTGCAGCAGGCAGTGTGAAATATAATGCAGCTTTACACTGCATTATGAAAGCAAGAAAACAGCCAGCTGTGAGTTAGAAAGAGAACAAAATTTTGAGTTGCAAACCCAAGGACCTTCAGGTTCAATGTTACCCTCAGGTAACACTGAAAGTGCTCCTTAATGACGAAGAGCCGATTTTATTTCAGACCCACTATGAACACTGTAGGATATATTTAACATTTTAATTTTTAGTTTCAAAAGTAATAAACCTGTTGGTCAGACAGAAGCTTGACAGTCACAGCAGCCAATCTATCAATCAATCCAGCATGGCTGGGCTCCACCAGCTGCCCCTGACACCAATTAGGAAACGGAAGGAGCAGGCTGCTGCTACCAGGTTACCATTTTGCCAATTAGAGCACATCCTGGGTGAGAGGGACCAATGAACAATGGAACCCAGGGTCAGGAAAGAGAGGTAAAAAGCACTTCATGTAATGTGACATGAAAAAGAAAGATTGCAGGAGGGACACAGCAAAGAAGCAAGATAGTCTGGAATCAAACGGTGCATTTTATTGTTCGCTTGTCAAAGACATGCAGACACTAAGACGAAGCACAAGCGAGGCGCTCCCCCCGGTCTCTACCCTGGAAGGAACTGCTTATTGGCCCAGGCAACTTGGGAGCCAATAGCTGTCACACACGACCACTGAACCTGCCACCTCCAGCTGTTCCCTTTTAGTCAGGATTCGGAGGTTAAGCCAGCTCATACAGGGTCTGAACGTCAAAGACAGACAACTGATAGACACGTATCAAAGTGCTGGGAGGACAGTATTTCACATCAGCCTCAGAATTAGCACGCAAACCTTTTCTGCTAAAATTTCTCTTTCTTCCATCCTACAAAATTTTAGGGACCTCCTTTCAATTTTTCCACCTGGGTTTCTCTTCCAAACCATAGCTTATAGCCCTGGTATATCAAACTTTGTAAAATCTAAGGGCCTCAAGATCCTTCCCTTTGAGTCCCTTCCTCTAATCATTGTTTCCTGCCTCAGAATACCTTCTCTAATTCCATTTACTCTTCTGGCTTTGAGGGACTCCCAGCTGATTCTTGCTGCTCTGTGTCATCTGGAAAAGCTATAGGCAAAAGCAGTGTAGACACAAAAAATCTTCCAGAGTGTGGAAGTTTGGGACTATAGGTGTCACTTTCAGAATCAGATGTACACCTAGGTCTTGATCAGTTTCATAAATGTTAAGCAGGTCTGACTTAGATGACAATGACAGGCAAAAGTGTCCTAAACTTTAAAAGGAATTGTTCTTTTTCAAATGCAAAAGTGTTATTATTCATTTACCAACGGAGTGACACTTGTTGCAACGTATTTTGCACAAGATCTGGTGTCAGTCTCATTGTGGTGACTCGAATTCAACTCTGGTAACTCTGTTCTGTTACTGTCAGTTCTGCCATAGTTTTACAGGAACGGGACCAAGCAATTCTAAAGGTGTCATCAGCATGCTATACACGTACACATCTGCACAAGAAGGGTGTATGTCAACGATGCACATTTAAAACATCAGAATTTATCATAAGTAGCTTCTAAAATGTTCTAGGGCCCTAACAACATAAAGGATATTTTTCCTAGAGCGGAGGTTGTCAATACTGGCTGCCCTTTGGAATTACCTGGGAGCTTTAAAAAATGCTGTGGCCTAAAAAATGCTAGGTAGAGATGCTGATTTCATTGATTTGGAGTTATGTCTGAGAATCGAGATTTCCCTTTTTTTTTTTGTTTTTGTTTTTAATAGAGCTCTAGTTTGACTCAGTCCACACCTGGGTCTCCAGGTCCCTCTCTCAAAAATTCCTGGAGGTAAAAACACAGCACAGCTGAGCCAGTGATCACAAGCAATCCAAAGGTTTATTACACATCCAGGCACAGGCATGACAAGGGGAGTCCCTGGCACGGGGGTCACAGTCTAAAGGGGTCTCATGTCCAGGTGGAAGGAAACACAATAGGCCTGGTGCTGGGGATATACATGCAAGGACTGGAGCATGCCAGCAGGATTTCTAATTAATGCTGGGAGAGGACTAACCCCAGGTGGTCCATTCTGGGGAGGGGAGAGTCGGGGGGCAGGACGGGTTGTTTGCACAGCCTTACTGGAAGTAGAAGTGAGCAAAGCTGGGTCATATGACGATTTCCACCCTGGAAATGCTTGAAGATTTGACCAAATGTCACTTCACTGGGAGTGACTTATCCTGTCCAACTCTGGTAGTCAAGTCGAAAGCCACTAATCTAGCAGTACTTCTCACACTTTACGTTGCAGAAGGATTCACCCCGAGACCTTGTTCAAATGCAGATTCTGCTTCAGCAGGTCCAAGCTAGACCAGAGAGGCTGCACTTTTAACAAGTTTCAAAGTAACGTCGATGTCACTACGAATCGCATTGGACCTATTTCTCGCAACATTCTCCTCTTGAGTTACAGGCCTCTCACAAATGAAGATCCTATGACGGCCTTGGCTCACACTGTCTGGATCTCTTCAGAGGCTCTGCAGGTCCTGAGGAAACTAATAACCCTGGGTGTGGGGCCCAGATAAGTGAAGAAATGCTGCAGCCACAGCTCTCTAACATCTTACTCTGCATCACTGTTCCTCAAACACCGACTACATTTAGAAAATAAACATATAGTTATATATCTGTTTACTATTGGGTTGGCCAAATAATAAAGTTCTTCGTGAAAATGAAAAAATGTCTTATTTTTACTTAAAACCTAATGAACTTTTTGGCCAAGCCAATATTTATTGCCTGCCTGCCCCGCCGGCACAGAGCAGGCACTCCAATTTGCTGGCTACAGGAGGGACGGGACGAGACAGCATGGACACCTCACGTCCAGAGGGTGCTTGGCGGCCCCAGTCCTGTGCTACCAGCTGGTCCTGGACATAGACAAGTGGCTCAACCACCTCCGTCCAGCCTGCTGGGCAGTGCTTAGGTAGGTCTGCCTGACAAAGGGTACAAGACGATGAAGGCAAGAGACATTCTGCATCTTCTCAACTCTATCTGAAACACATCCAGCATACTGTGTCCCGCATGTGAGGCAAAACGGAAGAGATAACTGGGGAGAGAACATTTTTCTACTTCAGTTTCCTTCAGTTGCCGTAATGAACTTGCCTGCATAGAAGCACTACAGAAAGAAGGGGAGGCAGCCTCTGGAAAGTCAAACTCTGAGTAAAACCCTATAATCTAAACTCCACAGGACCCCTAAAGGACCATGATAAAATGGCAAAGGAGAAACTCTCTGAGCCTCAGAAAGGTATTAATCCACCCACAGAACTCAATCATTCACAAATGCCTACTGGCGAAAACTACTCAAGGTCTCACAAAATTAGAAAGGTAACAAAATTAGAAGTGTAAGTACCTGAGGCAGCATGTTAACAAGAGTCAAACCAGCAGAACACAGATTCCACTGACCAGCATGAACCCCACAAGGCAGGAACTGATTCTCAATGACTTTCAAACTGTAGGCTGCTACCTATTAGTGGACTGTGAAATCATCTTAGTGGGTCACAACCAGCATTATAAAAAAGGAGTAGAAAAAATGAAAACAGTAAAATAAAAGAGAAAATACGAAAACAGAAAATAGTAGAATGAACCACAAATAGCATTATTTCTTACACTCCAATTAATATATGTGTGTGCACTGGGTCATAATGCAAAATGTATTCATGTGGGTTATCATTTAAATAAAACTTTTAAAATACCCATCTACACCAAGAAGGAGCATGTTTCAGACAGTGTCTCACCTGAGTAAGTAATGCTCACATTTAAACTAAGAGTTCATATTTATACTAAAGAGGTGGTATGGCACAGTAGCCTAGAGCATGGGTCTGGAGCCAAACTGTCTACCTAGTGACTCTGGGTAAATTATTTAATTTCTCTAAGCCTCGGTTATTCCTATTATAGGGATAATAATATTACCACCTCATGCTGTAACAATTTAATAAAATGTATGTGGAATTCTTGGCTTAGTGCCTGGCAAGTAAGCACCCAATAAGACACTGGGCACTATCACCACTGATTAAACACAGTCAGACCTGTTTCTCTTCCATTATTTCAGTGGTGAAATACCAAAGAACAGTGTTAAGATAATTCTCATGTGAGCAAAAGATTGTGGCTGCTACATAAATAAAAACTGAGGAACTCATCTAATTCTGGAAAAATCCATCTGAAACAAAGACCGTGCCATCGCAAAAGGGCAAGATGGAAGAGCAGTATACTCATGGAAACGCCACGACGTTAAGACACAGTGAAGAAAGCGGCACAGGTCAATAAAGGCACAAATTAAACTTTCCCACCAAGACACCTGGATCTCTGCCTACAACTTGCTCTTCTTTTAAAGTGCCACCAGGAGTTCTGACTCTGGCCCATAAAAGCATGGAGGACCTTGAGCTTGCCCTGTTTCCCAGTTTTATTCAAACACATGCTGTGTTATTAAGAACGAATTATTAATTAGATGCTCTGGAAAGATGGACAGTGCCCATTATTGCATCCAATATCAAAAAGGGATGTGGATAATTACTATATTTGCTTCTCCAACTGGTCCTGATGAAACATGCTCAAGTTATTGACACAAGTGTCACCACTGGTAAAGCACTCGATTTGCTGCCATTTCGTCAACGGCATGCTTGAAATTCCTATTGCTGGATGTTAAACTAACAGTTTATATTAAGGCTAAACACAGTTTGGTAGCCATTGTTAAGAAAATTGGAGTTGCTCAGGCATGGCAGCAGTTACTGATGTTATTTGTTTGGGAGCCTTGTGATTTAGTGAATCACTAGCAATTGTTAAGCAAGTAATTAAACTATAAAGCCAAGACCTGTGATTTTCTGTCTTTTCAAAGCAATAATCATCAAAATTCCAAGTACCATTTAACTGATTCCCTTCTAAACATGCTGGCAACATTTACGGTGCTGTCATTCATCCGGTTGTATAGTTTATAAAACCTAGATTATGGCCTTCATAGAAATCATATGCTGCTCAACTACTTTGCTAAATATAAGAGGCTTAAAGGAAAAATTCACGAAAATTATTTAATGAGAACTGGACATAGAAAGATTTGGATTTGTTCAGTGTATGGCTATCTTAGGCTTAATAACAATTCAAAGAGTCCTATTTTTAGGACTGAAATACTAAAATAACTGGACTACTGTTCTTACAACCTTTTCCAAATAAAAGGGTACATTATATGAATTTCACAATTCCTTTAAGTGCCTTTAAAAATTACAAGTAATTTAGTCTATGATTCATGTACCACACTGACTACGTGCAATTTTTTTTTCTTCTCATCTCAATTATACCATAATATTATGGGGGCTGAAATGCATTAAATAAATCATATTTCACAGACTCCTGGTAAAGTAATGCTTATATGCATTTCAGAAGAAACTGGCCTGCATTATAAATGTATTCATAATTTCATTACCTGCCTTTCCACACTGACCGAAATATTAGGCAGCAGTGCCTACTTCAAGCTATTGATGAAAGCTTTTAGCAAACCTTATGCTTATTTTGTGGCTGGCAATATGCTGTGTTAGTTAATAAAATCCAACGTTTACAAACAACAATTTGCCCAACATATAAACCAGCTCTTGTAATTAGTGAACACTGTTACTGATTTAAGATTTAATATGGTGGCTGATTATTTCTGTACTGTGTTACATACATAAAGAGACTGACTGACCTTTCATCTGTCAAAGGACAATGCCTTATCAAAGTACTTAAGTTTTACTTACAAACATACTGCCATTAAGAAAATTAATTCATTAAAAATCTGTATTACTTAACAATAATACATCAATGATGTTATAAGATGGCAGAAGTAAAAAAAAATCCTAGCAAATCCTTTCAACAACTTAAAATGTACATTTTAGAGACCTGCAAAGTACAGCTATTTTCTATCTTTCCAATTATTAAATATTAAATAATTCTATCTTTTGTTTACATCCCTTCCTAACAACTTAAAGACACCTGTATGTACATTATCCTATAAAATGTTCCTGATCATTCTGTGAAATATCTATTCATGGCTATTTATCATCTCCATGTAACAGATGGAAATATTTGGGCTCATGCCCAAGAATATAAAACTAATAAGAGCATGGAGTCACTCTCGTTTCTTGATTCTAATGTTAATATTCTTTCCTCTCTGCTACACTGCAGACTTGATCCATCTATTTCCAGAACCTGAGTAAACAATTTGAGTCAGAAATACGGACAGTAGGGGCTTCCCTGGTGGTGCAGTGGTTGAGAGTCCGCCTGCCGATGCAGGGGACACGGGTTCATGCCCCGGTCCGGGAAGATCCCACGTGCCGCAGAGCGGCTAGGCCCGTGAGCCACGGCTGCTGAGTCTGTGCGTCCGGAGCCTGCGCTCCACAACGGGAGAGGCCACAACAGTGAGAGGCCCGCGTACCGCAAAAATAAAAAAAATAAAAAAAAATTAAAAAAAAGCTTTCTGGAAAAAAAAAAAAAAAGAAATACGGACAGTACACCATTTGGAAATGGGCTGCTCTCAAAGGTCATTTGGAATTTGGTTTTGGGAAATCAATGTATTGATTAAGTCCCAAAGCAGTCTAGACGAGTTCTTATTGAATCCATAATACAGGTGCCATGAAAATGTCCATGAAATGGTCCTAGGTAATCTAACCACTCTTTATAACACTGTCTCTAAGGAAACGTGCACGTCGACTGGAAGTAGGAATGCCAGGAAGCTATGCCCGCAGCTATGCCGGAGTGACAGGGCTCCTCCACCGTCTTCTCACACATGTGTCTCCAATGAGTCCCCTGGAGAAGGCTCTCCAGGCAGAAAATTCCAATCACTGCACCCTTAGGAGAAGACAGAAGGATTCCCAAAGAGGAGTTGGAGCTGTGAGGACCGCGTGGCCACCGTTCCACGGGGTGTGTGAAGGGGGCAATGAGAGTGAATGAGAGAAGCAGGGGAGGGGGGACTGTGTGTGTGCGCGTGCGTGTGCTGGGGAGCTTCGAGAAGCCAGGTGGCACACAGCCACTGTCCCTACTGGGTGTGGAGTCGGGGGGAGGGGGATACATTGTAAATGCGAGTGTGTGTGAGTACGTGTGCGTGTGTATGTGTGTAAACAGAGTGTGTCATGGGAGCTGCAGACGCCGGGGAGCAGCAAACAGTCCCTGAGCAGATCCCATTCTGGATATCTCACAAAAAAAGAAGAAAAAAACAAAACAAAACAAAACACCAGAGTATTTGCTAAGGTGGTTGGAGAGAATACAATAACCAAACCACCAGCCCTTAATGAGATGAGTATTCACAAAAAGAAGATGGCTTTACATGGTTTTAAATACTAGGCACTGTTCAGTCACTCTCTTGAACATTAAGGAGTCCTTTGAACAACCAGAAGTGTGGAGAAGAAGAGTGAAGAGCGGCTATTAAGCATCAAAGCCAAGAGTCTGGGGAAAAAGCTTGAAATCTCATAATAAATAAGAGGGGGGAAAAAGCCTGAACGATCTATGGGAACAAATGCATGTGTGATATTCTCATTTATATTAATTGCCATCATAATTTCTTCTATGGTTCTAATTGATTGATTCAAACTTCTTTTCCCCAGAGCCCATCAACTAATAAATAGTCCCTATGGAAATATTCTCTTTTGAGGAAACTATTAAACACACAGCTCCATAAATGTATCACATGGAAAATTACCGCCTCTAAGGAGCTAGCTATGTAAAAGGTGTAAGTGATAGGCGAAAACATAGTACATTTGTCACTCCCATTAGCACTATTAGTGCTAATGGGAAAGTACATGAACAAGGACACACACCTCTTAATTTGAATGTGTTACAAATA
Source organism: Mesoplodon bidens (assembly GCF_964165515.1). NCBI lineage: Eukaryota > Metazoa > Chordata > Mammalia > Artiodactyla > Ziphiidae > Mesoplodon > Mesoplodon bidens. The sequence continues at coordinate 87,095,837 of NC_138166.1, forward strand.
GAGACTAGATTAGTCACAGCTACTCAGATTAGATTTTAGCACTTAACGCTGAAATACTACATGAGGCAATGCTTATAGTGACTTTGCAGCACAATTTCAGCTATTTAATTACAGTTTTCAAACCATTTAATACCTCTTAGCACACTGAAACTAGACACGTACGTGTGTGTGTTACACGGGTCAAAATTTTAGGTGTAACTCAATTATCTGGCATCCCTGGGAAATAAAGTGCTCCATTTAAGCGAATTTTCTCTATAACTGAGGCTTATCCCTTCATGCATTCTAAATCTCTGATTACGTTTGTGGCCATCTGTAAGGAAAATCTTTCTTCAAAGTATTTCATTTCCCTGTTTCCTTTATAAGCAACTGGGTGGAAAGTATAGTGAAGTGCTTTTGAGTTTTGTTTTAGGGATGAATCAAGACCACCATTAAGAATACTCATGGGCTTCCCTGGTGGCGCAGTGGTTGAGAGTCCGCCTGCCGATGCAGGGGACACAGGTTCGTGCCCTGGTCCAGGAAGATCCCACATGCCGCGGAGCGGCTGGGCCCGTGGGCCATGGCCGCTGAGCCTGCGCGTCCGGAGCCTGTGCTCCGCGACGGGAGAGGCCACAACAGTGAGAGGCCCGCGTACCGCCAAAAAAAAAAAAAGAATACTCATCACTGGAGTACTTTAATACAGTTCCTACTTTTTACATTTTGTCTGCTCCTTCAATGTCAGGCTTTTTAGCAGGCATTTCTCCCACGATTACTGTGACACCTCTAAGAGTCACAGATCTCATTATTTACTTCAGTTTAAGAGTTTGTTGCATCCTCCATGGACCATTGGGAGATGGTGGAATAACCAAACTTGTTAAGAAATATATTCAATGGGTGTCATAAGGCTAGGAATGGAGGCATGAGGAGAAAAGCAAATGATATTATTATTCTTATTATCACTCAGAAATGGAATGACTAAGGTACTGCTGCATTCACCCTGTCAGTTTCCATTTCTAGTAGAAGAGAGCAGGGGAAATCTTCAACCCCAGACTCCACACCCGAGGTCCAAGTTTCAGTGTAACCAAAGAAGCCACTTTCTCAATGGCCAAGGTTTTCTCAAATTACTTTAAAGCTGATGGTTCCCAATCTTACAGGTGCATTACTTTAAGGCATACTTGTTTTCATTCATTCTTACATGATTCTAACTGCTCAGGCATTACGATCTGTGTATTCAAATATACCAAAAAGGTTATGGTAGGGCAGCAGTTCCTTGAATTCTGTCATCAAATTTGTGACTATATCCAACAGAAGCAGTGGCTAAGGTCACTGCTTATGACAACAATTCTTAGATTCATAGTCATTCTTGAAGACTATACTTAAAACAAGGCACTGTACTTCTTACAGCTTCATAATGCAAGGCTAGTTCCCTGAACAGCTGCAGCTTCTGCCTAGGCAGCCACATCTACGCTCCATTCCCGAGGTCATCCTCAGCTATGCTCCACCGAGACTCTCCCTGCTGCCCAGCATGAGTACACTTCAGCTCTCAACCAGGGCCTTTCTTGTCCGCTTCAAAACACCCCCTCTAAGACCATCAGCCCCTCACCATTAGAGGTACTCCTAGGCTGCAGGACTGCAGGCTACGCTCCACTACACAGACTTGAACTTGACATCCCATTTCTTCAACCACAACCTCCTTATTTCCTATCTTCTATCCTCCTTAACAACCTATATAATCCTCAAACCTTCCACCTTTACCAATCAATTCCCATTTCCTGGTGATGCTGGGTTCCCCATATTGCTAGAGACATCAAAACTGAGGAACTCAGTCCTCTTCTTCTCAATGCCATCATTTCCCCTGCTTTTCCAACTGCTCCTCTGCCAAACACTTGGGATAGGTGTATGATCAGAGAGGGCAGCAATCTAGTCGGGAGGCATGAGATGTTTATAACCAGTACAGGACAAGGTGAGAGACAGCCCATGACAGCTCCTGGCTCCCCACGTCCAACTGTGGAATTTGTACATGGATCTGCCAATCCTCGCTGAATTGTCAAAAATAACTTTAGTATAGTTAACTACAGGGATTTAATATGAGTATAGTAATCACAGATTACAAAGCACTTTCACATATCTCTGAATTCTCAAAAAAAAAACCCTCTGAGGTGCCAATGTTTGGTTGAAAGATGGGGAAACTGAGATTCAGAAAGACTGGATTATGGACAAAGTTATATATTTAGTGAGCAGGGGAGCTAAGGAGGCAAATCACCCTGAGTCACCTGACTTCCTGAAATGTCCTGAATGGATCCCTATCACAATTCTAGCCCTGGCTGGGACCACTCAGGAGGTATATACACTTCTTTCTAATGAGCAAGAGAGACTGGGAGAAAGAAAAGGCAGGAGAAGAGGAAATACTATTACATTCATTTTAAAAAATCCTTACAGTGACTAGTTTATCATCCTTGATACAGATGGGAACAAGGCTGATATAAATTATTTATGATGTGTAACAATTTAATGGAGTATAAAATAGATTCCTTTTTTCACAGTTAGTAAAAGCTGCAGGGTTCTTAATGTTGTCATATCCAGACTGAGCCTGGATCCTACTCATCTAGACTTTTGACAGAAGCATCAATTTTCTATATTGTTCTCTACCAACTACAAGTTAAGAAAAAAGAAAATTACTCATGGTGTTAATAATTGCAATTCTCTGAAGATACTAAAGAACCCACTATAATTTCACATCATTGAATTCTGTGGCTTTATACATCACAAGAATTTTCTGACAGTTTCTCCTGTGTGTTTTTTCTTATTAAAAGAAGACAGGGCTTCCCTGGTGGCGCAGTGGTTGAGAGTCTGCCTGCCGATGCAGGGGACGCCGGTTCGTGCCCCGGTCTGGGAAAATCCCACGTGCCGCGGAGCGGCTGGGCCTGTGAGCCATGGCCGCTGAGCCTGTGCGTCCGGAGCCTGTGCTCCACAGCGGGAGAGGCCACGTACCGCAAAAAAAAAAAAAAGAAGATATACTAAAGAACTAAAAATGATATGATGGGATCTAGACCAGTATTATAGACTTGAAAATGCTGTATGACAACATCCATAAAACATGAATGATGTCATGTTATTTATTAATAGCAAAATCCACATTACATGTGTTATCTACCACTGGGTACCTGATTGGCTGCAAGGGTTACAAAGCATCCAACCATGCAAGAGTAATAAAGGATCTGAGAGCAAATAGAGAGAAGGGACTCAAGCAAACAATGAGAAAAGCAGACAGGATAAGGAATAAGCATGAACAGATGCTTTAAAGAATAAACTACCTGATATCTAAAGTAATATTAAAGCACAAAAATTTCTATTTACACATACATTCCAAATACTGTATAACGGTAGTGCAATGCACAAAGAATAACCAAAGGGCTTGAGTGTTAAGAGACTATTGTTCATTTTGAAGAACAGATGTATAATATCAATAAAGAAGTTTTGAAAATTAATGGTAATCACTGGGGAACTGACTTAACACTTTTTAAGGTGTAAATCTATTGATACAATAATTTAAATGGTGTGGTATTGGTTCAAGAATTGGTAAATATAACAAATGAACAGAATTCAAGTACCAGAAACAGCCTTAATTCTACAACAGAACGTGGTATTAAAAAAACCCAAAGTACCTCAAAGGAGAATGGATAAATTATTTATTTAAAAAACCAATACTGCAAAACTTTCTAGAAAAACCTAGTGTGATACCATATGCCAAAATAAATACAAGACTGAATAAAAATCTCATTGTTAAAAAGTTGAAAACACAAAAAGTAGAAATAAAACTATTTAAATAAATCTTACAGACAAACCTCTCTAGCATATAATTACTCTAAAAAGACTGATAGATTTGACAATCTACAAATTAAAACATAAAAATATTTTAAAATACTAGGAAATGAAAAAAGGTGAATGAAAATGAAAGAGCAATTCAAATTAACAGTGTGTGTGTGTGTGTGTGTCTGTCTGTCTGTCTGTCTCTCTGTCCCTCTCTCTCCCCCCTCCCATATCTAAGAACAACAAATAAAAATGAGATCCTCTGTTTCATTTTCAAGTTGATAAACGATCGAAGAAATTATAATGCTGGTTAGTGGGCAGGAAATTAGGCTACTATGAGTATGAATTGGTACAAACCTTCTGGAGAGAAATTGAGTGTGTGTGTTTAAGACAAAAACATTAAAACATACCCTTACATCAAACACACTTGCTTCTAGAAATTTATTGAAAAAACAGAAAATACATCATGGATCTCAGCAAAGATTTAGCCAAGAGGAATATTCTTCTTTATAGCTTTGTTGATAATATTGAAAAAACAAAATAGAAACAATATAAATACCCAAAAATAGGGACGTGGTTAAATATCCAAACGATACTATATCCACAACAGGACTGCTATAGAAGAGTATTAATAATACAGAAAAAATATTCACAACATATTGTTTCATTAAAGGTTTTAAATTAGTAGTACAAAATGAGCCCAAACTTGTACTCCTCTACCCTACCTATAAAATCCCAAAGAGTGTGTGTGCACACGTATGTATGTACATCTGTATATATAATAGTAAAAAAAATGAGACTCATACATAAAATATTAACAGTAGTGATCAGGAGTGGTAGGATTATAGATGTTTTATTTTTTCAATACTACTAGTATAAATTTTTCTACAACAATCGTGGTTTTCTTTTATTTTAATAAAATTGTCTATATGATACGTAACTTTTTCCAAGATGGAAACCTACTCTAGACTTCTTCGTTGCTCTCATTCCTTATCATGCATAAAGAACTTCTTCAGTGACTTTATAGGCAGTCACCATAACTGAATTCTCTTAGCTTGTAAAAATCTGCCAGTTGATTATCTTGGTTTTCCAGGTACGCAGTCTGCAAATAATGGAAATTTTACCTCCTCCTTTCCATGTTTTTCCCTCCATTTTTTTCTCTTATCTAATAGTCTTGGTTAAAACCTCCAGAATGATATAAATAATGGACATCCTCTGTTCTGACGTTAATAGAAATGCTTCTTTTAAATTACCATTAAGAATCAAGATTGCTTTGGGGGTTTTCTTTTTTCTTTTTTTAATCGACTTTTAAAAAGACTCATCTTGGGACTTCCCTGGTGCCGCAGCGGTTAAGAATCTGCCTGCCAATGCAGGGGACACGGGTTTGAGGCCTGGTCCGGGAAGATGCCACATGAAACTACCGAGCCTGCACTCTAGAGCTCGCGTGCCACAACTACTGTGCTGGTGCACCACAACTAGCGAAGCCCACGCGCCTACAGCCTGTGCTCCGCAACAAGAGAAGCCACAGCAACGAGAAACCTGCGCACCACAACAAAGAGTAGCCCCCACTCGCCACAACTAGAGAAAGCCCACGTGTAGCAACAAAGACCCAACTCAGCCAACAATAAATAAAATTAAATCTTTAAAAATAAATAAAAATTAAAAATAAATAAATAAAAAGACTCATCTTAAGATGGTGCTGCCTAAAGCTAAAAGGATTAAATATATGCAAAATGTAAAAATAATCTGAAATACTACTCTTCAAATAAGGCTTGGTACTCCAGAACTCTGTTTTTTGCAGTAAAGGAATATAACCCAGTAGATTAAATCTCTTCAGCACTGTGTGTATATTTATACACATACATACACATCTCTTCACACACACCCCTCACAATGGATTGCCAAGCATCAAAATGAATTCCTATTCTCTACTAAAAAGTTAAAATAATTTCTATGTGATTAAATGATCCCAAACTACTTTACTTTTAAAAGTGATACATAGGAAGAAAAGGGGAAAGACCAAAAGAAAACACATGCAAAGGCAAGCTGGAAAGATAACATTAACATAAAGAGTAAGCAATCATTTATGTAATTCTCACTTAAGCAAACTCAACTTGCATTAATAAAATTTTGTTTTATAAAAACTTTTTTAAAAGACAGTCTACTGGGGCTTCCCTGGTGGCGCAGTGGTTGAGAGTCCGCCTGCCGATGCAGGGGACGTGGGTTCGTGCCCCGGTCCGGGAAGATCCCGCATGCAACGGAGCGGCCGGGCCCGTGAGCCATGGCCGCTGAGCCTGCGTGTCCGGAGCCTGTGCTCTGCAACAGGAGAGGCCACAGCAGTGAGAGGCCCGTGTACCGCAAAAAAAAAAAAAAAAAAAAAAAAAAAAAGACAGTCTACTGAAATAAATACTGAAGATCAACTAAAATGTAGACCACTGGCATGAGGCACACGAAAAAGTACGTGTAAGATTTTCTGAATTGTTTGAAAACAACACCACAATCTGCACCAAGAAACACCAGTTAGCAATTATACTAATAAACACTGGCATAATCTTCAGAGGGCAGATTTACAAAGGTTATATAAACATTTTTACAGAAAATGATAAACAGAACCATCTGCATGCACACACTGCCCAAACATCCATTTAATAAATATAAACTGGATCAAAAACTAGATACGTTATTATTATATACAACATTTTTTAAAAATCGGGTTGATGATTACTATATTTGGTCTTGATAGGAAATGCTCAACCACAGGGGAATAATTTAACTCAAATCTTAAATTGGCCTTTTTTTTTTTTTTTTTTTTTAGAAGAGAGCAATGAGAAATTCAAGAGTATCTCAGTACCTTTGAATGTACCTGATTTGGTGAAAAACAGTGCCTGCACAGAGCAGGCACTCATTAAATACCTGTAAATAAAAATCGGTCCATTTTAGAGCCCTATGTCTGGAACATCACTTAGAACTCTTCTTGTGACTGTACTCAGTATGGCTGAGAGGATAAACTGTGTTGACAATGGACTCTCATGTCATTTGGGCCTTCATTCAATTGGGAATGACAAATCTTTTTTTGTTACTGGTCATTGAGAGTTAACTCCAGGAATTTTTTTTTTCAAAAATGATTAGTCTTACATTCTTATTTTATAAATATAAATGCAGAGTGACAACTGGCATATATTAGAGTTCCAAAGTGATAGAATTCTATTTTAACGCAAACTTCCATCTCTATTACTGACTACAGCCTGATACATACACATTTTAACAAATGAATGGATGAATAAATTCCCATTATAATGTCTTTAATGAGAATATCCAAATCTTATATTTTCTTTTATTATTTGTTTTTTAATGTTCAAATCCACAGTAACTTTTACACCATCCTAAAACTTCTGCTAAGCCACTGAGTTTTATCAGCAGTCTGTTCTACCAAAAAAAGTTCATGAATCAGCATTCTCTTTTGCTACACAAGCATTACTTTTACTCCTTCTCAAGACATGAACTAATGAGTATTTATTTATAAGACAGACCATTCTGTTAAAATACTAGAAAATCTAATGAAGACTGTTGCTTTTATGTAAAATAAAAATGCTTTTTTAAAGTAAGTAGACAAAAGGATATCTTAGCAAAATTTATTTCTTATATGTATGGCTAATCACTACAATGAGTGCTTTAAATTTACTATGTCTTATAATAGTCAAAGGCATAACTTTATTCATCAAAAATTAAATAAAATAAACCATGTAGCACAAATAACCAGAAACAAAAGGTACTTTATCTTAATATGTAAGCACACCTTTTTGGCTTTTGTATTAATTTATTTTCTTTCCTTCCTTCTTGCCTGCCTGTCTTCCAAAGAAAATTCAACAGCACTTCACTTTCTTTTAAAACTTTACACAAGAAGTTCGGGGAAAGAAAACAAAAACTCTAATGGCAGTAAGAACGCAAAATAGAAATTTCCTAAACTATAGACTTAAAAAATGAGATACTGCTCAAGTTTAAAAGAAATACAGAAGTGAGAACCACAGATTTTTTTTTTTTTTTTTTTTTTTTTTCGGTACGCGGGCCTCTCACCGTTGTGGCCTCTCCCGTTGCGGAGCACAGGCTCCGGACGCGCAGGCTCAGTGGCCATGGCTCACGGGCCCAGCCGCTCCGCGGCATGTGGGATCTTCCCGGACCGGGGCACGAACCCGCGTCCCCTGCATCGGCAGGCGGACTCTCAACCACTGCGCCACCAGGGAAGCCCCACAGATTTTTTTAGTTTAATAGATATCATTGTTTTATATTTAACTGATATAGAAAGACTCAAATGTTTAGTGTAATTGTTGAACACCTCTATTTATTTTTGAAAGTTATACTTTTCAAGCAATGTAAGTTGAGAGCACACTAAATATACCACTTATTTCATGATATTATAATATCATTGCATTTGAAAACCACATGGATCTACATGCATGATGTTTAAGGTAAGCATAAAAACCTTGCTGCCAATTTTCAAATGTTAAACTCCAGAAGAAAAAAATATCAGGTAGCCAATTTATATAATTAAACATTAAGTTTGATTTCCTCCTGTATATGTCACTCTAATTACTATATTTCAAATAGGATATATAGATAGAAGTACAGACTCCAAAAGGAATATCACCATAAAATTAAAATGTGACAACAATCAGGCAGACACAAAACACAGCCATTGTGAAAAAGAGATAGGGGCAAATACAAAAATAAGTGACTAAATAAATAATACACAAATTTTGTAATGTCATTATCAAACAGTAAGACTCATTTTTTAACCAACATACACACCAAACTGAGAGTTCCTATTTTGGAACTTCCTTCTTAGTCAGCCTTCCAAAAATTCAAGAAAATCGGTCTCATTACTTTATAGTCACTCGTTGTGTCTAAGCCAAAACGTTATCACAGTTTCATCACCCACCAGCCTTGACTCCAAATGACTTCTGGCTGTTCCCAAAAACTAAATCGACTCTCAGCTGATGAAGATTTATCACCTTGGAGGATATGCAAAGAAATGTGCTTTTTAAGGCAATTCTTGAAAGAAAGAAAAGAAAAAGAGGTGAGGAAAGAGAGAGAGGAAGAAGGAGAGGGAGAGACAGAGGCAGAGAGACTTGGAGAAAGGGCAGTTCTAGGAGAATAAACACAATGGCTTCCCAAGGAGACTCCTTTAGAAGGAAGACTTCACACATGATTTTGGTTTATTTTTGAACAGTTCTCATTATAGTCATACTTCTACAGGCATGAATTGGTTGACAGTGGAGACTCTTTTGTGTTTATGTGACCAACAATGATAACAAATTCAAGAAGAAAAATTTTCTATAGAAAATCAGCCACTAATGTTCAAATAACCTATGTGTCTACTCAACATAATATACAAATGGCTTTTTAGTGTAAGATTTTTTCCTCCATTACACAACTGACAATTGACTTTCTCACAGCTAAAGCTTTAAAATGGCAAAACAGATTTTGAAGACATCTTCTGTAATTAAAAACGGCTGCTTAGATGCTGAGAGAAAATTTCTTAAGGATAACGTTGCTTTTCACTTTTCTCTTAAAAGATTCAAATGAAAGAGAAATGTGTTGAAATCAAATAATTAGAATTCCATTTGGTCCATCACCCCTTTTCAAAATTTATTTAAAGATTCTAGATTTTACTGACAACTTTTTTTTTAAACATCTTTATTGGAGTGTAATTGCTTTACAATGGTGTGTTAGTTTCTGCTTTATAACAAAGTGAATCAGCTATATATATAATCACCACAATATCAGGAAAAGAACAGCATTTGGTGTTTTTTCAAATGAATGTATGTAATCAAAAAGTCAATATGATTTATAATTGCAAAGGAGTTGTCAAGAAGTGTTAAATATCTAAATGCTTTCTAAATTGGCTTTGCATCAGAAAGCTCAAATATCACTTCTGAAGACCATGTAATTTTGGCAGATTGATAACCCCTCATAATATCCATCTCACCTTTATCTGTAATAAGGGCTCTGATGTTTAGCAGGGCTCATTATCATCCTAGAGGGAGGAAAAAGACATTTCCTAGCTTCCCTTGATGCTGGGTGTGGACACGTAACTAAGGTGTGATGAAGAGAATGTGAGGGTAGGTGGTAAGTGTACCTTCCAGGACTCATTCTAAAAGAGAGGGGAATACAACCCTACTTCCCCTCTTCCCCCCACCCTGTCCTGTTGTCTGAAACAAGGATGTGAAAATAAGCTTTCTTGGACCCCATGGATGAGGACTAACCATAAGCAAATACTAATATAAAGTTTAAAATTGCAACTTTTATCTTTTAACCAGCCCGCACTTATTTGTTTTAGTATAAACAGTTAATTGTTACAGAATGCAAAAATATATGAAGTATCCTCCAGAGATGAATACCCTTCCCCAATTCAGTCAACTGACTCTAATAAATTTTAAATAGTCCAATTTAAAAATAATTGATAACAATGAATAAATGACCTCATACAGTGTCAACATTTCAAATAAATTAAAGAAAAAAAACTCCTCAGATCCTAGAGTTAATCAGATATGTCTTAAGACCTTTAAAAATCAAACTATTTGATTCCTAAGCACCAAGAAAAGTATACTGAAAAAACAGGGTCTCTCCCAAAAAGGTGACAGAAGTGTTGTGTAAAAATTTTAATATTGGTGAAGTTACAAAAATCATTCCAGAGGAGCATAGATTACCTAAAACAACATTCGAGAAAAGAGGTTAAAGGACACACACAAGTCAGAAGCCCTGGCCATTGCAACTGTCAGCTGTATAAACTGGACTGTATCCAATTTCCTCTTAGTTCTCAATTTGGTTTTGGGAAATGGGGTAATATGCACCCTGAGACTTAACAGTACTGTTGTAGACATTTAAGTATGAAAAAATTCTTTTAAAAAAAGAATGAGGGCTCCCCTGGTGGCGCAGTGGTTAAGAATCCGCCTGCCAGTGGAGGGGACACGGGTTCGAGCCCTGGTCCGGGAAGATTCCACATGCCACGGAGCAACTAAGCCCGTGCACCACAACTACTGCGTCTGTGCTGTACAGCCTGTGAGTCACGACTACTGACCCGGCGTGCCACAACTACTGAAGCCCATGCGCCTAGAGCCTGTGCTCCACAACAAGAGAAGCCAATGAAATGAGAGGCCTGCATGCTGCAACGAGGAGTGGCACCCACTCGAAGCAACTAGAGAAAGCCCGCGTGCAGCAATGAAGACCCAACACAGCCAAAAATAAATAAATAAAAATTAATTAATTAAAATAAATAAATAAATAATGAAAAAAGGTATGAAAAACAGATCTAAAAAAAGCAGATGCTTTACAAATATAAGGAACTAGTATCCAAAAAGCTATGTACACATGCTAAAATACACGTTGGCTTTCATGTTTAAGAAGTAAACAAAGTAATTTTGTTTTTTTAATATGTCTTTATAAATGCATTCATATTTAAAAATCTAATAAAGATCTCTTCTCACCTGCCCTTGACATTTCAGGAAAAAGATGGCTTAATTTGCTTCTCTTAAGATTTTCCCCTCACAACTAAATAAATAAGCAAGCCTAGTATTTACCAGTATTATGTAAAAATGACTTATACCTGACAAAACATTTTTCATCTTATAAAATGAGAAAAATATTGATTCCATGATTGATCATAAAACAGAGTATGAAAGACCACCAGTGGACAGTACAAACCACACCAGGAGAAGGCCTTTGGTGGGGTCAATGGTGCTAAGAAACTCTATAGTTTTTTCAATTAAGATTTTATTAAGTGAGCTTTTTTAATTAACTGTTTTATAATGTCTGAAAAAATAATTCCCAGCTAGTACATTAAGCACTGTCAACTGTGTTAGACTGTACCCAGTATGTTGCTATGTGGTTTCTCAATTTTATCAAAATTACATCTGAGAGAATGAAAACCATTTGTCTACATTTAAAATTCCTCATCTCTACAACTCAATATTTCTCCTTGATGCATTCTAAATGCCCTAGTCGAAATTATTTTGAAAAGAAACCATTAAAGGTATGCTAATGACTCTGAATTGTGACAGATGCCGTGGAAACAGGCCTGTTGGCTGAGGCACAGCACCATTAGCTATCCATCATAAAGTCCTCTGGACTTGTTCATTTATTACTGCTGCATTGCTCAAGGGGGGAGAAAAACAGCAAGAGTTTCTCTTTCTGAGGCAAAAATCATAAGCCACTCACTTATTCTAATGTCACAATCCCCACTGTTTATCTGCATGATAATTAGGAAAAACAGAAGTAGTGAAATATTGTTTCAACAACGTGATTGGAATTAAACCACTGAAAAGGCCAAGGAGAAAGTTCCACATGCTTACTGACTGGTGGGTCTCCAACATGAGACACTAACTGCAGGGGAAACAAGTCCTGTTTCCCAGAATGAACCAAGGGGTGGAATTCCCAGCCTCACAGGGTGGTGCAGAGGGCAGAAGAGAAGAATTTAGAAAGAGGTGATGGAAATGCATCATTAACTCTGAGAACCTTCTGTCTACAACCTGTTAGGATTATTTGTTGATGATCCATTTTGAGGAAAAACACTGATCCAGCCACTGTGGGAATCAAAAACTAGAGCATTACATTTTTCCAAAGGGCCTGCGTACACACTAGCTCACTGGATCCTACCAAGAAAGCCATAAGGAAAATATCATGTTGATTTTGGAAGTGAGGAAACTGAAATCCAGACAAAAGTGAGGTGACTAGCTGAATATCAAAAGCTCATTAGCTGAAGAGTCCAGAAGTCAGGTCTTTTATCTCTAAAGCCAGTGCTCTTTTCCCAAAGACCAAATAAGAATGAAGTGGCATTAAGGGGGAAGGGACAAGAAAGAAGGGTAGGGATAGTTTCTTTGAATCCTAACAAAAATATGAAGATTAGGACTGCATAACATGTTTAATACAGATTTTATAATCATATAACATGGAGGAAGCATGAAAATGTACATAGGCACTGAGGCCTTGGCACACCAATGAACAGCCTTACTATGATTGGGCTTACACCAAAGCTGCTCCAACTCAGCCATAAAAAGAAATTAAACTGAGTTATTTGTAGTGAGGTAGATGGACCTAGAGTCTGTCATACAGAGTGAAGTCAGAAGGAGAAAAACAAATAACCGTATGCTAACACATAAATATGGAATCTAAAAAAAAAGTGGTTCTGATGAACCTAGTGGCAGGACAGGAATAGAGACGCAGACGTAGAGAATGGACTTGAGGACATGGGGAGGGGGAAGGGTAAGCTGGGACAAATAGATAACTAGTGGGAAGCAGCTGCATAGCACAGGGAGATCAGCTCGGTGCTTTGCAACCACCTAGAGGGGTGGGATAAGAAGGGTGGGAGGGAGACGCAAGAGGGAGGGGATATGGGGATATATGTATGCATATAGCTGATTCACTTTGTTATATAGCAGAAACTAACACAACTTTGTAAAGCAATTATACTCCAATAAAGATGCAAAAAAAAAAAAAAAAAAAGAGGAGGAGGATGCCTTGCTTTTCTCATATGCTCCAACAGTTGTTCACAATGAGGGCTGAGCAACAGATTCATGTATTTTAAAAACACACACGCCCAGGTCCCACCCGGTAAGTCTGAGTCCACTGGGCATCTGTATTGACAGGGAACTCTGGTGGCCAGCCAACCTTGGGAACCTCCATCCTACAATCACAGCTCTTCCTTTTGCACCTGTACTCACAGTTGATAGAGAAAAGGAGGTTGGTGCAAAATTCACAGCTTTCAAAGTCATCTGCAGGGCTTCCCTGGTGGCACAGTGGTTAAGAATCTGCCTGCCAATGCAGGGGACACGGGTTCGAGGCCTGGTCCAGGGAGATCCCACATGCCGCGGAGGAACTGAGCCCACGTGCCACAACTACTGAGGCCCGCGCGCCTAGAGCCCACGCTCAGCAACAAGAGAAGCCACTGCAATGAGACGCCCGTGCACCGCGGTGAAGAGTAGCCCCTGCTCGCCGCAACTAGAGAAAGACCACGTGCAGCAATGAAGACCCAATGCAGCCAAAAATAAATAAATAAAATAAATTTATATTTTAAAAAAAGTCATCTACAGATTTCACAAGATCAAGTGAAGGACAGGAAGTGCAGCAAAGAATTAAACAATAAAAAATCCTGTCCAGGAAAGTAATATCAAGCCTAAGGGATTTTTAACTACAGAAAGGAAAGCACTCAAAGACAGCCCTAAATGGATGGATGAGAAGTTCACTTTCATAGGAAATATAATAAACTCGTGCCATATAGAGTGTGCTGAGCATAGGTGTCTGACAAAAAGTGTTAATACCCTAGGCTCAAGAGTTTGTACTAACAATTTGCCATTGAAGTCTAAGTTATAGATTGTAGTAAAACCAAATGTCCATTATGCACAAAAAGATTCTAAGTACCCACCTTTTCAATGGGAGCTGGCCCCTGGGCACTAAGGGATAATGATAATAGGGGAGGCGTCAGTAAAATATGTACTACACCTTTAAAGAGGCCTGTGAAGTGTTCTAAAGAGGTCTCTTATAGCCATCTATAAGGTCAATGTCTCTATTATTTATTTGTTTTAGAACCATGTGGTAATAAACTCAGTATTATATCAAGTTCCTCACTTTATTAAACCAATTAGCTGCCTACCCTCGCCAGTGAAATCGACTGTTTAAATGACAAGTGCTTTGTTTATATGTAAAAGTCATCTAGACTCCATCAAGGAAACTGGTCAGCGACACCTAGTCTTATAAAAGAACCTTATAGAGACCTCTACTCTACTGAACTCTTAGCAGCCTTACGAAGTGATTACAACCTTCTCAAATGCTTTCAGTTGAATACATTGCCAGGAGGCAGTCAGGTTTAATGAAGACTCTGAAGACACCAGCCACATCATGTAGGAACAGGGCCCTGTCACCTGCTTGTCTCAGCTGCATTCCTCTGTCCACTCAGACGGATTGCCCAGGAACCACAGCTCTACCACCTTCCCGATTGCTCCTAGGGGCCTCCCCACGGTCAATGCTCCATCTAACAGAACAGCCTTGCCATATGGTTGATCAGAGCTGCCCCGAATGAATCCAAGTTGCCATTGTACCAAGATCTGGACTACTGGACAATCCAAAGGAGCCCCTTCACAGCCGACTCTCCCTGGCTTCACATCTGCCGATTCACTGATCGTCTTCTGACGGTTATCAAGGAGGTTCCAGCAGGCCTGCTCAACTTCTGACATCTCTTGTGAACAGCATAGGAATGGAACATTCAGTAAGCATTACTGAGCTCCTACTGAGTGTAAATAAATCCCTGTGTGAAAATACAAGTATAAATGACACGGTTCTTTTCCGCCTCTCCCACCCATACAATGGAATTCACATTCTAAAATGCAAGATTAACACACACTTGACCAGAACATACTTTACTGAAATAGGGTATTAAGGTCATAACTAGGGTGACCATATGTCCTGGCTTCTGGGGAACATCCAGGTTTATGTGTGCTGTCCCGATGTAATTAATGAATAGTGCCTCCTTTCACCTTCTCTGTTTGGATGATAAATTATAGGGTCACCCTAGTCATAAAAGAGTTATGAACAAAAGGTTTTAGAAATATGGAAAGGTTGTTGATCATTTATGAATTAGAAAACCAGGAAGGCTTTATAAAGACGCTGTTTATGCTGGGCTTTGAAATGAAGGGTAAAATTTAAATGAGGGGCTAAGAGGTGGGTGGAGAAGTAAAAGATGACATTCAGGCAAGAGGACCAGCATGAGGAGAGGAAAAGCAGCAGGGCATGGGGGCTGTCAGCCTAACTAGCTTATTTTGTAAGTGGTAGTCTATATTATGGCCACTGTAAGTTTTTTGAGAGCAAGGACTATGCTCGATCTTGTGTTTTCCTGGCTCCTGACACAGCACCCAGCACAGAGGATGTGCACAAAACCTACAGGTTATGAGAAAACCATAATTCAAAAAGAGTCACGTACCACAATGTTCACTGCAGCACTACTTACAATACCCAGGACATGGAAGCAACCTAAGTGTCCATCGACAGATGAATGGATAAAAAAGATACGGCACGTGTATACAATGAAATATTATTCAGCCATTAAAAGAAACGAAATTGAGTTATTTGCAGTGAGATGGATGGACCTAGAGTCTGTCATACTGAGTGAAGTAAGTCCGAAAGAGAAAAACAAATACCGTATGCCAAAACATATATATGGAATCTAAAAAAAAATGGTTCTGAAAAACCCAGGGGCAGGACATGAATAAAGACGCAGACGTAGAGAAGCTGGGACAAAGTGAGAGTAGCACTGACATATATGCACTACCAAACGTAAAATAGATAGCTACTGGGAAGCAGCCGCATAGCACAGGGAGATCAGCTTGGTGCTTTGTGACCACCTAGAGGGGTGGGATGGGGGGGTGGGAGGGAGACGCAAGAGGGAGGGGATATGGGGATATGTATGTATGTATAGCTGATTCACTGCGCTATAAAACAGAAACTAACACACCATTGTAAAGCAACTATACTCCAATACAGATGTTATTAAAAAATTAAAAATAAAAACCTATAGGTTAATAATCATGTGTTGAGACTTCCGGGTAAGATGACGGAAGAGTAAGACGCGGAGATCACCTTCCTCCCCACGGATACACCAGAAATACAGCTACACGTGGAACAACTCCTACAGAACACCTACTGAATGCTGGCAGAAGACCCCAGACCTCCCAAAAGGCAAGAAACTCCCCACATACCTGGGTAGGGCAAAGCGGAGAGATTCCCGCACAGAGGATCGGTGCCGAGCGACACTCACCAGCCCGAGAGGCTTGTCTGCTCGCCCGCCGGGGCAGGCGGCGCTGGAAGCTGAGGCTCGGGCTTCGGTCGGAGCGCAGGGAGAGGACTGGGTCTGGCGGCGAGAACTCAGCCTGAAGGGGGCTGGTGTGCCACACCTAGCCGGGAGGGAGTCCGGGAAAACTCTGGAGCTGCCGAAGAGGCAAGAGACTTTTTCTTCCCTCTTGGTTTCCTGGTGCGCGAGGAGAGGGGATTAAGAGCGCTGCTTAAAGGGGCTCCACAGATGGGCGCGAGTCACGACTGAAAGCGCGGAGCCCAGTGACGGGCGTGGGACGCTGGGGCTGCTGTTGCCGCCGCCGGGAGGCCTGTGTGCGAGCGCAGGTCACTGTCCACACCGCCCTTCCGGGAGCCTGTGCAGCACGCCACTGCCGGGGTCCCGGGATCCAGGGGCGGCTTCCCTGGGAGAACGCACGGCGCGCCTCGGGCTGGTGCAACGTCACGCCGACCTCTGCCGCTGCAGGCTCGCCCCGCACTCCGTGCCCCTCCCTCCCGCCCGGCCTGAGTGAGCCAGAGTCCCCGAAGAGGCTGCTCCTTTAACCCTGTCCTGTCTGAGCGAAGAACAGACGCCCTCCGGCGACCTACACGCAGAGGCGGGGCCAAATCCAAAGCTGAGACCCAGGAGATGTGAGAACAAAGAAGAGAAAGGGAAACCTCTCCCAGCAGCCTCAGAAGCAGCGGATTAAAGCTCCACAATCAACTTGATGTACCCTGCATCTGTGGAATACATGAATAGACAACAAATCATCCCAAATTGAGGAGCCAGGAGTCAGTGTTGTGCCTCTGAGGTGGGAGAGCCAACTTCAGGACACTGGTCCACAAGAGACCTCCCAGCTCCACATAATATCAAACGGCGAAAATCTTCCAGAGATCACCATCTCAACACCAGCACCCAGCTTCACTCAACGGCCAGCAAGCTACAGTGCTGGACACCCTATGCCAAACAACTAGCAAGACAGGAACACAACCCCACCCATTAGCAGAGAGGTGGCCTAAAATCATAAAAAGTCCGCAGACACCCCAAAACACACCACCAGACGTGGACCTGCCCACCAGAAAGACAAGATCCAGCCTCATCCACCAGAACACAGGCACTAGTCCCCTCCACCAGGAAGCCTACACAACCCACTAAACCAACTTTAGCCACTGGGGACAGACACCAAAAACAACGGGAACTACGAACCTGCAGCCTGCAAAAAGGAGACCCCAAACACAGTAACATAAGCAAAATGAGAAGACAGAAAAACACACAGCAGGAGAAGGAGCAAGATAAAAACCCACCAGATCTAACAAATGAAGAGGTAATAGGCAGTCTACCTGAAAAAGAATTCAGAATAATGATGGTAGAGATGATCCAAGATTCTATTTCCCAGATCCAAAATCTTGGAAATAGAATAGACAAAATGCAAGAAACAGTTAACAAGGACCCAGAAGAACTAAAGATGAATCAAGCATCGATTAAAAACACAATACATGAAATAAAAAATACTCTAGATGGGATCAATAGCAGAATAACTGAGGCAGAAGAACGGATAAGTGAGGTGAAAGATAAAATAGTGGAAATAACTGCTGCAGAGCAAAATACAGAAAAAAAATGAAAAGAACAGAGGACAGTCTCAGAGACCTCTGGGACAACATTAAACACACCAACATTCGAATTATAGGGGTTCCAGAAGAAGAAGAGAAAAAGAAAGGGACTGAGAAAATATTTGAAGAGATTATAGTTGAAAACTTCCCTAATATGGGAAAGGAAATAGTTAATCAAGTCCAGGAGGCACAGAGAGTCCCATACAGAAGAAATCCAAGAAGAAATACGCCAAGACACATATTAATCAAACTGTCAAAAATTAAACACAAAGAAATCATATTAAAAGCAGCAAGGCAAAAACAACAAATAACACACAAGGGAATCCCCATCAGGATAACAGCTGATCTCTCAGCAGAAACTCTACAAGCCAGAAGGGAGTGGCAGGACATAATTAAAGTGATGAAGGAGAAAAACCTGCAACCAAGATTACTCTACCCAGCAAGGATCTCATTCAGATTTGATGGAGAAATTAAAACGTTTACAGACAAGCAAAAGCTGAGAGAGTTCAGCACCATCAAACCAGCTTTACAACAAATGCTAAAGGAACTTCTCTAGGCAAGAAACACAACAGAAGGAAAAGACCTACAATAACGAACACAAAACAATTAAGAAAATGGGAATAGGAACATACATATCGATAATTACCTTAAATGTAAATGGACTAAATGCTCCCACCAAAAGACACAGATTGGCAGTATGGATACAAAAACAAGACCCATATATATGCTGTCTACAAGAGACCCACTTCAGACCTAGAGACACATACAGACTGAAAGTAAGGGGATGGAAAAAGATATTCCATGCAAATGGAAACCAAAAGAAAGCTGGAGTAGCAATTCTCATATCAGACAAAATAGACTTTAAAATAAAGACTACTAGAAGAGACAAAGAAGGACACTACATAATGATCAAGGGATCTATCCAAGAAGAAGATATAACAATTGTAAATATTTATGCACCCAACATAGGAGCACCTCAATACATAAGGCAAATACTAACAGCCATAAAAGGAGAAATCGACAGTAACACAATCATAGTAGGGGACTTTAACACCCCACTTTCAGCAATGGACAGATCATCCAAAATGAAAATAAATAAGGAAACACAAGCTTTAAATGATACATTAAACAAGATGGACTTAATTGATATTTATAGGACATTCCATCCAAAAACAACAGAATACACATTTTTCTCAAGTGCTCATGGAACATTCTCCAGGATAGATCATATCTTGGGTCACAAATCAAGCCTTGGTAAATTTAAGAAAACTGAAATTGTATCAAGTATCTTTTCTGACCACAATGCTATGAGACTAGATATCAATTACAGGAAAAGAGCTGTAAAAAATACAAACACATGGAGGCTAAACAATACACTACTTAATAACGAAGTGATCACTGAAGAAATCAAAGGGGAAATTAAAAAATACCTAGAAACAAATGACAATGGAGACACGACGACCCAAAACCTATGGGATGCAGCAAAAGCAGTTCTAAGAGGGAAGTTTATAGCAATACAATCCCACCTTAAGAAACAGGAAACATCTCGAATAAACAACCTAACCTTGCACCTAAAGCAATTAGAGAAAGAAGAACAAAAACACCCCAAAGTTAGCAGAAGGAAAGAAATCATAAAAATCAGATCAGAAATAAATGAAAAAGAAATGAAGGAAACGATAGCAAAGATCAATAAAACTAAAAGCTGGTTCTTTGAGAAGATAAACAAAATTGATAAACCATTAGCCAGACTCATCAAGAAAAGAAGGGAGAAGACTCAAATCAATAGAATTAGAAATGAAAAAGGAGAAGTAACAACTGACACTGCAGAAATACAAAAGATCATGAGAGATTATTACAAGCAACTCTATGCCAATAAAATGGACAACCTGGAAGAAATCGACCAATTCTTAGAAATGCACAACCTGCCAAGACTGAATCAGGAAGAAATAGAAAATATGAACAGACCAATCACAAGCACTGAAATTGAAACTGTGATAAAAAATCTTCCAACAAACAAAAGCCCAGGACCAGATGGCTTCACAGGTGAATTCTATCAAGCATTTAGAGAAGAGCTAACACCTATCCTTCTCAAACTCTTCCAAAATATAGCAGAGGGGGGAACACTCCCAAACTCATTCTACGAGGCCACCATCACCCTGATACCAAAACCAGACAAGGATGTCACAAAGAAAGAAAACTACAGGCCAATATCACTGATGAACATAGATGCAAAAATCCTCA
Organism: Mesoplodon bidens; assembly: GCF_964165515.1. Lineage (NCBI taxonomy): Eukaryota > Metazoa > Chordata > Mammalia > Artiodactyla > Ziphiidae > Mesoplodon > Mesoplodon bidens. Next base: position 87,116,288 of record NC_138166.1, read on the forward strand.
ACAAAATACTAGCAAACAGAATCCAACAGCACATTAAAAGGATCATACACCATGATCAAGTGGGGTTTATTCCAGGAATGCAAGGATTCTTCAATATACGCAAATCAATCAATGTGATACACCATATTAACAAATTGAAGGAGAAAAACCATATGATCATCTCAATAGATGCAGAGAAAGCTTTCGACAAAATTCAACACCCATTTATGATAAAAACCCTGCAGAAAGTAGGCATAGAGGGAACTTTCCTCAACATAATAAAGGCCATATATGACAAACCCACAGCCAGCATCGTCCTCAATGGTGAAAAACTGAAACCATTTCCACTAAGATCAGGAACAAGACAAGGTTGCCCACTCTCACCACTCTTATTCAACATAGTTTTGGAAGTTTTAGCCACAGCAATCAGAGAAGAAAAGGAAATAAAAGGAATCCAAATTGGAAAAGAAGAAGTAAAGCTGTCACTGTTTGCAGATGACATGATACTATACATAGAGAATCCTAAAGATGCTACCAGAAAACTACTAGAGCTAATCAATGAATTTGGTAAAGTTGCAGGATACAAAATTAATGCACAGAAATCTCTGGCAATCCTATATACTAATGATGAAAAATCTGAAAGTGAAATCAAGGAAACACTCCCATTTACCATTGCAACAAAAAGAATAAAATATCTAGGAATAAACCTACCTAAGGAGACAAAAGACCTGTATGCAGAAAATTATAAGACACTGATGAAAGAAATTAAAGATGATACAAATAGATGGAGAGATGTACCATGTTCTTGGATTGGAAGAATCAACACTGTGAAAATGACTCTACTACCCAAAGCAATCTACAGATTCAATGCAATCCCTATCAAACTACCACTGGCATTTTTCACAGAACTAGAGCAAAAAATTTCACAATTTGTATGGAAACACAAAAGACCCCGAATAGCCAAAGCAATCTTGAGAACGAAAAATGGAGCTGGAGGAATCAGGCTCCCTGACTTCAGACTATACTACAAAGCTACAGTAATCAAGACAGTATGGTACTGGCACAAAAACAGAAAGAGAGATCAATGGAACAGGATAGAAAGCCCAGAGATAAACCCACGGACATATGGTCACCTTATCTTTGATAAAGGAGGCAGGAATATACAGTGGAGAAAGGACAGTCTCTTTAATAAGTGGTGCTGGGGAAACTGGACAGCTACATGTAAAAGTATGAGATTAGATCACTCCCTAACACCATACACAAAAATAAGCTCAAAATGGATTAAAGACCTAAATGTAAGGCCAGACACTATCAAACTCTTAGAGGAAAACATAGGCAGAACACTCTATGACATAAATCACAGCAAGATCCTTTTTGACCCACCTCCTAGAGAAATGGAAATAAAGACAAAAATAAACACATGGGACCTAATGAAACTTAAAAGCTTTTGCACAGCAAAGGAAACCATAAACAAGACCAAAAGACAACCCTCAGAATGGGAGAAAATATTTGCAAATGAAGCAACTGACAAAGGATTAATCTCCAAAATTTATAAGCAGCTCATGCAGCTCAATAACAAAAAAACAAACAACCCAATCCAAAAATGGGCAGAAGACCTAAATAGACATTTCTCCACAGAAGATATACAGACTTCCAACAAACACATGAAAGGATGCTCAACATCTTTACTCATTAGAGAAATGCAAATCAAAACTACAATGAGATATCATCTCACACCAGTCAGAATGGCCATCATCAAAAAATCTAGAAACAATAAATGCTGGAGAGGGTGTGGAAAAAAGGGAACACTCTTGCACTGCTGGTGGGAATGTGAATTGGTACAGCCACTATGGAGAACGGTATGGAGGTTCCTTAAAAAACTACAAATAGAACTACCATATGACCCAGCAATCCCACTACTGGGCATATACCCTGAGAAAACCATAATTCAAAAAGAGACATGTACCAAAATGTTCATAGCAGCCCTATTTACAGTAGCCCGGAGATGGAAACAACCTAAGTGTCCATCATCGGATGAATGGGTAAAGAAGATGTGGCACATATATACAATGGAATATTACTCAGCCATAAAAAGAAACGAAATTGAGTTATTTGTAGTGAGGTGGATGGACCTAGAGTCTGTCATACAGAGTGAAGTAAGTCAGAAAGAGAAAGACAAATACTGTATGCTGACACACATATATGGAATTTAAGAATAAAAAATGTCATGAAGAACATAGGGGTAAGACAGGAATAAAGACACAGACCTACTAGAGAATGGACTTGAGGATATGGGGAGGGGGACGGGTAAGCTGTGACAAAGTGAAAGAGCGGCATGGACATATATACACTACCAAACGTAAGGTAGATAGCTAGTGGGAAGCAGCCGCCTAGCACAGGGAGATCAGCTCGGTGCTTTGTGACCGCCTGGAAGGGTGGGATAGGGAGGGTGGGAGGGAGACGCAAAAGGGAGGGGATATGGGAACATATGTATATGTATAACTGATTTAATAAAAAAATAAATACATAAATAGTCATGTGTTGCTATTCAGCTGATGAATCAATGTAAGCAACATTATGCCACCTTGTCACACTACACAGCTCTGCTGTTTCAAGAGGAAGACTATGGGCACAATACTAGCAATTTTCACTGGCCCCAGAGCTTCAGAGCACGTACAGGAAACGACTAGAGCTGGTAGAACCCCAATCTCTGCAGTTACAGGGTCAGAGGTTAGGGTGAGACAATCACCCAGAGACAAATATTACTGAGAAGTGGTTGAGAGGTGAGAGCAAGTGACAGTGCCAACACGTGCCACTTTAGCCCTCACCTGTGCTACCTCTGGCATCTCAACAAAAAGGATGCTATCATGCTCAGAGACCAGAGGGACCCAACTGCTCATAGGGCAGAGCTCCAACATGCTACAAAGCCCTGCACAGAAAAGCCACGAGGGCAGCAGCAGTTCTTAAGAGACTGAGGTTCCCCCAGAGAGGAAGGGTCTCTGCCTCCAGACTGTGACATCTACTCCTCTGGGGCTGACTTGCCAGCCCTCACAATCACATGAGCCCACTCCCTAAAATAAATCAATCTTTACATACGTGTGTGTGTACGTGTATAGCATATACGCACGTACACACATGCGCACACACACCCGACTGGTTCTGTTTCTCTGGAGAACCCTAATACAGATTTACCGAATATTAAGCCTAATATTTGTATAGTGTTACGCAGTTTTAAAGAATGTTTTCAAAAACTTTGTCATCTCACCCAACTGTCAAAATTTTTCAAACTGAAATATAAAAGTTCAAATGCCCTGAATAGTTCTAAAGCAATCTATAGGTATCAGGTAGCACACACACATACCAAAAAAAAAAAAAAAGAAAAGATCAAGAGGTTGAATTAGGGCATTAAATACTGAGTTAACTATTTTTATTCCCTTAGGGTTAACTCCCTTTCTCCCTAATCTGTAGCTATTTCAGACATCGTTTCAGACAATTCCTGCTAATAAATGCAAACTCCATTAGGGCAGGGTTTTTTGTTGTTATTGAGGGTTTTTTTGATGTATCCCCAGCATATAGATCACAGTGCTGAGCATACAGTAGATTCTAAATGAATAATTCCTAAATACAAACGCAAATGAAATACATACATACACAAACACACACATAGGTATATACATATGAGGGAAAAGCAAGAAGAGAAAGTTCAGTCTTGCTAAATTAATGGGCACTAGTTATGATGGGCAAGCTATGTTTTAAATTACTGTAAGAGCTTTGCTATAATTCCACATAAGTACAATATAATCTCGTAATCAGACAATGAGGTCTATCAATGATCATTATTCACTGTATTCGATGACCATGTTGCTGCCTCTTTGTTTCAAGGTAAGAAGAGAGAGAAGTCAGGGACACTGACTCACTACCTCAGTACTCATATCAGTGGCCTTGAAGATAACTGACAAATAATATGGGTCTTTCCCCCAGTATTTAAGAGAAATTATGGCATAGGCACCGGCATCACTGTCTAGGAAGTTATAACATTAATCTTTTCCCAGATACTTAAGGCTCCTAGGTGAGGAGATAGATAAGTGGTAGAACGGGCAGCTGAGAAAACTGCAATATATAAAGGAGAGACAGAAGAGCTGGATATACAAAGATAGACATGCATCCACATCACTCTCCTGAAGAGCTATCTATCCCAAATGCCCTCTGCATGCCTGGCTTACGATGCAGGGAGGCTGCCCATCCTCAATGAGGCTTCTAATCTCAAGCCAGTCCAAGCTTGTAGAATGATCCCTGACCTTTCTGTTCTCTGGCCTGCAATCCTTGGAGCCTATCTGGAAATCACGACTGAAGAAGATGAAAAACATCCTAGAGAAAGATTTAAGTGCTGGTCCTCACTCTGTCACTCTATCCCTAAGAGCCCTGGGCCTCTCTCTTCATAAACAGAAGAGGAGGAGGTTAGGCAGGGCTATTTCTACTGTCTCTTCAAGTTTTACCAAGAAGTACAGTGATCATGCAAGATGATTCTGCCTCCATCTACACCAAGGCTGACTGGCCTCTGAGAAAGGAGAGAGAAAGGAGCTCGAACCCAAACAGCAGGCTCTGAGCAAAACTAAGAAACGGCCACAGCACTCTGACTGTGAGGCTCTCGTGTCAAGGGGCAGGTCCTCCAGAGCACACGCTTCTCAATTCCCTTTATTCAACGACATTTGGGAGAAGAGAGGCCCAACCCGGCACGTGGCACAGGGGCTATTACTGAAAACGGCTTTGGGCCACCTGTCAAAAGGCCCCAGTGAAGAATTAATTATTTTGGTGAACTTGGTACTGCACATTTAGAAGCCTAGTTTGCTAATAGGCCTAGAAGTTTTCAGAGACTTACAAATCAACTAAAAGGCCAAATTATCACTTTAAAATAAGAACCACACCTGCCAAGAACAGGCATGTGGGACGTCCAGCCAAGACGTGTGCTTTCTACAGGTCTTCTATGTGGAAAGCCAAACGTAACTGGAAGGTTATTCGATGAGCTTTATGACCTGAAAATGTGCTGGCATGAAACTAAGACAGCTTGCATTAAGGATCTGCACAAGAGGCAGGCGTCCATCAGGACCAGACAATTGTTAAACCAGGGCTGGGGTGGGATGGACTCAAGAATTGCTTATCTTTTTGAATCTTTTCTTTCCTTCTCTATATAAAACTCTAACGTAATAAGTAATGACTGAAGATATCTATTTTTTTGCTATATATAAATAAATTAATACTTATTCAATTCAGAGAATCAGGTAAACACAGAAATTGTTTAAAAAATATAAGGAAAAAAAGAAAGAAAAAAAACCCCCACAATCCTATACCAAGCTTTCTGTCTGGGCAGATATACAAATATTAAAGAGCATGCTGGCTTTTATTTTACTAAACATCATATTGTAAACTAGTCCCATGATATTAAGTAATCTTTTTAAAACTTTAAAGACTGAAAAAAAATCAAGATTGACATACTGTTTCTTTGGACGCGTTAATATGTTCAATGAATGACAGGCAAGTCTTGTTCTGAAGTCAGAGTATGTTCTGAACTTTATCTAAGATGACTTTTTCTCCCTTGTTTCTAAGTTACTGAAAGGAGACTCTTCCTGCGCTCCACAAGCTCAGATCAGACCTCCCAAAACGAAAGTGCCCTGTCTGGTTAGAACCTTTAGGCCTTATAATAAAACCTCCACAGTGACACGGTGGCAATGTGACACACTAATACCTCATCATGGTAACTGGGAGAGGAGGAAAAGGTGTGTCCCCCTTCCCCAAATACCAACTAGCATCTTTTGTGCCCAGGTAACAGATGTGTCTATCAACAGCGGTCAAACTGAACACTCAGCACTTTTCCCCCTTAATGAGAGAGAGGGAAATAAGAATTCCAGATCAAACTGAGATGAGCGTGAGGCAATGCCAGATCAGTAAAAAGTATACTTTGGGGGAGGCATAACCTGACAATAGTGTCAAATCACATCACTACTCTGCCCACATGCAGGACGAGCTCTAAGCCCCCAAACTAGGTTATGCTCACATGACAAACTTTTTTCAACTTCCAGCAATGTCTATACTACAAACCTGGGCGACAGCCCCCAAAGCCTTGTATCAAACTGTGGACACTTTCACAACAACCCCTTAATACACAAGCAGCCTACTACACTTGCTTGTGTCCTGTCTTCAGTGACATGGGGACACGAATATCTTTTGTACAGCTTCTCTAGGATGACAGACATTAATAGAAATGCATGGATGGATTTACGGCTGGCATGGATCAATTTCCAGTTATTTTACAATTATTGATTAGGGAAGTCAAACAGGCTTTGCTACTTGCCAGACAAAAAGCTAAATCTACCCTCCCCCCTTCATAAATCCTGAGAAAAAGCCAAAGAAACATGAAAACTGATGTATTTGGAAACAAAGCATGCCAAGACAAGATTATAACCAACTCAAAGCTGAGAATCAAGTAACAAATGTATCTCCAGAACAGAGCTTGAGAAACTGGCAGTCTTGGCAAGTCACCCTCACTGGCAGCAGCATAACCTTTGCTGTGATCAGAATTGAAGGGAGGCTTTTTCGCTTCAAGTAAAAGATTTCTGTCAGGGTGAACATATTTTAATCCACCACATGCATTTGTCCCATGTCATTTACAAGGACAAAACCTGACTACTTCAAGAGTCTGCTTTTGCTGTGTCACTGTACAGGCCTGAGTACATGTTCCCAAGGCTCACTGAAAAAATTAAAAACTCAGAGGAGGGAGGAGAAGAAGAGTGAGGAAGCAATGTTATACACGCAGAGCATATGCAGAGCTAAAGATGTACCTTGGAAATGGCGATCTCCAAGATGGAGGAGATACATGGTGAAAATATGCTGCAGGAGGGTTGTTGTTTAGGATTGTTGTTCTTTTTGGTGCCTTCAGGGTTAGAACTGGGCCAGTTTCTTTAAAATATATTAAGTTCTTCAAGGAGTTAAAAGGAAAAGTTTGAAGCACCAATACGTTCTCTGACCCCCATGCATGACAGGAACATTCCAAAAATGTCAGTGTCCATGGACCGCAAATTTAACACGGGGGTTGATGTTATTAGGAAAGGAAGAAAAATTATGTCAGGAATGGGCAAGGTAGAGATACAATACTCATATTAAAAATTAACAAATGATTTTTAATGAGTTAAAGAAACAAATGGGAAATAAATGGAAAATGAAGTAAGCATTTGAAAAGACGAATCTTTAACTTAGAGGTAGCAAAAGGGTTTACTATAACCCAGAAATTTAAGGCATTTAACACAGAAATTTAACACAGAAAGGCACTTAACAGTCATTTTTTAAAGTTATAAAGTAGATCAATTTCTGTCTCTCTTAATTTGATTGTATATATATATTTTTTAAATGATATCAATTTAAGTCTATTTTCCTAACAATCGTCTGAGTTTTCATTCTAAGCCAATAAAACACATATAAGCAAAAAATCCCATCTTCTTATATCCAAGAAAAGGACCCCTCTCATTTTGACCCTTTCAATATACAGTGACTGCTAACAGCATTTATACTGTGACTATGATTAAATCACTTCTACTAATCAGAATAAGTTTTCAATAACAAAAATCCAATTTAACCAAGGAAATACAGGCTTTCAACTTTTTCTTTTTTTAAATGGACTGTTTTTAATAACTAAAGAAAATTAAAATAGATGTGACTCTTGGAATTGGTAACCTATTCATAAAACAAAATTACTTTATGAAAAGTCAATTTATAAGTATACAGAACTTTGCATTCTCTAAGAACTCCTGTATTTATATATTTATTCATCGAGGTAACAGACTTGAAAGAAAAGCACATGCACAACCTTGTCCTCGTTTTAAACAAATGGAAACAAAAGGCATAAAGAATAAAAACTATTTGCCTAAAATTACACGGAGTAGTAACTGGGCGCATGGGGCGGGGGAGGTGCGGAGGGAAGGATATTTCAGATAAAATTACTGTTGAAAAAACTCTGGAGAAAAACAGTAAAACAGTTTACTCTCTAATAATTTTTAATGATACAACTTGGATGCCTTCTACATTTCAAAGACATGGACTCTACACAGATGTTGGCAAAAGCATTTAAGTTGTTTTAGTTTTGGTTCATATAAAGAAAATATCTAAAACAATTATTCCTTCACCCACAATATAGAATATTAATCTATATGTCTGAATGAAACTCTTCACCTCTTTGCGTCCATTCTTCTTTCATCTTTCTAAAACTCTAGCAATGACAGCAAGAATTCATTAATTGAGGTTAACACAGTCTTGATCCTACTGTTTGAAAATCATGTTTAAAATGTTTTAAGACATGACAACTACATAAATGCAATATATGACCCTAGAATATACCCTGCCGCAGGAGGAAAATTCGCTATAAGGAACATTATTGGAATCTTGGTTAAAAATTAAAATATTACATCAATGTTAAATTTCTTGACTTTGACAACTGTACTTGGTAATGTAAGAAACACACACTAATTTTTTACGGGTAGAAATACTAAGGGGGCTAATTGGCAGGTTGTCTGCAACCCACACTCCAATGATTCAGAAAAACGTGTGTATGTGTGCGCACAAACATATCCGTGTGTGTAGACTTTATAAGAAAAACCTGTGGAATATCATCACTGAATTTTCCCGAAGTTCAATGAAAACACAAACCACAAAACTGACTGAATCCACTGCATGAGTGAAGTAGACATTGTTAACGTATATTACATTTACTCTTAAAAATAATCTACTGCAGGGCTTCCCTGGTGGCGCAGTGGTTGAGAGTCCGCCTGCCGATGCAGGGGACACGGGTTCGTGTCCCGGTCTGGGAAGATCCCACATGCCGCGGAGCAGCTGGGCCCGTGAGCCATGGCCGCTGAGCCTGCGCGTCCGGAGCCTGTGCTCCGCAACGGGAGAGGACACAACAGTGAGAGGCCCGCGTACCGCAAAAAAAAAAAAAAAAAAAATCTACTGCAGCAATGGACTTCCCTGGTGGCACAGTGGTTAAGAATCCGCCTGCCGGGCTTCTCTGGTGGCGCAGTGGTTGAGAGTCCGCCTGCCGATGCAGGGGATGTGGGTTCGTGCCCTGGTCCGGGAAGATCCCACATGCTGCGGAGTGGCTGGGCCCGTGAGCCATGGCCGCGGAGCCTGCGTGTCCGGAGCCTGTGCTCCGCAACGGGAGAGGCCACAGCAGTGAGAGGCCCGCGTACCACAAAAAAAAAAAAAAAAAAAAAAAGAATCCGCCTGCCAGTTCAGGGGACACGGGTTCAAGCCCTGGTCCAGGAAGATCCCACGTGCCGCGGAGCAACTAAGCCTGTGAGCCACAACTACTGAGCCTGCGCTCGAGCCCGCAAGCCACAACTACTGAAGCCCAGGCGCCTAGAGCCCACACTCCTCAACAAGAGAAGCCACCGCAATGAGAAGCCCGTGCACCTCAATGAAGAGTAGCCCCTGCTCTCCGCAACTAGAAAAAGCCCGCGCATAGCAACAAAGACCCAACGCAGCCAAAAATCAATTAATTAATTAATTTTAAAACAATTATAATCTACTGCAGCAAGCCTATCTCTATTCCCCTCAACAAGCATCCTACCAGACTAATGCATCTTTATTATCCAAAGTAGAAAATAACCTAATCATCTCTCACCTCCCCTGAAAATAAAAAGTTTACGTTGCACATTAAAAAAAGGAAAGTTTCTGCCTTTATACTTCGGTGTTCTGAGGGCAAGGGAATGAATAACTGCTATAAACCAGGTCCTTTTGTATCTCTATCAACCTCTCCCAAAACAGAATAGACCACAACAACCTTTTTCTTAGTAAGTCCACTCAAAATAGACTTTATAAAAGTATACAGTTAACACTTCATTATTCTTTGCAATGTAGAGATTCACACGAGAGAATTTTTTTGGAATACTGAAATTTATCTGAACTGCCAAAAGCTTTTTCAATTCACAACAGTTTAGATGGAAGCTTTAGTTCTAATATGTATTACTACGTTCCTTGCTTTTAAACAGGTTATTCTTAGCCCGATAAGTGTTATGATTATGAATATATTATTTCACTAGGCAGTAACACACAAGGCCTATGAGAATGGCCAGGGCTGCCTGCCTCTATGTTGAGTAGGCCCATCACGCTATGATGTTTCGTAGTCCTGTGTGTGCTCATCATATGTGTGATTTTTGGATGCCTGTTTTTGTTTATGTCTGTGGTAATTTCTGTTTTGTCCATGTGGCTGTGCCTAAAAGCCCCTCACCCTTTCTAATACAGTGGGCCCAATCCACTACAGGCTAAAAACATAATAATAACTGAATTTGCTAAATTGTGTGCCAAATAACATCACCTAGGCAGTAGGGATCCAGTTTGTAGCTCTGGCTCTATCTTTGTGCAACCTTTAGGTTTACAATCTTTTTGAAACAGAAATAATAAATGTCTTACCCATATCAAACATTTATTAACACCAAGTAAGCTGCTAGACCTGAAAGCTCTTAGTTAAATGAGGAATACTAGAAACAAATACCAACGGTTTTTGCTGTGATGCTGGTTATTAATATAGGCCATGAGCATTATGGCACTACCTAGAAACACTCTGTGACTCATTTCGATTTCAGAGTTATGATTCCAGGACATCAACTAGCTGTGTTCCTGAGATCAGATAGGCTAAGTAAACTGTAAAAGGATCAACATATAATGTCTAAGCAGAAAATGTATACAAACAGGTTTATAATAATCTCCAGTAAAACTGGCCCTGTGACACTGATTGGTGTTCTTTCTTGTCAAGAGAATATTCAACACAAATCTGGAATTAAATTTACAGTCAGCGTTTTAAGCAGGCAGAGGAAATTTAAACACACAGCTAAGTACAGAACCTTGCAGACACTTGTCGTAAAAGATGGACGAATGGGGAGAAGTTTGCTAGAAAACTCCTCTAAACTTTTAATCTCATCAACAAATTTCTAGGACAATGAAGACATCTGATAAGTTTACCACAAGTAATCATAAATTATTGGTGCTGATCATTCCATTTTATTTTTTTGAAAACAGCTTGGTGGCTGAGTAAATCATATTCTGCCTGGGGCTATGTAGCTTACCTCGCATTATTTTCAGAATCATCTAAAATGACTCGTTTTTCTATTAAAATGATGAATGAGCTAAATGGGGTATGTAATAAATACTGCAGGTTTGTAAACAGATTCCTGCTCTCTGGAGAATGGAGGCCTTACTTCATTTGGTAATTCTGCCCCTTGGTATTTTCAGAAGAAGTCATCCTTAAAATATAGTTAGTAAAGAAAATTGTGGAGAGAGTCACATTGGAACAAAATGTTGAATGTCTTTATGGTGAAGGGAATAACCCCAGGCTACAAGACAATAAACCCTCCCACCCCCCCAAAGCAGGGCACAGTTCAAAACATCAAGAAGCACAGAAAGAACATAACTCAATCCCATTTAGGAATCATATCTAAGCAACAAAAGCAGGGATACATAAAAGAAATAAATACAGAGCTGCTCAAGGATGTTCTTCAGCATTGTGAAGAATTTAATGTCCAATAAAGAAAAATGAAGCAGATCTCACTGTGCATGGTACATCACCTAGTAAACATTACTGCTCTTTAATTTACTACTGAATTCACTAAACTAGAGGTCCACACACCACAGGCTGAAAGCAATTCTCCAAGGCTATATCAAAACTGACAGTTCTGGGACCTCCCCGGTGGCAGAGTGGTTGAGAACCTGCCCACCAATGCAGGGGACACGGGTTCCAGCCCTGGTCCAGGAAGATCCCACATGCCGTGGAGCAACTAAGCCTGTGCGCCACAACTACTGAGCCTGCGCTCTAGAGCCCGTGAGCCACAACTACTGAGCCCGCGTGCCACAACTACTGAAACCTGCGTGCCACAACTACTGAAGCCCGCGTGCCTACAGCCCGTGGGAGAAGCCACTGCAATGAGAAGCCCGTGCACCACCACGAAGAGAAGCCCCCGCTCACCACAACTAGAGAAAGCCCGCGCACAGCAACGAAGACCCAACGCAGCCAAAAATAAATAAAATTAAAAACAAAAAACGGACAGTTCTGAGACTTGCCAGGGAGACAAACTGGAAAGATTGCTGTTGAACAAAAAGGAGCACGTTTGCCTTAGAGTCTCATTCAAAACATAATGTGCAAAACTCTTCTTTGGGATTTGGAAGGATTGATAGATTTCATTATGCTTCTGTTCAACTTTTAATCTGTTACAGGTTAAAGCAAACACGGAGGGCCATAATTCTTAGCCTCTTCAGTAGGAGATGAGATTATGATGTCAGTTCAATAAAATTCCAAGGCCCTAATGACAGTTCATCGCAGACCAGGCAGTGAAGCAAATAACTTAACAATAAATGCCAGGGCATTATAAAGAGATGGAATTATAACCAGCCCATTGCACCTTAGCTACCCATGGATTTTTATTCAATGCTCTCCATACCTCACCTTGACACCCATAATGACCCAACTGATGGGATGCCAATAAGCTATTTATGGCAGGGATACAACATATGACACCACTCAACAGGTGCTGCCCTGAGCCAACTAGTTTGCAAGAAACTTGATGAACTTTTAAAGCGCATTCAGAATGACAACAGACAGCACACTCTAAGAAGAGCTGCTCCTCACAGCTGTCTTTAAATACAACTACTTGTTGGCAAGAACGTCAACAGCATTACACTCAGCTCTTCTCGGATCACTTTGTCAACAGGTCACACAGACTGAGATAGTTCCTTCAAAAAAAGCAACACCAGCAAACTGCAGTCACCTCTACACTGTGTTCACTGGACAGACTCACCAACCTCCACGGTGAGATTTAATCTCCACTCTGAAAAGAACGCTCAGCCATTCTCTCCTCTAGGCCCCTCAATATCTGTTTAGCATGACATCAGGTTTCTCTCAGGCTATTTGGTAATGTTAAGATCCTAGGTACTCCTGCAAATCTTGATGAGGAAGGGGTCTGACTACATTGTACATTTGAGAAATACATTCATCTGGTTAAGATTTCGTTATACAAGCAATACTGAAATCTGCCACAGCAGTCCTATTCTTTCTGGGCTCTTAACGTAAAGTCGAGGTTGGCATACCGAGACGAAACTTGTTTCTCTTTTTCTACTACTGTGGCAAACAAACATACCAGAAGCTGCCCTGCCACTCCATGGAATATCTGACTAACAGTATCTTCACAGGGCTGTATGCATTCCAGCTGACAACAGTAATGCTGCTTTAACATGCACAGGAGGTAAAGAGCACACAAGATAACAAAGTACATAAAGGGAGAAGATGGGATACGGATGCTTTATCCTGGGAACTATAATGGCCTGCTGACCCAAACATTTACGCAGGAGGCAAAATGATGCTGTATGCCTCTGCCCCCACCGGTCTTGAGGGCCGCTGCCCTTTACACTTCCTGGTAAGATAGGAACTGAGCAAGAGACAGGAAGAATGCACTTGCAGATGGATCCTAGGTCCCATTCTCACCAATAACATTGAGGAAAATATCTTATGCCTAAATGGCTTAAATCTCTGATATAAAGCAGAAATTCTGTATTTAAATAGTCCTCGAAAGTGAAAGCTCAAAATCATTAACTTCATTTTTGGCATTCAAAGCAAATTAATATGCCATGCGTGTCAGAACAATTGGAGATTTGTGTCTATAGCAAGAAAACCAGCCCAGGGCATATATAACCAGAGGGAGTATATTAATAGAGATTATAACTGAACTACTAAATTGCACCCAAAAAATATAGCAAATTTTTTTTTTTTTAATGGCTGCATTGGGTCTTCGTTGCTGTGCACGGGCTTTCGCTAGTTGCAGCGAGTGGGGGCTACTCTTCGTTGTGGTGTGCGGGCTTCTCATTGCGGTGGCTTCTCTTGTTGCGGAGCACGGGCTCTAGGCATGCAGGCTTCAGGAGTTGTGGCACATGGGCTCTAGAGCGCAAGCTCAGTAGTTGTGGCGCACGGGCTTAGCTGCTCCGCGGCATGTGAGATCTTCCCGGACCAGGGCTCGAACCCGTGTCCCCTGAATTGGCAGGTGGATTCTTAATCACTGCACCACCAGGGCAGTCCAAAATAGCAAACATTTTTTAAAAGGATTTTTAAGTGCCCAACAAAAGAACCCAGGATAACCAGTGCTACACTGCAACTTCATTTACCTGGTTAATTTTAATGATACTAAAAGCCCCAAGTGATCACCCTTACCTTTCTTCAACACAGAACTTTTGAGCATGAACTATGTTGATCATTTCAAAATTACAACCCCAGGTGTATTCTCTGCCCTTGGGCAGAACCTCACTTATACTTGGGCAGCAGTGGTATTCTTATCTATTTCCTTTAATTTAGTCATTTTCCTCCAGACCCCAAATTCAAAACCTTTTTCTCTTTACCATGAAATTTCAACTGTCACAGTTTGAAGCACAAACAAAACACAGAACTGAAAAGCACACAGCACAAAATTAATCAATTCTTCTTCTTGACTGCTTCACTGGAGCATTTCAGACAAAAGGGAAACTGGGGATGAAAAGTGACATTTTGGTGAAACAGCAGCTTAAATTTACAAAAACTGAATTTATGCATCCAATTACCCTAATTTTTTGTGTTATTTTTTCTAAACACTATGAGGTATTACAAATTCAAAAATTATAACTTAAGTAGAAAAAAAATCCAAGTTATGAATGACCTTCCCCACACAGCCTATACTTGACTGGAGATGGAGACTTAGGAAAAGCAACCAAATCTAATTCATCTTTGCATCCCCAGCAACTGATATCACGTAGCACATAGTAGGTGTCTTATAAGTTTGTGATGAAGGGGAAGACAGAAGAGGATGATCTCTGTTTCCATTCATTCCCTCTTCTATTCCATCCTTCACACTTCACTAAAGAGAGCTATCAAAATGCCCGCACCTGCCACTGCATTTCAAACCTTTGCCTGTATGTAGTCCATGGTTCTTTGGGTTGCATACATGCTCCTCATGACCTTGGCCCTGCTAACTTCTTCTGCCTCATCCCTCAACACCCCTTACCCTGTACTTCCCACTCAGCAACTCCTTGTCGTATCCCAGTGTCCCCAGGCTTCCATGCTTTTACCTGCAATACTGTAGGTTGGACCATCCCTACTCCTCAACCATACAGGCAACTCCTACTCATATTTCAAGATTCCACTAGGGCACCACTTCCCTAGGAAATCTTTTCTCGTCTTCCCCACTTCCTCTCCTCCCATTTCTATGACCTGAGTAAATTCAATTCTTCATTTATTAAATCAGCAAGCATTTATTGACTCTTTACTCTTTACCAGGCACCAGTGTACATTAGGCTCTCAAATGTGTGAACGAACAAATGCAGACAGCAATGGGTTAAATGAAAGTAAATCCCTGCTTTCACTTAAGTGAGGATTATCATAAGGATATAAGTAGCATGGCTCTATCACAGACTTAGCACTTTTAAAAAAAAAAAAAGATTCTTTTTTTTTAATGTGGACCATTTTTAAAGTCTTTATTGAATCTGTTACAATATTGCTTCTGTTTTATGTTTTATTTTTTGGCCTGGCTTGAAGCCACAGCCCCCCCACATTAGAAGGCAAAGCCTTAACCACTGGACCTCCAGGGAAGTCCCAGACTTAGCGCTTCTCAACATTATTTTTCGTGTATCTGTCTCGCACATTGCACTAATTCCTTATGGATCTTGTCTTTTTCATTTATACATCCTTAGTATCCAGCACCGTGTTTTTCATACAGTAAGCACTCAATAAAATATCAGTCCAAAAAGTGAAGGAGGGCTTCCCTGGTGGCGCAGTGGTTGAGAGTCCGCCTGCTGATGCAGGGGACAAGGGTTCGTGCCCCGGTCTGGGAGAATCCCACATGCCGCAGAGCGGCTAGGCCCGTGAGCCATGGCCGCTGAGTCTGCACGTCCGGAGCCTGTGCTCCGCAACGGGAGAGGCCACAACAGTGAGAGGCCCGCGTACCGCAAAAAAGAAAAAAGTGAAGGAAACTATTTCACATTTAGTTTTATAAGCTCTAGAATATTTAAGTAAATATGTCCTTAAGTAAGTAAATT
Organism: Mesoplodon bidens; assembly: GCF_964165515.1. Lineage (NCBI taxonomy): Eukaryota > Metazoa > Chordata > Mammalia > Artiodactyla > Ziphiidae > Mesoplodon > Mesoplodon bidens. Next base: position 87,132,356 of record NC_138166.1, read on the forward strand.
GTGGCTTCAAGTTTAGATTAAAAAAGAAAAAAATACTACACAGTTCTGTGGTTATAATAAGAAATGACTAATGTTAAACCAGCGTTGTTTAATAAGACAGAAAGAGTCAAAATTTTAATTGACATTTTAAAAAGAAATCAAATATAACTGCAAAGTCAAATAAACTCAACCCCCTACTATTTAATTTTTTAAAAAATCTAATGACACAGCAAATACTAGATTTAGATGTAGGAGATCTCAAAGATACACAAATGTCAAGTCACATTAACTTTACAGGTTTCCTGGCTCTGTCCTTTTAATTAGTCTTCATTCTTTACAGAGTTGCTTTCCTGCTCCTAAGCCACAATCCTTTCATGTGAATTTTAGTTAACATTTTCATGTGGATACAGTTATCAGTAAACTGCCTCTCCAAAACCTCTGGGTAGAAACAGCTGATGAAAATATTGGTACCAGTCAGTGAGAGGTATAGTGAGGGACTGGTATACTCTTCTTGAATCAAGTGCAGGACTTAACGGCTTCTCTAACTAACGCAATTCTTCCAAAAGTGCCAAGTTTTCATCTGATCCTATTTTAAAACTTCAGCAACAGGGCCATCATGACTTTGCCCTTCAAAGAGCTTCAATAAAGCTAGCTGCTACAACAACTGTGGGGGAACAAAGCCTGGACTCACATCTAAGGAGACAGCAATCTAAATGCCAACTGTTCGTGGGCGGAGAATGGGGAGTGGGAGGACAAGTTTTATCTCACAGCACTAACATTACATCAGTTTTGGGGGTGTTTTCCCCCCTAGTTCTACTGAAAGACAGCCTTCCAATTCCTTCAAATGTGTGAAATCCAACCTTGACTTTCTTTCTGGCTGCAATATTTGGGTATTAAATAAAGAGGAACAAATCAATGTCTGGCCATCACTCAAAAGAGTCCCACATATTAGGGTTAAGAATGGCGGCCATGGGGGTCCAGCACTCACAGCAGAACAATGCTTAGGGTGACACTCACAAGAGTCATGGGTTCTGAGGATGCCCACTCCCACAGCTGGGGATCAAGGCACTAACAGACAACACAGACTTGAAGTCATGTTCCACAGCACATGTTATACAGGATTTGGGGATGAAGAATCTGAAACCTGGACTATTTACGTGGCAGGCGGGGGCAGACGAGCAGAAAGAACCTTATGCTCCCTAAACATTAACTATACATGCAACAGTGCTATTTCCTTAGTAATTTTTTCTAAGGTTTAATTACGGTAAAATACACATGACATAAAATTTACCATTGTAACCATTTAGAAGTGTTAAGTTCCAGAGTGTAAAGTACATTCACACTGGTACACAACCAATCTCCACAACTCTTCTCATCTTGCAAAACTGAGACTCCATACCCATTAAAAAGATCCAGGTGGCTCTGCAGCACAACGGATAGCGCCCTGGACTTGCAGTGATGACAAAGCTCTCCATTCCTCCCTCTGCTCAGCCCCTTGCAACCACCCTGCCGTCTTCCGTCTCTGAATCTGAATACTCTAGATGCCTCATATAAGGAGAGTAATACAGTATTTATCTTTTTGTGACTGGCTTATTTCACTTAGCATAATGTACTCAAGGTTCATCCATGTTGCATTATGTGTTCGAATTTCCTTCCTTTTTAAGGCTGAATGACACCCCACTGTATGTATATAACACGTTTTTCTTTATATACTCATCTGTTGATGGACACTTGGACTGCTTCCACCTTTTAGCTATTATGAATAATGAATGCTGCGATGGACAAGGGTGTACAAATATCTCTTTGAGGTCCTGCTTTTAATTCTTTCGGATAAAAACCCGGAAAAGTGGACTACCGAATCATAGGGTGATTCTAGTTTTAATTTCTTTGAGGAACCACCATACTATTTTCCAAAGTGGCTGTACCGTTTTACATTCCCAGAACATCCTTACCAATACTTTTTATTGTCTGTTTTTTTTTTAAATAGTAGCCATCCTAATGGATATGAGGTGATTCCTTAGTGACTTTTACATTTTCTAAATTTTCTATAATATCCCTGTATTATGTTAATAATTAGAGGAAAATTCAGTGAAATACATTCAACTATTAAATGTGATCATGCAAATACATACTTACCGGTATAGAAAGACCTTTATCATACAGTCTAAATTTTTTTAATCTGAAGGTTACTGTAAGAGTTATATAAAACTATATATACTACTATCTATGTTTGGAGAAATACAAATATACATATTAATATAAATATTTTATACAGACTCAGTAATATGAAAAGGAATATAAAACAATAAGCCAGAATGTTAACAGTAATTATCTCTGGATAATGGTAATCTAACTCATCTTATTATTTCTGTATTTATTTTCTGATCTTTACCCAGTGAATATGCATATCTTCTACAATAATGAATAACAATAAAGTGGGTAATTTGGTAAATAAGTTGGGATCACCAGGTACCTACATTGCTGTAGGCAGCCATGTTGCTGTGGCCATGAACTATCACTTAAATGTCTGAGAATACTCAAGCCAGGACGGGAACCTCTGAATCAGCTATAATACTATTACATAAATTCTACTTTTAGTCTCAACATGCTTTGAGGGCTCTGTTTAGCCAATATTATGATAGATGCTGAAATTCAGGAGTTCTGAGTACAGTAATTTGCCACCCATACCCTACAACCCCTGAATCAGTAAAGAAGAGACCTACAAAACAGAATATACAATGCCAGCTTCTTATGCTTAACCTGAAAACAAAAAAACAGACAAGGAAATAGAGAGGATTTATAAGGTACAAGGAAAAAATGTGAAGACATACTGCTCCAACCCAACTACATTACATAATATTCTATTTACTGTTAAGAAATTTTTTTATACATTCACATTTCTTGTGAAAACTCTTTTTTATGCCATCTCAAGTGCCTGTGTGTGCATTTAATGAGTTTTTTGAAAAATCCCAATCTGCTTATCTCTCTGAACTAAAAGAACAAGGCAATATATTCAAATTTAGGCCGAGAAAAGTAGAGAAAAGAGTGCTTCAAAGAGAAGAGGCAAAAGCTGGGGCACAAAGAAAAATGCCAACCAAGAGTCTTCTGCCCACTAGAAACCGAGAAGCTTGCTCCCCAACCATCCTCCACCATAAGCACTGTTAACACTCTCCACTCCATCCCTGGCCTTCAAATTGGGAGGCTGTAAAATACCTGGGAATGACCCTTCAACACACTGGCCTGATATGTTTTCAACTTCCTCAAAACAATCCTCAAACTTGGGAGCACAGTGGATGTCATGACTGAATTACTCAACACCTAACGTCTTTAATTCTGAAATTCTCCCCCACTCACAACGAATGACTTTCCTTCCACATCTCTTGGCCTCAGTTCCACTCAATGTGTGTGTCCTCGTGAGGGCACCAACCAGTCCCTTGACTTTCCTTTGTTAGTCCATCACCTCTGCTCTGGCTTCACTGCCTACCCATTCAGCCTGGATCCTGGATTAGTCACTGAAGAAATGGATTCATTACACATTGGCTTACTTGTATCTTCTTTATTGGCGTCTCGTCATAAGTTAGCCTCTCAAAGGAAGGACTAAGGGAAAGAACAGGAGAGAAACTGACTCTTTTCTTATATTGTTAATGATCCCCAGCTGCCTGAACTAGGGACATCCCCGAGTCTTGCATCCCAAGTTCTCCACTATATAGTTACATTTTATCTTTCCAATGAGTTCCCAGCCATATTCCAATGAGCACTAAAGCTTCTGAGAAGTTAGAGAAGTGATATGAGGGTTTCTAGGAAGGCTGAAGTGAGGGCTGAGTAGTCAGGACCCCAGGCTTCACCCAGAACAGCTGCGCTTTTATTTAACAATGGGAAGTTGTTAAATCAATCACGTTGCATGCAGAAAACACTATTGTTCAGCCATTAAAAACTACATTTCGGTGATATAAAGAAAATGTTCATGATGCTAAACACTATGTACATACAGCACTATTCAAGGTCCTCAATAGGTAACAGACCCAAGAATAAAAATTGTCTAGAAGGAAACACCCCAGTGTAAACCGTGGTTACATGAGAATTATAGATTTATGGGTGCCTCTTAAATTTTCTTCTACTAATAATCATTTTTAAACATGTTGATGTAATCTTTTTTTAAAATTAAATTTTTATTTCTTTGAAAAAATTATTTCCTTTCTTATAAAAAATGGCTCCCCTTTCTGAAGCCCAGAAAGCGACTGATCAAACCTTACTCACCTTTGGGACTCCCCTGGTGGTCCAGTGGTTAAGACTCTGTGCTTCTAATGCAGGGGGTGCGGGTTCAATCCCTAGTTGGGAAACTAAGATCCCACATGTCACGTGGTATGGCCAAAAAAAACCCACAAACACTTTACTCACCTTTGCTGGAGTCTTCCCAGGCTAACATCTGGTGGTTGCCAGGAAGGAGAGAAACAAGCTAGGCTGCTCACCCCAGAGGTTTCAAATACAATGAAACCAAAAGCAAGGGGATGGGAGCAAGCAAACAACTCCCTTCAGGCAAGATGCCTGTGTCTCCATGTTGATCTTTTCTTCAATAATTCTCATTACCCCTGCCTTAAAGTCTTTGATGGTTAATCTTAGCAAACTGTCACCCACTTGTAAAAGGCAAAAATAAAGAAAATCTAAGCAAAGAGAACATGAATATCATCCACACTGAAAGTTGGCAAGCTTTCCCCAAACATCAGAAGTTTCCTTGTAGACAAGACCTTTCCACTGAATCTTTAATACTCACCAGGTGCTTTGCCTTAGCACGTTCCTCCTCATTTGATATCCTCTCACGAAGAATAGCTCTGGTCAACTGCTCATTGGCAAAAGCCTTCTCTGAGTCCAGTTCTTTGCTTTGCTTTAGTCTGAAAAGACAACAAAGGTCTAACTTAGAGGGAAAAAAAGAAAGATTTTAGTAGCTGACATCATTTTTCTAATGAAATACATTTAAGCCACAAATCTAGGAGATGAAATCATCTTGGCCTAAAATTTAGCCAAAGCAGGTATATTTTCTAGTAAATCCTCAAGCAGCCTCTACCCAAGCCTTTAAAATAATAGAATTCAAATACATCAAGAAGCTAATCAATCTGACTGCTGAATTAGTTTTACAAAGAACTTATGTCAGCTTGAAATCTGCCCACCTAAATATTCGATCCCTGGTGCCTCCATCTGCCCTCTGGAGAAAGCAGTAATATATCTAATTAAAAAGCCATCCACAAGGGCCTCCCTGGTGGCGCAATGGTTGAGAGTCCGCCTGCCGATGCAGCAGACACGGGTTGGTGCCCCGGTCCGGGAAGATCCCACATGCCGCGGAGCGGCTGGGCCCGTGAGCCATGGCCGCTGAGTCTGCGCGTCCAGAGCCTGTGCTCCGCAACGGGAGAGGCCACAACGGTGAGAGGCCCGCGTACCACAAAAAAAAAAAAAAAAGCCATCCACAAGACAAATATTTGAAGGTACCCATCATCTTCCCATCAAAACTGACTCAACTGATTACTGAATACATGCCAGGCAAAGTGCAAAGCACTGATGTCACAGTACTGACAAGGACCAGTCACTGTCCTCATGGACCTGACATTACAGCAGGAACTAAAAACACAGTTAAGAGATCCTTCCTCCCAGCGAATGTTCCAACAATCTTTATCTGCAAAAATGGCCAGACCCTTCAATAGCAGGGCTCCTCACTTGTGGGATGACTCCAATTTGTCCCATAGCTCCAAACTAAATGCACCACTGCAGACATGGTCCAGCAAAGTAAGACAACAGAACCTCACCTCCCAAGATTCCAACACAACACTAATTCTACTAATGAAGCATCTGATTACATTAGGTCTATCGGTAACCTCATCACACAATTAGTTCACACTAAGTTACAATCCACTAACACCCCTACACTGTGCATGACAAGGATAAATTACTTTGGCACCCATCTTCACCATGGTGTCCGGCACATAAAGGTATTCAGTAGTCACCAAATGAGAGTACATTTTAGTCTAAAGATTTTCTGATTGCCTTTTCTTCTTTGAGAGAATAACCCCTCTATACCATCATATCCTAAAGGTATAAGCAATGCTTTAAAAAGAAAAAGTAAGGACTTCTCTCCAGAGAACCTCATGTAGGCCCGGCCGCCAGGGAACAAACAAGGCCCCTGAGAGCTCCACCTAGTTCGCAGGATAATATCCCACAGCAGGATTTGGAGTCAACAATGGCTAAACCCCAGGTGGTTGTAGCTCCTGTATTAATGTCTAAGCTGTCTGTAAACGCCCCTGAATTTTACCCATCAAGTTATTCTTCTAATTATACAGAATCCTATGCATATGGTTGTGAGGATTATCCCACTTTGTCAGAATATGTTCAGGATTTTTTGAATCATCTTTCAGAGCAGCCTGGCAGTTTTGAAACTGAAATTGAACAGTTTGCGAAGACCCTGAATGGCTGGGTTACAATAGATGATGCTTTGCAAGAACTTGTGGAACTCATTTATCAACAGGCCACATCTATCCCAAACTTCTCTTCCATGGGAGCTCACCTCTGTAATTACCTGTCCCATCATCTGACAATTAGCCCACAGAGTGGCAACTTCCGCCAGTTGCTATTTCAAAGATGTCGGACTGAATATGAAATTAAAGATCAAGCTGCAAAGGGGGATAAAGTGACTTGAAAACGATTCCACGCATTTGTACTCTTTCTGGGAGAACTTTATCTTAACCTGGAGATCAAAGGAACAAATGGACAGGTTACAAGGGCAGACATTCTTCAGGTCAGTCTTCAGGAGTTGCTGAATGCCCTCTTTTCTAATCCTATGGATGACAACTTAATTTGTGCAGTAAAATTACTGAAGTTGACAGGGTGAGTTTTAGAAGATGCCTGGAAGGAAAAAGGAAAGACTGATATGGAAGAAATTATTCAGAGAATTGAAAATGTCGTCCTAGATGCAAATTGCAGCAGAGATGTAAAACAGATGCTCTTGAAGCTTGTAGAACTCCAGTCAAGTAACTGGGGTAGAGTCCATGCAACTTCAACATACAGGGAAGCAACATCTGAAAATGATCCTAATTATTTTATGAATGAGCCAACATTTTATACATCTGATGGTGTTCCTTTCACTGCAGCTGATCCAGATTACCAAGAGAAATATCAAGAGTTACTTGAAAGAGAAGACTTTTTTCCAGATAATGAAGAAAATGGAACAGATTTATCTGGGGGTAGTCATACTTGGATGATACTGATGATAAGATGGACCCAGAGATAGAAGAAGCTTATGAAAAGTCCTGTTTGGTATCAGAGCATAAGCGAAAACAGTAAAATTAAATTTCAGTGTATCAATTTTATAAAGCAGTTTAAGTTACACTGATTTATTTTTTATTTTTTTTTTAAATAAATTTATTTATTATTTATTTTTGGCTGTGTTGGGTCTTCGTTGCTGCACGCGGGCCTTCTCTAGTTGCGGTGAGTGGGGGCTACTCTTCGTTGTGGTGCGCGGGCTTCTCACTGCGGTGGCTTCTCTTGTTGCAGAGCACAGGGTCTAGGCGCGAGGGCTTCAATAGTTGTGGCACACCGGCTCGGTAGTTGTGGCTCGTGGGCTGAGTTGCTCCGCGGCACGTGGAATCTTCCCAGACCAGGGATCGAACCTGCGTCCCCTGCATTGGCAAGCGGATTCTTAACCACTGCGCCACCAGGGAAGTCCCAGTTCTGCTTTATTTTTACGATCAATGACCCCTAAAATGTAAATTGACTATAATGACTCTAGCAGCCCCATCCTTGCACATGCTCCTTTTTCTTTCCCACTTGCCTCTAAGCTCCACAAGGGCAAAGACCTGGTCTGGGTTTTTTTCACTGCTATATCCCCAAGTGCTTAAAACAGTGCCTGCCCCACACAGTAAGTGCTCAAAAAACACCTGAGTAAACGCATGAATGAATGAGTGGCATATTTCCAACCACAGACAAAAATGGAAAACAAGTTACAGAAAATAGAAGACTGAGGAATTTACAAAACTAGATACAAACTGAGCCCTACAAAGGCCAAGCCACCATGATGTTAAGTGTCACAAGTGTGATGATCCCAGACCACACAAACCTAAAACAGAAGGGCGTTTTACATTCCACAACATTTCAGAGCCTCTGAAATACCGAACTCTGTGTGTGTGTGTGTGTGTGTGTTTTACACACACACACACACACATACACAGAGTTATCAATAAACATTAGTGCAAGGCTTTGGAAGGGTCCCTGAAAAATCACCTTTGCAATTTTAGAAAAAAAATTTAGAAAATTTTAGAAGAAAGTTTCGCTTTCTTTCAATACCTAATACATCTAACTATGCTTGACTCTTGGCTGAAGAGAGATTGCAAGGGGCACAAATTGACCAAAAAGAAATTTTCCTTTCTTAATTCTTACAGTTACTTTCATTTATCCTTACAAATAGACCTGTACAAATTCTCAGATAGTTAGTTCTAAAGGAATAGCTGAAAATAAAACGAAAAGAAGAAAAGTCTGTGTGTGACTGTTTATGAAACAGAATTTTGTATCTTTAAGTCTGACAGTAGGGCCCAGAACAAATTATCATTACCTATCAGCAACTCAGTGGTACAATCTAATAAACCTCAGTTTTCTCAGCCCTAAAATTTGAAGGTTGAGCTTTACAGTCTAAGGTCCCTTGCAGTTAAAAGTTTTACAAACATCATATATTAAATATATTACTCTCCATTCCAAAATTTCTTGAGAAATGCAGAATCAGGGGATAAATGAAACGAAGGAGTATTATCTCCAAATTTTCTAATTTTCACTCAATGAGCACTTATATTTCTAGTCTCACCCTTAGAGTTTCCAACTACTTGATTAAAAACTGTACACTAGATAGAAGTCAATGCGATTCACAGATTCATTCAGTATATAATTATTGGTGACAGGCACTATTCTGATTACTGAGAATAAAATGGTGAGCAAAAGAGACACCTACCCTCATGAAGCTTCAACTCTGACAAATTCATTATTTATAAAAAGTGAGGTTGCCATAAAACTATATGGGTAGGAGCTGATACCTAAACTGAAATCTAAGAAACATAAAATGAGCAACATCAGGAAGGCAAAACTGTCTTAGAGGAAACGTCAGTCAGTTCCAGAGGCACTGAGCAATTATTTTCTGTAGTTAAACCTCTGTACTGCCTTCTCAGATAGCAAAGGCTGGGTAACCTAGACACTGAGAGCTCTCTTCCAACACACACACACACACACACACACACACACACACACACACACACACACACACACACACACACACACACACACACACACACACACACACACACACACACACACACACACACACACACACACACACACACACACACACCCCAATAAACATTAGTGCGAGGCTTTGGAAGGGTCCCTGAAGCTTAAAATCACCTTTGCAATTTTAGAAAATTTTGAAAATTTTAGAAGAAAGTTCCGCTTTTTTTCAAATTATTTTGGAGGGCAGAGTTTCAGAAAAAATGGTATAACTAATAAAGCTTTGTCCAGTGCCTTCAGAAATAAAAGCAATAGACTAGAAATGTCTAAATTGCACTATTCCTCATTTCCCCACCTCTCCCCCCTCCACATAAAGCATTTATAGCAATATTTTCTTCGAATAAGCTTCCTCTTTTATGGATTCATTGAGATCATTTAACAACTTACAACTACTTTGCAAAGAAAATGTGCTTGTATTCTCAGAAGCTCCCAATTCTTTTCAGAGCTTCCTCTCAGTGCCCTTGCTTCTATATTCCATCAGGCTTTTCTATTCAATGGCCATCTATGAAAGATAGTGGCTGTGGGATCAACCAATTTTTCTCTTATTTTGAGCCCAATGTGATGACTCTCTTTTCTGGGCCTCTCTGAGCGCTACCGGCCTCCTTGAGTGTAGATCCAAAGCCAAGTTGTTTTGCAAACACTCCCCAAGGGAAAGAGGGGTGAAGCCCTCTTTGACAATGGAACCTCTACTTTTAAGGTCCGTGTGACGTGTAAAGAAAAAAAAAAATAAAGGTATGAGATAAAGTAAGTCTTTCATTATTGGGTTTCCAAAGATTTAAGAATTATCTCAAAATAAAACTAAACATACCAAGTATCTCGGAGAATACATTCTCTTTTTTATTTACTGGCATTTCCCACTTATTATTTCAGATCTGCTGGTCTAATATTATTCTACATTAAGCCCCTGATTTAAGTTTCATTTAAATTTCCTTCTTTTAAATACATATCTCTCCTCATTTAAATTCTCTAGAGTTTTAAGCAAAGGAGTAGGAGTTTAGTGTAAACTTTTCTTATTTGCATTAAGTAATTGGATAGCTTGCCTAAGCTTAATGAAACAAATACCAGTCAGCTCTGCCCTTATACCTCAAGCCCTAGCAACCTAGCTCTTGTTCTCAGTATATTCTCAATCAGGTAAGAGATTTAAGATACACCAGCAAAATGAATTTCTAAAAACCAGCCAAATCTCCTATAATGAATATTATATTACAACATGTCCTTTAAATGGAAATAATAATAATAATAATAATAATAATAATAATAATAATAATAATAAATTACTCAAATATATTCAGTTCTCATAGATCTGGTAATATTAATAATACCAATATTATTTTATTGAAAGAACCTAAAGGTTTTAAGAAAATCGGAAGGGTATTTTAAAGATAACTTTAGCTAGGCATTTTTTATATATTCAACTTTGTTGTCCTCGAGGAAGGGGGCATTACTATCTTCCTTTAACATGAGAAAAACTGAGACGTGGAAAAGCACACAGGAGACATGAAATGACCTGATCTGATTTCCAAAGCCATGGTTCTTAAACCTCCTGAAGAGTAACACCACCACCACCCCAACGGGAATCAGTTTCCATTACATTACTCACCTTTGTGGTCATATAAGGACAGCTTTTAAAAATCATATTACTCATAATTATTTTAAATTATTTTAAAAGAAGCTCACTTTTTATTTGTTTTCATTATGTCAAGTCAGAGTTTGCCAGAGTCAAAACAGCCCTTTCCCAAAGTGGTTTGGCTTTCAATGGCCCTAAATGTTTCTCTGAACCTGGCCATTCACAAACACTCAGAGATTTATCTTCATGTAGGCTGACACATAGGTAATGCTATACAATTCTAGCTTAGAAAATTACTTTATAATTTAATATATAAGGCCATTATATTACTGAGGGAAAGCTGATAAGAACCTCAGATAATGGGTGAGAATAAATGGGAAACTGAGATTATTCTAGATAAAGTGATTTGAGGAAATGATTTATCTAAAATTGAACTATGACCATTACACACAGACAATATCTGCATAGTATTGCAATGTACTTGACTCAGACTGTTTCAAACACTGGAAGAGAAAAATGAGCGACTACAACCTCAGAGGTCATTTTTAATGTTAATGATGAATTTTACTTTAATGCATCATACTTTGTCAGGACATGCTGAACCAGCATTCAAAATACTGTTTACTACTCATTTTTTAAACGGAAAAGCTGAGCCAGTAATCCAACAAACTAATTATTATACTATTAAAAATAATGACAGAACAAGTATACAGCTTTCTATTAATAAGACTTTACCAAAATAAAAGTAGTTTACAAAAATTTCTCAGCTCAAATTATTTCAAATCCTGGAAGGAAATGTACATGCATTGAGATCCCAAAATAAACACATAAAGATGAATGTACATTAATATAACCATATTACATTCACATATAATATGTATCTATATGTATCATCTATATATGTATATAGAGATGTAATATCTATATGTATAACAGATAAAGAGTTAGCATTTATTAATGCTTACTTTGTACCAGGTACAGTTCTAAGCACTCGACAGGTGTAATTCATTTAATCCTCCCAAAAACCCTATCAAATTACTGTATTTCAGATGAGGAAGCTGAGGCACAGAGAAGTTAGGTAAAGCTAAGGCTTACAGAACTTGTAAGTAATTTGCCCGAGGTCACAAAGCCAGTGAGAGGTGCAGCCAGGCAGGCTGACTTCGGAGCCTGCATTCTTACAGAAGATACACCCATGAAAAAACACACACAAACACATAATATATATATACTACTAGAATGTAAGCCAGGGGGGTAAGAACTCTGTCTTATGCACCACTGTAACCGAGACACTAAATAGTGCCTGGCTCTTGGCAGGCATTCAATAAATATTTTTGAAAGAAATGAATAGAGTTTAATATGATGGAACACAGGTACCCTTTATATAATGGTAATTTAGAAAGAAATGGCACTGTCTTGGAACACTGAATGACTGAAATCTAGCAAACCTACAGTAAATCAGTATTATTTAACCAGCATTAAGACCTAGTTCTGAATATAACCAAGAGGACATTTACTTTGGTCATCTATGTTTCTACATAAATATCATTTAAAATGTCATTCAGAATTTAACAATCAATGTTTCCTTCCTTTCCACAAGAATACTTTTAAAAAGTGATTAAAGCACGCTAAAATTTACTCACGATCTGGGGGCATTTTCCTGCATGGCTTCAAAATGATGCCTAAGGGAAAAAAACTCAGCCCATAACCGGAAGCCTACAACTATCATGAGGATTACCCATAGCTATAATCTTAAATGGTCCTCATCTCCCCCTTCCAGACGATCACCTCTCCTTTACACATTGCATATTACTTTGTACCTCGAGTCCCTATTTCAAGTCTCACTTGAGAACAAGTTCTACCTGTCCTGGATTTTCTCAGACCATTTTCTTATCAAATACATTCTCTTACTGCACTGAAAAAATAGATCTATATTTGAAAAGAATTCTGGTTTTAGTTCACAAGTTAACGTCACCATATCCATGGCCCACACACCTCCCTCCCTCAAGAATACACAATTAAACTCCCCAAGAGGAAGTTACGCGACACCCCCAAAGCACCCTTGTCTTGCATCTAACTAGAAGGACCTGTGGCCTCTTTTTTATCTGTCTTAAACTGAGTATTTAGAGGCATCCTAAACTACAATAATCATCTTTTTATCTTAAAGTATACAACAATTGTCAAAACATTCAAAATACAACTGAACAACGGTGGGAACAGGGAGGCAGAGACACACACCACTGAACTGTGCCTTATCAGCAGGGCTTGAAAATAAACTGTTTTATAGAAGTAGTGGAAGGAAATGCCCATGCATGACCTGTTACTACTGAAGACTTGTTTTGAAAATATCTACACCCCTCTCCCTTGCGAACGTACACTGGATGGGTGCTGCAGCTGTTTATTTACTGAGATGCTGGAGGAAGACCACAGAGTCCTCGGAGGAAAAAACGAACCAGAGGTCAAATGCAGGTATCTCTGGGGCAAATCCTTTTCATCAGCCCAGCGGGGCAAGACAGCAACTTAAGCACTGACCTCACCCCGATGGGCCTGAGCCAGGGACAGATGACAACATGAGATGGCTGCCTCCTGAAGACAGGAAACCAGGACAACATTCCCTGGTTCAGGGCCCTGGTCTCTGAAGAAATGACAGCATCCTAGTACCCTAACGTATACAAAAGATACATCAAGCCTTTTACAGTGTTTTGCACGTATGTTTCTTTTTGTTAAAAGACACATTTTTGCCAGGACACATATTTTGAAACTGTCCTTGTTCAGTTGGTAAGTCTTGGCAAACTTTTGGCCAGAGAGAGAGAAGATATTACCATTCTCCTTTCTAAGATTTGTAGGGCAAAGAATCAATACCTTTCTTCTTTTCTATTTCAAAGGACTTTCAAGCTTGAACCAAACTGCAACCTCTCACCCTCCACCTGCATTATGCCTCTCAAACATACACAGACACACATACCACCTAACTCACTCCGATGTTTCTTATGGTAGATGCTTAAATGTTAAAGCTTGGCAGACTCCTCCATCAATCCTAGAGTAAACATTTTTAAAGAAAGAATAATTACACAAAGTCCTTTATTATTTTTTAAATCAAGTAGTCTTTGAATTTTTAATCATTTTTGATTCCCATATTGAGCTGCTAATTTGACTGATGCATAAAGGTTAATGACTGCTGTCTTTATAAACTTTGGTTGTTATCATTACATAATTGTACTTTTTAAATTCTGTTTGGCACTTACAACCTTCATTTGTACCTTTTCTCATATTTTTGTTTGGTACAGCTTTGCCAATCCATTAATTTTTTAACTTTTATTAAGATTAAAACAAATTACTTTAAGTGTATGTCACATAAATAATACAAAGGTGTGTGTGTGTGTGTGTTCATGCGCGTGCACGTGTGTGTGTGTGTGTGTGTGTGTGTGTGTGTGTGTGTTAATCTGGCAGCCTTGATCTTTAAATGGATAATTGTGGCCAGGTACAATTATTAACAGTAAGAAACTGATACACCTAACTTTATTTCTTTCCTTTTATATTACGTTTACTATTAATCCTACTTTGCTGCTATTTCTTTTTACCCTTTCCTTATTTTCCCAGTTATATCAAGTTACTACACATTCTCTTCCCCTCTCAAAAAGATCTTTGGTATTTTTCTATGAGATTTGTGGTCATCCTCTTCCTGAACATTCACAAACGCTTTTTTCCCTACTATTGTTTAAAAACAAAATTCCTACTATTTTCTCAACCACCACCCTCTGCAAACTCAGTAAGATGAAATCATTTGAATACTTTGACTGCCCACCCCCAACTCTTAGCAAAGAGTTCAGTGCTTTTAAATTCATACAATTCCTAGTTTTCTCATTAAGAATTACTCTTCATTTTCAAGAATCCTTATTAGCAGCTTTATCAGATGTTCCCCGTCTATCATCCATGTATACAGTGCAAAGGTTGATTCTCGTGGGTGCTGCTTCTCCTCTCCACCTTTCCCTATTTAAGATCTCTGTTCTAATTAATTTGTAATTTGCTTCGAATTCTTTAAGAATCTTCCTAAGATGGACCAGCGTGTCAGATACTTAGCTGTGACTCGGCTTCACACCCCTCTTTATCGTCTGCTTTGTGAAGTGGCAGCGGGAGTCTCTAAATCCCATTTCTGGTTTGCAGCTGGGTTCCTGTTAGGCTCTGCCAATAGAGGGCGCCAGAGGGAGATCGCAGGTTGGAGGAGGGAAAAGGAACTCTCCAGTTTGCAGTCTACGAGATACGCCTTGCAGCATTGCTCAGGCCTCACTGCTTCAGGCTAGCAGCAGCACTTGTTCCTACAGCAGCAGTCCAATCCAGTTTGCAGTCTGCTCAAACTTGCAACCTAACTGCACCTCACTCTGGAAACACCAGCCCTGCCTCCCGGCAGGCCCCTCAAAAATCCTGAGCCCCAGACCCACTGGCCTCCCCTCCTCTGGACTACAGTTCCACAGTGCCCTCCTTCAAGCACCAATGTTTTCAATCCTGCTGCTTCCTGCCACTGCTACCTCTGGGGTAGCTTAGAGCTGCACTGGCCAATACAGTCAACATCAGCCACACGTGGCTGTCAAGCCCATGAAATTTGATTTGTCCAAACTGAGATGTGCTGTTAGTACAAAATACATACTGGATTTTTAATATTGAGTATGAAAATAAGAATGTAGTATGACTAATATATTTTATAGTGATTATATGTTAAAATATAATATTTTGAATATACTGGAGAAAATCTTAGAATTTTTTGATGTGGCTACTAGAAAAATTTTAATTACGTAGATGGCTCACATTACATCTCTATTAAACAGCCCTGCCTTTGAGTTGTTTTGTTGTTGTTGTTTTGCAGTAACAATTCTTGCATTAAATTCTCTCTGTAAAAATAACTGACGAGTTTTGTCTCCTTAGTGGATTCTGGCTGCTGTTTACATCAATAAGTTCTCCAAATCCTTGCATATCTGTGAGTCTCTCTTTCACCCCGACAGGCATATGAGACCTCAGTAAAGAATTTGGGGGTTTCAGTCCCTTCTCAGGAATCCCTAGATGACACTCTGCCTTCTAGCTTCCAGTTTGGCAAAGAAAAGCCTAAACCCAGACTGACCCCTTTTTCCTTTATAAATCAGTGGTTCTTTCTGTCGGGAAGCTTGTAAGATTTTCTCTTCATCCTTAGAGTTCAGAAATTCTAGAAGTCTATGACTAGGTGTGCATCTTTTCTCATCAATCCCCCTGGAATAAAGAGAGGCCTCTCAATTTGCAGACTCCAGTCTTTCTTCAGCTCAGTGAAATGTTTTTATATCATTTAATTATCACTGCTCCTCTCTCTTCCCTTTATTTCCACCTAGAATTTAGTCTATTTCATCAAATATACAGGGTTATTTCACCCTCATCCTTCAATATGAAATCAAGATGCCTCTTAAAATCAGTGAGTCTTACCACCAACAACCAAGTGGCAATAGTTGCCAGTGCTACAAACATCAAAAGCACCATTCAAATATTTCAACAGTCCTTGCTAGAAGCACCTTTTTTTAGTGTCTTTCTCCCTGGCTGCTGCTGCTTTTCATCTCCTACTCACCAGGGCTCAGGCCCAGCTATCCGGTTATGTTAAGCAGAGGTGCCCGCTGAATGGTGGGAGATGAAGCAGTCTCCACTCTGTGGGCCAGTGGTATACCACAGGCTGAGACCTTTTCAGCCCCCTGTCAAGGGAACCAAGAGAAAGTCTCTCTGTTCCCGTCTCCCACCCTCTACCCACCCAGACAACAGAGACAGAGAAATCAAAAGCTTCTCTCAGGAACATTCAAATAGACTGGGGCCAACTTGTGCTGCGCCGAAACTAACCTACTGGCTTTCACCCATCCATCAGATGCTCTACTAAGAAAAAGCACCTGGGAATTAGACTGAAATTGCAATGAGAGGACAATGGAGATGCTTTCAAGCTTCCAACTCCCTAGAATCCTTTCCACCTTTAAAATTTCTATTAAAGTGCTTGCTTCGGCAGCACATATACTAAAATTGGAACGATACAGAGAAGATTAGCATGGCCCCTGCGCAAGGATGACACGCAAATTCGTGAAGCGTTCCATATTTTTTCAGCTCAGGGCTTTGTGACCACCTAGAAGGGTGGGATAGGGAGGGTGGGAGGGAGGGAGACGCAAGAGGGAAGAGATATGGGGACATGTGTATATGTATAACTGATTCACTTTGTTATAAAGCAGAAACTAACACACTACTGTAAAGCAATTATACTCCAATAAAGATGTTAAAAAATGTCTATTAAAGCTTTTTTCCCCACATTAAAGGGTTACAGAAAGTCCTCTACATATGAACCTAAGTTGCAGACTTTCAAAGATGCAAACATGCATTCCATCAACGTCAGGCATGAGTTGAAATTGCAGCTTGCCCTCCGTCTCCTATTTCTGACGGTCCTTCAGCTCTGCTATCTCCCCCCTCCTCTCCCTCCTGCAGTCAGTAACTCTTCTTGCCTGTTCACTCGATGCCAGCCCATGTGCCAGCTGTTGTACTGTACTACTGTACTTTTCAAGGTACTGTACTATAAGATTAGAAATGTTTTATTTTTTGTTTGTTTTTTATGTATTACTTGTGTGAAAAGTATTATAAACCTATGACAGTACAATACTATATAGCCGATTGTGTTAGTTGGGTACCTAGGCTAACTTTGTCGGACTTATGAACAAACTGGACTTACGAACGTGCTCTTGGAATGGAACTCATTCGTACGTAGGGGACTTATTGTACTTACAGCATTTTAGGGCAGAGTTAAGAGATTAAAAGTGCTGGATGGGGCAATCTCGGGCACTGTACATTAATTCTTATGGAAACCAGTTTCCTATTTTCGTCTCTTCACTCTAAGCTGCATTTTCCTAAAAAGAAACCTTGTTCCTAAAAAGAAACATAGCCCCCCCACCCCATACTGCAAGCACTATAAAGTCTTTCTAGATATATACAGGGTGAAAACTACTAATACCAGAACACAGTCAAATAGGAGCAATTTTTACATGGGGACAGAACAACATGGTCCGGTTCTGCAGCTCACGGATCATCATCAGGCATCACTGAGGGACAGGACTTGGGGAATCAACGGATAGAAGACACCCTATATCGCAGAGCTCTGCTTTTAGTATCACACGGTAGTAAGTTCAAGATTAAACTCCACAGCAAGCACCTGTTCTCTAATGCTGGTGAAATGCTCAGCCAATTGCTGTAAAGGCCAGTCTAGCTGAGAGAAGAGGGCACCCTCTTTGGAAAACTGAAGAGAAAATGAAGTTGTATGTGAAACAGGGACAACCCGCCTCCAGCAATTTTGTTCCCAAAACACTATTCGAAACCCACTCCAACAAAAGGATAGTCAAATTTTGTATCACTGAGCACAGTCACAACTATTATTATTAGCTAGTTAGACACAGAATTGTCTAACTAGAATTGTCTAACTAGACACAAAATTGTCTAACACAGAATTGTCTTGAGAAAAGAATCTCCGTCAGTCTCACTTCTGAATAAAGACGGCCCTGTATTTTTTACTTCAACTACTCTGTAACCTCAAAAGAAATATCAAGAGTGGAAGGGGCCTTCTCCGTGAGGCCAGGCTCATCTTTCTGGTTTAAGTCACCTTGGTCCGCACAGGAAGCACAACAGACAGCCTCAGCACCCACCCCGCCCACCCCACACTGCACTCTCCCTAGGTAACAGCGATCCATGTTCATGCCTCTCTGACACTATTCACCAGCTAAAAATCCATTCCTTGGCAGATGTTTTATTTCTAGCATTCCCTATGAAATCATGCTAAAGAAAAAACAAACTCTAATAAAAACACATTGATCTGAAAACCACACTAAGCAAGTATACTGGATTTCACTTCACTTTAATTTTCACCTTAAACATAAAATGAGATGGCAGAAACACGTATCAAAAGAGCTAATGATGTGAAATTCAGTATGATTTTACCTACTGTCGCTTTATGGTAACTCCTATTCATTCCCTTGATATTTCCCATCTCTTACAAGTTAAATCACAGACATACTTTAGGAAGTAAAAATTACCATTCAGAACTCACATCAACGACAAAAATAAAACAAACGAATGGAGTTGCAAAATGAAAAAGCATTAAAAAGTACTTTTCAGGAGTTTACTATGCACGCCACGGTGTGAGGAGAAGGAAGCAGCCCAGGAGACAGAGGAGAACAGGGAGGCCTTGCTCCTGAGGAGACTGCCGGGACGCAGTTCCAACGATTCCAACAAAAGCGTTCAGGCCCGTGTGGTCCTCTCACTCTCTATGCCATTTAATTTGTTATTTTTAGTATTGAAGACTTTAACATATAACTTATGTCATCCAAATGAAAAAATGCATCATATTCAATTATAACCATGTATGGAGTATCTCCGTATGCCAGGTATTTTATTTCATTTAATCCTCACAAAAATCCCACAGAGTAGTTGTTCTTCACCTTTCAGAGGTGAAGAAACCAAAGCTGAGAGAAGTTAAACTGCTCGAAATCACGTAGGAAAACACGTGGTGGCGTCTATATTCTACACTTGCGACTCCAGAAACCATGCGCAAGTCACTATACTACATGGTCTTGATTGTGTGAACTAAAACGCTCAGCCAAAGCCCCCCAAAGGAAAATGTTCCATGTTCTGGTTCAAATATTAATACACACGTCTAGGTTTTCCTCCCTCCCTTGACGAAACCCTTCCTTCTTCCATCCATTTATGCAGGACATAACTCAACTGGCCCTAATGCGGTTGCAAACACAAACACAGGTACTGATATCACATGGCAACAAGTGGCTGGCTGACAGGCGATGCAGAATGCGCTTCCACGCTCTTCTTTTTCCACTCACAGACTCCTGAGGTCGAGAAATACTGCTACAGTGCTATTCCAAAGGTACAAATCTGCGTATAAAATTACATTAAGTGAAGAAGGATAAACTAAAGAATACAGTCACACTGAGTATGAGTACAAAACACCGTGTATAACACTGTACAAAAATTCAAAGAGGCTTGTGTTAGGTCTTTCTCCCTTTAGAGTTACTACAGCTGAGAAGGTAATAAATTACTGTTTAAGTTGCTTTGCAAAGGTATGAACGCCTATGCTGAGCCCCAAAGTTAGTAGTTACAGAGGTGGCAACCCTCCCAAACCCCTTCACTAATCCGCAACGTAATTCTTAGTGAGGAGGAAAAGGAACTGCGAAGTTGGAGTGAGGAGGACATGTGCTCACCAGGCTTTTGAAATGGACCGTTTACTATGGGGCAGCCTTTCCCGAAAAACACGATGGCGTGGAAGCAGATCAAGAGAAAGGAACTGCAACATTAACTACAGCTAAGCACATCCTGGGCAAACTGCCTCCGCATTACACCCATGTTTAACAACATAAGAACTTTGAAATGCCTAGGTAAACCACACCTACCTACACAAAGAAAACTATTTCCACTATGTTAACAACCATTTCTAAATTTCAATTATATTACAGGCCTGAGGAACTGAGGCTTTTAAATTATGCAATATTAGTCACTGACATAGTGCTCCAATCCCACGCAGCACGAACCATGTTAGCTAAACCAACAAAATGAATAATTTAACTCCCAGCCAGCAGGAATTCACTATGCCACCTTCATTATTTACCTCACAACACCCATTCCTCTCATTTTTGAAATAACAGCTGTAGGTGTTCAAGATGACCCCACCGGCTACTTACATAGATTCTGATCCACGTATCATAGGAAAATTAATCTATCCCCTATTCAAGGTAATCAAGGATGAAACATCAACCTTCGCTCTTACTGGTCTTCCTCATTAAATTCTAACCCATCAAATGTCAATAATCACTAATGCATAATATAATCAATAAAACCATACTTCAGATAAAGCTCATCTGCTTTGTTATTTCCACTGCACAAAAAAAAAACAATGTATCTCCTCAGCAACTGTGTATTTTCACACCTTTTGCTATCTGAATTTTCCTTCTTGCACCAGAAAAGGGATTTCTTTTCTTTTTTTAAAAAGGAACAATTTTGGACACAAAAATGCTTCTATCATTTTCCTCCCTGGGAAGAATTTTATGGCTTCTCACTGTAACTAACAGGGTTGTGAAAAGCAGCAAGAAACCAGATGTGTTCATGGCAATCCAGAACAAATTTTGTCACAGAGACCAAGACTTGAACTCAATCACTCTTTTACACTCAGCCGAATATCAAAGGTTTCCCAGTTAATCCACAGTTCACAGGAGGCCCATCTAGCTTCGATTTTGCAGAGATGATAGCCATCATGGAGATGTGAAAAACAGTCCCTGAATCAGATACTGCAGTTTTATAAGCAGCTAGAATTGTACTAACTCATATTCAACTCCTAGTTAAAATAATTTTGAGATAAATAAATACTGTCAAGGAAGAAAAATGTCAGGGATAACAATAAATTTCATTAAGATATATAGCAGATGTTACATGGAAGATGAATATTCATTCATTCCATCTGGCTTCTACTGCAATCCATTTTATCTTTACAGTGATTTCCAAATATCCCAACTTAAAATGCTTACACTGTACAAAAATTCAACGACAACACGTTTGTGGTACAAACAGTTTGTCATTTTTTGCTTAGTTCGACATGACTAAGTTTGTTAATGTATTTTGACAGACTTGCATAATATCCTAAAATGTTTTGAACAATGAAGTTTAGGCCGCAATGCAATATTAATGAGTGAATAATGTTCTTGAATATAAGGTTTAATATTTAATGATTCAGAGTGCTGCCTGGATTTGATGTAGAAGAAAAATGTGGTTTGGAATCACTGGATTTATCAGGGGGCCTGCGCAAAAAACTACGGACTCCAGGCAAACCTTTAACCTAAACTTTGAGCTGGGGTCTCAAGGTGTGAAATTGATGCTTCACCAACTGAATTTCTAGTGCCTATCAGTATTCACAATATCACACCATTTATCAAGTGTCATTTACCAGAATTTTTAAATTACTAGGAACTCACAGGTCTGTGTCAAGAAGTGAAAAAAAAAAAAGGAGAGTTAGTGTAAAAATAACATTGTGTGGTCTACATTCAAATACATTTAGGAATCAAATCTGCCAGCTGCATCAACATGCCACTTTGATTATTCAGTAGCAAGTTCAGATCAAATTATGACTTATCTCCATATCTTCTATAAAGAGAAGTTCCTGATCTAAAAAACTTCACAGAGAAATTGGTTCAATGTGTCCATCTAATCCAATGAATGGATAATCTGCACCCATTATAGGACTTGCCTCATTTGCAAACAATACTATGTCTTAAAAATAAGCATAAAAAGAGCAACAAGAGCAGGATTTACTGAAATCAGTTAAATAATACTCAAAACCACAGAGCTATGAAGAAAGGACTGTAAAGCCCTCCTAACTGGAATGTTAACATTACTGTGGTTTTAAAACAGAACACCAAAGGATGAAAATAATGCCCAATTTCCAACATTCATCTGCATTTACAGTTCACAACAGCCATGTCAATAATCACTAAAAATTCTAGGTTAAGATTTGACTCTGCCACATACTGAATTTCTCAATATAACCTCTCTAAGCTGCTGGTTTTCTCATAGGAAGATGGGCATAGTAACGCCTTATGTCACACGATTGTTATAGAATCAAATTAAATAATATTGGTAAGCACTAGGTCAAACAAAAAGCATTAATACCAATGTGAGTAAACAAAGAAAAACCTGGGTAACATTTACCAAGCACCTGCAATGCTCTTGGGAAGGGTCTGCACATAACACATCACTGACATGATCACCATGGTGGTTAGAACACAAAGAACAGGCAATGGCAATCTTTGTTGCCTCATTTAGTTCCTACAGTAAAGGAGAAAAATAAGCACAAAATAATAGAAGAATCTACACAAATATACGGGTGAAATATTTTCTCACCTAAACTTCTATTTAACGTCATATTTTGATAGTTTACAAAGTATCTTCATTTGGAAAAAAGACAAAGTAACAGTGATACTCAATGCTCTATTAATCAATTTGATATAACATGTTTTAATCACTGATTAAAGTATTTATTGAGCATTTATTATGTGCTTAGTGTACAAAGCATTGTTTTAAAAATAAAATCAGTGATTCCACCATCAACCACAGTTAACATCCCTTCCTTTATATCATGACATTTAAATAATGCTATTAAGTTCACTCTATTCCATTTTTACCAGATCAGCAATTGTATCACCAATTATTTCAAAAAGAAATAAAACTGCTTTCAAATATATACTGTAGAAAACCTGAAAAGTTTGCCAATGATAGATAATAGTCTTAGTTCACTGTAAGATCTTAATTACCACCACTGTCAGGGAGAGTCCCTTTTTTCTGTTAAACCATTTAAAAGAACTGATGCTACAAATTCAATGAAAACTAATTAATTTCTCCTAAGCACTGGTCCTGATGCTCCTGCAGGTAATGATGGTGTCTCTTTAAGGGAACACAGGCTCAGTAATTAGACTTTTCTCAAGTGTGAATAACTGAGACAAAAAGGCAGGTATTCACTTGGTATTTTTCTACACACCCCAATCCAAAAATATATACTAAGTTACATCAGCTTTTATGATTATTCTGTAGTTTACAATGTACTTAAGGGCAGAACAGAATGCTTAGTAAAATGACAGGAAGAATACACAAGAAACTGTTAATGATGCTTACCACTGGGGAGCAAGATGGGGTACTGGGTTTATTTTTTTTCAGTTTTGCGATGTTGACATTTTTACGCAAATACATTATGTTTGAATAAAATATGTTAGAGCAGCACTGACTATTAGAAATATAATGCAAACTAAAAACATAGTTTTAAATTTTCTAAAAGCCACATCAAAAAAAGTAAGAAAGAACCAAGTCAAATTAATTTTAACAAAGTGTAATATTTTATTTAACCCAATATATCCAAAATATTGTCATTGCCACATGTAATCAATACAAATTATTAAAGAGATATTTTGTATTTTTTTCATATTGAGTTTTTGCAACCTGGTGGGTATTTTACACTTAGAGCAGATACCAATTTGGACCAATCACACTTCAAGTGCTTAACAGTACAGAGCTACAAAAAGTTTCAAAGGCATATCTAGGCATAAGTTAGGTATTTTTCTTCCTAAATTTCAAAGCAGTAAGGAGGTGCTCATTAAAAGCTTCTCTCTTATCAGTTCTCAGCTCATGGCATGCTACTCTCTCACTGTTGATTTCTTAGATCTTTATCCAACCCATGCATGTTATTTACCTTCTTGGTACATAAATACAAATTCATAAAATTACATATTTCATGTTCAATGCCACTGACTGTTTTCATTTCAGGGCTTTAACTACGTGAGTAGAAGTGGCTACTGCTAATCACTTGGATTTCCTTTCAGAATATCTTTAAAAAGCCAAACACAATTACATCCCTTTCCCACATACATAACACTGCAATATTCCAGCAGTGGAGACCCATGGACTTTACAGAGGGTCTCCCAGCCCTTGAAAATGATTTTCTCAGCAAGCAAAAAAAAAAAAAGTGAAGGCACCAATACATAAGGACAACCATCAATTTTAGAACTTACATTACCTAAAAGGAATATTTCTCAAATTAAAAGCTATGTTAACTTTTTAAAATCACTTGTTACTCTAAAAAGAAAAAAAAAAATCTCATTTCTCCCATTTAGCACTTTAGGAACTAGACCTGGGCACACCCTTGGAAAAAGACAAACAATGGCTCATGCAAAAGAGAACAAGTCCATGTAGCTTCCTTTAGCTTATTTTCCCTGTATTTTCACCAATATAAAGATTTTCTACACTCCTTAGAAAGGATAAAGGCAAGAAGAAATGAGAAAGGGCATTTGAAGAAAACACAGTATAACTAGAGAATAATTCTCTGAAATGGATGGATGGATGGATGGATGGATAAGACAAACAAATTTATGGAGCATTTACTATGATTCTGTGTGAGTCACTGAGCTAACAAGTTTACATGGAATATCCCATTTAATCCTCAAAATAACCCTGTAGATAACCCAAGGTGGGTGTTATTACTGTCCTCCATCTAACAGATGAGTAAACTGATCCTTGAAGAAGTTAAGTAATTACTAATGTGGTCTCCAAGCTAGTAACCCTTAAAGCTGGAATTCAAACCCAAGCAGTCTGACCTTTGAGACCACACTCTTAACCATCATACTCTACTGCTCTTCAGTTCAAAGAGAGAAAGGAGTTCTCTGTAAGAATAAGCATTTTGTATTGAAAGTTTAATGTGTGCCAGGTACTCTATAAACGTTATCTTATTTAATCTTCATTTAAAAACAAGCTCATCAGGTAAGTATTCCTATTAACCCAATTTCATAACTAAGGAGACTGAGGTGTAGAAGGGTGAGTTACCTACTCAGGATCACAGATCATTAAGAGGCAAAGCCAGCATTCGGATCAGATCTCTACTCCAAAGACAATGTTTGATCCTTACTTTTCTCCCCTCATAATTTAGGTGGGTTTGTAATTAGTATAATGGTAGAAATCCATGATGATTAGGCTTTCCTGCTACTAGAATAATTTTATTTGTAGTACCTAACAATTCACAAAAAGCATGCTTTATATAGAGATAAGCTGGATGAAGGTAAGCACTACCAAAGAAAGACCACTCATATAAGACTACTAGCGGCTACAACACTAATTTCTAAATCATTTTTAGCTTACTTTAATAGAATTAACTCAGAATGGGGGTACTATTTAAATAGGGACACATTTACAAATTTTTTCTTTTCAACTATCTACAGAACCCTCATTAAAACTGTTCTTCCATTTAATGTCGCATAATAATGATGCCTCCGGAACTCTTTATATACAATATACTCACACTGGCAGTAAATGTTGCAATGATATTACCTTACCATTCATTTAAATAGTGATTGCACAAGAATGAAAATGAAAATGAGTGACACTGCTATAAGTTTCATTATGGTTTCCAAGATGAAATGACTAAGTCACTGAAAAATAAAACACATATTTGAATTTCTAGGAGTTGCAGTATGTTCACATACCTGGGAATGGGGTGAAAAAAGAAGTAGCCAATGAGATCAATTCAGATAGTTTTTGAAAAAATCAATTCTAAAAGCATTAAGGATCTACGTATTAAAATTAATCACGATAATCCTCAGAAAGCAGATTCTCGAGTAAGATAAATCTTCATAGACAATATACAACATGATTTGCAGAAGACAGTTAGAACTTGAAACTCCCATTATTGCCAATTCTTAAAAATTCCTTTAAGACCCACGTTTACAGGGCTAAAGGAGTACAGAATTGGCAAACATGCTCCTAAAATAGCCAGAGACCTGTTTGCTTTTAAAGAAAAATGGGCTTCAAATGGTAAATTAACCTCTCTGAGTTTGGGTCATTCCAATGGGAAGACAAAATAAAGCTTTTTTTTTTTTTTTTTTGCGGTACGTGGGCCTCTCACTGTTGTGGCCTCTCCCGTTGCGGAGCACAGGCTCCGGACGCGTAGGCTCAGTGGCCATGGCTCACGGGCCCAGCAGCTCCGCGGCATGTGGGATCCTCCCAGACCAGGGCACGAACCCGTGTCCCCTGCATTGGCAGGCGGACTCTCAACCACTGCACCACCAGGGAAGCCCAGCATTATTTTTTAAAAGCAAAGTTAAGAATAACAAATACCACCACAGAGGTTTTTTTTTTTTTATCTGTGTGAGATACATAAAACTAGTTAAATAACTCACATAGCTCAAGAATTTAACAATTGAGGGAATGATCATTTTGTCAGTGTCCTGTAATATATGACAGTGAAGAGGTACCACGTGGCTGTAAAGACCAATTTCACTTCCTTCCTTACCACGAGAAGGCACTATAATCTGAAGTTCCTTGTCATGTTCAAATGTAGATAGTCTTCTGTTTTATACTTGCGGAGGCTCAGTGCTTCAACTCAAGATCTTGCCCATAGTAATCTGCCACTTTAAGTGGCTACTCTTTGGCCCATTTGTTTTACTATTACAAATGTACCTACTTAGCTAAAAATAGATGAATAGGGACATATGACATCATTTTTACAAATCAATTAAATCCTAGCCTTAACCCTTTTTATACTTCAAGCCACAATCATTGAAGAATCCTGATGAAAATAACTTCCATCAGAAAATCAACACTTAGGGCCTCCCTGGTGGCGCAGTGGTTGAGAGTCTGCCTGCCGATGCAGGGGATACGGGTTCGTGCCCCAGTCCGGGAGGATCCCATATGCCGCGGAGCGGCTGGGCCCGTGAGCCATGGCCGCTGAGCCTGCGCGTCCGGAGCCTGTGCTCCGCAACGGGAGAGGCCACAACAGTGAGAGGCCCGCATACCGCAAAAAAAAAAAAAAAAAAAAAAAAAAAAAAGAAAATCAACACTTAGAATTTTGGACCTAGAAGATACTTTAAAGATTTAATAGGAGAATTCATTCACCTGCTGAGGAAAAACTATAAAACAATACCATACCCATCAATTTACATAGATATATCTATCAATCGGTCTATTCATCTATTATGGATTGAATTGTGTCCCTCCCAAAATTCATATGTTGAAGCCCTAACCTCTATTACCTTAGAAGGTACCCTAGTACCTTAGAAGGTTATTGATAATAATCCAAAATGATCTGACAAGTATTTACTAGGTGCCTAAACTCTCATGGCACTCACTCAGTAACAAAAAGACTACACACTCCATCCTACTAACCACTGCTAAAACTAATGAAAATACTAGCTAAATAAACAGACATAATAAGGAATGGTCACCTGGGCATAATGCAACTCAGCACTGGTTTTATTACTATAGTCCCAAAATGTGCAACAATGAGACAAAAGCAGAGACTCATACTGGTAGTGAGTTAACTAGCACAATTTCTTGAAGGTAATTTGGCAACAATAATATTCTGTATAACCTTTGACCTAGTAATTTCACTTATAAAAATTTACCTTAAGGAAATAATACTGGATATGTGTAAATTTAATAACAAGGATATTCAAAGCAGTGTGTTCATAATAGTGACATATTTTGAACCATTTATTTGGAAGCCTCAAGGTCTTATATAAAAGTGAACTACCATGAAATTACCTATTGACAAAACATGTCCATGATATAGCTTAATGATAAAAATAAAGCAGTTCAGAAAAATAGGGACAATATGACACCACTTCTGTTATTTTCCCCCTTCATATGTATGCCTGTGTACCAAAATATTTAAAACAATTCTGTGTGAATTAGTAGGATTATGGCCATTTTCATCTTCTTTATTTTGTTTAGCTGCATATCTCTAATTTTCTATACAGTGTATGTTGTCTTCGTAATTAGAAGAAGCACTTCTTGTTACAATACTATCATGTGCCTTATGATTTTTGCTTTTATCCATAGATATTCTTAGTTACTAAGAAAATACTATGGATGAGGTTATGTTAGAACACAGAAAAGCAGGCCAGGCTGCAATAAAAAATCAACTATGGGACAAGGTAAGAGAAAAAAGCAGAAACATTCTAGAAGGAGTCAAGGCAGTGTCGATGCTCAGAAACAATTCCCCTTATAGAGTGCCTGAGAGCCATAAGAAGGTGGCTGTCCCACAGCTGCTAACTCCAGACCCCTGCAGCATTTAAAGACTCAAAGATAGGGGAAATCTGTAACTCTCTGGACCTCCTTAGGGACCCCGAGCTGTACCTCTGTTGAGCCCTCTCTCTGCAATGCTACAATACATATCTCCCAATGTTCTGATTCTTTTAGTTTCTTGATTAATTTATTTGCCCTTTCAAAATGTCCTCTAATTCATTACAGCCTTCCTGGAATTGCTGTCTGGCTTCTCAACATGTGATATCAGATGTCCCATAAACAACAGGACTATTATATTAAAGCCGTGAATTAGATCCAAGCATCCTATTTCTCCCCAAGCCTATTAACTTGATGTTCTACAGGCAGAATCTCACTTAATTTGCCATTTACAGGATAACCTTTCCAGGTGTATCTTTCAAATCCTTCCTGCTGTTCTGGATACCTCTTAATATCTGTATGTTGGGAAAAATCATCTGAATGAGGTAAGAAAATTAATCCTGTTTTTTTCCTAATGGAAGAAAACTGGAGGGGGTGAGCACACAGAGCCATCAATTCATGACTGGACAAAACTCTTAAGAGGACTGCCTTCCTAAGGCAAGTGCAAATGGCCCCTCACTGTGAAAAGCAATGAATATTTCTGTCTTTGAAATGACCCGATTGGGTGGTCAGAAGGGTCAGGTACGGAGATTACCTTTTCTTCGACATTTTGCATTAGTTATACAGTAAAAGACAACTGTCTTCAGGCACAGAACTGTCACCAAACGTTCCCAGACGCGGCAGTTTAGACTACTGATGGTTTGCAGGATTAGGAGAAAAAAAAAAAAAAAATCAAAATGAAGACTCTTCTGTCTTCTACACATGTGCAGAAAAGCAAGAAATTCTAATTCGGGGGGTGGAGGGGCACACACATATGTAACAGCAAGGCTAAGCATATTTTCAATGAAAGGAGATTTAAAAATCACTTTCCCACCTTTATAACATCTCTCAGTAACATACTGAGAAAGAATGATGTACGTTAAATACATAAAGATAACACTAGCCAGACATAAAAAATGCCGAAGACAAATTTAAATGACCATCATAATAAAGAATCTGTTCTTTGCTTTTTGTACTCCCCCTAGGATTCTGTCAGTAAACTAGAATAAACATGTTATTAAAAGAGAATCAATAGAAGGCTTTAAAATATACACTACCACAAAAGGTCAAGCCCTGGGATCGATTTTAATATAACATTTTTGTGCAGCTTCCCAAAGGGTTCTTTTCTAATATTGTTCTTCATTTTTCTCTCACTTTGTTCCCTGACTGGTGAATGTGTTGTTCTTGTCTGCAAAAGGCTGTCTAAGGCTGAGTTTGCTGAGTGTGTGTCATTCCTATGAAAAGCTGCTAGAAAATGGGAAAAAAAAAAAAAACATTTAAAGGTAGTGGGAGGATAGATACAAGAGAGGATGAAGCACAAGGCAATGTTCAACTCACCAACTGTACAGGAACACTGAAACTCAGAACAATCTGCCATCACAGGCCGCCCTGGGCTTTTGCCTCCCCTGGTACCTTGGGCAAGCACTGATTCCTGGGAGGCAGGAAGGCCAAAGAAAGCGGAGTAAGTTCAGGTTTAAACCAAAAATTCTCACCACACCAGGTAATGGATGCAGATTTTCAATATACAAATCCATGTGACTCCTGGTTCCTCTTGAACTTAAAGGATCAAATGTTCAAAGGAAAAGTGGATGCCATCGACAGGACTCATGGGAACTAATCAGAGGTACAGGCTTCCTGACTTCTGTCCCAACTTTCAAGGCTCAGAGACAGATAAATCACATTCTGGTCCAGTCTCATATAAATATGAACGCACGGGCTTCCCTGGTGGCGTAAGTGGTTAAGAATCCGCCTGCCAATGCAGGGGACTCGGGTTCGAGCCCTGGTCCGGGAAGACCCCACATGCCACGGAGCAACTAAGCCCGTGCACCACAACTACGGAAGGCCATGAGCCCAGAGCCTGTGTTGCACAACAAGAGAAGCCACCGCAGTGAGAAGCCCACGCACCGCAACGAAGAGTAGCCCCCGCTCGCCGCAGCTGGAGAAAGCCCGTGCACAGCAACAAAGACCCAACGCAGCCAAAAATAACTAACTAACTAACTAACTAACTAACTAACTAACTAAGAAAGAAAGAAAGAAAGAAAGAAAGAAAGAAAGAAAGAAAGAAAGAAAGAAAGAATGAATGCAGGGACTTCCCTGGTGGTCCAGTGAGTAAGACTCCGCGTTCCCAATGCAGGGGGCCAGGGTTCAATCCCTGGTCAGGTAACTAGATCCTGCATGCCTCAACAAAGATCCTGCGTGCCGCAACTAAGACGTGATGCAGCCAAAATAAATAAATATTTTTAAATAAATAAATAAATATAAATAAATAAATAGGTAGATAAATAAATAAATAAATATGAATGCATGGCACAGTATATATTTTACATGTTCCTAGTTACAAATTCTATGTTTTTGGTTGCCAATAAAAACAGTCCAAAGCCCAGATTATATTCTCATAATGTCAGTTTTTTACTTTCAGACAACACTAAGCAACCGTCTCAGGACAAGACAGAAAAATAGATTATCTGCCTAAGTCACCAGAAACCAGAGAAATTGTTGTCTCTGGAGTTAAAAATGCAGTCCCCCTATCAAAAATGGATGCCAACTAAGCCTGCTAGAAGGGAAGATGTGAACTGCAGCTGCTCCCTAAGAACCAAGAAAGCTTGAAGTGTTGGGAAAGATGCGTGGGCTTGGAGTAAAAGAGAACTGGGCTTAAATCCTGAGGCTGGCTTTGGTCAGTAGCACAGCCTTGGGCCAGGGATTTAGCCTCTCCCAATGGCATTCTGATTGTAAAATAAACGCACAAAGAGCAGAGCTACCACAGCCATTTCTCCTCAGTTGCGAGGGTGTGGGGGGGGGCGGGTATTTTGGGTCTGGGGGAATGTAATGTGAGGGGCATCATCCTGCAGGCTACCACCTAGGCTAAGGCAGGCCTCGTCAGAAGGCTCTTGGCAAGTTCGGAGCTAGTGTATACAAACGTACCAGCACAGCACCTGGTAAACAGTAGGCAATCATTCAATGGTAGCTGCTGTAGTCATATGATGCTCCTGCCTCTTTTTCCTTTTTGGACAAAGTCTATCCCATTTTAATCTATTTACCACAACCATAAAGTACTGTTGTAATTTAGTGATGCATTCTTGTTGGCACTTACTATATGACAACGAGTTTTGCCCTCACAGACCTTTATATTGCAGTTGGAGGAGACAGTCAATAAACAGATAAAGTGCTAAAGAAACAAGGCAGAGAAAGGACAGGTACAGTGAGAGGACAGGAAAGAGAATGACTAAACAAAGCAATCAGAGAAAGCCTCTCTGCGGGGTTATTTGAGAAGAACCCTAAATAGTAAGAGGGAGTCAGCCATGCAAAATATGAAATACAAGTATTCTAGGTAAAGAACTATGAAGGCACAAACAGGTTTGGCAGCTGTTACAGCTGAAATGTAAAATGGGAGGGTGGTAAGAGATGAGGCCCAAGTGTATAAACATAAAGGGCAGCAGAGGACCAGAAGATCAAGGGAAAGATCTGGATTTTATGCTAGATCTAATAAAATGCCATTAAAGGATTTTAAGCAAATAAACTGCCATGATTCCAAATGCATTTTTTAAAGCACACTAACACTGCTTTGTGGAGAGCAGGATCTGGGGGACAGGACTGGCTCCCTGCAAGGAGACTTTACAGTAGCTCAAGTGAGAAATGATAATGACTTAGACCAGGGTTTCTCATTCATGGCACTACTGACATTTGGACCAAACAATTCTTTGCTGTGGGGGGCTGCCCTGTGTTGGAGGATGTTTAATAGCATCCCTGGCCTCTACCCACGAGACAGATGCCAGAAGCATCCTCCAAGTGGTGACAACCTTAAAGGTCTCCAGATGTGGCCAAATGACCCGTGGAGGCAGCGTTGGGGTGAGGGGGCAAAATCCCCCTCAGTTGAGAACCAGTTGGCTTAGACTAAGTAAGGAAAGAAATGCGTGACAGTCATGAATTTGAAATATATTTTAAAAGCAGAAACATAAAGGCAAGAAGGAGGAAGCAAGAATAATCAATAATCAAAGTTCTGATGTTACTCTCAATTTGTTAGACTAAGTTTTCAATAGTTTGAGGAAAGTGCTTTCTAAGTCAAATCTACCTGGGGCTGTACAAACAAGTTAAGTTACAGAAACTCACTTGGACGGTAGTTTGGGCTCCTTTTCTTTATGTCTATAAAAACTGAATTGTACAGCTGACAGGTATATTCATAAAGAAATATACAATTTCCAACATTTTAGAGCAAAATCCACAGAAATATTAACTTTCACCCACTATTTGACAGTATTTTGACAGTTTTATTTCAAAATATAGTCATGTGAATTAAAAAAACAAAAATACCCCAAAAATCCCTTCATTGTGAATTCTTTTCAAAACTAAATTCCTTATTTAGTGAGCTCCACAATCAAGGCAAAATTGTACTAAAACCTGAAAAACATAAATCTTCAGTAAAACACATCAAAAGAGCCTTAGATACAGCATTCATACTAACATATAATATAGGTGGCCTCCCTGTAGGACCAGAAAACAATTTAGCCTCTGAGATACAGTCTAGCAGAGTGATGATGAGTGTGGCTTCAGGTTCCAGACTGCCTGGGTTCAAATCCCAGCTCCTCTATTTTCTGGGTATGTGACTAGAAGCAAGTATGAACCTGTGTTTCAGCCACCGCGTCTATGAAGCGAGGGTACCAGCAGATCAGAACCTGCCTCACAGGGTTGCGGTGAGGATTAAATGATCATTACGTGCAAAGTGCTTGGACCAGTGCCTGGGACAAAGAAAGTGTTCAAAAACTGTTAGCTATTACTACTACTTATTATTGCTTATTATTAAATGTTATTGCTATTAGTATTACTTCTTAGGTAAAGTCTTCTTAAATAGTGTATATCATCAGATTTTAAGTCTACTCAAGATCTGCTTATTCTGCACATAGGGAGAGGACCACACTATATGATTGGGTGGGGGAAAAAAAACAAGTTATACAACATTATTACTTCAATCTCATTTTGTTTAAGAAACAAACTATACAAAACGCTGTTAAGAATACATTTCCCTTAGGGTAAAATATGTGAACGATTTTAAGGGGGAAGATCAGGGTAATGGAGGAGAAGGGGTAAGATGACTTTTTATGCTTGTTTATCTGAATTTCTTTGAAATGTATTTCTTTTGTAATTTTTTAAAATAAATCAACATTATCCATGTTTTCAGTAGTTTGAGGAATGACCTTTCTAGATCAAACCTACCACATTCTGTAGCAATAATGAAAATTGCAGAAACTGTTGGGTAATGGTTTTTAAATTAATAGACATTTCCCATATTAAATTAGTGGTTTCAAGTGACTTTTTTGGTTTTGTTTTGATTTGGTTTGGTTTTAATCCATCAACCTATCAGGAAAGCAAAACTGTAATCTATGGATTTTTTTAAGGGATTTTTGTTTTACTCTAATAATCATTCACAAAATGGCACCAGGAAATGAAGAATTTAAGAGATCTATTCTAAGAAGTTGTGAAGCAACTCAAACTTAAATCATTAACTGAAACATTTACAGGATTAACCTCTTTTTTATACTCTATACTTGATGCCAAAAATCACACTAAAATCATTTTAATGGAATAACTTGAAAAATTTCCAAATGAACTGGTTTAAGCCTGGAGGAGCTACATAGTGTATGTGTAAGGAAACAACTGTAAATAGTATATAACTAATAAACTGCCCCTGTGCTAGCTGCACATTACTCAGTGGAGGAATTCCATATTTGAGTTCCAAAATCACACTGTCCCAGCAGCTAGATTTTTTCATTGATTTAAAAACATGTCAGTTTGTGGACTAAATGTGACAACATCAAAATACTCTATCACATAAAAGGCAAATAACTAGTAACAAATACTACAAACCAAAACCCAACAAGTGAAGCAACACAACCAATACAAAATAAGAAAATGAGTCCAAGTTTCTTTTTGAAAAAAAGGCTAGGGCTTCCCTGGTGGCGCAGTGGTTGAGAGTCCGCCTGCCGATGCAGGGGACGTGGGTTCGTGCCCTGGTCCGGGAGGATCCCGCGTGCCGCGGAGCGGCTGGGCCGGTGAGCCAGGGCCGCTGAGCCTGCGCATCCGGAGCCTGTGCTCCGCAGCAGGAGAGGCCACAACAGTGAGAGGCCCGCATACCGCCAAAAAAAAAAAAAAAAAAAAAAAAAAAAGGCTAAGGATGAATACAGAAGGAGAAAATCCAAAATGATTTCCACTTCACGATCATCTTATTAAAGTAAGTGCTGTGCCTCTTTATTGCTTCCCACAGAGGGGAAGGGCCCGATTGCTCCGAGAACTCTGCAGAACACTGCTGGGCACGTGTGTGCCTCGCTGACTGGAAGCAGCAATCGCCTCTAAAGCTCACGAGGCAGGGCCCCATCTGCTTCCACACAGCCCGCCCTGCTGTGCTGTTAAGAAAAATGTCCCAATCTTAAGCTAACAAGAAATTCAAACTGCCACCATCACTGAAAACGTGGACACTAACGACATTTAATAGTAAGTTATAGCCAACGTGAATAAAGAATATTAACTTTAAACACACATTCTCAAAAGATTTTGGTACTAAGATAAAGGAAGTTTTAAAAATATCATCCAGAGCAGCTGCACAGAACTAATAACCAGGAGCACACAATCGAGATCATTTCTAAAAGATCTTTTATTTACTAATGGTTTAGAGGTGAAAGCCCAAGCAAATGTTTGTTACCTCTTCTCACAATTGTAAATGAAAAACTTTAAATACAGTATTCCCTATACACAGAGAAAGGTAATACTGCAGGATGGTGAAGTGCATGAACTTGACAGAGACTTCAGTTCAAACCCCAGGCTCTCCACTTACCAGATATGACCTTGGGTAAGTTTCTTCTTTACCTCTCACTTTCCTCACTTATAAAGTGCGGACAATAGAGGTGTCGTGAGGATGAAGTGAGTGAAAATATATAAAGTGCTCAGAAAATACAAGAATCCAACACCTATTTTTTTTTAATGTTTTCATTTCAGTTGGGCACATGGGTCCTGTACTCCGAAATGGTTTTCATAACATAATGTGGCCCCAGTGTGTGTATTCTATGTGTATGCCATCTATGAACTGTGAAGAAAGTTTTCATCAAAGACAAATGACAGCTGCTCTGGATAAGAATGGGATGCAGAAGAGTCACAAGGGGGAGAGGCGGACCTGTACGAAGACGTGAGGTAGCGCTTGCGCAGAAGAGTCACAGGGCGGCTAGGCCGGGGAAATGGCGGCTCCAGGAGAGAGCGGGGCTTCGGGTGGCAGCGGCAGCACGGAGGAGGCATTTATGACCTTCTACAGTGAGGTGAAACAAATAGAGAAGAGAGATTCAGTTCTAACGTCCAAAAATCAGATCGAAAGATTGACTCGTCCTGGTTCCTCCTACTTCGATTTGAACCCATTTGAGGTTCTTCAGACAGATCCTGAAGTGACAGATGAAGAAATAAAAAAGAGGTTTCGGCAGTTATCCATATTGGTGCATCCTGACAAAAATCAAGACGATGCTGACAGAGCACAAAAGGCTTCTGAAGCTGTGGACAAAGCTTACAAGTTGCTACTGGATCAGGAACAAAAGAAGAGAGCCCTGGATGTAATTCAGGCAGGAAAAGAATACGTGGAACACACCGTGAAAGAGCGAAAAAAGCAATTGAAGAAGGAAGGAAAGCCTACAAATGTGGAGGAGGATGATCCTGAGCTGTTCAAACAAGCAGTATACAAACAGACCATGAAACTCTTTGCTGAGCCGGAAATTAAAAGGAAAGAGAGAGAAGCCAAAGAGATGCACGAAAGGAAGCGACAAAGGGAAGAAGAGATTGAAGCTCAAGAAAAAGCCAAACGAGAAAGGGAGTGGCAGAAAACTTTTGAGCCAAGTCGAGATGGTCGTGTGGACAGCTGGCGAAACTTCCAAGCAAATACAAAAGGAAAGAAAGAGAAGAAGAACAGGACCTTCCTGAGACCACCAAAAGTAAAAATGGAGCAGTGTGAGTGACCCCCTGGGGTCACAGCCACAGAACCTTCCCTCACCTGTCTCCCCTCCTGCTTTGAAGGACTCATTCTTTCCTCCCATTTTCACCCCAACATAGGGTAGTATTTGCTTTTTAGTCCATTTTGTTTTCAATACAATTTAATATCAATCAGAGTAATTCTTTTGTACACTGAAATGAGGGGCTCGGTTTAAAAAGAAACCTACCCCTACCCCTAGACCAACCGGGATCTGGAAGGTGCCACCACTGGTGCTGCCTTTTCTTCCCACAGCCTGTAACTTAATGTTTTGTACTTCACTGAATTGTGATGGTTAGAAACTTCGTGTATAGTTTGTGGAAATCATCCAATTAAACATATTGCTTAAAATGGTGTTGCCATGACTTCAGAGACAAGCCTGGGCCACCTTAGGAAGCCCCTTTCCTTCAGTTGCTTGCTTCTGGGTGTGGCATCCTTCGAAGCCCCAGATCAGATGGGAAGGCATTGGACACACAGAGCAGTCACTCGATGCCCCGATGTCCCGTGGTGTTTGGCATGTGCTTTCCCGTCTGACTGGCCAATCCGTGTGGCATGAGGCTCCAAGCCACCCAAACCTATTCACTTTCCAAAGAGCTAGCCATCCTCCCTCCAGTACCACTGTGTCCTAGCCTGTCTGCGTTTGTTAGTGGTAATATTCTGTATGTGTAATAAATTTTTATACCCGAAAAAAAAAAAGAATGGGATGCAAAAGAATATGGGTTCTCTCAAAAAAATATTTATCAGAAACTTAAGATGAGCTACTCGTTTTTAAGGGTTTTCTGCAACCAGGAAAGGGAGTGGGAGGTTTACTTAAACATGAAAATGTGCCAATGTTTAGAAATATTATAATGCTGAGATAAAATTTACATCTGAATTATAACTATGTTGCCTGCACTCCTTTACAGCTAGAGACTCTACTGGCAAACCTGTTGAGGTCAGGAGAGGAAGAGGAGAACCCTGTGTATTTCTCCCCAGTTGCAGGGGGAACTGCCAAAGAAGGGTCTCATCCTGCTACCCTCCTCCTAACAAGGCATTCATCACCAGCAGGATCAGCAGATGGCTCCCAGAAGGCCCAGGACCGAGGGCTCAGCAAAGTAAGGCCCAGCCTACATAGACCACTGTCCATAAGTACAGACTTCTGGATACAAGGAAATGGACATGAGGCCACTGCCCACTCACCTTCTAAAACGGAAACTGAACTGAGTCTCTCCAGCAAATGCTGTTTGGAAAAGAAAAGTTTACTCCTCACAAATGAAGTGTCCCAATGTGAGAGAAAATTATTCTGACCGAAGTTTCTCAAACTAAGCCCTATGCTTCCCAGGTTTCTAGGAAGGGAAAAGGTGGGGGAAATGGCTGACAGAGCTCTAAATCCCTAGTCCTAGCTATAACCAGATGGCACTTGAAGCAGTTTTGTATCAGAGTTCTGTCGGGTTTCCTTTGAATAAATGTTTACAGGGTGATGGGACACAATATGATTCTATCACCTCAGCAACAGAATACAGGGCTCTGGGGCAGGCAGCCCAATTCAAGTCCTGCTTCCACTGCTGACTGAAAACTTTACATATGTCTACTTGAGTCATCTGTTTTTATAAAACAGTGATAACACTGACAAGAAACATTAACAGTTTATGTGAAGAATAATAAATGATTTACAGAGTATATTACAATGTCCGCTCCCCCTGAGATTGTTGTGGGTAATGGAGAAACCTCAACAAGAACTCCAACAACTATAGGACACTCAGAAACCAATTCCTAGAAACTTCCAAATGCAGAAACCAACTTTGGCACAAATTATTTCAAACACTTGCTTCATGAGAGAAAACACCGTAATTACTGTCAAAAGAAACATCTGAACAAGAAGTGGTTGAACATCACAGCTGCTATTACAACCAATAAAAAAAGTTACAGATTTCTACAGCATGCTTGATTGATTCTGGTTTTCCAGGTTTAATATTCCTACATGTAAAAATAGCTTCTCAAACAGAATTCAGGGTAGGAGTCTACAACAGCATAACATCAATAGGAAAGAAAACTGGATTTGGAAGAAGTAAAGAGATGTGAATAAAACACAGACTGGATAATCCAACCTTCTGTAATTGTTGGTTACAGAAAGCACTTGTCTCTATTAAAAACAGAAAAGTGCCACTTGAAGAAAAAAGATGAAAGTAGCAGATGGCTAAAGATTCCAATACTTAGTACATACATAGCACTTCCAGTCATCTCCCAGTGAAAAGTACTGGGTGGTTAGGATGTGATCTATTACATTCCAAATGAGTTAGGGCTTTATTTTTAAGCAGAATGGAATAGAAAAGTTAAAGGAATGAAACCACAGCAACACAACATGCATTTGAAAAAAAAAAAACAGCTTTAATGAGGTTAATAAAATAATCAATCTAATATATTGGGATTTTCATACTACAGAAGGATCTCTTAAATGTCAGAGCACATAAAGAAATATTTTCCAGATAATGCCAATCAACCATCCACTACCCCTACTGGAGCCAGACACTGGGGAATCTGCTCACAACACAGCAGGGTAGAAACTTCTGTAATCACCTTCTTTGCAAATATTTGTTAATTAGAAGTGAGATTCATTGCCTGTGACAGTTGTGAGGACCATGAGAAAATACTGACTGCTAACTGATCTTTCAAGGTCACTTAAAAACTACATTTTTATGATAAAAGCCACTGATAAATATTAGTGGATCAACAGAACTTGTTCCCTGAAAGTTGGTATTTTTTTTAATTACTATATACCTAGAGATAACTTGCAGGTTGAAGGTATGTAATTTCATAACAACTGTGTAATATGTGTCGATGACTAGAAAACAACGTTTAACACTACACTAATTTGAAACAAAGATTTATAACAAGTCTCTAGTATCTACAGTCCTTGGTTAATGTCTAATTTTTATTTTTTTTTTATTTTTTTTTTTTTTTTTTTTGTGATACGCGGGCTTCTCACTTTTTGTGGCCTCTCCCGTTGCAGAGCCCAGGCTCTGGACACGCAGGCTCAGCGGCCATGGCTCACGGGCCCAGCCGCTCCGCGGCATGTGGGATCTTCCCGGACCGGGGCACGAACCCGCGTCCCCTGCATCGGCAGGCGGACTCTCAACCACTGCGCCACCAGGGAAGCCCCAATGTCTAATTTTTAAAAGCATAGTTGTTTTCTTTTTAACATAATGTGAAATGTATATGCATATGTGTACAGAGTAGACTGCCCTTCCCAGGAGAATGTCAAGATTTTCCAGTAGAAGGATTCATTCAATCATTCAATTGAACAAATATGTGTGAGAGTTTACCATGTGAAAGATGCCACACTAGGTAGATGATTTCTTACATTATGTATTTTCAGTGTGACACTAGGCCCCCCAAACACTGTTTTTCTATATTGGATTCTTTCCTCCTTCCTTTTTCAGCTTTTTCCTCCAAACGCAAATAATATCAAATAATAAAATTAAAATGAATTATTATATATAGTGGATTTAAACAGAAGACACCAGACCTATGAATTTCACCTTTACTATGAGAAACTAAGAAGTATTCATACAAATTTTAAGCCTTTATTGGATGATGTAAGTCCTTATTTGATGTGATAAATGGAAAAATAAATGGACTGTGCTATACTCTAACTTAACCACACAGCTGATAAAATTTATGACTAATTTATTAAACCAAATTATTTTGAGTCTCACAAACCTAATGTAATTGTTCAAGTAATTAAAAATGGGGTAAAATCTCAACTAACATCCACCTAAAAACAGCAAGCAAGTAATCTTGGTTGATGTACAGCTAGTTTCAACATCAAGTAGCTATTCCCTTTCTTCTTGGCTTCTTGAAAAAGGT
Source organism: Mesoplodon bidens (assembly GCF_964165515.1). Taxonomy (NCBI): domain Eukaryota; kingdom Metazoa; phylum Chordata; class Mammalia; order Artiodactyla; family Ziphiidae; genus Mesoplodon; species Mesoplodon bidens. Next base: position 87,172,774 of record NC_138166.1, read on the forward strand.
TATTAAAATGGAGGCAACTTTCACTTGCCTTTATAGATACATAGGTGAAATTCAAATGCCAAAGGTCAGAGGTCACAAGTAGTCACATTTTTCTTGCTGTCAGAGACTGACTTTTGGAGGTAGGGCACAGGAGAGAACTAAATCACATTTTAAAAGTCTACACTCAAACTGTTGCATATTACATCCTTGCTATACTAGCCAGCTATAGTTGCAACACATTATGGTCAGCTATAATCCAAAACACACAACAGAGTATCACAGCAAAAACAGACTGCTGACACAGGCATTTAGTTTGCTCTTGACTCTCAATACACCAAACAACTACTCCATCCATTATATGTTGTGATAAGCAAACCTACGATTCCAAATTAGATCCAACAATTTTAGTGTGTGTACTGAATTTATGTCAGTGATTCTGGAAGGCATCAAATCACTCAACATTCTCAAAAAACAGAATAAGATCTAAGATAAACTGAATTGAGATTCCATGTGTAAATGTTTTTTAGAAATGAGAATATAACATATACAGTCACAGCGCTTACAACTGACTATGTCATTGCTGTGGCCCTAGTAGAAACCTCCTCCTCGAAAGCAAATTTTATTAGGCCACATCTGCATATTAGTTTTAAAGAAGTGGAAACCTGGATACACAACAACGTCCTACTATACAGCACAGGGAACTATATTCAATATGCTGTGATAAACCATAATGGAAAATAATATAAGAGTATGTATATATGTATAACTGAATCACTTTGCTGTACAGCATAAATTAATAAAACATTGTAAATCAACTATACTTCAATTTAAAAAAATAAATGAAAAATAAAGTGGAAACTTAAAGGACTTCAGGTAAACTATAAATGGCCTAATAAAATATCTTCAGTTTAAATGATTTCTGAATGGATTCTAAATGTGTGTGGCATGACCAGTCAGAGATGTCGTAAAAGGATTTCTGAATTAGGTAGGAGATGAGGCAGACACTCAAGAAATCACTTCCAGATAATTACCCTAAATGTGAATGGATTAAATACTCCAACCAAAAGACAATGACTGGCTGAATGGATACAAAAACAAGACCCGTATATATGTTGTCTACAAGAGACCGACTTCAGACCTAGGGACACATACAGACTGAAAGTGAGGGGATGGAAAAAGATATTTCATGCAGATGGAAATCAAAAGAAAGCTGGAGTAGTAATACTCATATCAGATAAAATAGACTTTAAAATAAAGACTGTTACAAGAGACAAGGAAGGACACTACATAATGATCGAGGGATCAATCCAAGAAGAAACTATAACAATTATAAATATTTATGTACCCAACATAGGAGCACCTCAATACATAAGGCAAGTGCTAACAGCCATAAAAGGGGAAATTGACAGTAACACAATAATACTGGGGGACTTTAACACCCCACTTACAACAATGGACAGATTATCCAGAGAAAATAAATAAGGAAACACAAGCTTTAAATGACACAATAGACCAGACAGATTTAATTGACATTTATAGGACATTCCACCTGAAAGTGGAAGAATACACTTTCTTCTCAAGTGCACATGGAACACTCTCCAGGACAGATCACATCTTAGGTCACAAATCAAACCTTGGTAAATTTAAGAAAACTGAAATCCTACCAAGCATCTTTTCCGACCACAATGTTATGAGATTAGAAATCAATTACAGGAAAAAAACTGTAAAAAACACAAACACATGGAGGCTAAACAATATGCTACTAAATAACCAAGAGATCACTGAAGAAATCAAAAGGGAAATCAAAAAATACCTAGAGACAAATGACAATGAAAACACAATGACCCAAAATCTATGGGATTCAGCTAAAGCAGTTCTAAGAAGGAAGTTTATACCAATACAATCCTACCTCAAGAAGCAAGAAAAATCTCAAATGAACAATCTAACCTTACACCTAAAGGACCTAGAGAAAAAAGAACAAAAAAACCCCAAAGTTAGTAGAAAGAAAGAAATCATAAATATCAGAGCAGAAATAAACGAAATAGAAACAAAGAAAACAGTAGCAAAGGTCAATAAAACTAAAAGCTGGTTCTTTGAGAAGATAAACAAAATTGATAAACCATTAGCCAGACTCATCAAGAAGAAGAGGGAGAGGACTCAAATCAATAAAATTAGAAATGAAAAAGGAGAAGTTACAACAGACACCACAGAAATACAAAGCATCCTAAGAGACTACTACAAGCAACTCTATGCCAATAAAATGGAAACCTGGAAGAAATGGACAAATTCTTAGAAAGGTAGAACCTTCCAAGACTGAACCAGGAAGAAATAGAAAATATGAACAGACCAATCACAAGTAATGAAATTGAAATTGTGATTAAAAATCTTCCAACAAACAAAAGTTGAGGACCAGATGGCTTCACAGGTGAATTCTATCAAACATTTAGAGAAGAGCTAACACCCATCCTTCTCAAACTCTTCCAAAAAATTGTGGACGAAGCAACACTCCCAAAGTCATTCTATGAGACCACCATCACCCTGATACCAAAACCAGACAAAGACACTACAAAAAAAGAAAATTACAGACCAACATCACTGATGAATACAGACGCAAAAATCCTCAACAAAATACTACCAAACAGAATCCAACAACATGTTAAAAGGATCAGACACCATGATCAAGTGGGATTTATCCCAGGGATGCAAAGATTCTTCAATATATGCAAATCAATCAATGTGATACACCATATTAAACTGAAGAAATAAAAACCATATGATCATCTCAACAGAAACAGAAAAAGCTTTTGACAAAATGCAACACCCATTTATGATAAAAACTCTCCAGAAAGTGGGCACAGAAGGAAGCTACCTCAACATAATAAAAGCCGTATATGACAAACCCACAGCAAACATCATTCTCAATGGTGAAAACCGGAAAGCATTTCCTCTAAGATCAGAAACAAGACAAGGATGTCCACTCTTGCCACTATTATTCAACATCCTTTGCAAGTCCTAGCCACAGCAATCAGAGAAGAAAAAGAAACAAAAGGGGACTTCCCTGGTGGTACAGTGGTTAAGAATGTGCCTGCCAATGCAAGGGACACAGGTTTGAGCTCTAGTCCGGTAAGATCCCACATGCGACGGAGCAACTAAGCCCGTGTGCCACAACTACTGAGCCTGTGCTCTAGAGCCTGCAAGCCACAACTACTGAGCCCGCGTACCACAACTACTGAAGCCCACGCACCTAGAGCCTGTGTTCTGCAACAAGAAAAGCCACCACAATGAGAAGCCCACGCACCACAACAAAGAGTAGCTCCCACTCAACACAACCAGAGAAGGCCTGCGTGCAGCAATATAGACCCAATACAGCCAAAAATAAATAAATAAAAATAAATTTATTTTTTAAAAAAAAGAAATAAAAGGAATACAAACTTTAAAAGAAGTAAAACTGTCACTGTTTGCAGATGACATGATACTATACATAGAAAATCCTAATGAAGCCACCAGAACACTACTAGAGCTAATCGATGAATTTGGTAAAGTTGCAGGATACAAAATTAATGCACAGAAATCTCTTGCACTCCTATACACAAACAATGAAAGATCAGAAAGAGAAACTAAGGAAACAATCTTATTCACCATTGCAACAAAAAGAATAAAATACCTAGGAATAAACCTACCTAAGGAGGTAAAAGACCTGTACTCAGAAAACTGTAAGACACTGATGAAAGGAATCAAAGATGACACAAACAGATGGAGGGATATACCATGTTCTTAAATTGGAAGAATCAATATTGTGAAAATGACTATACTACCCAATGCAACCTACAGATTCAATACAATTCCTATCAAATTACCAATGGCATTTTTCACAGAACTAGAACAAAAAATCTTAAAATTTGTATGGAGACACCAAAGACCCCAAATAGCCAAAGCAATCTTGCAAAAAAAACACAAAAATGGAGCTGGAGGAATCAGGCTCCCTGACTTCAGACTATACTACAAAGCTACAGTAATCAAGACAGTATGGTACCGGCACAAAAACAGAAATATATATCAATGGAACAGAACAGAAAGCCCAGAGATAAACCCATGCACCTATGATCAACTAATCTATGAAAAAGGAGGCAAGGATATACAATGGAGACAGTCTCTTCAATAAGTGGTGCTGGGAAAACCGGACAGCTAGATGTAAAGGAATGAAATTAGAACACTCCCTAACACCATACACAAAAATAAACTCAAAATGGATTAAAGATCTAAATGTAAGGCCAGCCACTATAAAACTGTTAGAGGAAAACGTAGGAAGAACACTCTTTGACATAAATCACAACAAGATCCTTTTTGACCCACCTTCTAGAGTAATGGAAATAAAAACAAAAGTAAACAAATGGGACCTAATGAAACTTAAAAGCTTCTGCACAGCAAAGGTAACCATAAACAAGACAAAAAGACAACCCTCAGAATGGGAGAAAATATTTGCAAATCAATCAACGGACAAAGGATTAATCTCCAAAATATACAAACAGCTCATGCAGCTCAATATTACAAAAAAAAAAAAACCCAATCCAAAAATGGGCAGAAGACCTAAATAGACATTTCTCCAAAGAAGACATCCAGATGGCCAAGAGGCATATGAAAAGCTGCTCAACATCACTAGTTATTAGAGAAATGCAAATCAAAACTACAATGAGGTATCACCTCACACTGATCAGAATGGCCATAATTGAAAAATCTACAAACAATAAATGCTGGAGAGGATGTGGAGAAAAGGAAACCCTCCTGCACTGTTAGTGGAAATGTAAATTGATATAGCCACTATGGAGAACAGTATAGAGGTTCCTTAAAAAACCAAAAATAGAATTACCATAAGACCCAGCAATCCCACTACTGGGCATATACCCAGAGAAAACCACAATTCAAAAAAGACACATGCACCCCAATGTTCATTGCAGCACTATTTACAATAGCCAGGTCATGGAAGCAACCTAAATGTCCATCAACAGACAAATGGATAAAGAAGATGTGGTACATATATACAACGCAATATTATTCAACCATAAAAAGGAACGAAATTGGGTCATCTGCAGAGACATGGATGAACCTAGAGACTGTCATACAGAGCGAAGTCAGAAAGAGAAAAACAAATATTGTATATTAACACATATATGTGGAATCTAGAAAAATGGTACAGATGAACCGGTATGCAAGGCAGAAACAGAGACACAGACATAGAGAACAAACGTATGGACACCAAAGGAGGAAGTGGGGGTGGGATGAATTGGAAGATTGGGATTGACATATATACACTAACTAATATGTATAAAATAGATAACTAATGAGAACCTGCTGTATAGCACAGGGAGCTCCACTTTTCTGTACAGCAGAAACTAACACAACGTTGTAAAACAACTATACCCCAATTAAAAAAAAAAAGAAAATCATTTCCAACCTAACAGAGGTTATGATCTAGAGTATGTACAGACTGTACTGACGAAATACAGTTCTAGGACCCTATCTGCCCAAGTTTCCACATGCCTGAAAGCACCTCACATTTGCAGTCTGCCAGCCTGGTCCTGAATAGTTGGCATAGCTTGCGCATAAGCATCAAAATTTGCAAAACTGGTGTCAGCAGCCTGGAAAAATCCCAGGTACAACAGCAGAATGCTGTGTCATCAAGGTTTTGATGGCACAGAATATGATACTGTGTGGAAAAACAAAGACATCAAGATCCTGAGTCACAGAACAATTCAGAAGAATTAGAACCAACATGAACAGGTTTTGAGTCCCTTAACCTTGGGTTTCTCACTATCAGCACTACTGACATTTTTGGCCAGATAATTCTTTGTTTTTTTGTGGTTTGTTTTTTTTGGGGGGGTGGGGGGTATCCTGTGCATTACAGAATGTTTAGCAGTATCCCTGGCCTCTACCCACTAGATGCCAGTAAGACCTATCTAGTTGTGACAGCCAAAAAACGTCTCCAGACATTTTCATGTGTCCCCTGGAAACCAAAATCTCCCCTAGTTGACAACACTGCCTTAACCTATTTATTTCACTTACATTTTCCTTTTTATGAACATACAAATGATAGGTTTTTAGAAATTCAAAGTCAGTCTTAATGAGCTCTTTCAATAAAAAAAATTCTAAGATATAAACTACTGGGTTATTATTTGCAGCAATATTTTTCTTAGTGGTACGTCAAATACAATGCTTCTTAGAAATCGATGGCATCTTCAACTCAATGAAATTCAGCCACCCACCATCCTTTCCCCTTTATCATGGAACCGTCATCCTGGAGAATTACTTCTTCCTCTCTGTGTAAAGTTTTAAGTACTACCCAGTTCTTCCCTACCTAGTGTTTCTCTAGTCTTCCTTTTGATTCCTTTCAACTATCTAATATTCTTCTAAAAATTTCCTTGCTTCCCAAGTCAGCCAGAGTTAAGTTCCAGTCTTTCAACCAAAAAAACCTAACTGAAACAAGGTCCTTATTTAAGCTAGCCTGACAGAAGATATTTCAGAGTATTTCCCTGCCATGAAATTCAGCAACCTATTAAAAATGTTGGTGCTTCTCCTTACCATTCACCATATAGGTGGAGTGAATGGGGTATGGATGAAACAAGAATTGTTGAAACAGTGTCATGGGGATTCACTGTACCCTTCTGCTTTTGAAGGTGTTTTAAAATGTCCATAATAAAAAGGTTAAAAATGATAACTAGGGCTTCCCTGGTGGCGCAGTGGTTGAGAGTCCACCTGCCGATGCAGGGGATGTGGGTTTGTGCCCCGGTCCGGGAAGATCCCACATGCCGCTGAGCGGCTGGGCCCGTGAGCCATGGCCGCTGAGGCTGCACGTCTGAGCCTGTGCTCTGCAACGGGAGAGGCCACAACAGTGAGAGGCCCGCGTACCAAAAATAAAAAATAAAAAAAAATAACTATCCTATAAAGAAAAATGTCACAATAGAAATAATTTCCAAAGTCCTTTCTGCATACGTTGGATCCCTTACACCTACATGTGCCTATGCCCCAATCTTAAGGGCTTAGGAACTCAACTATAGTTATGGGTACATCTGGGGTGAAAAGAGAAGACTTGGAAAGCCAAGCATGTACCAGTGACAGTCCAGGACACAAGGAACCATTTTCTAAAACTGCTTCCAAGGCTTTATTCAATTAAGGCAACAGATACAATTATCTATAAATGCTTTGTTTCTCCAAAAGGTTGCTTTTAAAAGACGGCACAGGGCTTCCCTGGTGGCGCAAGTGGTTGAGAGTCCGCCTGCCGATGCAGGGGACATGGGTTCGTGCCCCAGTCTGGGAGGATCCCACATGCCGCGGAGCGGCTGCGCCCGTGAGCCATGGCCGCTGAGCCTGCGCGTCCGGAGCCTGTGCGCCGCAACGGGAGAGGCCACAACAGTGAGAAGCCCGCGTACCGCAAAAAAAAAATAAAAAATAAAAATAAAAAAATAAAAGACGGCACAGAAAACCTTTTTAATGCTTTTTTCTGAAGTTTCTTCTCTGGTTGAAAAAAGAAAAAAAATAGCTATTGATTCTTCTAAGAACTATCATACAGATAAACACACACTTTTTGCCAAGATTTGACAGCTGGAAGTTTGCATGAAGAAGGCTTCAAACAAAACATTTATTTTAAAGAGAAAACAATAAAAAAGGCTGTCCCACCCTCTGCTCCCCTTAAAAGTGACAGAAAATAAATTCTTTATCAATAGTCGTTTGTCCCAGGTTACAGCTAGGCTGCCAACCCCAGTCCACATGAGAGATGAAATCAGCCCTCACTGGCACCTTTTATCCATCTCATCTGCCCTTTACCTTTCATAGAACAGGAGAACAAATGGGAGCTAAGTCATGGAGGGGAAAAAAAAAACCCACCACAGTGAGAATTACTGTAACAAAAGCCTGTACCATAGGGGAAGAAAGGAAGACAAAAAATTCCTATGTGAAATATAATAAGCAAAGTAAATATGAAGGTCTAACCAAAAACTCCTTATTAAAATAAAATTCAATTAAAAGTAATAAAATTTCAAAGACAAGGAATTCTACCATAACACATTGATTTTCTCTGCTTCTTAATGAAAATGGTCTGAATTTTTTGAATATTTTAACTTCACTATCTAATTATATACTCCATCAACCTAACCCCAATTAAATAATTATGAAGTGCTGCGTGGGAAACTATTGAAATATGCGTAGACACTTTTAGCAGTACTAACTTACATCTTGATTTTTAAAACCCTAAGCCATAAGCCTTCTCTTTCCTAAGAAAAACGGTGGTCTTAATGTACAGTAAAACTCATGTCCTGTTCTACACGTTTCAGGCAAATCGGACCTAGCTTATTTAGCACTTTGTCAAAGAGAAGAAATGTCAGAGAACATTTCATAAACCCTCACTTTAGAGATGAAATATTTAAGGCCCAAAGAGCTTAAATTATACACTGAAGCCCCTATAGCCAGTGAAGACTAGAATCCAATTCGAAGATTCCTTACATTAGCTCTCTCAAGCAAACTAGTGAAGCAGTCTAAAACAAACACACACACACACACACACACACACACAAAATGTTACAAACCATCTACTGGTAGTAGTCATTGTGCATGTGAAAGATATTTGCATAATCATATAATAATAATGCTTTGTACTATACAGAAACTTCAGAAATAGCACAGATGGGAAGCACTTGACTCTATCTTGGATTAAAATGTATCCACATATTTCTATGAGTAAGTATATACTTTAAGTCTTTAACCAAAAAAAAAAAATTATCTATGTTTTTTGAATATTGCTTTCTTTTCAGTTTACAGCCTTTCAACATCTTTGAATCAGCACATAAGATCTACTTGACTGTCTAATATTCCATTGTAATAAAATTCCGTGTACCATAATTCACTCATGCAGCCCTCCGTGATGGGCATCTGGATTGCTTCCAGTTTTCTATTACAAAAACGTTTCAGTGAACATTCTTTTAGCAGCTATTGTTAGTAGAAGTAGTAATAATGACAACAATAATATAGATGTATACAAAAAAATCTAGAGGAATGAAATGTTCAAGAGTGGTTATCTCTGTAGGATGAAATTACAGAGAATTTTGTTTTTTCAACCTTACATTTATCTGTAACATTTTTGATTTTTTTAAGTGAGCATACTACTAATCAGTGCTACTTATTAACATGGGTACTATCTATAACATGTAACATTCATTATTAGCTACAATATTGTTAACCTTAATACCCATAGTAGACGATGTAATTTTCAATCATAAATATATTCATTAAAAGAACCTAGCCTGAGAAGTGCCAGGAGAAGCCTCAAGAACTACTTCTCACATATTGAAAAAACAGGGCTCAATTATTCATGCAACTAAGAAGTACACAAGAAATAAAATGGTCATTTACAATTGAGTTTGGGAAGGGGATAACCTAGGGCTTTAACAAGCACAATCCAAAACCAAAAACAGCCACGTCCATACATGTTGAGCCAAATACAAATGATGAGTCTTATTATAATCATTCCTCTCCAAAAATATTTCATAAATATGACAAGTCTGCCAAAATCTGTCTCAAACACCATGAAGCTCACCGTTTCTGATTTTCAGATTCTTTCTTGGCCTGCTCCAATGCCAGCTCCTCAGCCACTCTTCTTTTCAATTCTTCATCAGAAACTAAAATCAATAAAGAGGGGAAGGAGATAAAATAAGTGACTTCTTTAAACAAAAGCATGAGAATACTCAGGAAGACAAAGCTGAGACTAGATTTTAATAGGCAAAGTTTTGCCAGCTGGTCAGTGTCTCCTTGGAACCACCTAAGCACGGTGGAAAAGACCAATTAGTGCACTTCAGGAGTAATTTAATCAAGAGTTCCCTGGTGACCTAGAAATCTCCACACCTGCCAGAAGTTATAATAAACTCAAGGAGCTGCTTACTGCCCAGTGGGACTGAGCCATTAAGTACAAATTCTTTAAAATGATGTCCTACCATTAAAGTCTGACAACTGCATAGAGGGGGAGGAGAGGGTGTAAGGAAGGGACTTCAGAGAGGAAAATGACACCAAAACCTTCCTACTTTGATAATTAAACATTTTAAAAAATCACTTATTAGAGAAAGAAAATCATTTGTAGTTACGTTCATCTTTCCATGATTTACAAAAAAAAGGAATTTATGACTCATATTTAAAACGATATTTTTTGGAAAACGTCATTCAAATTCAAGTGCCAACAATTGGAGAGAGAGACAGAACAGTGCTGAGAACACGGCTGGAGCTTTCTAAATACCTAATGACTTGATCTGAAACATCTGGTCTTTCCAATTAGAAGATTTTGTACAATATGTTTTGTAAGATTCTTACAGCTATGATAGCAAATAAAATAGACAAACTTTACAGACTCTTTAAGAGCCTTCCATAAGAGATAAGCACGGACTCTTTCCTCTTCACTACCCAAAACCCACTACCCAAAATTATGACCAAGAAAGCACCAGAAACACTTAAGATCTAGGAATACACACAGGACCTAACAAGTATTTCAACTGGTTGAGCCTACTGGATGGAAACTAGACAGTACTGTCTCTGCTCTTCAATGGCATTTTATTTTATAATCTTGCATTATAAGCACCTTGCCTTACGGAATATGCAAAAAGTGAATTACAACAGGATATGCAAAAACTTTAAAATTTAGCTGACACTGGGCAATAACAGAATGGGAGAAAATATTGGCAAATCATATAGCTGACAAGTGGTTTGTATCCGGAATATACAAAGAATTCTTACAACAGAACAACTGAACAGAACAATAAAATGACAACAAAATTAAAAATGGGCAAAGGACATAAATAGGCATTTCCCTAAAGAAGATATTCAAATGGCCAATAACTGCATGAAAAGTCACTCAACAGCATTCATCGTTAGGAAAATGAAAACCAAAACCACAATGACTTACCACTTCAAACCCACTATAATCCAAAGGACAATAACAAGTGCTGGTGAGAATGTGGAGAAATTGAAACCTTCATACATTGCTGGTCAGAATGTAAAATGATGCAGTCACTATAAAAATAGTTTGGCAGTTTCTCAAAATGCCCCGGTCCGGGAGGATCCCACATGCCGCGGAGCGGCTAGGCCCGTGGGCCATGGCCTCTGAGCCTGCGTGTCCGGAGCCTGTGCTCCGCAACGGGAGAGGCCACAACAGTGAGAGGCCCGTGTAACGCAAAAAAAACAAACAAACAAACAAAAAAAAAACTAGGCTTCGGTAAGACCTTGGTATACCAGGTCTAAGCATGAAGCAGTGAGATCCGTTTTCTAAGTGAGCTGACACAACATATCTTAATAGTGCATTGTATGCCTCTTACATAAGGGCTTGCTACCAGGGGAGGAGCCAAAATCAGCAGTGAGCTTTTCATGATGATGTGATAAACCTGGAAGGGAACGGTAAGGACTCCATTACCACATGGAGGCCAGCTGGGCGGCTGGGAAGGCAGCCACGCAAGAGACTGCAGAGAAGGAAACGCAGCTTCAAGGCTTGTCTTCCTTCTCTATACCCTCCTGCCTCTCATGTCTGCCAAGCCACCTGCCGTGGGGTGAGGTGGTAAATACTGATAGATGGAGATAATGGTGGTATCACCTAGGGAGGCCAAGAGGGGAGGGAGAAAGATGGGAGGAGGAAGCACAAGAGATGCAAAGGTCGGGAAGCTCCAGAAGCCACTGAAGAAGACATGCCCAAGGGACCGGCTAGTTCACATCACTTCTGGTCAGTCAAGGGACTAAAGCATAGCTGTCTCTCTAATGCCCTAGCTATTTCTGGAAAAGAAACACACACACACACACACAAAACTTTTGGGTCTCACGTCCAAGGTCACAGCTGAAAAAGTAATTACCTTAGCTATAATGGAGAATTTAAAATAACAAAAGATAAAACATGACCAAGCATAAAGAGTTTAAAATCTAAAATAGCAATTCAAAGCCCAGGCAGGAAAATAAACCAGCGTGGTAATGGGTTTTGAGAAAATCTAAGTTTCAAGTTATTTGTTTTTCAATCAATAGAATACAGAAAGCAACAACATATTTCTTCGGATAGGTCTGGTCCAAAGTGCATATGGGAAAAAGATATACCATTTGGAGACCACTATTCAAAATGGCTTTTCTGAAAACACTCTTTTCAGCTTCAGGATCTGAACATTCTCTCAAATAAAACTGTTATTAAACTAAAAGGTCAGTGTTTCAGGATGGACTACTTTATAAGAAGCACAGAAAGGCCAACTTTGCCTATTAGCACAGTGAGTTTCCCGTAGATCTTTGAGGACTGTCAGGGTTTGTGAAATGAGAAAAAGTAAAAATGAGAAATTTTCAAGCCATATAAATCAGACTGGCCACGGAACCCTGCAAAACTAGTTCAGGCTCAGTAAGTAGGGTTCTATAACTTTCACATAACGTACACACTTCCCTTTTAAAATGTATTAAGATAAAAGGATGCTTTCTTCACACACTTGTACTCTTTACTTGCTAAAATGTTCTCAGAAGCGATTTTAATTTTTTCCTCAATGGCAAATGTATCTCAGTGAACACAAAGACTGGCATTTTGTCAGTTAGTTATAGATGATACGACACTAACCATAAAACATGTGAGAAAAAAATCAAGCATTACAATGGCTTGGTTATAGCAAGTCGGCCCTAGACCCTTTATCTGAAACTACTATTGAAAATAAGAAATATTTGTATTAAAAGCAGCCCGGGGCTTCCCTGGTGGCGCAGTGGTTGAGAGTCCGCCTGCCGATGCAGGGGACACGGGTTCGTGCCCCGGTCTGGGAAGATCCCACATGCCGCGGAGCGGCTGGGCCCGTGAGCCATGGCTGTTGAGCCTGCGCATCCGGAGCCTGTGCTCTGCAAGGGGAGAGGCCACAGCAGTGAGAGGCCCGCCTACCGCAAAAAAAAAAAAAAAAAAAAAAAAAAGCAGCCCGAATTTTTGTTCATTTTTAGTAAACAACATTCTAAACAAATGTTTTGGTTAATCCAAAGGCAGCTTTACTGACTGCCTAGCAATCTTTTACTCCTCTTAGCCACATTCTAAATTTCTAAGTTAAATTCTTAAGAAATTCTAAGAATTTCTAATTTCAGGATCAAATAAAAAACTCCTAACCTTATACTACATGATTCTTAGTATTCTTAGGAACTGTGAATACCATGGTCTTAATTCTCAGAGAAACTGTAGCATAAATTTATTACACCTCACCAGTCTTCTATGTTACATGACAATGTCCTAATTCTGTTTTCAGAAACTGGTTAAACGAGGGGTAGAGAGGGAAGGGGTGGAGAAGATGGAACACTATACTTAAGACAGTTCCTTGAATGGTGGACAGAAATGACTCCAAAAGATGAAATGCCTTTATGAATGGCTCATCATCTATGAAAAAAACAAAGACTGAAAATACAACCGTGATTGGAGACTTATACAGATTCCCTGGACCTCAAGGGACATACCAATTTCCTTTGTAACTTTTTCTGCTATGACTTTCCCTTTCTTTCATTTTCCTAGCATAATCCTGACAGTATAATTCCCTCCCCAATTACAGTATTTCTGAAACAATCTCTGCAAGTTACTTAATAAAAATTATGGCTTGCCTATTAGAAAAATGTCAGGTCCTTTGGGATTTTTCCTTTATTCCATTTCTTTCTGGTTTTACCATTTACTGATACATACCATGTCCAATTTTATATGCCCTATTATTTTCATATGCTAGTTTAAAAACACCAAAGAGAACTATGAAAATCTACTCTCAGAAGAAAATAAATGTATGTAATTGCATAACACAAGCAGCAGATTTTAGATAAACACTGGACTCTGCCAGGATTGAGATAGCTGAGCCAAAGCTTATAGCATAAGATACAGCCAAATTAAATTTTCAGCTCCATAGAAATACCCATTAATCTTATAATTTTAATAAATTCATTAATACAAAAAAAGCACTGATTGTTTAAAAAATAATAATGGAAGCATCCATGCAATCAATGAAATACAACACACAGTTTATCAGAAGTAAATGACTCACAGCATGTCGGTGGCAGGATAAATCTTGTCCTGCTCCTTATCTTATAAAAGGTACAGAGTTTGATTAGAAGAGTCAAAAGATGGCTAGAATAAATCTCAGGGGTTAGAAAGAAACATGTAACAGTTTGCCAGTATCCATTTGTGGCACCATCTAGTTAGCAGACGAACCTGATTTAAACACACACACAGAGTGTGTTAAGTATGATGATATTCAGCTGACAATAACATTTACTATCACCTTAAGGATAACGTATCCTAAGACTGCCTTCAAAAAAAATGCCATTTGTCTAGATACCTGGCAGGGTAACTGAGGCCACTTATACATTAAAGCTAACGACAATGTTGGAATGAAAATCCTTAACTGCAGTTTCAAAACCATAAATATCGAATGAGAAGGCACCGTGTTACAGTTTGGCAACCTAAACATTAACTGTATCAGGTTAATGGCTTATTTTGTAGTATTATTGCTCCATCAGGATTTATATACCTTGGTAAATTTCTAATTTGAATGGCATAATATGCAAATAATGTCCATTTTATTGTTTGCTTCACAACAACCACTCGTGGAAACCAGCTCCACAATACATTCTATGTGAAAACAAAGATCAATACCAGACTGCAGATGCTGTATAGCAACAGACAAGCTCATCCCTCATATTCTACCGTTTCCACATTTTTAAGTAGACAATTCATAAAACCAGTATTGAGAATCAGATACACCTAGTATTTCATGTCTTAATATCCTGAATAATAGCTGCAAGACCTCACAAAGAGCCTCTAGGAAAATAAGATCTATAATTTAAATTAAAAAATAATAATTACCTCTGGATATTGCTTTTTGATGCATAGCTTAATTTTTTTGTTTGTTTCACAAATGGATGTATTTTGTTCACTGGAGATAAAACTATCAATTCAACAGCGTTAAATCTCCAACCCCAAATGAAGTACCAAAACCCCCCAAACCTGTTTCTTTCTTTCCAACAGTCCTGAGTGTGGCTGCATTCAAAGGCTTCTCCATAAAGACTCATGACATTCAAAGAGGACCAAGTTGGAAATAAAGGCGGCTCCCATCTAGCCCTGGTTTTGCCACAATTCGTTTTTGTGATTTTGCTCAAAAACACATCATTGCTTTAGGCCGAAGCTGTGTCCTCTATAAAATGAGAACCCAAACTAGAAAATCTCCAACAGCCGTCCCCTTACACAGCAGTGTTAAATGGGACTGAATTCATGCTTGAGCCTCCACTTCCCCTAAAAGCCCGATAACATGAAGGTGAAAGAATAAAAGGGTCTATCGTTAACAACATATACTGCCAAATGTTCCTCTGAAGTGACACTCCACTCATTTGGAAAAACTGTCTGTCAAATACCCGTCAAACTAACAAAAACATCCTCTAGGCTTTACAGACAAAGCAAAAATAAAGAGGGAAGGAAGGACAGGGTGGGAGAGGGAGGAATGTTGTGCAGGCTCGTCTAGGCACACAGCAGATGTTCAATAAAAATGTGTTAATCGTTTCATCTGTGGAGTCAAACATCAGTCATTAGGTGAAATAAGTCACCAACTTCTTGGGTAGCTTACGGACGATTTAGAAAAAACATAGCACACACTCTGCAAAATCGCATATAATCTAAGTAAAAAATGTGGACTGCCATTCAAAAAAGAAATTCAAGACAAATAAACACCTTCTCCCCAACTCTCCACGCCACTGCCGCCACCACCAACCACCACCAGGTTTCTGTTCCTGTGGACCCTCCTGTACAGAAAATTGAGCCACCACTACCAACAGTATATTTTTTATAAAGGAGAGAAGGATGGGCATTCATTATAAGCTTACTGTACTGGCTATAAGGTTTATTTTAATGCCTAAGCTCAGGTTTCTATTCTCTGGTCAACTATATGAAGTTATTTTTGTTTGTTTAATTATTTTCTCCCAAATCAAGTGACCTCAAGGAATACACAAACTAGGGAAATCAATCAATTCACTAGGTAGTAAATCCACATTGACTTAATCCTATGCTAGGCTTTATAAGAGATGGAGACATATGGTCCCTACCATTAAGGAGATAAGAGTCTGAGTTATTAAAATTGTACTTTGAGGGTTTAGTATTAATGACACTTACAAAGGCGGGCTGTAGTCATGGAGTATTTCATGAAGGAGGAGGGACACAAGCAAGGACGTACATTAGACAGATGGAAAGGAAACCGAACAAAGCTTGTTTGTAAGAAAAAAAACCTTGAAGTGTAAATTATGCTCAATTGTGAGGAGCCTTGAAAACTAGGCAGGAGTTTGGATAAGAAATATTAAGAAATAGGGCATCATGGACAGTTATTTAAAAGTGAAAATAATGAACATTTTGGTACATGACTCTTTTTGAATTATGGTTTTCTCAGGGTATATGCCCAGTAGTGGGATTGCTGGGTCGTATGGTAGTTCTATTTGTAGTTTTTTAAGGAACCTCCATACTATTCTCCATAGTGGTTGTATCAATTCACATTCCCACCAACAGTGCAAGAGGGTTCCCTTTTCTCCACACCCTCTCCAGCATTTATTGTTTGTAGATTTTTTGATGATGGCCATTCTGACAGGTGTGAGATGATACCTCACTGCAGTTTTGATTTGCATTTCTCTAATGATTAATGATGTTGAGCATTCTTTCATGTGTTTGTTGGCAATCCGTGTATCTTCTTTGGAGAAATGTCTATTTAGGTTTTCTGCCCATTTTTAGATTGGGTTGTTTGTTTTTTTGCTATTGAGCTGCTTGTAAATTTTGGAGATTAATCCTTTGTCAGTTCCTTCATTTGCAAATATTTTCTCCCATTCTGAGGGTTGTCTTTTGGTCTTGTTTATGGTTTTCTTTGCTGTGCAAAAGCTTTTAAGTTTCATTAGGTCCCATTTGTTTATTTTTGTTTTTATTTCCATTTCTCTAGGAGGTAGGTCAAAAAGGATCACTGCAGCTCTATTTACAATAGCCAGGACATGGAAGCAACCTAAGTGTCCATCAACAGATGAATGGAAAAAGAAGATGTGGCACATATATACAATGGAATATTACTCAGCCATAAAAAGAAACAAAACTGAGTTATCTGTAGTGAGGTGGATGGACCTAGAGTCTGTCATACAGAGTGAGGTAAGTCAGAAGGAGAAAAACAAATACCATATGCTAGCACATATATATGGAATCTAAGAAAAAAAAAAAAAGGTCATGAGGAACCTAGGGGTAAGATGGGAATAAAGATGCAGACCTGCTAGAGAATGGACTTGGGGATATGGGAAGGGGGAGGGGTAGGCTGTGACAGGGTGGGGGAGTGGCATGGACATATATACACTACCAAGCCTCGGATGGATAGCTAGTGGGAAGCAGCCCCATGGCAAAGGGAGATCAGCTCGGTGGTTTGTGACCGCCTTAGAGGGGTGGGATGGGGAGGGTGGGAGGAAGGGAGACGCAAGAGGGAAGAGATATGGGAACACATGTATAACTGATTCACCTTGTTGTAAAGCGGAAAGTAACACACCATTGTAAAGCAATTATACTCCAATCTTTTTTAAAAAAAAAAAGAAAATAATGCAGTGAAACGGGGCATTACAGGAAGTCTGATCTGGCAAAGATATGCAGATTAACTGGATGGGGAAAGTGTAAAGCAATGAGTGGTTCTCAAAGTACAGCCTCATTCTCTCCGCCCAGCCCCCCCACCCCCATCCCCCAGCAGCATCACCTGGAACTTGTTAGAAATGCAAATATTTCAGACTCACCCCAGAACTATACATCAGAAACCCTGGGGGGAGGGGCCCAGCAATCTGTGTGCTAACAAGCCCACCAGATTTCAGATGCTTGCTCACGTTTGAGAGACACGGGCATAAGGTGATGAGGATACTGGCCATAAAGATGGAGTCTAAGATGCAAGGGCTTTCATGGGAAAAACTGGTCATCTGTTACTGACCGAGAGATGAAAGAGAAAGAAGTCAAAGGTGCACCCAGATGCCAGAAAACTAATACCCATGATGGTCAATTAAGGAAAGAAGGAGAGGCTGTTCGGGGAAGAAAGATAATGAGTTCAGTTTCAGACACATTCACTTGAAAGTAATGGTAGAATCACCACATGGAATTGTAGGCAATTAGATATTTGAACCTGAAATTCAGATTTGATTTGAGACTTGGCTGGAAATGCTGATTTGGGAATGACTGTTACAGATCTGAGCTCAGTGAATTCTCTTGGAAAAAAATAAAATGTATAAAGAGAAAAGAGTAGAACGCTAGGAATAGGCCTTAAGAATGCATCAGATGAAGGAGAGGAGAGAAAGAACAACATCATTAGAGACAAAGAAGGAATGGAATGGAATGGAATGGAAGAAATGAACCAAGGTACCATGTGCAGAAATGATAAACAGATTTCATCTCATGTGCCAATTCTGATCAACTGGCAGCAGCGGCCTGGGGTGCTGTGTGTAGGACTCCAAGGCCTAGTCCAGGTTCAGGAAGGAGGAAGATCTGGCAGCATGGCTTACAATTACCTGTCATCCCAGGGAGTGCATGGAAATCAGATGGTTTGGGCATCAGGAACCAGTGGGAGGAGAGCAACGGAAGGCAGCAATTATAGGCCTCTCTTCAAGTTTAGAAATGAAACAAAAAGGAATGAGGTGGAAAAATTGTAAATAAAAGATGATTTTCGCAATTGGTGGAGATCTGTGCGTGTTTGAAGGGCACTCATAATCAATCATCTGCAACTAAATTATAAAAGACTGATGAATGCTAGTGATTGTTGCTCAAAAGCAATTTAGAGTAAAATGTATACATTATTCACAAATACCTGGTTGTACAGTAACACAGACCAATTCACATTGACATCTCATATTTCAGTCCACCTTCCTAATTACCACACTGATGCAAGCAAGGTTCATAGCACTATTTTTTTTTTTTTTTGCGGTACACAGGCCTCTCACTGTTGCGGCCTCTCCCGTTGCGGACCACAGGCTCCAGACACGCAGACTCAGCGGCCATGGCTCACGGGCCCAGCCGCTCCGCAGCACGTGGGATCTTCCCAGACCGGGGCACGAACCCGTGTGCCCTGCATCGGCAGGCGGACTCTCAACCACTGCGCCACCAGGGAAGCCCCACAGCACATTTTTTAAAACATATGTTTTATAACAGTAAAACAGTGGACAAGCCTACTTCCATGTGCTAAAAAGCTTTAACCAAGACTAATGTCCTTACCTAAGTAATTTGCTTTGGTAAATTTCAGTCAAAACCATTCCAATACTTAGAGTCGTAAGTCATTCTTCTTTCTTCCTATTGTTATGAAGTACTGTGTGCTTTTTAGCAATAAAAACTGTATTTTATCCAAAAAATCCATTAACTGCTAACAAAATTCCTAAATTCAACTAAAATATTTAGTACTTCAAACTCTGACCAACACTATTTTCTAAGGGAGACTTTAAATGTATCTTTGCACGTAATCAAAGCCCGAGGAAATCAAAAGACTCAAAAGTCTGAAAATAAAATCTATCTTCTAATCCACCTACAGCCCTGGGAAATGTCAACTAACTCCAATCTCATGACTTTTCTTCTTTTAAATGAAAATAAAAGTTTTGACCCAATTACGGCCCTTTTTATAAGGGGAAAAAAAAAACAGAGTCCTATTTCTAGATACTGGTCCACTACTAGGCAGCAGAAATAGCGGGAGGATCACATATAGTCAGACCTCTGGGCTTCAGTGGCTTCATTTACGGCCCATTAAGGGTGCGATGCCAAAAAGGACCTATTTAACCCACAAGCTAACCGCTGCAGAACAACAGCCTCTCCTGGGAAGTTTTAAATAAAGCAGATTTTACACCCATGCTTAATTCATATTTTATTTATGGTAGTTCAAATATATTAAAACTGTGAGACAGCATAATACATATGAGTATAACACTTCTCATTAAACTATTGTGCAATACCCTGTGCTTTGTATTTTTTATATAATTCACACTGTGATAATTAGGTCAGCCTCTCTTTTATCTATAACCCTGTTATTTTTTCCTTCATCTAACGAGTATCCACCTATTGGTCAGAAAACACTATTTCAATGTAGTCGTAAGTGGTCATAATCTCTAATAAAACAAAAATAGGGCTTCCCTGGTGGCGCAGTGGTTGAGAGTCCATACAAGGACAAAGACTTCATTATGAATCCAATGGAAATGGAAAGTGGGTACAAATTACAGCCTAAAGACCCCAGCTCACTGTTATAATATCACAAGAATGCACAGGTACAGGTTGATACCCATCTATCCGAACTATTCAAATGTATTAAGCATTCACAGACATTTTCAGACTAATGCCTTTAAGAAAACAACTTCCCAAGCACAGATTTATTTCAAGCTGCCACACTTTCCATCAAAACTATCTACATCAGACAGCTCTTGGACAACTGAAACTATATGTTTCACAGGTGACAATATCAGAATTTATATGGAACAAACAGTTCAATAAGGCCATATCATTTTTATATTCAAAGAAAATGAGAAAAGCATTTAAAGTTTTAACTCTAAATTAACTTATAATAATTCACAGAGATTCCATTTTGAAATTAAGGAAGTGAACGGTTTAATAAGGAATAATTTCTCTATAAAAACCAAAAATAAATTAGCTTTCACTACAGCATATAATATGAAACTAGAGTAAATGGTAGGAAGGCAGCAAGAATAAGTACCATCTAAACACATGATACTTTAAAAGAAGTGAATTTATGTTATCTTAAACTCTTTTAAAAAGTGTTACAGGTAGAGGTCCCTAGGAACTACTTTAATGAAACTCATAATTAGAATACCAACTTATTCTCTGTAAATAGTAACGTCCAATGTACGTGATGATTACATAAAATAATGTGCTAAGTAATTGGAGATTTCCCCTTGGAATTTTCTTACTAAACCCTCCCTCACTTCTACCCCCATCACCCACCCCCACCTTGTTTTGTATGAGTAAACATAAATCTTCTCTCATTTCATGACAAA
The DNA here is from genome assembly GCF_964165515.1 of Mesoplodon bidens. Taxonomy (NCBI): domain Eukaryota; kingdom Metazoa; phylum Chordata; class Mammalia; order Artiodactyla; family Ziphiidae; genus Mesoplodon; species Mesoplodon bidens. The sequence continues at coordinate 87,193,777 of NC_138166.1, forward strand.
CTGTAAATTAAATGAATCCAAACTAATAAGATTTTGCTCTGTGCTTTAACACTTATAAACGGCTTTAACATGTTTGATCTCAGTTATATAATTTATAGAGAATTTAACAGTAAGAAATTAATCTAAGACATTATTCATATATAACATAAAAATATCTTTAAAAGAATAGTATAAAATGCTCAGATTTAGTTGATATGTATCTGAAACATGGCCATAAAATAATTATAATGGTATAACATGCCACACATGAAAGACCTTCATTTTATAAACGCAACCATGGGTGGTGTGTGTGTGTGTGTGTGTGTGTGTGTATGTGTGTACACTATAGGACTGTGAGATACAGAAGCATGTCATATTTGCTTTTAAATGGACATAAAAACAGAGCTCAATGAGCAGAACAAAATTTTAATTAAAGAATCACGTTTAAAGAGACCTGCGTTCTCTTCCTGACTCTACCCGTAAATTACCAATGACGTTTCTCTTGAAGATGATACGCAGTGAAATGAGGAGGTATTTTAAGTCCAAAAATGAACTCATTACAAAAACAGGAACTCCCTTCAACTGAAGCAGCAAGAGCATTTTGTTTAAAACATCCTGACTGATGCTGTGCAACATTTCATTGAGCCAATACTATATTGTGCAAGAGGCTAATTTTAAGCTGTATATCCTTCAGAATGTCAACATGCGAGGATTTACACTTTCTTCAACCTACAGAAAAGATTCTGTAACAGAAGAATTTGTGGTGCATCTTTTAAGAGAATTTAGGATCTGGCTTGATGTCCAGGTCCAATGACATAAAAGTATTTTAGCTTCTGATCTCCAAGGGTCACATATTTATTGTAAATGAACTTGATCTGACAGTAACAAGACAATCTGAATCTCTTTCGTCGTCTTGGAACCCTGCTAAAGTCACAGATTATGACGAATGATGAGAAGACTAAAGGGTAAAGTCAAACTGATGTTGATCAAGTATTGTCTAACAATTCATTTTCATGGCCGGTTTAAACGACTATTAAATCTTCCTCTTAGAAACATGAAGGCTGGTGGCAATGAGAAAGACTCAGACAACGAGGAAGAGTAATATATACTTTATACATAAAATGGTGAAAACCTGGAAGCAAGTTAAATATCAAAAAAAAACAGGAAAATGGTCAAATAGTAAAATACAACAGCCATATAATAAAATATTAAGCTAATATTAAAAAAACAGGTATTAAAGAATATTAATCCCAGGAAAATATTCTCCCAAGTGAAAAGGACTAGATACTAAACTGAAAATACTGTTGCTCTTCCTTTTGTTTTATATATGTCCAGCTCTGAAAAAAAGCGCAAGAAATACATACACATATGTGGCCTGGAATGATATATACAAAATGGTAATGATTATCTTTGAATTGTTCTTTCTCTCTTTATACTTAACAGTATTTTTTTACCAAAAACACGTTTTTACATTCATAATCATTTTAAGAAAAATAAAGGGTGTCTGTCAGAAACCCTTTATCAATTCAATCATAACATCAAATGTACAAATTATATCAGTTTAGCTAACAGAAGTTCAAACCACACTTACACCAAAAGAGAGTTGGCTGGGATTAAAGTGTCCCCAAAATGAGCACCACAAGGTTCAAGAAAACAAAACTGGTTTTCATTTTTTCCTTTTACCCCACAGCCATCCTGCTTACACCGCATTAAGAGACTATGTATTCTTTTTTTTTTAAGGTTCTTATTTTTTATTATTTATTTTTTATACAGCAGATTCTTATTAGTTACCTATTTTATACATATTAGTGTATATATGTCAATCCCAATCTCCCAATTCATCCCACCACCATCACCCCCATCCCTGCTTTCCCCCAAAACAGACTGTATTCTTAAAAGGCAAATTACTCAAAGAAAATACAATCACACACCATTACTATTAAAGTCTGGGGGAACATTATTTCTAGCACACAGTTTCTTATTACACTGTCTGGAGGCATACCACACAACAAGGGCTATTTGACAAAGAGTTCTTATGGATTGAAAATGATGAAATTCAAAGTGTCAGAAAAAAGATATTCGCTGGCCATATTAAACATAGGTAGAAAATGGGGGGAATCTTAGCCAAAATACTCTCTTTTCACTTCAGTTTTTCAAGTAGCATTTAATTCTTTATCTTCCATTTAGATTTTTCAGTTGATAACACCAGTAGCCCTAGTAAGATGAATGATACGTTACCAAGGACAGCTGATGAAAAATTCTTAGTCACTGACTTAAGCAATCAGCTGAGGTTAAGCTAAGACAGATAAAAGGAATGAAATATAACCACTGATAGGATTTTCTACATCAGCAACAAATATTCCACAACATAAGGATGGTGAAGCTCCATGGAGATACACTTCCCACATGTAGCAGTCACTGCTACAAAGTGTCACTATATTTTGGGATGTTCTAGAAAATCACTCTATAAAATGTCCATTTGGGCTGTGAAACAGACAATAGAGACCTATTTATTTTATTCCACACAGGCATAGGCTAAAAGAAAATATAACATCAACTATAAACTTTAACTATTATATCTATCATTACATTCTTTGTTACCACTAGCAAAATAAAACATTTAATGTTCTTTGCTTGCTGACTAGAGTTATACTTAGTAGGAAATACATATCAAAATTTAGCCTTGTTTCCTTAAAATGGAATCTGACAACTTCTCACTGGGCTTTCACTGGGCCTGAAGCATCTCTAGTAAAAGCTATTATTCAATGTACCAAATTTTCATTTTTTTAAGCTGCTTAGTGCATGCACACACTGCAATCACTGACTAAGATGAAAAGGTTTTAAATACCTATTTGTGGGAATTGTACCTCAACAACAAATATCAAAACCATCACTTTTCACAAAGCTTTCAAGATAGGGTAGCAATGACAAATGACAGGACACTATAACAGATACTACAGCTTTATCTTGACTTTCATCTTATTTATTTGGGTTTAAAGGAAAATCAAACTAAATTATTCACTCCTTGCAGTATTAGAGGAATCCTCAGATGCTGTTTATGCAGTTTGGATATAAACTGAAAATATCAAGTCTTTTCAATTTTTCATCCACGCTGATAAATCAGGAGTAACTAAAATCCAAACAGGAATTCAGACATGTGAGAAAAGTGAAGTGTTTGTAACCAAAATATTCCAACATAACTCAGCTTTATTTCGACAAGAACTTGTGTCTCAGGGTTACCAACATTTTCAGCACTTAGAATCTTGGCTCCACCTTTTTCCACTCTCACCTGGGAATCCAAAGAAAATTATGAATGACTATCATAGCACAGACTGCCATAAAGGCAATGCATGCTTGGGCACAGAGCTGATCAGAATAAAGACCACAGTCTCCAGCCTGGCTTGCAGTCACGTAGCCTCATGACTACTTTCTGACTAATAATATGTGAGTGGACGTGGCATGTGCGGCTTCTAAGCTATTCCCCATGGCACGGGCTAGAGGACAGCTGGGAGCCATTGTGGACCATATGGATAAGGGAAACACCTTAGGGATGCAGAGCAATAAGACAGAAGGAGCCTGGGTCCCCAAATTAAGGAATCATCAAATTACCCAAAATGTTATATAAGAGAAAAGTAAAATTCTCACTTTTCAAGTCACTGTTACTTGGGGTCTCCATTAGATAGCGGAACCTATCTTCTACCCCATATACCCTGATAAAACATGGCAAAAATTCGAAGTTCTAATTTACCTTTTCTCAGACCTAGAAGAATCAAAGACAGCCTCAAAAACATGCACACGTAAGAGAAGCTAAAAAATTAGCTACGTTGAGTATACTTGAAAAAGGTGGAAGAAACTTGACGGCAGAAGTCTATATATGTGCCCTAGGAAAGTCTCCTCATCCAGATATGCCTAATAGGAGGAAACTGGAAAATCAACAAGTTGCTTTGTCCAAACAAGGGTAAGTCATTTAAGCAAGTTATTCAACCTCTTTAGAAGAGAATGTCAGCTCTAGAATCAGACTGCCTAGATCTAAAACTCTGCTCTGCCATTTGTTATATTCGCATCTTTAGTCATTAGCTTTCCTGTAACTCAGTCTTCTCACCTGTAAAGTGGGTATAATAAAAGTTACCATGTTGTAAGAATCACATCACCTTCTGACATATACCAATACCACATCAGATTACACTTCCACTCCCATAAACCTACTTTACCCAAAACCCCATACAAACAGTCCTCAAATTTCAAATAACCTGAAATTTATTGACTACTCATTTTCTACCCTGGCAATTCTTCAAGGCTCCATCCCACCATCTACTGCCTGTTTAATATCAATCTAACATAATCATACTACCTACAGACTAGCAATTCACTAACTTTCCACCACCTTTCCACCACCTTTCCAGCAAGCTAAACCTTTGTCAGAAAATGTTCCAGCTATCTCAAAGTTTGTTGAGAATCTGACTAGTTGAAGCAACGCTCTTACATTTTTTCCTTCTCTCTTCTCATGCAGCATTCTACATAACAGCAGCAAGGATACAACACAAATCCTACTCAATCTACCCCCCCCCTTTTTCTTTTTTTTTTACAGATTTTCTTTTATTGCAAATTCACTAAGCAGCATTCGAAACAAAAGAATTGATTCAATCACAAGTTCATTCTTCCCACCTCCACCCCTTCCAAACATCTGTAGGAATCTCGAATGTGAGCATCCTGTCCTGGGTGTTCCACCTAGGAACCCCACTTCCACTACTCTACATTCTGCTGTTAAACTTCAGAAATTCCTAAATCCCAAAACAAACAACTGCACTACTTCAATACTCCCTTTGATATGCTAATAGTCCCTAAGAGAACTTCAACTAACAGCTGAAAAGTAAACATTAGTTTAGGTCTAAAACAGTCTGCTTGGGCATAAGTGAGGTGAAATACTAATACATTAGAGCTGCTGGTAATGTTTTTAGCATTAGTGTTAAAATTCCGCAAGAAAATAATTATTTTAAGCATGCCATGACAGATTTGCTGCATTCTTAAGAAATGCAAATTATATCCAGGGGCCCTTTTTTTCCCAATATAGCATGTCCAATTTTATAAAAGATATAAATAGAGAATTATAATGCACTTAAACATATTCACTTAATAGCAAGCTTGGTTGAAACACATCTTTTATTTTTTTAAGTGAGCAATACTTGAGCTTTTATAATCTTAAAATGCTTCTCTTACTCACACTGCAGTAATATTTCTTCATTTTCCTAAGATTCTCTCAAACAATCTTAGGTTGCCCTTTGAGTATCCACAATTACTGTAACTTTAAACATCCTTGCAGCACAGGACAGACCTTCAAAGGCTTAACATCAAGAGCACACCCTCGAAGGGAGTCTTACAGTATGGCAAGCTCTTTTACTCAAATCATCCTTATCCTAGCAAGAAGTAGGGATCTTGGCATCCCTGTTACGTGATAGTCATTACAATCAAATATGCAATAACATAGGGAACCAAGCCCTATAATAACATAGGGCCGGGCCTCCCTGGTGGCGCAGTGGTTGAGAGTCCGCCTGCCGATGCAGGGGATGCGGGTTCGTGCCCCGGTCTGGGAGGATCCCATGTGCCGCGGGGCGGCTGGGCCCGTGAGCCATGGCCGCTGGGCCTGCGCATCCGGAGCCTGTGCTCCGCAACGGGAGAGGCCACAGGAGTGAGAGGCCCGCATACCGCAAAAAGAAAAAAAATAATAATAATAATAACATAGGGCCAATATACTGCTAAAGTCATTTAAAGCTGGCCAGTGTGTACATGTTTCCATACACTCTCCTCATTTCAGAAACTGGGAAGATGTTTCCTTTCCCAAAGTTTTTCTCCCCGCTACACATTCCAATGGACAACTGCATTTCTAAACACTACTAGAAGTGCAAATCTTCTCACAATAGTACACTCTTAAAAGAAACCCATGGTAATTTTTTTAAATAACTTGTAATTTGTATGTCACATGATAAAGAGATTTAAAACATTTGCTCATAAATTACTATTAAGATCATGACAAGGTTTATTATAATATCTTTTTATAGCATTTACAATATATCAAGGTAAAATTCAACTTGTTTCAATCTTTCGTTATGCAAAAAAAAAATTTCAAAAATGACATTATATTATGTTTGGTTTGGGGACCAATAGTATTTTTAAATATAATATCAAAAATAAACAAAAACTGCTTTCATGATCTAATGTTCAGAGCTCTTACATTTTGTACTTAAGTAAACTAAGGGGTTTAATTTTAGACCTTCTGTGTTTTATTTCTAAATGACAAGATAACAGAGAAGATTTCAGAGCGCTATATGTAAATGCGAATACATCTGGGGGAGGGTAGTTTTTATTCCCAAAAAATTAAAAGCAAAACTGAAAAATCACCATATTTTTCTCTTTTTAACATTAAGCATTAAAATATAGGCACACCTCAATGTGCTATATGAGAATTTTTATCAAATGAATACGGCTTACTAATGTAGTGAAAAGCATCCTAAAGCTAATTTTCAGAACCATCATCATTTTATGATGTTCATTAACGTGCTTTTTCATCATCAGAGTCCTGTATGTTTCTAGACTTTAACCAATAATCCATTATAGGCATAAATTAAATACTACATGACTGTGAATAAAAATTTTAAACTACATAAATGTCTAATCATGGCAGGTAGGAATATACCTACGTGTGATAAAGCAAATCAGGGACTGAAGCCCTTTTGCCTGATCTCCACTGACAATAACAAAACTCATCAGACACGCAAATAAAATATTTAAATAATTGTCTTATTGCTGGAGATGTTAAGAGAATTTTAATTATCCTCCATGAGAGCTTTTAGCAGCAGTGTGCTCTCCAGAACACTGTCATTCAAGTCCCCAGTTGAGAAATACTGCTTTAGAACGGTACAAAATAGCAACCTAAGCAGACATGGATTCTTTCAAACTTTCCTGATAATTGGTTAAATGCCTATGTTTTTAGGTTTCAGGAGTTTCCTACTGGGATGCAGAAAAATAAAATTAATGGGGGAACGAGGACAGTTATACAAAAAATGTCATTATAAAAAGAAGAAGTACTTACTAAAAGAAAAAAATGTACTATTCAACTTATATGCCAAATTTAAAATGATTTGTTCTCAGATACTCAGGAGTTAATAGTATTCACCAGCCCCACTGTAAGCAGAAGTCTTATAAATATTCAGGCCAAAAGCTTTTGCAAACTACTTGCATCAAGTACAAAAAGTTAGACTCTAAGTGTCGGTAACGATTAGGAAAAAAAAACAAACTGGAGGTTGGGAAGAGTGGAGGGAAAGAATGCATACGGCAGAAGAGAAGTTCAGTAGATGTTCCTGCAGGGCCGACGTGGGAGAGAGAATCAAGGAAGCTGAGTGAAGCGCATACTTGTCTGGAAGCATCCTCCTTGGGAGGAGATGGGACTGAGGAGCTGGGCTGTGTCAGAGCGTCCCCCAAGTTTACTGCTCTGAATCACGAAGCTGGCCTGGGGACAGCTAAGCGACATACTTCTTGTATACTGGAGGGCTACAACTCCATTGATGGTAAATATGCTAAAGGGGTTTCCCCCCAGTACCTAAAGCTTTTCCTGTCAACACACCATCCAAGTTACTCAGGATCTCTGGAGCTACACACTGAGTCAGACAGAGGAATAGGTAGGCTCTTTCTTCTTAACTGTTAAAGAAGAAAGAGCCTACCCGTTCCTCACTTAAGGGAGGAAATAAAATGTTTTTAAGTGGTTACCTCCTATTTAACTAAAAGAAGAACCAGTAGAATTAGATTTTAGGTAAGGACAGAAGCAACGACAATACACTTAAGCTGTCACGTCTGACAACTGATGAAGAGGTGCAGACTCACCAGGAAAAAAAAACAATAAAATAAACCTTTCCAGGAGAGCCATGCCCATTTCAACGCTCTGGAACATTCTACTCAGGTCCCGCCTGTGCCCTGCACAACAGTCATCACGGAAGGAGAACTAACCGAAACTCTCCATGACAGTCAGTCTCCCTCATTAAAACAAACTGCCCAGAAGGAGCTGAAATACAGAAGGCTAAAGCTTTTTAAGGAAGAAAATACCGTAATCCCTTTTTTACCTTTAGGGGAAAGGTAGACAAAGAACTGACTAGAATCCTAAGGAACAAAATATTAACAATTATAGGTTCTAACCATTTCAAATTAAAGTGAACTTTCTTACCCTCAAGAGGCTCACAACATATGGATGTCTTCATTATTCTTCCTTTTTTTTTATAAGGCCTTATATCGTTAGCATGTATTCTAGGTCCTGCAAATTGTTTTTTCAACCTTTATTAAGTGCTAGTATGTGCCCAGACCAGCAGGTGACATAATGTACAACTGGCATGAAAGACAGTATGGTCCAATGCAGTTCTTAGCTTGGCAATGCAAGAAGTTTATAAACTTGGATAAGAAAAAAAAAATGCATCTTAGTTTTTACTGACTTCTAAATGAAAGTAAGCACTTCCTCCAATTATGAATGTGGCCTAAGATCAAGTAGTATTAGCCACAGTACCTGTGACTCTGTCATCAAAAGATATCATCTATTTTCATAACATATTATAATAGTTTCAGACACCTCAAAATATAATATACCCAACACCAGATCTTTTTATTTAATGTGCTAAGTAAACATATTACCATGTTACAAATTTGGGGTTTTGTTGTATAATTGGCTTCGTTTGTAATGCTATATATTTTACGTATTTAAAAAATTATTCTGAGAATGAACCCATAGGCTTCCCCAAAATGCCAACTATGGCACAAAAATGGTTAAGAGCTTCTAATCCAGTACAGTGCACAGATTTGCAGTGAAGACCGAAGCTTAAATCCAGGTGTTGGTACCTGTGGCCTAAAGTAAGTCATTTAACCTCTCAGAGCCTCTATTTCTCCATTTGTGCATACTTTTAAGGGCAGCTGGGATGTGATAAAGTGTGAAAAGCCATAAATCAAATTTTACATGATGCCAGACTATGATAAAGATGCCAGAGTTAGTAGTACATCTAGGTCAATACAATTTCTGCAAAGGATTTAACCAACAAAAATTTCAGAGTAAAAACAAAGGTCAAAGGGGACATTTTACAATTTTTAATCCAAACCTTATAAACATCTTGTCCTCAGGTAATTTTTGAAAGACAATCCAGAAAAATCAAAATGACAATTAAGATATGAACCAAACTCAAAGAGCCACAGCTCATTATTTCACATAATCATCTAGATTTTTGTCACTCAAGAAAAGTTACTTTACTTGAGTTAAATCAACAAGAGAAATATTACCAGTTATATTTAAGATGCAAATATGGTTTATCCTCAAGCAAAAATCAGTCTTATCATTTTATCTTTACCACAGAGTATAACACATTTATAAATTATATTGGAATGCTTTTTTGTTCAAATATGTTTTATACATTTTAACAATCACAGATCTAATTACAGGTTTAAAAAATTCAGTTTATTTGTGATGTCAGAATTTAAAATAGCAAATGAATTGGCTAAATTATGAAAATACTATCTCAACTAATGCAGGCAAACAACAAAATCTTTAACCCTTAGAGACTGGAAGTTACAAGGGAGAGAGGAGAGATACAGATAATCCCAAAAGTCAAACAGTGAAGCTTTAGTTTTGGATCCAGTAAGAGATACCCACTCAGATAGAATCAATTAGTGAACAACCACCTTATCAGGACAGCAGCCATGAGCTGTGGAGATAAATTCACAGGAAAAAAAGAAAGCAATCTGTATCTGCCAGTATTATGACATTGGGCAGGAAAAACAGTATGCACATATATATTTAAATGACCACAAAGCAACAATAATTTTAATCCATCACTGAGACAATATAAAACAATAAAATAACTAAGTGTAGTACATGCTGATTAAGAAGTGATTAGCATTCAATGGGGATTATCAGGGAAGACTTCTTGGAAGAGGCAGGATTTTACTGATTTTAAAGACAAATCTGGCCTATTTTGGGGGGTGGGGGGGTTAGTGACAAGTAAGGGGAGGGTTAAGAGGCAGGAGGACAGCAGGAATCACAAGGGCTAGTTTAGAAAGTTAACAAGATCATCAAAATAATTACACATAGGGCTTCCCTGGTGGCACAGTGGTTGAGAGTCCGCCTGCTGATGCAGGGGACACGGGTTCGTGCCTCGGTCTGGGAGGATCCCACATGCCTCAGAGCGGCTGGGCCCGTGAGCCATGGCCGCTGAGCCTGTGCGTCTGGAGCCTGTGCTCTGCAACGGGAGAGGCCACAACAGTGAGAGGCCCGCGTACCGCAAAAAAAATCAAATCAAATAAAAATAATAATAATTACTCATAGATCACTGGGAATTCACTATCAAAGAAGAAGTGTATAAAACTGTCCCCCCCCCAAAATCATCTAAAACCTCTCAGACACAATACTGACAGAGTACTTAAATAACAGCAACAATATAGAAACCTATGCTTAAATGTTTCCAAGTTGGCCTCAAAATATTTACATATATATAAAAATTCACAAAGTGACAGAGCAATTCAAGATGTCTGAAAGCAGGAAACAAGGGTAAGGACGTTTTGCAAGTTTCTGCCAAGACAGTGGAGGTTTTTTTAATAAATATGCATATATCTGCCCTAAATAAACACATAAAATAAATATGTTGATTTAAAGTATTGGACACCTGATATTTTAGCAATAGCTTTTCAATTTCGTTATTCTTTTTAAAAAATCATTTCAAACTTAAAAAAGAGTTGCAAGAATACTACAAAGAATTCACATATACCCTTAGCCCATATTTCACAACTGACATTTTACCAGATATATTTGATCATTTTCTCTCCCCACCCCCGCACAGACACACACACACATTATTTTCTTCTGAAACATGCGACAGTACGTTGCAGACATGATACCTCTTTATCCCTAAATATTCCAGGGAGATTTCTTAAACAGAAGAACAATCTGTTATATAACTACAGTACAATGATCAAAATTAAGAAATTAACAGTCATACATAAAATACTATAATCTATAGGTCTTATTCTTTTTTTTAATAGGTCTTATTCTATTCACTAATTATCCATACATCTTTTAAAGAAAACAAAAAAATATATGATTCAAATACAATCCAGGATCATATACATTCCATGATATTTCTTTAGACATATCATTTTTTAATTTATGTAAGGCAAACTTAAACTTAATAAATCCAGGAAAAATAGTGTCCAGCAATTTTATCATACTTAATTTTTTCCATTCTATTTACATGCTCTATTACGATAGTCTTCCATGTTTTAAGAAAAAAAAAAAAACCAAAGAGGCTTATACTTAAGTATATGAAGCACAGTAAATGCTTTGTCACCCACAACAAGATCCACAAGACTCTGCTGTACTCTTGCCAGTTTATTCCCATTTCCCATTTAATCATCAATACCTTGAGAGCAACCAGCCTCACTCGTCTCTGTATCCCTCATAATTTACACACAGCTATGAATGCTGGAAGGGCAAAGTAAGCTTGATGTTTGAAAGATGCTTCAACAGGACAGAGAAAACAGGTCTATCTTTTCAGCTTAAGGTTAAGATTAATCTCCATTAGGATTCTCCATGAAAGAGAAAAGGGAACTGTACGTTAAAATGATTAGAGAATGAGTGTCTTCACCTGTTAATCACTTAGAATAAAAAAACATGCCCCATCTTCCTCCTCTCCACTATTAACACTGACTCCTTGGTCCAAGTCCCTTCCACAGCTAAGGCAGTGCTGTCATTTTCCATTGATTCTAAGAAGCACAGTTATTCACATTTCAACAGCTCTGATATCGATGGCATCTTACTGCTGCCGTGGGCCAAGTGGCAGTCATAACACAGTTCATGACATTGTCTATGTAAGACCAAGAAAGCAATAGCATCAAAACATGCAGAATGGACCCCGGAGGAAGATGGCGGAAGAGTAAGACGCGGAGATCACCTTCCTCCCCACAGATACATCAGAAATTCATCTACACGTGGAACAACTCCTACAGAACACCTACTGAACGCTGACAGAAGACCTCAGACCCCCCAAAAGGCAAGAAGCTCCCCACATACCTGGGTAGGGCAAAAGAAAAAAAGAATAAACAGAGACAATAGGATAGGGACGGGACCTGCACCAGTGGGAGGGAGCCGTGAAGGGGGGAAGGTTTCTACACACTACAAGCCCCTTCGCGGGCGGAGACTGCAGGTGGCGGAGGGGGAAAGCTTCGGAGTAGCGGAGGAGAGCACAGCAACAGGGGTGCGGAGGGCAAAGCGGAGAGATTCTGGCACAGAGGACCGGTGCCCTCAGGCACACACCAGCCCGAGAGGCTTGTCTGCTCGGCCGCCGTGGCGGGCGGGGCTGGGAGCTGAGGCTCGGGTATCGGCTTTCAGTCGGAGCGCAGGGAGAGGACTGGGGCTGGCGGCAGGAAGAGAGCCTGAAGGAGTTAGTGCACCACGGCTAGCCCGGAGGGAGTCCGGGGAAAGGGTCTGGAGCTGCTGAAGAGGCAAGAGACTTTTTTCCCTTTTGTTTCCTGGTGCGCGAGGAGAGGGCATTAAGAGGGCTGCTTGGGGAAGCGCCGGTGACAGGCACGAGCCGCGGGTAAGGCACGGACCTCGGAGACGGGCGTGGGCCGCCGCCGCCGCCGCCGCCCGCCCGCCGCGGCCCGCCGCCGCCGCCGCCGCGGGGCCTGTGTGCGAGCGCGGGTCACTGTCCGCCCCGCCTTCCGGGGGGCCTGTGCACCCCGCCACTGCTGGGGTCCCCGAGACCCGGGGACGGCTTTCCCGGGAAAGCGCACGGAGCGCCACGGGCTGCTGCAACGTCACGCCGGCCTCTGCCGCCGCAGGCCCGCCCCACACTGCGCGCCCCTCCCTCCCCTCTGCCTGAGGGAGCCAGAGCCCCCGAATCAGCGGCTCCTTTAAACCCGTCCTGTCTGAGCGAAGAACGGACGCCCTCCGGCGACCTACGCGCAGAGGCGGGGCCAGGTCCAAGGCTGAGACCCGGGAGCTGTGAGAGCAGAGGCAGGGAAATCTCTCTGTGCAGCCTCGGAGGCAGCGGATTAAAGCTCCACGGTCCATTTGATGTGCCCTGCGTCTGTGGAGTGCATGAATGGACAGCGAATCATCCCAAATTGAGGAAGTGGACTTTGAGGACAAGATTTAAGACCTTCCCCCCTTTTCCTCTTTTTACAACGAATTATTCCAAATTAAGGAGGTGGACTTAGAGAGCAAGATTTCAGACTTCTCGCCCTTTTCCTCTTTTTACAACGAATTATCCCAAATTGAGGAGGTGGACTTGGAGAGCAAGATTTTTGATTTTTCCCCCTGCTCTCTTTTTGTGAATGTGTATGTGTAATCTTCTGTGTAAGATTCTCTCTGTATAGCTTTGCTTCCACCATATGTCTCAGGGTTCTATCGGTCCGTTTTTGTTTTTTTTTTTTCAATAATTACTTTCTAATTTTAATAACGCTACTATATTTCATACTTTATTCTATTTTACTTTACCTGCTCTTTCTTTTTTTCCTACTCTCCCTTCCTCCCTCCCTCCCTCCGCTCCTCCTTTCCTTCTTTCTTTTTCTTTCCTCCCTCCCACCCTTCTTCTTTCCACTTTCTTTTTCTTTCCTTCCTCCCTCCCTCCTGTCTTTCTTCCTTTCCTTTCTCCCTCCCTCCCTCCTTTCTTTCCTTCTTTCTTTCCATCCTTCCTCCCTCCCTCCCTCCCTCCTTTCTTTCTTCCTTCCTTTCTTCCTTCCTTTCTTCCCTTCTTCCTTTCTTTCCCTCTCTCTTTCTTTCTTCTACTAATTCTTTCTTTCTACTTTTTCTCCCTGTTACTCTGAGCCGGGTGGATGAAAGGCTCTTGGTGCTGCAGCCAGGAGCCAGTGCTGTGCCTCTGAAGTGGGAGAGCCAACTTCAGGACACGGGTCCACAACAGACCTCCCAGCTCCACATAATATCAAGCAGCAAAAATCTCCCAGAGATCTCCATCCCAACACCAGCACCCAGCTTCAGTCAACGACCAGCAAGCTACAGTGCAGGTCACCCTATGCCAAGCAACTAGCAAGGCAGGAACACAACCCCACCCATTAGCAGAGAGGCTACCTAAAAACATAATAAGGCCATAGGCACCCCAAAACACACCACCAGACGTGGACCTGTCCACCAGAAAGACAAGATCGAGCCTCAACCACCAGAGCACAGGAATTAGTCCCCCCCACCAGGAAGCCTACACAACCTACTGAAACAACCTTAGCCACTGGGGTCAGACACCAAAAACAACGGGAACTACGAATCTGCAGCCGGCAAAAAGGAGACCCCAAACACAGTAACATAAGCAAAATGAGAAGGCAGAAAAACACACAGCAGGTGAAGGAGCAAGATAAACACCTACCAGACCTAACAAATGAAGAGGTAATAGGCAGTCTACCTGAAAAAGAATTCAGAATAATGATAGTAAAGCTGATCCAAGATTCTATTTCCATGATCCATAATCTTGGAAATAGAATAGACAACATGCAAGAAACAGTTAACAAGGACCTAGAAGAACTAAAGATGAATCAAGCATCGATTAAAAACACAATAAATGAAATGAAAAATACTCTAGATGGGATCAATAGCAGAATAACTGAGGCAGAAGAACGGATAAGTGAGGTGGAAGATAAAATAGTGGAAATAACTGATGCAGAGCAAAATAAAGAAAAAAGAATGAAAAGAACAGAGGAGAGTCTCAGAGATCTCTGGGACAACATTAAACGCACCAACATTCGAATTATAGGGGTTCCAGAAGAAGAAGAGAAAAAGAAAGGGACTGAGAAAATATTTGAAGAGATTATAGTTGAAAACTTCCCTAATTTGGGAAAGGAAATAGTTAATCAAGTCCAGGAGGCACAGAGAGTCCCATACAGAATAAATCCAAGGAGAAATACACCAAGACACATATTAATCAAACTGTCAAAAATTAAACACAAAGAAATCATATTAAAAGCAGCAAGGCAAAAACAACAAATAACACACAAGGGAATCCCCATAAGGTTAACAGCTGATCTCTCAGCAGAAACCCTACAAGCCAGAAGGGAGTGGCAGGACATAATTAAAGTGATGAAGGAGAGAAACCTGCAACCTAGATTACTCTACCCAGCAAGGATCTCATTCAGATTTGATGGAGAAATTAAAACCTTTACAGACAAGCAAAAGCTGAGAGAGTTCAGCACCACCAAACCAGCTTTACAACAAATGCTAAAGGAACTTCTCTAGGCAAGAAACACAACAGAAGGAATATACCTACAATAACGAACCCAAAGCAATTAAGGAAATGGGAATAGGAACATACATATCAATAATTACCTTAAATGTAAATGGACTAAATGCTCCCACCAAAAGACACAGAGTGGCTGAATGGATACAAAAACAAGACCCATATATATGCTGTCTACAAGAGACCCACTTCAGACCTAGAGACACATACAGATTGAAAGTAAAGGGATGGAAAAAGATATTCCATGCAAATGGAAATCAAAAGAAAGCTGGAGTAGCAATTCTTATATCAGACAAAATAGACTTTAAAATAAAGACTATTAGAAGAGACAAGGAAGGACACTACATAACGATAAAGGGATCGATCCAAGAAGAAGATATAACAATTGTAAATATTTATGCACCCAACATAGGAGCACCTCAATACATAAGGCAAATACTAACAGCCATAAAAGGGGAAATCGACAGTAACACACTCATAGTAGGGGACTTTAACACCCCACTTTCACCAATGGACAGATCATCCAAAATGAAAATAAATAAGGAAACACAAGCTTTAAATGATACATTAAACGAGATGGACTTAGTTGATATTTATAGGACATTCCATCCAAAAACAACAGAATACACATTTTTCTCAAGTGCTCATGGAACATTCTCCAGGATAGATCATATCTTGGGTCACAAATCAAGCCTCGGTAAATTTAAGAAAATTGAAATTGTATCAAGTATCTTCTCCGACCACAATGCTATGAGACTAGACATCAATTACAGGAAAAGATGTGTAAAAAATACAAACACATGGAGGCTAAACAATACACTACTCAATAACGAAGTGATCACTGAAGAAATCAAAGAGGAAATTAAAAAATACCTAGAAACAAATGACAATGGAGACACGACGACCCAAAACCTATGGGACGCAGCAAAAGCAGTTCTAAGGGGGAAGTTTATAGCAATACAATCCCACCTTAAGAAACAGGAAGCATTTCGAGTAAACAACCTGACCCTGCACCTAAAGCAATTAGAGAAAGAAGAACAAAAATACCCCAAAGCTAGCAGAAGGAAAGAAATCATAAAGATCAGATCAGAAATAAATGAAAAAGAAATGAAGGAAACGATAGCAAAGATCAACCAAACTAAAAGCTGGTTCTTTGAGAAGATAAACAAAATTGACAAACCATTAGCCAGACTCATCAAGAAAAAAAGGGAGAAGACTCAAATCAATAGAATTAGAAATGAAAAAGGAGAAGTAACAACTGACACTGCAGAAATACAAAAGATTATGAGAGATTACTATAAGCAACTCTATTCCAATAAAATGGACAACCTGGAAGAAATGGACACATTCTTAGAAATGCACAACCTGCCAAGACTGACTCAGGAAGAAATAGAAAATATGAATAGACCAATCACAAGCACTGAAATTGAAACTGTGATTAAAAATCTTCCATCAAACAAAAGCCCAGGACCAGATGGCTTCACAGGTGAATTCTATCAAACATTTAGAGAAGAGCTAACACCTATCCTTCTCAAACTCTTCCAAAATATAGCAGAGGGAGGAACACTCCCAAACTCATTCTACGAGGCCGACATCACCTTGATACCAAAACCAGGCAAGGATGTCACAAAGAAAGAAAACTACAGGCCAATATCACTGATGAACATAGATGCAAAAATCCTCAACAAAATACTAGCAAACAGAATCCAACAGCACATTAAAAGGATCATACACCATGATCAAGTGGGGTTTATCCCAGGAATGCAAGGATTCTTCAATATACGCAAATCAATCAATGTAATACACCATATTAACAAGTTGAAGGAGAAAAACCATATGATCATCTCAATAGATGCAGAGAAAGCTTTCGACAAAATTCAACACCCATTTATGATAAAAACCCTGCAGAAAGTAGGTATAGAGGGATCTTTCCTCAACATAATAAAGGCC
This sequence comes from Mesoplodon bidens, assembly GCF_964165515.1. Lineage (NCBI taxonomy): Eukaryota > Metazoa > Chordata > Mammalia > Artiodactyla > Ziphiidae > Mesoplodon > Mesoplodon bidens. The sequence continues at coordinate 87,210,966 of NC_138166.1, forward strand.
ATATATGACAAACCCACAGCCAACATTGTCCTCAATGGTGAAAAACTGAAACCATTTCCACTAAGATCAGGAACAAGACAAGGATGCCCACTCTCACCACTCTTATTCAACATAGTTTTGGAAGTTTTAGCCACAGCAATCAGAGAAGAAAAGGAAATAAAAGGAATCCAAATTGGAAAAGAAGAAGTAAAGCTGTCACTGTTTGCAGATGACATGATACTATACATAGAGAATCCTAAAGATGCTACCGAAAAACTACTAGAGCTAATCAATGAATTTGGTAAAGTAGCAGGATATAAAATTAATGTACAGAAATCTCTGGCATTCCTATACACTAATGATGAAAAATCTGAAAATGAAATCAAGAAAACACTCCCATTTACCATCGCAACAAAAAGAATAAAATATCTAGGAATAAACCTACCTAAGGAGACAAAAGACCTGTATGCAGAAAACTATAAGACACTGATGAAAGAAATTAAAGATGATACAAATAGATGGAGAGATATACCATGCTCCTGGATTGGAAGAATCAATATTGTGAAAATGACTCTACTACCGAAAGCAATCTACAGATTCAATGCAATCCCTATCAAACTACCAATGGCATTTTTCACAGAACTAGAACAAAAAATTTCAAAATTTGTTTGGAAAAACAAAAGGCCCCGAATAGCTAAAGCAATCTTGAGAACGAAAAACGGAGCTGGAGGAATCAGGCTCCCTGACTTCAGACTATACTACAAAGCTACAGTAATTAAGACAGTCTGGTACTGGCATAAAAACAGAAAGATAGATCAGTGGATCAGGATAGAAAGCCCAGAGATAAACCCACGCACATATGGCCAACTTATCTTTGATAAAGGAGGCAGGAATGTACAGTGGAGAAAGGACAGCCTCTTCAATAAGTGGTGCTGGGAAAACTGGACAGGGACATGTAAAAGTTTGAGATTAGATCATTCCCTAGCACCATACACAAAAATAAGCTCAAAATGGATTAAAGACTTAAATGTAAGGCCAGAAACTATCAAACTCTTAGAGGAAAACATAGGTAGAACACTCTATGACATAAATCACAGCAAGATCCTTTTGGACCCACCTCCTAGAGAAATGGAAATAAAAACAAAGATAAACAAATGGGACCTAATGAAACTTCAAAGCTTTTGCACAGCAAAGGAAACCATAAAGAAGACCAAAAGACAACCCTCAGAATGGGAGAAAATATTTGCAAATGAAGCAACTGACAAAGGATTAATCTCCAAAATTTATAAACAGCTCATGCAGCTCAATAGCAAAAAAACAGACAACCCAATCCAAAAATGGGCAGAAGACTTAAATAGGCATTTCTCCAAAGAAGATATACAGACTGCCAACAAACACATGAAAGAATGCTCAACATCATTAATCATTAGAGAAATGCAAATCAAAACTACAATGAGATATCATCTCACACCAGTCAGAATGGCCATCATCAAGGAATCTAGAAACAATAAATGCTGGAGAGGGTGTGGAGAAAAGGGAACACTCTTGCACTGCTGGTGGGAATGTGAATTGGTACAGCCACTATGGAGAACGGTATGGAGGTTCCTTAAAAAACTACAAATAGAACTACCATATGACCCAGCAATCCCACTACTGGGCATATACCCTGAGAAAACCATAATTCAAAAAGAGACATGTACCAAAATGTTCATTGCAGCTCTATTCACAATAGCCCGGAGCTGGAAACAACCTAAGTGTCCATCATCGGATGAATGGATAAAGAAGATGTGGCACATATATACAATGGAATATTACTCAGCCATAAAAAGAAACGAAACTGAGCTATTTGTAATGAGGTGGATAGACCTAGAGTCTGTCATACAGAGTGAAGTTAGTCAGAAAGAGAAAGACAAATACCGTATGCTAACACATATATACGGAATTTAAAAAAAAATGTCATGAAGAACCTAGGGGCAAAACGAGAATAAAGACACAGACCTACTTGAGAATGGACTTGAGGATATGGGGAGGGGGAAGGGTAAGCTGTGACAAAGCGAAAGAGAGGCATGGACATATATACACTACCAAACGTAAGGTAGATAGATAGTGGGAAGCAGCCGCAGAGCACAGGGAGATCAGCTCGGTGCTTTGTGACCGCCTGGAGGGGTGGGATGGGGAGGGTGGGAGGGAGGGAGATGCATGAGGGAAGGGATGTGGGAACAGATGTATATGTATGACTGATTCACTTTGTTATAAAGCAGAAACTAATTAAAAAAAAAAAAAAAAAAAAAAAAAAAAAAAAAAAAAAACATGCAGAATGAGTGTCAGCTTGGGAGAAAACTCCAGAGTAGATAGTAAAGCGCTCTTGTAAGAAATGCTACATCACTAGCACTCTTAAAGGCATGGAGGAAGAGACTGTGTGGAAATACACCGACATGACAACTTGGAGTCAGAAAGTAAATCAAAAACTTGGACTCTGAACGTGAATAAAATTCAGGAATATCATAACTAAGTCATTTCACTTCAGTTTTCCTTTTTAATCTATGTTCTTCCAATAAATGTAAAATGAACATTCTGAAGGACAGGAAAGCATTTTATCATCGCTTAACTGTCAAGGTTATTTCTCAGTGGAACATAAAACAATGGTGTATCTTATAATTAACGGCATCTCAGATTCAAGAGAACACAGTACTTCCAGCACAGAGAGAGCGGCGCTCCATTCTTGAAGAGCTCCTTCAGAAAATGACCACAGCCAAACCAGAAAGCCAGAGTCGGCCAGCTTTCAATTGCTCCAGACACTGACAAGGTTCTTGCAGGCCAGCAGGGCACTGCAACATTCAAGCAACCACTTCCTGAGGCCACATTTCAGAAGGCAGTAGGTCTATCTGCGTTTTAACACGCTCCTGGCTCCTAACAGGGCCGGCAAACCACAGAGGGAGACAGCATGACACACATACCCCTACAAACCAAAACACAGCTGGGATGCTAAATTTAGACCTATCAACCTTGACAATGCCCTTTTAACTACTATTTTTCCCTAATTCTCTAGAGTGATTTTTTTTTAAAACCTGGAAGCAGCCAACAGCATTTTTTGTTACTGGCCAAGTTATTCTGAGCATCATATCCAAATAATGAAACACAGATAAACTATTTTAAAGCAAAAGACCTTTAAGAATGCATATTCTTGCACCTTGTTCATGTTAATGTATCTTTACCTAATTTTAAATTTTTATACTTTAGGGACTTCCCTGGTGGTCCAGTGGCTAAGACTCCATGCTCCCAGTGCAGGGGACCTGGGTTCGATCCCTGGTCAGGGAACTAGATCCCACATGCTGCAGACAACTAAGAGTTCGCACGCCACAACTAAAGATGCCCCACGCTGCAACTAAAAAAAAAGATCCCACGATGCAACGAAGACCCGACAGAGCCAAATAAATAAATAAATATTTTTTAAAGTATTAAAAAAAATTTTTTATACTTTAGAGCTAAGCATACACATAAATACATTTATATATGAATGAACTTTTAGAGATAAAAGTATATTTCAGATTGCTTGGGGACAAACTTCAAAAAATGACATAATTTCCACTTATGAATGTTCACAGACATAGACAATTACAATTACATATACTATATAACTATGACTTGAGTCAGCAAAATATACGAAGCTGCAAACTCAATCACTGATCACAAAATGTTCTGCCCAGGTAACAGTGTTGCTCTACAAAGATGAATGAAAATGGTTCTCATCTAAAAAGCTCACAATCTATCCAAGGAATCCAGGAGGTAAGAGTCCATTCCACCACTTGCCAGACAAGAACACTAAGGCTCAGAGACATAAACTTGTCCAAGGTAAAATGGCTAGTTGCCGATCAGGTTGAGATAGAAGTCAGATCTCATTTCCAAGCAGCAATCCAATAACACATGAATTTAAACAGACTCTACTTATTAAGCAATGTTCTAGGCATCAGGTTACCCCTCAGGTAATTAGTACCCAATTCTATAGATGAGGAAACCATTGTGATTGGCCCATGGTGATTCAGGACAGACAGGTCCCAAAGCGTGAGCCCCCATCACTGCACCACATTGCCTCTAACTGACTCCACAACAATGGACATTTGCAGGCTCTGACCCTCCCTCAAAAACAGCCTGACACAGCGCGAAATCAGTGCCGTAAAGCTGTGCTAAATTCTCCCTCCTACTTAGAATTTAATGGGGAGAAATGCAAGAGTTATTACCTTGCAATAGAGAAAAACAAAAACAAAAAGCCTCCATTATCACACCTGGAAAAACAGATAAAAAGCCAACCAAAATTATACAAACTATTATAAAAGTAAACTGTGACAACCCCTTCACTTCACTGTCCAGCCCCACCAGCCTTGGGCACAACAGCAGACAGAACAAAGCCTCTGACATTAGTTTATGTTTACTGCAAGGAATCTTCAGTGACTTCTAATTAAACTGTTAAAATGTCTATACTAATGTCTCTGTGGTTAACACGTTATTTGCATACACACACATTTGTGTGTATATGTGTATACAAGTATTTGCTTGTTTGCTGCCCGTTTGAACCAGGACTACAATAGAGATAATATCAGAATCCAAAGGGAGGCATTTCAAGCCCATTCACAAGGCATAGAGAAACCTTGACTGCAAGCTGTGGGAAGGTGCCAACACCTTAGTGATGGCAAAGCTCACTGTAAATTCATCATTAAAAAGTGAAATGGCGGGGCTTCCCTGGTGGCGCAGTGGTTGAGAGTCCGCCTGCCAATGCAGGGGACACGGGTTTGTGTCCTGGTCTGGGAAGATCGCACATGCCGTGGAGCGGCTGGGGCCGTGAGCCATGGCCGCTGAGCCTGCGCGTCCGGAGCCTGTGCTCCGCAACGGGAGAGGCCACAACAGTGAGAGGCCCGCATACCGCAAAAAAAAGTGAAATGGCATTTGGGTTTCCAAGTTAACCCAAAAATCCTTTATAAGCCTGAAGAATTATTATAAAAACATTATTTTCAGCTGTACCCATTCTTTCTTTGGGAAAACACATTTTGAGTTCCTTTGTCCAACAATCAGGAACTGCCCAAGAAAGGGCAGGTGATATAGCACGTAACCCCTGTCACTCTTGGGCATCACAAATTAGGGAAAGCTGAGGTTCAACACATTGCCTTCAGGTCACACACATAGTAAGGGACAGAGCTGAACAGGAGAAATGAACAGTCACACCTCAGGACTTCGAGGTCTATCAATATCCATGCTCCTTCCACCAAACCACAGTCCTAGGCATTTATTTAATACGTGTCTGAGCAACCTCTTGGGTGACGCACAGGAGGGGCAGGGGGCCTATTTGAAACAACAGGAATATCTATCACCAAATCCTGGGGCCTCTGGCTCTCTCAGATCTAGTAAGCGCCCCCATTCATACCTAGAAAGATCTACTGATCCAGCCCCAGGCTGAAGCACTGGGTAACACTCTGCTAGTTGCAGGCTAAGTGAAGAGAAATCAAATGTAACACTTTTGCTTTAGAGAGGCGCTGAAGAAACCCTAGTAACAATCAGATCCGTGGTGAAGAACCACCCACTACCACTACTCAAGTGAAATCAAGGTCAAGTAAATCACATCAGCCTCCCCAAAACAGTAATCTGAAGCACTGCATTTTTAAAGATAGCTGGCAATCATATGAAAAAGAAAAATGCACACATAATAATGATAAATAATGAAAAATAATGATAAATGTCCTAAATTACATTTGGTGATATAGTGTCAGGAAATAACTTTTATTTAAGTTATTTGATGATGATTTCATTCAAGATTTCTTGTGGATAGACTGCATGATGAATACCTTTCGGTTACGAGCTTTGTTCATTTTCAAGAGGGCTACATTTCGCATGAATGAACACACCAGAATAGGTGCTCCCTGCTGTTTCATCAACTCAGAAACTACTAGTTCCGAGAGTGTGGGAGAAAAAAGAAAACCACATTACACAATTTACCTAAGGGCACATGTTTTATTAATACATATGGCTTCATAAATGCTTTAGTATAAAATAGCCTTTTAAAATGAAGTACCTGTTAATGAGAAATACAAGATCAACAGGCTGAAAAACCAACTATATCTGCCTCTCTTATTCTGAAGATGACAGAAAAATAGCACCATTCCTTCTATTTCAGCGAATGCAACGTGTCTTTTCATTAAGACGAAGCAGTGCATAATTCCCTAAAGACAAAGTTTTTCAAAAACTTATAAAATAAAAAGACACTGTTCAAATATATCCAACAATGCCACCCTGCTGATAATAAAATAACTGACTGCTGAGCTCCTTTAACAGAGGACGAGGTCACTCTGCATAGGCTCATCAGAAGTTCCCACTCACACTCCCAAGCATCTCTGAAAGGGGTACGAATTCCCAAAGCTCTACTTCACCTACATTCTACTGAGCCAACTCAAAATTTTAAAAGAGAATAATAAATATCATCATGTAAATCCCTAAGTGTATGCTGCAAACATAGGAAGAGAAAATATACATTTGGAGATGCTTTTTAAAAATGTGACAAGAGTTCAAGAGCATTTTAACAGCTTTACTGAGATAAAATTTACATACTCTAAAATTCACCCGTATAGACTGTACCGTTCAATGCGTTTTAATATATCAATACTTGCAGGTGTGCAACCATCAACAGTTACTCCTAGCCCCCAACCCACACCGCCAACACCCTCAGCCCTAGGCAACCACTGATCTACTTCCTGCCTCTACAGATTTGCTTATACTGGACGATTTCATAAAAATGGAATCATACACTATGTGGTCTTTTGTGACTGGCTTCTTTCATTGAACACAATGGTTTTGAGGTCAAAAGCATTTTGAAGAAGCTGGGATGCTGATGCTCATGGCGCCTTCCACTCACTCATTCCATCATCAAGGGTTTCTTGAGCACCTTCCACAGGTGAGACAGACGCCACATGGGTCACAATGGGACCTAAAGGCTTTCCAGTATGAATTCTGCCCTCAAGGAGCTTACAGCAGGATAAAGATGCTAACACAGCTATAAAAAACTTTTTTTTAATGTAGAAAACAGTGACTGCCAAGAGAAAAATATAGACAAAATACCATGTGACTTCAGATGAAAGCAAGGTAAATAGGATCAAGAAAAGTTCTGATAAGGCAACCTTTGAGTTGATCACACACACACATATACAAATAGTTAAAATCAAGTATAACAACACAGGGATGGAGGCACTTCCCACAGAAGGAAACCCACACTCCTTAGCTCCGTTCCATCCATATTTACTCCTGTACTCTGATCTCCCACACAGTACCTGCATTCCAAATAACTATAACTAGTGATAAGTCCCAGGAACCACTAAGCCCTTTATGATCCTAACTGCTCCACCCACCATTTCTTCTCCCAAGAAATGCCCTTCCTCCTTTCCATCATCCCCCACCATCAACCCCATCATGTCTGATTGGTGAACTCCTATTCATCCTTCAATATTCAGCTAAAATACTACCACCTCTTTCACAAAGTCTACCCTGACCTCCCCAGTTTTTCAATTCTTTATGATACATGTGTATCTCTATTCCAGCTAATCTGCATTGTTCTGCTCTGTTCAGCTATGAAATCTCAGCACTTAGTACGGTGTCAGGCACATAGCCAGTACTAAGTAAATGTCTGTTGGAACAAGGGCACAGAACACCAAGTGAAAGGCAAAGAGGGTGGACAAAAAGGTTGGCAGAGTCAACCCGAAGTGTGTGAAAGGGGGCAGTAAAGTAAGAGCCCTGGACACTATGTTAAACAAGGAAAAAAAGAAAGGGACATTTATTGATTACCTGCTATATTTCAGCACTGGTACATTATCTCACTTACTCTCCATGACAACCATATGAAATTAGTCTCTCCATCTTATCCTGGAGGAATCTGAAATAACTTATACAAGATAACACAACTGTTAAGTGGCAAAAGCTCTTTGAACACTAAACATACACTCTGTGTGTGTGTGTGTGCGTGTGTGTGAGCACACACTTCTACTCACAGGTAATTCAGCTACAGCCTTTCCATTTCCTATTTGAAGAAACCGGGGTTCATTTCCTTTGGAACTCTGTTACTGAAAGCACACAATCACATTACGTCACTGCCAGCAAAGGAAAGGTGATGTTTCAGTCCGCCTTTGCATCCTCCACCCTGGGTCTGGCTAGTCCAGTACAAATCATGCCTCCTGAGGCACATCAGAAATAACATAGCAAGCTTGAGTACTACAGAGGCCTCAGTACTGTTCAACTAAACGAATTTCACTTGGATGAAGAGAAGGTAGTTCTCAATCAAAGTATATAACATGGCCTTTAGAAGTTTCAGGTCAAAGTCCTATAAGCAACAATAAGAAAAAAAAAAAAAGCAATGTTAAAAATTATTGTTTTTTAAAGTTTCACTTTGCCATTTTTGCAAATATTATTTTGCAAAAAGATGAACCTGGGTTATGAAACAATGGTTTCATCAGTAGAGGTAGAATGTTTAACAGCACAAGAAACAAAGAACTAGAGGATGCAATTTACCCTTTGTATGTTTATCAGGCTTGATAAAAAATTATTTTTTAACTATACAGCCTATGTTTTTCTTAAAGATTTTTTATTAAAAAACTAGTAAAATATGTCAAAGGTCAAAGAATAATCATGAAAAGAGGATTATAACCTCCTATAAACTTATAATTATCAATCTAAAATGTTTCTGAGAAAGAATATTAAAGCAACCTTTTTAGAAAAGTTGTATAAAGGTGTCACAAAAGTAGTTTATGGGCTCGATCTCATGAAATTCCCAGAGAAGTCAACATGTTATTTAGAAAAGTTAAAGAAACACATTATGCCCAGTAGGTATCTATATTAACCCACAAAATTAAACAGAAGCTGCTCGGCCAAAGAAGAAAGAGTTGACTGGCCTTCAATGTCTGCAAGAATGCATATTGTACACAAGCGTTAAAGCCATCTCTTTCTTGCTAAAAGCACAAGTTTCAAGAAGGAAAATGAATTGAGGGCTGTTGGAGGTATTTTGCTAAAATAATTACATTTTGTTAAATTAATTTCTTCAAATAATTATAAGGACAATATTCAGAATCCATAACCTAGCTGGTTGCATTAGTGAAACAATAGAAGTGTTTTGGGTGAACTGTCAATCTCAAATACTGCTTTAATATTTTTTATTTAAAACAAATCTATCCTGATTATAGCAACTGATTTTCATATCATCCCTCAGGTTCATCTTCAAAAATGACAGCGAGTAATCAATATTTTATCTTATTTTTTAAAGTCATGAGATGACCATTATGTCAACCGCAAGACTAACTGCATCTGAAGGATTTAGTGTAACCACCAAATAAGATGGAAAGCAAATCTAATATAGTTACATGAATTATTATCACTGTAGCACATGGTGATAAGGAGAAAATGGGATGTATTGGGTAAATGCCCATATGAGCTGAGCCAAATCCTTACTTTTTCTTTTATCATTGTTAGTGCTTAGCTGTTTATGTGTTTGAACCAGCTCCCTGGTCTCCCAGGCCTCCCCTACCGGCCTAAGGGGATGCAGGTGGTGGGTTTTCCTTCCAATCCTCAACCAGAAGCCAAACCAATCCTCAACATTCCTGAGTTTCCAGACACCAAACCCGCAGGCTTCAAAGAGCTGGTCCCGGTGCCTTGAGGAAGTGAAGGAGAGCAGAGATCATCCTTTCAGTTTTGCTAGATGATAGCTGAGATGCAGCCAAATGGAAGAAGAGATGGTGAAGGGTAGACTTTCTTTTATTCCACACTGTCTAAACATCTGACCTCAACAAGTCAATGTTTACCTATAGCAAAGACTGGCATATAACTGCTTTTCACCTTAGCAAGGAGAGGTCAACACCAAGGCAAGGCGAAATGCGGAAAAAAGTATCATAAAAGGAGGTCCTGAGAGGACAAATGAGTAAATGAAAGCTGTGGGATCTAAGGGAGGGGGGTCAGTAAATCACCATCACAGCACCATGTGATAAGTGCTATGTTAGCAAAGGTACATACAGGGTGCTGTGCAACCCCTCAGGAGGTGCATCTAACCCAGACCTGGAGTCAGAAATAAGTAAGTGATTTCTAGGCAGGGATGTGAACAATGAGGAAGCGTTAGCCAGATAAAAGACAGGGAGGAGGGGAGGTGGGCTGGGGTGGGGTAGACAGCTGGAGGAACAGTGGTGAGACAGAAGAGACAACACAGAAAAAGACCAAGAGATAAGCTCAAGGACTCAAGAACTGCTAGACAGAAAGTTCAACATGACACACGGGCGTCTGGGAGATGATGCAGGACACTACAGCAGAGATGGGTGCTGCAGGACCTTGCTGGCTACGTAAAAGAAACTCAGACCTCACCTAAGAGGAAGGGGGAGTCTCTCAAGAGGAATGACATGATTGGTTTTACACTTTGGAAAGACTACTAGGGCTGCAGTGGGAACAGACTGGGGAATGTGAGACTGAAGGCCGGGACCCCAAGCAAGAGATGGTTAGAACAAGGCAGGAGAGAGAGGATGGTGGCCAGACTGCGGCAAGGACACCAGGGATGGGAGAAACTGTAACACCTGAAACCAGGAAAAGGAAAATGCAGAGGAAGGTTCTACTGCTACTCATCAAATGCAGAGCAAGGCCTGTGGGTGTTCCCTGAAGGATAACAGCAAAAACAGGGTGAACCAGCAAAAAAAATAAAAGTAAGTCCGGCCAACAATGTCAATACACAGGGGCTTTCAGGAGCCATGTAGCGCCCCACCACACAATCTGTGAGATGTTCTAACCCCATCAGGCCTTTAAGTAAAGAAACAGCTATTGTTACTACCCTGTAATTTCAAACTCCAATCGTTTGATGCTGGCTAATTAAAACCCATGTTTCAATTAACCACTCAGTCAGGGGAAGCAGGGCATGCACAACCAGAATACTGTCTTCAGCATGCCATAGCAATTCCAGGAAAAATTCTGAAGAGCCTTACCATAATGATTCACGTGGGTTCCCAACACTTTTCAAGAAACACTCAAGTACAGTGACAGCTGTCAACCCAGTGTCAAGTAGCCCTGGGGGCAGAACAGGTTTAAAAAGAGGACTTAAAAGCACTTATTGTTACCTGGTAGCACTGACTTGGCCTAATACAGAGCATTGGACAGGTAATTCTTAATAAAGCAGGGAGACAGGAAAGGGTAAACAGAAGAAATGAAATGCTGGGTCAGACTTTACTTTTTTAAATGTTTTTTACAAGGAAAAACAACAATAACCTACTATTTAGTTGACAGGTGGAAGGGTCAGTGGACTAACTTTGAATACCTCTGCTTGAAGTATGAAAATATTTCAAATTATCTTGGGCAATTTATTTGAAGAGATCTGGGCCACCCAGATCATACCCTCAAAGTCTATCAAATTCCAAGAAAGGCAAAAATATTGTTAATCGAGTGTTTATTTTACAACTGGCATATTAAATTTAAATCAACAATAGTGTTTTTACATATCGTATGCCCTATACTTTATAACCCACTAGAGCTGCTTACATAACCAATGTCTGATATTTTGTTTTATAAACCTTGAAGCATGATTATAAAACATACTTTATAGTCATTTTCTCTTTGTGGTTTATGACATATTATGAGTGAGATCCATGAGTTACTTGATTGTTACACCCAATAACAACACTTGTTCTTTCAGAAAATACAACCCACTATCCCTTTTGTGTCCAAAACCCACTGCAGCAAAAAAAAGGGGGAGGTTCTTTAAAACAGCTTCTCTCTTTTTCCCCTGGTCACTGAAGTTACTTCCTTCCACCTCCTGAGTACTGTGACTCCACAGCATAACTACATTTCTAATCTACAGTATGCAACGCACATAAAAAAAGAGCTGCCTATTTCTAGTCACTTGGGAACAGGTATGGAATTTCTGGCCCATTTGATTTCATACCACTTGGAAGCACTAATGAAAAGTAAATTACGCTACAGGAGTCACAGGGTAGGGGCCTCTGGAGATTTAATAAAAGGCAGCTGAGGCACCAGTGGTCAATCAGTTAACTAAGAAATCAAAGGGCAGAAGTTCCAAGTCACAGAAAATTCTGGAAGATGTGACTCACTGATATTTTAGGACCTACTCAGCTTCTCTCCCTGTAATTCCTTTCCTCTTCTGCTGCAGCTTTTGCTTTTCTGTGTGACTCCCCTTTCAACCATCCCAAAATACCATGGAGTATACACTATACTGTCAATGATCTGTTCCATTTTTTTTTAAGTTTTCTATGCTCTCTTCTCAATTTCAAAATAGAGTTTACATTTGTGCTGGTTTCTAAAATACGACACAAAGAGTGATGAATCAAGTGGCACAGGGGAAAGCGCCCTAGACTAGGGGAAAAAGGACAGAAGTGTGAGTCTGCCACTAATCAGCCATAAGGCCTCAGTCACCAACTCTACCCAAATCCTCCTCTGCCTTTGCCACTTCTACCTCGACCGTGTCTCAGCTGTCTTCCCTGTCCGGATTTCCAACTAATGCTGTCCATTATCCACTTGTACCATTTCACTTCCCCTGCTCACAAAGCTTCTGTTTTACCCTCCACAGCCTCAAGTAGCTAAAGATAACTTTTTTTCTTTGGCTATAGGGCCAGTTAAGGACAAGTAAAAATGCTTATGAGGCTGTTTATTTTTTCAAGAAAATGAAAATGGCTTCATTTAGTGCTATGGTGGAAAACACATATTCTTACCATTTAGATTTGTTTGTTAAATATAAAAATATCAATGAGGAAATCAACACTGCATTTTTAGCCATAAAAATGTTATTAATAACTGAGTATATCTGAAAAGTATCAACTAATGCAACTTTCTAAACTTGCACCCTAAATTTAAATGAAACTGCTCAGTAGCCACTAGGCCCAAAGGATAAGATTAAACTCAACTTCCCCAACCTTCCCACCCATGAGACCCCCACTAGAACCCTTTATCTGGTCTGTGCAGTGACTCTGCCAGGAAAACCTTCAACACCAATGCTCCCACCCCTCTTATGCTCAAGGTCTGGCTCACGTCCACTTCCCCTGATGGCCTGCCTGCCCAAGTTCTTGAACTTCTTTCTCTGAAGTCCTAAAGCACTTTCTAGACCTCTTATATATTCTATCTCACTTACATATTCATTCACCTACTCCAAAATCCTGACTGAGCAGGTGAAGAGTACTACGTTAGTACTTATTCACAACACTATAATGTTAAACATGATTTGACCAAACTAATAGTTTCTTGAAGTCAAAGATCACTTCCATGCTAATATTTGTTGACTGATAAAGAGTTCAACCATCCATTAAATGTAGATTGTTTATGGATTTCTTTTTAAGAACAGAATATACTGACAACAGAATGTGATCTAAATCATACCCTTAAATCATTAGTGTATACATTTCTTCCTTTCAGGAAGTGTTACTGCACATGCAAAAAAAAGGGCAGTGTCGAGACACTGGCATCAACAAACTGTCACATATTAAAAGTTGGAAACCGAGATGCTGCAACTCCTTTCAGTTCTTGTAACTCAAGTCAAAGGAACAAGCACTGCTTGTTACTGTGAACTCTCCCTACAATGTTAGGTCTAAACGAGCCTTAAAGAGCTGTTTAAAAATAAATAGGAGGGCCAGATTCTGGGAGAAAAATACATAGAACATATAGACAAATCTGCTTCCCTAAACTGGCTGTTTAGTTTGGGCTATGCTATTTCCTGCTTAAATTGGTTTCCTGCAATTTGTTAAGGCTGCCAAATACTTAGTGATGTCAGTGATATACTTAAAAAAAAAAATCAGCAAATCTTTCTTATTTTTCCCAGTGACAAGAAATGTACAGAGAAACTTGCACAGTGAGGATAATAATAAAAGTGAGTTCGTTTGTCTTTTTACCCAGATTCATCCTTTTCATCTGCTTGCTAGCGGTTTAGGTAAATACAAATAGCCTCCTAATAACATTCCTGCCTGATTTTTCATATTGACTTGGGGACAGTTTCTTCAGCAATAAGCAGGATCAAATATGAGAGGTCTGACCTCACTATAAGCCAGAAAAACTAAAGGATCAAGGTGGAAAGGAAAAAAAATCAATATCCAACACTGATCTTTAAAATCAAAAAATGAAAGACATTAATGATAAGGTAAGTTTATAACTGCGCAAGGTATCCCTTTATGTCAGCCTAAAAAAAAAAAACATTCCCTGATATAAAAGCAAACCAGCTACATCAGCATCCACGCGGTAGGAGCTCCCAAGAATTGCTGCCACCAGTGCCTGTGTCCCCAGCGTGAACCGGAGTCACCCCCTGCCCCCACCTCTCCAGGACACCCTCCAAGACCAGCACACCCAACCAACTCCATGCAGATGAGCTAACAGAACTTAATGAAGACAGCAGTCATCATTTAAAACATTAATTATCATTTTCTGGTGTTTTTATCCCGAGCTCAATCATAAGCTCCAGGAAAAACTGTACCTGTCTTGATCATCACTGTATATCCTCAGCAGTAGTAGAGGGTTGAGCACATAGTAAATGCTTATATTAAGAAATAATATAGACAGCAATAGTCAGTGCTACCCACCACCAGTCCCTCCCATCAGGAAACTTGCACAAGCCTCTTAGATAGCCTCATCCACCAGAGGGCAGACAGCAGAAGCAAGAAGAACTACAATCCTGCAGCCTGTGGAAGGAAAACCACATTCACAAAAAGATAGACAAGATGAAAAGGCAGAGGGCTATGTACCAGATGAAGGAACAAGATAAAACCCCAGAAAAACAACTAAATGAAGTGGACATAGGCAACCTTCCAGAAGAAGGATTCAGAATAATGATAGTGAAGATGATCCAAGACCTCGGAAAAAGAATCGAGGCAAAGATCGAGAAGATGCAAGAAATGTTTAACGAAGACCTAGAAGAATTAAAGAACAAACAGAGATGAGCAATACAATACCTGAAATGAAAAATACACTAGAAGGAATCAACAGCAGAATAACTGAGGCAGAAGAAAGCATAAGTGACCTGGAAGACAGAACGGTGGAATTCACTGCTGCTGAACAGAATAAAGAAAAAACAATGAAAAGAAATGAAGACAGCCTAAGAGACATCTGGGACAACATTAAACGCAACAACATTCGCATTATAGGGGTCCCAGAAAGAGAAGAGAGAGAGAAAGGACCAGAGAAAATATTTGAAGAGATTATAGTCGAAAACTTCCCTAACGGGAAAGGAAATAGCCACCCAAGTCCAGGAAGTGCAGAGAGTCCCATACAGGATAAACCCAAGGAGAAACACGCCGAGACACATAGGAATCAAATTGGCAAAGATTAAAGACAAGGAAAAATTATTGAAAGCAGCAAGAGCAAAACAACAAATAACATACAAGGGAACTTCCATAAGGTTAACAGCTTATTTCTCAGCAGAAACTCTACAAACCAGAAGGGAGCGGCATGATATATTTAAAGTGATGAAAAGGAAGAACCTAGAACTAAGATTACTCTACCCAGCAAGGATCTCATTCAGATTTGATGCAAAAATCAAAAGCTTTACAGACATGCAAAAGCTAAGAGAATTCAGCACCACCAAACCAGCTCTACAATAAATGTTAAAGGAACTTCTCTAAGTGGAAAACACAAGAGAAGAAAAGGACCTACAAAAACAAACCCAAAACAATTAAGAAAATGGTCATAGGAACATACATATCAATAATTACCTTGAATGTGAATGGATTAAATGCTCCAACCAAAAGATACAGGCTTGCTGAATGGATACAAAAACAAGACATATATATATATGCTGTTTACAAGAAACCCACTCCAGACCAAGGGACACATACAGACTGAAAGTGAGGTGATGGAAAAAGATATTCCATGCAAATGGAAATCCAAAGAAAGCTGGAGTAGCAATACTCATATCAGATAAAATAGACTTTAAAATAAAGAATGTTACAAGAGACAAGGAAGGACACTACAAAATGATCAAGGGATCAATCCAAGAAAAAGATATAACAATTATAAATATATATGCACCCAACATAGGAGCACCTCAATATATAAGGCAACTGCTAACAGCTATAAAACAGGAAATCGACAGTAACACAATAATAGTGGGGGACTTTAACACCTCACTTACATGAATGGACAGATCATCCAAAATGAAAATAAATAAGGAAACAGAAGTTTTAAATGACACAACAAACCACACAGATTTAATTGATATTTATAGGACAATCCAGCCAAAAACAGCAGATTACACTTTCTTCTCAAGTGCGCATGGAACATTCTCCAGGATAGATCACATCTTGGGTCACAAATAAAGCCTCAGTAAATTTAAGAAAATTGAAATCGTTTCAAGCATCTTTTCTGACCACAACGTTATTAGATTAGAGATGAATTACAGGGAAAAATACGTAAAAAACATAAACACACGGAGGCTAAACAATACGTTACTAAATACCCAAGAGATCACTGAAGAAATCAAAGAGGAAATCAAAAAATACTTAGAGGGCTTCCCTGGTGGCACAGTGGTTGAGGGTCCGCCAGCCAATGCCGGGCACGCGGGTTCGTGCCCCGCTCCGGGAGGATCCCACATGCCGCAGAGCGGCTGGGCCCGTGAGCCATGGCTGCTGAGCCTGCGTGTCCAGAGCCTGTGCTCCACAACGGGAGAGGCCAAAACAGTGAGAGGCCCACGTACCGCAAAAAAAAAAAAAAAAAAAAAAAATACTTAGAGACAGATGACAATGAAAACACGACGATCCAAAACCTATGGGATGCAGCAAAAGCAGTTCTAGAGGGAAGTTTATAGCTATACAAGCCTACCTCAAGAAACAAGAAAAATCTCAAATAAACAATCTAACCTTACACCTAAAGGAACTAGAGAAAGAAGAACAAACAAAATCCAAAGTTAGCAGAAGGAAAGAAATCATAAAGATCAGAGCAGAAATAAATGAAATAGAAACAAAGAAAGCAATAGCAAAGATCAATAAAACTAAAAGCTGTTTTTTGAGAAGATAAACAAAATTGATAAACCATTAGCCAGACTCATCAAGAAAAAGAGGGAGAGGACTCAAATCAATAAAATTAGAAATGAAAAAGGAGAACTTACAACAGACACCACAGAAATACAAAGCATCCTAAGAGACTACTACAAGCAACTCTATGCCAATAAAATGGACAACCTGGAAGAAATGGACAAATTCTTAGAAAGCTATAACCTTCCAAGACTGAACCAGGAAGAAATAGAAAATATGAACAGAACAATCACAAGTAATGAAATTGAAAGTGTGATTAAAAATCTTCCAACAAACAAAAGTCCAGGACTAGATGGCTTCACAGGTGAATTCTATCAAACATTAAGAGAAGAGCTAACACCATCCTTCACAAACTCTTCCAAAAAACTGCACAGGAAGGAACACTCCCAAACACATTCTACGAGGCCACCATCACCCTGATACCAAAACCAGACAAAGACACTACAAAAAAAGAAAATTACAGACCAATATCACTGATGAATATAGATGCAAAAATCCTCGACAAAATACTAGCAAACAGAGCCAACAACACATTAAAAGGATCATACACCATGATCAAGTGGGATTTACCCCAGGGATGCAAGAATTCTTCAATATATGCAAATCAATCAATGTGATACACCATTTTAACAAACTGAAGAATAAAAATCATATGATCATCTCAATAGATGCAGAAAAAGCTTTGGACAAAATTCAACACCCATTTATGATAAAAACTCTCCAGAAAGTGGGCATAGAGGGAACCTACCTCAACATAATAAAGGCCATATATGACAAACCCACAGCAAACATCATTCTCAATGGTGAAAAACTGAAAGCATTTCCTCTAAGATCAGGAACAAGACAAGGATGTCCACTCTCACCACTATTATTCAACATAGTTTTGGAAGTCCTAGCCACGGCAATCAGAGAAGAAAAAGAAATAAAAGGAATACAAATTGGAAAAGAAGAAGTAAAACTGTCACTCTTTGCAGATGACATGATACTATACATACAGAATCCTAAAGATCCCACCAGAAAACTACTAGAGCTAATCAATGAACTTGGTAAAGTTGCAGGACACAAAATTAATGCACAGAAATCTCTTGCATTCCTATACACTAATGATGAAAAATCTGAAAGAGAAATTAAGGAAACACCCCCATTTACCATTGTAATAAAGAGAATAAAATACCTAGGAATAAACCTACCTAGGGAGACAAAAGACCTGTACACAGAAAACTATAAGACACTAATGAAAGAAATTAAAGATGATACTAACAGATGGAGAGGTATACCATGTTCTTGGATGGGCAGAATCAATATTGTGAAAATGACTATCCTACCCAAAGCAATCTACAGATTCAATGCAATCCCTATCAAATTACCAATGGCATTTTTTACGGAACTAGAACAAAAAAATCTTAAAATTTGTATGGAGACACAAAAGACCCCGAATAGCCAAAGCAGTCTTGAGGGAAAAAGACAGAGCTGCAGGAATGAGACTCCCTGACTTCAGACTATACTACAAAGCTACAGTAATCAAGACAATATGGTACTGGCACAAAAACAGAAACATAGATCAATGGAACAAGATAGAAAGCTCAGAGATAAACCCACGCACCTATGGTCAACTAATCTATGACAAAGGAGGCAAGGATATACAATGGAGAAAAGACAGCCTCTTCAATAAGTGGTGCTGGGAAAACTGGACAGCTACATGTAAAAGAATGAAATTAGAACATTCCCTAACACCATACACAAAAATAAACTCAAAATGGATTAAAGACCTAAATGTAAGACTGGACACTATAAAACTCTTAGAGGAAAACATAGGAAGAACATTCTTTGACATAAACCACAGCAAGATCTTTTGTGATCCAACTCCTAGAGTAACGGAAATAAAAACAAAAATAAACAAATGGGACCTAATGAAACTTAAAACCTTTTGCACAGCAAAGGAAACCATAAACAAGACGAAAAGACAACCCTCAGAATGTGAGAAAATATTTGCAAACGAATCAACGGAAAAAGGATTAATCTCCAAAATACATAAACAGCTCATGCAGCTCAATATTGAAAAAACAAACAACCCAATCCAAAAATGCGCAGAAGACCTAAGTAGACATTTCTCCAAAGATGTACAGATGGCCAAGAAGCACATGAAAAACTGCTCAACATCACTAATTTTTAGAGAAATGCAAATCAAAACTACCATGAGGTATCACCTCACACCAGTCAGAATGGGCATCATCAGAAAATCTACAAACAACAAATGCTGGAGAGGGTGTGCAGAAAAGGGAAACCTCTTGCACTGTTGGTGGGAATGTAAATTGTTACAGCCACTATGGAGAACAGGATGGAGGTTCCTTAAAAAACTAAAAATAGAACTACCACATGATCCAGCAATCCCACTACTGGGCATATACCCAGGGAAAACCACAATTCAAAAAGACACATGCACCCTAATGTTCACTGCAGCACTATTTACAATAGCCAGATCATGGAAGCAACCTAAATGCCCATCGACGGACAAATGGATAAAGAAGATGTGGTACATATATACAATGGAATATTACTCAGCCTTAAAAAGGAATGAAGTTGAGTCATTTGTTGAGACGTGGATGGATCTAGAGACTGTCATACAGAGTGAAGTAAGTCAGAAAGAGAAAAACAATATCGTATATTAGCGCATATATGTGGAATCTAGAAAAATGGTACAGATGAACCGGTTTGCAGGGCAGAAATTGAAACACAGATGTAGAGAACGAATGTATGGACACCAAGGGGGGAAAGCTGTGGGGAGATGGGGGTGGTGGTGTGATGAATTGGGTGATTGGGATGGACATGTATATACTGATGTGTATAAAACTGATGACTAATAAGAACCTGCAGTATAAAAAAAAACAAACAAACAAGTAAGAAAAACAATAACTTTCTTTGGGCTATTTGTATGGAAATATGTTAATATAAATGTTTCAGACATTACATGAAATTTCTAAAAATCTTATATGTTCTGGTATAATGTTATAAGTCTTAATTCTAGTTATTTCTTTAAAATGTATATCTCAGAAATAACTAAATTTGGGCTTCCCTGGTGGCGCAGTGGCTGAGAGTCCGCCTGCTGATGCAGGGCACACGGGTTCGTGCCCCGGTCCGGGAGGATCCCACATGCCGCAGAGCGGCTGGGCCTGTGAGCCATGGCCGCTGAGCCTGCGTGTCCGGAGCCTGTGCTCCGCAACGGGAGAGGCCACAACAGTGAGAGGCCCGCATACCGCAAAAAAACAAACAAACAAAAAAGAAATAACTAAATTTCCTTGTCAACTGCATTATTATGAACTTTCATCAAATGTTTAACTGTGGTCATTTTTAAGTCTTTTGTCATTTACAGACAGTTCTGGGTGTACTCTGATGCTTTCGCAAAAATGTTCCTATAAAAGGGTTTCATCTTCAAGGAATTCATGGAAAAGACTCTGACAAGTACAGGTTTCTGGTAACTGACTATACTGCTGAACTGAATGAATAAGCATTTTCAGAACTCTAATGGAAAACTGATGAATTCATAAAAGTGCTAACAAAAGATCAAGATGAAAAAAATTAATTACATGGGACTGAGTGAACTGATGAGGATGATTATAATTTTTGTGACTTTGTTTGAATTAAAAAAAAAATCCCACAAGGATTCAGAGGCAAAAAATATACAAATCAATTTTCACTGCAAAGTAAAGGAGCTGTTAACGGTGAAGGATTACTGGACTGAATGTCAATATTATGACATAGTATAAGTGTGTTTCGTGTTTGGTAATTGCAATCATTGTTGCTTTTGTTGTGGTCATCTGTTTACAATGCTTGGTGTCAGTTTATTTATCTCTTGTAAAAATAAAAATAAAAATATATTTAAAAAAAGCAAACCAATGTAGCTGAGATAGCACATAACACAGCAAAGAATTTGAGGCAGCAAGGATACAGTTAAGTTCTTTAGAGCACATTCATTTATTAAAGTGGCATTACAATATGCTGTGTGTCACACAGTATATTATTTTTCCTAAACAGCTTTACATGCAAATACTTACTGCAGTGAGTCACTGATCTGGTTCAAGGTTGGGCAAAAAATAGTTTCAGTAAGTCTTTAAAGGAAATCACTTTCTTACAGCATAAATTATGTTCTCAAAACCATATATATGACAAAACTTAGTTCTTATACCCAGAAATCCTAGCGCTCTCAGTCCATCAACTCTGCCCTGTATTCACACATATGAATAGCCTAGGGGGCTGGTATGAATTAGAGTCCTGCAAGGAAGAAAGCATTTTAACAAATATGAAAAATTCAACTCACAATTAATATATCATTTACCTGACACCGAAAAATGTAGAAAAGGCTGGTGACATTTTTATCCATATTATTTTTGTAGACTTGAAAAATTATTTCATAACACATCTAAATTATAAATCTTAAGAAATCTATTACTGGGTACTAACTAAAACCCCAAACGCAGAAGAGAACATTAACTTTGAGGCTGTGTACTTGTAGAAACATATTCTTTAAATTTTAAGAAGAACAAATCTTTGTTAATTTGCACAATCATTGTCTAACTGCATTCTGAACCTAAAGGCAAGATCACTTCAAAAGAGTATGTCAAATATTAGTTCTTTTCTTAGGTTGGGCTGGAATGAGTAATGGAAATATCCTCAAAGAGCCTGAGCTATTAGCCTTGTTGAGCTTTTTTCACATCACAGTGCAGACAGAAAAAGCAAGTATTTGTATGGCATATGAGGGTACACAGGTGTTCACCAGCTACCCTGAATCTAAGAAATCAATTCCTCCAACACACTCATAACACACAGGTTAGGAAGCTGTGCTCAAGACTGAGGTGAAGACAATAGACCTCAGGGAAATACTTCCTGGCATCCATTTACCCACAATCCTGGGGGAGCTGGGGTGTGGAAAAGGCAGGAAACTAGATTCACAAACACACAGAGCTGTCTAGCTCCACAACCTCAGTCACCACATCATTAAAATCACCTGATGAAGCTCACAAGGCCAAGCACTGATAAAATCTAGACTAAAGCTGTGCAAGAGAACTTTCTGCAATGATGAAAATATCCTATACTGCACTGTCCAATATGGCGGCCACTAGCCACAGGTGGTTACTGAGCACTGAAGGGTGACGAGTGTGACACAAGAGATGAAACTTTTTATTTCATTTTAATTAATTTTAATGTAAATATTAATAGCCACATGTGACTAATGGCTACCATTTAGAGAGTGTAGTTCTAGCCTGACCAACAAAACACAAGGTGGCATTCAAAGAGTTTTCAGTGCCCAGGCTGGTCATGGACCAGAGTTCATCAGTCATGTCAAATCGAGCAATGGGAAGGGATGGATCCCTCAGCATAGGCAGAACTTATCTCAACGTCAGTGTCACACTCTGCAGGCCACACCATGAGCATTTATAGAAAGCCTCCCCACCCACACCCACTCTTTCAAACTCTCCTTTTAAGAAACCAACCCAAGAAGG
This sequence comes from Mesoplodon bidens, assembly GCF_964165515.1. Classification (NCBI taxonomy): domain Eukaryota; kingdom Metazoa; phylum Chordata; class Mammalia; order Artiodactyla; family Ziphiidae; genus Mesoplodon; species Mesoplodon bidens. The sequence goes on from NC_138166.1 coordinate 87,233,458, forward strand.
AAAACACTTCCTCTCCTTCAACTCACTGTTGTACATGAGCAAATATGGGAGCAAGCTAGAAGCACCAACAATCCCTTACAGAAAGGTGCTTTCCTAAACTCAAGCAGAACATCACTAAAAAGCAGCTCTCTCCCTCCAACTAGTTTCTGTCACATCCTTTCTACAAATGAAGCAAGATGTCATTCAAAAGATAATAAACCAGGGTGGTGTACTGCATTTGCTCTGGAGTCAAACAGACTTGAATTCAAGTATCACCTCCACTGCTCACCAGCTGTGTGACTTTGGGCAAGATAATTAATCACTTCCAGTCTCAATTTTCTTCCATGTAAAGTGGCTTAATACAGTACCTTCTTCACAGGATTATACAGATTACACAAACTAGACATAAAGGATTTAACAGAGTACGTAATAAACATTACTTAAATGTGATTTATTACTATTCCATCATTAGTTCACCATCACCATCCTATATCCTTAACATAGTAGGTAGAAAAGAAATCTACCTAGGGACTTCCCTGGTGGTCCAGTGGTAAGGAATCCGCCTTCCAAAGCAGGGGATGCAGGTTCAATCCCTGGTCGAACCCATTATGATCCCACATGTCGCAGGGGAACTAAGCCCACATGCCACAACTACTGAGCCTGCACGCCTCAACTAGAGAGGCTGCATGCCACAAACTACAGAGCCCACGCACTCTGGAGCCAGCGTGCCACAACTAGAGAGAAGCCCGCGCACCACAACGAAAGATCCCACATGACTCAATGAAGAGCCCGCATGCTGCAACTAAGACCCAACGTAGCAAGAATAAAATAAATAATTTTTTTAAAAAAGGGAAAAAAGAAATCTACCTAGAACAAAGCATATTTTAGATCAAATTCCAATTTTTAAAATATCCATATGTCAGAAGATAATGTTGGAAAAGCAGAAAGGGACAAGTCATGCTGTACCTCAGAAGCCAAGAAAAGCAATTCAAATTATATTCTAAGTACCATGGAGATCTACCGCTAGGATATGATATGAGCCGATGTATTTTTTTTAAAGATTGCTGAGGCCTCTGTGTGCTTGGCAGAGCATAGAGGGAGGACAAGAGTGGAAACAGGGAGCCAGTTAAGAGGCTTCAGCAAAAGACAAGGTAAGAGATGGTGGTTACCTCGATTGGAGCTGCAGCAGTAAAGATAGACAAGCAAAGAACATATCCAAACATATTTTGGAGATGAAGCTGACAAGACTAACTAATGGTCTAATATAAGAATTAAGAAAGGGACTTCCCTGGTGGTGCAGTGGTTAAGAATCCACCTGCCAATGCAGGGGACACAGGTTCGAGCCCTGGCCCGGGAAGATCCCACGTGCCGCGAGCAACTAAGCCCACGCGCCACAACTACTGAGTCTGTGTTCTAGAGCCCGTGAGCCACAACTACTGAGCCGACATGCCACAACTACTGAAGCGCACGCTTAGAGCCCCTGCCCCGCGACAAGAGAAGCCACCACAATGAGAAGTCCATGCACCACAATGAAGAGTAGCCCCCGCTAGCCACAACTAGAGAAAGCCCACACGCAGCAACGAAGACCCAACGCAGCCAAAAGTAAGACATAAAATTTTTAAAAGATCTGTAATCCCGATTATAAAAAAATAAAATAAAATAATTTTTTTAAAAATTCAGAAAAAAAGAGGAAACAAGGATGAATCCCAGTGCCATTTACTGGGAAAGATAAAGAGGAGAAGCAACTCTGAAGAAGAATAAAAAGGTTTGTTTTGGATCTGCTAAGTTGAAGAATTTTAAGTGGAGATGTGAAGTAGACAATTGTCGGAGTCAACTTTCAAGGAGAGGTCAAGGCTAGAGATACAATTTTGGGAGTCACGGGCATCTACACAATGATTCAAAAGGCATACAATTCAAAAGGCATACATATAATGATGACATTAGTGGAAATCAGCAAAGAAGACTAGACTGAGGATGCAAGTAAGGTAGAAGGAAAACCAAGAGTGTGGCCCAGAAGCCAAAAAAAGGGTTTCCAGCAGAGGGGGTGGTCACTTTCTTTCTAACCTTAATAAACGATGAACACTTCTTAATGCTAAACAAAAAGTTTGCAAAGGACAAGAACTATTTCTTATTCATCTTGGCACCTTCTGCTCTAAATACATCAGAAGTTCAACTCATCTTTCTCAAGGTATTTCAGTCTGTAGCCAGATTTACCACACAATACCCCTTTCTAACAAATAATGAAAATTCTCATTTAGTCCAAGATTAATCATCTCAACTATTTTCTCATTGCCATTTCACCAAAAAACAGCATGTCCATCCATCAAATTTAGCAGCAATAAGAACAGTGCCAGGGGCTTCCCTGGTGGTGCAGTGGTTGAAGGTCTGCCTGCCAATGCGGGGGACACGGGTTCGAGCCCTGGTCTGGGAGGATCCCACATGCCGCGGAGCAACTGGCCCCATGAGCCACAATTACTGAGCCTGCGCGTCTGGAGCCTGTGCTCCGCAACAGGAGAGGCCACGATAGTGAGAGGCCCGCGCACCGCGATGAGGAGTGGCCCCTGCTTGCCGCAACTAGAGAAAGCCCTCGCACAGAAACGGGGAGCCAACACATCAATCAATCAATCAATCAATCAATCAATAATTAAAAAAAAAAAAAAGAACAGTGCCAGACACATAGCAGGTGCTCAGTAAATATTAGTTGGATGACTAAATGGACAGGGTAAGAGAGAGAAAAGGAAAGAGAAACAGTCTCTTATCCTACAGGATAAGAGAGATAAAATGAGACAATAATTCTCTATGGATTTCATTTAACATTATATTTTCCTCAATAATTATAGTCTTAATAAGGAATAAACTTAATAAACTTAAAGAAATCTATTAAGATAGTAAAGTCATTAGAGATTTTCATCTGAAAACAATAAATCAATATCTTCTTTTTTTTTTTTTTGCGGTATGCAGGCCTCTCACTGGTGTGGCCTCTCCCATTGCGGAGCACAGGCTCCGGACACGCAGGCTCAGCGGCCATGGCTCATGGGCCCAGCCACTCTGCGGCATGTGGGATCTTCCCAGACTGGGGCACGATCCCGTGCCCCCTGCATCGGCAGGTGGACTCTCAACCACCGCACTACCAGGGAAGCCAATATTTTCTAAGTTCAATTTTTTTTAATAAATATTTACTCCCAAACCTCTCATATCCCTATAAGTAATTCATTTTACACAAAAAGATATGAAATAACCTTCCAAAGCCTAACAGAGGATTCAGGAGCTGGAAGAGAAAAAACATTCCCAAAGACTGTTTGAAAGTAGATTCATTCCACTTTTAGTTCAAGAATTTTAAAAGAAACCCTGGTACTAACCAATACAGTCGGCTTTCCATATCTGCAGGTTCCGTATCCACAGATTCCACCAACCACAGGTTGAAAATATTCAGGAAAAAAAAAAAATTCCAGAAAATCCCAAAAAGCAAAACTTGAATTTGCCATGCAGGCAATTATTTACTTGGCATTTACAGTGTATTAGGTATCATAAATAATCTAGAGATGATTTAAAGTATATGGGAGGATGTGCATAGGTTATAAGCAAGTACTACCCATCTGATATAAAGGACTTGCACATCCATGGATTTTGGTATCCAAGGGGGTCCTGGAACCAATATCCATGGATACCAAAGGAAGACTATTGCCCCATAAAAAGTCGAACATCCAAAAAACAAAAGACAGAAGTGCAGAAGAACTTGACTATTGAGTGAACTTTACCACATAATTTTTCTGCTAAGAACTCAGAAATTAAAATTCTGAAATACCTGAGGCACCATAAGCACCAGAATACCGCTGAGACTTCGGACCAGATGGAGAGGTTTCCTTCATACGATCAATCACATTTTCCGAAAGCTGAAAAAGCAACGTCAAAATAAAATCAATTATAAAAGAACAAGAAAGAAAACAGTACAATAGCATCCAAGTAATTCAGCCATCCATATCAGTATGTGTAACAAATGCCCTGAAGAAATCAGACTAAATCTAATAGCTATAACACTAAAAGCAAGTAAGAACAATTTTAAGATTTCAAGATGCACCCCACAGCACTACTTCATTTCTTCTAATGCACTGCTAATTGCTCATTATAAATAACTCTTTTCCTCATTTTATACTGTGCACTAAATTGTAATCTCTGAGAAAATGTAAGCCATCAGAACTCCTTCGACTTTCCTCCCCCCGTCCTACAAATTAAGCTTGCAGCAGGCCTTAGCTCCTTCTTTCCCTCCAGCCCCAGATGAAATGGTGTCCCTCCCCCCCCACCCAGTTCAAGGCTAACCACAAACAATCCCTCTTTCAACAGATTTCATTATGCAACAACTTTGTGCCAGCCAGCTATGGGTGGCTGAAGTCATCAAGGTGCTTAAAGTCAAGAAGAAACAGACAGTCATCATGCATTTAAATATAATGTGAAGGATGTGACTTAATTCAGTTGGCCTGTAATGGAAGGGCTGACAGCACAATGGGCAGATGGGCAGGGCATCTAGACAGGCTGTGGGGGTGGGGTTGAGCTGGGGGCTGAGAAGGATGAAGAGTACTTAGAAAGAGAAGGAGTAGGATATGAGTACTCTAAGAGAGGACTGCATGAAGCTATAGTTACGCAGCAGGGCTTATCCGCGTAGCAAGGGGAAATATCAAGCAGGCAGTTGGCAACAGGGCAGGGGCTCTGAGGAACACTCAGGCTAGGAGATTTGAGAGTCATCAGCCCACAATCCCCACCCCCGCAACTTATCAGATCATCCTTTTTTATTTTCTTTATAGCACTTACCACTGTCTGATTCTTTCTTGTTTATTGCCTGCCTTTCTCACTAGAAAGAAAGCTCCAGGAAAGCATGGATTTGGCTGTCCTGTCTAGTATTATATCCCCAGAGCCTCAATAAGCCTGGTTAAATGAGTGAATGGTTAAATAAGTGAAACTATATGAATGAATAAAAGAATGGCTGAAGCAGGAAGCTGAGGAGGGGGCTTAGTGAAAGGGCAGGTGGAGAGGGAAATAAGATTCTAGATTTTGAAGACTCTTAGTAAATCCTTCAAGTTAGGGAGTTGAACTAGATCCTGAGGATGGGCACTACTGAAGGATTTTAAGCAGGGTAATGACACAATCAGACTTGCATTTTAGAAAGATCACTCTAGCTACAGTGTGGAGAACAGACTGAAGGGGGACAAGAAAAGAAGAGGACCCCTGAAGGACGCTAAAGGACCAATTAAGAAGCTATTAAGCATATGTCCACACAAAGACTTGCCTGGGAACGTGCAGAGCAGCATTACTCATAATAGCAAACAAATACCCATCTTCCAGTGAATGGATAAACAAAACATATATCCATACAATGGACTACAATTCATCAATAAAAAGAAGTGAAGTTCTGATAGATGCTTCTATATGGATAGACCCAAAAAACAACTAAGTAAAGGAAGCCAGACACAGAAGGCCACATATTGTATAATTCTATTTACATGGAATGCCCAGAAAAGGTAACTCTATACAGACAGAAAATAGGTTAAGTGGCTGCCTAAGGCTAGGATAAGAATAAAGATTAACTAGAACATGAAGATTTTACTGGGATGATGAAAATATTCTAGAACTGGACTGTGGTGATGGTTGCACAATTTTGCAAATTTATTAGAAAGCGTTGTACACAGAAAACAGGTGAATTTTATATGTAAATTACACCACAATGAAGTTGTTTTTAAAAAAATAAAAAACATGTTCCAGGGAGAACACATTCAAAAGATATTTAGGATCCAAAATGGCTAACCTTCACTGAGTGCTTATTATGTGCCAGGCACTTCCACTAAACTAAGCACTTGACCCATTTAATCCTTCACAATCCTGAGATACTTTTATTACCTCCATTGTATAGGTGAGGAAACTGAAGCAAAGCCAGATTAAATAATTTGCATTGGATCTTACAAGTTGTCAGCAATGCAGGCAGGATTCAAACCCAGGAAGTCTGAGTGTCAAGGTCACAGTCAGCTATCCCCTTCACTGCCAGATTCATTGTCTGACTAGATGAGGGCGAAGCAGAAATCATCAAGAAGGTTTCCAGGTCAAGTAATGGGGTGATCCGCCTCCCACATCCTTAAGAACCTTCTTCCAGTTTCCACTTCCTTAACACACCACTCTCTGGCTTGTAACCCAATATAGCAGAGAAAATGTTCCAGTAAAAGTCACCACTGATCAAATAAATAACCTTCTATATTTATGTTTATATAAATAAATATCTTTTTTATTTATACTTATAAAGCACCTAATTTATGACTTCCCTTTGGTCACTCCCCTCTTCCGAAAACCCCTCCCCTGCTTTTCCAACATCCCTTCCTGCTTGTCCTAGGACTCTGGCCGAGTCTTATCTCTTCTGCAGGCTTCCCCTCCCCTTAAATGCTAGAGGTCCCCACATTCTGTTCCTTGCCTTGATTTTCTTCTCACTCTACATGCTCTTGCTGGTACTCTCATTCACTCCCTTGATTTTTTTTTTATTTATTTTTTTATTTTTTGCTTTATAACAAATTTAATCAGTTATACACATACATATGTTCCCATATCCCCTCCCTTTTGCATCTCCCTCCCACCCTCCCTATCCCACCCTTCCAGGCGGTCACAAAGCACCGAGCTGATCTCCCTGTGCTATGCGGCTGCTTCCCACTATCTATCTACCTTACGTTTGGTAGTGTATATATGTCCATGCCGCTCTTTCACTTTGTCACAGCTTACCCTTCCCCCTCCCCATATCCTCAAGTCCATTCTCTAGTAGGTCTGTGTCTTTCTTCCTATCTTACCCCTATGTTCTTCATGACATTTTTTTTTCTTAAATTCCATATATATGTGTCAGCATACAGTATTTGTCTTTCTCTTTCTGACTTACTTCACTCTGTATGACAGACTCTAGGTCTATCCACCTCATTACAAATAGCTCAATTTCATTTCTTTTTATGGCTGAGTAATATTCCATTGTATATATGTGCCACATCTTCTTTATCCATTCATCTGATGATGAACACTTAGGTTGTTTCCATCTCCGGGCTATTGTAAATAGGGCTGCTATGAACATTTTGGTACATGTCTCTTTTTGAATTATGGTTTTCTCAGGGTATATGCCCAGTAGTGGGATTGCTGGGTCATATGGTAGCTCTATCTGTAGTTTTTTAAGGAACCTCCATACCGTTCTCCATAGTGGCTGTACCAATTCACATTCCCACCAGCAGTGCAAGAGTGTTCCCTTTTTTCCACACCCTCTCCAGCATTTATTGTTTCTAGATTTTTTTGATGATGGCCATTCTGACTGGTGTGAGATGATATCTCATTGTAGTTTTCATTTGCATTTCTCTAATGAGCAAAGATGTTGAGCATCCTTTCATGTGTTTGTTGGCAGTCTGTATATCTTCTGTGGAGAAATGTCTATTTAGGTCTTCTGCCCATTTTTGGATTGGGTTGTTTGTTTTTTTGTTATTGAGCTGCATGAGCTGCTTATAAATTTTGGAGATTAATCCTTTGTCAGTTGCTTCATTTGCAAATATTTTCTCCCATTCTGAGGGTTGTCTTTTGGTCTTGTTTATGGTTTCCTTTGCTGTGCAAAAGCTTTTAAGTTTCATTAGGTCCCATGTGTTTATTTTTGTCTTTATTTCCATTTCTCTAGGAGGTGGGTCAAAAAGGATCTTGCTGTGATTTATGTCATAGAGTGTTCTGCCTATGTTTTCCTCTAAGAGTTTGATAGTGTCTGGCCTTACATTTAGGTCTTTAATCCATTTTGAGCTTATTTTTGTGTATGGTGTTAGGGAGTGATCTAATCTCATACTTTTACATGTAGCTGTCCAGTTTTCCCAGCACCACTTATTGAAGAGACTATCCTTTCTCCACTGTACATTCCTGCCTCCTTTATCAAAGATAAGGTGACCATATGTCCGTGGGTTTATCTCTGGGCTTTCTATCCTGTTCCATTGATCTCTCTTTCTGTTTTTGTGCCAGTACCATACTGTCTTGATTACTGTAGCTTTGTAGTATAGTCTGAAGTCAGGGAGCCTGATTCCTCCAGCTCCATTTTTCGTTCTCAAGATTGCTTTGGCTATTCGGGGTCTTTTGTGTTTCCATACAAATTGTGAAATTTTTTGCTCTAGTTCTGTGAAAAATGTCAGTGGTAGTTTGATAGGGATTGCATTGAATCTGTAGATTGCTTTGGGTAGTAGAGTCATTTTCACAGTGTTGATTCTTCCAATCCAAGAACATGGTACATCTCTCCATCTATTTGTATCATCTTTAATTTCTTTCATCACTGTCTTATAATTTTCTGCATACAGGTCTTTTGTCTCCTTAGGTAGGTTTATTCCTAGATATTTTATTCTTTTTGTTGCAATGGTAAATGGGAAGGTTTCCTTGATTTCACTTTCAGATTTTTCATCATTAGTATATAGGAATGCCAGAGATTTCTGTGCATTAATTTTGTATCCTGCAACTTTACCAAATTCATTGATTAGCTCTAGTAGTTTTCTGGTAGCATCTTTAGGATTCTCTATGTATAGTATCATGTCATCTGCAAACAGTGACAGCTTTACTTCTTCTTTTCCAATTCGGATTCCTTTTATTTCCTTTTCTTCTCTGATTGCTGTGGCTAAAACTTCCAAAACTAGGTTGAATAAGAGTGGTGACAGTGGGCAACCTTGTCTTGTTCCTGATCTTAGTGGAAATGGTTTCAGTTTTTCACCATTGAGGACGATGCTGGCTGTGGGTTTGTCATATATGGCCTTTATTATGTTGAGGAAAGTTCCCTCTATGCCTACTTTCTGCAGGGTTTTTATCATAAATGGGTGTTGAATTTTGTCGAAAGCTTTCTCTGCATCTATTGAGATGATCATATGGTTTTTCTCCTTCAATTTGTTAATATGGTGTATCACATTGATTGATTTGCGTATATTGAAGAATCCTTGCATTCCTGGAATAAACCCCACTTGATCATGGTGTATGATCCTTTTAATGTGCTGTTGGATTCTGTTTGCTAGTACTTTGTTGAGGATTTTTGCATCTATGTTCATCAGTGATATTGGCCTGTAGTTTTCTTTCTTTGTGACATCCTTGTCTGGTTTTGGTATCAAGGTGATGGTGGCCTCGTAGAATGAGTTTGGGAGTGTTCCCCCCTCTGCTATATTTTGGAAGAGTTTGAGAAGGATAGGTGTTAGCTCTTCTCTAAATGCTTGATAGAATTCACCTGTGAAGCCATCTGGTCCTGGGCTTTTGTTTGATGGAAGATTTTTTATCACAGTTTCAATTTCAGTGCTTGTGATTGGTCTGTTCATATTTTCTATTTCTTCCTGATTCAGTCTTGGCAGGTTGTGCATTTCTAAGAATTGGTCGATTTCTTCCAGGTTGTCCATTTTATTGGTAATAATCTCTCATGATCTTTTGTATTTCTGCAGTGTCAGTTGTTACTTCTCCTTTTTCATTTCTAATTCTATTGATTTGAGTCTTCTCCCTTTTTTTCTTGATGAGTCTGGCTAATGGTTTATCAATTTTGTTTATCTTCTCAAAGAACCAGCTTTTAGTTTTATTGATCTTTGCTATCGTTTCCTTCATTTCTTTTTCATTTATTTCTGATCTGATTTTTATGATTTCTTTCCTTCTGCTAACTTTGGGATGTTTTTGTTCTTCTTTCTTTAATTGCTTTAGGTGCAAGGTTAGGTTGTTTATTCGAGATGTTTCCTGTTTCTTAAGGTGGGATTGTATTGCTATAAACTTCCCTCTTAGAACTGCTTTTGCTGCATCCCATAGGTTTTGGGTCGTCGTGTCTCCATTGTCATTTGTTTCTAGGTATTTTTTAATTTCCCCTTTGATTTCTTCAGTGATCACTTTGTTATTAAGTAGTGTATTGTTTAGCCTCCATGTGTTTGCATTTTTTACAGCTCTTTTCCTGTAATTGATATCTAGTCTCATAGCACTGTGGTCGGAAAAGATACTTGATACAATTTCAGTTTTCTTAAATTTACCAAGGCTTGATTTGTGACCCAAGATATGATCTATCCTGGAGAATGTTCCATGAGCACTTGAGAAAAATGTGTATTCTGTTGTTTTTGGATGGAATGTCCTATAAATAGCAATTAAGTCCATCTTGTTTAATGTATCATTTAAAGCTTGTGTTTCCTTATTTATTTTCATTTTGGATGATCTGTCCATTGCTGAAAGTGGGGTGTTAAAGTCCCCTACTATGATTGTGTTACTGTCGATTTCTCCTTTTATGGCTGTTAGTATTTTCCTTATGTACTGAGGTGCTCCTATGTTGGGTGCATAAATATTTACAATTGTTATATCTTCTTCTTGGATAGATCCCTTGATCATTATGTAGTGTCCTTCTTTGTCTCTTCTAGTAGTCTTTATTTTAAAGTCTATTTTGTCTGATATGAGGATTGCTACTCCAGCTTTCTTTTGGTTTCCATTTGCATGGAACATCTTTTTCCATCCCCTTACTTTCAGTCTGTATGTGTCTCTAGGTCTGAAGTGGGTCTCTTGTAGACAGCATATATATGGGTCTTGTTTTTGTATCCATACTGCCAATCTGTGTCTTTTGGTGGGAGCATTTAGTCCATTTACATTTAAGGTAATTATCGATATGTATGTTCCTATTCCCATTTTCTTAATTGTTTTGTGTTCGTTATTGTAGGTCTTTTCCTTCTGTTGTGTTTCTTGCCTAGAGAAGTTCCTTTAGCATTTGTTGTAAAGCTGGTTTGATGGTGCTGAACTCTCTCAGCTTTTGCTTGTCTGTAAACGTTTTAATTTCTCCATCAAATCTGAATGAGATCCTTGCTGGGTAGAGTAATCTTGGTTGCAGGTTTTTCTCCTTCATCACTTTAATTATGTCCTGCCACTCCCTTCTGGCTTGTAGAGTTTCTGCTGAGAGATCAGCTGTTATCCTGATGGGGATTCCCTTGTGTGTTATTTGTTGTTTTTGCCTTGCTGCTTTTAATATGATTTCTTTGTGTTTAATTTTTGACAGTTTGATTAATATGTGTCTTGGCGTATTTCTCCTTGGATTTATTCTGTATGGGACTCTCTGTGCCTCCTGGACTTGATTAACTATTTCCTTTCCCATATGAGGGAAGTTTTCAACTATAATCTCTTCAAATATTTTCTCAGTCCCTTTCTTTTTCTCTTCTTCTTCTGGAACCCCTATAATTCGAATGTTGGTGTGTTTAATGTTGTCCCAGAGGTCTCTGAGACTGTCCTCTGTTCTTTTCATTCTTTTTTCTTTATTTTGCTCTGCAGCAGTTATTTCCACTATTTTATCTTCCACCTCACTTATCTGTTCTTCTGCCTCAGTTATTCTGCTATTGATCCCATCTAGAGTATTTTTTATTTCATTTATTGTGTTTTTAATCGATGCTTGATTCATCTTTAGTTCTTCTAGGTCCTTGTTAACTGTTTCTTGCATTTTGTCTATTCTATTTCCAAGATTTTGGATCTGGGAAATAGAATCTTGAATCATCTTTACCATCATTATTCTGAATTCTTTTTCAGGTAGACTGCCTATTACCTCTTCATTTGTTAGGTCTGGTGGGTTTTTATCTTGCTCCTTCTCCTGCTGTGTGTTTTTCTGTCTTCTCATTTTGCTTATCTTACTGTGATTGGGGTCTCCTTTTTGCAGGCTGCAGGTTCGTAGTTCCCGTTGTTTTTGGTGTCTGTCCCCAGTGGCTAAGGTTGGTTTAGTGGGTTGTGTAGGCTTCCTGGTGGAGGGGACTAGTGCCTGTGTTCTGGTGGGTGAGGCTGGATCTTGTCTTTCTGGTGGGCAGGTCCACGTCTGGTGGTGTGTTTTGGGGTGTCTGCAGACTTTTTATGATTTTAGGCCACCTCTCTGCTAATGGGTGGGGTTGTGTTCCTGTCTTGCTAGTTGTTTGGCATAGGGTGTCCAGCACTGTAGCTTGCTGGTCGTTGAGTGAAGCTGGGTGCTGGTGTTGAGATGGAGATCTCTGGAAGATTTTCGCCGTTTGATATTATGTGGAGCTGGGAGGTCTCTTGTGGACCAGTGTCCTGAAGTTGGCTCTCCCACCTCAGAGGCACAGCACTGACTCCTGGCTCCTCAATTTGGGGTGATTTGTTGTCCATTCATGTATTCCACAGATGCAGGGTACATCAAGTTGATTGTGGAGCTTTAATCCACTGCTTCTGAGGCTGCTGGGAGAGGTTTCCCTTTCTCTTCTTTGTTCTCACAGCTCCTGGGTCTCAGCTTTGGATTTGGCCCCGCCTCTGCATGTAGGTCGCCAGAGGGCGTCTGTTCTTCGCTCAGACAGGACAGGGCTAAAGGAGCAGCCTCTTCGGGGACTCTGGCTCACTCAGGCCGGGCGGGAGGGAGGGGCACGGAGTGCGGGACGAGCCTGCAGCGGCAGAGGTCGGCATGACGTTGCACCAGCCCGAGGCGCGCCGTGTGTTCTCCCAGGGAAGCCGCCCCTGGATCCCGGGACCCCGGCAGTGGCAGGCTGCACAGGCTCCCGGAAGGGCGGTGTGGACTGTGACCTGCACTCGCACACAGGCTTCTTGGCGGCGGCAGCAGCAGCCCCAGCGTCCCACTCCCGTCACTGGGCTCCGCGCTTTCAGTCGTGACTCGCGCCCGTCTGTGGAGCCCCTTTAAACAGCGCTCTTAATCCCCTCTCCTCGCGCACCAGGAAATCAAGAGGGAAGAAAAAGTCTCTTGCCTCTTCGGCAGCTCCAGAGTTTTCCCGGACTCCCTGCCGGCTAGCTGTGGCTCATTAGCCCTCTTCCGGCTGAGTTCTCGCCGCCAGCCACAGTCCTCTCCCTGCGCTCCGACCGAAGCCCGAGCCTCAGCTTCCAGCGCCGCCTGCCCCGGCGGGCGAGCAGACAAGCCTCTCGAGCTGGTGAGTGCCGCTCGGCACCGATCCTCTGTGCGGGAATCTCTCCGCTTTGCCCTACCCAGGTATGTGGGGAGTTTCTTGCCTTTTGGGAGGTCTTGGGTCTTCTGCCAGCGTTCAGTAGGTGTTCTGTAGGAGTTGTTCCACGTGTAGCTGTATTTCTGGTGTATCCGTGGGGAGGACGGTGATCTCCGCGTCTTACTCTTCCGCCATCTTACCCGGAAGTCTTCACTCCCTTGATTTTTTAACTGCTGTTGATTAACGAATGAATTCTAAACCATTATCTCCAGCCCAAGAGCTGTATCCCGAAAGCCAGACCTAAGCACTTAATTGCCTAATGGACATCTCCCCTGGGACAGACCACAAGCGCCTCAAACCCAACACGTCGCAAGCTGGGTTCACGTTTGCCAAAAACCCCTTCTTCCTCTTGCTTTCCTTATCTCATTAATGACACCACCTCCATCCAGCTTCTAAATCAAAACACAGGACTTCTTGACTCTTCTCTCTCTCTTATTCTCTTAGCCATGACTTCCTCAACTCCTGAACGTTTAACGAATTCATCATCTCTTCTCACATCCCACTTCCCCTGCCCTAATTCATGGCACCATCAATATTCCTCCTAAAATGCAAATCTGATTATGGTAATTCCCGTTTCAAATCCTTCAATAGCTACCTCTGTTGACAAGAAAGTCCAGATTCTTCTGTGTGGCGTTCAAGACTTCCTCTTCATTTGGTTACGGCCTAACTCTCCAACCTCAGCTTCCATAGCTTTTCCCCCAAGACTTCATACCCTGTTCTCCACCCACACTGGCTACTTGTTTCTATCTCTTTGCCTTTATACATGGCTACACTGCCTTCTCCCTGGGCTCCTTGGGAGAGAACTGCCTTTCAAAATTCAGTTCAAACATCCTAAAGCCATTTCATTCCAATTCTGCTTACCCACCGTGACCCTTCTTGTGCCCCACGGGTACCTGCACAAATTTCCAGTGCAGTCCTCCAGTGACAGAACAAGCATCTGCCTTTCTGCAAAACTGTGAGCTCCTGTATGTTAGTGAGTCATTCAACAAAGTTTACTAGGCCAAGCACTAATTGAGGCCCTTGTGAGACATCAGTGAACAAAACAGTTTGTACCTGAACTGTTACTTACATCTCATGACCCAAACCAGAATGGAGGTGAGACAGTAAAGGGAAAGTCCACAGCTCAAAAGTTGTGGCCTTTTACGGAAAAACCATGACTCCTTTCTTGGAAGAGAAGTGGAAGTTAGGAAGGAGAGTGCCAAGGGACTTTGCTTTTCTAACAACTGACAGCCACTGAGACTGTTGCTGCAACTCTTCTACAAAGCTGAGCTACATCTTAGGAAAAACCCCTTAAGACTGACTCCAATCCTCTCAATTCACAAGTGAGAAAAAAGAGGTCCTGAGTAACATCCAGCTACTGGAACATCAGGACAGCAACCAGTAACCCCCATTCTCTAGTCCAGTGCCTTCTCCACTATAAAATAATATACTCCTTAACCACACACAATAAAGTAAAAATGTATCACTTCCTCTTAAAGAAATAAAATGAGCCTTATTAAGTTTTAGAATCTTAAAACTATTTTAACTGATATATAATTTCTATAAAGTTTACTCAATAGATAAGGTTAATATACTGCATAATATATATTTAATGTACCATATTAACATAGTATGCTGCAATGTAAATATGTATATTTTATATTACATATGATATATACTATGTATTATATCATATAATACATATATTATGTTATATATGTAATATAATTTACGTCTTTAAAGCTAATATATATAAAGCTAATTTGACATATATAATTTCATATGTTACAAGAAGCTGGCCCAGAATAGAGGAAGAAGCACTGGTCACCTACTAGCTATATAACCCTCAGTGGGCCTCACTTTCCTCATCTGAAAACAGTGAAAATAACACCTACCACTGGAGTTACAGGGGAAGGATTCCAAGATGCACTGCAGACTACAACATGCTACACAAATACCTGGTAGAGTTATTACTAGTACAACTCCAGCCATTAGGACTTCAACAGGTCATTCATCTCGGTTCACGTTCATCAGCTCCGCCCAAGTTTGTAATGAGCTCCTTCTCTACGTGGTGTATGAAGACCAGGCCTACAGCTACTGCCAGAAGCAGCTACGTTAAGTCCTGGTCAGAGTATATACGGTGCCCATTTATCCCTCTCTATGCTCTTTGCATAGTAAAAGTACAAGTCTCTTTCAATATAAACATTAATTATTTCTTATTTCATTGTTAACTTTTTATTTGTCTGGCTTATCTGATGCTTCAAAACTTGCTACTTAATGTCAAATTCAATCAATCCAAAACATTTCCCAATAAGGTCTTTGGTTATACCTCAGTAAACTGATAAGCATGTCATCCAAGGGAACACAACTCATTTTTTAAGTTGATAAACACGTTGCAGAGTTGCCTTGAGAGTCAACCTCTCTTTTTTGTCCTTAGAATCGTTCACACACGTATTCTCAGGCCCTTCCAAAGGACCACCCATGGAAGCCTGCAGTTGCATCTCTGCTTACTCAAGCATGATCTACCCTCTCCCCAGTCCAGTCACAACTATGCTGACAGAAGGCAATAGCTGGGCTACACTTTGTATCTCAAGCTGATACTCACTGAGCTGACCTCCCAGCTGCAGTAATAAGTTCAGGCCTGCACTCTCACCTGATCTCCTCTGTGAACTGGGGGACTCGCTTGTGAAGCAGCTGACAAGATTTAGAGATGCTGGCCTGGGTTATACGCACAATATGTAGCTGGAGAACAACTCTTCTTTGTGATGCAACCTGACCCCAAAAGGGGTCAAAGGTAAAACACAAGCTTCTGCAAGAGCCGGACAAGCAGCCTCCGTATAAGCAGCAACTTCTTTAGGAAACATCTTTCCTTAAACAGGGTACGTCTTTCAGAAAATCTTTTTTCCTATTTAAAGATCTATACCTACTATACCTGGTTTCCAGACATCTCTGGAATCTCCACCAAGGCAAATACCAAGTGCAATTTACAGAAATCATTTGTAGCAAAGAAACACACACATTAATGCTAGAATTATGCCCTGGGGTCCATGGATTCAGGAGTCTATGGATTAATTCCTCAATTGTATGCAAAATTTTCTGCTTATTGCATTATTCTGGGTACAGTCCGTAGCCTACAGATTTACAATAGTCTGTGAACTAAAAGTTAAGAACCACTGTTCTAATATAAGGGAGAACCAAAAGAAGAGGGCCTGCCAGCAGAGCTGAATTCAGTTCACTGACTGATTATCCACCCTATTCTCTACTGCTCCTGAAGACAAATTTAAGTAAATGGGACTTGCCAATTTTCAGTCTGTACTACATCCCATACCAGCATGTGCCCCAGACAAGAGGAAAGGGTTGTGTCATCTTCTATAGTCTTCCCAACCACCTTGGTTGGTCTTATCTAAAATCAGCACAAGTACACCACTCAACAACCCAGAATCTAGTGTTTTCTCAGAAACAAGAGACTGCCTGAGATGGACAATGATAAAGTATTTCTACTTCCAAGGAACACAGAGTAAAAGGAGGAAGAGAACTCCTTTTTAAGTTGCCCCTCTCCAAGAGGTTGAGATAGGAACCACCTGAGACAGAAACAAATCAGACTCTCACCTCCATAATAGGTTTTCTTCAACTTCTTCCAGGTGTTTCTTATCAAACTGATTAAAGGACTCAGACCCACTTTTCTCACTTGGTCCTCTTTCCACGTAACACAGGTCATTTTCTTTTCACCTACCATTTCAACACAAAGGCTTCAAAAACTGCCACTGGGCTTCCCTGGTGGCGCAGTGGTTGGGGGTCCGCCTGCCGATGCAGGGGACACGGATTCGTGCCCCGGTCTGGGAAGATCCCACATGCCGCGGAGCGGCTGGGCCCGTGAGCCATGGCCGCTGGGCCTGCGCGCCCGGAGCCTGTGCTCCGCGGCGGGAGGGGCCGCAGCAGTGAGAGGCCCGCGTACCGCAAAAAAAAAAAAAAAAAAAAACCTGCCACTATTATTTGGAAGACATTACTCCAAAATACTTACTTAAGGGAGACTATTCTATACTATCATATACACATGTATAATTTTTAGCTTATGTCTATAGTTTATCACTTGTGTTCTTTGCATTTGTTATTAGTGGAAAACATGAACTTCTACCATCTGTATGAAAATCCTAGAAAGCTTATCATGGTAAATATATACACAAGAGATTCATGGAACCTAAAGTGGAAAGGGACCAGTCAACTACTCCAACAACATTCCTCAGGACACCCAACGACTGACTGGACTTGTAGCCTCTGTTAATGGACCCTCTCCAGGATCCTCAGCCAAATCCCACGTGAAATAACTTAGGGGCTCTCAATTGCTAATACTTCCCAAAGCACAGGTTGTGTTCCACATAAGTATCCTTGCTACCATAACTGGCTCCTGTGAATTTCAGCTTGCAACTTCATGGCCAGTTGCAGAGATTAGTTTATGCCTGGAAAACATGATAAATATTACTTTGAAAATGATACCTATCGAAGCTGACATTTGCTCTGGAAGAGTTCACTCACAGCTTTGATGTTTCAGATAAACTTGTGAAAGACTGAGTGGAAGGCACACTTCCCAAGCAGGCACAGCAGGTGCTCTGAAAAATCCTATTAAGCACATGTAATATGAGTAATCAAAATGCTTGGTCTTGGGAGAGGAGGGCAAAGCAAGAGGGTTGCCTTTCATCCAACCCATGAGTTCAAAGTTGGAATCAGGTGTAAGAATACAGGTTCTTTTATGGAAGGGGGGAGGGGGAGCTGTTGACTGCTGAGGATAAGGGGAAAGAGAAAACCAGGACCCAATAAATACCATGAAAATAACACCTGGTAAGTGAGAAGAAACTTTAAACTTAACATTGTAAGTAAGCCCTTTAATTGCTAACTGCTGAGGTTCTCAGCAAGAAAAATCTGGAAAAATGTTATCTATTAATAAATGCAGCCTAGTTACTGAAAACCTTATGTTGTTTACTCAGTATTACCCCTTGTATATTAAGATAAATGAAGATGAAATTACTACCCTTATCAGTGGAACACAAAATTGGTTTTCCAGCAGCAACTGAGTCTGCTGC
Organism: Mesoplodon bidens; assembly: GCF_964165515.1. Classification (NCBI taxonomy): domain Eukaryota; kingdom Metazoa; phylum Chordata; class Mammalia; order Artiodactyla; family Ziphiidae; genus Mesoplodon; species Mesoplodon bidens. The sequence goes on from NC_138166.1 coordinate 87,251,456, forward strand.
ATTGTTGGCACACTTTTTTTTTTAATTAAAGCTTTATTGTTATGAAAAAAGGTAACCACAGGTGATATGGTCACAGTGGTCCCAAAGGAAATGCTCTAAACATAGAAGCAGGAGGCCTGGAAAAGTGGTGTACACAGAAGTAAGGGAAAAGTATAAAAGAAATAGGAGTTATTCTCTTCATGAGAAACTAACAAAAGGGGTCCAAAGAGGGCAAATTTGGTAAAGCCAAAAACCACCAGAGAGAAACATATGTAGTGTGTTTAGGTGTTACTGTTAAGGTGAACACATTTTCTTTTTTTATTGTAGTTGATTTACAATGTTGTGTTAATTTCTGCTGTACAGCAAAGTGAATCAGTTTATACATAAACATAAAACCACTTTTTTTTTTAGATTCTTTTCCCATATAGGCCATTACAGAGTATGAGTAGAGTTCCCTGTGCTATAAGCAGGTTCTTATTAGTTATCTATTTTATATATAATAGTGTGTATATGTGGCACACTCTTATTCTTACGAGTGATGGCATAAATGTTAGACAACTGGGCATATCTGGAATGTCTTCCTCAGCCAAGCTGAACTAACCTATCTGCAATTCAACACTGAAGTGTGGGCTTCATCAGCACTATGTTTCAATCAACTGAGCTAAAAACACTGGCTCACTCATGACACTGAGACTTCCCCTCAGGAGAAACAAGAGGACTGTTTCAAGCTAAGAAAAATATAAAGATCAGCTTAAAAACATCTAGGGCTTCCCTGGTGGCAGAGTGGTTGAGAGTCCGCCTGCCGATGCAGGGGACGCGGGTTCGTGCCCCGGTCCGGGAAGATCCCACATGCCACGGAGCGGCTGGGCCCATGAGCCATGGCCGCTGAGCCTGCGCATCCGGAGCCTGTGCTCCGCAGCGGGAGAGGCCACAACAGTGAGAGGCCCGCGTACCGAAAAAAAAAAAAAAACCTTTCTGAGGTCAAATTGCTTTATTTATTAGGATCAGGCATCATACTTCCAAAAATGTGAGGCTCTAAATTCAGGTGCAGCAGAGACTGTGTTAATGAAATTAGTGCTGGTATGCTGACACCCTAGAGAAAAATCAAGTTTTCAGTTAATGTATCAAGCATATTCAGGGGGCATTTAAAAATTCTCTCCAATGTCTTGGACAGAACAAAGTGTACTACTCCTAGTGGTACGAAAACTTGCAATCCTATCTCAAGTCCTATCAGGCTGGCAGACACTAGTCTTGAAGCCACTGGGCCTAGTCCAAAACTTAGGCACAGCAGGCCACAGAGGAGGGGCCTGTAAAAGATAAGATGTCAAGTGTAAGAAAAGTGAAGGAGGGAGAACGAGAAGTCACCCGAGGCAGGGCCGAAAAGTGTGTGTCGGGGGAATGGCTGCTGTCAGTGGGAGAGTACTAAACAACAGAGGAGATAAAGGGTTCCTTAAAAGTCCAGTTCATCCTGAGAGAGGCCTTGTGGGCAGTGCAAAAGCAGGCTTTGGATTCTGAACCCAGGAGAGGACAGACAAGCCCCGTTTCACAGATGGGTACAGTGAGGAAGGGGTTTCAAATAAAGTCCCAAAACTACTGAGCAACACAGTCTACACTGGACTGTGAGCCCTTGGAGGGTCTAAAGCAACCTGGCATCCGCCAGCCGCCCCAGCACAGTGCTCAGCACTTGGCCCACAACCCGCAAATATCTCTGAATGGATGTCCCACGTCTTGAAAAACTTCAAACTTCTTTGCAAAGAACTCAGCTTCGGGCCGGACAACACTGGGGTGCCGGACGGAGGAAACCAGGCTGAGCGGAACCCGGAAAGGCCAGGTCCGAGTTCGAGTGCTGGCCCTCCGCCCGCCCACTGTCACTCACCCGGATGCCCTTCACCACGGTGATGTTCTCATTCTCGTCCGCCTCGAAAGTGACCCGGCGGGTGCTGGCCGTCCCGCCCATGGCTTCTGTTTCTGCGCCCTCAGACACCTAGCGCGGACCCACAAGCACCACAGGCCCCACGCGCACACAAGCGCGTGGACACGCGCGGACTCTAGCCTTGCACAGGAGGAGCAAGGCCACGACCCCCAGAAGCAAGGAGAAGCCGCCGGTCGTGAGCTCCCGCCTCTTCCGGTCACGCGCCAAAACAGAACTGCCTCCGATTGGTCGACGATACGAACGGCCCGCCTCTCCCCGGGAGGGGCGCTCGGATTGGTTGGCGCGGACCCGGATGCTATGGCAACAGGTGGTTCCTGACAAGGTTCCCGGAGCCCACTGGGTGTATTGGGAATTGTAGTCTTGATCTGGTACGATGGGTGCTGGTACTTTCTCGTCCTTATACAGTGAGCGCCAGAGGAGCATCGCCTTCTGGGAGATGTGATCTTGACTGCAGAAACGGCGTCTAACTGGGCAACTTTCAAGGGAGTTCATTCATCTGACAAAGCACGCTTTGAGGATAGTATTCTAGAAGTTTAGGCCAGCGAGTTAGAAGATGTAATCTCTTTCCTAAAGGAACTCACCGTTTAAAGAGGGAGATGCACTCTCATAATAGAGCCATTCCTAGATTCCTGTAAACAAATCCCCGAGGCAAAACGTAGCCTTTCTTTATTTTAGTCTTAGCCAGTAAAAAATACAAAACAACAACAGCAACAAAACCCACTGCATTTGGCCTGTGGCTTTATTTCATGAACTATGTACTTTTTATTTCTTTTTTGTAAAGTAAAATTTTAAATATTATGGTTTTCAAATCTGCATGTGAGAAAACAGAGAAAATTATTTATTAGCACCAAGCATGCAGAGCATTCACTTTTGTGTGCCTCCTTCCACCTCAGTTACATAAGCTAGTTAGACCATAATAAGAAGAGGCAGAGAAAAGTGATTGCCAGAGATGGTGTAAATTCGTGGAGGAATTAAAACTACATCAGAAAAAGTTGAGGAGTTTTATTTTGGAAAGTGTCTAGGTTAGTATGTCACCTCTACAAGACACATAAATAATGTTTAAGTTGTCTACATACACATTTAAAAATTATTTTTTGCTAAATATTCTGTGACACGTATAAATTTACCTATATGACCTTAGTCTCACAGAGGCATATGTATTCTCTTTAGAAATAAGGTTAGTGATGGTATTATCTTCAGGTAGTCCCTTTCAACATTAAAGGCAGCCAGCCACAACACAGCATGCATCCTCTTATTCCAAAGGTATACACGAAAATGCAGTAACATTTTTGAGCTCCAGTTATGTGCTGATTTATTACTATAGAAATCTTTAGGGCAGAGACTATGTCTTTTTCACCTCTGTATCCCTGGTCAGTGGCAGAGTATTGAGTTTATTACATGTCATCATTTTGTTCTTTTCAACATATACATATCCAAATTGTACTATGCTACTTTGCAGTTTTGAGACTACATGTTACTTTGTACCTGTTCTCAAGTTGTATAATATGTTTCAACCTTCTTTCTATAGGAAACTAAAAATCCCAGGGATTATGTTTTTCATTTCTTTGGGACCTCCCCTCCACAAATATACCCTCCTAATTATACCCCAATATATAGCATGTATTGGAGGTTCTACATAAAACAGATGCACAATAATTTCTTACCAAAATAACTAATTACAAAGAAAGAGTTCCTTGGAGGAAGTAGAGAGATGAAGGAACAGCTAGTTATCTTGAATATACTTATCTCCTTATAATATTAAATGAATTCTTTCAACCAAATAAAGATGATGTAGGCTAATCATGAGAAGGTAGTGATGAGAAGGTAGTACAAGATACAGAAACATGTAAGTGGTCTTGTCAGGCAATCTAAAAATACTTCAGATATACAATAAAGTATTTTTAACTGTAGTGGATTTTGAAAGTCCTCATCACAAGAAAAAAATGCTGTAACTATGTATGGGGGACTGACCTTAGCTAGACTTACTGTGCTGATCATTTCACAATATAGACAAATATTATGTTGTACCCCTCAAAATAATATAATGTTCCATGTCAGTTATACCTCAATTTTTAAATTTTAAAAATTAAAATACTAGAATTCATAATCCATTCCAATCAACATTACAAAGAAACCCTCTGAATTAAAAAAAAAATCTTATCTTGGAAAAACACCTACTATAACCATAGTATTCTATCCATATTAAGTACAAAGCCAGGCCATGCCTACAGCCCCTTCTAAAGAAAACTTCTTGAGATACCCAGAACATGTGGTCTCCCTTTCTCTCTGGTCACAGCTTATTAGTGATCATCTAACCCAAAAGCAGCATATATTAGCCAGAGAATTATGAGCTAGAATGTGAAGCTTTGCCCAAACAAAAATCATAGCTAACACTTGAGACAATCAGATTCTCTGTATCTTTTTTTCTTTCTCGCCTCTATTTAAACTTGAAATTTCGGAGCACAGAAAAAAAATAGCAAAGAGAGAAGCTGTGATACTGAGTCAGAGCCATGAGGCAAACTAAAGATAGATGGAAACAGAAATGGTAAGGAGAATTAAAGGTATCCGTATTGGAAAATAAGTATAACTATCTCTAGTTATAGATAATGACATTGTAAATAGAAAAGTCCCAAGAAATCCACTAAATTCTATTGGAACTAATTTTTTTAAAGTTCAGCAAGATTGTAGGATAGAGGGGCAACATACAAGAATCAACTGTATTTCTATATACTAGCAATTAACAAGTCAAAATTAAGAAAACAATTTCATTTATAATAGCATAAAAAACAATTCAAATGTTTATTAACTAATGACTGGATAAAGGAAATGTAGTATATCCAGACAACAGAATATTATACAGCAATAAAAAGGATTGAAGTACTGGCATATGCTACAATATGCATGAACCTTAAGAACATTATGCCAAGTGAAAGGACAGACACAAAAGACCACATACTGTATGATTCCATTGAAATGAAATGTCCAGAATTGGCAAATCTATAGAAAATGAAACCGATTAGACTTGTCAAAGGCAGGGAAGGGGTGAGATGGGGAGTGACTTCTGGTTGGTACAAAGTTTCTTTTTTGCGGGGTGATAAAAATGTCCTTAGATTTTAGTGATGACTGTACAAATCCATAAATATACTAACATTCATTAAATTGCACACTTAAAACGGATGAACTTTATAATATGTGAATTATATATCAATAAAGCTGTTAAAGAACGTATAACTATCCAAATGTGATAGAAGTGTATTTATTATTCAACAAAGTCCAAAATGGGGGTGGAGGTTAAAGAAAAAGAAAGAAAACTGTGGGAAGCTTCAAGGTGCTGAAAAATAAGCCAATCAAAAGAGAGACTAGAATAAAACAGACCTTCAAGGGACTTCCCTGGAGGTCCAGTGTTTAAGAGTCCGGCTTCCACTGCAGGGGTGTGGGTTTGATCCCTGGTCAGGTAACTAAGATCCCACATGCCACTGGGTGTGGCCAAAATGAACAAACAAACAAAAAGAATTAGCTTAATGTCCTACAAGTAACAGAGTACTGTAGTGAAGACCCACAAGTCCAGAAGCTTCTAGGATTGCCTGGGGTTCAGAAAGCCCTTCCCACTGCAGTTTTTGTAATGGCTGGCTCAATCAAAACACCTAGTCTTCCTCAGACCCAGCTGTTCCATGTTTCGTAGGTTCTGGAGCATCTTACCAAGGAATCTTCCTAATCACATGAGGACTACTCAAATATCTACAATAATACAACATAATATTTTCTTCAGTCTCGGAACATGAAACCAGCACTCTAAGTAAAAACATTGGATGTACACAGTTTACTTGGATGCCATGTGGAGAACTAGTTTGATTCTTCATCAATCTTAGCTTGACCATCAAGCAATATTACCTTCATCCTGAGCTATTTCTTACTTTTCCACCATGTTGAACCTGTGGAATTAATGCTGCAGATAAACAAAAAACAAACAAACAAATAAATGCTTTTGCTGTCAAAATTCCAATCATCCCTAATGGCCCCCCTCCCCTGAAAACAAATCCATCCAGTCTTCCAAATCACTATAACAAACAAAACTCCAGAAGGAAGAAGGTTTGTGCTACATATTTTTCAATCCCAACTTTAAACAAAAAGTTGCAGAAGGAGAAATCCTGGTGTACAGGATTGTATGTATTGATTGTAGTACAATCAATATAAGGACATTCTGAAAATATGGACTAAAACTTATCTGACAAGCCATAACAGGACATCATCCTTAAAGCCTTCCCAACCAAATATTATATGTAGAATCATATAAAAAACAGTGAAATCCTAAAATAGTGGTTCTCAACGTACGTGGAGCCTGGGGCACAAGTGTGCTTACGTGACATATTTTGAGTACAAGAATTTAGGGCAGCACACTTGAAGAGATTATAAAACCCAAAATAGCATGAAACAAGTCAGCATTACAATTACAAGGCATTCACAGGTACAGTATAAAAATGTTTCTCTGTATCTTGGAAAGTATCCACAGTAATGGCACAAATCACGTGGTCTCACTTTAGTATCCCATCGCTGTTGAAGTAAAACCGATTACTGCACTACCCATGCATCTAGTAAAATCGTGAGGCTTAATAGTACCCTTTGCCATTAATTTCTTGTTCACAATAAATTGTATACGCTGTGCCACATTGTGTCATAGGGTAGACTCTGGTGAACAACCTGCTTAACAGACATATATACAGTTAAAATAAATTTTACACATGGACTGTAACTTGGCAATGCACCAAGATCTCCTGGTACCTTTGGCATAGAGATTATTCTAGAATAAAGTCTCAACAAATTTATAGCAGTTTTCTAAAAGGCCATTCTCTGCCATTTCCTGGACAGTCTTCTGTTATATTGTTTTCATTTTCATGTTTTTTCTCCTCATCCTACGTTCATCAGAATATAGTGGCTAAAATACTGAGGGATGCTATCTGGGCATGGGAGGAGAAATGCCAGTGAGTGGGTAAAGGTCTGGCCAGGGAGTGAGAGACCAACCCATCCTAGCTCCTGTCTTGTCTACTCTCAAGCCCGGCAAGGGTCCCAGGGCCCTTAATTTCCTTTGTGTTGGATTTGGAGTGATCATCTCTGACAAGCAGAGCCCAAGTCAGAAGAGGCTCATTTCTCATCTCTAATCCTTAAATAGACACAAATATCCCATCTGTCATGTCTCCCGAATGGCTCCTCTGGCCTTGATGAATTTTCAAACCATTTTTATTTGAGAGCACAGGGACATTCTCCTAACCTTTTAACAATACCTACCTGTCATGGATCTTGAGAGATTTCTGAAATACAGGCTGTTAGCCTCTTTACTTCCAAATAAAAAATGCTTGAAATGCATCAAGGTTACATGAGCACTTCTGCTGTGATGTTGGACAGGCAGAGAAATGCCTGTTTACTGATGCTGATGGTATAGAAATGTCCCTAAGTACACATTCTACAAAGTGGTCCTCACCCGCAAGTGTTGTCTTCTTTGGTTCCACTTTTGCCCCGGCTCAGAGGGGCACCCAAGGAGGGCACTTCAAGAGCACCTCAACTCCAGTGAAACTCTGTTCTACTCACATCTTCCAAAGCACAGGGTATCCCACCCTCAGGCTGGAACAAGAGTCTGGACAATGCAATTCATTTATTAGGAATCACAGGATTTTCAACTGGAAGTGACCTGGACAACCAGCTAATCTTCCTCTTTTTGTTTCTCAGAGAGGCTGAGTTGCTCAAGACCACACAGCCTCCTTACATCAGAGCCTGAGAATATTCCAGATCTCTAGTCATTCAGTTTAGTACTTTGCCACCACCTCGTGCTGCTCTCCCATGAGAAAGTACCCTCACGGGGTTTCCCTGGTGGTGCAGTGGTTGAGAGTCCGCCTGCCGGTGCAGGGGACACGGGTTCGTGCCCCGGTCCGGGAGGATCCCACATGCCACGGAGCGACTGGGCCCGTGAGCCATGGCCGCTGAGCCTGGGTGTCTGGAGCCTGTGCTCCGCAATGGGAGAGGCCCAGTACGAGATATTGCAGTGGCTGCTGGAACCATGTCAACCGAGATTATTAAGCAGAGATAGGGAGGGACAGTGCACAGCTGTGAGATGGTGATGCAGGTGTCCAACACAGAGGTGGCTCAAGCCTGGCATGAATAATTATAGCTTCCCAGTGTAAATATTAGAGGCCTCATCCTTTCATTTGCTAATCATGCACTAGCTAATAACCCAGCAATTCCACTCCTATGAATATACACAACAGACATGAATGTTTATGTCTCCCAAAAGATACAAACAGAAATATTCATTGCAGCTTTATTCACAAGAGCCCTAAATGTCCATCAGCTTTAGAATGGATAAATAGATTGTGGTATATTCATTCAATGGAATACTATACTACAATGAAAAACCACAAACTACTGCTTCCTTGTATCTTGAAGGTGTGGATTGTGTCTTATTCAACTTCCTATTGTGCCCATCTGGAGTCCGTTGCCTCTGATGTATGTTTGTTAAATGATTAATTAACGTAAACCAAGCACATTCTCCTTTATAGAGAGCCAGTATAATGCAGTGGAGTCAGAAACCTTAGGCTCTCACCCCAACTTTGTGATTTGTAAAGGGACACCTAAAGTGGGACCTTGAATCGAACTTTTAATTTCTCTAATTCTTGGTTTTCTCATCTCTAAAAATGAATAATACCTCTATAATCTAAATTAATGGTAATATACAAATAATCTTATAGGTTGTTATGAAGATTTCAGAAGAATTTTTAAATTAAGTGTAAAAGTAGTTTGGAAAACTTCATAGAATTAAAAAAAAATGGGACTTCCCTGAGGGTCCAGTGGTTGACTCCATGCTTCTACTGCAGCGGGTGCAGGTTCGATCCCTGGTTGGGGAACTAAGATCCCACATGATGTGGGGCGTGGTCAAAAAAATAAAGAATTTTAAAAAATGACTAAGATGTGAGGATACATGTCCTCTTTTCCTCACTCTTGCCCAATAAGATACATACATGCTTGTCCTCTCCCAGTTCCCTCTTTCCTTTCTCTCCATCCCCACCCCTGGGCAGAGAGGGCTTCTCACGGGAGGCAGAGGCATGAAGCTGGTGGATCTGGACCAGAAGTGCCTGAGTGAACTACAAGAGAGACCAGCAGAAGAGGGAGAGGGAGAGAAGGGAAGAGAGGAAGAGCGAGCAGTGTTATAGAGGAAGGCTGTGGAGACTATAGAAATGGACATAGACACAGACACAGACACACATAGATACAGACACAGACATATACATGTTTGTTTGTGTGTATGGGTATATATACACTGCAGAGAGGGTTCCAGGGGTTAGCTACAGAGCATGAGGGATTAGGAATTGGAGAATCAAGTGACAAGGGAGGTAAGGAAAGTCAATATATGTTTCTGTGACTACGAATTGGCTCCACTTTATTGCCTTTCACTAGATGCCAGTTGTAGTCAGGGTTTTCCAGAGAAACAGAAATAGTAGGAGATTGGATGGATGGATGGATAGATAGATGTTAGATAGATAGATATATAGATAGATGTTTATTTCAAGGAATTGGCTTATGTGGGGGCTGGCAATTCTGAAATCTGAAGGATGGGCTGGCAACCTGCGAACTCTGGGGCAGAAGCTGATGCTGTAGTTTTGGGCAGAAATCCTTCTTCCTCAAGGAAACCTCAGTTTTACAATTAAGGCCTTTCAATTGATCAAGTGAGACCCACCCACAATATTGAGGATCATTTCCTGTGCTTAAAGTCAACTGATTGTAGATGTTAGTCAATTCTACAAAACACTTCCACATGGACACCTTGATTACTATATGATTGAACAAATGGGTACGTAACGAAGTTGACACATCAAAGAGACCATCACGCCGGTATGGATTGGATCTGCTTACATTTTTGTCTCTGGACTGTTTCTTGGCTGTCCTGTCACTGAACCACATGGTGCAATGGGATTTACTGCTGTTGATGATTATAAAGTCTCGCACATACAAACAGAGGGACCAGTGCCATTCCACGGATTAAGCCGGTGCTGCGCAAAGCATTTTTGATGATTAAAATTGTGGGGTGAAAAAGAAAAAAAAAATTGGGCAGGTGAGCATTCTGGCTCTGCGCTAGAGGATTCCTGGGAAAGGGGCTTCTCTCTGAGGGTGGGCAAGCTGAATGTAGACATCCCAGGGGGAAGAGCTGGCCTAAGGAAGGCTGGGGTCTTGAGAGAGAGCAGCTTGATGCTTGGCGTGCTGATCCGCATCCATGGTAACTTACTCAGTGCATGTGTCTGCCAGTCCAAAGGCACTATCTGTTTGTAAATAGAAACACTTCCTAAGAAGAAAGAGGGGGCCAGGAGGGACATGGGGAAGCAAACTTATTGGAGCAATGGAAAAAAGGAAAATATGCCAAAGGCTTCTGGAGCAGCCTGGTCATCTGAGGCAGAACTCTCCTGCACGCAGCATTAGTTCCGCCCTCTGGGGCGCAGAATGTAGGCTGTGTTCCCAAGGCTGCCTTCACGGTGCAGCCTGCCAGGAGGGAAGAGAGGCAGCAAGCGCCACTTCCTCTCACTCAAGTCCTGCATCATCAAGTGCCAATGGACTGTTGAAGCCCTCTTTGACTTCCTGGAATAGAAGCTTTCCTGGATGGGGAAGCAGTCCTCCAGACACCCCTTCCCAAGTTACATGTTGTAAACTGAATCCTGAGCATGGAAAATACAAGCCTGACCAGCCCACAAATCACTTTTTACTGATCCCTGAAAGAAACCACCAGTAAACCTCAGGCAGCGATCTGCAAGTCTGAAGGCACAGCTACAAAACACAAGGTGAGGAAGATGACATTCAAAGGCTCATTTCACTCAGGCAGCATCTCTCTTTCTTTCTTTCATGGATCATTGTGTTTGCCTCTTTGTCTGCTGTGAAGTGGAGACGTGTCTTACACCAACCCATTAGGAATTTATAGTTAACCTCGAGCTGTGTGAGGAACCTATCAGCCTCATATAGGTACCATCTTCAAGACTGTGCTGCCTGTGTGTTCCCAGAGAGGGATTCAATGAGAAACAAAATCCGTGCAGGAGATGCCAGGCTTCTCCTGTCACAATATGAAATAGCTACTGAACAGCAGAAGGAAGAATTCTTGTCAACTTCCCCCTTCCTCTTTTACTTCATTTCTTCTGCTCTGCCTTTCAAAGCTGGGATGGGGTGCTGACACCTAGTTCTCACCATCTGCCAACCCCAGTCTCTGTCTCCTCCCAGGTTAAAGTGGACTCCAGTACCAGAGCCCTTCTGACTGGAAGAGGAAGTGTACCAACTCCACAGCCCTGATTTTATACTGCGACTGTCACAGACTGAATTTTCCAAAAATGGCCACAGCGATATTTCCAATATTTATATTCCCACGTGCTTTTTTTCCCCAGAGTTTTAACACTCCCTATTAAGAAGGGGGATCTACTTCCTCTCCCCTTGAACCTGGTTGGGACTTTGCAATGAATGAATAGAACAGAACAGCCTCAGTGAATAGGATGCAGCAGAGGAGATGCTACAGGACTTCTGAGGCTAGGTCATCAAAAGCACCATAGCCTCTGCTTGGCCCTCTCTTTCTCGAGATGCTGATCCATGGAGCCCAGCCGCCATGCCGTGCAGAAGCCCAGGTCTCATGGAGAGGCCACGTAAGGTTGTTCCAGCTGACGGTACCAACTAAGTTCCCAGCTTCCAGCTAGCATCACTCACCAGACATGGGAGTGAGTGACTTCAGATGAGCCCGGCTTATGCTGAATGGAGCAGAGATGAGCTTCCACTCCTGAGCCCTGCCCAGACTACAGATCAGTGAACAAAATGAACATTGTGTGGCTTTTAGACTCCTCTCTCACTGAGTCAGTCTCCTCCAGGCCAATCGAAGTCTCGGTTCCCCTAAGGCTGCTTCCTGTGACTGTTAAGGCCTCCCCACAATGGCTTAGTCTGAAAGGCTGGGCTCCTGTACCCTTCCATCCTTCTCACGTCTAATCACTTACCCTGCTGAGTAACTCAGCCTCCCTGAGGACTGGAGCTTGCCCCTGGACTCTGCCTGGTACCAAGGAACTGAGCTTGCCTGCTTTGTTCTGACCCATTTGCTTTGGGATGGAGACTTGCCTCTGTGCAGTCCAGCCCTGCATCACAGCCACCTCATCACATTGTGTGACCACAGCCCTGATGCCCGCCTGACCACTCACTGACCCTGGCAAGCCTGGCTTTCTCAGAAGCCCTTGTGACAACAGTAGCCTGAGCAGGACTGGGTATACCACGCCCGAGAACGTTTCTTGCCAGGTGAGAACACCTCAGGACTGGGCTTTGCAGATGGGCCAACTGCCCAGGTCACGGGGTTATTCTCTTATCAGGTCCCCAGGGACGACTCCTTTCCAGACCCAGGTTGTCTCAAGTATTTAGATCACCCTTCAATAACAGCTAGTATATAAGTAGAGGGTGATTTGGGGGAAATACGAGTAAACAAGTTGATATTCCACTAGGAGTTCTGATCAAAGCAAAAGTTCTCAGAGGGACAGAAATTTGAAATTATTATCTAATCTTTCAATTCTAAAGTAGGATTTGGAGGCTTAAGGATAGTTAACAAGATGAAAAAATATATATTCTTTCAGCTACTGGTAGCAAATTTATCCCCATGGAAAAAAACACTTTGGTTGGAAAAATCCCACCACTTGTACACAAATTCCACAGGCATTCACATTAGCTGAAGCCAAGGTTTCAGAGAAGGCTGAAAAACTACTTTGTGTAAGACAAGGACAGACATTTTTGCTCCCAAATGGAGAAGAGGGAAGAAAGTGAAAGGGGAGAGACATGGGTTAGGACCTGGAAGGAGAAAGACTGTACTCAGATATGGAGGACTGTAGTCAAAGACAGGATGCTCTATTGTGTGCCCCCTCTCCGTGAACTTCACAGCTTCAGAAAAATCCACCCAAACCTACAAGACACCTGTTGTAAGGGTAGGTGATTGGAAAGTAGCGTGGAAGGTGGGGGTTGCTTCAGTGCTGACATGGGGCAGATCAAGCCAACCTGTGCGAGCAGAGCTGGAAGCAGAGGACACTGTAACCTTGAAGAATTAGCAGCAGGAAGCCAGGGACCACCTGAGGTGATGGGGTTGGAAATTCAGAGCCATCCTGCTTAGGCTTCTACGGTTGAGCAGGTTCAAGCTGACCTCTGGGTTGCAGAAGGATTTCAGGCACCTAAGGGCACCTTCTACTTTCATCCTTCCCCTTACCACACAATGAAAAGTTAATACATGGTCACTGTAAGCCATTTAGACAGTTCAAAAAATACAAGGAACAAAGTGAAAAATCATATTTTGGTGTATATCTTAGAGATAAAAAAATATTTTCCTCCAAAAACAATGGCATCAGAATAAATACATTCCCTTGTCACCTCTTTTCCCAACTAACAATATAATGTTAATAACAATATAATATTTTCCATATATTCATTCTTCTTTACCAGGAATAGTCAAAACACTATCATGGCTTATGAAGAATTCTAAAAGTATCCACCTCATTTTTATGAAAAGGATTACTTCTGGATGATGATGTAAATGTTTCCATGGGTCACATCTTAAGCTTTTGGTCACTGACAGCCCAGCAACATCTCTAGAAAGTTCTATGGAAATTGCACTTGGAGTTATTAGTTTTTATAAACGAAGTTTTGAATACTTGTTAATCTTTTTCATCAGAAGGATAAAAAGAATTGGAAAATACCAGTGTTTTCCTCCTCTTTATATACAAAATCTTGGGATGCAGAAAGTTGAATACTCAAGCGATAATTTAAATATACTTTTCAAAGAAACACACTTATAAGTCCTGTTTAAACATACTTTTCAAAGAAACACCCTTTTAAGTCTTGTCAACCCATTCATTTCTTTTATCCTTTGAAACCTGAGGTAGGGATTTCCTGATCAAATAGTACATTCTCTTTAAAAATACTATCTTCATGCTAAGCATTTCTTGCTCTCTTTCTACAAAGTGATCGTATTATGATGAATACATCACAGTTGCATTGCTAATTTCTTTATCTGTCCCTACAAAACTTTAGCTCCCCAAAGCAGCCTTAAAATTTAAGTGGCTATGAAGTGCCAGGTACTGTTGGGTGCCAAAGAGAGAGTTCTACCTAGTCTGGTGGCTTTCTGTTTCGCTAAGCATTAATGTGCACCAGAATCACCTGGATACTTCTTAAACATGTAAATATCTGGCTCCCCCCCACCGCCCCAGAGACTGTGATTCACGTTAGGTTTGGGGTGGGTCCCCAGGTATCTGCCTTTTTTATAAGCAGCCCCAGTGATTCTGATACAGTGCTCTAAGACCCACGCTGCTGCTCCAATGTTAATATCTCTGTGGTGGGCTTTCTGCCTTCCATTGCTGGAAACCGTCATCTTGTAGAGTTTGACATTTCCCCATCACCTTGCTTTTCAGTATTAACTATTTCCCCAATGTACATAATGACTTAAGACTCAATTTTTACTTTTTCCTATATGTCCACAAGGTCCAACCTTGAGCTAGGGATAGGTTTGGAGGTGCAAGATGTTAGGCCAGCTGGTGTTTAAAGTCTAAATCAGAATCTAATTTTATGCAAGGTGTAATGTTCGTTTACTAAAAGCAGCTTAGAGATTCTGAGCTGTGAAATATCATGTGAAGGGGAACTATAAAATCCATCGTGGAAGGAGTGAATTAATGTGTTCTTTTCTGAAACGTCTCCCTCTATTTCATTAAAGCATAGTTTTAATGCTGAAGAAAAAGAGGCACGAGGCCTGTTTAGCTAAACAGTCATTGCTAAAAGCATCACGCTAGGATGTTTCATCCTCAACCCCCCGCCTCCCCACCTCCGGCTCCTCTCAACTCATGTGAATAAGCAGGTTGGCAGAAACGCACCTTCAAGACTGAAAAGGTGGTAACATCCTGATTCAAGACCTCATGGCTACGGAATTTATTGTCTTACCACTGGGTCAACAAAAATGTGTTTTTTTCCCCCTTCTAGTTTGACCTTCCACGAACCCTCTACTTCTCTCAGACCTCCTGGCATAGGGCAGAAGTGAGAGGAACTAAGTGGAGTCACCAATTTCGCTTCACATCCGTCCCTGGCCTTCTTAAAGATGGCGGCTAAGGTTAGAAGAGTTGGCTGTACCCTTGAACTGGAGTGAATAAAGGAGTGCAATCTCCTCCCCTCTGATAGTAAGGTTCTGGCCACAGGAGAATGAGAAGAATTAGGAATGGATGGTCGTGGACTGCCATTGGGTTTTTGCATACCTATCAGCCCTTTCTCCTTCTGGTAACAGAATTCCTCTTTTCCATGGGAAAATTTCTCCTTCACATGTGGTTGGGATAGAGTTGCCCCTGTGTCTCACCACGGAGTACCTTTCTCCCTCCCACCTGAGGTCTGAAGTGGTTGGCTCAGGGAGAGGCGTACAACCCCAGGGGCTCAATCAGCAACCTCCCTGGTACTTTTCTGCCAGAGCTACAAGAAACCTTGTTCTTCCACTGGAATTGCTAAGCCAGCTGGATGGGAACCCTGGGCTGTGGAATATCATGATTATCATCACACTGAAAGAGCCTATATGAGTGAGGGAGAGATGCATGGAACCCTGGTGATGCAGGCCTCCCAATGCAGGGGGTGCAGGTTCGATCCCTGGTCAGGGAGCTAAGATCCCACATGCCTGGCAGCCAAAAAAAACCAAAACATAAAACAGAAGCAGTATTGTCACAAATTCAATTAAGACTTTAAAAATGGTCCACATCAAAAAAAAAATTCTAAAAACGTAAAAAGGTATGAAAAGGCTTTTGCTGGTTACCACCAGTCCCCTGCCCAATCCTTCTCCACCCCAGTCAGAGAGGCAATCACTCTTTTTTTTTTTTTTTTTTTTTTTTTTTTACGGTACGCGGGCCTCTCACTGTTGTGGCCTCTCCCGTTGCGGAGCACAGGCTCCGGACGCGCAGGCTCAATGGCCATGGCTCACGGGCCCAGCCGCTCCGTGGCATGTGGGATCTTCCCGGACCGGGGCACGAACCCGCGTCCCCTGCATCGGCAGGCGGACTCTCAACCACTGCGCCACCAGGGAAGCCCAGGCAATCACTCTTGATTCGAATTCCCTGAGTGTTTATCTCATTGTTTTGAATAACATGCATAGCCTGTTATTTCCATTTTAAACACTATCTATTGACTTCCCACAACAACAAAGGAGAATTTAGCTCATTTATACTGCTTCTGCTGTCATTCACCAGCCCCCCGCAACACACCAACATCCTATATCAGAACTTTTGGTTAAATCAACAGTCGTTTTTTATATTATAGTGACTATTATGACCTATAACCATTTTTCATTAAATTTAAGATGTCATCAGTTGTAAGACATACTATTATTTTGTATGCTACTCACAAGAGAAAATTAAGCATGACATATCATCAATTATATAGTGCATCCCAGTTTCAGAAATAACACGGGGTGAAAAAAAATGTTTTGTCAGTCTACCTCCCCAAACTAGAAGATCAGATCCATAAAAGCAAGCACTCGGTCTGTTTCATTCACTGCTGCAAGCACAGTAGCTGGCACACAGTGGATGTCCAAGAGGCACTTTTGGTTGAATATGCAAATAGTGCCAGAAATGGCACACATCACTTTCATGCACAACTCAGTGGTCAGAACAAATCACATGGCCCTGCCCAATGGCAAGGGGACAGGAAGTGCAGGCTTCCAGGAGCCTGGAAGGAGAGCAGAGACAGATATTGACGAGCACTGGTGATGTCTATCATGACTACCCACTGAACATCTCCATTGCTGTGGCCCACAGGCATCCCACATTCAACAAGTCTGAAACGGAATGAGTCTTCTATCCAACCCACCTTACCTGAGCCTGAACTGTGTATCTTTTCCCTCAGCAATACATACCACCATTCATCCAGTTTGCCCAAGCCTGAAACTTGGTGGCCACCCTCTCCCTTTCTCTTTAAATAGAACTGGTCATAAAGTCTTTTTGATTCTGTTACCTTAGGATATTTTGATTTGGGTCTCCCTCTCCATCTCTAATATCATATTAGTTTCAGCCTGTCTTGCTTTTTAAAAGAGGCTTATTTTAAGCAGAGGGTAGAGTGGTGGTTACCAGGGACTGGGGTGGGGAGGGACGAAGAAAATGGGGAGATGTTGGTCCAAGGGTACAAACTTCCAGTTATAAGATGAAGAAGTTCCCGAGATCTCATGTACAACATGGTAACTATAGTTAACAATAATACTGTGCTATATACTGGAAACTTGCTAAGAGAATATATCTTAAATGTTCTCACCACAGAAAAGAAATGGTCATTATGTGACGTGATGGAGGTGTTAGCTAATCTATAGTGGTCATCATTTTGCAATATATAAGTGTATCCAATCAACACATTGTACACCTTAAACTTACACAATGTTCTGTGTCAATTATATCTCAGAAAACCTGGGGGAAAAGGCTTCTCTTGATCCCTTCAGTCTTCATGCTTCAACCCGTTCTCTCTGCAGCTGTCAGAACTCACCTCTAAAATTCAAATAGCGCATGTCACTCCAGTGCTCACAATACCCCACTGTCTTGAGGCTATGGTTCAAGCTCCTTGGGGTTGTAAAGATGTTTGTCATCCGTTCCATAAGTGAGAGATTAACCTCCTCTACTGTGAACCCTCCCAAAGCTCCGCATTTCACAGTTAAGATCCAATATCCATCCTTCCAGGGTCCCACAGGAACGAACACAGTCTGGCCCCACCAAACACACCTCTCTCAGTCCTCACCTCCTCATCTGCCCCTTGCTTACCTGCTCCAGCCATGCTGGCCTTCTCACCATCCCTCCTATACTGCAGGCTTCATTGTCATAGGACCTTGCATTGGCTGGAGCATCTACTTAGAATACTCTTTCCCCAGCTAGTTGTGTGATTAACTCCCTCATTTCCTTCAAACTTTTGCTCAGAAATCACCTTCTCAGCTCTTCTCACCCCATCCTCTTCCCACTTCTGATCCTATTTACTCTCCTTTTATCTTATTTTATCTTCCTACAATATCTTCTGACATACAATTTATCTTTTTATTTTTCCTTGTTATTAGTTACACTGTCTTCTCCCTACTAAGCTCCATGAAGGTAGGAGACAATTGTCCATTTTGTTCACTGATGTGTCCCAAGCCCTTAAAGAGGACTAGCACATAGGAGGTGCTAAATGAATACATGAAAGATTGAAAGAACAAATCTCTATTACATTACCTTGCATGGAATACTATAATTATCTATAGGCTTCTCTGTTGCTCCCACTCAAGTATGGATTATTTTATTTCTATAACCCCAGTATGATGCGTGATACATACATGCTCAATACCTATTTGATGAATCTATAATGTAGGGTAAAACTGTCACTCTATTAATAAGGATACTGAGGCCCACAGGGCTTGCTCCATGTCACACAGGGAATAAATGTTGGGGCCGAAACTAGACTTTAGGTCTTCCATATCTCTGGGCTGAACCTTTCCACTACACAGCCAAACTCTACTAAAAATATTTTAAGGTACATCTTGTCTTCCATCTATGGTGTAATTTCTTGAGACGGGGCAAGGTACCAAGCTGCTTTGAAGCTCCAATAGTTCTAGGTAGACATAATACTTATTCAATAAATATTTGTGATTTGAGTGCTCAGTAAAAATATTATTATGGTTAGCATTGTTTCCACTTTTAACGACAGAAATGATAATAACCTCCCAGCAGTCTGCTTTAAATAGGTTCAAGACACTGAAATACAATTTTAACAGTGTCTTCCATCAGCTTGCTCCCTGGAGAGATGAAATGAGTTCATAATGAGATTCCTTCAATGAGTCCAAAAGCAGAGGGAATGAGTACGGGGTTTTGCTGCAGTAGACACAGATGTTTCACTGGCATGTGGCCGCCCATTTTTTTCTCTGCTACTCAGGCCATGGGGGGAGGGGCAGTAGGGTGAGCCCCGTCCCATTGCTGAGCACCATCCTCTCTCCGGGGCATCACCTCTTCTGTTCTGGTTCAGCTGCGGTTCAGGACTGGTATAGAGAACTGATTGTTACTCTTAATAAACGTAGTGTGCTGCCAGCCAATGGAATATATAGGCATCTCGGAATAGCAAATTGGTTAATTGCCAGAAACCACAAAAGGTTATTTTCTCAGTAAGAGATTTATGCAAAGACTTATTGCAAGCTTCTGTTGCTAATATGTTTGACTTGCTTGATTTTAAAGTACAGGTTAATACCATCTGGTATCTTTAAGCTTTGGTGATCAAAGTGTGAGTTCAGTAGATTCTGGGCCAGAGGTGGGGGGCAAATTGAATGGGTACGGGCAAGGTTTCATCATTTCCCTTTATGTAATTAACATATCATCAGGAAAAGGAATAGAGGAAATAGGGAAAGTTAGCCTGGATTGGAAGGGCTCTTGACAAGGTATTCTTTTTTTTTTTTTTTTTTTTTTTTGATGTGGACCACGTTTAAAGTCTTTATTGAATTTGTTACAATATTGCTTCTGTTTTATGTTTTAGTTTTTTGGCCGCGAGGCATAGTGGGATCTTAGATCTCCAAGGCTGGGATTGAACCTGCATCTCCTGCATTGGAAGGCGAAGTCTTAACCACTGGACCACCAGGGAAGTCCCAGCTATTCTGTTCCTGATACACTGTTCTCCATCTAGGGTCAGTCAGGAGAAGACATCCCAGTGACAAACCTCCAGAATGCTGTGCTATTTATTCCTACTCCTGAGCTAGAGTATCCAAGGGTGTTCTTCACCTTAAATGACTCTCTAAAATAAATAAACGAATGCCCTTATTTCCTGAGCACATCTATGACTCTGCAGCATCATTTCTGACCCTGTCTAATGTGTCAAGCCACTGAGTTGCTCTAGTTCTGGCCAGGGTGACCGAGGGCGATCTCCTCTGTGTGGGCAGTATCCATACTCATTCTCAGTGCTCCACTGGGGTCACCTCAACACTTTACTGCATCCTCCACATCCCCCGAATAGCACAACAAACAAACAAGCCCATGTAAAAGAGCTCAAACTCCGAAAGCACCGGGAGGTTGCATACATTTTGACAGATTTGTGATAAGACAGAGGGGAGAGCTATATTACAGTTCACTCAGCAAAATTTTATCAAGATCCTTCTAATTTCCCCTTAAAACCCAGGGGTTTGCCCTTCCCACTAAGCCGACTCTCAGCTACTTGGAGTTCAGCCTCACTGTCTCCTCACCTCCCTTTTTCCCATGGAAAAATTTAGAGCTTCTCTTATGTCCTTCCATTTTCACCCTCACAAAAGAACTTCCTTGGCATCCATCTTTCTTAGAAGAGGGGGGATTGAAAAATGACATTTGGGGGGTTAAAAGGCACAAACTTTTAGTTTAAAATAAATAAGTCATGGGGATGTGATGTACAACATGGTGACTATAGTTGATGATACCGTGCCGCGTATTTGTAAGTTGCTAAGAGAGTAGATCTTGAAAGTTCTCATCACAAGAAAAAACAAAATTTTGTAACTGTGTATGATAACAGATGTTAACTAGGCTTATGGTGATTATTTTGCAATATATACAAATACCAAATCATTAGATTGTACATCTTAAACTAATATAATGTTATATATCTATTGTACCTCAATAAGAAAAAAGGAAAAAGAGCCCAATAATAATTGGATACTGGCATTAGACTTGTACCTAAGTTTTCTGACCTAAGTCAAATGCTATTTCTATTGAATTGTGCATTTTGTCTAAAATAACATTAAAATCTATTTGGGGAAAAAAAAGAAAATGACATTTTTTCCTTTGTAACATTATGTGAAGGGGGTTGTTTAATGGGTGTTAAGTACTGAGACATGGGTTACTTAGGCACTGAAAGATACATGATCCAGCTCTGGTTAGGATCATGTTCTAGTGAGGACTTCCAGGTCCAGGGATAAGATACTGGCTGGGAATTCAGATATGTGAAGGAAGTCTCTTTACCCCTTTCCTCCTAGATAAAATGGGGTTAATAACACCTTCCCTGCCTCCTCTGCAAGGTGGGATTCTACATGAGAAAGTATGAGAGAGACTAATTAACAGACCCTGTGAAATTGCATCATCCTGGCTAATATCTGGGATTCCCTTCCCACTCTCACAACGTCTAGTGGTTTCTATCTGTAATCTTTGTCTCCTTTCCCCATAGTGGCCTAAGGAGAGCCAGATACAACCTCCAAACATCTGAGCTGCTGGAACTATTAGCACATCCACATCCATCTAGTGCAGTGCTTTCCTTATGACCCCTTTCTCCATACCATTCTTATTACTAAGAGATACATTGCATTGAAACTAACAATCATCCCTTTTCTATTCCTGGCATTATTTCTCTTCGCTGAGAGTGTATTGGCCAAGGTTTCTAAGGAAAACGCAGGGAATTATAGTCACAATTGTAAGACGCATTACATTCTAGTGGAACGGGGATGACTCTCAAGTTAAAAAAAAAATGGTAATAGTGTATGAGATATCTTTTATTATTCTCAGCCAAAGTGTTTCTTAAAGGAGATTCCGCCAAATAATTTTTCTATTAACTTGACACCCGATTTAGCCACACAGGCACAAAAAAATGGCAAAGCAGAGGCGGGATTGAAAGTCTAATTAGATTTGGAGGATTTTGTTTCTCTTCCTCTTTTTCTCTCTCTGTTTTGCTCTGATTTATTGTGGTCATGGTGGGAAGGAGATGATCTTCCATCTGGGCATTTGTTGCCACTAAGAAAGAAAAAAACAAGAGTGGGTGGAACTTATCTTCGATGCCAAATGCTTTTGCAAAGCCTTTCAAAGGACATTGGTCTACTTAGTTTCATTTTCAGAAAATTCCTCTCAAAAAAGTTCAAAGCTCTTAGCACTGCCTTGACAATATCCCTAAATCTTCTGGGCTTCTGTCTGAGTTCTGACTTTCTGAAACCCCTTTCTTGTCTGTCTCTTTCATACATGATGGACCTGTTGATTCTACAGCATGACAGCACACGAATCCATCTGTCATGCTGGCATGGTGCCCTTGCTGCAGGATGACACACCAATAGCCACCAGCCCAGTGCCAGCCAAAGTGGCATTAGCAACAATGCCCTGCGTGACACAGTAAACTGTATACCATCCAGCAAGAAGGTCTTCCCAGGGAAGGCACAAGCTGCCGAATGAGGAACACGTCTCTCGCTATGGCAAGTCACACATGGCCCATTTCAGTGTAGACCCTGTCCCCTTGGTGATACTGGCTCTGTCTGCAGAGAGCTACTGTGATGGCAGCGCCTCCATACTAACAGGGCACACCCTGCCACGGAGAACTAGCGATCATCGGAACGTCCGTAGGGTAACCAACTGTCCTGATGTGCCAGGGACTGAGGGGTTTCCTGGGATGCAGGACTTCAGTGCTAAAAAACAAGTCTCAAGCCAACGGGGATGAGTTGGTCACCCTATCTGTGTCCGCATCACTGGCCCCACCAGGTAAATTCTTCCTGGTCCTGTCTGTGTCTCCATCCAACCTTGTTCCCATTTCCATTTTATAGTAGGCGTCCTCTGAGATGGCTCCAGTGATCTCCACCTTCTGTTTCTCACGCTTTTGGTAATTCCCTCCCACTGAGCATGAGCTGGATGTATTCTCTCCTTTCTAATGAGAAGAGGGCAGAGGTGAAAGGATGTTACTCCTGAGGTTAATTTCAAAAAAAGACTGTGGCTTCCACCTCGGATACCCCCTCTCCCCTCTTTCCTCCTCCTCCCTCCCTCTCAGACTCCCCACTTCCTCTCTATCCCTCTGAAGATAACCGGCTGCCTGGTTTCCAGCACCCCTATGGAGAAGCCCACTTGGCAGGGAATCCCTGTCTCTACCCCAGCCAGCAAGGGTCTAAGACCTGCCAACAGCCACCTGATTGAGTTTGGACACAGATCCTCCCTCTGTCCAGCCTTGAGCTAACTGCAGCCCCTGATGACACCTTGCCTGTCACCTTGTGAGAGAGCCTCAGCTAAACATGCTGGGGTTCCCAACACACAAACACGGAGACAATGCATGTTTGTTTTTTAAGCCACTAAGTTTGGGGGTATCTTGCTACATGGAAATAGGTAACTATTCAACTTTAAACTATGAGGGAGCCAGGCTGTTCAGAAACTCACTGGACTCAGAGTATCACACCATTTAGAATTTACAGGGAGGACCCGAGAGCTCAACCATTTGGACCAATTCATTAGGAAGGTGAAGAGCCTGAGCTCAAAGGAGGCCAGGGGACTTGTTAGGAAGCAGATAGAGACAGCTGGCCCAGGTCTTCTGAGTCCTGCTCTGGTGCTGGTTCTGGTCATTGGGACCACCCAGCTCAGCAACACCAAGCACACAGAATGCTGCGACCTCTGATTTGGTTCACAAAAGGAGACTGCCCCTCAGAGATTTTCAGGGAGAGACTTTATCTCCAGCTTTGTCACAGGGTTGACAGACTTAATAAAATCTTTTATACATGATCTAGAAACACTGCAGATTTTTCCTGGCTCTGACAATCAAGAAGCCTCTTATCCTCTTTAAATCAGATCTTTCCAGAGGGAATAAACTAGCGTCTCAATTTAATTCAGCAAGTGTTCCTAGAGCACCTATACCATCGTCTGTTCTAGAAGGGCTGGAACAGAAGAAGGAAGGATTGGAAAAAATATACGACATGATTATTATCCTCCAGGAGCATTTCTGGGTGGAAAGCATAATCATAGTCATAATAACATTTTGCACTAGGCACATATCTATGTTTACCTATAATGAATTATTTCTTTTATTTAAAAATATCTGAAAAAATGGTGAAATGTTAACAGTTGTTAATTCTGAGTGGTGAGCACATCGTTGTTATATTATTTTCTTTTTAAAAATATACACTATGGGGCTTCCCTGGTGGCGCAGTGGTTGGGAGTCCGCCTGCCGATGCAGGGGACACGGGTTCGTGCCCCAGTCCGGGAAGATCCCACATGCTGCGGAGCAGCTGGGCCCGTGAGCCATGGCCGTTGAGCCTGCGGGTCCGGAGCCTGTGCTCCGCAGTGGGAGAGGCCACAGCAGTGAGAGGCCCACATACACCCCCCCCCCAAAAAAAATACACTATGCTTTTTAATAATATATGTTATCATGTATATTAAAACATACATTATATTTTTAAATACATATATTATAATGTATATAAGTATACATTATATTTTCTGTATGTATTTTTTCAAATTAAAAGTATCTGATACTTAATGAGGATTTACTATCTCCAAGGCACTCTAACAAGCACTTTAACATGGGATTTCTCATTGAATCCTTCCACCAATCCTGGGAGGAAAGTACTGTTCTTACCTTGTCCCAGTTCAGAAAGGTTGAGTAATTTATTCAAAGTCACACAGCTGATTAATGGAATCAAAATTTAGTTCTGTCTTGTTCCACAACCAGTGATCTCAATCACCCAGCTTAAATTCTTACCAACAAGAAGAATGTCTAGTTGGGGAGATAAGAGATACATGTGTAAAATAAGTTCAGACAACTTTAGTAAGCTGCCACACTAGATATAACCGGAAGGGCAAACACGAGGTACTGAGTTAACAGTCAGGAAAGTGAGAAATCAATACCACCTAAACAAATAAGAGAAGGCTTCATGAAATAGATTCATTCATTCATTCAACTACTATTTCTTGAGCACCTGTTCGATGCCAAGCACAGGTGCTGGGGGATTAGGTGTTGAACAAGACAAGCACTCATCCAGTGGCGCTCACACTTAGTGGGGAGGGGTAGACAATCAATAAGAACACGAATAAGGTAATTTCAAATTAAGATAAATGCTATGGAAAAAATAAAATGGAATGAAAGAGTCACAGAAGCGTAGGCTCTTAGATTAATTGGTTTGGAAGGCCCTGTTGATTAAAGTTTGAAATCGGTTTCCCTTTCTGCCTCATTCCTCTGAAATGGAGAGCTTCATAGGACCAGGGGACCCAAAATTGTAACGGATGAGGCTTCTGGAGAGGGGACCAACATGTGAAGATTGACTATGTCAAGTAGAGCATGAGATTCTTGTACACATGTTATCTCATTTAGTGATATTTGGGTAGGTTAGCACTAGGTAGGAATGGAATAGGAAGAACATATGCAGTGTGAGAGAAAGAAAAGCATCCTGAGTCTGGGCAACAGACCAGATAAGGGAGGGCACAGGATACACATTGGGAGTTAGGGTATTTCAGACAGATAAAGAAGGATTGGGAACTTCTCTGGCGGTCCAGTGGTTAAGCCTCTGTGCTTCCACTGCAGGGGGCATGGGTTTGATCCCTGGTTGGGGAACTAAGAGCCTGCATGCTGCACAGCATGGCCAAAAAAAAAAAAAAAAAAAATTGGTCTAATTTAAAAAAAAGAAGGATAGAACTTTAAAAGTCAGGGTGTGGCCTTGGATTAAAAAACTGATGGCCTTGAATTAAAAAAATGATAGCCAGAGTAGGTACTGAACAAGAGAATAAAATGATGAAAGTGGGGGCTTCCCTGGTGGCGCAGTGGTTGACAGTCCTCCTGCCGATGCAGGGGACACGGGTTCATGCCCCGGTCCGGGAAGATCCCACATGCCGCGGAGCAGCTGGGCCTGTGAGCCATGGCTGCTAAGCCTGCGTGTCCGGAGCCTGTGCTCTGCAACGGGAGAGGCCACAACAGTGAGAGGCCCGCGTACCGCGGGGGGGAAAAAAAAAAAAAAAAAAAGGATAAAAGTGGTATCTTAAGTGGCTTATCCTGGCTACAGATCGCACAGGGTAGACAGCAGTGGGAGGCGAGAAAATCTTCCCGAAGACTGTAGTTCAGATAAGCCATACAGAATCCTCATCTAAGAAGGCAGGCATTGGGAATGGAGGGACGTATCTGAGAGACACGGCAGAAATTTAACTGCCCAACGCCAAGGCTAGGGCTGGGAGACCTTCGAATGTAAGTGAGCTCTCAGTTGGAGGTGGCAGTGTTATTTTTGCCCAACAGTTCTGGAGAATGGGGTTGTTCTGGTCTACTGATGTCTGAACAGATTGTGAAAATGATCTCTCCAACTTTTTGGTTTTGGACTTGAGATGGAAATTTTCTCTGAACTACTTACATGGGTAAGTGGGAGGATGACACATAGGACTTGAGCTTCCGGGGGCAAGAGAGCTGCTGCACAGATGGATGTCTTACAGAATACAGACTACAATCAACTCCAGCGTTTAGAAGATTTCCTTTCTCACGAAAACTTGTTTCACCCTTTGAGAAATAACAAAAGAACTTGGGCCATATGCTTCAAATACCACTAACGCTCCAGTACCTTCCAAAGATATTTAAACTCCTATTCCCTCTCCTATAATTAACACTCTACTCACCAACATATATGGGCTTTAATAGGATTCTGGGTTCCAAAGAGGTTTGCCCAAGTTACCTCAAGGGAAGGGTGAAGAATTGTAAGGATTTGTAATAGGATGTAAATGTGGGACGCTTCCTGTCTCAGAAGTTTGGATCAGGCTCCCCAACTTATGACTATAGGTGCAAAATACCTTTGCATTCTAAACTGCAGTGCTAGACCATTGACATAGGCCATGCAAAAAAGGGTGATAAAAAACATTTGGGGGCTTCCCTGGTGGCGCAGTGGTTGAGAGTCCGCCTGCCGATGCAGGGGACACGGGTTCGTGCCCCTATCCCGGAAGATCCCACATGCCGCGCAGCGGCTGGGCCCGCGAGCCATGGCCGCGGAGCCTGTGTGTCCGGAGCCTGTGCTCCGCAACGGGAGAGGCCACAGCAGTGAGAGGCCCGCGTACAGCAAAAAAAAAAAAAAAAAAAACATTTGGCCAGCACTGGTGCATCACCCATCTTCAGGCAGTATAAGAGAAGGCAAATTTATCAAGGGGAATAGAGGTCAAGATTTGGGATATCTTTGGAGAGGGCCTTTGGCATGTTATTTACGCACTCTCCTCAACCCACCCCTTTTCCAACTGTGGTTGGTGCTTTTCCCCACCCCCTTGCCTTTCCCACTTCAGTGGGCACCGATCCCACCTCCTAGTGCCCGCCCTGCATTTCTTTGCCTGAGTGCTTACTCTGGCTCTCACAACCCAGATAGGAAGTGTTGGAAATCAATACCTCCCCACCCTCAAACCCAGGGAGCAGCCTTCAACCAGTGACTGCTAGGAGTGGGTATTTAAGTACCCCAGCTCCCTTGCCCTTTGGGTAGAGTATGCTTCTGGAGAGCCCAACATACAACACTGTTCTATATGATTTCAGTACTCAGAAATGCGTGGAGATTTCTTCTTTTTCCTAGCACGTGGTCAGTTTTATAAAATTTCCATAGGTTCTTAAAAAGCATAATCATGCTAAAGATGTTCTTTACTGTGTTGCTGGGTGCTATTAGGCAAAGTTTGTAAGTTAAATTGTTAATGGTTCTAGTCTTCCATATTTTTACTGTGATTTTTGTCAGCTTTTTAGTGAATTTTTGAGAGAGGTGGTTAAAATTTGCTAAGATTATGGATTTATCTATTTGTCTTTTTAGGTTTGTCCATTTTGTGTTATATAGTTTGAGACAATGTTATTAAATGTTTTTTAATTTAAATTGACTATCTTTTCGGCAACTGTAATTATATCATTAAGAAGTGATCATCTTTACCACTAACAAGGCTTTTTTTTAACTAAAAGTCCATTTTACCCATTATTCGTATGACTAAACCAGATTTATTTCAGTTCGTGTTTGCCTGGTATAGTTTGGTGCATTAAAATAACATGTCTATCACCCCCAAAAGTTTCCTTGTACCCCTCTCCCTTCCCTTGACTCTCCCTGAATTCTCCTCAACCAGTTCCCAGGCAGCCACTGGTCTTTTTTCTGTCACTATTGTTTGCTCTTTCCAGAATTTTATATACAGGCACACCTTGTTTTACTGCACTTCACTTTATTGCACTTTGCAGGTAGTACAGTTTTTGCAAATTGAATGTTTGTGGCAACCCTGCGTTGAGCATGTCTATTAGCACCCTATTTCCAATAACATTTGCTCATTTCATGTCTCTGTGTTATATTTTGGTAATTCTTACAATATTTCAAACTTTTTCAATATTATTATATTTGTTATGGTGATCTGTGATAAGTGATCTCTGATGTTACTATTGCTAAAAGATTATGCCTCCCTGATGGTTGACATTCTTTTAGCAATCAAGTATTTTCTTAATTAAAGTACATAAGTCATTTTTTAGACACAATGCTATTGCACACTTAATAGACTGCAGTATAGTACAAACGTAGCTTTTATATGCACTGGGAAACCAAAAAGTTCATGACTCACTTTATTGTGATATTTGCTTGTT
Source organism: Mesoplodon bidens (assembly GCF_964165515.1). Taxonomy (NCBI): domain Eukaryota; kingdom Metazoa; phylum Chordata; class Mammalia; order Artiodactyla; family Ziphiidae; genus Mesoplodon; species Mesoplodon bidens. The sequence goes on from NC_138166.1 coordinate 87,279,663, forward strand.
TGTTTCAGGTAGGAAATTGAATTTGATCCCTGTCATTCCATCTTGGCTGGAAGCAGATGTTTCATCCCTTAACTTTCTATATCTTATATATCTTTCTATATCTTATATCTTTCTATACCTTATCTATATCTTTCTATAGCTTCACATTTTAGGTGTGTTTTTGTAAATATTTGGATCTTTTAAATCTAGCTTGAAAATCTTTGTGTTTTAACTAAAGCATTAGTCCATTTTTATTCAGCAATTACTGATTTATTTAGGTTTATATCTACCATCTCAGCTGTATACTGTTCCTCTCTATTCTATACTTATTCTTTTTCTTATTTCCCATTTTGCTTTCTTTTAAATATGATACTTTTAATTTTTCTCATTTTTTTCCCTCTGGACTAGTTTGAAAATTTCTAGAATTTTCCACTCCATGAAAGCAAGTTTTATGAACCTGATAATATAGTCAGCAAGATTCAGAACAAGGATAGCTCAGAATCCAAGTGTCATAATGAAATCACAACAGGCCTGTGAAAAGAGAATTTAAGGAATGAGAAGTATCCAGCATGGCTACTGAGTAAAAAATTAATTAATAAAGGGAGGGAAGATAGCTGAAAGAAAAATAACTTGTTATTACAACAAAAGATTCTAGTGGAAGAGGTAAAATGGCAATTGCTACTATAGTTTTAATTATGTTTGCATGCCTTATGGGGCCAAGCAAGCAAATGAATTATTAAGAAAAGTATCCCAGAGATGATATAGGAGGTAGTGGTATAATAATCTAAGCTTTCTGCACCTTGCTCTTTCCCTAAATAAAAGGTCTATTCCTCAGGGAAATAATAATAATTATAATGACAGTAATGACAGCGTAGCTAACAGTTTCTGAGCACTTAAGTATGTAATGTGCAATGCAGCGTTACATGGTTTTCTCATTTAATCCTCCCAATAATCCTTTGACATGGACCTGACTGAATAGGACTCTCCCCATATACCACTTCGAATCCTCTGAGCCTCACTTATCGGATAATCTAGCCAATGTTCAGTGACCAGTCCTGCACAGTGTCCAACCAGCTTCATACATATGTGCCCTGGTGATACCTGCCCTCAGTCACATGCTTTCTGCCCTGGAGCCTCTCTTCCTATGCTCAGCATGGGTTGCTATGAGAAAGTCTCTGAATGTGTCATTGGGATGGATATTGTCGGCAGTTGGAAGAATCCTGTTGTTAGTTTTCTGACCTCTAGAATAAAAGCCTGCTATGATAGGAATGATAGGAAAGACAGTGTGGAAGCCCTTGTCACTGTCTTCCTCCCTCAGTTTTCTGGCCAAGACAGTAAAACAATCATAGATGTCAGAGGGAATTGTGAGATTAGTGCTACCATCAGAGGTTTAAAAGATGCACGGGTAGTGGTTCCTGTAATATTCACATTCAGTTCATCTATCTGGATGCTGTAAAACAAAAAAGAAAACAGAAAATCCAAGATAGATCATGGTGGATGACAGCCATAAACCTTAATCAGGTGGTAGTCTCAAATAGCGGCTGCTGTGTCAGCCGTGGTTGCCTTACTAAAGCAGACCAACCCAGCCCCTAATTCTTGATATGTGGCTATTGATCTGGCAAATGCCTTCTTCCCCATCCAGATCAGTATGGGGAGGATCAGAATCAGTTTGATTTTACGTGAGAGGGACAGAAGCGCATTCACTGCCTTGCCCCAGGGCTGTGCTAACTTTTCTAGTCTCTTCCCTAATAGAGTCTGCAAGGACTTGATCGTTCTGACATTCCACCAGGACACCAGTACCATCATACTAAGGGGATCTGGTGAGAATGGGATGGCAAATGTCCCAGATGCCCTTGTAAGTGAGCCAGTGCATAGAGATAAATTCTACAAAGACTCAGGTTGAAACACTACCAATGTAATTACTTACTAATGATTTTTAAAATTTTAAATAAAAAAAACTTAAACTTTTATCATAGACAATTGCACACATGTACAAAATTAATCAGAGTAATATAACAAATCACCACGTATCCTTAACCTAACTTCAACAATTATCAACTCACTGACAATTTTTTTCATCTGTAACTTCATTCATTCCCCCCCCATATTATTTTGAAACAAATCCCAGACATTATATACTTTCACTCATAAATATTCCAAATATACTTCTAAAAGACAAGACTTCTTTTGAACATAATTACAATATTATGTTCACATCTAAAAATACTTAGTAATTCCTTAATATCATCAAATATTCAGTCATTTTTCAAATTTCCAGTTTTTTCATAAATGTCACAAAAAAGTTTTAAGTTGGTTGTTTGAATAAAGATAAAAATAAAACCTACACATTGCAATTAGTTAATGTGTTTTTAAAGTCTCTTCTAATTTATCAGTTCCCCTTGCATCTGTCTGGTTTTTTCCCTTGCAATTTATTTGCTAAAGAAACTGGGTCATTTTTCCTGCAGGTTGAATTTTGTTAATGGCACCCCTGTGTTGTTTTTTGGCACGTTCCTCTATGTTTCCTGTAAATATGTAGTTGGTGATAAAAGTTTTAGAAGACCAGACTCTGGGATGTCCCTGGATATCCATTCTGAGGTAGAGGACAAGTTTTTGTATCTTATACCTCCTATCATTAAAAAGGAGGCACAGGGCTTCCCTGGTGGTGCAGTGGTTGAGAGTCCGCCTGCCGATGCAGGGAGCACGGGTTCGTGCCCCGGTCCTGGAGGATCCCACATGCCGCAGAGCGGCTGGGCCCGTGAGCCATGGCCACTGGGCCTGCGCGTCCGGAGCCTGTGCTCTGCAACGGGAGAGGCCACAACAGTGAGTGGCCCGCGTACCGCAAAAAAAAAAAAAAAAAAAAAAAAGGAGGCACAATGTTTGAGGAACCTTTTGGATTTTGGAAGCAGCATGCCCTGCACTTGAAAATACTATTCTGACAATTTGTCAGGTGACCAGAAAACTTTCCAGTTTCAAGTGGGATCTGGAACACAAAAACAATTCAGCAACAAGTCTGGACTGTGGAGCAAATTGCCCTGTTGCTTGGGCCACATGACCAGCAGATTGAACAGTGTTAGGGAGATCCCTGGTGGGTAAGAGTGCTATGTGAAGGACTTCCCTGGTAGCACTGTGGTTAAGAATCTGCCTGCCAATGCAGGGGACACGGGCTTGAGCCCTGGTCCGGGAAGATCCCACAAGCCGCGGAGCAACTAAGCCCGTGCACCACAACTACTGAGCCTGCGCTCTAGAGCCCGCAAGCCACAACTACTGAGCCCACGCGCCTAGAGCCTGTGCTCTGCAACAAGAGAAGCCACCGCAATGAAGAGTAGCCCGCGCTTGCTGCAACTAGAGATAGCCCGTGCGCAACAACGAAGACCCAACACAGCTGAAAGTAAATATAAATAAATAAATAAATAAATTTTAAAAAGAGAAAAAAAGTATGCTATGTGAAGAGTCGGGCAAACCCTGACGTGAGGATTATAGCAGGTTTCCGGAGCAAGACCATACCATCCGAATCAGAGAATCGCTCTCCTTTTTAGTAATAGTTCCTGGTGTGCTCTTGGGACCTCGTAGAGATCTAACATCCGGGATGCCAAATGGCTATGAAATCCAAACTAACCATTGTGAGCTCACCACTACCAGAACCATCAAGTCATAAAGTCAGTACGCATAATGAACAGTACCTTTGGGATCCTATCAGCAGGTTTGGAACGCACAAGCAAATTTTGTGATTAGTTGGCCTGGCTCCATTCTCCCCATGTTTCACCAGCATTTGTTCCTCGGCTCACACTGATGACTTTATGGAGTGGGAGGAGGGTGTCCCTACATCCAAATAATAGAGGAAGAAAGAATTTGCATCGCAGATGGGTTGGCACTATATGTTAGTGCTGGATTTTATCCCAAAGTGGATTTTTTAAGTACAGTGGTAAAGGGAAATTTTCCTAGTGGGCAGAGCAGTGAGCAGTAGTACACTTAATTGTTCCATTTTCTATGGAAAGAGAAGTAGCCTGAGGTATGGCCAAACACAGATTCCTGGGGAGTGGTGAAAGCTTTGGATGGTTGGTCAGGGACTTGAAAGGAGTGAGACTGGAAGATATAAGACAGAGAAGTCTGGGGAAAAGACATGTAGATGGAGCTCTAGGGGTAAATAGAAAGTGTGTAGATCTTTGTGTCTCACACTGATGCCCAACAGAGAACATCCCTTGCAGAGGAGGCTTTCAACAGTCAGGTGGGTAGACAGGAGGACTCACCCCGTGGATGTCAGCCAGTCTCCTCCTAAGCCATTCCAGGGGTGGACAATGAATCTAGAAACAGTAACCATGGTGGCAGGGATGGAGATTGTGCATGGGTCCCCTCCAACAAGGCTGAACATTAAATGTCCAATCTGCAAACAATGACCCTGAGCCCTTGATATGGCACCATTCCTCAAGGACTCCACCCAGACATATGGTGGCAGGTTGATTCTATCAGATCCTTCTACCCTAGAGGGAGCAGAAATTTGCCCTTAACAGAACTGACACTTACTCCATATAGGTGTTTGCCTTTCCAGCCTACAGTGCCTCCACTAGAGCCACTATTATTGATCTACAGAATGTTGAATCTATTAACATAATATACAGTACAACATTGCCTTAGTAGAAAAGGTCCTTTGTTATGGAAGACAAGTACAACAATGGATGCAGGACCACAGGATCCTCTGGTGTCTGACTATGTATCCCATTATTCAGAAGCAATCAGTCTAAAAGAATACTGTATTGAGGAGTGTCATCCCCAACTAGGCTCCATCTCAGGGCTAACACCCTGTTGGTTTGTGACATTTTGCTCCAGGCTATAGTATATGCATTGAGTCAAAAGAAGATACATGGAGCTGTCTCCCCAATAGCTAGACTACATGGTGAGGGGTGGGGGTTGTGCCAGGGGATTCAGTCATTGAACTTCCACCTGATCACTTTGGGATCTTCATGCTGAAGGACAAGGAGACTAAGAAAGGAACTATTATACTGGCAAGGGTGATGGACCCTGATTGCCACAAGGAGCTACTGCTATGCAGCTCACGTAGGGAAGACCAAGTCTGCAACCCCAGGGATTCAATGAGGGCATCTTAGTGATGATGAGTGAGGATTGCAGTGATCACTGCCTGGCAAGGACAAAACAACCAAAGCTTAGACTGTTCAGAGATGAATATCTGAATCACCCCCCAACAAAAGAAGCAAAGGGGGTAGGAACCAATAGATAAATATTTCCCATCCCTCACTACTCCCCAGACAAGTGAATCTGAGTTGCACATTATACATTTTTTTTCAGGAAGTCTCACACAATCAAGTAGCTAGTTGCTTATCGCTGAGGCCCACTCAAACATACATCTGCAATGGGCTCTCACGCCTTTCCTTCTTCACTTACCCATTTGCCCCCTCCTTTACTCTTGTTCTCTGCAATGACATTCCCCAGTAAAGCAGTTGCATATAGGCCTCTGTCTTAGGCTTTGTTTTCTGGGAACCCAGACTGAGGCAGATACTATTGTTATTTCCATTTTACAGATGTCAGTTGATTAGTTGTCCATGGTTACACAACCACTGCACAGTGTACTAGGATTGAGCCCTAGTCTGCCTGACGCCAAAGGCTGTGCTCTAAACCATTGCTATCCAGTAGAACTTTCTATAATCATGAAAATGTTCTCTAATTGCCCTATCCAATGTGATAGCCACTAGCCACACGTGACTTTGAGACTTGACATGTAGTTAGTACAATTCAGGAACTGAATTTTTAATTTTATTTAATTTGAAGTTATTTAAAATTAGTCACACGCAGCTAGTGACTATCACGTTGGATGGTCCCTGATTATCCAAACCAAACAGCTCAGAAATCACTTTTCTCAATTGCCACCTAGAAAAGATTGAGGGTAAGTTATGAGGCACCACTGATTACATATTCATAAAACAATCTGCAAGCATAGTAGCTAAAACCAATAAAGGTGCATTTGATTACTCTTGCTGAGATCTAATTGCCAAAAAAGCCTCATGTCATAGGTTAGAAATTTATCTGACACATTCAGCACAAATTAGGAAGCAGACATTGTGCTAGGCAGCAGAGTGACAGTGGTAAATGAGAGAGATGTGATCTTTGCCCCTCTCGTGGATAAAATCAAGTTCAGATATTGCAGAAATGTTATCACTTTTTTGCCTTCCCTCATCACCAAACAATCCATCTGTGTAGGATATCATTTTTCTCACCTACTTCCTTGATCTATGATACTTTCATTGTTGTGTTATCCTCCGACCCAACTTCTTCTGAAGCACTACATGTGAAAGAAACATGGGCCCTGGAGTCAGATATATCTGGATTTAAATCAAATTCATCTTTGAAAGAGTTGCCCTATCTTATGTAGTTACTTACCACTCTGAGACTTAGTTTTTCTCATCTGTAAAATGGGGTTGTAAGAATTCAACGAAGTCATATAGTCCCATAGAAATGTTACCTCTCTTTTCTAGATTCTGACCTTTAGGAATTTCCTGTCCTAGTTCTCTTTAAACATTTATAAGAACTTTTCACAAAACAGTCAGGAGGGGCCTCCCTGGTGGCGCAGTGGTTGAGAGTCCGCCTGCCGATGCAGGGGATACGGGTTCGTGCCCCGGTCTGGGAGGATCCCATATGCCGCGGAGCGGCTGGGCCCGTGAGCCGTGGCCGCTGGGCCTGCGCGTCCGGAGCCTGTGCTCCGCAACGGGAGAGGCCACAACAGTGAGAGGCCCGCATACCACAAAAAGAAAAAAAAAAAAAAAAAAAAACAGTCAGGAGGCTGTTGGCAGTGACGGGTGAGCTACAAAATAATAGAAACAATTTACAAAGGGAGATAAAGTTATAGTTCTGGTAATCACATAGCTTTTTCAAAAGGAAGAGAAAGTTTCAGACCCATAATCACATAGTCCTGCCACATTCACCATGGAAATGGGTTCAGGTTACTAATCAGAGGCATGTAAACACAAGATAATAAAAAATAAATGACAATAGAGCTATGCACCTTTTATTACTTTAGGAAATTTAAAGCTGCTCATTTTACATGCATGACACTATTCACAAATGCTTTTTGGGTTTTTTGTTGTTGTTGTTTGTTTTGTTTTGTTTTTTGATATGGGCCATTTTTAAAGTCTTTATTGAGTTTGTTACAATACTGCTTCTGTTTTATGTTTTAGTTTTTTGGCTGTGAGGCATGTGGGATCTTAGCTCCTCAACCAGAGATCAAACCCGCACCCCCTGCATTGGAAGGCAAAGTCTTAACCCCTGGACCTCCAGGGAGGTCCCAAAAAATGCTTTTTGAATACTCACTGTGCATTCATCACTGTGCTGGTCCCTGGGAAAGATCAGTGCAGCCTGGCCGGTGTCCTCCAGGCTGAACTGGTAGAGTACCATGTCCAACACATATCCCAGGTACAATGTGAAAACTGTCAAACTCTTAGTACAGCTGCCTTGTTCTAGGCTGCCTCATGGGTCTGGACAGTAGGACAGAGCAGTAATGCTGAGAGGTATCAGCCAGCCTTCGAGGACATGGGTAACTGGACAGGTCATGGTCTACAGCAGGAGCTGGGCTGGGGTGCTGAATGATATTAATAGAGAGGTTCTAGGCTCTTGTTTGAAGCAAGGTGAGATTTAGTTGCATCTCAACTAAACACAGTTCCTGATGGCTCCCATGGATGGAAGTGGAGGCTGGAGGAAGTGCACATGACCTTCTCTATCCTAGCTCCTAGGTAGGGACTTCCAGCAGCAGTATCCTGAGATTCTCAGCAGACCGTCAGACTGGACCATCAGCTGATCTCCTTTCAGATGGAAGGGCATCTGAACACCCATTTTGACTTCCCTGTAGCAATGGCTGAGTCCTCCTTGGCCCAGGAACCCTTGATGTGGTTTACTGTGATAGCTCAACTTCACTGAGGGTTTAAGGTCCCTTCTTGGTTCACTCTTGGCAGCTCATCTTAGGTCTTCAGGGTTCTTTGGGGCATGATCCTCTGATGAGATTGGGGCAGAGGCACCTGTCTGAGGCACACCTGGTAGCATTTTTGAGTATCCACCGAAGAAAGAGAGCCATGAGGCCTGAGGGGATCAGGAAAGGTCTCCCAAGGGTGGGACATGAGGATATGGACAGCTGATCACATGGTGGTCTGTGTGAATGGAGCCCCCAGAGTTGTGCAGTGCACAACCTATGTAGCTGTATATGGCGTCCTTGTGCATAGGCAGAGAAGAAGGGGATTAAGCATTATGGGAAGTGCAGACAATGTGAGGAAAGACCCAGAAGTTCTCATTTGATTCACACTCATTTATTACCACTTTAATCCAAGGAATATTCTATAATCATAGGCATTTTCACGTTGCTCTTAATTCATTAACTCCCTCTGTATCTCTGGAGGATTGTTTGTGGCAGGTATTATTACCCTCACAGAAACCTCAGTAGAATACATTAAAATTAGCAATCTGGATTCTGAGAGTGAATTATTGGCAGAGATGGGAAGTGAGTGCGTCTCATCCTTGGGTTCTAGCTCCTTTCCAGTCCTGCCTTACATCCGATCACTTACATTTTTTTTTTAATCTGATTTTTTTTAGGGTGATGGAAGAAAGTGAGCTGGCCATGAATGTATTCCACTAAACAAGGGCCAAAGTTGGAAGAAAAAAAATTAAAAATCACTTACCCTTGTGCAGTGACAAACTGAAGTTGCTATAAATGCCAAGAGAAAACAAAACAGAGAAAATGGATGAGGTTACTGGAAACATGTTCATAAATTTATGCAGTAAATGTGCTGTGCGATTTCTGATTAGCAAATGTCTGATATAAGACAATATTGAAGTACTGCAAAATCTATGTTAATATAACATTTCTCCACCATACTATTTAGATTTATTGCCTGAATTTTTATGGGTTTTAAATGGTTTTTTCTTTTTTTTTTAACTTAAAAAAGTTGAAGTATAGTTGATGTACAGTATGATATGTTACAGGTGTACAATACAGTGAGTCACAATTTTTTTTTTTTTTTTGCGGTATGCGGGCCTCTCACTGTTGTGGCCTCTCCCATTGCAGAGCACACGCTCCAGATGCGCAGGCTCAGCGGCCATGGCTCACGGGCCCAGCCGACCCGCGGCATGTGGGATCTTCCCGGACCGGGGCACGAACCCGCGTCCCCGGCATCGGCAGGCGGACTCTCAACCACTGCGCCACCAGGGAAGCCCATGAGTCACAATTTTTAAAGGTTATACTCCTAAATGGCTTTTTCTTGACATTAAATATTTAGCGGTTAACAGTTAATTCATCACTTTAATCTCAAATTGTTTCGCATTGCATAATATGACAGGAGTTGGGAGGGAAAAGCAAGTGTGATATGGCTATGTCTTGGATTTGTGGGCAAGTACAGGGATGAATCTCTTTTCAGATTTTAGTTAGGGAGAAGCCTTAGAAACAACAAACATCACAGTAGAAGAGAATAATAGTTGCCACGTTGTGAACTCTTACTGAGGTTTAAGCCTATGAGCACACCATCTCATTTAAATACTGTGATAATTCTCTGAGGGAGGGGATTAGTACCGTTTTCCAAGCAGAGAAGCTGAGGCTTAGAGAGCTAAATAACCACGTCCAAAGTCGCAGAGGAAGACAGAGCTGGCATTAGAACCCAGGTCTGTCACCCCCAAAGTGCCGGTTTAACTCTTATATTGAAGATGATCTAAACAATGATCTGTAGGAGAGGGTCAAAGGAGGCTCTCGAGACTGATCATCACGGGTCAACTCTACCTCCCACTTGGGTTCGGAATCATCATCCCAACCAGTGTCCAAAAGCAGCCACATAATTTCAGGCTGCTGTCCTCCCCAGTACACACAGGGAATCTGCAATGGGAGAATAGGGGAGGAGGCATGGTACAGAAGACACCAAGGATGAGGTCTTCATTGGTAAAGGTTTAATCTGGAGAATGTCATAACAATTGGACTTTGTCCTAAAGGCATGCTGGGTTCTCAGCTGCAGAACAAGGTGAGAGGGAAGAAGTCACAAGTAAGTAGGGCTGGGATTGAGGTGTTAACTTTGCTGTCTGAGTGGTCCTCAAGGGAGAGTAGCCAGTGGTCTTAGCCCCAGTGAGGAAGGAAGGAAGGAAGAAAGGAAGAATGGAAGGAAGGAAGGGAATGAGGCAATTCCCAAGCCCAAAGGGCTAGAGCGAATTCAGACTTAGTCTGGGATGGCATAAATAAGTGGGGGGTCTAGCCCACTGGGTGAGGCATGTCAGCAGAAGTTTCTATGATGCTGAGATGCTTGAAGTATAAAAATGGCATTACTAAGATTCAGAAGTCCATACTCATCAAAGCTCAACACTAGGTAGGAGAGTGTCACAGGTACCAGATAGGATATCAAGGCCCCAGTGAAAAAGCCTAAGGTTCAGAGCATGGCTCTTGCCCCAGCAGAAACACTAGAGATCACAGCAAATAGTCAAGGTCATTTGGGCTTGACCCTGGTCCCTGATTATCCTTTCTACTCTACCCTAACCCTGCCCCATCCAAAACTATGGTTGACCTAATGATTCCAGGAAATACTACTGTAAAGCCCACCATAATGTCTTCAAGGGAAAGGTCCATGTATTAATTAGCCCTTTTGTATCTGCAGTTTCAAATGCAATGCCTAGTCTAGAGTGGGTCCACAAAGATGTCTATTGAAAAAATGAGTGGGAAGGTTCTCTACAGGGATATTATATAGGAACTTACCTACTGAACCCAAGATAGTCCAAGCAGATCAGGCCTATGGCTGGGCTCAGCTGCAACAATGTACTTGACTCTCTATTTACTCACGATTTGAAAGGTCATCATGGAAAACTGTAAGTCAGCCTCCAGACTTGATTTAATTTGGACCTTCTTCAACCATAACCATCCTACCTGGAGCTCTGTGAGACCAGAGCTTCATTCCCATCCCCAAGTCGCCTCATATAGAGGCTTCAAATGCTGGAGTGAAGAACCGGGAAAAGATAGCCACCACCTAGGGGTGATAAGACTGTCTCTTTGTGCATCTGGTCATCCCATTTCATGAACATCTGCTACATGGCTACTGGAATCTGGGCTCCAGTCACTGAGCAGAAGGCTCTCAGAGCAGCTAGCTCAAGAACCTCAAGTTGCCCTGACTGTGATAGTCACGAGGTAGGTGGTGCCCCAGCACTGCTCAACTCACAACTGAAATCTTGTTGAAGTTGCCCTTTGCTGCTTACTACACTCCAGCGTAGCTTTGAGCTCTACCAATCTGAATTCTGCAAGCACAGGTTCTTGAGAGACAACGAGGACATCTTACTCTGAATCAAGTCCTTCCCATGTAGAATCAACAGTTGAAGCTGTGTCTGGAATCCCGATGGCTCGTGGGCATCTCTTTGTTTCAGGCTTAGGGGCTGTGTAGCCACCAGCAATAAGATTTGAGCTTCCACCTCTCAGCTTACGTTTTGCATCTTCCAGAGCCTGTTGAATGAGTGTAACAAGCTTCCCGCCAAAGCACTGTCTAGAGGGGCTAGAGGAAGTAGGGATTCTGAGACTGCTGGCTTCTCCTTCCTCATGTAATGTCTGTTCTTCTGTGGGAATCATCAGTGTCTGTCTGAAGAGCCCTATGATGGATGCTGTGATATACTACCCAGATCCCCCAGTGAATGTGTTTTCCTAGTTTACTATTCTTTTTTGGTTTATTACAGTCCGGGCAGCCCAGGATTGAACTGTACATGTTAGTTAGTCAGCCTATCTAGAAGGAGTTGCAGAGTTAGAATTCCAAATGTTGACCTCTTCACTGACTTTGATAAGACCACAAGAAAAGTCATTTACCATTTCTCTGTCTTAGGGCCTTTATCCATTAAGGAGAAACAAGGATATGAAACTGACTTTTGTGACTGGGGAGAAACATATTTGTTAGGTTGTCAAATTCTCAAACATAGGGAATATGAAAGAAATGCGAAGCAATTGACATGAGGCATGTTGCTTACTGCAAATTCCAAATACAGCAATGGTGGGAAAATCTTTTCTATGACAGATGGGTAACTGTGGGCTTAACTCTTGCCTTTGATTTATCTTGTCTTTAAGAACAGTGAGCATTTCTGCCCCTCAGTGTTTAAAACAAGAGGGAAGTTTAAGAGATTGACTCTGGAGTTTGAGAGTTTCAACCTTAAAAAAAATATTCTTTCCCCAAACAGCAGAACCTCAGAACGGCTGCTCATAATTACCTTGGAGAAGGAAATGCCATTAGAGGTAAAGGGATGAACTGGCAAAGGAAGGGGCAAGGGACCCCCAGGGGACCAGGCTGTTTCGAGCCAGAGCTGGCCCAGGGAATGGATGTTTCTGGATTCCCTCTCCAGCCCCTCTGTCATAGAACACTAGGTACTCACTTCCTGTATCTGCAAAAAGGGATTGGTTACACTTGGTGCCTCTCTCAGCTGTTGTGAAAATGAATGGATTTAAGCGGAATAGATCTTTTCATAACAGCTTCACCTAGACTGAACCAAGATGTGATGAGGGGTGAATTCCAGATGATGACGATCCCCTTCTGCTATCATGTATCTCTGTGCCTGCCTCTTCTTTGACAGCCCAGGGTATGGATGGCATCCTGAGATGCCTCACTGCTCTCTCCGTCTCTCCCCGTCCTCTCCTCCCCTCCCTGCTTATTTCTCCCTTTGATGAAAACTGCCTTCTACCAAGGTGAGATACTTTGCATATATTTAAGAGTAATAGGATATTTTTTTCTCCCCAGATATTGCACAAGTAGCAAACACAATCAAAGATCAAGTGCTTGGAAATATGAAAAGTGTCTTTCCAATGGTCCCAGGAAAGTGAGACCCCTATAACGTGAAGAGCTTTACCATCTGCCACCTAAACATAGTCTTTTTTTTCCCCCAAGAAACAAAGTGAGCTGAGGCTCAGGAAGGTCCCACAGCTTCTTTCTTTCTTTCTTTTTTATTTCAAAGAAAAGTCCTGGTCAAAGGTTGGTCTGTTTGTCAGAGACAGGAACCTTCCTATAGTTTTTCATGGTTGCTTACAATTCCGTAGTGCTTGGAAGCTGGAAGCTTTGATCAACAAAGAGGTAAGAAAATGTCAGTGTATCCAGTGGGTAATAAGAAATCTCATGGGACCAAGAGAACCCATCTTTTCCACAGAGGCAGACTTCCCCCCGCTGGGAAGATAAATAGCTCACCAGGTCAGTCAGAAACTGACGGTTAATTGTATGTGTCAACCTAACTGGATCACAGGGTGCTGAGAAACTTGGCTAAACATCATTTCTGGGTGTGTCTGTAAGGGTATTTCTGGATAAAATTAGCATTTGAATCAACGGACTCAATAAAACAGTTTGCCCTCCCAAACTCAGGTGGGCATCATTCAACCCACTGAGGGCCTGAAGAAAAAAGAAGAGGAAGGAAGAATTTGGCCCTTGCTGCCTGATTGCTTGAGCTGGGACATCGATCTTCTGCCTCTCGGCTCTCCCGGTTCTCAGGCCTTCAGAGCCAGGCTAAAGTCTACACCACATGCTCTCTGGTTCTCAGGCCTCAGAGTAAGACTGAATTACACCATTGGCCTCTTTGGGCCTCCAGCTCGCAGACAGCAGATCGTGGCGCTTCTCAGCCTCCATAATTGGATGAGCCAATTCCTTATCATAAGTCTGTTCCTCTGTGTGTGTGTATCTCTGATTCTATTTCTATGGAGAACCTTGATTAATAGAGGAACCAGGACAGGGAGGCCCAGATGGAACCAAGGCCTTCCGACCCCCAGAGCTGTATACCTTTCCAGCACATGTGGCACAGGCTCCTCCAGGAGCTGTGAGGCCAGCCAGGGGATCTGAGTAACCAGCAGCAAGAGATACGAGTCCAGCTGAATGCATCATAGCCGAGGGCCAAAGCTTAATTCTACTCCTCCTCGGCTGCGTGGGCATCTCTGCAGGAGATGTGCATGGTACGTGGTGCCCACATCTCCTCGGTCACTTGATTTCAGCACAGCCTTGGTAGACAGAGCCATGCATGTTGTAGCACCCCACTCCAAGCACGGGGTCTATACCTTGCTGACCCAGGGCTTTCCGCAAGATTCAGACACTCAGCAGCCATGAGTAGGTGCAGCCTTCTAGTGCAGAGGGGATGATGCAAGCTTAGCCAGTAAAGGATCAGAGAGTAATCACCCCGCACTCCCATCCTATGGTGGGCGGGGCACTTCTGAGGCTTGTTCTGCTCGGTTCCTCAGAGTGTTCCCAGAAGCACTGAGCCCCAGTTGCCCCCAGCAGTAACCAAACATACCTTTTATTAGCTTTTTCTCTTCTTCTCTATTTCACTCCCTCCATCTTCTCCCTCCTGTTTCTTGATATAATCTCCCAAACAAAGTCCTTAGACTCAAGTTCTTATCTCAGGCTCTGCTCTCAAAAAGCCCCCAAACCAAGTCAGTCCTCTTCCTTAATCCACTCACCAGCATCTCTCACTAAGTTGATGTCCTCTCACTTATTGTATTATTAATCACCACCAGCCAGCCCCAACTTCTCTTTATTTCAAACACTCTCTCATTGCTAAGTCAGCTCTTTGTAACAGCAATAACCCCTACTAACGACCAATTCAATATCTTTGCTGTCCTGGAGTCGTAAAGGCACTACACCCTCTAGCACTTATCATTGTGAGGTGGCTTCCTCTTACTTATCTGTGTCCCCTAGTTGTGGTTGGCAAACGTTTTCTTTAAAGGGTCAGATAATAAGTATTTCGGACTTTGCAAGCCATGAGGTCTCTGTCCCAAATACTCGACTCTGCTATGGTAGTGAGAAAGTAGCCACAGACAATATATAAATGTATGAGCAGGGCTATATCCAACAAAACTTTACTTGTGGACACTGAAATTTGCATTTCATGTCATTTCACATGTCATGAAACAGTCTTTTTTTTTTCAACCATTAAAAAAATGTAAAGACAGAGTTACCATGTGACCCAGCAACCCCACTCCTGGGCATATATCAATAGCCGGAAAAGATGAAAACTCTAATTTGAAAAGATACATGCACCCCAGTGTTCATAGCAGCACTATTTACAATAGCCAAGACATGGAAACAACCTAAATGTCCATCAACAGATGAATGGATAAAGAAGATGTGGCATATCTATACAATGGAATATTACTCAGCCATAAAAAAGAATGAAATAATGCCATTTGCAGCAACATGGATGGACCTAGAGATTATCATACCAAGTGAAGTAAGACAAAGATAAATATCATATGATATCGCTTGTATGTGGGATCTAAAAAAATGACACAAATGACTTATTTATAAAACAGAAATATACTCACAAACAGAGAAGACAAACTTATGGTTACCAAAGGGGAAGGAGGTGTGAGAATAGATTAGGAGTATGGGATTAACAGATACACACTACTATATATAAAATAGATAAACAACAAGGATTTATTATATAGCACAGGGAACTATATTCAATATCTAGTAATAACCTATAAGAGAAAAGAATCTGAAAAAATATATGTAACTGAATCACTTTGCTGAAACTAATCCAATATTGTAAATCAGCTACAGTTCAATTTTTTTAAATGTGAAGACCATTCCTAATCCTTGGGCTGGACAAAAACAAGCACGGGGGGGGCTTCCCTGGTGGCGCAGTGGTTGGGAGTCCGCCTGCCGATGCGGGGGACACGGGTTCGTGCCCCGGTCTGGGAGGATCCCACATGCCGCGGAGCGGCTGGGCCCGTGAGCCATGGCCGCTGAGCCTGCGCGTCCGGAGCCTGTGCTCCGCAAGGGGAGAGGCCACAACAGTGAGAGGCCCGCCTACCGCAAAAAAAAAAAAAAAAAAAAAAAAACAAGCACGGGCAGACTTGGCTGACACAGCCCTAGATCCTAAGCTCCTACGCTCCTTGAGAGAGGAAATGATTGTCCAAGCAGCCTCTCCTCTGTATTTTACACAGTTCCTGACACACAGAATGTGCTCAGCACTTACCTACTGGGTAACTAAATAAATGGGGCAAATACCAGTCCTTACACTGCTTCCTAAAAAACATTCACTGGCTTAACCTCATGTCCCATCTGCCATGAAGTCTCCCAAAAAGGCAAGATGTTCCCCCAATTTAATGCCCCTCAGGCTGTTAGGATGCTTTCCTTAACACCAAAGGCTGTCTGAGAAGCATTCACATCATATGGGCTTGTATTAATTTCCAGCATCATAATACCTCCTTCCCCAGTCTTGTTCCCCTCAAATTTCCCAGAAACACTTTGGCCCAGTAAGCTGGTGAATTTGGTTGTTGAAAGCAGCAAGGGACATATGTAACAGGTGTTTCTGCTGCTCTCGCCAGGAGACGAGGAAAATTTCAACTGTGTTGAAAGCTTTGCTATTGAAATGACACACAGACCGGGGGAAATAATGATTGCAATCTGATCAAGCAACATTACCAGCCTGCTATCATATAAGCCCATTCTTTAAACGACTTCCCTCATGGATTTTTATCCTCAGTCAGGATAACCATCTGTAGGCTCAGCCTAAAGGATTTATCACCTCCTGGTTCTGCGCCTACAACAAGTGCCCACCGTCGATAATATCAGGAGGCTGACTTAACAAACTGAACTTTAATATGATTTTCCTAAGAAAATTTATCATCCTCGGTTCCCCCTGGCTTGTGGAAACCATCCCCACAGGAGATAATGAGATAAGAAGTCCCCAAACCATCCAGCCTTTGGACTCAGCACTGCCCTGATTCTTGGAGCTTGTGAGGCCACACGCCCACATCCAAGAGTTCCCGGAGAAACGTGGTGAGGTCGGGAAGAGACTGTTTTCCTAAAGATGCCAAAGCCCCTGCAGTCTTCAGCCGGGGACCCTGGGCTGACCCCAGGCAAAGATGTGATGTGAACAACAGCCCAGACCTCTGATCACCCCACCTGAATCTTCCTCTAATTGACATGTCCACATATAACCCTCTTCCCCAAATCCAGGCCCCCTGCCACCCTCTCATCTATCAAAAGCTGCTCTCAGAAAGACCATGTGATGAACTCATTCATACTGAAATGCTGAGCTCCCTAGAATAATTATTTATAACTACTTATTTGTAGTCTGTTTCTTTCTACTGGAATATAAGCTCTAAGAGGTCAGTGTGAGCTATGTCCTTGACTGAACAGGTGCTCAGGAAATCTTTCTTGAAAGAATTAATGAACATGTGGTGTGTTGTTGGCTGCACAAATGCTGTCTCACTGACCCCAAGAAAAAAAGAGGGGGCTGAGAGAGAACAGGTATGCCTGCTGCTTTAAAAAGGGTCAGAGACTCCTAAGCCCACATATAATGAAGTGATTATATTTGTAAATTGGTATGTTTGTAACAAATTTAATAGCTGTAAAGGGCTTTGAACAGTGCCTGGTTCATAGGAAACAATATGTGGGATACTTCAGCAAGCAAACAAACATAAATAAAATAAAGAAAAAGCTGGCAAACGTTCCCCCATCGCTGAGAGAAATTAGAAAAGACAGCCTCTCCTAACATCCCCCCATCACCTCTCTTTTTCAACTTTCACCCCCATTTCCCTCCTCTCTCTTACTCACACCAAATTCCCTTTTTTCCCGTCAATGTAAGATTATTGCCACTGTTTGTTCTTACCAGGTTTCACAGGTCTGAGAATGTAGGGATGGGAAGTGTCCCAGGCCCCATACCCTTAGGGAGCAGTCCTTTTAAAAGCTCAGTAATCCATGAGCACCTATATTATCCTTGTTGCATTATCCTTGGACTAAAGAAATACATCTCTGAAAGTGTAAATTTGGGGATAGCGAATGGGCCCAATTTGGCCCCTTCCCCCCTACTCCCAGGTCTCACTTAATATGTAAAAACCCCATTTTAAAAATGTAGTAAAAACCAGACCCAAGGGGGGGGGGTTGTCTCTTCAGTGTTGATTTCCTTTCCTAAGATGATGATTGCTGTTGTTGATGATCAAGTTATACAGATGATGATGATGATGATGAAGATGAAGGCAGCAGCTGTAATGCACTGCGCTGGCCATGGGCTCGTCACGGCAATGAATACTTTTCTCATGAATTACCCTGTTTAACCCTAGTAAATAGTTATCATTTGTATCTCCCTGTTTCACAGACTTAGATGGTAGCTAACTTTCCCAAGGTCAAACAGCTGGTAACTGGCAAGGCCAGGTATTCAAACCCAGGTCTGTCCTTACTCATAAATACTCTGCATGAGGCACGATGCCACAGGCCGTGCGTATATTACACCTAATTCTTGACACAATCCTGCTAGGGAGGTATTAGTGTTCCTCTTTTATAGCTGTGACAAATGAGGCTCAGAGGAGCTTAGTGACTTATGCAAAGTTATAGACAAAATGATGGAGCCAGTATCATTTTGAACTGAGGATTCTCATGTGCTCTCAACATGCCAGCATTGTGGGTCATTTTTATTTTCTTCTTTAAATTTTAAAAATAGTTTTCAAATTTTTGACAATAAGCATATATTACTTTTATTTTTATCTTTTTATAGTCTGTAATTATCATAGTAATGCATGAAGACATGCTTACTGTAAAAAATTAACACTATAGAAGTTATATTACTTTTATAATGAGGAGAAAAGATTACCAAAATGTTATTGTATGTTTCTTTGGGTTTACTAATGACTTCACTTTTGTCATCACTAGCAATTCTTACAGAGAGAAATGAGGTAGGCCTATGTCAATCCCCCCATTTTTCAAATGGAGACCCTGGTAAGTAGTGAGAGGGCTATTCACCATTAGTTTATGCTCAGAGATTAAGTACATCTCTCATCCTCCTGCTTCAACTTGGTCTGCACACACTGGGCAGTTAGGGAGGGCTTCAGAGTGCTAGAGGATAAAGTTTCTCATGTTCTCATGTGGGTTACAGGCTGGTGGGGCTGCAGGGTGTCAGGGAGTGGATCAAGCACATAAGGGAACATTGCTGGTAATCAGGACCCTGAGGCCCTGAGTATCAGTACGATCAGGGCAGGATAGAGGTGGCCCATTCAAGTGGGGAAATTGGGACGAATTTAATGAAGGGGCTACTTACAAAGATATGGGCAGGGTTAAAAGAAACCAGTAAGTGATGGTAAAATATCTGGATATCAATAGCATCAGTTACCAGCCTAGCCCTGAAGGAGCAAGAGAGGGAGTGGTTAGGGAAACATGGAGAGAGCTGTTGAGAGGCACACCCAACAGAGATCTGGCCTAGAGAACACAGCACAGTCACCGCCAGCCCACAGCCAAACAGTAGGGCTACCGGGGGAATAAATGCCCCAACACCTCTCTCCTTCCACTTTTTGATCTCCTGCCCATGACTTCCATTTGCAGAACCCAACGGAAGTCAGAGGGCAGGGGAGTCCAGTTGGTGCAATTCATAGTGGGCAACTTCTGGAGACATAGCGAGAGGGTGATGAGTGGATATAGAGAGGCAAAGAGTAAACCCACCCTCGCCCTGCCGTCCTATCCAAAGGTAAAGGAGGGCAAAGCAGAGGGGCTGTAAGCTTCCCAGAGAGTGAAAGCGAAAGAAAAAAGGACCAGGATGGTAGCCCTGATGACCACAGAGCCTGTTCCTCCTTAAAAACAGACTGTTTTTTAGCACCTTTTTGGAGTTAGAGAACAATGGAAAAGATAATACAGCGTTTCTGTATATCCTGCACCCAGTTTCCCCGTGATTAATACCCTAAATTAGTGTGATTCGTCTGTTATGATTAATGGACCCGTACTGATACATAAATACTATTAACTAAGGTCCATAGTATTTTCAGATTTCCTTAGTTTTTCTCTAATGCCTTTTTCTTACCCAGAGTCCCATCCAGGGTATCACATTACATTCAGTCATCATGTTTCCTTAGGCTCATTATAGCCGTGGCAGGTTCTCAGATTCTGTTTTTGATGACCTTGACATTTCTGGTCAGGTATTTTGTAGGATGTCACTCTACTGGAATTGGATGTTTTTCTCAGGATGAGACTGGGGTTATAGGTTATAGGGAGGAAAACCACAGAAGTAAGTACCATTTTTATCACATCATATCAAGAGTACATACTATCAACATGATTTATGACCATTATGATGAGCTTGATCACCTGGCTGAGGTAGTGTTTTTGTTAGTTTTCTACACTGTAAAGTTATTTTTCCCCCTTTCCGTATGGTTCTCTTTGGAAGGAAGTTACCATGTGTGACACCTAAAAATAGGGGAAGTATGTTCCCTTTCCTAGAAGGTTAAGTATCTACATAAATTATTTGGAATTCTTTTGCATGGGAGATTTCCCCTTTCCCACCCATTTATTTTATACAATCATGTATTATATCAGTATGAATCATGGATACTTATTTTCTACTTTGGGTTATAATCCAATACAGCTTTATCCATCTCATTGCTCAAACTGTCCCAGCTTTGGCCATTGGGAGCTTTTCAGTTGAGTTTTGTTCCCCTTTGACACAGCTCCATGAATGTGTTCTGTTTTAGTTTGTGTGTGTGTGTGTGTGTATGTGTGTGTGTGTGCATTTTCTTACTTTCTGGCACTATAAGATGCTCCAGGCTTATCTCGTGTATTTCCTGCTAAAAGAAAAACTATTTCCTCTACCCACAGAAAATTTCTGATGCCAAATGTGTAGGGTTTTCCATTATATTAAGCAATTTGGACAGTCACTACCTGGAGTTAGCAAACACCCCACAGGGTTAATGACTCAGTCCCACAAGACCGCCCCCCACTTCAGACGCCAGGTGCAAGCAGTGGGTCTCCAGGTCGTTGGCACTCCTGTCTGACTTGACTACAAATAGGAGGTTCCCACAACTCTCTTCTCGGTTCCATAATTTACTTTAATGGCTTTAGAACTTACAGAAACACTGTACTTACTTTACTAGTTTATTATAAAGGATACAACTCAGGAACATCCAAAGGGGAGAGATGCACAGGGCAAGGTAGGAGGAAGAACTGTGGAGCTTCAAGGCCCTCTCTGGGTACCAGCCTCCCAGCACCTCGTTGTGTTCACCAACCTGGAAGCCCTCCAAACTCCATGGTTTAGGGGTTTTATGAAGGTTCCATTACATAGGCATTATTGATTAAATCATTGGCCACTGGTGATTAACTCCATCTTTAGCCCCTCTTCCTTCTCTTGAAGGAGGGCGGAGGGCACGTAGGGCTGAAAGTTCCAACTCTCTAATCACATAGTTGGTTCCTCTGGCAACCAGCCCCCCATCCTCCAAGAATGACCTTGTGAGCATAAACTCAGGCACGGTCGAATGGGGCATATTATAAATAAGAAAAGAGGTCCCTCACTCCCCTGGTGGTCCAGTTGTACAGAATCCACCTTCCAATGCAGGGGATGCAGGTTCTATCCCTGGTCGGGGAACTAAGATCCCACATGCCGCAGGGCAACGAACTACTGAGCCTTCATGCTCTGGAGCCTGAGTGCCACACCTAGAGAGAAGCCCATGCGCCACAATAAAGAGCCTGTGTGCCGCTACTAGGACTCGAAGCAGCTAAATCAATCAATCAATCAATCAATCAATCAATCTTTTAAAAAAAGAAAAGAAAAGAGGTCCCTCTCACTCTTTTAGGAAATTCCAAATGTTTTAGGAGTTCTGTGCCAGGAATTGGGATGGAGACCAAATATGGAGAGCAAAGACTGTATTTCTTATTCTGTTGGAGAAAACAGTGCCTACTTGCAGCGCCTTTCTTCTTTAGTTTTACAGACTCCACCAGTCCCCAAGGTTACTCAGGTCAGCACCGTTTCCCCTGCCCCCTTCAGTGAGATTGTTTCATACATTTAGGTTCTCTTGCCATAATCTGCATTTCTTCCTGGGACCCTTCAACCCCCTAAATAGTTTTTTTTTAAATTTACATACATTAAGCTTCACTCTTTGTGCTATACAAAGTTCTATGGGTTTTGACAAATGCATAATGTCAGGTGTCTATTATAGGAGCTTATAGAATAATTTTACTGCCTTAAAAATCCCCTGTGCTTCATCTGTTGATCCCTCCCACCCCTCTTTCACCTGAGCTCCTGGAAACCACTGATCCTTTTACTGGCTGTATAGTTTAGCCTTTTCCAGAACTGCATAAAAACGAAATCATACGAGGTGTGGCCTTCTAGGCTGGCTTCTTTCACCTAGGAGCTTTAAGATCTTTTGTGCATTTTGGCAGCTTGATAGATTATTTCTTTTCCTCACTGAATACTACTCCAAAATATGGATGTACCACAGTTTATCCATTCACCTATGGAAGGACATCTTAGTTCCTTCCAGTTTTTGACAATTATGAATGAAGTAGCTCTAAACATTTACGTGCAGGTTTTTTGTGAACACACCTTTTCAAATCAAGTGGGTAAATACCCACGAGCACGATTCCTAGATTGTATGGAAAGACTATGTTTAGCTTTGCAAGAAACTGCCAACTCTCTCCCACAGTGACTGTATCACTTTGCATTCCCACCAGCAATGAATGAGGGTCCCTGTTGCTCTAAGCCTTCCCTTTTAGTTCAAACCATGTCACACACAACATGAAGAAAAACTCCTAGCCAGTCTCCACTGCTCTAGAAGGCAGGGTTTCAGTAAGAAGAGGTGTTGACTGGGGCACAAGTCCTCAGAATCCACCATGCCATGGCTCTTGGGGCCACCAGTTCCCAAAGGACACCTAGACAAGCAATATTTTTGCAGTATGAGGAAGTGATGATTCCCTGGATGAAATAAAAGAACATGTTGAGGATACTGAAGATGCTAGGAATTGCCACTATACAGCCAAAGAGTAGTTCTATGAAATCCAAAAGGAGCTCTACTCACCAGACCCTCAAGATGCACGTGTGTTACCTTGGGTCCAAAGATTTCCTCATGTACACTGCAGTCAGGACAAGTTTACCAGTAGGAGTCTCCTAAGTGAAAAGATGTGACATAGAGAAATTAAGAACTTGCCAGGTTTTTCATCTGCCAACATTTCACCACAATGATGCATGGAGCCTATGCTACAGGCCAGTCACTGCACTAGGTGCTACATCCCAGAACTCCTAGTACAATGGAGGAGACTAACATGTCCACAGATCATCACAACTCAATGCAACACACAGAATAACAGAGGGACACACATTGATTTTGGACCTGATGTCACAAGCCTGGTTAGTAAACAGGAACAAATGAAGGGGCAATTTCAACAACAGCTTCTGCATCCAAGGAACCAAGCCAGGCCACCGAAGGGGCCATCATTACTTTTTCAGGCTTATGCTAAATTACTGCAACTAGCTTTCTGTAGGTGGATTTGAAAAAGGGGATGAATTCCTTTGTGTATTTGAGGCTATTGCTGAGGAAAAGATGGCAGGAGGTAAAGGAAGAAGCCCAGCGGTGGAGCAGCCCTGGGCAGAGAGAGGGAGAGACATTTATTACAGGAGCAGCTGCACCCCACATGCACCAGCTTCCAAAGCTTCCCTGTCATTTGGAGAGAAGACAGAGCACAATTTAAGGACACAGTGGAATGCAAGCGATTGATGGGTCAACACGGCTGGCTGGGCTGGTGATTTTGTAATTACGAAGCAGATTTTTTAGACAGAATGGTTACCCCAACTGTGTAATTAAGAGGATCATTAAGGAGTGTTGCTAGGCTGTGCATCACCCCGGGGGCTAGAGCTACCACATGGTTACAATAGAAAAATGCAGTCAGGCTTCCTCATAAGGCCATCACTAATTAATTGAAACAAATATTTGTAATAATAATTCCTATATATGATATATTTGCAACAGTTGAATGCTAAGAGAATCTTAATAGAGAGGTTTGATCAGAGGTGACAATAATAGAAAAACAGTTGTTAGGATCCAGGTTAGAGAAAAACCAATGGGCCAGTTGAAATTGGATGGCCTTGAGGTAGTTTTGGTGGAATCCAGCTCTGTAGCTAGGATTGGGACCTTATTTTGTCCAGCATATTTACCCAGAGTGGGCCTGGGTAAATTGGAGGAGTTCCAGAAACAAATAGGAGTGATTCGAGTTAGAAAATACCACCTGGGGGGAAGTTTAAAAAAAAAAAAAGAGACGATTTAGCCTGGGTGGTAAATCTGCATAATATATGAATAAAGACTTTTAAAACCCTGAGAAGTTTTTTATTTTTTTCAAGGATGGAAATTCAGCATTTCCATTTCTTCTGAGCACAAAGAAGAAATAAGTCTCAACCACAGAATGGGGAATTTGAACTACACACAAATTTGTTGATGTTTTAGATTCTAAAACAGGAAGCTACACAGATACTTGATCTAATTCCTTCGAAGCCTTTAGAACTGCAGAGAGGCCACGAATCCCAGTAAGACCCCCTCCATGCTCTGCACAAATTTTCATTTTTCTTCATATTATTCTGAACATCTTCTTTGTTGGAAATCATTAAGCAGCCTTTGTTAGATGAAAGCACTACCTTGGAAAAAATATAGACCAAAGCATTAACAAAAGACCTGATCTCATGCATGGAAAGAGGGGTCAGTCTGTAGCTTAAAACTGAAGCCACTTAAGCCTTAGGTGTGCATTATATATCCTTTGGAGGTAGCTTCTAATCTTAGGATTCTAAAAATTAATGATCATTTGCCTTGTGTTTTCATTGCCTGCTACTATGCCCAAAACATAGTAGGTGCTCAGTAAATATTGTTAAGGGACCACATGCAATATAATCACTCAAGGCTCTTTTTATCAGGAAATTTACATGTTTAATAACCTCTCCAAGTGATTTTGAAAACCCCTGGCCTAGGACTAATGAATCTCAGCAACTGGCCTTGAGGTGATCTCTCTGAGAACAGCATCCTAGGACAGAATGCTAGTGATCAGACAGGGAGTCTGTTATCTGGTCAACCAGTTCAATCTGCGTCTACTCAGCTGGCCAGGTTGTCACAGCATAGTTAAAAAATGAGTAAGACCTTCTGAAATAACCCTACTTGCTCCCCGTGAGTCACAGTATCTCACTGGGTCGGGAGGTGGGGAGAAGTTCTGTGAGAGATGGGCACAGGCGTCACTCTCAGAGCCTAATTACAAATCACTTTGTTGTGACAGCCCCTCCTCTTCTGGAAGGCAGGAAGGCTCACCACTAGTGACAAGCAAAGGGGAGCCACACGCTTAGTGTCCCCAAAGCTGTGTTCCTCCAGGCATTACGCTGAGTGAAATAAGTCAGACAGAGAAAGACAAATACTGTATGATATCACTTATAAGTGGAATCTAAAAAATACAACAAACTAGTGAATACAACAAAAAAGAAGCAGACTCACAGATACAGAGAACTAACTAGTGGTTACCAGTGGAGGGGCGGGGAGAGGCAATATAGGGGTTGGGGAGTCAGAGGTACAAATTATTGGGTGTAAGATATGCTCAAGGCGGTATTGTACAACACAGGCCAATATTTTGTAATAACTATAAATGGGAAGTAAGCTTTAAAAATTGTATAAAAATTTTTAATAAAATAAAAATATCACCATCAGAAAAAAAAAGAGCTGTGTTCCTCCAGCTGCAATATGAAAAACCACAGGATAAATCAAATGCCTTTCTTCACTGGCCAGCGAGGTCAGCAAGGTTGTTAAGATTTCAAAGCCAGGCAATATTCTTGTAATTTGACCCCATGTATTGCATGATTTACAAGTGTCCCTCTTATCTAGTAATTCCTGTGCTAGTAATTTATGCAAAGTAAATCATGGGGAAACGTTAATAACATTAAATTAAGTGGAAAAAAGAAGGGCACAAATTATATATATATTTATATACAATAATATATATCTGTTATACATTATATAATTATAATACATAATAACATAATCATTATATAATTATATATAACAATATGTTTTGTTTTTGGTTTTGGTTTTTGGTTTTTTTGCTGTACGCGGGCCTCTCACCGCTGTGGCCTCTCCCGTTGCGGAGCACAGGCTCCGGATGCGCAGGCTCAGCGGCCATGGCTCCCGGGCCCAGCCGCTCCGCGGCATGTGGGATCTTCCCAGACCAGGGCACGAACCCGTGTCCCCTGCATCGGGAGGCGGACTCTCAACCACTGCGCCACCAGGGAAGCCAGACAATATGTATTTTATATATGCCAGCTCAAGAATTTTTTTTAATGTACCTGTATGTTTATAATAAAAATTGGGAGAAAATATACCAAAACATTAATAGTTGTCAGCTCTGAGCGGTAGGATTATGGATGATTTTCATTTTCTACTTTACACTTTTTATACTTTTCTATTTTTCTTTAATAGACATTACTTTCATAATGAAGAAAGCCAATTATTTCTAAACACCAACACCTCATTAATTAATCATGACTTGCATTCAGCGAGAGCCCACAAACTTCTCTTCACTGGGGTGAACTATACGGTCATGCTTTGGTCCTGCCCTCAGGAGGCGAGTGTTCTGAACAGCTTGTGATTTTAAACATCTCCTTCACTGTCCATGTAGGTTTTCTCTGAAGTGGTCCCTGCATGGAACTAGGCAGGCATGTTCAAGAGGCAATGCCAATGGGCAAGACACAAGGGTAGCCTGACTGAGGAAGTCTTCCGGGGTGAGACTGGCTAGAGATCCTCTCCAGTGACCAAGAACTGAGGCTTGCTCTGATAACAAGTGGCTATTGTTAGAACGAGCAGCCCATTATTTAGGCACCTGGCAGAAAAAGCGGTATCTTTTTCTAATTTACAAAACGGAGACCTCTAGGCTAACAGTAGCCTTGTGTCCACACTTTGATATCAGTGACTTGATCATATTCAGAGTGAAATGCCGACCTGGCAAACACCTCAGAGGCTATCTGGGAAGTTGCCCTCACATGTTGAGGCAAAGGCCAAGATCTCCAGCACGCCTAGTTTCTAACCACAGATATGCAATCCCAGGCTCATCCCTTCCCTGAGGTGGCTTTAGGTTGAGGCTGATGGGTTTTGCTTTCTGAAAGCATTTGCTGATCGAACTGGGTAAAATGCAACTTCAAACTGGTTTCTATGGTGTTGAGAGAGTCCATTACCCACAGCGAGCCAGCTGCCCCTAGCCCGCTGACAGATGGAGGATCAGTGGCGAGCAGGGCTTTCTGTTATGATGTGCTGCTCCCACTGAGAACATACTACTTTGCAGGCGGGACATGTAACATTGCACTATACATCACCCAGCTTGCCACATCCTGTTATGTTGCAACCCATCAGCCTAAGCCATGATGGAGGCAAACACAACCTGGGGTGACATGTAGCACTTTGTAATGCGTTGTAGCATTTAAATCTACATCCGTCAAGTTGCACACATTGGCTTGGACGCTAGATGCTCATTATTCAGAGGATGCAATCTAATGTGCGCAAAGTGCTGGCTGAGGGTATAAAATGCATCAAGGGAGAGCATCTGTGTCTCACTCCATCTGAGAGCCGAAGTTCATCCACTACACTGAATTATCAGTTCTCCACTGGAAACTCCACACCACTGGGCCCTTATTAGAGAGGATCAGACAAAAGAAAATACTCCAAGCTTTTGGTAAGAGGATGGTGCCTACAATCTACTGTGGGATGGGTCATGCCCTGTGAGGAGATTTTCAAGTATTTATGCTGATGAATAATTGGATGCAATGGATGCTGATATATATATTAATAGCAGGCAATTTAGAAAGCATATGACTAGATTAACCTTGAACCAGAATAATGCTAAGTGACTTAGTTGCAGTTTAAACTTAAGATCTTGTTATCATTACTCTTCTAACCAATCGATTAATCACATGTGACTTTTCAGGAAAACTATGATGATGGATGATTAACGAATGAACGACCTGGGTCCCTAAAGCCAATTCTTCATTATAAAGATTTGACACCAGAATTCTATCGTCTCTTCTTCCTCCAGTTGCTGCCTGAAAGACTGAGACTGGGTAGTCATGGAAACCCTATGTTCTCCAAACTCAACTCAAGAAGCAGTAAGGGAGCTTGGGACAGAACATACAGACCTCAAAGACTGGGAAGCATTGGAGTATGGCTCACACTGTCAGTTTCACAGCAGGATGGGAATCCTCACAGGTTCCTTGTAAGAAAGGAGTCATCACTGCCATTTCAGGAGGGCTTCAAGAAGCTGCCTTTTCTTTTTTCATTCAACAAATATTTGTTGAGCTTTTACTGTGTGCCAGGTGTTGTGGATAGTGAATGGTGAACAAAATAGTCAGAAATTTTATATTAGAGTGCAGAAGACAAACAATGAACTAAGTAAATGAGTGAAATGCATAGTATGATTGAAAATAATAGGTCCTAAAGAGAAAAAAATGAAGCAGAAAAAGGGCCAGGATTGGGAGGAATGAGAGTAGTTATACTTTAAAAAATGTTTTCATTTTATATTGGAGTAGAATTGATTAACAGTGTTGTGCCAGTTTCAGGTGTGCAGCAAATTTCCAGAACGAGAACTAAAAAACCATCAGACTCAAAGCAGCTCCTCTTCCACCTCATTCAAGTCCCTTTCTCTCTCTGGAGCCAACTGGCCTCTCACCTTCACTTTCCTCACATAATTTCTCTCTCTCTCTACCGTCCTCTCCTCCATCTCTCTCCCCATCTCTGTCTTCTTGGTCTGTCTCTTTTACTCAGCTTTCTTTGCCTCGCCATGTGCACGTGGACAAATACGGCTACCTTGGCCCATTTTTAACTCTCCTCAGTTCAAGTGGCTGTCTGAAAAAAGTACTAGTATTTTGTAGCTCTGATAATAATTCCCAGAAGATTTAGGCTCTTTTTTGCTCTACCCCGGTCCAATCAGTATTGTTCATTGATTGTCCACCTAATCCATTTGGTATGACCTGGATGGCAGGACCATGCAGTACATCCATAGCTATCATCATCCATTCCTCGGACTATAGGAAGTTCTCAGGAGTGGGAACTGTGGGCTGGACATGCACCTCAAAAGGCATCCTTGTCCCTTCTGTTTTCTAATCATATCCTCCATCTTCTCTTCTAACTAAGACTTCAAACCAATCATGGTATACTGAGAGAGAATAGGTTTGGGAGTCAGACAGACTTGGGTTCAAATACTGGCTCTCTAATGACCAGCAATATGACCTTGTTTAAGAAACAAACTTAAACAAGGAAATAGCGTCTATCCCAAGAGGTGATTTCGAGGAACAATGACTTGTTTTGGAAAGAGTCACCTAAACATGGAATCTTCACTTTTTCACTTCTCATTCACTGTAAACACACTAATTTCTGGCTTCTGCTTCTACTACTCCCTTGAAATTGTTTTCATTAAGGTCAACTATGACTTTCCTGTTGCTAATGTTTGTCTCTTAATATTTTTCATTTTCTTTTTAGAATTGGCACTGTTGACCATTCTATCCTCTTATAAAAGTTCTTTCTATGGCTTCTATAGCAATATATTCTATGTTTTTACAAATCCATATTGGTTTCTTTAAAATTGTTTTAATATATATAAATGAACAAAGAGAAATCAATCTTTTGTATCATCACCAAAAGTTAACTACTACTAACATGTTTCTCTTTTCTATTATTTTTCTCTTTATGAAAATCATTCCATTTTGTAAAAACTTACTTGTACATGATATAAATGAAATTAATATGGATATTTTAAAAGGATTAGAAATTTACAGAGAACTCAAATCCCTTCACTTTGAAATTCTATTCAACCAAACACTTTGTTACCCACAGCACCTTTTAAAAATGCAAATATGGGCCTCCCTGGTGGCGCAGTGGTTGAGAGTCCGCCTGCCGATGCAGGGGATACGGGTTCGTGCCCTGGTCTGGGAGGATCCCATATGCCGCGGAGCGGCTGGGCCCGTGAGCCGTGGCCGCTGAGCCTGCGCGTCCGGAGCCTGTGCTCCGCAACGGGAGAGGCCACAACAGTGAGAGGCCCGCATACCGCAAAAAAAAAAAAAAAAAAAAAAAAAGCAAATATGAACTAGAAAAATAGAATTTAAAAAAATGAGCTCATACTATAGATGCTACTTTAAAAAGAATTAAACTTAATTTTACTTTATTTTAGTAGATGTAAAACAGAATTGTTGACTTCAAATAAACATTTCCTTCAGTACAATAGAAACAATTGTCTAAAAGATCCCTCCAAAGCTAAAAAGAGAATATGAAAAATATTAGGAGGTTAAAGTCATTACATTTTTCTGTTTTAGACATCAGCACTCATAGTTTCTTCCAACGCTCTTTGCCCACTTTTTGGTTTGTGTTAGCTGTGTTCCTATATTATCCACACTTGTAGCTTTCACTCTAATTTCTGTGCATAATTCCCATAGTTGTTTGGAATCCACTTTTGGTTCTAGATTTGACCCTATATTCAAATGTATTTAATGCTCACTACACTTTTATCATGGAATGTCTATTCCTGAGTTCTTTATTTTGATTTACCTCAACGTGAAATTGTTATCTGCAGTTTTTTCAGAAGTGCTCATGGGTCTGTATTCTTTGAATTATTTCATGTGTAGCTTTTTATTGATACTTGAAGGCTTCTTGGATAATGAAATGTTCACAGGTCACTTTCTGTTAGAACTCTGATGATGTTCCTCCTTTACTTTCCTTCTGGCATTGAAACTTCTTGTAGAAAAGTCTGGGGCCAGCCTTTTTTTTTTTTTTTTTTTTTTTTACTGTTCCTTACTGGATGCATGAGAAAAATCTCTATCTGTGTTCATATAGTTTAACTAGGTTTGGTTAGTTAGCATTTAACTAGACTCTATCTTGATGTTCAGTAGTCTGAGTGATTGAGATACTGCATATGAAGTTCTCACCATAGAATCTAGCACAGGGCTAACCAACTATGGCCCACCAACTATGGCTCATAGACCAAATTGACCTACAACCTATTTTTGTAAACAGGGTTTTATTGGAACACAGCCATGCCCATTCATTTTTGTCTATGGCTGCTTTCCTGCTATGATGGAAGACTTGAG
This sequence comes from Mesoplodon bidens, assembly GCF_964165515.1. Classification (NCBI taxonomy): domain Eukaryota; kingdom Metazoa; phylum Chordata; class Mammalia; order Artiodactyla; family Ziphiidae; genus Mesoplodon; species Mesoplodon bidens. Next base: position 87,310,452 of record NC_138166.1, read on the forward strand.
TAGTTGTGATAGAGACCGTATGGTTTGCAAACTTAAAATATTTACTACCTATCCCTTTACAGAAAATGTTTACCAATCCCTGACCTAGACATAATCTTTTCCCCCAATATACACACTCAGCCTCTCTCCTATAGAATCAGAAAATGTGGCCATTGAAAGAAACTTTACATGACACGTTCTAGTCTAACACCTTGTTTTCTGCAAGAAAAGTTTCCATAAAATCTAGACATGTATCTCCAAAGAAGAGAAGTTCACCTCCATTCCATAATTTCCAAATTACTTGGCATTATCTTTCAAAGATGAATTGATATCTATGTCCAGAGACCCATCACTGAAGCAGAATGATGCTTCAATTTAAAACTACCTACATTCAGAAATTTACCATATTACCTTCATAGGATCAGACAGGTCATGCCCATTTGTAAATAACAAATTGATATCAACCACAGCATGAGGTTTAATGAAAGTGGGAAAAGAAGTAAAACTGCTTCTGACTTGTGTAAAGCCCCCCCAAATTAAATAAGTCTATTAAAAGTGATTTTGAAATGGTCCAGATTTTAAAAGGGTTTTACTCTGATGACTTGGAAATGCACTTGAGCAGGACTCATCTGGTCCTTCCTCTTGGAGAATGGGCAGCTTTCTGCATAAGGGTTACCTGTAGAGATCATTTCCAGCTCTGAACTGCCATCTACATTCACTATCTCTTATGTACCAATTTGTGGAGAGTGATGAGGGTGGTGAGATAGGGGAGAGGATTAATAGTCTGTTTTCTAAAGTCTCGGAATGTTGAGAATAGATATTTAGCATAGGGTGAGATAAGGAATCTCCATGCTTTATGTGTGTTTGTACAAGGAAGGTATTATCAAAATATCAGCCTTTTAGATATCTACTTGCCTTAGGTCAGTAAAAATTAGATGCAGAAATTTTATTTAACTGTTATCTACTCTTTGCAACTTGAAGTAGAGGTAGACTGATTAACACAATATCTTTATATATAAAAGGCTGAAATACAGCTTGTTTCTGTTTCCTCTTCCATGAGCAATGGAGTAAGCATCTATAAACCTGAGAAAGATTATGATCATACACCTAAGAATCAACAGACCTAGAAAGTGTGGCCTTGGGCAAGTTTCTTAACCTGCTCTGCCCTGGTTTCTTGATCCTTAAGATGGAGAAATAATAACTAACCTTAATCAAGCACTTTGTGCTAGATATGATTCTAAATGCTTCCCATGAATTATCTCATTCAATTCTCACAACTCTTTAAGGTACATACTATTATCCCCTCTTGCATGAGGAAACTGAAGGAGAGAGAGGTTCAAGCCGTTAGTAAGTGGGACTTGAACTTGGCAGTCTGGCTCCAAAGAGTATTTTGCCTCCTATTAACAGGGAGATTGTTAAAAAATATAGAAGAGAAAAATTTCAAGTAAATTTCTTATTATGTGCCTTGTATATATATAGTAAGCATACAACAAGTGGTAGTGATCTAAAATTATGATGATGATTGTGATGAAAAGAATAAAAAACCCAAGTGATTTAGAAAAGGTGTGATTACAATCCCTGAAAAAGCTGCTGGCCCTAAGCAAACTATCCCCCTTACCAGAGAGGGCTTTCTTTACCTGAGCTTGGATTCCACTTGGGACAAAGACTGTTTCCTCCTGCCACAGTGCTGTTGGAGTCCAAAGTTGCTGAGGTCATTACCATGGCTCTGGCTTTTGATGATTGGGCTTGTGCTCAGCCTTTATCTTCAGCCAGTCTCAAAATCAGGGATGATCTTCACGTATTCATGATGGCTGCTGGGTAGAAATCAGGGATTATAACTTTTAGCTGTGGAAGGCTTGGGACTGGGACCCACCTAGGCTATTGGGCATCCGTGAGAAAAAATGGGAGTATCCCTCCTCCAAGAGTCCAGCCCTGGGCTAATGCCTCTTCCATTGAAGGCTGATGGTGAAAGGGAGGCTTGGGAGGGAAATTGGAATCCGTGAGCTGAAGAAGGGGACACAGGGTGGGCAGATAAAGAGAAGGGGTGCAACCCAGTTAGTCACAGTGAAAGGCATGGGCAGGAACTGAATCACAGGGAGATGAAAGTTGGGGCAGAGTCACATGGTGAAGGAGATGAGCAGTGCATCTAAAGAGTAGGCAAAGACCAAAGGAAATGAAAGCAGGGACTCAAAAAGGTATTTGTACACCCACGTTCATAGTAGCATTATTCACAATAGCCAACTTAAAATAGAATGTTATAACTATAAGATGTATTATGTAAACTTCATGGTAACAAAGAAAAAACCTCTAGTAGATACAGAAAAGAGAAAGAGAAAGGAATCAAAGCATACCACTACACAAAATTACAATAGCCAAGAGGCGGGAAACAACTCACATGTCCATTGACAAATGAACGGGTAAACATAATATGGCCTATTCAAACAATTGTTACCGATCAAGAGCTTGCTGCCCGACATGCATAGAAGCCAATACTGCAGCACCGACTTTTGAGAAAAGAAAGAGCTTTATTGCAAGGTCAACTACCAAGGACACAGGACTCAAATCTGTCTCCTCGATCCAGGGTTCCGGGTGAAATTTAAGCGATTAGGGGAATTTCAAACTTGGAAGCTGATTGGGTAGTCTTGAATGAGTCCACATAAGCTACTTGTGTTGCTGGAAGCCAGCTTTTCCTCATTGAACGACTTCTCACTGCATAAAGAGCTCTGGTGGCAACATTTCTATTCCTTAAATTCCGTAGACTGAAGATTCTTGGTTCCAGGGTCACTCTGGAGACGTGGGTTCCCATCTTGCACGTGCACAGTGCTGTGTCTGTAAAATAACTCAAGGTTTGATTAATCAACAATCTATTTAAGGAGACAAAACCAGTTGAAGCTGGTGCTGTTTCAATTTGATGAATCAACAACCTATTTAAGGAGGCAAAACCAGTTTAAGCTGGTCAATGTCTTGCATGCTGTTTCACAGTGGAATATTATACAGACTTTAAAAGGAATGAAAATTTGATATATGCTACAGCATGGGCAAAACTTGAAGATATTATGCTAAATAAAAGAAACCAGACACAGAAAGGTAGATACTGTATGATTCCGCTTACACAGGGTACCTAGAGTGGTCAAATTCATAGAAGTAGGCTGGTGGTTGTCAGGGGCTGGGGAAGGGGGAAATGCAGAATTACTGTTGAATGGGTGCAGAGTTTCAGTTTGTGAAGAAAAGTTCTGGAGATGGATGGTGGTGATGACTGTACAACAATGTGAGTATACTTCATGTCACTGAACACTTACAAATGATTAAAACGGTAAATTTTATGTTACATATACTTTACCATAGTAAAAATAATTTAATTAAAACATAAATGTCACAAATAGTGTGCAAATATCAATGCTGTGAATTACAGTCGTTGCCTTCTAATGCACATCTCTTATATAGATGTATGCTTCTGTTTAGTGGTGGTGACAGCTGGGGTGAAGAGGAGACTGGTTAAATGTGTATAATTTCCGTTTTTGCCATTCTGAATCCATTGGTCAGAAATGAGGCCTATAATTGTTTTCCAGGTAGCTGTGACAAAATTTGGGCAGTCCTGCCCTCCCATCAATTTTTCTCCCGAAAGGCCCATGGTGCCGAAGGGGGGCCTGATGGAGGGTGTCATCACCAGGATTCCTGATGACTAGAGCTGACAAGAGTAGACCAATGGGAAAGTAGGTCAATGAGGGAGCCACTTGCCGGCTTCTGGAGACTTCCTCTGAGGAGCGGAAGAGCAGGCTGTGCTGCCGGCTGTGATTCAGGGCAAAAGCGCCTCCTTATACACAGGGGTAAAGGTTGCTAACATCCCGAGGTTGCAAAAAGCCCTCTAGAAGCCAAACAGCAAGACTCTCAGAGACTCTGGCAGGCTCCCCAGTGCTGGCAAATCAGGGTATCACAGGACTCTAGTCTCTCTACAATTAAACAGATAATTAAGAAGTAAGAACATGTTTTTCCAACATAAATTGATAGGCTCTGCTTGGTAATGTTAGCATCAGGAATAAATTGAGCAGTAATCTGCAAAGGATGTTATTGCTATTATAAAAATAAAGATCTGTCTCCGCAGCCAATCAATTCAGCAGATATATACCAACAATGAAATTGTTAAAAATGACTTCTATAAATTACCCAGCGTTCTGTCTAATGGTGCCAGAAGCAGCTGTGATACAATTTAGGGCTGATATAACCATACATCGAGAGTGCTTTTTCATTCTGATGTTTTTTTGTTCCCTTCTAAGCAGTTGCAGTCGAGCCCACAGCTTTGTTTAATGCCCCCATGTGAAACAAAGTGTATTTCACTCCATGGGTTAGCAAAGTCATTTTGGCAGAAATACTCAGGGATATATGCATTTAATATGGGAAGAATAATTCAATTTTCCTTCTATTATTTCAGCTACAAGGTTGCAATATCCTTAATTCTGCATTAAACCTTCTGGCTTGGGAGGAAGTTGCAGTTCTTTATGAGCTGCCATTCCTCTTTCAAATGAGTATAGAAAAGACCCACAAAGGGATAGTTACAATCATATATTTCTCAGTCTTGTCTAACAGCCATTTCAACGAGATCAGAACAACTTAAGAGATTTTCTGGATACCTGCAGCACTTGAAAACTCGTTACGTCCGAACTTTGATTGCTAATGCCTAATCACCAAACCACCCTGTGATTTGTCAGTGGTCTTTTTTTCCTTTGCATATTCATGTCAGCTGACAAAGCAGTTAAATACTGGCTGAACTGAAAGCAATTTTCCCAGTTGGGAGCCCTGACACAACAGCGTCCATCTTTATTATAATACTTCCAAACTTAGTTCTTCCACTGAAGTTTGTCTAGTAAGCTTAGATGGTGCCCAAGCTGAGACATGGTTGACTCCAGACACAATTAACAGTGAGAGCAAAAACAGCAACAGCAGCCACTGGTCTCCTACTGAGTGTTAAGTTCTTTTCTTGGAAAATGGGACACCAGGAGACATATCAACACAAATAAACATGGTCCCTGCCCTCAAATAATATCGTAAGGAAATGGCTAAAAAACGGAATGGTTTGGGAATAACTAAGGTCATACAAACTAGGGTGAGTCCCACGGAATAGGCCTGCTTTAGGAGAGAAAGGTCCTAGTTCTCCCAAAGATGGAGGTAGACATGCTCAACACAGGACATTACGGAGGGTAAAAAGGAGCCACATCCTTGTCGTGGGTTCAGTGATCTAATGATCTAGTTGAGGAAGAAACTTAAAGTGATAGCTCATATAATAAGGTGAGAGATATAGAGGAGTTCAAGGTCAGGGGACAGAGAGAATAGTTGAACAGGATTGCGGTTAGGGACAGGTTTGGAGAGGCATGAAGGAGATATATTAAGTTTGACACAGAAATCATAGCCAGCAATCAACCCAAATCTGAGTCTGGAACTGAGGAGCAAAGTCAAGAATAAAGATAAAGATTCAGGGCTTCCCTGGTGGCGCAGTGGTTGAGGGTCCGCCTGCCAATGCAGGGGACACGGGTTCGTGCCCCAGTCCAGGAGGATCCCACGTGCCGCGGAGCGGCTGGGCCCATGAGCCATGGCCGCTGAGCCTGCGCGTCCGGAGCCTGTGCTCCATAACGGGAGAGGCCACAACAGTGAGAGGCCCACGTACCGCAAAAAAAAAAAAAAAAAAAAGGATAAAGATTCAGAAGACCTGTTTTGTGGGATACTAGTCAAGTAGACTGTAGAATGTCCTAGAAGTCCTGTTTTTGACCCTCAAAACTATTTAATTTCTTCCCCAACAAGCACTTATCCTACAACTCCCAGTGAACACTCTCCATCTTTGTATGGTCAGGCCACTCAAGATGGCTGTTCTCTTGCTCTCTGTGCATCCCCAGCCGGATCAATACCTGCTTCACCTACACCCTATTCTCATGACTGACCTTCCTATATACTGGCCCCAGGCCCCAGCTAGTGATTGTTTTTATCAAAAGGGTGGTGAGAGGGGCGTGGCACTTTGCTGGTTTCCCTGGTAACTAATGAGCCAACCTGAGGTCAATTACCCCTATAACTGGCAATTTCTCCTCCCCTGCAACCCCGGAGAGTGAGGACTGCTGTGATGTCCTGCGTGCTACAGCAGCACATGGTGGGATGTTGCTCCAGGACCTTGCTTCAGACAAATAACCCCACCCTCACCATCCACTAAATCACTTGTGTCTCTGTTACTGACTCTGGGTTTCTTCTTTGGTCTTAAAGCTGGGCAAGGGACTTCCCTGGTGTTCCAATGGTAAAGAATCTGCCTTCCAATGCAGGGGATGTGGGTGTGATCCCTGGTCAGGGAACTAAGATTCCACATGCTGCAGGGCAACTAAGCCCACGCCACAACTACCGAGCTTGTGGGCTTCGACTAGAGAGAAGCCCGAGCACCGCAATGAAATATCCCACATGCTGCAACTAAGACCCAACGCAGCCATAAAAAAAAAGAAGCTTGGCAAGTACAGGGCTTGCAGGCCTGCAGGGTGCAGCCCAACAATATTATATTCTAATTTTTTAATACAAAAATTTTGATAAGTCTTAATTGGTCTTTATACTAGAGATTTTCTGAATGTACATTCAGATTCTCTTTCCATCCTGCTCTGTGACCCAGAGGCTGACTTCTGTGGACTGCATCACGTTGCCCTCTGGCTGCTTAATAGTTGGGCCAGTGGAAGACCCAGAGAAACAAGGTCAGGAGGAAAGCAAGACCAAAGTGTCTTAATGTCATGGATCTCTCTTTGTCTGGCCATGAGGAGTTGGCTGCCTCTCTCTGTGCAGTTACTTGCCTTAGGTTCTGATAACCACTCCCCCGTCTTGCCAGTCTGGCCTAAAGGTGGTGACAGTTTCTTGATGTTAGCCTGTGGGGTATAACACCATTTTTTGTTAGCTTCCCTAAATCATGCCTATAGTTTTGTAAATAGTGCCTTTATTAAGAATCATTAACTTTATCAGACTTCGTTAAACTCTTCCCTAGCTTGAATGCACTACTTCCTGACACTACTCTGATAAGAGTCCTCTGCAAATATTGATTGGTTGACTGATTGACTGGTTGATTGATATTATCCAGTCTTGGTTCTGATATATCTTCCTTTAAACATTTCTATAACATAGTGATGGCATTTGGGCTGATTTCTTTTCATGAAAGAAAATACTTAAGATACTTTCCCCCAAACTAAATATTCATCAATAAGAAAAATGGTTGAATAAATTATAGTCCATTTCTACATATGATACAGAAATAGAAAAAAATAAGACAGCCTTACAGATATGGACATGGAAGTATCTCCAAGACATATCAAGTGAAAAAAATCAAGTGACAGAAAAATAGGCTCAGTATAACCCTACTTATGAAAACAATATTAAACAAAATAAAACTAAACATTTCATATGAACTCTTGGTCCTTCATACTGTAGTCCCATACTATTCCTTTGCCTCATCACCTACTATATTCCTGCCTCAACCTTACACTTCAACTACATTATACAGTAGCTAAGCTAGAGTAGGCATTCAATGCTTGTTGGATGAATGAATGAATTACAATTTTCAAAAGTGTCCTGCACTTTCTTCCCCCCTTCTTTATTGATGTATAAATGACAAATAAAAATTGTGTCTATTTAAGGTATACAACTTGATGTTTTGATAGGCCCATACGACGTGAAATAATAGCTACAATTAAACTAATTAATATATCCATCACCACACGTATTTTGCTTTCTTCCCTTTCCTTTCCTTTTCTTTTTTTTTTTTTTTTGCAGGTGGTAAAAACACTTGAGATCTACCCTCTTAGCAAATTTCAAGTACATAATACTGTGTTGTTAACTATATTTGTCCTCTACTTTCAAAACTCCATCGTAGTGTTTGTTCATACTGTTCTATCTGCTCAGAATGCTATTAACCCTTCCTTCACCCATTGTGATTAGATCAGTCCTCCAACACCCACTCCAAATGCTCCCTTATCTGTGAAGTCTTCCCAAACACCTCAAGCTAGAATTTCCTGTCCCTCTTCTGCCATTTGATAGCAATTTGAAACTTCATCTGAGCACTTAGGACATCTTGCTTTGTATTCAGATCCAGCTTGTCCACAAGATTCTAAGATCCTTGGGAGAGCTTTGGCAATTTTGTATTCCTAATAAATAGCCTAGCATCTCACACATAGTAGGCACTCCATTACTAATTGTTATATTGTTTTGAATGAAATCTAATTGATTGTTAGGGTTTAACAGATCAGGTCTTGCTGCCTGTTGTAGATCATTAATTGAATGTCTCCCAAACAAAATAAATGGATGAATTTAATTATGAAATTGAGTGTCACCATATTTTAAATAATTTACTCTATAACTTCAGATTATTTATTTTTATAAATTTATTTACTTTTGGCTGTGTTGGGTCTTTGTTGCTACATGCAGGCTTTCTCTAGTTGTGGCGAGCGGGGGCTACTCTTCACTGTGGTGTGCGGGCTTCTCATTGTGGTGGTTTGTCTTGTTGTGGACATGGGCTGTAGGCCTGTGGGCTCAGTAGTTGTGGCACACAGGTTCAGTAGTTATGGCAGGCAGGCTCTAGAGCACAGGCTCAGTAGTTGTGGCGCACGGGCTTAGTTGCTCCACGGCACGTGGGATCTTCCCGGACCAGGGATTGAACCCGTGTCCCCTGCATTGTCAGGCGGATTCTCAACCACTGCGCCACCAGGGAAGTCCTTCAGGTAATTTAAGTCTAAGATGAAAAGCAGATGGAGAGAGTGAGAGATTAAGTAGGACAAATGTTTTTTGCTGGATATCAGTCAACTCAGAGAAGGTAAGGCCCTCAAGCAAAGACCTGGCCTGGCCAGAGTGGGAATGGGCAAGACAGTTGGCACATACTTGAGTAACCTCCTCTCCCTTCTCCCCAGGGGAAGGAGCAGATTTTCCTGTTTCCTTTAGCAGCAGTTACCCCCTGTGGATTTCCCAATGAAGTAGAAGCCGCCTCTGCACAGACCCCTAATCCACAGTTTGTAAGTAATTCTCAAATCTAATTTGTTAAAAACTCATTTATTTTCAACAACATCAGATTTCTGATTAATTCCCAGCACCATGGGTTAGTTAATGCAGTGGGTTTCATTGTCATTTCTGATTTCCCAAAGTGCTTGATAGAAGCTATTGTGGCCTTAGTCTGTCAACGTATGGTTCCCTTGTCAAGTGACAACAAAAAAACCCTTATTGATGAAATTTCTGGGTGTCTCTTAAATAAGGTAGAAATACAGTATGGCACTGGAGACCCACAGGTGTTAGGCATTCACTAGGGAAACTAAAAATCATGCTTAGAAACTTCACTGAAACGTAAGGCAGACATCCCTGTCTATATCCCACCTAGAAAAGTCTGGCAGAATGTCTGGTTGTGTTTTCTCATCTAATTCTGAAGAAGGCAGAGGTTTATTCCCATTTTGCCTTTTTATCAGGGTGATGAAATGCAGTGAAGTGGATTCAGAAACATAACTCACCTTTAAATGAAACCAGCCTTATCATTTGCTTGTTTTTAAAATTTTTTTCAGAACATTGAAGACCCATTTAAATCTTGGAGGAGAGTAAACCTTAGAAGATAAATCAGTAAGGCTCATACAAAACAAAACAAAAAATTTAAAAAGTAAGAGATGATGTCATGATGTTTGTGTTAGTAGCCTGCCGCACTCAATAGGAACCCTCTTTATCTACTCCCTTAACCCCTCCCCTGGACTGAGATTACTTCCGCACCATAGCTGCAGATACGAGCTAGGGATTGGGAATTAGTTATAAAAGTTGCCATATTTTCATTACTCCAGGAGGTGGGTCAAAAAATATCTTGCTGTGATTTATATCAAAGAATGTTCTTCCTATGTTTTCTTCTAAGAGTTTTATAGTGTCCAGTCTTACATTTAGGTCTTTAATCCATTTTGAGTTTATTTTTGTATATGGTGTTAGGGAGTGTTCTAATTTCATTCTTTTACATGTAGCTGTCCAGTTTTCCCAGCACCACTTATTGAAGAGACTGTCTTTTCTCCATTGTATATCCTTGTCTCCTTTGTCATAGATTAGGTGACCATAGGCACATGGGTTTATCTCTGGGTTTCTATTCTGTTCCGTTGATCTATATTTCTGTTTTTGTGCCAGTACCATACTGTCTTGATTACTGTAGCTTTGTAGTATAGTCTGAAGTCAGGGAGCCTGATTCCCCCAGCTCGAAAAATGGTACAGATGAACCTATTTGCAGGGCACGAATAGAGACGCAGATGTAGAGACCAGACGTGTGGACACGCGGGGGAAGGGGGTGGGATGAACTGGGAGATTGGGATCGACATATATATACTACCATGTGTAAAACAGATAGCTAGTGGGAACCTGCTGTATAACACAGGGAACTCAGCTCAGTGCTCTGTGGTGACCTAGATGGGTAGGATTGAGGGGAGGTGGGGGAGGTCCAAGAAGGAGGGGATATGGGGATATATGTATACATATAGCTGATTCACTTCATTGTACAGCTGAAACTAACACAACATTGTAAAGCAAATATACCCCAATTTTAAAAAAGTTGCCATAAAATGTCAATAAAGGGGGAAGAAGCAAGTCTTCCACATACTGGCAAAGTGCTTTCACAATTTGGTGTTCTCATTTTGCTACAATGTGGCAAATCTTTCTGATATACCCTACATAAGTGTCTTTATGATTTTATCTCTACATTTCTAGATAGACAAGGACCCTCAATGGCCATTAAATAGAAAATCCCATCCCCTCTCATTTCTCAGACATGAAGATAGATAACTTCCTAGTCAGATCTTTCTCTTCTAAGTAGCACCTTCCACCACCCTAGGTGATGGCAGTCCAGAGATTTGGATTAGCCTCTGTGCCAAATTTTTCCCTTTAGCCTAGTGTCTAACAGCTGGGCTATTGCGCTATTTATGAAATGTTCCCTGTCAAAGAGATTCTATACCACCTTGAACAGCTTAGAGGACACATACTGTGTAAAGCTAAGAGCTAAGAAGGCAGAAGTCTGAAAAGAAAGCATAATGCAGGAAAAATCTCCCACCTCTGCATCACCTCTACTTGCCTCCCTGGAGGAAACTCCAAGAAGGCAAACTAGGGAATAATGGCACAGGATCCAGAGTTAAGATTCCACATCCCTGGGCCCTTTATTATATACGAATAAGCCCACTCATGTGCAAATTCTCATATATAAATATAACTCTCCTGGCACTGACACCCTACTCGTTTTCTACTGTCAGAAAAGTGAGCTTTGAGATATTTTCTAAAGAGGGGTTTATAGTAATTTATCTACAAACATCTGTATGCAAGGACGTGTATTTACTGAATGACTATATTTAGAATGAATGAGGTCTCAGTGCCCTTTACAAAATATATTGTTAAAATTGTGCCACCTCCATTTTTTCACTAAGATTGACTAAGATTAAAAAGCTAATATATTAAGATGGTGAAGATATGGGGAAGGGACAATTTTATATAGTTTATATATAGATTGGTACAAACTGTATGGAGGGCAATTTGAGAATATCTATCAAAATGAAAATGTGCTATCAGAGATTTCCAATTTTAAGATGGCAGAACAAAGTTTTTTCTGCCCCCCCTTTTTCCTCAGCTATCACCCACAACCAACAAGGATGATGAGAAACAAAACACAAACTCCATAGTCCATGAAATCAGGAAGTATTTATAACTTCAAACTATAATATATGAAAATGAATGAAGGAGTTTAAATGATGTAGCAGAGTAGAGGAAGCCTAGATAGTTGGTTAATGATAGGATTTTTAAGACACTTAATACCAGGACTTCCCTGGTGGTCCAGTGGGTAGGACTCTGCGCTCCCAATGCAGGGGGCCTCAGTTCGATCCCTGGTCAGTGAACTAGATCCCACACGTATGCCGCAATTAAAGATCCTGCATGCCACAACTAAGACCCGGCTCAGCCAAAATAAATAAATAAATAATTTTAAAAAGACACAATACCACAGAAAGTAGGAATGAGGGGAGGGGCTAAAATGGGACAATTTATTAAAAGTCTATATAAGGAGCAGAGGGAACCCCTCAAAGCCTCATCCCATCCTGAACAGCCAGGTGACTATCTCTCACATACCCTGGACCAAGAAGAAATTGAAACAGAGTACCTTCAAACTCAGGGACACCAGCCCAGTTGAAGGTCTGGAATAGGCACTAGTCTAAACAAGAAGTTAAACACACAGTGAAACCCTCACCTCCTACCCCACACTCAGCTGCTGGTACACTGGGAACCAGCCTTATTGCCATGGTCTCCTTTCTCCACCACCTTCTACCCAAATAACGTAAATTGTAGAATTCTTTTCTGGAATAACTGAATGTCCCAGAAAATAATACCTAGAGATACAGGTAGTGGTGAATTCCACCAATGAAAATCTAGCAGCTTACTACTCCACCAACCTACAACGAGGCTGGCAAGCTCAACTCTACAGATGGAATTTCCAAACAGCTCTTTAATAGCTCCTTTTTAAATATAAACTGACAACCAAGGATCTCTTGACATTTGAAGAAATCCTCCAATATGAAAGACACGAAATAAAACACACACACACACACACACACACACGGGTAAAAAAGGAAACCAAGAAGAAATAGAGACAAGTTAGGTAGCAAAAAATTATTTTCAAAAAATAAATATAACTGATAATATTAGAAATAGTGGAAATAATATATCCATGGGAAAAGAACAGGAACAATGAAAGAAATAATCAGAGAAAAGGAGCTCTTAAAATTAAAAATATTACAACAAAAATTTTTTTAATTTTTTTAAATAAGAAGGTAGAAGAAAGAGTTTAGGAAATCTCTCGGAGAGTATAACAAAAAGAGAAGGTGATAAATATAGGAGAAACAATTAGAAATTAGAGGCTCAAACTAAGAGAGCCAACATCTGGGTGTAACAGAAAGACAGAACAAAGAAAGTCATGCGGAGGGAATTATCAAAGAAATAATACAAGAAAATTGTAGGACATGAGTCTCCAGATTGAAAGAGCCCCAAAATATCACTACAAAAAATAAAAAAAGACCCACACCAAAGGATATCATTGTAAAATTTCAATACATCAGGAATAAAGAGACTAAGACTTTTAGAGATTTGTTTTTAAGTCACATACAAAAGATCAGGAATCAGAATGGCATTGGATTTCTTAACAGCATTGTTAGAAATTAGAAGATAAGGGAAAATGTCTTAAAAATTTGAAGGAAAATTATTTTCCACCTGTATCCAGCCAAACTATCAACTGTGAGGGTAAAATAAAGATATTTTCAGGTGTAAAATGACCTAAATTTTTTTCCCTCTCATTAATCATTCTCAGGAAACTACTAAAAAATGTACTCCACAAAAAGGATTACAACAAGCATAAGAAAATATGGGGAGCAGGTGTTCAGGGATCCAGCACAAGAGAGAGATAAAGAGAATTCTTAGAATTAAAGCAGCAAGTCCAGGGAGCAACCAGTCAAGACTGGAGCAAAAGAAGAGAAAGTTCCAGGAAAAGAAGTAACTGATAGATCATCTGATGAGTATGTCAGTATGGAAAATTGTATTGAGAGGTTGTTGGATGAAAAATTAGATATTTACAAAGAAAACAGGAAATGAAAAATATGAAGCAATCATTAACATCAGGGAAAAAATGTCCAAGAAAGGAACGAATCATAGTACAGTAGGTGGTATAGTCATAATAATGGAATGTAAATACAAAAGTCAATTGAACCTTTAACTGTGATGTAACTACATTACGAGTCTGGATGGAGGGGAAAGAAAGTATGTAAGATACCTAAATCTTCGCCTAACATAATATGAAATCAATAGAAAATGTCAGAAAGGATAATTTAAACGTTATTAGTATAAGCAAATGATTTAGAAATACGAAGGTTAAGACCAGGAGAAACAAATAAAAGGATTGAAAGTGGAGGAGTCGGCATGCGGGGCGTCAGGAAATGGTGGGACAGGGGATTATGGTTTTTAGTTATGTCGTTTAGCACTAATTGATTTTTTAAAATTATCCACCTGTGATAATTTAATAAAAAGTAAATAATTATTTAAAAATAATAACTAGGTTGTATTAGGTGATCTTTAAAATTATACCTTGTTTTAAAAGGCACTTAATAAAAACTTCAAAGTAAAGAAACCACTTGGAGGAGAAAACTATGAAAATAGCATGTTAAAGGGCAAGGCAAAGACTTTTTTCTGCATGGGCTTTTTATTTCTGCTCTTATGCTAATTCCATTGGCTTTAGAGTAGTAAAGAACATGTTTGTATGTTTAGAACCTACCTCTGAACTTGGCCTGAGTTAATTTCCTGAAGACTACTATTCAGTAATAAAAGAGAACAAACTTCGGATACATGCTACAACATGGATAAATTTTAATGGAATTATGCTAAGGAAAAGAAGCCAGAACCACAACATTAGATCATATATGATTCTATTTTATGCGATGTTCTGGGAAAAGGTAAAACTATGGGGACAGGAAACAGATCAGGGGTTCCCAGGAACTGGAGGTAGAGTGTGAAGTTGACTAAAGGTGCTCAGGGAGATTTCTTTTTTTAAACATCTTTATTGGAGTATAATTGCTTTACAATGGTGTGTTAGTTTCTTCTGTATAGCAAAGTGAATCAGCTATACATATACATATATCCCCATATCTCCTCCCTCTTGCATCTCCCTCCCACCCTCCCTATCCCACCCCTCTAGGTGGACACAAAGCACCAAGCTGATCTTCAGGGAGATTTTTTTGAGGTGATGGAATAAGTCTATATCTTAACTGTGCTGGGGCTTGAACAACTGTATGCACTTGTCAAAACTCAGAGGTGCATACTAACAAGGGTGAAATTTATTACATATACATTGTATCTCAGTGTGAGATAGAGAGAGAGAGAGAGAGAGAATAAAGGATATGGACAATGGTTCCAAAATAGTTTTAGCTTCACATACTGTCAAATGAGACTAAAAATAATCCCACACCCTTGGGTCTCTCCTCACTGCACTGGGTAGGTCATTAAGGTCCTCTCTGAGCTGGTTATAGAAGATTCTCAATCCAAATGGCAGGGCAGCATGTGTAATGCAGCACTGCTCTGCCCACCATGCACTGAGCATTCTGCCCAGCACTGGGGTTGAGGTTGTAGCTTTCACTTTGTCTTATCATAAGCCATTTAATCCTCTCTCCAGGTATTTGGTATTACCTTTAAATGCAGAAGCTACTTACTGGGTGAAAGGGAGAGCCATAGAACCTGGAAAAGAATAAGATCTGGGTCCCAATCTCCAGTCCACTGTGTCCTTGGATAAGCCAGTTTACCTTGCTGAAGCCCTGGAGTAATAAAATGCTCTTACCTACTTTACACGGCTATTGTGAGAATTAAATGGGAAATTCTATGCAAACGACTTCATCAATGTTAACATTTCATAGACTAAAGTTATACTGTTATTGTGTATTATTGTTAGTAACTTATTGTATTATAACATTGCTATTATTGATAATCCTAGCAGTTTGAAGCAGATGTTACTATGAGCAGAGAAAAAGGCTTTGCCCAGAAAGAATTAATAAACATTAAATAAAACATTAATAAAATGCATCTCTGATTAAAAGAAAGAACTTTCACGCAGTAAGTAGTTTCAGACATTATTCTTCATTCAAAGGTAAATATTCGTCTTTATTCTTGGCAGAAAATAAAAGCGCACAGGACAGGCAAGTGGTATTGATAGATTCGACATGTCGGCCTGGAAGCCCAAGAAAACACTGCCTGTATCCCTGCCCAGAGCCTTTCCTCAGTCTTTGGGTTCCATTCCCATTGGAAGCCAGCCTCCAATGTCATGCCAGCCTCTAAGCACCTCCAGACGGTCCAGTGCCTTCTGCTGAATTGCTCCAGGGGGACGCAAGGCAGTAAGAACACCTGCCCACACAGGAGAACCTCAAGGAACTCCTGCCAGTCTGCTCCAAGCTACAAAGAGCCATTAGCTGATAATGACCCTTGGCACAGACACCAGTCACTTTGGACATCAGTGCGCTGCTGCGTGACAACCCAGCACAGCTCATCACAGTCCCCTGCAGCCACCCACCTCCCCAGAGGCACCTGAGCTGATGTTTGCTGGCTGGTTGATCTTATGAATGTCTTTTCTCCAGACTCACTGCTGTACTTCTTGGGGACCTTAGCCAGAGGTGGAGCCCTGCCTATCTGCTTCATGTTTGCTCTTTAGCTGTTATTTCAAGGTCAGCTTAACTCACTGGCAGCCAAGCCCCAGGTTACCCATCAGGCTGGCATATGCTGCTGGAGTCCCGAGTCAAAGCACAGTGCTTGCTTTGCTCTCCCTCGCCACACTGCCCAAGGTATAGATCCGCTTATTCCAATGTTTGTGACCTCCCAGCAATTCCCTACGCCCAGCTCACACAGAAGACAGGTGATCCTCCTTGAGAGCTCTTGGCTCTTGCCGAGAAATTCAAACCTCGACAGCATGTACTAAGGAGGCCCAGAGCTCGCTGGGGCTATTAACTGCCTTGGGAAAACAGGTGTTATCTAGTCCACATGGAGGTGGAGCCTCCTGATCCAGCCTTTTTAGGCAGTTTTATGCCTCCGGAAGTGAGAATGCAGATGGATTCGCCCTTTGGAAGCACTAACAAGATTGCTTCTGTGTTTGGGTTCGTCCTGACAAGGCCAGAAAGCTCAGTCGGGCTTCGATTCAACAGTGTGTGTTTCTCCCCTTGGAATGAGCGAGTGAGGGAGGTAAGTCCGGTTCCTGGTGTGCCACCAGCTTACTTTCGGTTCTCACATAAGTCACATAACCTCTCTGGGTCTTGGCTGCCTCTAAATAAAAGAAGGAAGAAGTTGCTTTATGATTTGTAAGGCTCCTTTGAGTGCCAAGGTTTTATGATTCTCTTGAATTCCAGGGATGCCATTCCTACCACCTCCGTATACACACCACACACACACACACACACACACACACACACACACACACACGCTCATAGAGAATGCAAACAATTTTTTTTTTTTTTTGCAGTACGTGGGCCTCTCACTGTTGTGGCCTCTCCCGTTGCGGAGCACAGGCTCCGGACGCGCAGGCTCAGCGGCCATGGCTCACGGGCCCAGCCGCTCCGCGGCATGTGGGATCTTCCCGGACCGGGGCACGAACCTGCGCCCCCTATATCGGCAGGCGGACTCTCAACCACCACGCCGCCAGGGAAGCCCAACAATTTTTTAATATGAATCCAAGCAAAATGTAATAAGGAAAGTAAATTTGCTGTCAACATTTGCATAATATATTCTCAAGCCAAGCAGAAATGGCTTTTGGACTGTTTGCTGTTTTGAATTATCTGCACCACCGTACCCCTGCATTTGTGCAGATAATTGGGAGGTGGCTGTATGTGGGAAAAATACACGGTTGTCACACATGGATCACATCACAGTAGTAGTTCTCAGAGTTTGGGTTAACTTGATTAACTCAGATGGTGGGGCCCGAGGGAGAGCATGAGTTGGATCTCTGTAGTTTTATATAGAGGACAATCTCTTTTCAGATGTCCCTAATTGTACCCCTAATCTAAAAAGGAACAAAGAGGGTAAAAAGTGCATGCATTCACTAAATTCTGAATCGGTAGACTCTTGCATTCATGAGTTGTGGTTTGTAATCAGAGTAACTCCACAGGCAGGTAAGGTGATTTGTCGTTTCACTGAGACATGAGTTTGGATCACCTGTGGTGGGTGACGAGTAACAGGAAGAAGGCCTACACCTGGTGGTTTCACCGACCCACCAAGCAACCGTTCAGCATCTCTGTCCTTCTCATAGGCAGCGACTTACTCAAGTGCTGTAAAAAGTGATTTTACTCTGACACTTCAATAAAGCGAAAAAGGCTATCAGCTTATCTGTGAAGATACATAAAGAGAACAGGTGATTTGGAATGCAACTCGGAAGAAAGCCCAAGGCCTGTGCAAACATTCCCGTTCACTTGGATACAGAAATGTGAACAAGTCCTTGTGGAGAAGGTCTCGGGGGCCACTGAGGTAGAACCAAGAAGCTGTCTCAAGAGCTCAAAAGGGGCGGTTTTCAGACAAATACAACAAATTACTACTCTACAAAGCACGTAGTAAAGAAATGAAGCATGTTGCCCCTGAAGGTGATATAGGCTGAAAATAGAAATAGGTTCGAAAACTGCTTTGGGTAAATTCACTTATAAATCTACAACAGAGAGTTTCCTTTGTAATAGGAAAGCTGGGTGTACTTGACACTTGACAGAGAATAGCTATGCACGCCCACAAAGCATACTTTGACACTGCTGCTATCCTTCAGCCACTGAGTGGTAGGCAGTTACAAAAAAATTGATATGCATTATCTTATTTAATCTTCACAGGTATAGCATATTAAGTAGTATTATCCCCTTCTCAGAAAAAAGAAAACTGAGTATTGTACAAACCTCCTGGGTTGACTGTTCACACAATGTCTCCCCCATATGACCACATATATATCATATGATCCCTCCCCCTCTCCCCATTGTCTACTGATACAGGGGTGCCCCTGACCCATCCTAAGCTGGGCCCATTACCTCTTCTCTCCCAGAAACCTGAGATGTGAAGTAAGGGTGTACAAATACGGAGTGTGCCCATTAATGGCAGAAATTCAGTTAAAGAACATGTCCTTGGAGAAATTGGACCGAGCTTCCATTGCTGAAGGGAATGTAAAATGGTGCAGCAGCTGTGGAAAACAATTTGGCGGTTCTTCCAAAAGTTAATCATAGAATTACCATATGATCTGGCAGTTCTACTCCTAGGTCTATACCCAAAAGAATTGAAAACAGGGACTCAGGACAGATACTTATGCATCAATGTTCATTGCAGCCTTATTTATAGTACTCAAATAGTGGAAACAACCAAAAAGCCCATTTTACAGATAAGGAAACTGAGGCACAGAGAGGTCAGATATTCAGACCATGATCACATAGGTGAAAAATGGTGGAACCAGGATTTGAACTCAGACTGTCTGGTTCCACAATCTGTGCTTTAAACCGCTACACACCACTGTTAGAAGGGTCGTGCACGTTTCACTTCACCCAATCATCCCCATCACTCTACTGTCTGAGATCCAGTTCTGTTCTCATTTATGCCAACCTGTCAGGCTTCTGTAGACTTTTGAATTTGCAACCTTTAGCATTACATACTTTGTGAGGGAAAGCCCAGCCTATAAATTCAGCATTTTCCCTATAACCTCCCAGGATACTTATCGCACCACCAAATTACTAAACCCTGGAACTCCAAGCAAAATAATTTCATACATTTATCCACGTGCAATAATTTTGCAATTTTTACCATCACTTATTATAGTCAATTACCCACCATCCCCCAATTTCCTGTGGATTTTAAAAACACTGTTTCTTTTTGGTCAGTAGTTCAACAAATAGTTGTGTTGCTCTGTGTTAAGGTCAGCACAGTTTGGCAGGTTAAAAGCCCTCTAGGCATAGAAGTTCAAAGACACTGATGGAACGGGGCAAAGGGAAGCATAATGGGGCATGGGACCAGGCAGCAGAATGATGTGAGATGATTTGGAGGAAAGCAGATGTATTCAGAAAAGAAAAAATTACCTGAGCAGAGGCAAGTTATCTAGAGAAACTTGAAAGCAGACAGCAAATGTTGGGCAGGGTGGGGGCCGGATATTTTCACTTGGTTTGAAAGCTCTGGGAGAAGGAAAAGAGGGGCAGGGGATGAGGAGTATATCGCTTAGGTTGATAAGTAGCTGAGAAATTCGTCTTCCGATTGGAACGGGAGGTAGGAGAAGTGGCTCCTGAAAAGGGCAGGAAAGGACCTTGTTACGTTTCCAGGAACGAACAGAAAAAGAAAAAGAAGAGAAAGCACAGATAGTGGACATTGATTGCTTGTGCCTACCCCAAACTCCTTCCTCTTCTTCTGGTCACAACACCACTCCCAGTCTCTATAGTTCTGTGGGATTGACCGCCCCCAGCAGGTCCAGAAATTTGCATGTGACCCAAGCATGGCCCGTCATTTTCCATTTGCTGATGACACTGATTAATTAGTTCAGTGACCAGTGTGCAATTCGATCCTGGGATTTTCAATGGAATTATTGGGAAAGATAAGCTCTTGCAGATATTTCTAGCTATTAATATAAGGAAGATAGATGCTGGAAGCTGCTGGGATCTCCCATATGGAGAACATCTTCTTGAAAATGATGTTAATACAGATGAGAAAGAGGAAGAAAACTGAGTTCTAATGATTTGATGTGGTTTGAGCCCCTGGACCCAGCCATACCTGAAGGTCTGCACTTTTCCAACATGAGAACGAGTAAGATCCTTTTGTGCTAAAGTCAGTTTGAGTTAGATGTCTGTCACTTGCAACAACTATCAAAATACCTTGATTTATTTCTTTATACTCAAATTATAATCCACAGCTAGTCATCTAAAATGTGATAGAATATAAGCCCTTAAAAGTTAAGAGAGAGGAAGCAAGAGAAGGAATGTTGGTTATTATAGAATAAAAGGAGAGAGAGATAGTGTCTAAGGATAGATACACCAGAACTGGCAAGAGAAAGGTGTTGCTGGGAAAGAAAACCGGAAGCCCTGTCTGAACCTCATGGGTTTGTGGAAGCAGGTTGGGTTGAATGAGCCCTGGTATTCACTCCCTGCCCAGTTTGAATGTTCAGGTCCCTACACTCTGGAGGGCAGAGTCTGTATTATGTAGAAGGTTTGGCTGAGAAAGAACACTGGTGGGAGTAAAGGCTTTGGACATAAGACTTCGTGCTTCAGATGCAAGAGCTTTGCCTCTCTGGGGTACGGCGATATATGTTTCTGATGGTGTCATGCCAGCCATCTTCTGGGTTGGTGCTCTGGCCATTTAATCAATGACTTTTCTTAGAATTTCTTTTAGTCTTCATCGCCTCTCAAGGCCTTTCCCGTTATTTTCTTCTTCCCACCTTCCCCTTCCTTTGGTCCAATGTCTTTATATTCTATTTTTACAGTGTTTTCACCCTTCTCTTCCTCAGGTGAGTTCAAAAGAGGAACTTGAGATTGTCATCATTCATTATTTTATATTTAACTGGGTTTTGATTAATATTTATGGAATGAGGTCACACCCTTCACTTAGAATTTCTGGCAGAGCGATGAAAGTGTATATAATTCTAACCCCTAACCTAAAATACCATGGACTAGGACCAATTACCTGTCAACATTATTTAACATATACATATATAAGTTAGAAAGATAGGTTTCTCAAGTGTTATAGACAGCTTTAATTTAATCACCAGGAAGGGTCTTAAGTGAGCCCTGATTTCCACAGTTGAATCTTTTAATTTAAAACTATATATACATATATATATATATGTATTTTTTATAAAGGTTGAGAATATGGGGTACCGTTGTTTTCTCATTTTGATCCAAGAGTTTCAGAACACTTTTCTTAGTAGGTTTTATCTTTACCTAAGATAAGACTTACTTATTCCCATGCCAGGTGGCGCTCAGTATCATAACTGCAAGCAATATTGGGAGACCCCTCCCACAGTAATAAAATATTTATAGGATCCCCTTGATTTTTAGATCTATGTCAGTGTAACTATTGACATGTCAAAAGTTTTTGTGAGCAATTAGTTTTCCAACATACATATATATATATATACATATATATATATATATATATATATATATATATTAGTCTCTCTCTTCATTACCTTCCTAAAAATTCAGAGCTACACTTGAGTCATCATTCCTTTTTTCCATGTCCCACATCCATCCCTCATTTCTCAATTTCTCTCTCTCTTTCTCCCTTTATCTTTCAACGTTTATTGAAGGCCAATTGTGTCCCAGCATTGTCAACTCCGAAATGACACTAAAATGTCCCTTGCAGTTAAATTACAGCCATTTTTGTTCCCTATTATTTGACTTAAACCACTGAAGGAATAGTTTTTAATTTCATTGCTGGAATTTTCCTTAGCTTCTGATTTCCCCAGGGGATTGTGTTAAGCAAGAAAAAAAAATTAGTCTTCTTTTTTCCTCCTAAGATCTCAGGGAGTTTGAGGGCTGATATACATCACTGAAGTTTGCTATTAACATTAAGTTAGTTAATTACGGCAAGTCAACATGCTGTGATGATGGAAGAGAAAAAAGCCCATCAGTCAAAGGGGCCTCTCAACGATTTTGCCATAATCTGGGGATATTGAAATTGATGGGTCTGAGCTCATCAACCAACCCAATATAGCACCTAGCTCTTACTGAGAAATAGGATCTAGAGTTTTAAGGAAGTTAAAATCCAGAGGGTCTGGGGTGGGTTGCATCATGTCACACTTGAACAAAGAACTATTTCCATGTCCCACACGTGTCACCAGCACCAGGACAAACTTGGCCGTATTCTCTACACGGCATACTCTTCGTACCTCACGTCTTTCCTGACTGTTCTATTGCTGACATCTTCAGCTTTGTCCCTGAAACTTGTGACTTGACCACCTGAATTACAAGTGGCCCTGATGGGGTAGGCTCAATGTCCCAGCCTCTGTGTCCACCAGCAGGCTATAGCACCAGCCCAGTCATTCTGCTGCAAGCCAGGACCCTCGCCTGCAGGTGGAAGGCACCCACCGAGCTAGGTGACTGGGACCAGGTGGCAGAGCTTAGCCCCACCCTCACTTGCTTTTTGCACTCTGGGGCTGCTTTGAATCATTAACGCTGAATAGCAGCGAAGAGTTGGAAGACAGTTGTAGAGGAAGTTGATGGAAAGCCACTCTCCTGTAGGCCTTGTTTGTCACCAATTCTCTTCTCCTTCCCTCTCCTTCTTCCTCCAGTTACTTAATCTTCTTTCACTTCATTTCATGCAAATGGGTGTATTCAGAGCTTCTTTAATTGCACCAGGAGTCCTGGACTGAAGTCGGGGCTGCTGCAAAGAGAGATTTATAACCCCACCCCGCCTGCAGGTGGGCACTGTGGCAGCTAGTAATGGTCATTCTCCTATCAGAAAAGATTTTTCGAGTCTCTTTACCAACCTGCTCTAAGCATTCCCTCAGACTTGAAGCTCGTCTTTGTCTTCATCTGCATACACTTTGTCTCCTCAATAAAGAGCACCAGCAGCCTGGAGCAGTTAATTTTTCCAACCTGACCTCTTCCAGTGATAGCTCCCTCTTAAAATTACCATGCATCATTTTCTCTGAATAAAACTGAATATTAAGGAAGAAGACAGAGAAGCTTTAGACCAAACAGGATGACAGTATTTCATCCACAGAGACAGAGGGTGTTAAAATGCTCTATGGTGGTGCACTGAGAAAATTTCTTTCTGCTCACACCTCTGTGAAGTCCAGAGCTGCGTCTAACAGGCTTTTGGTGCCACGTTTAGCACACATTTACACTCTCACAGCTCCTATAAGGGAATCTAGTTTCAAAACAAAGTCTGTCTGGATTGACCACCTTATCAGTCTGAACCTATGAAATCTGATTTCTTTCCCAGCTGCTAGAGATTCAGGTAATGGTTATGTATGTAGAAATTTGGCAAATGTCTGACGAACACAGTGATGCTTGTGTGGAGTCCTGTTTGCAAAAGACAGCAGTAAAAGGGTTATGTGAGCATTTCCCAGCCTTTTCTCCTAAGATGACCCTGTTTGAGGTTTTAGATAACAAGACGGTGCAGTGCCTGAGCCAGGAGTGAAATGGTGACACTGACTGTCTCACTGAGGGTTGAATGCTTCGGAAAGTAGAGCATTATTTGTATCAATTGTATAACTGGTCCACAAACTCATGGCGATGGTGCAAAGATGTTCACAGTTCTTTTGCTTTCTCCATTATTAATTGCCCTACAGCAAAACTTTCCCCTAGGCTTATTGGCAGAAAGTCCAGGATTTCACTCTTGAAGTTCACCCTGATATTTCAAATTATCAATGGACACTAAAGGCTTAATCCCTGGGGAGAGGGTGTTGGAGATGGTGGTGACAGCCCACAGTAAGGGGCCAGCTTACCAGCACACGCTACAATCCTTGAGGTCCTCCCTCCCACCTTTCCCCTGTGTTTCCCTTCTAGAGCTATCTTGCTTCTCTGTCAACTTCTCTGCCCCTTCTCAGAGACAACCCCTATACTAAGAAGGATTGACCATGAGTAGCCTCGTCACCTTCCTCATGCCACAGGGGGTCCCCTCTTAAATATACAGGTGGTCTGCTCAAGTGAATCTTCCTTGATAAGCAAGAACAGTCTCCCCTGGAAAGGTTGTCATTTTAAATCCCACTGTCAATGGATACTGTATAATCTCTATTTTTTAGGTACACTAATCCCATCAGATCACTTACACATGGTCATTTCTTAGCTCCTGATGCAAATGTAGGACTCAAAACCTCCCCAAACTAACCCAAGTATCACAATCTTATGACAAAAGATAAGATGCTTCCTTTTTTGTTAAAACCCCGGATTGCCACACCACCAAGTCCCACTTGGTGGACCTCAGGAACCCCGCAGTTTCTCCTGGGACGCCCCCTCAGTGCTCGCCTGCTGATGGCAGCCAGGAGACAGAGAAGTCATTTGCCCTGGAGTCAGCCAACAGCAATGGGACCTGTTGAGTCTCCTGCTGGCCTGGAGTCTCCATCTCTGTTCCCTGCCATCAGACCCAATGGACTGCCAGGAGAGGCAGCCAGCCACGTGACTGCCTGGGTCTCAGAGGGGCACAGCTCTTTGTGTCCGAAGCCATTTCACCATGGAGGTCTCAGGTGCTGGGAAGGCTGGGTGCGAAGTCCACGGGCTCTGCTCTAAACCAGCACTATCCTCGGACAGCCAATCCACTCATGCTATGTCCAGCCACCAGCCCAGATTTCCTCTTCTTTTGTGGTATCCTCTCTCAGGGACCTAAATGTTCTGCAGTCTAGCCCTAGGCTGGAGGACTATCTACCACACATGGCTCTATGTCTTTCATACTCAGAAGGAAGGGGATAGGGTCTAATACATTTTCCCCAAGTAGCTCTACGAACGCAAATAGAGGAGGATGAGGGTGGGGAATCACACCTCCATCTGGCAATGGCCCAACACCCGCACTTAATCCACCCCCCTGCACCACCCACAGTCAAGCTCCAATTCTGGCCAAGCCTAAAATGGTATTTTACATGATGACACATTAACACATGATGATAATGATACACTTCACTTACGCTGCCCGTTGTATTTTTTTCATATTGCTGCTGTAACAAATTACCCCAGACTTGGTGGCTTAAAACAACACCAACTTATTATCTTACAGTTCTGGAGGTCAGAAGTCCAAAATCAGTCTCACTGAGCTAAAGTCAAGGTGTTGGCAGGGCTGGTTGCCCAGGAGGCTCTGAGGGGAGGATTATTTCCTTGTCTTTTTCAGCTTCTAGAGGCTGCCTACAACAGCTTGGCTCAAGACGCCTTCCTCAAATCACTCCACCCTCTTGCTTCTGTCAGCACATCTCCCACTGCTCGCTCTGATCTCCTGCCTCCAGAGCTGTTACAGAGGACACTTGAGACTATATCAGGCCCACACATGTAATACAAGACAATCTCGCATTCTCAAGATCCTTGACTTAATCACATCTTCAAAGGCCCTTTTGCTATAGAAGGTCACATATTCACAGCTTCCAGGAATTAAGACAATCTTTCGGGGCGCCCATTATTCAGGCTACCACACTCATTCTGGTTTTTTCAAGAACATTTTTAGATAAATTATCTCATGTAATGCTTAAGACATCCTTGAGAGGCAGGTTAGTATTTCTGTTTTACAAAAGAGGAAGTTATACAGGCTGAGGCTGAACTGTCCAATATGGTAGCTACTGTTTTTCACATGGCTATTGAGCCCTTGAAATGCGGCCAGTTCAAAGTGAAACATGCTAATAGGGTAAAATTCACACTGGATCTTGATGACTTAGTATGGAAAGAAGAATGTAAAATATCTCATGGATAATTTTAAAACATTGATTATGTGTTGAGATGATAATATCTTGGCTATACTGAGGTAAGTCAATAAAATACCATTATTTAAATGAATTTTACCTGATTTTTTTTGAACTTTTAAAACGTGACTACTAGAAAATTTGAAATTGCATATGTGACCAGCCTCCTGTTTCTAATGGGCAGCACTGGGATAAGATCACATATTTAGTAAGTGGCCACGCTGTCTTCTAACACCTCTCCCAGTATCCCATGTCCTACATACCAGGAAAGAGTAGCAAAACGTAGGTTTTGGAGTCTAAGAGACCTGGATTCAAATTCTGACCCTCTCACAAGGAGTGTTTACTGAGTGTTTACTGAGCTTCAACTTGCAAATTTGAAAAAGAGGATAATAAGGCCCACATGGTAGAATTGTTGTCAATAGTGAATGGACAACAAATGCAAAGGATTCAACATAGAAGCTGGAATACAGTTGGTGACAAAGAGTTCCCCTTCCTGTCTTTTCCTTTATTAAGCAGTCTCCATAAGCAAATAGGCAAATAATAATAATCTGAATGATGATTAATTACAGGAAATGGTCACACATAAAACTTTTCTTATCCACATTAAACCAGGAAAATCTGCAATTCTTACAACAGATTTGACTCCAGACACCTTTGGGATGATACCTTTATACAGTGTCTGGATCTCCATAAGCAGATTAGTTTCCTCCATGGATGCAGAAGTAATAGGGCCTGTAGATACCAATTATTTTTTTTAAGTTTTAATCCGAAAAAAGGATATAATAGATTATTGTTAATTATAGTCACCATGCTGTATATTAGATCCCCAGAACTTAATCATCTTATAGCTGGAAGGTTGTACCCTTTGACCAACATCTTCCCATTTCTCCCACCCCCTAGCCCCTAGCAACCACCACTCTAGTCTCTATTTCTTTTCTTTTTTTTTTTTCGGTACGCGGGCCTCTCACTGTTGTGGCCTCTCCTGCCGCGGAGCACAGGCTCCGGACGCGCAGGCTCAGCGGCCGTGGCTCATGGACCCAGCCGCTCCGTGGCATGTGGGATCTTCCCGGACCAGGACACGAACCCGTGTCCCCTGCATCTGCAGGCGGACTCTCAACCACTGCGCCACCAGGGAAGCCCCTCTATTTCTTTTAATTCAGCTTTTTAAAGATTCCACATATAAATGAGAACTTACAGTATTTGTCTTTCTCTGACATTTCATTTAGCATAATGCCTTCAAGGTCCATCCATGTTTTCACAAAAGGCAGGATTTCCTTCTTTTTTGGCTAATATTCTATTCTCTCTCTATATATACCACATTTTCTTTATCCATTCATCCATTGATGAACACATGAGTTGTTCCCATGGCTTGGCTATTGTGAATAATGTTGCAATGAACACTATCTTTGAGATAGTGATTTCATTTCCTGCCCATGTATACCCAGAAGTGAAATTGCTGAATCATATGGCATCTCTGTTTTTAATCTCTGAGGAATATCCATACTGTTCTCCATAGCGGTTGCACCAATTTACATTCCCACCAATAGTACACAGGGTTCCCTTTTCTCCACAGCCTTGCCAACACTTATTGTCTCTTGTCTTTTTGACGGTAGCCATTCTAACAGGTGTGAGGTGATATCTCCTTGTGGTTTTGACTTTCATTTCTCTGATGATTAGTTATGCTGAGCATCTTTTAATGTACCTGCTGGCCATTTGTTTGTCTTCTTTGGAAAAATGTCTATTCAAGTCCTTTGCCTGTTTTTTAATCATATCCTTTTTTTCTTTTGTATGAGTTTCTTATGTATTTGGATACTGACCCCTTGTCAGGTAAATGGTTTGCAAATATTTTCTCCCATTCCATAGGTTGCCTTTTTATTTTGCTGATTGTTTCTTTTGCTGTGCATAAGCCTTTTAGTTTGACAGGGTCCCATTTGTTTATTTTTGTCTTTGCTGCTTGTGCTTTAGGTGTCATATCCAAAAAATTGTTGCTGAGACCAATGTCAAAGAGCTTTTTCCTGATGTTTCCTTCTAGAAGTTTTACAGTTTCAAGTCTTAGATTTCAGTCCATAATCCATTTTGAGTTAATTTTTGTGAGTGATGTAAGATAGGGGTCCAATTTCATTCTTCTGCATGTGGTTATCCAGGTTTCCCAGCACAAGTTACTGAAGAGACTATCCTTTCCCCCATTGAGCCTTCTTGGATCCCTTGTTGAATATTATTTGATTGTACCTGCATGGGTTTATTTCTGGGATCTGAATTCTGTTCCATTGGTCTGTGTATCTATTTTTATGCCAGTATCAGAAAAGTTTGAAATCAGGAGTTGTGATGCCTCCAGCTTTATTCTTCTTTCTCAGGATTGCTGTGGCTACTGGAGGTCTTTTGTAGTTCCATACAAATTTTAGGACTGTTTTTTTTTTCTTTTTCTGTGAAAAATGACATTGGAATTTGGATAGGGATTGCATTGAATCTATAGATGGCTTTGGGAAGTATGGGCATTTTAACAGCAGGAATTCTGATCCATGAGCACAGGATATCTTTTCACTTATATATGTCTTCAATTTCTTTCATGAATGTCTCATAGTTTTCAGTGTACAGATCTTTTACCTCCTTGGTTAAATTTATTCCTATGAATTTTATTATTTCTGATGCTATTGTAAATGGGATTGTTTTATTTCTCTTTCAGATAGTTCGTTGTTAATATATAGAAATACAACTGATTTTTGTATGCTGATTTTGTATCCTGCAACTTTACTGAATTTGTTTATTCTAACAGCTTTTTGGTGGATCTTTAGGGTTTTCTGTATATAAGATCATATCATCTACAGAGAAAATTTTACTTCTTCCTTTCTGATTTGGATGCCTTTTACTTCTTTTTCTTGACTATTTGCTCTGGCTAGGACTTCCAGTACTATATTGAATAGGAGTGGTGAGAGTGGGCACTCTTGTCTTGTTCCTAATCTTAGAAGGAAAGTTTTCAACCTTTCACCACTGAGTGTGATATTAGCTGTGGTTCGTCATATATGGTCTTTATTATGCTGAGGTACATTCTTTCTATACCCAATTTCTTGAGAGTTTTTATCATAGAAGTATACTGAATTTTGTCAATTTCTTTCCCTATGTCTATTCCCTACATAATTGAGATGATCATATGATTTTTTAAATAAATTAATTTTATTTATGGCCGCATTGGGTCTTCATTCCTGCACGCGGGCTTTACTCTAGTTGCAGCAAGCAGGGGCTACTCTTTGTTGCAGTGCACGGGCTTCTCACTGCAGTGGCTTCTCTTGTTGTGGAGCACAGGCTCTAGGCACACAGGCTTCAGTAGTTGTGGTGCACAGACTCAGTAGTTGTGGCTCGCAGGCTCAGTAGTTGTGGTACATGGGCTTAGTTGCTCCGCAGCATGTGGGATCTTCCCGGACCAGGGCTCGAACCCATGTCTCCTGAATTGGCAGGTAAATTCTTAATCACTGCACCACCAGAGAAGCCCCAATCATATGATTTTTATCTTTTAATTTATGAATGTAGTATACCACATTTATTAATTTGTGGATGTTGAACCATCCTTTTTTTCTTGGTAAGTCTAGGTAAAAGTTTGTCTATTTTGTTTATCTTTTCAAAACACCAACTCTTAGTTTCATTGATCTTTTATTTGGGCTTAGTTTTTGTTCTTGGTTTTCTAGTTTTGTTTTTTGTTTTTTGTTTTTTTTTTCCGGTACGCGGGCCTCTCACTGTTGTGGCCTCTCCCGTTGCAGAGCACAGGCTCAGGACGCGCAGGCTCAGCGGCCATGGCTCACAGGCCTAGCCGCTCCGTGGCATGTGGGGTCTTCCCGGACCGGTGCACGAACCCGTGTCCCCTGCATCGGCACGCAGACTCTCAACCCCTGCGCCACCAGGGAAGCCCGGTTTTCTAGTTTTTGAGGTATAAAGTTAAGTTGTTTATTTGAGATCTTTTTTTTAAATTAATTTATTTTATTTTTATTTATTTTTGGCTGTGTTGGGTCATAGTTACTGCACGCGGACTTTCTCTAGTTGTGGCGAGTGGGAGCTACTCTTTGTTGTGGTGCGCAAGCTTCTCATTGAGGTGGCTTCTCTTGTTGCAGAGCATGGACTCTAGGTGCTCAGGCTTCAGAAGTTGTGGCATGCGGGCTCAGTAGTTGTGGCTCGTGGGCTCTAGAGAGCAGGCTCAGTAGTTGTGATGCACGGGCTTTGTTGCTCTGCAGCATGTGGGATCTTCCCGGACCAGGGCTCGAACCTGTGTCCCCTGCATTGGCAGGTAGATTCTTAACCACTGTGCCACCAGGGAAGCCCAAGAGATCTTTCTTTTTTTTTAATGTAGGTAATTATCTTTATAAACTTCCCTCTTGGAACTGCTTTTGATGCAGCCCATAAATTTTTTATGTTGTGTTTTAATTTTTTTTAAGATGTCATTTGATTTCCATTTTGGTTTCTTCTTTGACCCATTGGTTTTTCAGGAGTGTGTTGTTTAATTTCCACACATTTGTAAATTTTCCGTTTTTCCTCATGTTATTGATTTCTAGTTTTAAGCCACTGTGATAGGATGAGATACTTGATATGATTTCAATCGTCTTACATTTGCTAAGGCTTATTTTGTGACTTAATGTATGATCTATCCTGTAGAATATTTCTTGAGTTCTTGAGAAAAATGCTTATTCTGCTGCTCTTGAATGTAATGTTCTGTATATGATTGTTAGGTCCATTTGGTCTGAGGTATAGTTCCAGTCCAATGGTTCCTTATTGATTTTCTATCTGGATGACCTATCCATTGTTGAAAATGGGGTATTAAAGTCCCCTTCTATTATTGTATTGTTATCTATTCCTCCCTTCAGATCTGTTAGTATTTGCTTAATATGTTTAGGTGCTGCAATGTTGGGTTGCTGCAATGTAAAATATATTTACAATTGTTATATCCTCTTGATGAATTGACCCCTTTATCATTATATAATGACCTTCTGTGTCTCTTATAACCAATCTTGACTTATAGTCTATTTTAAGACCTAGACATTTTGTGTTGCTGGGGTTTTTTGTTTGTTTGTTTGTCTTGCTTGTTTGTTTCTTTGAACCTCAGGTCCAGATGGTTATATTGATTATACTCCTTTGTTCATTGCACGCTGTCAACATTGGTTAGATTTGTTTTTCAAATCCTGGAACTCAAAGAAGTGTCTTTCATTACTATATTCTTCTTCTTAGAACCTCTGTTCTGCCTGACTATTCATTGACTATAGGATAATCATATTCACAGAGAGCAAATAACTTTGTATAGAACAAAGGAACTCTTTATTCTCAAATGCTAAGTCGTAGAATAAGGTACTTGAGTGAACTTTGACTCTAAAGGAAAATTTTTTATGTGTGTGTTACAATATGGAAAACTATAATGCAAATTTCTTCTTGTTCTAACAACCATGCTGACATGTTGAATCTTTTGATTCTGATGGCTTGTGGACTGAACTGAATAATGTAAATCTGATCCTACTCTGTCTCACTTCAATAGCACCCTTATGTGACTCTTGAAGAGCAGATCTGGGCGATCCAATTCCTTTTTAGTAGCAACTATATAACTCCCTCCCATTCCCTGGAACTCATACCTGTATATTATACAAGATGAGCTGGATACAGTCTCTCCTCCCATAGCAAACAGGAACATAAGCATCCTTTTCTTTGGCAATGGCATAATCTTGCTCTCTTTAGCAATCATCCTAAAGCAAATAATCCCATTGACTAACCACTATCAAAAAGAAAAGCCTAAAATTAATTGTTCCAATTTCAAAATAGTCACCATGATTATAGGTACTCCAGTTTCCAGACTAAACAACTTTGTTATTTAATTTAGTTACCAGGAGATATTTTAGTTATCCAAAGCTGTTTCCTGAGAGAATTTTTGGCACTCTTTACATATACACCTGAATCCTACCCAGGCTACAAATGGAAAGACCTGCTATCTAGGCAAGAATATAAATCAAGTATCTTAGTTTAAATAAATCTTAGTTTTCATAATCAAACTTCAG
This sequence comes from Mesoplodon bidens, assembly GCF_964165515.1. Classification (NCBI taxonomy): domain Eukaryota; kingdom Metazoa; phylum Chordata; class Mammalia; order Artiodactyla; family Ziphiidae; genus Mesoplodon; species Mesoplodon bidens. The sequence continues at coordinate 87,342,339 of NC_138166.1, forward strand.
CTTTGCCATCAGCACATCAGACACATACAGCACATGAATCTTCTATCAACAATGTGGATAATCTATGCTTTAGGTCTCAAGTTACCTGCCATTCATTGTCTGTTAATTACCCACCGGAGACAACTGATAATTAAAAAGAATTTTCTAAGAAGCATACCTTAAGTGGTATTCCTCTAGCCTAAATTATCCTCTAGCCTAAGTTTTATCCTCATGCCAAGTCAAAAACTAACAAAGAACACTCCTATGATAAGCTTCTTTAAGCTACTTTTGAGAAAAACCTTAACAAATCCATGACTTAACATCCTCCCCTTGGTACTTATCAAGGATATACTGAGAACTTTCTGTATAAAAATGTTGCTATATCTCAAATAAAATTGAAGATATTTAAATTCATCGTATCAGTTGAATATCTCCACGGCAGATAAATTCATTTTAGAATTTGATTGTAGGAAAATCCTTTTAAGTTGGTATATTTAATTTAATAGGTAGTGAAGACTTCCTGTCATTATATTTCTTACCTCAGCTTCCAGGGAGCTCAGAACTATGTTTTAGGATCTACTGCAATAGTTTTCCTTAGCCTAAGTTTTTATGACACAGCTGTAATCCACATATTGCTTGGCTCTTATTCTTTTGCTATTGTTTAGTGGTTTTCTAGTATTTTAGTCTTTATTATAAATCACTTCAAATCCTTTGGGCAATAGATAAAATCAAAGTAATATGTAGATAAACTGTATAATTTTTATATCACCACTCTAGGAATTTGATAGAGTATAGTTAGAGGTAGAGAGAGAATGAACTGCCATAGAAAAAGAGAAGGCATAGATAGAGAGAAACAGAATAAAGGAAATTTTCTGCCCAAGAGGAAGAGCGGGATGAAATAATCTGATTTACAGAGCACACTTATTTTCTAAAATGGACTACAATTTGCACCTACTCTGGATACTGAGCAGATCTCCTACTGCTGCTTTGGGCAAACGGTCAGTGACCTTTTAACAGAAAGAGGCTTCCCTGGTGGCACAGTGGTTGAGAGTCTGCCTGCCGATGCAGGGGACATGGGTTCGTGCCCCGGTCCTGGAGGATCCCACATGCCGTGGAGCAGCTGGGCCCGTGAACCATGGCCACTGAGCCTGCACGTCTGGAGCCTGTGCTCCGCAACGGGAGAGGACACAGCAGTGAGAGGCCCGCGTAATGCAAAAAAAAAAAAAAAGAAAGAAAGAGAAAGATACCAGCTTGCTGACTGATTTTAATTTAAGAATAACTTAAAAAAATTAAGGCTAGGCTATCCCTAGACATGATTTTTTATAATGGTCTATGTTTGTAGCTTCCTTGCTTGTTCCTTGCTTGTTTAGGGGGATTTTTTCTTTTCTCTTTCCTCATTTCGCTCCGTGGACTATTCTTAGGCTTGTCATGTCTAAACACTCTTGAGACCACAGGCACAAATGTGTTCAGCAGAGACCCTGTCATCAGCCCATCAATTCCCTGCCCTGTCTTCTGTGCCAAGCCCCCTACTCTCAGGCTTGTAATTCCCAGTTCAGAATGAATTGGCTGGATGCTAAGTGTCTCTGGTGTCCCTTCCACCACTTCAATGTGGGGTTGGGCTGTTGCCAGTCCACAAATGGATATCAAGCTCAGCTGTTTCAGCTGAAGAGGTTGATCCTTTTTAAATAAAATCTGTTGGGGTGAATAACCTGACTCTCAGGTGCTCTGACACGGAAGGGTCACACTAGCAAAGAAATATCAGGCTACAGTCAGAGAGGAATTTGTATGGTAGCTCTAGACCTCACCAATTACAGAAAGGGATCTGAGACAAGTTTTGGAAAAAGGATTGCAATAAGATTAACACTTTTGTATTTTTTTGCTAATGAGCCAAATGATTTTGTAGTATAATTGTAGTCATAATACTGTAGAACTGAAAAGGTACCCACATTAATCAATTTTAGGTTGTATTAAGTGACAGTCTGTGAACGGCCTTTAAATCCAATGCAGAATTGTGTGGAAGTGTACAAACGTTTGTTTTCCTGCAAAAAGGAGTCATATTTTCATCAAATTTCCAAAGAGGTCAACAATCAAAAAGAGGTTCAGAACCTCTCGCTGATCTAATCTAATGCCCTAATTTCATAGGATCCATCCAATCATAACTCCTCAAGTTGCTGTGCTAAAGCAGAGCTGTCAGGTGAGGGATTAGGAGAAATCAATCACAGGAAAGGAACTTCTCTAACAAGACTTTTGATAGTCCTATAGCTTGCAAGGCTAAAAACACCATAAAATGACCAAAAAGGGGGGGGGGGAGCTGCACCATCTAGAAAAGTAAATACACGGTTTTTCTGATCAGAATATTTCAGGCATGATATTTTCCATGATCATTTTATGTGTTTAGGAGTGTAATTTCTCCAGAGGTTCTGCATCACTTACAGTAGCAGAATCTGAACATAGGAGATGCTGATATCAGTTGGCAACACATGTCTGGACTCTTGTGAATCTTCCTCTCACCAAGAACACGGGGATAACTCAACACCCTGGTCAATCAGTTCCTTGATTCACACAATACCAATAAAAATCACCTCCACTTTTTCTCAGCCATCTGCTTCCAAGGTCACATCCCTAGATCTTGTCATCACCTAGCATGTCTCTGTTTCTGAAAGCTTTCGTATTATTTTCTTTTAATTTTTAAGAGTTTTTATATAATTTTTAAAGGTTACTCTCCATTTACAGTTATCAAGTTATTACAAAATATTGGCTATATTCCCCATGTTGTACAATACGTCCTTGAGTCTATCTTACACCCAATAGTTTGTACCTTCCACTCCTTAACCCCTATATTGCCCCTTCTCCCGCCTCCCCACTGGTAACCACTAGTTTACTTCTCTATATCTGTGAGTCTGCTGCTTTTTTGTTAGATTCACTAGTTTGTTGTATTTTTTAGATTGCACATATAAGTGATATGATACAGTATTTGTCTGAAAGCTTTCATTTTAAAGTTCTCCTCCTGGCAACTACTTTCTTCACCCATTATTCCCTCTTTATCTGTTAGTTTGCACTTTGACCACTCTACTTCCCTGACCCTTCTATTTTCCCTCACACCCAGCATCTTTGTTCCCCTGCCTCCATTGCTTTATCTTTCCTCAACTCTCTTGTCTCTTTGTTTTCCAATTCAACCACCTGGTCAGCCAGCACTCCTTGACTGATCCAACTGTCTACCTTCTCTGTTTCTGTATTAGTCTGAGTCCTCCAGAGAATATAGGTCTGTATTCTATGTTCTATATTCTCCCTATATAGAATTATATATATATATATATATATATTTCTCTCTATAATATATTTTCTATTTTATATATGAAGAATTATATACAATTATATAGAGAGAGCATTTATATTGTATAGAATTATGTATCTCATATATATAGAGAGACAGACAGAGACAGAGACAGAGACAGGGAGAGATAGATAGAGAGAGATTGAGATTTACTTAAGGAATTGGCCTCTTGCAATTATGGAGACTGAGAAGTCCAAAATCTATAGTCCCAAGCCAGAGATCAGGAGAGCCAATGGTGCAAGTTCCAGTCTGAGTCCAAGTTTAAAGGCAGGAGAAGACGGATATCCCAGCTTGAATATAGTCAAGAGAGAGAAGTCTTTCTTACTAAGGCTTTTATTCTGTTCAGGCCTTCAATAAATTGGATGAGGCCCCCCCATATAATTTTATTTTTTAAAGTGTTTTGATAGTTTCATTGAGTTATAATTGATATACAAGAAACTACACATATTTAAAGTGTACAGTTTGAAGAGTTTTACATATGTGTATACCCATGAAACTGTCACCACAATCAAGATAATAAACAAATCCGTCACCCGCTAAGAGTTTCCTTTTATTCCTTTGTAATCCCTCCCTCCAGCTCCTCCTTCCACTCCCTGTCAATTGCCAGGCAACTACTGATCTGCCTTCTGTCTCTATAGATTCATTTGGATTTTGTAGAATTTTGAAGAAATAAAACCATATAGCATATACCCTTTTTTCTTGGCTTTTTTTTAATCATCACAATAATTCTGACATCCATCTCTGTTACTGCATGTATCAATAGTGAATTCCTTTTTGTTGCTGAGTAGTATTCCATTGTATAGGCATAGTACAATTTGCTCAATCACTCACCTGTTGAACATTTGGGTTTCCAGTTTGGGGTTATGACAAATAATTCTCCTATATACATTTGTGTACAGGTCTTTCTATAGACATATGTTTTCATTTTTCTTCAGTAAGTATGTAGAAGTCAATGTCTGGGTCATATGGAAGGTGTATGCTTAATTTTTAAGAAACTGCCGAACTATTTCCTAGAGTGGTTGTACCATTTTGCATTCCCACCAGCAGTGTACGTAGTCTGTGTAGTACCACCTACTCCACATCCTCTCCTACACTTGGTCTGATCAGTCTTTAATTTTAGCCATTCTACGGGGGTATGCAGTGGCATCTCATTGTAGTTTTAATTTGTATTTTTCTAATGACTAAGGATGTTAAACACTTTTTCATGTGATTATCTGTCACCTATATATCTTCTTTGGTGAAGTGACTTCTCAAAAATTTGAGAAGTGACTTCTCAAAAATTTGTCGATTTTTAATATAACTGCTTCTTTTCTTATTATTGAGTTTTGACAATTCTTTATATATTCTGGAACTAAATTCTTTACCAGATATGTGATCTTAAAATATTTTCTTCCAGTCTGAGGCTTGTCTTTTCATTCTCTTAATGAAGTTCTTAATTTTGATGAGGTTCTCTCTTTCAAAATTCTTTAATTTTGATGAAATTTGATGAAATTCAATGTATCCATTTTTTTCTTTTATATTTTATATTTTTGGTGTCATATCTAAGAAATCTTTGTCTAAAGTTACAGATATTTTCTTGTGGAAGTTCTACAGTTTTTAGTTTTATAGCTCTGTCTAAAATCCATTCTGAGTTTTTTTTTTTAATTTGGCATAAGGTATGGATCTAACTTTGGTTTTGCATATAGTTGTCCAGTTGTTACAGAATCATTTGTTGGAAAGACTATCTTAACTCCATTGAATTGCTTTTGGGCCTTTGTTGATGATCAGTTGGCCACATATGTGTGCAGCTATTTCTGGATTCTCTAATTTGTTCCATTGATCTATTGATCTATCTTTATGCAAATACCTCACTGTCTTGATTGCTGTATTTTATAATAAGTCTTGAAATCAGGTAGTGTTAGTCCAAAGTTGAACACATTCTCTCTTTTAACCTAGTCTTATTCTTTTATTCTTTATCTCAATGAACGGTGGTACCATTCATTCATGCCAGAAACCAGAGCATCCTCTTGGGCTTCTCCTTCTTCCACTCCTGCATTTCATCAATTACCAGTACTTCTTTCCACTCTTACTGTGGCTAGTCTCAGCCACTATCATCTTTTCATTAAATATTCAATCTCAATCTCTCTCTGTGTGTGGCTCTCTCTCTCTAAGCTTTAAAGTTCATGAGGACAGAAATCATGTCTGTCTTGTCACCATTGTATCCTAAGCCCCCTGCATGGGACTCAATACAAGTAAATCAAATGAACAAATTGATTAATTAACTTATCACCTGGAATTTTGCAACACAACAAACCAGTCTTTTAATGGGTTTCCTCTAGTCTTGGCCCAGCCATTCCATTCTCCACAATGTAGCTGGAGTAATTCTTATAAGCAAATGTGATAAAGTGCATTTTCTTGTAAACCTCTTCAATGGTCCCTCATTCCCCTTGAGATAATTTCCAAGTTCCTTAAATTGCTTCACCTCTCTCTTTGACCTGGCCATGCTTAGTTCTCTTGCCCCAGCTCTCCTCATGCCCACCCCTAACATTATGTTGCATGCTCTCTCTCAGCTTTTTGTTTTGTTTTGTTGTTGTTGTTGTACACAGGCCTCTCACTGCTGTGGCCTCTCCCGTTGCAGAGCACAGGCTCCGGACGCGCAGGCTCAGCGGCCATGGCTCACGGGCCCAGCCGCTCCGCGGCACGTGCGATCTTCCCGGACCGGGGCACGAACCCGTGTCCCCTGCATCGGCAGGCGGACTCTCAACCACTGGGCCACCAGGGAACCTTTGAGAGCTTTGAGAGTTTTTACAGGCTATCATAGCAGTGACTATCATAAGTCCAGGGCTGAATTCAGTCAAGAGGTCACCCTAACTGTAAATTGGGAATGGGAATGTGGTCTCATAGTATATTTAGGTAGAATAGAAAAGGCGTGGATATTAGTGAGCACTGGCATTCCATCTCTGGTGCCCTTTGCTTCAAATGCACTAATCTCTGGGCAATAGTTGGCAAAAACTTAGGTATGTGGAAAAACTCAGTTCATTTCTTATGAATTCTAAACATGATCATTCCCAGCATAGTTTGTTTTCCCAAGAGTTGATTTTTTAATATCTTTGTGATTTCTCTTAAATCTTATTTTAAAGTCATATAATATGTCAGAAGGATCATGTCCATGGCTTTTCTGCCTTAGGGTGAAAAGTTATTTTTATAGCTTCTATCAGCTACTGGCTATTTATGAAAGAATCGTTTCAATGACTCCCCTTTCTCACAGCTTCTGTTGAAGCAGTTCCTTATAAGTTTCAGGTCTCTTCATCGATTATTTCCATGGAGCAGGAAAAGGAGGAGATTATGACCAGGTAAGGCATTTCAGCCCTCCAGGAAAAAACTCTCAGTATTCAATTCTATTTCTAGATCTCTCTTCACTTGAGTGCCATTACACTTTGCATTTTATTTTTCTTTTATGTGAGAGCTCACTCCAGGTTACAACCATTTGATCAATATCTTATTTTGCACATAAATGATTTTCCTTAGTAACTTCTTAGCAACTTACAACTTTCAGAAACTGCCTTCTTAGGTAAACTGCTTTCTGAGGAAGATTACATAAGAAAGTAGTTTGTAAAGATCGTATGTCATAAAAGTCCTAATAAAAATTATTGGGCGCAAATATTTTTGTCTTCAGGATTTACATGTGGAATAGCATGTTAACACCAAAAATGTAAACTGCTAAAAGGAGATTTTAAGTTTTTTCATGACTCAAGGACTCCCAAAATTATTTGCATGATTTGGTGAGGGGCAGGGTAGGAAAGAAAATTACTTCAGCTCTAAACATGTGGAGTCCATCTTCACCTTCATATTCTTCCTTATAGAAAGACAGCTCTAGATTAAGTCTAGGAGGTAATTATTCTAGGATGCCGAGGAGTCATTGAGGGGAAGAGAGGGGAGGAAATTGGAAAGCCTCTGGATGAGTTTCTCATCAACTCATTATGCTGTCACAGGTTCTCAAATTCCCCTTTTTCGTTTCTTTTTTCTTAAGTTGAAGTATAGTTGATTTACAATGTTTCAGGTGTACAGCAAAGTGATTCAGTTAAATATATATATGTTCTTTTTCAGATTCTTTTCCCTTATAGGTTATTACAAGGTATTGAGTATAGGTCCCTGTGCTATACAGTAGGTCCTGGTTGGTTATCTATTTTATATATAGTAGTATGTATCCCAAATTCCTAATTTATCCCTCCCTCCCTCAAATTCCCCTTTTTCTAATCTTGAGTAACTTGGACTCCGTCACTACCCCCAACTCCCTGCCTCAGTTTTCCCACCTTATAAGCCAGAAGGTCCTGCACTAATTTACAAACTTGAGAATCATAGGTCAGAGGAATTGTACCAGATTTGAAAATCACTTTGAATTCTGTTTTTAAAAATAGTGAAATGAAAGATTGACGAAAATATTGTTGGCAAAATGGGTTTCTGTCTCCATTTATTAAAAGAATCATTCTCCCTCTCAGACCTTTCTCAAATGGCCAGGGAGAAGGATGGAGAAGAGGCTCAGCCTCCTTCCAGACAAGCAAATGTTAGTCTTCTAATGCAATCTAAAGTTCAGAGGATAAGCAGGTGGAACACATCTGGGACACAATGGCAAAGGCTCTGTACACATTTCCAGGAATGAAATTCCCTTAAGCCCTGGAGAGGGCAAAGAGCCTGGTGAACTGTGGCCTTTCTCTCTCACTGCTGGACTTACTCTCTCATTATTGTTCTAAACACTGCAGATGAAAGTTTTAATAATGTTTCAGGTTAATATTTCCCAGGCTCTACTCTTTGGGCCTGGGTGCTGGAGGGCTTAGTGTTCTGATCCTAGCTGTGTGGAATGGCTTCTGGAGAGAGCTCAGTTAGGATGGTGGAAGTAACCCTGACCTAGGAGGTCCTACCCCCTTCTCCACCACTGAGATCATGAGGGTTGGAGCTTACCTTCCTTCTGCTTCTGTTTTCTCACTGAAAACCTTGGATTGTGCTATCTGCACTATGGTTGTGCAAAAGGATGGCAAGGGGAGAACAGATTATTGAGTATCTTACAGGAAGAATTTCCCTATGGCTTATATGCCCGGCCATTTATATCACTATGCTTAGATTAATTTTATATCAATAAAGAAGATTAGAATTACTTTTTTTTTTTTTTTGGCGGTACACGGGCCTCTCACTCTTGTGGTCTCTCCCGTTGCAGAGCACAGGCTCTGGACGCGCAGGCTCAGTGGCCATGGCTCACGGGCCCAGCCGCTCCGCGGCATGTGGGATTTTCCCGGACCGGGGCACAAACCCGTGTCCTCTGCGTTGGCAGGCGGACTCTCAACCACTGCACCACCAGGGAAGCCCTAGAATTACTTTTATATCAAATATAGAAAGAGGCTAATACTAATACAGTATCTCATATTAACTTTAGGGCTTATTTAACTGTTAGTAATAAAAGTTCATTAGAATTAGCATAATTATAGCCTCTCTTAAAATCTGTTCAATTAGATTTTTTTTTTTTTTTTTTTTTTGTTACGCGGGCCTCTCACTGTTGTGGCCTCTCCCATTGCGGAGCACAGGCTCCGGACGCACAGGCTCAGCGGCCATGGCTCACGGGCCCAGCTGCTCCGCGGCACGCAGGATCCTCCCGGACCGGGGCACAAACCTGCGCCCCCAGCATCGGCAGGCAGACTCCCAACCACTGCGCCACCAGGGAAGCCCTCAATTAGATTTTTAAAAAAATACACTTTTAGACAGTTTGTGGGGAGAGCCGAAAACAATACAAATTTATTGTAATTCAGTTCTAGAGGTCAGAAGTCCAAAATGGGACTGGGCTAAAAAGTCAAGTGTCATCAAGGCTGCAATTTTTTCTGGAGGCTCTAGGGGAGAATCTATTTCCTGGTCTATTCTAGCTTCTAAAGGCTGCTGTATTTCTCTGCTCACGACCCCTTGCTCCATCTTCAAAGTCAGCAAGGATGGGTCAAGTCCTTCTGACAATGCCATTTCTCTTGTTCTTTTAACTCCCTCTTCCATTTTTAAAGGCCCTTGTGATTACATTGAGCCCACCCAGGAATCTATTTATCTTTTTTTTTTGCATTAAAATTTTTTTAATTATGGTAAAATATATACAACATATACCATCTTAACTATTTTTTTTTTAATTTTTTTAATTAGTTTCTGCTTTATAACACAGTGAATCAGTCATACATATACATCTGTTCCCACATCCCTTCCCTCATGCATCTCCCTCCCTCCCACCCTCCCCATCCCACCCCTCCAGGCGGTCACAAAGCACCGAGCTGATCTCCCTGTGCTCTGTGGCTGCTTCCCACTATCTATCTACCTTACGTTTGGTAGTGTATATATGTCCATGCCTCTCTTTCACTTTGTCACAGCTTACCCTTCCCCTTCCCCATATCCTCAAGTCCATTCTCAAGTAGGTCTGTGTCTTTATTCCCGTTTTGCCCCTAGGTCCTTCATGACTTTTTTTTTTTTTAAATTCCGTATATATGTGTTAGCATACGGTATTTGTCTTTCTCTTTCTGACTAACTTCACTCTGTATGACAGACTCTAGGTCTATCCACCTCATTACAAATAGCTCAGTTTCGTTTCTTTTTATGGCTGAGTAATATTCCATTGTATATATGTGCCACATCTTCTTTATCCATTCGTCCGATGATGGACACTTAGGTTGTTTCCAGCTCCGGGCTATTGTGAATAGAGCTGCAATGAACATTTTGGTACATGTCTCTTTTGGAATTATGGTTTTCTCAGGGTATATGCCTAGTAGTGGGATTGCTGGGTCATATGGTAGTTCTATTTTTAGTTTTTTAAGGAACCTCCATACTGTTCTCCATAGTGGCTGTACCAATTCACATTCCCACCAGCAGTGTAAGAGTGTTCCCTTTTTTCCACACCCTCTCCAGCATTTATTGTTTCTAGATTTCTTGATGATGGCCATTCTGACTGGTGTGAGATGATATCTCATTGTAGTTTTGATTTGCATTTCTCTAATGATTAATGATGTTGAGCATTCTTTCATGTGTTTGTTGGCAGTCTGTATATCTTCTTTGGAGAAATGCCTATTTAAGTCTTCTGCCCATTTTTGGATTGGGTTGTTTGTTTTTTTGCTATTGAGCTGCATGAGCTGTTTATAAATTTTGGAGATTAATCCTTTGTCAGTTGCTTCATTTGCAAATATTTTCTCCCATTCTGAGGGTTGTCTTTTGGTCTTGTTTATGGTTTCCTTTGCTGTGCAAAAGCTTTGAAGTTTCATTAGGTCCCATTTGTTTATCTTTGTTTTTATTTCCATTTCTCTAGGAGGTGGGTCCAAAAGGATCTTGCTGTGATTTATGTCATAGAGTGTTCTACCTATGTTTTCCTCTAAGAGTTTGATAGTTTCTGGCCTTACATTTAAGTCTTTAATCCATTTTGAGCTTATTTTTGTGTATGGTGTTAGGGAATGATCTAATCTCAAACTTTTACATGTCCCTGTCCAGTTTTCCCAGCACCACTTATTGAAGAGGCTGTCCTTTCTCCACTGTACATTCCTGCCTCCTTTATCAAAGATAAGTTGGCCATATGTGCGTGGGTTTATCTCTGGGCTTTCTATCCTGATCCACTGATCTATCTTTCTGTTTTTATGCCAGTACCAGACTGTCTTAATTACTGTAGCTTTGTAGTATAGTCTGAAGTCAGGGAGCCTGATTCCTCCAGCTCCGTTTTTCGTTCTCAAGATTGCTTTGGCTATTCGGGGTCTTTTGTTTTTCCAAACAAATTTTGAAATTTTTTGTTCTAGTTCTGTGAAAAATGCCAGTGGTAGTTTGATAGGGATTGCATTGAATCTGTAGATTGCTTTGGGTAGTAGAGTCATTTTCACAATATTGATTCTTCCAATCCAGGAGCATGGTATATCTCTCCATCTATTTGTATCATCTTTAATTTCTTTCATCAGTGTCTTATAATTTTCTGCATACAGGTCTTTTGTCTCCTTAGGTAGGTTTATTCCTAGATATTTTATTCTTTTTGTTGCAATGGTAAATGGGAGTGTTTTCTTGATTTCATTTTCAGATTTTTCATCATTAGTGTACAGGAATGCCAGAGATTTCTGTACATTAATTTTGTATCCTGCTACTTTACCAAATTCATTGATTAGTTCTAGTAGTTTTTCGGTAGCATCTTTAGGATTCTCTATGTATAGTATCATGTCATCTGCAAACAGTGACAGCTTTACTTCTTCTTTTCCAATTTGGATTCCTTTTATTTCCTTTTCTTCTCTGATTGCTGTGGCTAAAACTTCCAAAACTATGTTGAATAAGAGTGGTGAGAGTGGGCAGCCTTGTCTTGTTCCTGATCTTAGTGGAAATGGTTTCAGTTTTTCACCATTGAGGACAATGTTGGCTGTGGGTTTGTCATATATGGCCTTTATGATGTTGAGGAAAGTTCCCTCTATGCCTACTTTCTGCAGGGTTTTTATCATAAATGGGTGTTGAATTTTGTCGAAAGCTTTCTCTGCATCTATTGAGATGATCATATGGTTTTTCTCCTTCAACTTGTTAATATGGTGTATCACATTGATTGATTTGCGTATATTGAAGAATCCTTGCATTCCTGGAATAAACCCCACTTGATCATGGTGTATGATCCTTTTAATGTGCTGTTGGATTCTGTTTGCTAGTATTTTGTTGAGGATTTTTGCATCTATGTTCATCAGTGATATTGGCCTGTAGTTTTCTTTCTTTGTGACATCCTTGCCTGGTTTTGGTATCAAGGTGATGGTGGCCTCGTAGAATGAGTTTGGGAGTGTTCCTTCCTCTGATATTGTTTGGAAGAGTTTGAGAAGGATGGGTGTTAGCTCTTCTCTAAATGTTTGATAGAATTCGCCTGTGAAGCCATCTGGTCCTGGGCTTTTGTTTGATGGAATATTTTTAATCACAGTTTCAATTTCAGTGCTTGTGATTGGTCTATTCATATTTTCTATTTCTTCCTGAGTCAGTCTTGGCAGGTTGTGCATTTCTAAGAATTTGTCCATCTCTTCCAGGTTGTCCATTTTATGGGCATAGAGTTGCTTGTAGTAATCTCTCATGATCTTTTGTATTTCTGCAGTGTCAGTTGTTACTTCTCCTTTTTCATTTCTAATTCTATTGATTTGAGTCCTCTCCCTTCTTTTCTTGATGAGTCTGGCTAATGGTTTATCAATTTTGTTTATCTTCTCAAAGAACCAGCTTTTAGTTTTATTGATCTTTGCTATCGTTTCCTTCATTTCTTTTTCATTTATTTCTGATCTGATTTTTATGATTTCTTTCCTTCTGCTAACTTTGGGATGTTTTTGTTCTTCTTTCTCTAATTGCTTTAGGTGCAAGGTTAGGTTGTTTATTCGAGATGTTTCCTGTTTCTTAAGGTGGGATTGTATTGCTATAAACTTCCCTCTTAGAACTGCTTTTGCTGCATCCCATAGGTTTTGGGTCGTCGTGTCTCCATTGTCATTTGTTTCTAGGTATTTTTTAATTTCCTCTTTGATTTCTTCAGTGATCACTTCGTTATTAAGTAATGTATTGTTTAGCCTCCATGTGTTTGTATTTTTTACAGCTCTTTTCCTGTAATTGATATCTAGTCTCATAGCATTGTGGTCAGAAAAGACACTTGATACAATTTCAATTTTCTTAAATTTACCAAGGCTTGATTTGTGACCCAAGATATGATCTATCCTGGAGAATGTTCCATGAGAAAAACGTGTATTCTGTTGTTTTTGGATGGAATGTCCTATAAATATCAATTAAGTCCATCTTGTTTAATGTATCATTTAAAGCTTGTGTTTCCTTATTTATTTTCATTTTGGAAGATCTGTCCATTGGTGAAAGTGGGGTGTTAAAGTCCCCTACTATGATTGTGTTACAGTCGATTTCTCCTTTTATGGCTGTTAGTATTTGCCTTATGTATTGAGGTGCTCCTATGTTGGGTGCATAAATATTTACAATTGTTATATCTTCTTCTTGGATTGATCCCTTGATCATTATGTAGTGTCCTTCTTTGTCTCTTCTAGTAGTCTTTATTTTAAAGTCTATTTTGTCTGATATGAGAATTGCTACTCCAGCTTTCTTTTGGTTTCCATTTGCATGGAATATCTTTTTCCATCCCCTTACTTTCAGTCTGTATGTGTCTCTAGGTCTGAAGTGGGTCTCTTGTAGACAGCATATATATGGGTCTTGTTTTTGTATCCATTCAGCCACTCTGTGTCTTTTGGTGGGAGCATTTAGTCCATTTACATTTAAGGTAATTATCGATATGTATGTTCCTATTCCCATTTTCTTAATTGTTTTGGGTTCGTTATTGTAGGTATATTCCTTCTGTTGTGTTTCTTGCCTAGAGAAGTTCCTTTAGCATTTGTTGTAAAGCTGGTTTGGTGGTGCTGAACTCTCTCAGCTTTTGCTTGTCTGTAAACGTTTTAATTTCTCCATCAAATCTGAATGAGATCCTTGCTGGGTAGAGTAATCTTGGTTGCAGGTTTTTCTCCTTCATCACTTTAATTATGTCCTGCCACTCCCTTCTGGCTTGTAGAGTTTCTGCTGAGAGATCAGCTGTTATCCTGATGGGGATTCCCTTGTGTGTTATTTGTTGTTTTTGCCTTGCTGCTTTTAATATGATTTCTTTGTGTTTAATTTTTGACAGTTTGATTAATATGTGTCTTGGCGTATTTCTCCTTGGATTTATTCTGTATGGGACTCTCTGTGCTTCCTGGACTTGATTAACTATTTCCTTTCCCATATTAGGGAAGTTTTCAACTATAATCTCTTCAAATATTTTCTCAGTCCCTTTCTTTTTCTCTTCTTCTTCTGGAACCCCTATAATTCGAATGTTGGTGCGTTTAATGTTGTCCCAGAGGTCTCTGAGACTGTCCTCTGTTGTTTTCATTCTTTTTTCTTTATTTTGCTCTGCAGCAGTTATTTCCACTATTTTATCTTCCACCTCACTTATCCGTTCTTCTGCCTCAGTTATTCTGCTATTGATCCCATCTAGAGTATTTTTTATTTCATGTATTGTGTTTTTAATCGATGCTTGATTCATCTTTAGTTCTTCTAGGTCCTTGTTAACTGTTTCTTGCATTTTGTCTACTCTATTTCCAAGATTTTGGATCTGGGAAATAGAATCTTGGATCATCTTTACCATCATTATTCTGAATTCTTTTTCAGGTAGACTGCCTATTACGTCTTCATTTGTTAGGTCTGGTGGGTTTTTATCTTGTTCCTTCTCCTGCTGTGTGTTTTTCTGTCTTCTCATTTTGCTTATGTTACTGTGTTTGGTGTCTCCTTTTTGCAGGCTGCAGGTTCGTAGTTCCCGTTGTTTTTGGTGTCTGTCCCCAGTGGCTAAGGTTGGTTTAGTGGGTTGTGTAGGCTTCCTGGTGGAAGGTACTAGTGCCTGTGTTCTGGTGAATGAGGCTGGATCTTGTCTTTCTGGTGGGCAGGTCCACGTCTGGTGGTGTGTTTTGGGGTGTCTGCGGACTTTTTATGATTTTAGGCCACCTCTCTGCTAATGGGTGGCATTGTGTTCCTGTCTTGCTAGTTGTTTGGCATAGGGTGTCCAGCACTGTAGCTTGCTGGTCGTTGAGTGAAGCTGGGTGCTGGTGTTGAGATGGAGATCTCTGGAAGATTTTCGCCGTTTGATATTATGTGGAGCTGGGAGGTCTCTTGTGGACCAGTGTCCTGAAGTTGGCTCTCCCACCTCAGAGGCACAGCACTGACTCCTGGCTCCTCAATTTGGGATGATTTGTTGTCTATTCATGTATTCCACAGATGCAGGGTACATCAAGTTGACTGTGGAGCTTTAATCCGCTGCTTCTGAGGCTGCTGGGAGAGGTTTCCCTTTCTCTTCTTTTTTATCACAGCTCCTGGGTCTCAGCTTTGGATTTGGCCCCGCCTCTGCGTGTAGGTCGCCGGAGGGCGTCTGTTCTTCGCTCAGACAGGACAGGGTTAAAGGAGCAGCCTCTTCGGGGACTCTGGCTCACTCAGGCCGGGCGGGAGGGAGGGGCACGGAGTGCGGGGCGAGCCTGCAGCGGCAGAGTTCGGCGTGACGTTGCACCAGCCCGAGGCGCGCCGTGCGTTCTCCCAGGGAAGCTGCCCCTGGATCCCGGGACCCCGGCAGTGGCGGGCTGCACAGGCTCCCGGAAGGGCGGTGTGGACAGTGACCTGCGCTCGCACACAGGCTTCTTGGCGGCGGCAGCAGCAGCCCCAGCGTCCCACGCCGTCACTGAGCTCCGCGCTTCCAGTCGTGACTCGCGCCCGTCTGTGGAGCCCCTTTAAGCAGTGCTCTTAATCCCCTCTCCTCGCGCACCAGGAAACCAAGAGGGAAGAAAAAGTCTCTTGCCTCTTCGGCAGCTCCAGAGTTTCCCCGAACTCCCTGCCGGCTAGCTGTGGCACATTAGCCCCCTTCAGGCTGAGTTCTCGCCGCCAGCCCCAGTCCTTTCCCTGCGCTCTGACCGAAGCCCGAGCCTCAGCTTCCAGCGCCGCCCGCCCTGGCGGGCGAGCAGACAAGCCTCTCGGGCGGGTGAGTGCCGCTCGGCACCGATCTTCTGTGCGGGAATCTCTCCGCTTTGCCCTACCCAGGTATGTGGGGAGTTTCTTGCCTTTTGGGAGGTCTGGGGTCTTCTGCCAGCATTCAGTAGGTGTTCTGTAGGAGTTGTTCCACGTGTAGCTGTATTTCTGGTGTATCCGTGGGGAGGAAGGTGATCTCCGCGTCTTACTCTTCCGCCATCTTACCCGGAAGTCCATCTTAACTATTTTTAAGTGTCTAGTTCAGTAGTGTTAAGTATATTCACATTGTTGTGCATTTTCTTGTGTTAAAAAGGAAATTCAGTTACCCCAAAATACAACTGGGATATACAGAAGACATTTCTAATAATTCTTGCCTTAAAAAGGAAATCAATGTCAAAATTACAAATTATTGAGAAATGAATGGCCACAACAGCCCTACATATTAAAATCTGTGGGGTGTGGCCAAAGAAAATTTATAGCTTTAAGTGTATGTATTAGAAAATGAAAAAGATTAAAAATAAACTAGTCATTCATCGCTAGAACATTTGAAAAAAACACAAAAGTAAAGGGGAAGTATTATAAAAATGAAAGCAGAAATTGATGAAGCAGAATATAAATATAGTAGACTTTATCAATATAAAAAATGAATTATTTTTTAAAAAGTAAAATAAACAATTTTTTGGCAATTCTTATAAAGACAAATTGAGAAAAAATAAAAATAGTAAATCTTAGAAAAAAGAAAGCAAATAAACTAAAGGTCCAGCATTTTTTTTAAGTTATAAGAGATTATGTAAATTTTATGCCATTATGTTTGAAAATATAGATGAAATGGATGATTTCCCAGAAAAAAAATAAATTTATATATTAACTTAAGGAGAAATAAGAGGTAGAAAACTGAACAATTCTGTAACTATAAAAGTAAGTGAGGGCTTCCCTGGTGGCGCAGTTGTTGAGAGTCTGCCTGCCGATGCAGGTGACACAGGTTCGTGCCCCGGTCCGGGAAGATCCCACATGCTGTGGAGCGGCGAGACCTGTGAGCCATGGCCGCTGAGCCTGTGCGTCTGGAGCCTGTGCTCCGCAATTGGAGAGGCCACAACAGTGAGAGGCCCGCGTACCGCAAAAAAAAAAAAAAGTAAGTGAATAGGTAATCAAAGATCTATCCTTTAAAAGGCTCAGTACCAGATAATTTATAGACAAGTTCTACCAAACTTTTGAAGAACAGATAATTCTTATTTTAAAATTTATTTTATTGAAGTATAGTTGATTTACAATATTGCATTAATTTCTGCTGTACAGTAAAGTGATTCAATTATATATACTTTCTTTTTCATATTATTTTCCATTATGGTTTATCACAGGATATTGAATATCGTTCCCTATGTTATACAGTAAAGCCTAGTTGTTTATCCATTCTGAATAATGGATCTGCTAATCCCAAACTCCCAATAAATCCTTCCCCTACCCCCATCCCCCTTGGCAACCACAAGTCTGTTCTATATGTCTCTGAGTCTGTTTCTGTTTCATAGATAAGTTCATTTGTGTCATATTTTAGATTCCACATATAAGTGATATCATATGGTATTTGTCTTTCTCTTTCTGACTTACTTCATTTAGTATGATAATCTCTTGCTCCATCCATGTTGCTGCAAATGCCATTATTTCATTCTTTTTTATGGCTGAGTAGTATTCCATTGTATTTATGTACCATATCTTCTTTATCCATTCATCTGTTGATGGACATTTAGGCTGTTTCCATGTCTTGGCTATTGTGAACAGTGCTGCTGTGAACGTAGGGATGCATGTATCTTTTTGAATTATAGTTTTGTCCAGATATGTGCCCAGGAGTGGGATTGCTGGATCATATGGCAACTCTATTTTTAGTGTTTTGAGGAAACTCCATACTATTTTCCATAGTGACTGCACCAATTTACATTCCCACCAACAATGTAGGAGGGGTCCCTTTTCTCCACATCCTCTCCAGCATTTGTTAATTGTAGATTTTTTAATGACGGCCATTCTGATCAGTGTGGGGTGGTACCTTATTGTAGTTTTGATTTTCATTTCTCTAAGAGTTAGTGATGTTGAGCATATTTTCATATGCCTGTTGGCCATAAGGAAACATAATTTTTATATAAGTTAATCCAGGAATCCAGGAGTAGAAAAAGATGGAAAGCATAGAACCAAAAAAAAAAATCATATGGCTATAAATATAAGTAAATATCCTAAATAATGTAATAATGTATATACATTTAACCTTCACCATATCCAACTATAATTTAATCCATGAATATAAGGAAATTGTAATGTTGGACAATCTTTTCATATAATTTCCAAATTAACAAATGGGGAAATTAACATTGATACATGCTTTAAAAATCTGCTCAAATTCAGTTCCTATTTCTGATTAACATTAAAAACTTCAAGGGGTGGGATAGGGAGGGTGGGAGGGAGGGAGACGCAAGAGGGAAGGGATGTGGGAACAGATGTATATGTATGACTGATTCACTTTGTTATAAAGCAGAAACTAATAAAAAAAATGAAGAGTGGGAAAGACTTCTGATGCAAGGGAGACTTAATAAAGATTTGATTTTGAATTAAAAAAAAACTTCATACTAAAATAGGAAAGAAGAAAACACCCTTAACTTGATAACTGATATCTGCCATAAATTCAGAGCAAGCATGGAACTTTGTGGGGGCTATTCCCACTGAATTCAGGATGAGGGAAAGGTGTCTACATTCACTCAGAATTCAACATTGTACTGGAACTTTGAGCCAGAAGACAAAGAAATAAGTCACAAATACTGAGGGAAAGTAACAAAACTGTCCTTATTTGTACTTTTATAAATTACTGTTTAACTAGAAATTTCAAGATAATTAATTAAAACTATTAGTGTTGATAAGAAAGTTCAGAAATTTGACAAGATTTGAAATCAGCATATAAAAATCATTTCCTATTTGTTCTTAAAATTCAGTAATAATGTGTAATAGAAATTTAAAAATTCCTCTCATAGTAGCAATGAAAATTATAAAGTACTTAGAAGGTAATCTAATAAGAAATGTGCACTATCTATAATGAAATAATAAAATAAGTTGAGAGACATGGTATGTTTCTAAATGGGGAGATTTAATATTATAAAGACCCCTATTATCCGTCTATAAACTAAATACCATTCTACCTCAGATCAACAAAATACACAGTGAGACAGAGCAGTGAGCACGAATGGCCTGTAGCTCCCTGCAATCAGGTGAAGGAATCTCACAAGCATTATGTTGAGTCAAAAAAGCTAGACACACAAGAGTGTATGTTAGATAATTCCATATATATAAAGTAGAAAAACAGACAAAATGAATCTATGCTCTTCAAAGTGAAACCTTAAAGTGAGGATAGTGACTGGAGCAGGGTGCTTGATCTGGGCACTGAGTCACAGGTTTGCATTCAGTTTTCAAAAATTCACTGAATGGTACACTTCTGTGTAGTTTTCCATATGAATACTATATTAAATTTAGAAATTTTAAAATGAGGTAGCATTATTTGCCCATCAATTTAGTAAGAATTTAAAAGATTGATCATCTCCAACATTGAAAAGGGTAAGGGTAATCAGTGTTTCCGTACGATGAGGCTGAGAGAAAAATTTGGAAACAAAATTTGGAGGTAGCTTTCAAAAAGTTTAATTCTCATTCCTTTGATCCAGAAATTCCAACTCTAGGTGAAACCCAACCTATAGAAATAGTTACACATGTGCCTTACATTTGGGGGCCATTTTATGCAGTAAAATCACCAACACAAAGTACAAGAATGAGAAAAACATGGCGCTAGATAGACGGTGAAAAGGATACTTGTTTATAGTTTGAGAACTGAAGACAGAGGGTAGCCTTGTTAGACGTCACTTGTGCATTGGGTGACTCAAATCATCCTCTGCTCTGCATATTCATGAGTGACTATGGAAGAGCCTTGAGTTTTGATTTGGGGGAATCAACAATACGTACACATACTTTAAAAAATGTCAAACAATGTCAGAGACATTTATGACAAAATATACCACTCTCTTAGCCCATCCCAATCCATCTCCCTTCCACACCATCCCATGGCCACCTGGTTCCCTTCCACAGAGGCAACCGATGTTACCTGTGTCTTGCATCTCCTTCTAGAAGTATTCTCTACATATACAATCACAAACACACTTTTACATAAAGTTTTCATAGTGCTCTGAATCTTGCTTTTTTCACTTAACGATACATCTTGGAAATGTTTTCAGTATCAGTATGCATAGCGCTGCCTCTTTCTTTCTGATGGTTGAATAGTATTTCATTGTTTGGAATACTATTGATTTAACCCTGTTGTCCTTTAGGGTGTCATCAACCATTTGCTGTTTCAAACAACATTATCAAAAATATCCTTGAATATGTGCAAATAAACAGTACAAGTTATTTTAAGAGCAATTTCTGGGTCATAAGGTATGTTCTTTTTAACTTATTAGAAACCTCCTTTTCTTCCCAACATAGTTACATGTAAAATCTCTTTTCAGTATAATGAGTATATAAATATTGTTCACTGCTGAGGCAATGGATGTGCCAAAATTACATTTATTTTCTTGTGCAAATTTTTGTTTTACCTGGAGTTAAAAATATGCTCATTTTTCTTTTGCTTAATATTCTTTGAAGGTAGAGTTAAGCTTTCCTGTACAAAATCACAGAGAAATGGAAAATGTCACTGCAAAAAATTTTCTTCAGAGTCAAACTTGTCAGGAAATTGATCCATTCCAATTTTTATTTCCTGGAAATATTCCTCTTGGTACCGGTTGGGACCCTCTCTGGTTTAATAAAATCTCCAGAAAATAAATCTCATCTCCTGCAGGAGTGGGTGAGAGTAACTATCCTGGATTTGAAGTAGAGGTGAGGACACACGTGTTGCTAAACAGCCTTGTCCACAATCTTCTTTTGTTTATCCCTTTGCCTTACCCCTGCTTCCAAAGAATCGGATCCTCCCAATTCTTGAGTTTCCTAAGTTTTGCCAAATCATTTCTTATTCCTCATCCAATTTTCCATCTTCCTAGGGTGTGACGTGGGATTATACATGACAAGAGGGAGTTTATGCTTCTGTTCACTTCTCTCATTCTTGTTTTGGGGGTGATTTTGAAGAGGAGAAAAGAGGTATATTATTCAAGGTCCCGAGAGGAAACACATGGCATACTAAGCTGTATAATTTGGGGAACGTTCAATATATGGACTATTTACAAAGGTATGAACTAGATGTGGGAACCCAGGGGGTACAAGAGTGTCAGAGGCTATAGCAAAGCTGTTACCACCCTGGCTTCCAGCCTGAGAGGGAAAATAGGGAGGTTGCCGGGATGCAGAAGAGAGAGTTAAACATGCTAGCAAAGGCAAGTTCATGTGGCAGATGCACAGTGAGGCCAAACAAACCTAATTGTTGGAGTTTGGAGCAGAGAAAGGTTTATTATGGGTCCAAGCAAGGAGATGGGGTGTTTGTACCCTCACTAACCCCAAACTCCCTGAAGGGTTTCAGCAAAGCATCTTTAAAGGTCAGGTGAGGGAAGTGGGTCACAGGGTATGTGACCAGTTCCTGCACAGTTCTCTGACTGGTTGATGGTGAGGTAACAGGGTGATTTCACAGGGGTTAACATTATCGATCCTCAGGCTCCAGGAGGTCTGGGGGCTATGTGCTCATGGTCATCAAGTAGTTAATATCTTCCATTTGGTGGGGGGTTTTCACATCTGTAAAACAACTCAGGAAATGTGCATTCATTACTGTTATCTAGGTACTTCAGAGAGCTAAACCAGAGGATACAGGGGAAGGGCCTGCCCCCCGAAGGCCCCAGAGGACCCTGCTCAATTACAAAGGAAGCCATCTTGAAAGAGTAGCAGTGACCTTTGGTTGAGGTGACCCCATAAGGAGGCAACCAAAGGACCTCATCATCTTTCCTCCCTCTCATCTCCCGGGGGTGGAGGAAGGGTCCCCCCACCGGTGGAACTCAACTGGGAGCTGGAGGTCCAGGGAGCACACTGATGGCTCCATAGAGACCTATCAATCCCTTTGAGGCAGAAAGCAGGGTAGAAAGAGGAGAGGGGCTGGAGGGGCAAACAGAAGCTATCTGGCACAGGGGTAGGAATGTCTTCTGCAACTATTTTAAAACTGCAAGTTTGATCTCTTGGCTTTAAATGTTGTTTTTTGACACCTAAATTGATGTTATTAGGCCTAAATTTATATCTCAAGCCAGATTTCTTTAAAATCTAGCTCCAGCTGCCTACTTAGCAGCTTCGCTTGTATGTCTAACTGACATCTAAAGCATAACAGGTTAGAAACAGAATTTCTGATTTTTACCCCCAAACTTGTGCCTCTCCTGCCTTTCCAGAATTAGCACTGTCAGTCTCCTAGTTGTTCAAGTCAAAAAGCTGAGCCACCATTGACTTTTCTCTTTCCTTACAATACTGTTTGATTCAAAATATCTTGAATCACGCTGCTTCTTTCAACATCTGCTGCCATCCCCCTAACCCAGGCCCCCACCATCTACTGCCCAGTTACTAATTTAAAATAGCTTCTAATTGGTTTCTCTGTTTTACCTCTTTTTCTCCTATGATTTATTATTCACACAGCAGCCAGAATAATCTTAACTAAAAGCATAAGCTAGATAACATTGCCATGTTGAAAATACTGTCCAGTAATTCAAGAGTAAATTCTTGGATGAAATTCTTGATTTCAAGAATAAAATTCTAACTGTTCATCATGTTTTACAGCCTTCAGTCTGCCTCTTCAACTTATATGAATTCAAATGCAGACTTACATTTCATGCTATTTTTTAATCGACCCCTGAGAACTGCCCTCAAACAGTGACTGTGGGAGTTGGTACATAAATACTGGAAAAGAGCAGAATATCCACTCCAAAATATGACTGTGTGAATTCAGGACAGGTCACTGCAAAATATGCTGCTTTGGTACATTGATTATTTTGAGCTGTAGGTACTTGAAAAACAGCAAATGCAGGGAGAAGTTTCTCTGAGTTTCTCTAGAGCCATGGGTCATGGGCTCTAGAGCGCAGGTTCAGCAGTTGTGGTGCACAAGGGCTTAGTTGCTCCACGGCATGTAGGATTCTCCCGGACCAGGGCTCAAACCCATATCCCCTGCATTGGCAGGCGGATTCTTAACCACCGTGCTACCGGGGAAGCCTCTAAGATGGTATTTAAGCCCAGTTCTAAGCCACTTCAGAGAGTTAACCATTTTCCCCTGGGTGTCTCTCATCTATGTAGGAGGTTAACTTGTTCATTAAACAAGTTAATGAACTTGTTTGTTTTTCTCTTGCTCATCTGTCTTTTATTACAGAGGTCTCAGCTAAGAACTCAGAATGGTAGAGGGAAGAATATTTTTTCTCCTCTACAATACCCCAGGTCCTTCAGCCCTGGCCTTGGATGATTCAGATGTGTGCTCTATACCATCTACCAGAGCTTCTTACAGGATTACACTTCAGTCACCCAAGTGGAAGTTAGCTTGATAATGCATCCTTTATGGGCTGCCTTCCCGTTCCTGTCTCACCTCCCCACTCCCTTAGGGAGTTTCCTGCTTCTCCAGAATAAACTAACTGCACTTGAATAGTTGTCTAAGGGACTGCTTCTGACAAAATTCAAAATTAAGGAAGTACTAAGGACAAATACCGAACTGAGGTTGTATTATATCTCGTTCTCCTGCCCACCTGCCCTCCCAACCCTCCTCCCATAGTATTGATACTTTGGTATGATTCCTAAGATTGAAAATAAAATAGGTCTAGCCATCAAGTCTAGACATTGGAGGGGTGGTGGTGGTGTAGGCAGACTGCTGGGCTCTCTAGAACATTTCTGTTTATATATATATATATTTTTTGTTTGTTTATATGTATATTTCTGTTTATATATATATTCTGTTTATATATTTATTTCTGTGTGTGTATATATATATATATATATATTCATATATTTATTTATTTATTTATTTATTTATCTCAACCTGGTGACAGATTACAAGTCAGAGTAGGACATCTGGGTTCCATACACAGTTGGATGGCCAAATTCTGAAAGCTACAGCTCTGATTCTTATTTCAGCCCACATGATTTCTGTGTTCAGTGGACATTTGAACTAACTGGCCTTTATTGCTGGGCTGGTTGCATCCAGTTGTCCTCCAATTTTGCAGTTAAATTGATTAACCCATTCTTTCACTGGTCTTTAAATTTTCAGTTCTAATTTATCAGCAGTTATGCAATGTAGGTTAATGCCTTGTTTTATTTGGGTTTAAAACATTCTAATCCATGTCAGGCTCAGTTAACACTGGCTAGTGATTTGATGATTCCATATTTAAAGCCTAATGTCCAGACTTTGAAGGAATTAAGGAAAAGAAAAATAAAAGCAATCCAAAATATGAAAAGTTTGAATATCTGTCAGACAAAAGTTATTGTCTAACAATTACAGATTTCTGTTTCAGATGATGAAAAATTTCTGAAAATGGATAGTGATGTGAAAATGGGTAAAGTGGTTAAATTTTGTGTGGTGTATATTTTACCAAAGAGAAAAAAAACCCCACAACTTTTAAGTTCCAATATCCTTTTTTGTTATCAGAAAAAAATTGGAGATTCTTTACAATGTTGTAAACTAGACCCAAAAGTCAGTAATGTAGAGACTGTTTAATATAGTTCTCTTACCTCCCACCCCAGCCTCCATTCCCAGGAGCCCAGGCCAGTCTGTGGCACACAGCAGACCTTAAATAATCACTTATTAAGTTGAATTTTGAATGATTAAATTGATGATGAAACAAGCCTATATTCATTATCTAGTAGTGAATCAAGATTGAAACAGATCTTACCTCATAGGGTAGAGTCATTTCTGGTCATTACTGTCATT
Source organism: Mesoplodon bidens (assembly GCF_964165515.1). NCBI lineage: Eukaryota > Metazoa > Chordata > Mammalia > Artiodactyla > Ziphiidae > Mesoplodon > Mesoplodon bidens. The sequence goes on from NC_138166.1 coordinate 87,367,037, forward strand.
ATCCTGACACTCTTCTGTGCAAGAGCCTTTCAGTATCCAGAAGACCATTCCCATTGTTTCTCGTTCCTCTGCTATGTTTCTCTCCTTATTTCCTTAATCATTGGTTCAAATTCTTGCTCGCCCAATCTTAAATCACTCCTGTCAGTCTCAGTTTAGGGCACTGAAATGAGCTCAAGGTCAAAATTCAGATAGTCTGTCAACCCCCCTACGGAGTAGGAGCCTTGGGTCCTCACCATGTCATACTTGGTAAGTATCTGTCTAGTCTTTCCTCACCCTAGACATTTAGAATGATCATGTGGCAATCTGCAGACTGCCCTGCCCTCCTTCAGAACCACTGAGGGACCAGCCCCTCACCTGATCCCACCTCCTACCTCCTCCATCTTGGTTTTTCCACTTCTGCCTTGTTTTTTTAACCCCCATCTCATCCCAACTAATCTACAGCTAATCCTCCCTACCACATGCTCATACCGATGGGTACCCACCCCCATTACCTTGTAAACACAGCATGCATGGACAGTGCAGTGTGGTGGTGTACTCTAATCTGGGAAGTGTTGGGAAGTGTTTAACGTGGTTCTCCAGGCAAAACAAAGTAACATGCAAAGAAAGAACAACAACCACTTGATTTTGTACCATTTGCTGAATTCTGTGGTATAATACTTCTACCATGGCCAATTTCAAACAATCAGTGTGATGTCACTGAATGTGAGTGGGGAAGAAATACAGAGTAACATATTGTATTTCCACCTGTGCTAGCCAGCCTCCAAGATAGTCCCCCTGGTATTCATTTCTAATGTTTATTCTCCTCCCACATTTTTCCAGAGATGGTTTGTGTGACCAATAAAATATGGGAGGGGTGATGGTATATTACTTCCAAGATTAGACTATAAAAGACACTGCAGCTTCTCTCTCTCTCTCTCTCTCTCTCTCTCTCCCTCTCCCTCCCTCCCTCCCTTTCTCCCCCCTCCTCCCTCCCCCTTTCTCCCTCTCCTTCTCTATCTCTATCTCATCACTCACTTTGAGGCTAGCTGCCATACTGTAAGTTGCCTGATTAAGAAACTCATGTAGCAGGAACTGAGGCCTCCATCCAATAGGCATGTGAGTTAACATTCTTGGAAGCAAATCCTCCAGCCCCAGTCAGGCCTTGAGATGGCTACAGCCCCAAAGGTTATCTTGGCTGTAGCCTCATGAAAAACCCTGAGCTAGAACTACCCAGCTAAGCTGCTCTCAGATTCCTAACTTAGAGCCCTGGTAAGCTAATGTTTGTTATTTTGCACTGCTGAATTTTGGGGTAATTTGTTATTCAGCAATAGATAACTAATACACTGCCATACAGATAAAATAGATGTAGACAACTTCAAGAGCATAGATAATGGTAAAATAATAGTACTAAAATAATTAGGAAGAGGTAAGTTTTGATATTTCCTACTTTTGTTTTTAACATAATTTATATTATTATAAACTTATATAATTAAAATTTTAATAATAGTTGTATTTAACAGATAACATGAAAAAAACTCCTGCAAATTTAACAGTCAGCTCTCATGAGCCTATATGAGCCAACTCCAACATACTGACTTTCACCCAGTGGTCGCTAAAATTTTTTGTTGTTGTTGCATATAGCTGTCAGTAACAATTCTTTGAGTTTACAATTGCAAAATATCAATAGTTTTACATTATATACATATACTGCTGTACTAATATGGCTATTAAATTATCAAGGGAAAAATACACAGTGCTTAAAAATAGATTTTATTTCATTTATTTATGTTATAAAACTTTTTCTTGGGCTTCCCTGCTGGCGCAGTGGTTGAGAGTCCGCCTGCCGATGCAGAGGACACGGGTTCGTGCCCCGGTCCGGGAAGATCCCACATGCAGCGGAGCGGCTGGGCCCGTGAGCCACGGCCGCTGAGCCTGCGCGTCCGGAGCCTTGCTCCGCGACAGGAGGGGCCACAACAGTGAGAGGCCCGCGTACCGCAAAAAAAAAAAAAAAAAAAAAACAACAAACCTTTTTCTTTTTCAGAGAAACAAAATTTTTAAGCAAGAGAAATGTGTCAGCTCTGTTAGATTATCACTGTTTTCACCTGTAATGTGGCTGAGATAGAGCTCAAGCCAGGAGAAGGAAAGTGTCAGCTCTGTCAATTTCTTGTTCTTCCTTTGTGCTTGCATTGTCAAAATTCAATTCAATTTATGGTCTCTCTGCAGGAATATTTTAAAGTTACTTCTTCATTTGGTGGATTAAAACTAAACCACATAATCTGTAATACTATATTACTGTATACATGCAAATTGCAATATTCCACAATTCTATGAAACAGAGTGAATAAGAATGGGGGTCATTGTCAATCTCGACTGTGGAATCTCCACTCTTCCCAAGACCCTTGGCATATCAGTGGTGACAAATGGCTGAATGGACCGAGTGAGGGTGGCAGTGTCAATCCATATAATAAGTATTCTATGTCCTCTCTCCATCCCCTTTTAGAGACCTATGGTCTAATCTTTTGCTGGCAACTAACACTGACAAATAGTGTTAAGTGGCTTTGTAGGAACTCCAACAAGGGTTCCTGAGAGGCATATCCCGTTTTCTAAGAGGTAGGGAATTGCTGTAACTTGGATTTACAAAACTGGATTGTATCCAAGGGATATAAGAACACAAACAGCTAGAAAACACTTAGCTATCTCTGTGGGGCAGAAAAGAAGAGACCACAAGAAGGATGTTTTGTTTGTTTTGTTTTTAATTAATTAATTAATTAATTTTATTTTTGGCTGCGTTGGGTCTTTGCTGCTGTGTGCAGGCTTTCTCTAGTTGCAGTGAGCGGGGGCTACTCTCTGTTGAGGTACACGGGCTTCTCATTGCGGTGGCTTCTCTGCTTGTGGAGCACGGGCTCTAGGCGCACGGGCTTCAGTAGTTGTGGCTCATGGTCTCTAGAGCGCAGGCTCAGTAGTTGTGGCGCACGGGCTTAGTTGTTCCGTGGCATGTGGGATCTTCCCGGACCAGGGATCGAACCCATGTCCTCTGCATTGGCAGGTGGATTCTTAACCACTGTGTCACCAGGGAAACCCAAGAAGGATGTTTTTAAAACATAACAAAACAAAACAAAATCACAGTAGAGACCCAACACAGGTGATGCTTATTGAGAGCAAAAGTCCAAAAGAAGCGGGTAAGATAAGGAGAGAAGATATAAGTGTGATTTCCAAGCATCTTTAGAGTCCCTAAAGTTTCCTTTTCTGGGAAAATTTAATAGAATAAAGCAGTCACCCATCCTCCTGCATAACATCTATAAATGTGTTATTTTCCCAAAAAGAGTCTTTAAAGATGATCATTCAAATGCATATTTTTCTGCATATTATAAAGTAACTTGTCACTTCCTTTGTGTTTTGATAGATGTTTCCTGGTGTTTAGCTCCAGAGCGTTTCCTTTCATACGTCTGAAGCTTTAAAAAGAGACTGTTTCTCCTCCAACCATCACCTGCTCGCAATGAAGGGGCTTAGCTCAAGAAATTGGAAGGTACTAGTGTATTATGTCGGAGGTGGCACTTAGTTAAGTTTCTTTATCACTGTTTATAACACCTTTAACTAGTTGTTGGGATCAGGGTGAAGGTGAAGAGAATATAATAACAATGTTTCTTTTGTAGAAATCAAAGCAGGTATTTGGTGTGGTATTCCAAGAGGAAAAAATATGTAATAAAAAAAACCCCATAATCATAGCCCTTAACATTTTCTAAAGGACGTTCATATCCTTTTCTCAGTGGAGCCTCCTTGAAGTTGTAAGTTGAGATTATTTTTATTTACAGTTGAAAAACCTGAGGTCAAGTGGCTTACTTAATTTACACAAAGCTTGTTTCTAAGGTAAATGTACACAGACACGGCAGGTCCCATATACTATGGTACGTAGCAGAAAGAGGAAAGTAAAGCAGGTGATTTTTTCTTCTCTTTTGCTTCATATTTTCACTACTTCTCCACCCTGGTCCAGTTGAGGTAAGTTGACAGTCCTCATTTACTTTCTACTTGTTTTGAGAAGACTCTTGAACAAAATTAGACCTCAGGGCAGGGTAAGAAAACAGGGAGAAGACAGTTTTATTGGAGACATAAACCATGAGGTTGATTGCCAATATAAGAAAGAGAAGAGGTTAATTAGAAATCTGGCCATAAAGCACAAAAGACATGAGGCAGTAAGGGAGATCAGGAAAGAAAACTCCAAATCTTTCAGATTGCTATTTCACCGTTTCATACCATCTTAGGGTAAAATGAACAGAGACCCTGTTTTACCATGTAAGACTGTGTAAACTGGATGAGCTACACGTCTTCTTTGAGACTGTTTCACACACACACACACACACACACACACACATACACACACACACACACCCTCCCTAATTTAGGTAGAATACAGGCTACCCAGTTAAATTTGGTTTTCAGATGAAACAATGAATCATTTTTTTAGTCTAAATATATTCCAAGCTACAAATGGAATATACTTACACTTTAAAAATATGCTGTTTATCTGCAATTCAGATTTAATTGGATGTCCTGTATTTTTATTTGTTAAATCTGGCAACCTTAACCTAATTAAACTTCATATCCACTTTCTACCACTGAATGTAGTCAGAGCAGAGGACATTGTCACTCTCCCCTGCTGGCCTATGTTGGAACAGTTATTTTCTTGTATTAGGACATGCATATTAGTTGCAAATAATTCTTAGTTTCTGTCTGTAGTTACTCAAAGCTCACACTTTACATGCCATTCTCACTCTGCCAATGCTGGAGAAAGTTTTTCAAGTAGACAGATCTTGGAATTTGTTCTCTCTCTTCCCAAATTCCAGAGATGCTCAATTCCTTCCACTACCATCAAGATAGTTTCCTTTGTCAAACCAGCAAACATCTCCAGTTAAATCACAAAGTGAACTTCATGTCCACCTCCTTATGGACCATGTAGAATACCCCTACGAAGATGTAATCATCAATGTCAAATGATTCTCTTTGGTATATCTTTTTTTTATTAATTTTTACTGGAGTATGGTTGCTTTACAATGTTGTGTTAGCCTCCACTGCACAACAAAATGAATCAGCCATACACATACAGATATCCCCTCCCTTTTGGACTTCTCTCCCATTTAGGTTACCACAGTGCCTTAGGTAGAGTTCCCTGTGCCATACAGTATGTTCCCATCAGTTGTTTATTTTATACATAGTATCAATAATGTATATGTGTCGATCCCAGTCTCCCAATTCCTCCCACCCCACCCCTTTCTGCATTGGTATCCATACATTTGTTCTCCACATCTGTGTCTCTATTTCTGCTTTGCAAATAAGAACATCTGTACCATTTTTCTGGATGCCACATATATGCATTATTATACGATATTTGCTTTTCTCTTTCTGACTTACTTCACTCTGTATGACACTCTCTAGGTCCATCCACTCTACAAATGACCCAATTTCATTCCTTTTTTATGGCTGAGTAATACTCCACTGTATGTATGTACCACATCTTCTTTAATCATTCCTTTGTCGATGGACATTTAGGTTGCTTCCATTTCCTGGCTATTGTAAATGGTTCTGCTGTGAACATTGGGGTGCATGTGTTTTTTTGAATTGTGGTTTTCTCTGGGTATATGCCAAGTAGTGGGATTGCTGGGTCATATGGTAGTTCTATTTGTAGTTTTTTAAGGAACCTCCGTACTATTCTCCATAGTGGCTGTATCAATTTACATTCCCACCAAGAGTGCAAGAGGATTCCCTTTTCTCCACACCCTCTCCAGCATTTGTTGTTTGTAGATTTTTTGATGATGGCCATTCTGACCTGTGTGAGTTGATACCTCATTGTAGTTTTGATTTGCATTTCTCTAGTGATTAGTGATGTTGAGCATCTTTTCATGTGTTTGTTGGCCATCTGTATGTCTTTTTTGGAGAAGTGTCTATTTAGGTCTTCCAACCATTTTTTGATTGGGTTGTTTGTTTTTTTGATATGGAGCTGTATGAGCTGCTTGTATATTTTGCAGATTATTCCTTTGTCAGTTGCTTCCTTGGCAAATATTTTCTCCCATTCTGAGGGTTGTCTTTTCATCTTGTTTATGGTTTCTTTTGCTGTGCAAAAGCTTTTAAATTTCGTTAGGTCTCATTTGTTTATTTTTAATTTTCATTACTCCAGGAGATCAGTCAAAAAAGATGTTTCTGTGATTTATGTCAAAGAGTATTCTGCCTATGTTTTCCTCTAAGAGTTTTATAGTGTCCAGTCTTAATTTAAGTCTTTAATCCATTTTGAGTTTATTTTTGTGTATGGTGTTAGGGAGTGTTCTAATTTCATTCTTTTACATGTAGCTGTCCAGTTTTCCCAGCACCACTTATTGAATAGGCTGTTTTTTCTCCATTGTGTATTTTTGACTCCTTTGCCATAGATTAGGTGACCATAGGTGTGTGGTTTTATCTCTTTGTTTTCTATCCTGTTCCATTGATCTATATTTCTGTTTTTGTGCCAATCCCATACTGTCTTAATTACTGTAGCTTTGTCTCTTTGGTATATCTTGAAAATCCTTCTCTTTGGGTATAAAGTCTATCACTAAATATTTGTAGAATATCCTTTCCAGGAGTTAATTTAAGACAAGTCATCTCAAATGGGTTGAATTCAGGTTTACCAAATGGCAGGGGCAAAGACTACACAATTCCTCAGATTATATCAATTGCAATTTTATTTGCAGTATCCATTTCTTCCATTTTTTTTAAGGGAGAACTTATGAAATTGGACTGGCAGGGACAATAAACCATTGCATACAAAGAACGTAGGGGAATACTCCTATCTCTTCACCCAACCATGAACATGACCCCATCTATAGCCCCTACATTCAAAGCAAAAAGAAAGTATGATTGCTCTGTGTGCCCTAGAGGGTTGCTATGATGCACAGATAAAAAAAACATTTAGAGGTTTTTAATTGAAGTTGAATGTATTAAATTTTAATGAATTAAAATCTAAGTCTAATCTGTAAGTTTTTTATTGAGGTGAAATTCACATAAAATTAACCATTTTAAAGTGAATGGGGGGACCCTCAATATGGCAGAGGAGTAAGAGGTGGAGATCACCGTCCTCCCCACAAACACATCAGAAATACATCTACATGTGGAACAACTCCTACAGAACACCTACTGAATGCTGGCAGAAGACCTCAGACCTCCCAAAAGGCAAGAAACTCCCCATGTACCTGGGTAGGGCAAAAGAAAGAAGGAAAAACAGAGACAAAAGAATAGGGGTGGAACCTGCTCTCTGGGAGGGAGCTGTCAAGGAGGAAAGGTTTCCACACACTAGGAAGTCCCTTCACTGGCAGAGATGGGGGGATGGCTGGGGGGGAAGCTTCAGAACCACGGAGGAGAGCGCAGCAACAGGGGTGCGGAGGGCAAAGCGGAGAGATTCCCACACAGAGGATAGGTGCCGACCAGCACTCACCAGCCTGAGAGGCTTGTCTGCTCACCTGCTGGGACAGGTGCGGGCTGGGAGCTAAGGTTCAGGCTTCGGAGATCAGATCCCAGGGAGAGGACTGGGGTTGGCTGTGTGAACACAGCCTGAGGGGTGCGAGTGTGCCACAGGTAGCTGGGAGGGAGTCCGGGAAAATGTCTGGACCTGCCTAAGAGGCAAGAGACCATTGTTTCAGGGTGCACAAGGAAAGGGGATTCAGAGTACCACCTAAACAAACTCCAGAGATGGGCGTGAGCCACGGCTATCAGCGTGGACCCCAGAGACGGGCATGAGATGCTAAGGCTGCTGCTGCAGCCACCAAGAAGCCTATGTGCCAGCACAGGTCACTATCCATACCTCCCCTCCCAGGAGCCTGTGCAGCCCGCCACTGCCAGGGTCCCGTGATCCAGGGACAACTTCCCCAGGAGAACGCATGGTGCACCTCAGGCTGTTGCAACGTCATGCAGGCCTCTGCCACAGCAGTCTCACCCTGCATTCCATACCCCTCCCTCACCCCGGCCTGAGTGAGCCAGAGCCCCCTAATCAGCTGCTCCTTTAACCCCATCCTGTCTGGATGGGGACAGACGCCCTCAGGCAACCTACACGCAGAGGCGGGGCCAAATCCAAAGCTGAACCCCAGGAGCTGTGGGAACAAAGAAGAGTAAGGGAAATCTCTCCATGCAGCCTCACGAGCAGTGGATTAGATCTCCACAATCAACTTGATGTACCCTGCATCTGTGGAATACATGAATAAACAATGAATCATCCCAAAATTGAGATGGTGAACTCTGGGAGCAACTGTAGACTTGGGGTTTGCTTTCTGCATCTAATTTGTATCTGGTTTTATGTTTATCTTAGTTTAGTATTTAGAGTTTGTTATCACTGGTGGATTTGTTTATTTATTTGGTTGCTCTCTTCCTTTTTTTTATATAGATATATATATTTTTTTCCTTTTTCTCTTTTTCTTAGTGTGTATGTGTATGTTTCTCTGTGTGATTTTGTCTGTATAGCTATGCTTTTACCATTTGTCCAAGGTTCTGTCTTTTTTCTTTATTTTATTACTTTTTAATTTTAACAATTTTCTTTATTTTAATAACTTTATTTCTTCCTTCTTTGTTCCTTCCTTCCTTCCTTCCTTCCTTCCTTTCTTTCTTTCTTTCTTTCTTTCTTTCTTTTTTTCTCCCTTTCCGCCTGAGCCATGTAGCTGACAGAGTCTTGATGCTCTGGCTAGGTGTCAGGCTTGTGCCTCTGAGGTGGGAGAGCCGAGTTCAGGACACTGGTCCACCAGAGACCTCCCAGCTGCATGTAATATCAAATGGCGAAAGTTCTCCCACAGATCTCCGTCTCAACACTGAGACCCAGCTCTACCCAACAACCAGTAAGCTACAGTGCTGGACACCCTATGCCAAACAACTAGCAAGATAGGAACACAACCCCACCCATTAGCAGAGAGGTGGCCTAAAATCATAATAAGGTCACAGACATCCCAAAACATAGCATCAGATGCGGTCCGGCCCACCAGAAAGAGAAAATCCAGCCTCATCCACCAGAACACAGGCACTAGTCCCTTCCACCAGGAAGCCTACACAACCCACTGAACCAACCCTAGCCACTGGGGAAAAGACACCAAAAACAACGGGAACTAGGAACCTGCAGCCTGTGAAAAGGAGACCCCAAACACAGTAAGTTAAGCAAAATGAGAAGACAGAGAAACACACAGCAAATGAAGGAGCAAGGTAAAAATCTACCAGACCAAACAAATGAAGAGGAAATAGGCAGTCTACCTGAAAAAGAATTCAGAGTAATGATAGTAAACATGATCTAAAATCTTGGAAATAGAATGGAGAAAATAAAAGAAACGTTTAACAAGGACCTAGGAGAACTAAAGAGCAAATAAGCAATGATGAACAACACAATAAATGAAATGAAAAATTCTCTAGAAGGAATCAATAGCAGAATAACTGAGGCAAAAGAACAAATAAGTGACCTGGAAGATAAAATAGTGGAAATAACTACTGCAGAGCAGAATAAAGAAAAAAGAATTGGGGACAGTCTCAGAGACCTCAGGGACAACATTAAATACACCAACATTTGAATTATAGGGGTCCCAGAAGAAGAGAAAAAGACAGAGACTGACAAAATATTTGAAGAGATTATAGTTGAAAACTTCCCCAATATGGGAAAGGAAATAGTTAATCAAGTCCAGGAGGGCAGAGAGTCCCATACAGGATAAATCTAAGGAGAAAAATGCCAAGACACATATTAGTCAAACTATCAGAAATTAAATATGAAGAAAAAATATTAAAAGCAGCAAGGGAAAAACAACAAATAACATAAAAGGGAATCCCCATAAGGCTAACAGCTAATCTTTCAGCAGAAATTCTGCAAGCCAGGAGGGAGTGGCAGGACATATTTAAAGTGATGAAAGGGAAAAACCTACAACCAAGATTACTCTACCCAGCAAGAATCTCATTCAGATTCGATGGAGAAATTAAAACCACGACAGACAAGCAAAAGCTAAGAGAATTCAGCACCACAAAACCAGCTTTACAACAAATGCTAAAGGAACTTCTCTAGGCAGGAAACACAAGAGAAGGAAGAGACCTACAATAACAAACCCAAAACAATTAAGAAAATGGTAATAGGGACATACATATCAATAATTACTTTAAATGTGAATGGATTAAAAGCTCCAACCAGGAGACATAGGCTTGCTGAATGGATATAAAAACAAGACCCGTATATATGCTGTCTACAGAGACCCACTTCAGACCTAGGGACACATACAGACTGAAATGAGAGGATGGAAAAAGATATTCCGTGCAAATGGAAATCAAAAGAAAGCTGGAGTAGCAAAACTCATATCAGATAAAATAGATTTTAAAATAAAGAATGTTACAAGAAACAAAGAAGGACACTACATAGTGATCAAGGGATCAATCCAAGAAGAAGATATAACAATTATAAATATATATGCACCCAATATAGGAGCACCTCAATACATAAGGCAACTGCTAACAGCTATAAAATGGGAAGTCGACAGTAACACAATAATAGTGGGGGACTTTAACACCTCACTTACACCAATGGACAGATCATCCAAACAGAAAATTAATACAGAAACACAAGCTTTAAATGACACAATAGACCAGATAGATTTAATTGATATTTATAGGACATTCTATCCAAAAACAGCAGATTACACTTTCTTCTCAAGTGCTCATGAAACATTTTCCAGGATAGATCATATCTTGGGTCACAAATCAAACCTTGGTAAATTTAAGAAAATGGAAATCTTATCAAGCATCTTTTCTGACCACAACACTATGAGACTACATATAATTACAGGAAAAAATCTGTAAAAAACACAAACACATGGAGGCTAAACAATTTGTTACTAAATAACCAAGTGATCACTGAAGAAATAAAAGAGACATCACAAAATACCTAGACACAAATTACAACAAAAACACTATGATCCAGCAAAAGCAGTTCTAAGAGGGAAGTTTATAGCAATAAAAGCCTACCACAAGAAAAAAGAAAAATTTCAAATCAACAATCTAACCCTACACCTAAACGAACTAGAGAGAGAAGAACAAACAAAACCCAAAGTTAGTAGAAGGAAAGAAATCATAAATATCAGAGCAGAAATAAATGAAATAGAAACAAAGAAAACAAAAGCAAAGATCAATAAAACTAAAAGCTGTTTCTTTGAGAAGATAAACAAAATTCATAAACCATTAGCCAGACTCATCAACAGAAAGAGGGAGAGGACTCAAGTGAAGAAAATTAGAAATGAAAAAGAAGTTACAACAGACACTGCAGAAATACAAAGCATCCTAAGAGACTACTACAAGCAACTCTATGCCAATAAAATGGACAACTTGCAAGAAATGGACAAATTATTAGAAAGGTAGAAAGTTCCAAGAGTGAACCAGGAAATAATAGAAAATATGAACAGACCAATCACAAGGAATGAAATTGAAACTGTGATTAAAAATCATCCAACAAACAAAAGTCCAGGACCAGATGGCTTCACAGGTGAATTCTACCAAACATTTTGAGAAGAGCTAACACCCATCTTTCTCAAACTCTTCCAAAAAATTGCAGAGGAAGGAACAGTCCCAAACTCATTCTATGAGGCCACCATCACACTGATACCAAAACCAGACAAAGATACTACAAAAAAAGAAAATTACAGACCAATATCACTGATGAATATAGATGCAAAAATCCTCAACAAAATACCAGCAAACAGAATCCAACAACACATTAAAAGGATCATACAGCAATGATGAAGTGGGATTTATCCCAGGGATGCAAGGATTCTTCAATATATGCAAATCAATGAAGATGATACACCATATTAACAAATTGAAGAATAAACACCATATGATTGGGCTTCCCTGGTGGCGCAGTGGTTGAGAGTCCGCCTGCTGATGCAGGGGACACGGGTTCGTGCCCCGGTCCAGGAGGTTCCCACATGCCGCAGAGCAGCTGGGCCCGTGGGCAATGGCCACTGAGTCTGCGCGTCCGGAGCCTGTGCTCCACAATGGGAGAGGCCACAACAGTGAGAGCCCCGTGTACCGCAAAACAAACAAACAAACAAACAAAAACCATATGACCATCTCAAAAGATGCAGAAAAAGCTTTTGACAAAATTCAACACCCCTTTATGATAATAACTCTCCAGAAAGTTGGCATAGAGAGATCCTAGTTCAACATAATAAAAGCCATATATGACAAACCCACAGCAGACATCATTCTCAGTGGTGAAAAACTGAAAGCATGTCCTCTAAGATCAGGAACAAGACAAGGATGTCCACTCTTTTTTTTTTTTTTTTTTTTTGCGGTATGCGGGCCTCTCACTGTTGTGGCCTCTCCCGTTGTGGAGCACAGGCTCAGGACGCACAGGCTCAGCGGCCATGGCTCACGGGCCTAGCCGCTCTGCGGCATGTGGGATCTTCCTGGACCGGGGCACGAACCCGTGTCCCCTGCATAGGCAGGTGGACTCTCAACCACTGCGCCACCAGGGAAGCCTGGATGTCCACTCTTGACACTATTATTCAACATAGTTTTGGAAGTCCTAGCCACAACAACCAGACAAGAAAAAGAAATAAAAGGAATACAAATTGGAAAAGAAGAAGTAAAACTGTCACAGTTTGCATATGACATGATACTATGCATAGAGAATCCTAAAGATGCCACCAGAAAACTACTAGAGCTAATTAATTAATTTGGTAAAGTTTCAGGATACAAAATTAATGCACAGAAATCTCTTGTATTCCTATACACTAATGATGAAAAATCTGAAAGAGAAATTAAGGAAACACTCCCATTCAACATTGCAACAAAAAGAATAAAATACCTAGGAATAAACCTACCTAGGGATACAAAAGACCTGTATGCAGAAAACTATAAGACGCTGATGAAAGAAAGTAAAGATAATACAAACAGATGGAGAGATATACTATGTTCTTGGATTGGAAGATTCAATATTGTGAAAATGACTATACTACCCAAAGTAATCTACAGATGCAATGCAATCCCTATCAAAGTACCAATGGCATTTTTTTACAGAACTAGAACAAAAAATCTTAAAATTTGTATAGAGACACAAGAGACCCTGAATAGCCAAAGCAGTCTTTAGGAAAGAAAACAGAGCTGGAGGAATAAGGCTCCCAGACTTCAGACTATACTACAAATCTATAGTGATCAACACAGTATGGTACTGGCACAAAAACAGAAATATAGATCAATGGAATAGGATAGAAAGCCCAGAGATAAACCCACACACCTGTGGTCAACTAATCTATGACAAAGGAGGCAAGCATATTCAATGGAGAAAAGACAGTCTCTTCAATAAGTGATGCTGGGAAAACTGGACAGCTACATGTCAAATAATTAAATTAGATCACTCCCTAACACCATACACAAAAATAAACTCAAAATGGATTAGAGACCTAAATGTAAGACTGGACACTCTAAAACTCTTAGAGGAAAACATAGGAAGAACACTCTTTGACATAAATCACAGAAAGATCTTTTTTGATCCATCACCTAGAGTAATAGAAATAAAAAAAAATAAACAAATGGAACCTAATGAAGTTTAAAAGCTTTGGCACAGCAAAGGAAGCCATAAACAGGACGAAAAGACAACCCTCAGAATGGGAATAAATATTTGCCAACGAATCAATGGACAAAGGATTAATCTCCAAAATATATAAACAGCTCATGCAGCTCAATATTTAAAAAACAACAACCCAATCCAAAAATGGGCAGAAGACCTAAATAGACATTTCTCCAAAGAAGATATACAGATTGCCAACAAAGACATGAAAGTATGCTCAACATAACTAATCATTAGAGAAATGCAAATCAAAACTACAATGAGGTATCACCTCACACCAGTCAGAATGGCCATCATCAAAAAATCTACAAACAATAAATTCTGGAGAGGGTGTGCAGAAAAGGGAACCCTCTTGCACTGTTGGTGGGAATGTAAATTGATACTATGGGGAACAGTATGGAGGTTCCTTTAAAAACTAAAAATAGAACTACCATACGACCCAGCAATCCCCCTACTGGGCATATACCCTGAGAAAAGAGTCATGTACCAAAATGTTCACTGCAGCACTGTTTACAACAGCCAGATCATGGAAGCAACCTAAGTGTCCATCAACAGATGAATGGATAAAGATGTGGCACATATATACAATGGAATATTACTCAGCCATAAAAAGGAATGAAATTGAGTTATTTGTAGTGAGGTGGTTGGACCTAGCGTCTGTCATACAGAGTAAAGTAAGTCAGAAAGAGAAAAACCAATACCGTATGCTAACACACATATATGTAATGTAAAAAAAAAATTCTGAAGAACCTAGGCAGGACAGGGATAAAGACACAGACATAGAGAATGGACTTGAGGACACGGGGAGGGGGAAGGGTAAGCTGGGACAAAGTGAGAGAGTGGCATGGACATATATACACTACCAAACGTAAAACAGATAGCTAGTGGGAAACAGCCACATAGCGCAGAGAGATCAGCTTGGTGCTTTGTGACCACCTACAGGGGTGAGATAGGGAGGGTGGGAAGGAGAGGCAAGAGGGAGGGGATATGGGGATATATGTGTACGTATAGTCGATTCACTTTGTTATACAGCAGAAACTAACACAACATTGTAAAGCAATTATACTCCAATAAAGATGTTAAAAATAAATAAAGTGAATAATTCAGTGGCATTTAGTACAATACATTCACAATGTTGTTCAATCACAACTTCTATCTAGTTCCAAAAGATTCCCGTAACTCCAGGGTAAAACCTCTTATCGTTTAAGTCGTTTGTCCCTATTTCCCCCTCCTCCCAGACCCTGGAAACCACCAATTTTCTCTGTCTCTATGAATGTATTTATTCTGGACATTTCATATACACGGAGTCATACAATCTGTGACTTTTTGTTTCTGGCTTCTTTTACTCAGCATAATGTTTTTGAGGTTCTTCCACACTGTAACATGTGTCAATAGTTCATTCTTTTTTATGGCTGAATAATAATTTCCTTAAGTTTTTAAGTTCAGCTTATAAATTGTATTATTCTATTTCATAGAATTAGCAAATTTTGAATAACTTTTAAACTGATTAATATTTAGTCCATTTACCTAGTTAATCAGCATTCCTTTAAAATTTCAAATAGTACATATACTTAACATATTCAATTTTCTTTAATACTTTAATGAGCTTCTTTTTCAAATCTATTAACCTTATTTAATTTTCTTCACTTCTTCAATACACAGTTAATTGACAATGTTATAGTACAAATAAGATTTTGATAAAAATCAGGTATAAAAATTAATTAAAGGAAAATTAAAACAGAAAGGAAATTTAACCAGAATTGTGTGATATAACAATACCTAGAGTCCAGATAGGAGAACAATCTGGAGGAAAAAAAACTTACAAGTTACCTTTCGTACTCTGGCGTTTTCTACACAAATGAAAACAATCAAATGAATTATCTGTTAGATTATTTGACATATTTTCTAGATTTTCCCCCTAAGATGACAGAATTAGATACAGAAATACTTATTATAATGTTACCTAGCATAGAATCTCAATAAAATTCAGCATGACTTTCAGGTTATTGTTTCTATCAGGAAATGACAAAATCTGCCTTTACTTTATCACTTCCAAATGTCTTCCAATAATGTATCACCAGGGTTATAAACTAAGAGACATATAAACCAATGAGACATCTCACATTATGGCACCTCATGCATTTTAACCTGAAATACACGAATATATTTTATGTGATTGCCCTTTGTATACTGATTTCATTTTGGACACACATACAGTAGGATTTCAGACCCTGAACAGATATTTAGAAAACTGTGCTTATCACCTCTAAGAAATGCCACTAAAATAAAATGAACTTACTCTTATTCATTTCTGGCTTCAGTTTACGTTCATGTTTGCTTCTTCTGGTTGTGATTTATTACAAGTTTTTATTGAAAGTAGACAGAAGATTTAGAAGCTTTGGTGGTAGCTGTGAACTGAGCACTTATATGGAAATCATCATCTGCCCCACATACTTTAATAGGCACAGGAGATGGCATGAATTTTTAAAATAGTCATCTGGTTCCCATGTAGGTCTATCAGGAACCAGATCAGTTGGCACATTGATCCTGGACTCTCCAGCCTTGAGTCTCTGTTGACAGACTGTTTTGCCTGAGGCAGGTTAGTTTTACTCTCCAAAATCTGGAACTCCACACTCCAGAGGCCCTCCCTTCCACGTGCTGCCTCTCCCCTTCTGCCTTTAATGAGTTTTTTAATTGAAGTATAACTCACATAGAGAAGAGTACACAACTCATAAGTATGCAGCTGCATGAATTTTCACAAAATGAACATCCCCATGTAGCTACCACCCAGATGAAGAAATAGAGCATGACAAGCATTGCAGAAGCTCCCTTCTGCCCCTGTGCATTTTCCTGTGAAAGAATTACCTTTAAGTCCTGAATCTGTCTGATTTGCTGTGGAAGATGTGCTTAGCCGGCAAATATTCTACCAATTATTTGCTAGTCACTTGTGTACTTTAATAACAAGGGCTGCATGGTGCAAAGGACAAGATTCAGAAAGAAGCTCCATGTTTATCTTGGGGCTTCTAGTATCCCTGGCGAGCCCTCAGAACCCCAGCCCCAAGGGAACAGATTGTTCCCTTTGAGCTGAGTGCACAGCACACATTGCCCTTTTGTGTGAAGGGATTAGAAATACAATAGAATGACATTGTCTATCAATTATAGCTGAGTTTATGAAGATCAACTGCTAGTTACCGCATACAAATTTCTCACTGTTGTGTGGACAATGAATCCTTCCGTTACGAACACTCATTAGGTATTGCCTGGGATAGACGAGAGACTCAGGGGACTTTAATGGCATTTTCTGTCAAGGGTTCCCATGCCCAGATCGGGTAAGTAGCGCCCCATAGGAAAGATGCTTTGAGAAGAATTACTTCTAGCTGAAATTGACCTTAGTAGCAGCAGGTAGATGAACTGAAGACGCAGAGCTAGGATAAATGGGGAATGTAGTTAAGAGTCCAGGTGTGTGGGGGGGGCTTCCCGGGGGGGGGCCTTCCCTGGTGGCGCAGAGGTTGGGAGTCCGTCTGCCGATGCAGGGGACGCGGGTTCGTGCCCCGGTCCGGGAGGATCCCACATGCCGCGGAGCGGCTGGGCCTGTGAGCCATGGCCGCTGAGCCTGCGCGTCCGGAGCCTGTGCTCCACAACGGGAGAGGCCACGGTAGTGAGAGGCCCGCCTACCGCAAAAAAAAAAAAAAAAAAAAAAAGAGTCCAGGTGGGAAAAGCAGTCTGGGGCCATACAGTAGAGGGCTTTGAAAGCTAGAGGAGGAATCTGTTGTTAGGCGATCCGGAATCAGAGGGTTTTGAAGGGAGAGCTGTTCAGATGCTCATCCTCCTCCTCCCCTTGGTCATGATTTTTATTTCTATTTTCAGAGGGGATTTCTGATGTGACGTGTAGGGCAGAGGACTGATGTGTCACCCCTGTGGCTTGTAGGGGGAGATGAATCTGTTCAGCGAGGCCCTTTATCAGCCCTCCAACCTCACCATGGTGTTGGCTGCCTGTCCCGGCTACGAAGGAGTTCAGGATGTGCCCCCCTCAAATATGCTGCTTTTGCACATCGATTATTCTGAGCTGAAGGCGCTTGAGAAACAGCAGGTGCAGGAGGGACTCTCTGACCCTTTCCACCTAAAATCAGGCCATGAAATTTCCTGTAAGAAAGATGCCTTCCCTGTATCAGGAAGTAAAGATACATCCTCATCACCAGAGACTGGGAATTGCTTTTTTACCCAAAGAATGGTGCTCCCTTGATACGATTGACTGCAGAGCCCTGGGAGGGTTTGTTAGAGTAAAAGTAGTTTAAGATCCAAGGCAAGGTAACAAAGCATTATTATCTGAGTACTCAGCACACGTTGCCCTTTCAGAACTACCACCTGTGGACTTCCTGCACAGAACAAAGCCCTCTGGGAATGAGCACTTAGGAGGAAAAATGGTCTATTATCATAATGGAGTATTCAATTACTTGCTCCAATGAGAGGTGGAGGAACTTCTAAATTCATTGTAGTAATTTAGAGTTTTGGGGGGAAAATAATTAAAAATGTAAACTATCTAGGTGCTGGGTAATGTGGATGATAGAGCGTGGTTATAATGGGGCTATGATACATTTTATTTATATAGTCTCTAGCTACAAAGAGTATATTAGGTATTTTGCAGTAGGCTCAGAAGCACAAAACAAACAAGATTAAAATCAGCAATAAACCGGATCAGGAGACGCTAGTGAAATTCAGCAATAAATTTGATGCAAAACCAATGGGATATGCCAAAGGCCTTTTAGGATTTGCTGCAGGCTGATGCTTGTGCTTTCTTATTTTAGTGATATGGAAGGATGTAGAAGGTGGGGTTGATGGCTGTGAAGGAGAGGTCATCCAGGGGCGCTTCCTACTGCAGAAAGAACAATTCTGATTTTGCGGGGAGAATAGAATTTTCATGGCCTACGGATATTTGTGAAAACTGTGTGTGTGTGTGTGTGTGTGTGTGTGTGTACTTTCCCCAGTCACTCATTCCTGTGTGACTCACCCTTACAATCAGCAAATCCTTACTTTCTAGGCAACTCCACATTATCTTTCTGGGTTTCCTACTAATGACTTTTTCCTCTCTCTCACTCTCAGTTTTGTTTCTCCCAGTCTCTTTCTCAGCTTCCAATCTTTTAAAACTCTTGGTGTCCCTCATGTTAATGTAACATAGCATCCTGGACAGAAATAAGACTGTTGAAATTGGATTCTGCAAAGGGGGCCGCTTAGCTTTTGTTTGCCTGACCAGGTTAGGGGAATAAAGACCTTGTGATAGGCGGCTCTTTGGGTCCATGTACCTAAATGTAATAATACCTTGAAAAAATTCCTTATCTTAGAATTTTATGGAAATGGCAGCAAAGATTTATTGAGAAAGACTGAATGCACTCTCTGTAAGGAAAATAGCTTATTTTTCTCTAGGCACTTTTATTAAACATATACTAAAGCATCTCTTCTAACACCTTGGTAAAAAAAAAAAAAAAAACCTTAACCAGTACGTTGAAAGAAGATGGTTCAGGTCTAGTTTGTGCCGTCTTTTATGCATTCCATGTTGTTCTTGCTGCAAATGCAGATTCATTTGCCTGTCAAAGCATCACCGCTAAGGACTGAATCTTTTTTCACCTATTTTCTAGGGAAGATTTGCCGGCCATGTATTCTGCAAATTACTTGCTAGTTGCCTGCTCGACTTGTTAACAAGAACGGTGCAGAGTGCTGCTGCATCTCTCATTCTGTTCAGGGTGCACTGCACCCTTGGTCTCTTGGCCTCTGTTTTTGCTTTGGTACAATTCATGTTCCCTGGGTGGTGGCGATTGCAGAGCTGTTTCATCCCCCTTTGTTGAGAAGTATCACTTCTGCTTGGCAGCTCTGTTAAAAGAACCTGCTTTGGGCTTCCCTGGTGGCACAGTGGTTGAGAGTCCGCCTGCTGATGCAGGGGACATGGGTTCGTGACCCAGTCCGGGAAGATCCCACATGCCGCGGAGCAGCGGGGGCCGTGGGCCATGGCCGCTGAGCCTGCGCGTCCAGAGCCTGTGCTCCGCAGCAGGAGAGGCCACAACAATGAGAGGCCCGCACACCGAAAAAAAAAAAAAGAACCTGCTTTGAGCCACACCATGGCCCCTTCTGGGTAACACCATTAAACATTCTCTCCCTCTCTGTACCATTGACTGACAGTGTTATTGTTTGAACACTCCATTTCTAAAATCATGTAGTAACATCAAATTGCAATCATGCACTGCACCTGTATTATTTCCCAACTTGCTGGTGTGTTTCTACAAGGAGGGGGCTACTTTCATATTTGTTTTATTTTTCTCCATGTCTGGCTCATTGCTGTGTATGTATTAAATACCCAATAAATATGCTTTTTACACATACACCTTTCATATTTTTCCTCTCAATGTATTATTTTTAAAATGTTCAAACCTACAGAGAAGTTGGGAGAAAAGAATGAGAACCTGTATACCTAGACTTACGAGTTGCCTATATTTGGCCACATTTGCTTTATCTGTTTATATATATCTTATTTTCTAAACCATTTGAAAGTAAGCTGCAGAAATCATGATTTTTCGCCCATAAATATTACAACACACATTTCCTAAAAATAAGGATATTTTCCTATCTAATCACAGTACTATCATGACACCTAAGAAAAGAGAATAATATACAGTCCATATTTAAAATCCTAGAACTGTCTCAAAAATGTCTTTTACAGTTATTGCTATTGCTTTTTGAAAATCTAGGATCCCACTGAGGTTCATAGATTGCATTTTGTTCTTCTATTCTAAAAGTCAGTTTGAATGGATGTGGAAATTCAAAGTCATTCATTTACTATTTCTGTTCCCTCATTATTTTTGGTGGAATCTGGAATAATTATTTCTACCTAGAAAGATCAAAGAGGGACTAGAGATAACATTAGGATTAGAGCAGCATTGATATTCTGCTGATAGGCAACAGCATAATTACATGGGTGTTGATACTGAAATGTTATTTACTGAGGGTAAGTGGCTGTTGCCTGAGCACCCCACTCCCACCCCATGTGCTCTCTTTCGCATACCTCTCACAGCCATCACTACAGGACCTGAAGACTTAATTCCTGGCACCACAGATGACCTCCAGGACCAAGGCTGAGTCGTCCATTCTAGTGGGTCAGTACCTATGTCATATCATTCTTAACGTTTTAAATATCACCCCTGGATTAAAAGAATGAAAACCTTGAACAGACATATTCCAGATTACTCTGTGTCTATTTCCATTTTTCCCATCTGTTAAATGAGATCATGGCTAAAAAAATTATTTTAGAACTTCTGATATTTCATCAAGTCACTCAGTAGGTTTAGGATTGAACAGTTTTTACTATTTAAGGTGTTTACGTCATCCTCTTATTCATTCCCATAATTCTCTGCGTTTTGCCCTTCTTTGCACTCATACTCCTCCGTCATATATAACAAATCTGTTTACATTTCCTCAAAGAAGAGCACATTTTCTACATGATCACTGCAGCCAAAGAACCCAGCATTCAGTGCTCAGGTGAAAACCATATTTGTTAATTTACACATGTTGGCACTGAACAGGTAGCAGGTAGTAATGATGGTTTTTAAAGGATTGTGTGCATATCTGAGCATTTATTTACTTAATATTTTTGAAATTAAGTGTGGAAATTTCACAAACCTGTAAAGTTAAACAAATGTCACCTATTTTGCCTTGACTTAGTGCATACAAGTGTTTATAAAAGTGGTGCTTCTGAGCAATTATTACATCACCAAAGGATTTGCTGAGATTTTGAGCAATCATTTAATTAAAAATTTTTAAGTTTTAGAGTGTGTAAAAGTGAAGGAACTGTGTGTAGGAGCTCTGAAATAAATGTATCAGAATTGCCAATGAAATATTAGGAGAGATTTTTGGAGTCTGAAATGGAACATGGATAGAAAATGCTGAAGAAAGAAGATGATTGGAAACAAAATACCCTGGAATTTCTCGAATAGAGCCTAATAGTCAACAAGCTGTCAGC
The DNA here is from genome assembly GCF_964165515.1 of Mesoplodon bidens. Lineage (NCBI taxonomy): Eukaryota > Metazoa > Chordata > Mammalia > Artiodactyla > Ziphiidae > Mesoplodon > Mesoplodon bidens. The sequence goes on from NC_138166.1 coordinate 87,388,615, forward strand.
AGCATAGCAGAACAACGAACGTGAGCACTGTGCAAGCAGGACATTAGTGACAGAAGTAAAAAGTAAGTAAAAGCCAGAATATCAAAATGATTTGTCTGTTAGAACAATGTATGTTATGTCAGGTAAAGTTCCTTGTAATGATTTTTTTTAATTACTGTTTTTTGAACAGATAATACATTTATATGGTTCAAATTTTTAAAAATACACCCCTACCCTTTAGCCACCCAGTTCCTTCATCAAGAGGCAACCAAGATTATCACATTATCAGCTTCTTGTGTTCTTATAAGGGTATATAATCCATATGTAAGCATATCTATTCAGAATATATATAAATTCAATATATCTATTCGCATTCAGAAAAGAGAACAATATATTTGACAGAACATTGCTGTCACCTTCAGAAAGGTTAGTAGAATAGCTCACAAAAATAAAATATAGATAGAATATAAAACAAAGTTACTATCTACGGAACTACACCTAATCCAGAAAGAGAACATTACCAGTACCCCTCCCCTCCCCTCTTACCAAGAAGGTAATCACTACTTTGACTTATAACAGTAGAGTATGTTTTGCCTGTTTTTGAACTTTATATAGATGATATTCAACAGTATGCCTTCTTGTGTGTCTGTCTTCTCTTATTCCACATCGTGTTTTTGAGATCCATTCACGTTGTTGTGTGTAGCTGAAGCTGGCTTCTTTTTCCTTGCTCTAGAGTGTTCTCTTGTATGGCTGTGGCATTGTTTATGCATTCCACTGTTGTTGGGTGTTTTTCTGTAATGCTCACTTTGGGGATATTATGAATAATGCTGTTGTGAATATCTTTTACACATCTCTTGGTGCATATGTACTTATATATCTGTTGGGAAAAATATATGCATAAAACATAAATAGGTCTTAATGTGGTACCCTTCTCTGCATACACACAATGGTTTTTTTTTGCAAGGGTTTTTTTATGAAACAGGACTAATAGAGGCAAGTTAGTTTGGGAGAGCTAATCAAATTATACCATGTGGGTTGCTGTTTCTCACTTATCAGCTGAACCAATTCGGCTCGATCATCTCTGTTCAATAGATGTTTAATCCATACAGAATAATCCCATCTGTGAATCAGGTTCCCGTGTAATGCCTTCCAATCTCTGGGTATCAAAGGGCATTGTCATAACAAATAAAATTGATCTCTGTGGATGGTTGAAGATCCTCTTAGAAGAGCTGAATATGGTCATGCTGTTGTAGCAGCCAGAAGCCATTGCAAAGGGAAGTGTGATTTCAGGGTGATTGAATTTCTTGAGACATTAATACAGGTGTCCCTTGTTCTTCGAAAGTTTGCTTTATACCCATTTGCTTTTATTAAAGACCTACATTGGTACCTGTTTTCGGCATCTGAGAAATTCAAAGATGATTTTCACTTTTACAAAGAGGAAGTGAAAAGCAAAAATAGCGTTCTGCGTTCCTTCTGCAGCAAGCTTGTTACAGAGGCAGCACATACCCAGCGCAGGGAGAGGGGTCCTGCCAAGCTCCTTCCCCGGGAATGACACTCAACATCTCAGCATGAAGCTGCCTTAGCTTTGAACTCTGTCTGTGTGCATCTGTGCTTTATCTAGATTTATTTTGTGCATCCCTTACCAAGATCAGTCTGAAGGTAATTGCTTCTTCCCTTGAGGCCATTTTAGCTTACAAAAGGTTTCGTAGGAACACTCTAATTTTGGATAGTGGGGGAAACCTGTACTTGAAATCTTGGAATGGACAATGCCACTGTATAACTGATTGGTACAAGTTTGTTTTGTTTTCTAAATCACTGATGAGCCAATTAAGGACAAAAATAAGCATCAAATAACTAATTAAATAAAAATTCAAATGCTTTGCTATTTTGGATATTTGTTTCATTCCACAATAAACATCTCTAAGCAATTTTACAGAACAAGCACATGGAGTTTCGTATTATCTACAGTTTTACTTATATATGTGAAAAATATAAACGACACATTAGAGGTTTTTACTCCAGACAGTATGAAAAATTTCAGATATGAAATCATATTGTTGATTGTTTTAATGTTCCTTCTGATTTTATATATTAAGATGAGATTATAATCTATAAATCTATCAAAAATGTTTCTATTTTTGTTATTGTTCCCAAAAGGAAACTTAAGTTTGAATTAATTCAACTAAATGGTGAAGTCTTTTTAAAATTGCTAAAGGAAATACTGTGTTTAAATCTCTTGTTATTAGTTTGATGACTGTGGTGACTTTTACCAGACTCTCTGGTGTAATTTTCCTTAAATATCATGTATTTTTGGAAGATTCAGTCTCAGCCTCATTATATATTATGGTAGAGAGGATGTTTCAACAAATACTGAGCCACTGCTCTGTGGAAGAACTGAGTGTGTAAAAATGAATTTAACAATGTTTTTGCACTCTCTTTTGCAAACAAGACTAAAGGAAACAAGCACATTCTGCATAACTATCATATTCTCGTCATAATTGCTACTAACCAAGAATTAAGGGATCTATGTTGTGCACGTGTGCCATGCATAAGTGCTCAGGTGAGCTACTGACCTTGTAACCGAGAAGGACCCTAGGAGGTCCTCCCAGAATAGACACCCACCCATGTCCTCTGCCTGCCTTTTGTCTGTAGAAAAACTTTAGTCAAAGAATAAATTTAGGGCTTCCCTGGTGGCGCAGTGGTTGAGAGTCCGCCTGCCGATGCAGGGGACGCGGGTTCGTGCCCCGGTCCGGGAAGATCCCACATGCCGCGGAGCGGCTGGGCCTGTGAGCCATGGCCGCTGAGCCTGCGCGTCCGGAGCCTGTGCTCCGCAACGGGAGAGGCCACAACAGTGAGAGGCCCGCGTACCGCAAAAAAAAAAAAAAAAAAGAACTTAATCAGAGAAATGAGAAAATATAGAAAAAAGGAAAACAGTCAAGCAAGACAAAATAAGAATACTTTAGCCATTAAACAAAGTCACGGACCTTTAGTTCTTCCTCCAGGACTATAGATAATATTCTGAGCCATGTCCTTTGAGCTGTTTTGCAGATACTGAAACCCTCACCAGGTGGGAGAAATTAACTGGATGCTGCCCACACGCGCACAGCCCTCCAGACTGGTTGGAACCAGAAGGTTGAATGTTGACTTTCAATTACCTCACCACTGACCAATCAGAAGAATGCCCCCGAGCTGATCACGCCCTGCTCCTTGAACACTGTAAGACTCCTCATTACCCCCTCCAGGGTGGGAGATGCAGTCTTGAGGGCCTTAGCCCGCTGTGGCCACCCCCCCCCCCCCGCCCCTTGCCTGGCAAAGCAATACAGCTATTTCTTTTACTTCACCCAAAACTCTGTCTCGGAGATTTAAACCAGCACCAGTGTACCGAGGCTGAATTTCGACAACAAACTTTGGCCTTAAAAGGTAAGCAGAATTTTAACCAGGTGAATTAAAAAACATTTTTTCTTAAAAACAACCATATGGGGCTTCCCTGGTGGCGCAGTGGTTGAGAGTCCGCCTGCCGATGCAGGGGACGCGGGTTCGTGCCCCGGTCCGGGAAGATCCCACGTGCCGCGGAGCGGCTGGGCCCGTGAGCCATGGCCGCTGAGCCTGCGCGTCCAGAGTCTGTGCTCCGCAACGGGAGAGGCCATGACAGTGAGAGGCCCGCGTACCGCAAACAAACAAACAAACCCCATATGCTGAGTGTCCTACAAACATATCTAATTATCTTTGAATATCTCAACAAACCTGAAGCTAGGTAACCACATTTTAACAGGTGTGGTATCTAGGCTCCGAGACATTTTATTTTGTTTTGTTTTTGTGGTACGCGGGCCTCTCCCATTGTGGAGCACAGGCTCCGGACGCGCAGGCCCAGCGGCCATGGCTCACGGGCCCAGCCGCTCCGCGGCACGTGGGATCTTCCCGGACCGGGGCACGAACCCGCGTCCCCTGCATCGGCAGGCAGACTCTCAACCACTGCGCCACCAGGGAAGCCCTCAGAGACATTTTAGGTTGAGCAAAAGTAAGTAAGAAAAAGGGAAATATAAGAATACCTGGCGTGGGACTTCCCTGGTGATGCAGTGGTTAAGAATCCAGCTGCCAATGCAGGGGACACGGGTTTGATCCCTGGTCTGGGAATATCCCACATGCCACGGAGCAGCTAAGCCCGCGAGCCACAACTGCTGAAGCCCGTGCATCTAGAGCCCGTGCTCCGCAACAATAGTAGCCCCTAATGGCTGCAACTAGAGAAAGCCCTCACGCAGCAGCGAAGACCCAATGCAGCCAAAAAAAGAATACCTGGAATATTTGGGACATGTCTAGAGAGTAGGGTATAATGGGGATTGATCGATAAGGAAGCTGGAAAGATAGCTTGGAGCTGGCTCTCTAGTAAACAATGTGAAAAACCATGCTTTGGGCAATGGCAGTCCTTGGAGATTTTTAAGGCAGGAGTAAAAGGATCAGATTTCTGCCTTTTTTGTTTGTTTGTTTATAGGAGAGATTTATTAGAAGAAATACTACAGCATATATAAACTACATAAAGTCTTTTTTTTTTTTTTTTGCGGTATGCGGGCCTCTCACTGTCGTGGCTTCTCCCGTTGTGGAGCACAGGCTCCGGACGCCTAGGCTCAGTGGCCACGGCTCACGGGCCCTGCCACTCCGTGGCATGTGGAATCTTCCCAGGCCGGGGCACGAACCTGTGTCCCCTGCATCGGCAAACGGACTCTCAACCACTGCGCCACCAGGGAAGCCCATACATAAAGTCTTAATTTCTACTCATACAATGGTAGATTTGATATAATGCATAATAAAATTTTCTTTAATCCATAGTTCAAAGTTTGATCACTAAGTCATTAGTTGATAAGCAAACCTCACAGAACTGCTTCACGTCAGCAAAGGCCACAATCGCCATGTACATATACGGGTATAGGTAGATATATTTTGGGGGTAAAATTTGTAATATTAAATTAACCATTTAAACATGTACAGTTTGGTGCCATTTAATACATGCACATGGTATGCAACACTCTCTAGGTCCAGAACTTTCATCACCTCAAAAGGAAACCCTGTACCTCTAGCAGTCATGCCTCATGTTCCCTTTCTCCTGGCTCCTGACATCCACTAATCTATCTTCTCTCTCTTTGGATTTACCTCTTTGGGATACTTCATATAAAAGAAATCATACAGGGCTTCCCTGGTGGCACAGTGGTTGAGAATCTGCCTGCTAATGCAGGGGACACGGGTTCGAGCCCTGGTCTGGGAAGATCCCACATGCCGCTGGGCAACTAGGCCCGTGAGCCACAACTACTGAGCCTGCGCGTCTGGAGCCTGTGCTCCACAACAAGCGAGGCCGCGATAGTGAGAGGCCCGCGCACCGCAATGAAGTGGCCCCCACTTGCCACAACTAGAGAAAGCCCTTACACAGAAACGAAGACCCAACACAGCCAAAAAAATAAATAAATAAACAAAGGTGGGGTTTAAAAAAAAAAGAAAAGAATTAAAAAAAAAAAGAAATCATACATATGTGACCTTTTGTCTGGCTTCTTTCACTTAGCATAATGGGTTTTTTGTTTTTGTTTTTGTTTTTAGCATAATGTTTTTGAGATTCATCCAGGTTGTAGAATCTATCAGTACTTCATTTCTTGTTATGGTTGAATAATATTCCATTGTATGGATATACCACCTTTGGTTTATCCATCTGTCCACTGATGAACATTAAGGCCATTTCCACTTTTTGGATATTGTGAATAGTACTTCTATGAATATTTGTGTACAAGTTTTTATTTGAACACTTGTTTTCAATTCTTTTGTATATGTACCTATGAGTAGAATTGCTGGGTCATGTTGAATTTTATGTTTACATTTTGGAAGAACCACAAAACTGTTTTCCTAGCAGCTGCACTATTTTATATTCTCGTAGGTTATGTACTAGGGTTCCATTTCTCCACAGACTTGCCAACACTTATTTTCTTTTTTCAAAAAATTTTAAATTATGGCCATCCTAGTGGGTGTGAAGTGGTATCTCATGGTGGCTTCGATTTGCATTTCCTTAATGACTAATGTTGTTGAGCATCTTTTCACATGTGTGTTGGCCATTTGCACATCTCCTTTGGAGAAATGTGTATTCAGAAACTTTGCTTGTTAAAAACCTTGGATTGTCTTTTTGTTGCTGAATTGTAAAAGTTTTTTATATTTTCTGGATACTAAATTCTTATCAGATATATAGGATTTGCAAATATTTTTTTCCCATTCTGGAGGTTGTCTTTTCAGTCAAGAGATTTTTGAGCCATTTATTGAAACAGGAAACACAGAGGAAGAAGCCAATGAGGATAGAAAGGGGTAGGAGAAGTGGGTTCAGTTGGAGGCGTTGGTTGGAAATCTGGGTGGGGACACCCAGCCAAAGGTATTTGGCTACACATGGTGCCTGGAACATCCTATGCATTTGGTGTTTGCTGATTGATGGAATCTGGGAGAGAAGCTGGGGACAGTTGCTGCTTTAGCTACAAGCTGTCAGGCTGTATTCCACAGAAACAAAGGACACTCCCCTTTCAACAAAGTTGTCCTTTGTTGTTGCAAACACTATTTTTGGCCAACCTCCTAAAACAGTCAGAAACTCAAATGAACTTGAAGATTTGGCCACAATTCCCGGATCAGACAGCATAGGCTGAACCATGTGACCGAGAATACGGAAAACAAAATCAACCAGTGAGAGATACAGCCTATTGGAATCTACTTATAATATTTCCCTTCAAATAGAATACAATGTGTGTATATCTTAATCTAAGCTTATATTTATGTAAGATTTATATGAACCAAAGTAATTGAAAAGGCTGATATAAAATTCAAATCCTGTATAAATAAAACAGTTCCTTTTTCCATGATGCATCATTGACTTTTTAAAAAATTAATTAATTAATTTTTGGCTGCGTTGGGTCTTCATTGCTGCTCACAGGCTTTTCTCTAGTTGTGGTGAGCAGGGGCTACTCTTTTGTTGTGGTGTGTGTGCTTCTCGTGATGCTCAACACAGGCTCTAGGGACACAGGCTTTAGTAGTTGTGGCACGCGGGCTCAGTAGTTGTGACTTGCGGGCTCTAGAGCGCAGGTTCAGTAGTTTTGGCACATGGGCTTAGTTGCTCTGCAGCATGTGGGATCTTCCCGGACCAGGGCTTGAACTCATGTCCCCTGCATCGGCAGGTGGATTCTTAACCACTGTGCCACCAGGGAAGTCCAGCATCATTGAATTTTGCCTTCAGTTTATAATCTGTATGCTGTGTCTTGATTTACTCAGCCATGCCTAAAGCAGATTTTTATATCTTGGGTGAGCAGCCAATGTTGATGGGGGCATGAAATACCTCCTTGTTAGAATTCTGCCCACATGGCTTATATTATGAGACACTCTTTTTAAAATCTCCTGGATCTGTGCTGGGTGTCCTGCAGACACCCAAGGCTGGCATTATTTTTTGTATGAATCTCAGGGAAGCCATTCTGCTGCTGAGCTAGCCTCACTCACACATTTCATTTATCCACAATAATACGAATATCAATACCTTGGATTTATATAGAGCCTCTCATCCAAAGAGGTCAAAGCATTTTAATTTAATTGGATGTTCCTGTGGCTTTAAGAGCCTCTGGGTATATTTACAAATGTAATAATAAGAAACAGTCTGCCCTGGTTTACAATATAATAGACAGCATAAAATAAGACCTGAACATACACTGCTTCTCACCCTCACTGCACAAACATATCCGATGCCTGGCATCGGGGTTCAGGGTCCTTTCTGAGCAGATCTCCGTGTGTCTCTTTACCCATAACTCTACTTTTTCTCTATGAGTTCTTTACTTTAGTCAAATTATTCCCTTATCATAGGATGCATGTTTTCACTTTGCTCCTTAACCTGTTACAGAAGGCTGTCTCCTCCTCCTCAGATGCTTTAAGTCTACTTTTTTTTTTTGGTCCAGCTGACTTATAACCCATCTATTCCATGAAGACTACTGTAGCATCCTAGCCTTCCTTGCTTATTTCCCATTGAAAAATCTGAAGCATTTATGCTCTTATTCTTTGGGCATTGATGCTGTGGTTTATGGTCATTTCCTTTTCTTTTCTTCCCCTGTATAGCATGTTAGCCCCTCCACACAGAGCAGTCTATCATCAATGCATTAGATGTTCATAAACCTTAGCTGGTTCCAAGTAGCCTGGTGAGTTTGGGAGTCTGCGTTGAAGGCTGAAGGTTACAAACAAGCAGATCCACTATGCCTTCTCCTAATTTTGTTTTCCCCATTGTTCACGGTTTAGTGCAAGTTTGGAATTAGTTTAGAAGGTCATCTAGAATAGAAGCAATGTGAAAGGCTATGGTTGTCACCTGAAGATGAAAGGTACAGTGGCACAAAGATTTCCTGAGGTGGGATGTGAAGGAAGTGGAACAGAGAAGAGAAAACAATTTAATGAATGAAGGTTTAATTGGGGTGTGTTGATTTAATTATCATGTAATTGCATTTCCAGTGTGTAATTAAAGTAACCCATCATTTTTGATGCTTATCCAATTCTTGCTTTTTAAAAACAAAGTTCTTTTTAAAAATTTGTTTATAAAAGCAACACCTATTCAGAGAAAATTTGGAAAACAGTGAAGTGTTTAAAAAAAAAACAACGAAAAATTATCTTTTGCTTGCTCCTCAAAACAACTTCATAATACCCAGTGATGTATTTCAAACAAAATTAGTACCATACTTTAGTAACAACAGCTGATATTTACAAAGCGCTGGTCATGTATACCTCACACAGTCTCACTATAACACTCTAAGGGAAGTAGTATCCTCATCTGCTTTACAGATAAGGAAGCTGAGGCACAGGAAGATTACGAAACTTGCCTAAAGTAATCTAGCAAGCAAGTGGAGAGCTGGGATTGAATCTAGCCAGTCTACCGCATACCCTACATTCTTTATTTTCTTATTGTGGTAAAATACACATAGGAATTATCATTTTAACCATTTTAAAGCGTATCATTCAGTGGCCTTTAATATTCACAAAATTGTACAACCATCACCATTATTAAGTTCCAGAACATTTTCATCATTTCCAGAGGAACCCTGTGTCTATAAAGCAGCCATTCTCCATCCCCACCTCACACCAAACTCTGGGAATCACTCACCTGCTTTCTGTCTGTATGAATTCACCTAGTCCAGATATTTCGTGTAAACAGAATCATATGCTGCGTGGCCCTTTGTGTCTGGCTTCTTTCATTTAGTATAATGTTTCCAAGTTTCATTAATGATGTAGCATGCATCAGTATTTCATTCCCGTTTATAGATGAATAATATTCCATTGGATGGATATGTCACATTTTGTTTATACCTTAGTCATATACCACATATTATACCACATTCATCTATTGATGGACATTTGAGTTGTTTCTGCCTTTTTGCTATTATGAACAATGTTGCTATGAATGTTTTTGTACAAGTATTTTTTTGAGCACCTGTTTTTAGTTCTTTTTGATATATACCTATGAGTGGAATTGCTGGGTCATATGGTAATTTTATGTTTAACTTTTTGAGGAAACACCAAACTGTTTTCCACAGCTGCTGTATCATTTTACATTCCCACCAGCAAAGTTTGAAGGTTTTTTTAATCAACGTTTTCTTCCCCATTTTTAAAAATTAAAGCCAAACTAGTAGGTGTAAAGTGGTATCTCACTGTGATTTTGATTTGCATTTCCCTGTTGTTAAGCATCTTTTCATGTGTTTGTTGGCCATTTGTATTGGTATATCTTCTTTGGAGAAATGTCTATTCACATCTGTTGCCCAGTTTTTAATTGGAGCTTTGTCTTTTGCTTTTGAGTTGTAAGAATTCTTTCCATATGTTGGATATAAGACCCTTATCACATATATGATTTGCACATATTTTCTCACATTCTGTGCGTTGTCTTTTTAAAATTTCTTCATAGTGTTCTTTGATGCACAAAAGTTTTAAATTTCGATGAATTCCAGCTTATCTATTTTTCCTTTTGTTGCTGATGCTTTTGGTGTCATACATAAGAATCCGCTGCCAAATCTAAGGTCATAAGGATTTACCCCTTATGTTTTTTTCTAAGAGTTTTATCTCTTACATTTAGGTCTTTGATGCATTTTGAGTTAAATTTTATGTGTGGTTCAAGGTCTGAATGGGTGGTATTCTCCCCGCTCCCAAAATTCATATGTTGACTCCTAACCCTCAACGGTGATGGTATTAGAAGGTGGGGGCTTTTGGAGGTAATTAGGGATTAATGTTCTCACAAACGACACCTCACAGAGATCCCTAGCCTCTTCCACCATGTGAGGGCCCAATGAGAAGGTGCTGGCTAAGAACTAGGAAGAGGGCATTCCCCATGAAACAACCATGATGAACGACACCTTGATCTTGGACTTCTTCAGATTCAGAACTGTGAGAAATAAATTTCTGTTGTTTATAAGCTACCCAGTCTGTGGATGGACTAAGACAGTGTCCAACTTCATTCTTTTGCATGTGGATATCCAGCTTTTCTAGCATCATTTGTTGGAGAGACTATTCTTCTCCCATTGAATAATATTGGCACCCTTGTAGAAAGTCAGTTGATTATAGATGTATGGGTTTATTTCTGGACTTACAATTGTATTCCATTTATCTATGTGCTTATCTTTTTGCAAGTACCACACTTTTGATTACTGTAGCTTTTTGGTAAGTTCTGAAGTCAAGAAGTCTGTGTCCTCCAAACTTGCTATTTTTTTCAAGATTGTTTTGGCTATGTGGGATTCCTTGCAGTACCATATAAATTTTAGGATCAGTTTTTCTAATTCTGCAAAAAGACCGTTGAAATTTTCATAAGGATTGCATTGAATCTGTAGATAGCTTTAGGGAGTATTGACATCTTAATGATATTAAGTCTTCCAGTCCATGAACACAGGATGTCTTTCCATTTATGTAGGTCTTCTTTAATTTCTTTCAGCAAAGTTTTGTAGTTTTCAGTGTATAAGTCTTTCAACTCCTTGGTTAAATTTATTCCTAAATATTTTACCCTTTTTGATGCTATTGTAAATGGAATTGTTTTGTTAATTTCCTGTTTGGATTGTTTATTGCTACTGTCTAAAAACACTATTGATATTTTTGTCTTGCTATTGTGTCCTGCAACCTTGCTGAATTCATTTATTAGCTCTAATAGTTTTTAAAAATTTCTTTAGGATTTCCATATGTACAACCATGTTGTCTACAAATAGAGATAGTTTTACTCCTTCCTTTCTAATTTGAATGCCTTTCATTCTTTTTTTTTTTTTTTTTTTGCCTAATTGCTCTGGCTAGAATTTCCAGATCTTTGTTGAGTACAAGTGGCGAAATGGACATCATTGTCTTGTACCTGATCATAGCTGGAAAGCTTTCAGTTTTTTCACCATTGAGTATTAGCTGTGGGTTTTTAATAAACATCCTGTATCACATTGAATAAATTCCCTTCTATTTCTAGTTTTCTGAGTGTTTCATCATGAAAAGGTTGTTGGATTCTGTCAAAAGCTTTTTCTGTATCAACTGAGGTGATCATGTGTTTTTTTCCCTACTGCCTGCATCCTTAGCCACTAGGCCCAATTACCTCTCTCTCTCTCTCTCTCTCTCTATATATATATATGTATATATATATGTTCTTTAATTTTATAGCCTGCTTTTTGCACTTACATCATGAACATCTTCTCTTCATTAAAACTCACTAAAATTGTGATTTCCAATGGCTATATGTTATAATATATCTATCCTCTTGTGGACATTCCATAATTTATTTAATACTTCTGTTTTAAATTTTTCAGTATTTTTTCTGTATCTCTGTTTCTTTAGGATCAAAGTCCCTAGAACTGGAATTATTGGGCCAAAGGCAAGGAACACTAAAAGAAAAAAATATATATATATATTTCCAACTTATTTTAAAAAAATCACAGTGAACCTCTACCAGCTTATATCTGCCTAATCAAAGCAGTGGACATTCTCTGTGCTTGCTATTTTGTTAACTCCAGGACCTCTGAGTTTGCTTTCTATCCATCTCTGAAGTTCTTTAATCTCCACCTCTACTAAGGAGATCACTCACTGCCTTCCCTCATTTTCAATATTTACTTTTCTTCTTGTTCCTCGATCTATGCACTTTCTATTCTTACTCTGACCGTTTTTTTAGTTCATCTGCTGAATTAGTGACTAATCCAGTAGAGTTGAATGCAGGACATATGAAAACTTAACAGTAAAAATATTAATAAAGCACAACTGTGTATCATTACCAACTATATTTTATTTAGCTTGGGAAGAAAAGGAGTGCAATCTGGTCAGTGTTGCTTTTCGGTTTTTCTGTCTTTTCTTTATCAATATCCATTTGTGTGTTCCTGCTTGCATGTTTTTTAGGATTATCTGGAAATATCAAAATAATCGAACTCATGCATTAAACGAATGTATAAACATTTAGTTTTAGAGAATACTAAAGAAAAGCATTTCTGTGTCTATTCATTTTCGCATTTTATTGGATTTTTCTTAACCACCTGTGTTTAAAGTAAAAACTTTGTATATAGACATCAAGCACCTACCCTACTTAAATACCCCACATAAGCACTTTGGCAATGTCAGATATATTTGATTTAAAAAGTAATAAAATAAAATTCTAAAAGCAAGGAAACTGGGAAAAAACCCACGATCAGAATAAATATAAATGAAGACATGAGGAGATTTCACCAAGTCGCAACTAGATCAGTTTTTCTGCGCGCCCAGGAAACGCGGAAGAAAACTACAGTACCCAGAATGCTTAGAGCGCGCGTCGGCCCTCGAAACTTGCTGCTTCAGTCCCGCCTCCTCCCTTCAGCGATTGGATTATCCAGTGCCGTGACTCTGGAGTTCTCTTCTCCCATTGGTGTACTCTCCAGAGGTCAATTACAGAGTTTACCCTCTGTTCCTTCTGGCTCAGCCACTCTCCACCTGGTACCAAGATGGCGGCAGAAGGAGCTGGTGGGAAATACAGAAGCACAGTCAGCAAAAGCAAAGACCCCTCGGGGCTGCTCATCTCTGTGATCAGGTGAGGGAGGCAGGGTCAGGGGACGGGGGCAGCGGCTCGACCTCCGCTTTGGAAGGGAGAAGGGTTAGCTGGGTTCTACCCTGCTGACCCCTCCCTTCCCTCCTTGCCTCCCCTCAGCCCCTCCCAAGGGCCCCCGCAGTTCTTTTTCTCTGGGGTTGGGCTAGAGGGAGGAGCCCGGCCTCGCAGTGTTTTCCTAATTTAGGGCCAGAGCTTTGCGTTAGGGTCCCGGGGCCCTAAAAGCACACTGTTTGGGACTTGGTAGAGAAAGCCAGGTGTGTTCACTTATTCATACATTTATTGGTTGATTGCCTTCAGCACCGCTCACTGTGGAAGGCATCTTGTTCCCTGGGCTTCTGGGTGTCAGGCCCTGAAGTCCGGAGACTCCTGTCACGAGTTGCAGACTGTGTTCTCACACGTTGGACACCTCCAACCACCTGTGAATGGCCACAGCCTCAAATACAAGAGCCTGTAGTGAGCTGGTAGAAGGGCTGTGGGTTTGAAAGCACACGTCCGTGTTTGGTTTTTGTTCTGCCTTCCTGTCCCGATCTAGTCTTTAAAAAACAAAACAAAACAAATTTCACGTTATCCTCTATGCATATCATTTTCCCAGACTATATATGGTGGGAGTAGGAGTGGTCGACCTTTTAGAGGCTCTTTTTTCTTTAAGTGAAATAAATTATAAGGGTGGAGAACCCTTTCAAACCCATTTCAGTAAAATGAAAATAAAAAGAACGGAGGATGCGTATCTCCTGTTAGTAAATTGTTCTGACTCTGAAGTTGCTGCTTTGTCTATCTGTTCAATTTGTATTCTTTGTGTTACCCTTCTTGCAGCATTGTATTCATGATTCTAAATTCTCACATAAAACTTTGATTACCTCCTCTTATCCTTAACCTCTACTTCAAATCCTCTCTCAAAGACTGTAGCATTCCTGGTTGCTTTGGCAACAAGCCTCAAAAAGGCAAACCATTTTAGGCTCATGTTTATAAAATTTGAGCATCCCTGAAGATGTATCTGGTGCGTGCCAGTTCTCTTCCGTGTTTCCTTGGACCTGTCATTTTGTCACAAAATAAATTACTTGTTAGTGATAGAGTCCACTGTCCTTTGAAAAGTTTGATTAGTTTAGCTTTATCTTTTTCTATCAACGAGCAGTTGTTTTTCCTTTTTGAATAGTGAATGTTAAAAATTCTCCTTCAATTCCGTTCTGATACATAACAATTGTCATTTCTATACTACATTATGTATTAGCATAACACTATGTTTTCATACTCTTCCTATTAGCAATAAACAGCATTTATTGTTACAAGCGTCTTTTAAATGGAAAAAAGACAATAGGTGGATAAGGGTTTGACCTGAGGACAGGGTAGGAGTATATATGGGGAGTAACCAAACCTCATCACTATTTGCAGCCATGGTACCAAGTAGTTAAATGATAACTAATTTGTTAGTGTGATAGTCCACTTTAAAGCATTTAAAAGTCAAAATGATTTAAAGAAGTATAGTAATTGTAATGGAAGTGTTCCATTTGGTGGATGGGTTATTTAAGTGCCTTGAGCCTCATAAATGAAATTCTTAACCATTTATAAAATGCTGAATAAAAATATTTCAGGAGGGTCAGATGTTTCAAAGGGTGGACTATGGGGTTTTGCAGAAGAGGTTCTGTTGTGATGCGGTGCTTTGTTGAGGGGACGCACGGTGTTTGGGACTGCGTCTTTTGGAGGCTGCTGCTAACCACAGCTTTTGGTTTTAAGTCTTGCCCCTGGCCCTTTAAAATGGAACTAATTGGGTGGACAGAGTCCTGATTACCTGCTGATGTACTATTTGGACACACACAGGTACCCACACAGCATTTTCCTACTTTTCTGTGATTTCCCCCCCGCCCCAGCCTTTTGTTTGGTGTGAAGTTGGGGCAGGCAGCCCTTCTAAACAGGAAACAAGCAAGATGGCATTTTGGAGATGCTATTTTATTTTTGTGAGGTCTTGTCAGATTTTTAATTGGGAAATGTGTCTGCCACTTACTGTTAGGTGATTTACTTCCCAATTACATGTGACTCTCTTCTCTTTAGAAGTTGGCCTTTAATAGCTGGTTTAATTTGGAAGACAAACTTGGGCTGTGACTTGAGGAGACCTCATAGAAACCTCGGAGCGGAGCTTTTGTGGACAGACTCTGCTCACAGAAGTCAAGGAGGTTTGAAGGCAGTTAAAGGCTCACATTGTCATCAACTTTTATTTATTTTTTTTTGCGGTACGCGGGCCTCTCACTGTTGTGGCCTCTCCCGTTGCGGAGCACAGGCTCCGGACGCACAGGCTCAGCGGCCATGGCTCATGGACCCAGCCGCTCCGCGGCATGTGGTATCTTCCCGGACCGGGGCACGAACCCGTGTCCCCTGCATCGGTAGGTGGACTCTCAACCTCTGCGCTACCAGGGAAGCCCCGCCCCCCACTTTTTAACACATACTTTTGGTTTTATTTTTTCTTCTGTTAAAAATATGTTGCAATGAGCATTCTTGTACATTGGGCAGTATATCCATGGTGTAAGTCCATGGCAGTGGCAAGAGAATAGCTGATTTAGAGTATATGTGCATTTTGTGTTTTGACAGAGCCAAAATGTCCTCCAGAAAGATGGTCATTGACATCCCCACAAGTGGTGTATTAGAGTACCTGTTTCCCCGTGCTCTTGCCAGAAACCGAGTATTTTTGATGATTGTCTCTGTTAACTCTCCTCTACTGCATGATTAAGAGGGAAGTGTGTGCCCCACTGTCATTTAGACAGTGCTGTTGCATGTATGTGGATATATGTGATTTGAAAATATTTTTTCCTGGTCTGTGGCTTTTCTTCTTATTCTCTAGGCAGAGAATTTGTCTTGTCCAGAGCAGAAGTCTTTAATCTTAGTAAAATCCACGGATGATGTCTTTGGTGTAGCTAAAAAGTCATTGCTGTACCCAAGGTCATCTCAGTTTTCTCCTATGCTAACTTCTAGGTGTTTGATATTTAGGTCTCATACTCATTTTGAATTAATTTTTGTGAAGGCTGTAAGATCTCTGTCTAGATTGATTTTTTTTTGCTGACTGTCCAGTTGTTCTCACACCATTTGTTGAAAAGATTATCTTTTCTCTGTTGTTGGATATATGTGAGATCTTCAACATTCTGTGCTTTTTGGTCTCTTTCTATGCACACTTGTCATTGTAACTTTTCCCATTTTCCTTTATAAAAATCGTATCACATAGACTTGTTAAAAAAAAGTCATCAAAGAGAAACATTGTCCAAAAATCCTGTTTCCCAAAATACTGTTTTTGTTTTTAAGGTTTTTATGTGAATCCTGTCCAGGTACCTACAGGGCTTAACGGTTGTAATTATAACAAAGTTAACATTTTTTTAGCATAACAAAATAATATAAATATTATATCTTTGTATGAATTTTTTTTTTTTTTTTTTTTTTTTTTTACGGTACGTGGGCTTCTCACTGTTGTGGCCTCTCCCGTTGCGGAGCACAGGCTCCGGACGCGCAGGCTCAGCGGCCATGGCTCGTGGGCCTAGCCGCTCCGCGGCATGTGGGATCTTCCCGGACCGGGGCACAAACCCGTGTCCCCTGCATCGGCGGGCGGACTCTCAACCACTGCGCCACCAGGGAAGCCCTGTATGAATATTTTTAAAGTGGTAGAGAATTACAGAGAAGGAAATATAAGTTACTCATATTCACCCAGAATTAACCATCGTTAATAACTTTGCTTTCAGCTTTTAAAAATCATTGCATTATTATAAAAATAGTACATACTCATTATAAAGTATTCAAACAATGGAAATGCAGAAAAATGTGAAGATGAAAGTAAAAAATATTTTTCCAAACTTTATCCTCCATAAGTTACCATCATTGATATTAGGTTCACCTAATTTTAGATCTCTCTCTGTGTCTCTGTCTCTCTGTATGAGATGTTGGATGGATAGATAGAAATATTTTAAAAGATAAATATGGGATCTTATTCTGTGTGCTAAACTTAACACGATAACTTAACGTCTCCGTTTTTAAGGTACACATACATATAGTAAAGTGCACACATATTAAGTATATGGCTCAATGAATTTTTGCCTGTGTAACCATTACTTGTGTCAAGATAGAGAACAGTTCCAGCATCCCTGTCAATTTTTTTCCAGTTCAGTTTTTTGGTAAGGATATCCTGTGGTTCCAACACCATTTGTTTAAAAAACTTCTTTTTTCACTGAATTTCTTTGGCACCTCTGTCAAAAACCAGGTGGCCAGTGTGGAGTTATCAATATTTCTTGACTCTCTAGTGTGTTCCATTCATCTGTTTGTCTTAATGACAATTCTACACAGTCTTGATTACTGCTTTTATAAGTCTTGGAGACAGATAGTGTAAGCTTTTCAACTCTGTTCTACTTTTTCAGTTTTTTTGGCCATTCTAGGTCCTTTGCATTTCCCTATCAATTTTAGAATTAGCTAATCAATTTCTAGAATAAAACCCGCTGGGATTTTGGTTGGGATTGCATTGAATGTCCTGATTAATATGGGAGAATTGATGTCTTAACAGTATGAGTTTTCCGATCCATGAACAGGGTATCTCTCTCCACTTAACTCCTCTCAGCATTTTTTTTGTAGATTTCAATGTGTAAGTCCACGTATCGTTTGTCAGATTTACCTTTAAGTAGTTTAAGACCCTTCAAGTTGTCCTACAGCTCACTGAATGCTGATGTTCTCCCCCCGCCCCCTTTTATTTTTTTGATTTTTTTTTTCTTGGTGGGTTTTTATTTTTTGGTATAGTTTCTGTTGCTGTGTGTTAAAGTTCACTAATCTTTTCTGCAATTCCTAATCTGCTGTTAATTCCATGTAATGTAGTTTTTATTAGATTGTGGTTTTGCTCTCTAAGAAGTTTGATTGGGTATTTAAAAAAAATATCTTCAGTCTTTCCCATAGCTTCTTAACCATATGGAATACAGGTGTTATAACTGTTTAAATGTTCTTTGCTAATTTTTATCATCTGTCATCATTTTGGTTGATTAATTCCCCCCCACCCCCACCCCCGTGTGCCTTGCCACTTTTTGGATGCTAGATTTTGTGAATTTTACCTTGTTGGGTACTGACATTGGGTATCTTTGTTTTCCTATAAATATTCTTGAGCATTGTTCTGGGATGTGGTTAAGTTACTTGGAAACAGTGTGGCCCTTTAAGGTCCTGTTTTAAATTTTGCTAATTGGGAGCCCAGCAACATTAGCTTAGGGCCATTTTGTCTCAGTACTATGGCAAAATCCTTCTGAGTACTCCACCCAGTGCTCTTTGAGTGATGAGATTTTTCACTCTGGCTGTGTGTGATTTCAGATAATTGTTCTCGCAGTGCTTTCAGGTGGTTCTTTTTGTGGCCTTGAGTAGTTTTCTACCACGCATGCTCAGGGGAAGACTCCAGGGACCTCCTCCACAGATCTTCAGGGTGCTTCGGTAGCTCTCTCCTCTCTGGGACTCTGCTCTGCAAATTCGAACAGCTTTCATGTCCAAGGTTTTGAAACCTGTTCTGTTTGTTGTTTCAGATGGGGAGGTAAATCTATTTCCTGTTATTTCATCCATTCCAGCAGTAGACGTCTATCAGTGCTTCATATTTTAAAAAATATCTCAGAAGATTAATCGTCATGGGTCAAATTTTGGGTTGCCTATGCTCAGAGAGGAAGAGTAAGGTAACCAGATGTGCTTAATGAAGTTGTGGCGCGAAGGTGAACTAGGTTTCTCAGCGCTGGTGGTCTTTCTGATTTTGCAGTATTTTACAGAGTATTTAATGAAACAGTTCATTTGGTATAGTACTTTTTCAGGAACTTTTCCTCCAGAACTCTTAGAAATGCCTAGGAACTAGTTTGCATCTGTTTATGTACTTATTTTTAAAAAAATAGTTCTTTTTGTTTATTTAATGCCTGTGATGGTATCGTTTATTGAGGTCTAGTGTGGCTGGTAAATGGGTTTTCTTTGGGTGACATAGTACTTAGACTCTGTTGGTTGTTGTTTTTGTTTGCATTGGGATGCTTGCAACCTGTGCTGGCCGTCTGCAGTTTGCAGTGGTGAGCTCTGCTTCCCTATTGTCTTTTTTAAAATTTTATTTATTTATGGCTGCGTTGGGTCTTCGTTGCTGTGCACGGGCTTCTCATTGCGGTGGCTTCTGTTGTTGCGGAGCACGGGCTCTAGGCGCACGGGCTTCAGTAGCTGTGGCTCCAAGGCTCTAGGGTACAGGCTCAGTAGTTGTGGCGCACGGGTTTAGTTGCTCCGTGGCATGTGGGATCTTCCCGGACCAGGGTTCAAACCCGTGTCTCCTGCATTCGCAGGTGGATTCTTAACCACTGCGGCACCAGGCAAGCCCTCCCCTATTGTCTTATACTCTGCTGCTCCTTACGTTTTTGTTAACTGCTTTCAAGCTATGAAATGAGTTATGACCTTGGTCTTTATGGTAGCCAGTCCATTGTGGTTTTCACCTTGAAAAACACTGAGACTCATCATTTAACAGGAAGTTATAAGGGAAAATTCTCTTATCATTTGACATTGTAAGAAAAATAAGTATTTCAAGATCCTTAGAAACTTTTCTGACTTTCATTCTTTTAAAAGTTTTTATAAAGCCTTTGCAGAAAATACCGTGGCACATAATTCAGGTGTTCTTCTGTTGGAAACTTGGTGCCTTATCATTGTGCTGAATATTACGGGAGACATTATTTTGTACTCAAAATGTCACTTGAGAGCTTGTTAGAAATGCAGACTCTTAAGCACCACCTGAACCACCTAACCTGCATCTGCTTTTTAACGAGAGTCTCAGGTGAGTCGAATAAATGTTAGTTTGAGTAGCCCTTAGGACATAATTTGGGAAAATACAAGAAACCAAGTAGCATTGTTAGCTTGTTTTTAGCTGAGATAATGGTATGGCTATTTTTCTTTTTAAAAAGTACTCTTTTTGGGCTTCCCTGGTGACGCAGTGGTTGAGAGCCCACCTGCCGATGCAGGGGACACGGGTTCGTGCTCCGGTCCAGGAGGATCCCACATGCCGCGGAGCGGCTGGGCCCGTGAGCCATGGCCGCTGAGCCTGCGCGTCCGGAGCCTGTGCTCCGCAACGGGAGAGGCCACAACAGTGAGAGGCTGGCGTACCGCATTAAAAAAAAAAAAAAAAAAAAAGTACTCTTCTTAACAGAGAAATACTGAAATACATACCAGTAAAAATGATATCACTTCTGGGATTTGCTGCAAAATAATAAGAAGGTTGGAGTCAGTGAGAGTATAGATGAAACAAGATGGGAATGTGTTGATAATTGTTGAAGCTGGGTGTATTCAATGAGTCTCTTAATTTTTGTGTTTGAAAATTTCCATAAAAATTTCACATGTGTATGTATGTTTATAATATATGTATATGCTGGGGAGAGGGAAGGTGGTAGAAATGACAAGGTTCTGTAGCTTAATAAAGTGCAGAAATGCTGCATAATATATTCCAGTTCTATCCACCCCGCTCCTACCCAGACAACCTCCCGCCCAGAGGTACCTTGTACATTAACATATTAAAGTCTCCTGAAAATGACTTGTTAGGAAACCTTCAATTTGTGTAACCCAGAATTTTCAAAATAGCCTATTACCACATAATATCTATTAATGTCTTATAAAACACAGTTTCTGAGGAACTCACTAGAAACTCCTCATTAGGAAATAGCATACACGTTTAAAATGATCGAATGCTGTAATGCGTTATAGTAACAAGCATTCCACTGGAGGTGAAAAATGAGATGACTGAAAACAGTGATTTAAGGACATGGGGCTTAAAATGGGAGTGAAAGAGAGGTAGAGTTTGGTTCAGTAAGGGTGGGGGAGATTTTAAGTTGACTTTGTCAACCCTAGACTGTCGTATGCTTTTGGTAGAGGCGATTTTACTTAATTTTGGTAATGGCCTTCTCTGTTGGCTACAAGATTTATACTTTTGGTCCCCACAAGTGTTTCATATAACCGAGTTAATTGCAATATAGAAAAACTGCATGTGTCAGGTGTAGTAATTGGCCCTAAGCGCTGTTCGAAGCAAGATACCAGTGAAATTTTCAATTGACTTTAAAGCAGAAATTGTTTACTGTCACTTGATATTAAGTGAATCTCTTGGTAGTGAATTAGGGGATGTTGTTTTTATGTATCAGAAAACCTTTTCAGAGGGACTTGTCATTATGAATCGCTATCAATTGGGATGGGATTACCTTGTATTTTGTGGGATCTAATAAGACATAATTCAGAAGCAAGCAATTGCAATGTCTAATTGAATATAATAAAATCTGATTTAAAAGTGTAATGTAGATTTGGTTATGCTTTGAGTGAAGCCATATCTTATGTGATTATATAGTGATACACATCTCATATATTTAATGTGTAATTTTTTTTTTTTTTTTTTTTACAAAACTCAGAATTATGAGTTTTTTGTTTTGTTTTGCGGTACGCGGGCCTCTCACTGTCGTGGCCCCTCTCGTTGCGGAGCACAGGCTCCAGACGTGCAGGCTCAGCAGCCATGGCTCTCGGGCCCAGCCGCTCCGTGGCATGTGGGATCTTCCCGGACCGGGGCACGAACCCACGTCCCCTGCATTGGCAGGCGGACTCTCAACCACTGCGCCACCAGGGAAGCCCAGAATTATGAGTTTTTATAGTTCATTGGAAGCCTTCGTAGACTATTCTTCTTATACAAAGGGGTCTGCTTCATTTAATAGGCTTTGAAGATGACTTCTCAACTTGTTTGGTTAGGGTTCATAGTCTTAGTAAACTCTTTTCCTCCTTTTCAGTTTGTACCTTCACACTACTCAGAACTGTATTTAGTGTCCCTCCTGACTTAATAGGTATATTGTTACTGTCAGGCATTTCTTAGGATGGCTGTTACATATTTTCGAAGAAAAGAAAATCTGACTCACACTGAAATAATGGCTAAGTGGATCTAATAGTGTAACCTAATATCTTCTAGTTAAAAGCAGTTTGGAAAAGAAAATAGAATTCACGTTTTCAAGAATCATGTCAGCTCTAGACTTTTTTTTTTGTGTTGGGATCAATAACAAAAAGGAATACTGTGTTCTAGAAAGATCAGTAAGTTAATTGTTCATTTTCGTCCTACTTGGAGTGAGGTTCAGAAACTAGTTAACCCTTGAATATTTGTTGAGAGTTTAAAAATACTCAGTTTGGGCCTTATGATAATATGTTAGAATATGTTGTAAAGATGGCTCCTTGTCTTCTGCTTTTTCCATTATGCAATTTAAAAAATTCATAAGAATTGTCCTAAAAAGAGAGAAGGTCGTACTGATAGAGGGATTCAGGTGCTTGATGAGTAAAAAGTGCAGGGGCTCAGTGACATCTGGTTTATCTGCTAAGGGGTCCACTTTGAGTACTTCCCAGAATGGGGATCACTGAGGAGATTTGATTCTTACTGTAGATTTTGATCTATAGAGCTGTAGCTTCCTGGTAAGTGATTTCTGGATATGTGGAGCCTTACTTGTAATTAGTTTTTCTGAGTTGCTTGAAGTGATTTCCATTAATTGTTTAATCTTTATTATTCCTGGAGGAGAGGTCACTGGATGCTAACAAGGAATGCCCTTAGAAGACAATTAAGTGTATTAACTGTTTTCAGAAGCCTGGCTTAATGCTGATTATTCTGCAGGTGTCACCAAAATTCAGGTGTATTATGTTAAATATTTCTTATAGCAGGTTAATTAGTTATCTGAGACTCTATCAGGCAGCTAACTCTTCTTGGGGAAGAACCTGTGTTGCTATGGTTAAGGCGGGGGATTACTGATAACATCTGCCTTGAGATTTTACCCAACCAGAATAACGCCTCCTGTGTTTTACAGGGTGGTGTATTAGTCTGCTCAGGCTGCCATAACAAAATACCATAGACTGGGTGACTTAAACAACACATTTTCTCACAGTTTTGGAGGCTAGAAGTCTAAGATCACGGTATTGTACCATCAGGGTTGGTGTCTGGTGAGGCCTCTCTTCTTGGCTGGTAGATGGCCACCTTCTCATGTGTCCTCAGATGGCCCTTCCTCTGAGTGTGTGGGGAGGGAGAGGGCTCTCGTGTCTCTTCCTCTTTTTAGCAGGACACCAGTTCCATCGCATTAACGCCCTGCCTGTATGACCTCACTTAATCTTTATTACCTCTCTTCTAGGCCCTGTCTCCAAATACAGTCACGTTGGGGATTAGGGCTTCAACATATGGATTTTGTGGTGGTAGGTGGTGTGTGTGTCACAATTCAGTCCATAACATATGGTACTCTGGGCACTCTTATTTGTTAAAATACCCTAAAATGCTTCCAGAGCGACAGTCTGGCAATCTTGAGGCTCAGGCAAGAGCCCTGGTCAGGCTAATTTTTCACAACTGGTTGTCAGTCTTACTACATGCTTTTCTGTCTTACCATGTTTAACAGCCCTCTATTAGCCCTCCATTACCAGATACTTGTACTGTGGACTCTCTTCAGAGAACTGTCTGGTTAGCTTCAACTATCAAAAGGCTTGCTCAGAGCAGGAAGTTAATGAAACATGATTTGTTCCATTTAGTCCTTAAATTCCCTAAATTCTATTCTTAGATTAAAATCATTGGAAAGCTTAATACTTTGGACTATATTCAGAGTCTTTGAAAATCTCTTAGGTCCGAGTTGTGTTTTTTTTTTTTTTTTTTTTTTTTTTTTTTTGCTGTACGTGGGCCTCTCACTGTTGTGGCCTCTCCCGTTGCGGAGCACAGGCTCCGGACGCGCAGGCTCAACGGCCACGGCCCACGGGCCCAACCGCTCCGCGGCATGTGGGATCCTCCCAGACCGGGGCACGAACCCGTGTCCCCTGCATCGGCAGGCGGACTCTCAACCACTGCGCCACCAGGGAAGCCCCCAACAATGCTTCTTTTTTTTTTTTTTTTTTTTTTTTCAGTACGCGGGCCTCTCACTGTTGTGGCCTCTCCCGTTGCGGAGCACAGGCTCCGGACGCGCAGGCTCAGCGGCCATGGCTCACGGGCCCAGCCGCTCCGCGGCATGTGGGATCCTCCCGGACCGGGGCACGAACCCGTGTCCCCTGCATCGGCAGGCGGACTCTCAACCACTGCGCCACCAGGGAAGCCCCCGAGTTGTGTTTTAATGTTACGTTCTTGAAGGGCCTTATAAGAAATGGCCACGTAAAATTTATTACTTGGTTTTTAGAAGGTTGTTGAGGACATTGGTCACTATATTGTGTAATGTCTTCTTGTTTTATTTTTATTTAAAAAAATTTTATTTATTTTGGACTGTGTTGGGTCTTCGTTGCTGCGCGCAGGCTTTCTCCAGTTGCTGCACATGGGGGCTACTCTTCGTTGTGGTGTGTGGGCTTCTCACTGCGGTGGCTTCTCGTTGCGGAGTGCAGGCTCTAGGCACACAGGCTTCAGTAGTTGTGGCGCGAGGGCTTCAGCAGTTGTGGCTCTCAGGCTCTAGAGCGTAGGCTCAGTAGTTGTGGTGCATGGGCTTAGTTGCTCTGTGGCATGTGGGATCTTCCCGGACCAGGCTCGAACCTGTGTCCCCTGCATTGGCAGGTGGATTCTTAACTGCTGCGCCACTAAGTCCATGTCTTCTTGTTTTAAGTGAAAGATTTTTTTTTTTTTAGGATTTAGTACTAGTTTAAAGTTTACTTGCTTAGAGCAACTGGAATCTGTCTTTTTGAGAATGGGAATTATATATAATTGGCTAGGGTTCTCTTTTTGCATCAGCTACTGGGAACCCCAAAGTTAAATTGGGGGCTCGTTTCATACATGCTACGTTTGTCCATATGACCTGTGTACCTGTCTTTTACATTTATATGGCATTGTTGTCCTGCTTGTCTTTAACTAGTTCCTCTTTCTCATTTGTATTGTCCACATTCTTGTATATACAAACCATCTCAGATCTTTTTTGGAAAGAACTGGGATAGGATTGAAATGAAACTTGAAAGTAAATACTGTTACTCATTATTCACCATTAACTGTTGGTTGAAAGCTGTCATTCTTTTCTTTGGTGCTAACTCCCAAGTGACTTCAGAGAACACTTTTAGAGTAGAAGCTCGCAAAGCTGTCCTCGTCTCGCTCCCGGCTTCCTCTCTGACCTCGTCTCCTATCATTGTCATCCTTCCTCCCTTCTCTGAAGCCACATTGACTTCTTGACCGTTCCTTGTTCCTTGAACAGGCCAGACATGTCCTGCTTCAGGGCCTGTGCGTCTTCTGTTGTCTCTGGGATCAGTTTACCCAGGTAGTGCCAGCCGCACCCCTCCCCCTCCCTCCAGCTTTCTAGAAAGCTCTGTTCAAATGGCATCTTGATCTGAGACACCATTCCTGGCCTTCTTGTGTAAAAGAGTCTCCCTTCTCCCTACCCTGCCTTCGTTTTTCCATAGCTGCTCCCTCGCTCTCCCAGCCTCCACGTGTTGTATGCCTGCTTCCCCCACTAGACCAGGGTGTGAGCTTCACGAGGGAGGGATTGGTTTATATTCACAGCTGTGTCTCTAGCCACTTACAGCTATGCCTGCTAAGTTGTAGGTGTGTCATAACTATTTGTTCAGTGACTAAATGGACTAAATAGGGTCAATGTAACTATTGCTTGTCTCTCCTATAGATTTTTTTTTTTTTTTTTTTTTTTTTTTGCGGTACGCGGGCCTCTCACTGTTGTGGCCTCTCCCGTTGCGGAGCACAAGCTCCAGACACGCAGGCTCAGCGGCCATGGCTCACGGGCCCAGCCGTTCCGCAGCATGTGGGATCCTCCCAGACCGGGGCACGAACCCGTGTCCCCTGCATCGGCAGGTGGATTCTCAACCACTGTGCCACCAGGGAAGCCCTCCTATAGATTTTTGAACTGACATTTCTTTGTGTGAGATAGTCTAGTTGCAGTTGTTTCTTAAGGCAGATAACTACCCTCCATGACCTCTTCAGATCCTGCATCTTGCTGCTGCTCATAATTTAGCTTTATCTAAGCTCTTAATGTACCCGGCACCATAAGAATATACGGAAAAGGGCTGATCTCAGTTCATAAATATCCTCAGGAATTTTCCACCGGGGGAGGCTTTAGGGGGTTTGGGCTAACAATGTTGTGATTCACAAATGATTGATTTTGTTCCTAATAATGTGTCAGCCCACGCATTGAGGGCACTTTATATTTTACAGAGCACATTCACACACTTCTCCAATCCTCACGATAACCTGGTGAGGCAGGTTCTCTTCCCTTGTCTGTTTGACAAGGAAAGAAACAGGCCCAGACATGTTAAGTGACCTGCCCAAGGTCAAAGAGCTTGAAAGTTGCAGACGCCTCATGTTTGACATTATTCGGTCAGAAGTAAGACACTTCTGCTGTATTGCTAATGGTAGTATTCTAGATTTGTGTTTTTCATCTTATTCTGCCTTTGACTGGAGGTTATTGTTTCTCGAGTGATAGGTTACCTTTGGGTGACTAACCCTGTTTTCATAGGTGTGCTTTTTCTTTTATTTGATCTTGCTTTTGTCTTTTTTAAAGAGTAATATCGACTTTTGTGTACTTTCTCCTGTCTGGACTCCATTACTCTATTAAGTCCAAAGTGAAAGCAAAATTGTTCCGTAGAAGGAGCCAGTTAACAGTGAGTAGTTATTTTCCTTTCAAAACACTTGACCGGCTACACGGAAATACAGAAGCTGGTATCAAAAAGGAAACTGACAAATTTCATTTTAGACCTGCAGGTATTTCCCCTGAGTGTTTATGCTTGTTTATAGGGCTTTCTTGGAGCTTGTGGTTGTAAATTCACTAGAACCATTTAACCTATGTGTTCCTACGAGGTGTTGTTAACAATAGCTTAGCATGGGTACTGTGGTCCTTTTAGTCCACTGGGTAAATAAATTCCTTCCTGCGATTAATTAGTCATGGTTAGTGATGTAATTCATCATGCAAATGCCAGAGCTGTCTTAGCGAAAAATTCTTAGTGATCCAGAGACGTCTGTGTCCAGCTTAACTGGAATCTACACTTTTATGTTTATCCATGAACTTGGCAATAGTTTGTAAAGCATAATGATTTTGAGATAGGAATGGAAAAAGCTCTAAAGAATGATTCAGTAACTTGAAGGCTTCTTGGGATGGCAACTTCAAATAGTTTCTCCACTGCTCCATGTCTTCTTTTAGCTCATGCTTTTTAAACCTTGTCCAGATTCAAGACTTACTACTGAAAAAGCTGCCAAGTGCTCTGTTGACATCTCTAGCTGTTCACTCCTCTCTTGAAATGTGGGCTGTAGCTTGATTAGGCTGCAGTCCTGCAGCTCAGGAGCTGAAGGCAGGAAAGTAGGTTTCACAGCATGTATAGCGGAAAGGGCATGGGTTTTGGCGTCAAGTATACTTAGCTTTAATTTCATTTTTTTTTTTTTTTTTTGCGGTACGCGGGCCTCTCACTGTTGTGGCCTCTCCCGTTGCGGAGCACAGGCTCCGGACGCGCAGGCTCAGTGGCCATGGCTCACGGGCCCAACCGCTCCGTGGCATGTGGGATCTTCCCGGACCGGGGCACGAACCCGCGTCCCCTGCATCGGCAGGCGGACTCTCAACCACTGCGCCACCCGGGAAGCCCTAATTTCACTTTTGATGTTAGCTGTGTGCATGTGTGCAACTTCACCTCTCTGTTCCTTTGATTCTTGATCTGTAAAAAGGTGGTGATACTATCTCACCAGACCATTTTGAGAGTCACCTTAAACTATGTGTACAAAATAACTACTGCATTGTTTAGTGTATAATAGACACTCAGTAATTTATATCCTGTGCCTCACTTTTGACCTTCTTTTCCCAAAATGTGGGACACAGAATGCATGTAAATTTGCGTATTTAGTTTTAAAATCTCCCAAGTAGAGGGTGCGTGAGAGCTAGTTTGTCTGTACTTGCAGTCAAAGGGATCTTGGATTATTTTTGGACTCAACATTTACAAAAAGAATGCTGTGTAGTTTTAGGTTACATGATTAGAAATAGAGTGCCTGTATTATGGGATATAAAACCTCTTTCTGTTTGGATGGTCACACCATATTAGAAGTATGTTGTGTCAGTTCTGAGTACCACATCTTGAGGCAGGATAGGGAACCTTTTAAGAACCAGACTCTCCAGGTTTGAGGCCTGGCTCTGCTACTTAAAAGTTCTGTGCTTCAAACGCACAACTCAGTCTTCATTTGTAAGAAGAGGGGGGACAATGGCACCTACTCCACAGGTGTTGTCTGGAATAAATTATTATATAAAAACCACTTAGATTAATATAGTGAGTCCTGTGTGGGGGTTACCCGTTTTCAAGGGAACTTCAGAAGAAAGTAACAAGGCTGGTGGGCTGCCATGTTGTGGAAGAAACAGATGAAAAAATTGGAGGTGCTGAAGGTGAGGAAAAAAACTATTGAGAGTCCTTTACCATTTAAAGAGAGACTTTATGGAAGAGGGAATAGACTTATTTTATGTTGCTGAAAAAAGTGGAACTAGGATCAATGGGTAGAAAGTACAAAGAGGCTGATTTTGCTTTATGTTAATGAAAGACCTTGTAACAAGCAGAGCAGTTCAAAATTGCAGTGAATGGCTTTGTGGGCCAGTGAGGTTTCCCTTGCCCAGAGGCTTAGAAGGCCGAGGAGAAGTTCCTGACCTGGCTGGCGGGGTGAGCTAGATGACAAACGTTCTCTTCTACCCTGCTCTCAGTTCAGGTCAAGTGACTTGCTTAAAGTAGGATAATCCTACACTGAATTTTGCTGCGTTTTGGTAGCACGTGTGGGAACTTTCTCCCTAGAGTTAGTCTGCTTTTATGGTCTATCATTCATTCATTTTGCAGATGTTTATTGTGGGAGGCATTGTATTTCTGGTCTCACTTTGCAGAAAAGAAAACAGGTTGGAAATGAATCTTCGTTTATGGTCTACTATTGCTTGACACCATGCAGTCCCCTGAGGAACCCAATGAATTAGGTTTCATTTTTGTTGGGAGACGATTCTCCTTGGGAAGGTTGTGTTTCTGAAGTTGTTGTGAGCAAAGTACGGGTGCCCTTTGTTTTAGACTGTCAAGGATGTTTGTTTGACATGTTTGGAAGATAGAGATAACCTTTCCAGAGCAAAGGGCAGGCATGTTTAAGCTCAGGGTTCCTCTCCAGCAACTCAGCATGTGTAGGCATCCATTTCGGCCCATCCTTCCAATGCCCGAGGGACTTGAGGGCAGGTGGCCTGCTACAGATATGCTGATGCTTGTGTTACTTGCTGTGCTATGACTAATAAAGTCCTGAGCTTCTGACCCACCCGGGAGTTTTGTGACTTACCCCAGCATCCGTGAAACTGCGGCAGGCTAACTTGTTAGCTTCTAAGTAGGATAAAGTCTCAGACTTCGCATTTCTTGACAGTATGGAGGAGTGAAGTGGGAGGTCAAATCTCATGCCTCTCCTATAAAAAGGGAGAGGGAGGGGACTTCCCTGGTGGTGCAGTGGTTAAGAATCCGCCTGCCAATGCAGGCGACACGGGTCTGAGCCCTGGTCTGGGAAGATCCCACATGCCACGGAGCAACTAAGCCCGTGCGCCACAACTACTAAGCCTGAGCTCTAGAGCCCTCGAGCCACAGCTACTGAGCCCGCGTGCCACAACTACTGAAGTCCGAGCACCTAGAGCCCGTGCTCTGCAGCAAGAGAAGCCACAGCAATAAGAAGCTGCACACTTCAACGAAGAGTAGCCCCCGCTCGCCACAACTAGAGAAAGCCAGTGTGCAGC
The DNA here is from genome assembly GCF_964165515.1 of Mesoplodon bidens. NCBI lineage: Eukaryota > Metazoa > Chordata > Mammalia > Artiodactyla > Ziphiidae > Mesoplodon > Mesoplodon bidens. Next base: position 87,418,318 of record NC_138166.1, read on the forward strand.
AACGAAGACCCAACACAGCCAAAAATAAATAATAAATAAATAAGTTTATTAAAAAAAAAAAGGAGAGGGAGGATAACCACAGGACCCACTCCAGTGGGCTGTTCTGAGGATTAAACGTACTTTCTATAAAATGTGCAGCCTCTAGATATCAGTGGCTATTATCACTGCCTTCCTTTGCTCTAATTAAAAAAAAAAACTTTAATGGTTTTGTCCTTTCAGAGTTCTCCTATGTAAGTATTTTTGACTAAAGGCAAAATGTCATTCAGCCCAGTTTACATCAAGAGGATGAATTTCAAATGTGGGGCAAACATGGCACAGGCTATTTCCTTACATAAATATTTTCTCTGAAAATGAAAATAGGAGCTAAAACTCCCTATAGGCCCAACTTTCTCATCTTCATTTTAGTAACCCTTTCTGTTTTCTAAATAATTCCTAATGCTGTGGTAATGCGTTACAGTGACCACTGGTGCCCGAGAAGGTGTCCTCTCTCTCAGCCTGACATCTTCCTTGATGGTAATTCTACTAGTTAATGTAAACAATGTGAAATGCTTGGCATGTTTCCTTCCACAAACGGTGGTGGGGAGGAAATCATGCAAAGCGTCGTAAAGATGGCAAACGGATCCAGTGTAGCTTTGAAAAGTCTGTGGCCGTTTGCTGTGAAAGGGGGGAAATAATAGTTAAATATCTGGGAACTCTTCCCTTTGGGACACTTGATAAATTGAAGGCATTTTCTGATTGTGCTTTACTTTAGATTAACAGCCCGGAAGGTTTCAAATTTAAAGAGCAAAGTTATATATCACAGAAACAACAGGATGATATGCTTAGCCACCCTGTAGCCAAATACTGCAAGTAGTATTGGTAGCTCTCTCTTTGAAACCAAATTCCCCCTAAGTTCTCTACTCCGACTTACTTCATTAGTCAAATGCTCGTGTGGTATTTTCTGCCTGAAAGTAAGCTTGGAGGTGGTCTGGGGTAGGCTCACCAGTTGACAGAGGAGGACAGGATCCGGCATGGTAAAGGCCTTCCTTCAAGTCTTGGGGTTCCCAGTGTGCAGCCTGGAGTGTATCCTGTAGCCCTCACAGGCTTTGCCTTTTCCTTCCATTTCTATCCCTCCTGCTCCCTATTTCATGCTGGGCCCCATCTCTTGACATCCCTAACACATTTACAAACTTCTTTTTTGAGGTTAGATTGAAGTCAGAGACTGGCCTGCTGAATCGCCCTCTAAATTGGAAGATAAGTTTTATATATTATGTGACTCATGAATTAAGATCTTTCACTCTAAATGACATTTTGGAGAAGACTTGTTGTACAGTATTTTGCTTGCAAAAATCTGGAAGGGGATATGTGACTGATTCGCTGACAGACCATCTCTGAAAGCAGTTCTAATGATGGACTTATAATTGATGGCATCCATCATTGAGAGCCTAAACTACCCCCTCCCTAAATTAAAAAAGATAAATGAAATAAAGTATGCTGAATGTATAAGCTGACAAATCTGAGGGAATTTAATGAAACTAAATTACCGCAGCCAACAGATAAGAGAAAAAGGTTTCTTTGTTACTGATTATAACACTAAATTAAAAAAAAATTATCCAAGAAGGGTAAAAGAGGAAACAAGATCTGTGGTTCATGTATCAAGCTAAGTTATTGAAAGATTTTTAATAAGTGTATCTATCTCATTCCCTGCTTATTGTTGATTCGTATCAATCTTGTTAGTGCTGTTGGAAGGATAGTAAATGCAGGAACTGCCTTGTAGTATAGCTGATATTGCTGTCTGTTGTAGTGGATTTTAGAATGACTGTGACCTTATTTCCAGGCCGCTGGGGGGCTCTGTACTGAATTCAGGTCATTTGAATGAACTGTTTGGAAGGCGGTTCCTCAGTGTAGAAGCAATTTTATAGTAAGTATGCTTTTGGCTATATATAAAAGAAGACCAAGCGAAAGTGACTTAAACAATGGATATTTATTATCTCCCCTAACAGGGAGTCCCTCGATAAGGCAGCTGTGGGTTGGCTGCTTTAGTGGCCCAATGATGTAATGGCAGTAGCTTGGCATTTCTCTTGGCTTCCCCTTCCAGGATTATAGTATGGCTAATGTATGATTATCTTAGTTTTGTATAACAATACCCAGTGTTGGGAAAAGGGACCTGCTTCCTGTTAACCTTTTTGCAAGAAAACTACTCCTAGGGGCTTCCCTGGTGGCACAGTGGTTAAGAATCGCCTGCCAATGCAGGGAACACGGGTTCGAGTCCTGGTCCGGGAAGATCCCACATGCCGTGGAGCACCTGGGCCTGTGTGCCACAACTACTGAGGCTGCGCTCTAGATAGAGCCCGCGAGCCACAAGTACTGAGCCCGCGAGCCACAAGTACTGAGCCCACGAGCCACAAGTACTGAGCCCGCACGCCTAGAGCCCATGCTCTGCAACGAAGAGTAGCTCCCGCTTGCTGCAACTAGAGAAAGCTTGTTCGCTGCAACGAAGACCCAAAGTAGCCAAAAATAAATAAAATAAATAAATAAATAAAATATCATTTTATAAAAAGAAAAAGAAAACTACTCCTAGAAGTCCTTAGGTCTCATTGGCCAGACTTGTCACTGGTAAGGGGAATGCACGTACTTGAATTCACTCCAACAAATCAAGACCTACCCAGGTTCTTGCAGAGCTCATGCTGCCTATTACCTGATTATGCCAAGGGGAAAAGTGAAGAGAGAGACTCCTTGGATTGGCAACCAATAAATCCATTTAGATAGGCTACTGGAATTTGCTGTGCAGGCGGTTTCCTATTTTCTCTTAGTAACTTGTTTCATTTCCTAGTTAGTGAGGTGAATGTGCTCTCATTGACTTAACTCATCCTTCGTCTACTTTTGGGTTTCAAGGTTGCCTCAGCTTGATATATGCTGTCTTTACCAGGACCCTGTCTACCAGTGATGATGTTGAAGACAGAGAAAATGAGAAGGGGCGTCTTGAAGAAGCCTATGAGAAGTGTGATCGTGACCTGGATGAACTGATCGTGCAACACTACACAGAATTGACGACGGCCATTCGCACGTACCAGAGCATCACAGAGCGCATCACCAACTCCCGAAACAAAATAAAGCAGGTAAGCCTCCGTCCTTCTAATACCTGGTGATTGTTGCGTCTACCATTAGTCCAGGGGTTATAGCTTGGAGGTGCCCTGGTAGTGGTAACAGCCTTAACGAGTGATTCATACTGATGCTTCGCAGGAGTTTTGCAGGTTTCTGGAAAGCCAGGATGCAGAGGTTCACAGAGGGCATCTGGCCTTGCTTCTTTTCTCCCTTAAGTCTGATCCTTGGCTTCTGCCATTACTTTTCCTTTTTAAAAATAAATTTATTTATTTATTTATTTTGGCTGCGTTGGGTCTTCCTCGCTGTGTGCAGGGTTTCTCTCGTTGCAGTGAGTGGGGCCTACTCTTTGTGGTGGTGCCCGGGCTTCTCACTGCGGTGGCTTTTCTTATTGCAGAGCACGGACTCCAGGTGTGTGGGCTCAGTAGTTGTGGCACACGGGCTCAGTGGTTGTGACTTGCGGGCTCTAGAGTGCAGGTTCACTAGTTGTGGCACAGAGGCTTAGTTGCTCAGTGGCACTTGGGATCTTCCCGGACCAGGGATCGAACCCACGTTCCCTGCGTTGGCAGGCGGATTCTTAACCGCTGCTCTACCAGGGAAGTCCCTCTGCCGTTCCTTTTCACTGCAGTGTGAAATGGCACAGAGGAGATGGCCTGAACTTGAGGAAGCCTGAAAGGGGAGCTGTTTTAAGACTCTAGGGCCTTTTATTGTTAGAGGCTCTCGTTATAATGTATTAAATGTATTTATTGTGCTCATGTCACACATTGTGTGTGTGTATTGCCGTAGCAGTGGAAAATAAAAAAAATTTTTGGTTTTGAGTATGTCACCCCATTTGAAGTTGGTTGTGATTTCTCTGCAGTCATTGTACATTCTTGTTGGTTTTGAGAAGAAAATCTAACTCACAAATTATTTAAATGTAAATATTTATGAATACTGAAGTTCTTGAATATTGTTCTTTAGTAGTGACAAGCATGCATTAATTTTTATTTTGTAACTGTCTTTCATATTTTGGAGCTGTTTTTCTTTCACTCTTTTTCTTTCTCCCTTCTCTCTTCCTCTCCTCCTTCCCTCTTCTTGGTTCCTTTCTTCCTTTTTTTTTTTAATTGGGGCATAGTTGTTTTACAATGTTGTTTTAGTTTCTCCTGTACAGCGAAGAGAAGTGGAGTTCCTTGTGCTATACAGCAGGTTCTCATTAGGTATCTATTTTTACATATGAGTGTATATATGTCAATCCCAATCTCCCAGTTCATCCCACCACTGCCCACCCACCCCGCTTTCCCGCCTTGGTGTCCATACATTTGTTCTCTACACCTGTGTCTCTATTTCTGGTTTGCAAGGCAGAAATTGGTTCCTTTCTTCTTTCCTCCCTCCCCCCTCCCCTCCCCCCTCCCCTCCCCTCCCCCCTCCCCTCCCCTCCCCCCCCTCCCCTCCCCTCCCCTCCCTCCCCTCCCCTCCCCTCCCCTCCCCTCCCCTCCCCTCCCCTCCCCTCCCCTCCCCGCTTCCTTCTGTGGTTGGTCTTTCTTTCTTTTTTTTTTTTGCGGTATGCGGGCCTCTCACTGTTGTGGCCTCTCCTGTTGCGGAGCACAGGCTCCGGACGCGCAGGCTCAGCGGCCATGGCTCACGGGCCCAGCCGCTCCACGGCATGTGGGATCTTCCCGGACCGGGGCACGAACCCGTGTCCTCTGCATCGGCAGGCGGACTCTCAACCACTGCGCCACCAGGGAAGCCCTGTGTGGTTGGTCTTTGAAACACTTTTGGTTCCTGGGTGCCACATCTTTAGTTCTTAAAGGATACAGTGGGTTCATGAGGGGTATTTGTTATGTTTGGTCAAGGGACGAACTGATCAAATAAAGGTTATATACTGGCACATCATGGTTACGTGGTTCTTGGCTATGTATTTTGAGGGTCACCCCTTTAATACCTTGTATTACCGCTCTCTGATAAATAACAGTTGCTCCTACTTACTGGGCACTGATTCCTTGCCAGGCAGAATTATGTCTGTTCCCCACTCAACAAATTTAGGATTTGAACTCTGGTCTCCCTGCTCTGAGCAGGGAGCCCCCCATTTCTTTGTACATGAGATATTTTGCGGAACCCCAACATATACCAGTTGCCTCTTGTTTGGTATTGGGCTGAGAGATGCAGAGCCTCGTGCTGGTACCCCTCCTTAGCGCTCAGCAGCTGACCCTCAAGCACCTCTGTGGCCAGAGGGCCGCACAGACCATTTGAAGTGTGCTGCCCTGTGCTATTTGATTGGTTCGGGGATTCTCTGGATGTACCTGCCCAGTGGTGGCCGTGCCTACGGTCTCCTCACATGTTTTCTTCCCTGCCTTCTAGACCTTATCATTTGGTAATAGGTACCTAAATGATTCTTCTAAGAATGCTGTTATATGTGAGTTTCAGCCTTGAAGTGTACAGTTCCACAATCAGTAGGTTGCTAACCTTTTTTTGAAGCAATGTGGTGACCACTTTACATTTTAGAATGAACTGGGCATTTTCAGAAGGAATTCTATAATTCTTAGCCTTTACAAGTGGTGAGTTCATCCTGTGGATGTATCGGTGAAACTAGGTAAAGCTATAGATCAGTAGGTCTAGATTTAAAGTGAACTGTAGTCCATTTTGACCCAATGTACTAAGCTCCAGAGGGGTCAGAAAGTGCATCTGTAGAGCTGCTGACCTTCTGGCTTTGCTTTGGGTAATCACAGTAAGATTGAAGGACCTCTTGGTGTTGGTGTTTTCTGATGAGTGTGCTTGACTGGAAGGACTTTGTCCTAATCTCAAGGGAGGCACTGCAGTGGTCTCTGCCTGGACTCCCTATCACTCTGAGTCAGTAGTTTCTTTGCCCAAACAAAGAGTGTTTGCTCGTACTGAAAAAGAGAGTCTCATCTTGATTATTGCACATTTGTTTTAGTAGCCACTCTTTTCACCGTCCTCCTCATTTTCAAGTATGCTGGAGTTTTGAGCAAAAGGAAACAACAAAAAATTTTTTTTTATTATGTCAGACAGTTGTCAAGAAAGTAAATGTTGGGGGCTTCCCTGGTGGCGCAGTGGTTGAGAGTCCGCCTGCCGATGCAGGGGACGCGGGTTTGTGCCCGGGTCCGGGAAGATCCCACATGCCGCGGAGCGGCTGGGCCCGTGAGCCATGGCCGCTGAGCCTGCGAGTCCGGAGCCTGTGCTCCGCAACGGGAGAGACCACGACAGTGAGAGGCCTGCGTACCGCAAAAAAAAAAAAAAAAAAAAAAGAAAGTAAATGTCACATAACTCAGTGTTATGAACTGGCCTCAATATTGGCAAGAGAAAAATAAAGAGCTAAATGTCTTTTCAAGAAAGCCTTTGATAATTGATACATGGGAGAAGAAAATTTTGGGGAAAAATGAAAGGGCATTTGTTTTTATTGTATAATTTGACAGTTTTGTACTGTGAAAGTCTGTTTCTTATCACCAAGGAAACACTGATGTTTCCTCACTAATCTTTGCCTGTCAGTTTTGGTTTTTAATTGCACTTTAGATTGTATACGGAATAAAGGTATGTATATTTTTAAAGTAAAAATGGGGATGATTCAGTAATCATTGGTTTACATTATTTCAGAGCCAAGCAAGATGTTGAGAACGTGTGAATCTGAATTGACATTTTCTTTCTGCTCTCTGCCAAAAGAATGGAACGAGCATTCACTCAGTAAATATCTGTTGAGTGCCAGCTATGTGCTGGTGGTGGTTTCTATACTGAAATCTGTTTTAGATTTCCATGTAATGGAAAATACCAGTCCCTGTCCTCATGGGGGTTACATGCTAGTGGGAAGACACAGGAAAACAAATAGATGATATTTAGCAACATGATTTAGTCTCTATAAAATCTTTGTTTTGTGCTGAGCAGTGGTCTAGGTCCTGGGGTATAGAAGTGAGTAAAACAGACAAAAATTCCTGTCCTCGTGGAGTTTACGTTCTAGTCAAGAAAGGCAGGCTGTAAATTAGTAAGAGGGTATAACAGATGGTAAGAAATGCTGTGCTTAAAATAAAAAAAAAGCAAGGAAGGAGAATAAGGGGTTGCTGTTTTGAACAGAGTGGTCAGGGAGGGCTTCACTGCGGTTATATTCAAGCCAACACTAGAAGAAGGTGAGGGAGAGTCCGGAAAACCACCCCAGGAAGGAGGAATAGCAGGTACAGAAAGATCCTCAAGCAAGAACATGATTGGAATTTGGGGGAGCAGCAAGGTTGGAGCTGGAGCACAGTGAGAAGTGGGGAGGGTGGCAGAGGGAGATGAGAGCGCTGGTGGGTGAGGTGTGGCAGAGTGGGTCCGGTCACGTGGGGTCTTGATCACTGTAAGGACTTTGATTTTAACCCTGGGTGTGTGGAAATCATTGTAAGTTTTGAGCACAAGAACGGCACGATGTGTCTAACATGTTAAAAGGGCCACTCTAGCTGCTGTACTGAGAAGAGATTTTAGTGGGGGCCAGGGCAGATGAAGATGTTCACATTCATGCTTTGTTACCTTTTTTTATCTTTTTTTTTTTTTTTTTTTTTTTTTTTTTTTTTTGGTACGTGGGCCTCTCACTGTTGTGGCCTCTCCCGTTGCGGAGCACAGGCTCCGGATGCGCAGGCTCAGCGGCCATGGCTCACGGGCCCAGCCGCTCCGCGGCATGTGGGATCTTCCCGGACCGGGGCATGAACCCGCGTCCCCTGCATCGGCAGGCGGACTCTCAACCACTGCGCCACCAGGGAAGCCCCCTTTGTTACCTTTTAAAGCTTGAGAACACGGAACTGTTTACGTTCCCCATTTTGGTATTTCTTTCATTTACGGATTCTTGTTGGTAGAATCTCTGTCCTTGAGGATAGTATGAGATGACAGATGGATCTGAGTCTTCTTTGATGCTCCAAACTTCTTTATATCAGTCAAGTCCACTTGGAATTTTTTCGAGATTAAATGTGCAAATAAAATACCATGTATGATTGATCAGGTCAGTTACGTGGGTAAGTAAAATAGTTGGGCTGTCTTATTACTGTTGAGTACAAATGAGATGTTACTGCATTAGGAAACCTCAGAGTTTATAGCTTCTACCAGTGTCTGTCATAATGACTGTTACAGCAGCACCAGAATAGATGAATATGAATGGATATGAGTTGGGAACTTGGGCCGTATGCTTGTTGGTAGTATTTGAATTTGAGTGTTTCTTCCATCCTGTATTAAGTAGATGAGATGATAACCAGATTTCTTTAAAGATACTAAGTATCCATCTAATGCTTATCATAGAAGCAGGTAAACTGAAGGGAAAACACAGATACTTGTCTCTGTTGTGATGTGCGCACAAACGCTTTACATTTCGCCCCAGTTTCGGCTGTTCTGTTGGTGCTTGATAGAGCTCTTAACTCATTTTTCTTGCCTGTAATTGGAAATAACCATATGTGATTGTTAAAGTGAAGTTGTTAGGGCTTGATCATTGAGTAATGTAACATTCATTACTTAACATTTAACTAAAATAATTTTGTGACTTTTTATATGAGAGTATATGTTGTGAGGTAGAATTAGAATGAAGAATAACCTTAATTGATATAAAAAAGAAAGTCACAGTAGGCCAACATGGTTTTGGTAGGAAGTTATTTAAGCCCAGGCATAAGATAGAAAATCCCAGCTGCTTGTATGAGAGAGGGAAAAAAAGCCTAGAAATGGACATGCCAAACTGTGGGCAAGAATGAGATATCATCCCTTAAAATCTAGGCAGTGGTCCGGATCATTAATGCGGTCACAAGAACTACAAGGCAGTCTTTTCATTAAGTTTAACTGTATCTGTATTTGTGTTCTGTATCCATACTCTGCAACTCAAAGGGATAGTATTGCCTTTGGAAAAGGTTGAGTGGAGCCTCTCAGAATTTAAGACCTTAGAATGGAAGTTGAAAAACTAAGGAGCAAAAAGCATGAGAAATAAAAGTTTGAGGATAATTAAAAAATGATCTTTAGTTCTAAAGGGCTTGTAAACAGAGCAGTGAGTAGTGTTTCTACAGTTCATTTGTTCTAAGCACTTTCTATTAAGACTGTGGGAAAAAATGGCTTGGACATGTGTTAGGATAATACCCATGAAAATGCTTATATGTGGATTTGTTTTTACTACAAAACAGAGAAAATATGATACTCTGTTCTTTTAGAAGTAAGAATAACGTTGATGGTTTCATTAATTTTCATTTACCATCCCTTGCTTCTGAGGAACTTTACAGGGTATTTCTAGTCTACAGTCTCAATGAAGTGCTTTGCACATTTGTTGTATTTTATTACAGATAATGTGCACACTCAAAGGCATTCCCCTCCTCCCCTAATACTTCATCCACGTTCAGTGCTTTTCTGATTTTATGACTTAAAAGTTAGGGCCTCCACCACCTCCCCTGTGCCTCCATCAGCATCCTCCTCTGTCACATGTCCCAACGTGTTGTTCAGAGGCCCCAGTTCATTTCCTTCTCTCTTGATCTTTCTCAAGGCAGGGTTGCAAAAATCTCTCTCTGCTTTCTGGCAGAGTGGGTCATCTCACATATCCATTCATAATGACCTCTTGGGCCCTGTGTTCCTTATTTTCTCTTTTTCTAATAGTCTCTAATTAAAGTGACGTAGTTCTTGTTTATTGAAACTGAAATTCTTGCTTTTTCTGAACAGGTGATTTGGAGCAAATGAAGTTACTAGAATTCTAAGGAAGCAAAGGAAACTTGTGTTTGAGGAAGGATTTCTTTACTTGGGTTTTTTTTTTTGTTTTTTTACAACTTTATTGGAGTATAATTGCTTCACAATGCTGTATTAGTTTCTGCTCTATAACAAAGTGAATCAGTTATACATATACATCTGTTCCCATATCGCTTCCCTTTTGCGTCTCCCTCCCTCCCACCCTCCCTATCCCACCCCTCCAGCCGGTCACAAAGCATCTAGCTGATCTCCCGGTGCTATGCGGCTGCTTCCCACTAGCTATCTACCTTACGTTTGGTAGTTTTACTTGGGTTTTGATGTCATGATTTGAAAAGCTTGACTCTTCATGGATTTATTTAAGGAAGAAACAGAGTAACAGAATTTTTGAATCTTAACTATCCTGATTAAATTAGAATGGAATTAAAATGCTGTCACCATGTTTCTAAAAGAACAGGCCTTTGAGAAATAAACATTTATTTGGAATATGGTACCTTTCTTACATTTACCTGCATTTATTCATTGATAGACATAGCCCTGTTTCTCCCCTCCCTGTTTCAAAAATCATATTTATTGAGCTAGCGTTTACGTACAATAAAATGCATTATTTTTAGTTCAGTGAGTTTTGTCAAACGCATATATCCTTGAATATGTTTCCATTGCCCCAGAGACTTCTCTCCTGCTTCTTTATAGGCCATACTCCCAACCCCATCTTGCTCCAAACAAATACTGATTTGAAATCTATCACCATATATTATTTTTCCCTGTTGCAGAACTTCATAGCGTGTATACTCCTGCGTCTGGCTTCTTTTGCTCAGCATAATCTTGAGATTCTTCACATTTCTTCCCTTTTATTGCTGACTGGTATTCCCCCTGCCACCCCAAGTTTTAAAAGAACATTTCTTCATAACTGACTTTCTGATCAAAAAGCTGAAGCCTCAGGGCAATTTAGTATTAAAAGTTCTTTTAGCTTCTTATGTCTGCAGCTTTGGCTAAACCGTTTAGGAAATGGTTTTGGTGATGTTCATTTTCCACACAGCCTGATGCCATTTCCCCCACCCCCAAACACACACACATTCTACCTTCCTTTTCTTTTTTCCTCCATGTACTATGCAAAAGTGAGGAGTGAGCTGATTACATTGTATATATCCTAGTGTGAAATGCCATAATGGTCTTTTTTTCCAATCAGAAGGGAGATTGCCAAGCTTTACTGACACCCTGTAAGTTTATCTCCCACTATCTGCATCCAGAGCCTAGTTGGGTGTTGTATGACATAAAATTTATTTTTAACAGTTTCCATAGTAACCGTTACACACAGAGGGAAAAGCTGAGAAGTATAGAACCAAGGTGGTATAAGTAGAATATCAGAAATTAGATTCTGAGAGATTTTAACTAAAATTTAACATAGAATGGATTTAATAGCTAGAGTTCTTAACCCAGGCACCAAGAACTCCTAGAGGATCTAGGAATGGCCTTGAGAAATGTGTTTAAAAAATCAAATAAAACCACAAATGCTGATAAAAACCAGCATTTCCCTACCTCATCCTACCAAAGTACTAATTCCAACACTTCAGAGGTATGGAATTTTACTCTTTTAGTTTTTTTTTTTTTTCCAGATATTTGTATTTCTGTATTTCTAAGTAATATGCTTATACTACTTTTCTGGATCTTTCTATTTTAGACATTGTATATGAGCTTCCAGTTATGGTTCCTCCTTCACTCTTTCCCCCACCCCACCTCATCTTCTTCCCTCATCCTCTGTATAGTTGTGTCCTAGTTTTTGGTTAAATAGCTGGTGCGTATTTTATTATAACGACGTAAATATTTACATCTAAACCATCCAGCATACTATTTTTTTTAAACCCCACATTTGTTTATTTATTTATTTTTGGCTGTGTTGGGTCTTTGTTTCTGTGCGAGGGCTTTCTCTAGTTGTGGCAAGCGGGGGCCACTCTTCATCGCGGTGCGCGGGCCTCTCACTATCGCGGCCTCTTGTTGCGGAGCACAGGCTCCAGACGCGCAGGCTCAGTAGTTGTGGCTCACGGGCCTAGTTGCTCCGCGGCATGTGGGATCTTCCCAGACCAGGGCTCGAACCTGTGTCCCCTGCATTAGCAGGCAGATTCTCAACCACTGCGCCACCAGGGAAGCCCAGCAGCATACTATTTTTGCTTGTGCAGTTTTGTTTTCGTTTTCCTTGGAGTTAATGATTGTAAAATCCCATTGCCTTTGTTCTGCATCGGTTTCCCCCTTTCCTGGATCCTCTGTTTCTCCTCTTGTTTTTCTTTTATATTGATGGAGTACATTCTTCAGTAGCTTGCTGAGATATGGTGCATATGAGGTTTATTTTTTAAGAGCTTGCATGCCTGAAAATGTCTTTATTTTTTCCTCACACTTGATTGATAGTTTTTCTGGGAAATAATTCTCTCAGGGTTTTGAAGATACATTATTCCTTTGTCTTGTAGCTGTCAGTGTTGCTGTTGAGACACATTCTGATTCACAGTCCTTTGTATGGCTTTTTTTCTTCCTTTGAAAGCTTTTAGGATTGTCTCTATATCCTTGTGTTCTTACGAGTCAGAATAACGTGCCCTGGTTCTTTTTTCACTCCATTGTCTCGAACACTCTGTGTGCCTTTTCAATCTGAAAGTTCATGTCTTTTACTCTGGAACATTTTCTTCCATTTTATTATTATTTTTTCTCCACTTTGTCTCACTTTTCCTCCCCTGGAGTTCTTATTTGGACCTCGCTTATCAACCACCCCATTTTCTTTTATCTCCTATTTTCCTTTCTTTGTTTTTTGTGTCTTACTCTTTGGAGATTTCAAGAGTCTCTTCTAACCTTTGTATTGGATTTTTTTTCCTATCATATTTTTAATTTCCAAGAGCTGTTTTTCATTCTCTGAATTTTTTATAGCATCCTATTCTTGTTTCATTGATGTAATATCTTTTCCCCCAAGGGATATTAATTACAGCTTTTTAAAATTTCTTTTTCCTGCCTAGTTTCTGTTCCCCTATTCCCCTCAGCACTTTTTTCTTTGTTTTGATGCCTGTCTTTCCATATTACAGGCTTTCCTTGACTGTGTGGTGATCCTTGGCTGACTGTTTGGATGGAGAAGGGAGGTATAGTACAAAGCTGAGACGGCGCTCACAGCACGTGGTGGGGCTTGTCTAGCGATGATTGGGTAGGGACCCAGCAGTTTCCTTGGTTGTTTTTCCCAGGGGAAAGCCATAAGTTTCCTGTGTTGGGGCTCAAAGTCAAGCTGAGTGTTACCGGAGCCAACCCAGGAAGGAGGCTGAGGGTCCAGGGAGAGCTGAGGACCTTACTTGTCAGTGGGTCCACTTTGACTTCATCCTCCTGTTTTCTGTCCAGTGCCTCACACCCTCCTCTCAGCTGTCTGGCACTTCCTGGTCCAGATTCTTTCTAGTTCAGTTTCTTCAGGTTGTAAACCTCCTATTTGGCCAGGGCCGTGGGGGAGGGAATTACACGTCTGTGTGGTTTGATAAGGAAGTTGGATGAGGGCTCAAGATACTTCGTTTCAACCCTGTACTCTTGCCTTCAATATTCTTGGTGCCTCCTTTTCAGTGTTAGCAAACCCCACTTGATGCCAGCCCTCTTCTTACCAGCTTCCAAGGGTTTCTTGCCATCCTTGCTGTTCCCTCCTCTCTGTTCTCTCTTTTCTTGGTATTTTATGCTAAAAAAGTAAATAGACTTATTTTGGTATCTCTTTGGGATTGATGGAAGGAGTAGAGGTGATTAGAACCTTCTTCAACAGATTGTCAAAGGCGTCTATAACTCCCCAGAAAGCTAACAGTCATTCTTCTGTGCTAATCAAGACAGATTACAAAACCTGTTTATTCAGGGCTCTTTTTACATTGGACAGTTTGATAAAAGTATGATTTAGATATTGTCCTAAAGTTGTAGGATTGGATTAGATGCTGTCTCAAGATACCTTCTAATTTTAGCATTCAATTCATATTTTCCATGTTTGCTGGAAAAATGTCGAAATTTAGTTTTACAGTCACCAAAACATAGCATCATGAGTCTGTGTACCACCACACCAAACGTTATAAAAGAAGACAGATTTTTAATTGTTAAAAACATGGTAGGCTTTCTAGGGTGATGGGAATGTCCTATATATTGACGAAGGTTTGGATTATTGCAGGTGTGTATGCATTTGCTAAAACTCATCAAGTGATAGATACACTTTCATGCATAAATTTTACCTCAGACAGGAAACAAAACCAAAACTGTAAACAAACATGAAATTCTAATTTAAATAAAAATACATGTAAAGGAATGTCAAAAGTATATGAAAGTAGTTCTATGAATTGTGAAAGGTCATGATTCTTTTTATTTTTTCATGCTATAAAAATCAAATTTTTAATTAGGGTAGAACATGAAAATACACTTATCATGTACATGGTGACTACCCTTCCCTGCTTCTCTTCTCCTCCTCCTATGTTATCAAGCTGTGCCTAGGCTGGTCAGCAAACTGTGCAGATCTATGAGAATGCCTGCAACTGTCATATTTAATACCTAAAATCAGAATACCTGGAAAAAATTCTTGGTATGTTTTAATTCCCTTTATTTCATGACTGTCTCTGGAAGCGTCTACTCTTTTCTGGAAACTGGGCTTACCTTCATTTTAGTCAGTTGAGACGAGCGTCCATTTCCTTTGTTATCAACTTCAGCTAAAGTTCTAGACCTAGAAGGATGGACCAAGTGACCTATCAGCTGAATAGGAAATATGCCAGGAAGAATGGGGAAGGAATAATAGCACGGACTCTCAAATCAGTCATTCCCTTCTAGATATATTAACTTTGGCGTGGAACTTCATATTTTCAGAGTGTATGCTCTATATCCTGAGTAATTTTCTCATTTCTCAGGAGAGAAAATACAGAGAAGTGGAGACCTGAGCAAGTGAGTCCGTGTTATAACCAGGATTAGAATTTCACAAGCAGATTAACCACAGCAGCAGAATGAGTGGCAGTGATAACTAGGAACTGTTACTTATAGCAGTACTGGTGAAGAATACTAACCAAATTGTGGGTTTAGGCTGGAAAGACTTTGGACTGACCCAAGATTGAAACTGTTCTATTGTAGGTAAAAGAGAATCTGCTTTCATGCAAGATGCTGTTGCACTGCAAACGAGATGAGCTTCGGAAATTGTGGATTGAAGGAATCGAACACAAGCATGTCCTGAACCTGCTGGATGAAATCGAGAATATCAAGCAAGTGCCTCAAAAGCTGGAACAGTGCATGGCCAGCAAGCACTATCTCAGTGCCACCGACATGCTGGTAAGAGCACAGCCTGCACTCCTGGGCATTTCTGCTAAGATAGAGTGCTTCCTTCTGTTCTCTCTGAATCCTGTCCTTCATGAAGCACATGACAAACTGCCCTCTTGGGATTCACGAGCCCTTGCAGGTGAAGCCTGCCTGGTTCTCTTCCTAATGTCAGTGTTTGCAACAGTAGGCGATTCTCTTCCTAATGTCAGTGTTTGCATTGTCTGCCTTTGGAACAGCGGCAAGAAGTATAATGGTAAGAAACCAGTACTTAAGTCATGTTGGAATGGTAATGAGAGGTGTTTGTTTTAGTTTCAGAGGAAGATAGTTAATGAATCCCATTTTGAAGAATGAAATCTGCATGAGAGAGAAGTTTAGGAGATTTATAAACTATGTTCCAAAAATTCTGTGAAGGACTATTTACATTAGGGCTTTGTTTTTTTCCCTTTAAGTTGATAAGAAAGAAAATAATTTTGGGGGGAATAATTCTGGAATAACTTTGTCCAGCAGGAGTATTCCACAGCCTAGCCTTTAGCCTGTATCTTCATCCATTCTGCTACTTAAAAAAAAAAAATTAATTAATTTAATTAATTTATTTTTGGCTGCGTTGGGTCTTCGTTGCTGCATGCAGGCTTTCTCTAGTTACTCTCTGTTGCGGTGCGTGGGCTTCTCATTGTGGTGGCTTCTCTTGTTGCGGAGCATGGGCTCTAGGCATGCAGGCTTCAGTAGTTGTAGCACGTGGGCTCAGTAGTTGTGGCTCGCGGGCTCTAGAGCGCAGGCTTAGTAGTTGTGGTGCACGGGCTTAGTTGCTCCGTGGCATGTGGGATCTTCCTGGACCAGGGTTTGAACCTGTGTCCCCTGCGTTGGCAGGTGGATTCTTAACCCCTGTGCCATCAGGGAAGCCCATTTTGCTACTTTCTGAATTAGGAATGAAAATTCAGAGAAGGTTGCAGCTGGTGGTACATGTGGCTGAGCGTCAAGATAATGAATAAAAAAAATACACATCTTGCTCCCTAAAAGCGCTAACTTTCCTAGGGCCTGTGGCTGTTAGCAAGGGCTGCTCATTCCACCTCCTCTTTCCACACAAACTTCCCTACTTCCTTCTCACAGTTGTCTGGTGACTACAGAAACTTTCAGGAGTAGATGGATTGTATTTGGATTTTCTTTTCACAGTAGGTGAAAGTCCCTTATCTTTGTTTCAACAAATTAGATTGGCTGTAGCACTGGGGGGAAAAAAAACACTGAGAGGAATTAGTGGGAGAAAAACAGGTTAAATCCTCTAAGTGGTTCTAATTCATTCAGACTTTCAAGAAGAATTTTGCTCTAAGTCCGTCATAAGAACCTTTAAAGGAAATTTGGTAACCAAGAGATGAGTTGCTCTGTGACATTCTCTCATATATTAAAACCTGGTTGTGTGATAGTCAATAGTCAGTTTCCACAGTGGAGGGAGATTAATAATGGTCTTTTCTTTGGAGTGGTAAAATAATTGGGTATTTTCAGTATCTTTAGTGTCATCTTCCTTAATAATGACTATATGGTGTCCAACAAAAAAAATTAGTCACCTCTTTAGCTTTGCTGTTGGTTTATGTGTTAGGAAGGCATATATGTGCTAAATATTCAAGATTCAGCAATCAGAATAGATAAGCTTATATATATTTGTGTAGCATTTACACATCTATTTGAATCATGATTTTTTGTAGTGGGCCTGCTTTTAAAGCAAGTGCCATATATTAAAAATAGGTTGTTAGAACTTATTTTGGTGTTAATTATGTTCATTTTAGGGTTTCAGATTTTAGGATTAGCCTTTATTCCTTAAGGGCTAATTTATTTAAGAGCTAATTAATAATGAACACTGTCTTTTCTTTGTTTTGACTTAAGGACCTCATTAAATACTTCTTTAAATTCTTGGCTGTAAGTTACAGAAATTCAGCTCCAGCTAGCTTAGGTAAAATAATTGCTTTACTCATGTAACCAGTCTGCTAAAAGAACAGGAGTATATGTGCAATGCCATCTGTATGTTTTTGCATGTTTTTTCATTGTTTTACTATAGACTTTGTTCCACATGTGGGCGGGGTTTGGGTGTGTGGAGACAAGAAGGGTTGTGAGCTGTATTTTACATTTTTCCAGCTTTGCAGAGGAAAATAATCTTCCAGTTCAAAAATGGGGCTCAGATCTAGTTTAGGCAGCTTGGGTACTGTGATTGTCAGTTCCAACTGAAACTATGTGGTTGGGGGACGGGGGGTCCTGGGGAGTTGTGTGGGAAGGAAGGGTTGTCACCTCTAGAAAAGAGTAAGTGTGAGAGAGAGATTTCCCAGAAGTTCCTTTTTTTCTGTTGTAGTTCTTTATGTACTCTGGATACTTATCCTTTGTCTGTTAGATGGATTGTAAATATCTTTTCCCAGTTGGTGGTATATCTTTTTGTTTAGGGTGTCTTTTATTAAAAAGTTTTAAAATTTAATTCAGTAATGTTTTTCATTCTTTATTTCCTTTGTCATGTGACTTATTTTGAGAAAGTTTTTTATCCTACTGTCATAAAGAGAATCTCTTATATCACTGTCTTTAATCCATTTAAAATGTATTATCATATATGGTGTGAACTAGGGATCTAATTTTACCTTCTATATAGCCACTTGGCTCAGACCATTTATTGAATTCATTTCCTACCTATTTATAATTCCATCTTGGTCACATACCAAGTTTTCACATGTGCATGGGTCTGTTTCTGAGCTCTTTTTGTTGTTCAGTTGGTCTTGTCTATATCTGCACCAAAACCATGTTGTTTTAATTACTATAATTTTATAATATATCTTGATAGCAGGTGAAGACGTTCCCTCACTTTTGCTATTCAGAACTGTCTGTGCTATTCTTGGCCCTTTTCTCTTCCATATGAATTTTGGTATCAACTTGTCAAGTTCCATGAAAAGCGTGATGGTATTTTGATTAAATTTAGGAGAATTTCATCTTTGTAATAGCAGGTCTTTCAGAACAGGGTGTCTCTCATTTATTGAAGTCTTAATTTATGTGCTTTATAATAATGCTTAGTAATGTATTCCTTAGAGACAGTACATGTATTTTGTTAGCTTTACTTCTGGCTATCAGCTCCTGGTTGCTTTTTAAAATGGTGGCTCTTTATTAATTATAATTTCTAGTTATTTGTTGCTGATGTATACGGATGTCATAGATTTCTTTTTTATGAATCGTAAATTTCCTTGAACCTAATCCTTATCCTGCTTGCTTGGAAAATGATGATTTATTCTTTAAGACCTGACTCAAACTTCATCAAGTTTCTGAATGTCCCAGGTAATTAGATGCTTCTCTTTTTTTTTTAAAAAAGGATTATTATGTATTTTTATTGTGGCAAGATTACTTGACACGAGTAGATGCTCTTCTTTGTTTCCATAAGTTGTGTGTATTTCACTGAAATATAATTGCTTTTGTTTGTATGGTAGGTCATTGAGGGCAGGGACTATATCCTACCTATTTTTGTCTACCCTGTACTTAGCATAATGTACTTCACATGGTCAGAGTTCACAGATGATTAGCCACATGGGTAACTCTGTGGAAGACTTTGATACCACTAAACAGAGAAAAGGAAAATTCCTCTCTAGGAGCTCTGGTTTGATTTTTTTCTCCTCTGGTTTGGGGTTTTTGTTAGGTTTTGTTTTTGTTTTTTTAATGGCAAGGTTCACTAGTTTCTAACTCTTCCTTTCTGCAATATTTAAATGGACAACAAAAAGAATAATTATAATAATAGCTAATATGTGTTGAGCCCTCATTGTGTGCTGGTACCATTTTAAGTATGTTACATTTGTTAACACTTTGAATTCTCACAACAACCCTATGAGAGATAGGTTTCTGATATCCTCCGCATTTTCCAGAGGAAGTAGTTGGTTTGGATGACCAGGGGGTTTAGCATATCCTAATATACAATGAAGATTTCATGGAGGTAGGATTTAAGATGTGCTCAAAGGGTTGGAAATATTCTTCAATTTGATCTTTTGTATATGAGTAAATAGTAAGGTCTATAATTGCTCTTTGATTGGACTTCGTATGAGAAAATAATCACATTTCCTTTCCCCATGGTTATGTGCTATTATTAGAAGTAAAATCTGCTTAAGGCATCTCAAGGGTCCAAATGGAAATCTTTGCTAAAAGACATCAGAGGAGGACTTACCTGGTGGCGCAGTGGTTAAGAATCCGCCTGCCAGTACAGGGGACACAGGTTCGATCCCTTGTCCAGGAAGATCCCACGTGCTCTGGAGCAACTAAGCCCGTGTGCCACAACTACTGAGCCTGCGCTCTGGAGTCCGTGAGCCACAACTGTTGAAGCCCACGTGCCTGGAGCCTGTGCTCCACAACAGGGGAAGCCACCGCATGAGAAGCCCACACACCTCAATGAAGGGTAGCCCCCGCTCGCCCGCAAGTAGAGAAAGCCCGTGCGCAGCAACGAAGACCCAAGGCAGCCAAAAATAAATAAATAAAAATAAATTAAAAAAAGAAGAAAAAGTACTTTCCTTTAAAAGACATCAGAGGAAAGTGAAGACAGAACAATCTAGTCTTTCAAACCCCTCTGATTTGCTTAGATCTTTTTATCAAGAGATTTTGTCTTTCTGGTTTTTTTTTGTTTTTTTTTTTGCGGTATGCGGGCCTCTCACTGCTGTGGCCTCTCCCGTTGCGGAGGACAGGCTCCGGACGCACAGGCTCAGCGGCCATGGCTCACGGGCCCAGCCTTGGCACGTGGGATCCTCCCGGACCGGGGCACGAACCCGTGTCCCCTGCATCGGCAGGCGGACTCTCAACCACTGCGCCACCAGGGAAGCCCTGTCTTTCCATTTTTAAGGCAGGTGCAGATGCCCAGTAATTTAATCCCTACTCAGGTTAATAAATTCAGAGTAAATAAATCAGTGGTGACCCATGGCTCTTGTCAGCTCCTGCAGTTCCTATTTCACCATCAGCCTGGGCTGATAGCTATAGACTTGGCTTCTAGATGGGATATTTATGTCTTTTGATAACCTGAGTATTGCATAAAATAAATTGTCATGACAGGGGATGTCTGCAAATAGGCATGGCCTTTTGTTTGCTCCTTCAAGGTAAACAGCTGCTGTTAGCCTATGAAAAGCTAAAAGTGATCCAACAAGAAGCCTGTATCCGTCACATTGAAATCAGAGACTTGATTAATACTGTAGCCTGTAGCTTTGTGATATGTACAGTTTAAATTAGACCTCTGCAGTCATTGTGCTGGGTTGATGCAAGCGCATTAATGACATAATTTCTGGTTGCTGCATCACATTTCTGCAGTTTGTCCTTTGTATTCCACTCACATTAATTGAAGTAATTTTGCCAGTGAAGCGTGTTTCAAACCTCTGCATTTAAATTGAAATTTTAATTCCCTTATTGTCTTGAAAAGACGGCTGAAGATGCCTTGTTACAGGTTTCATTATCACTCAAAACACTCCAGCTGCTGGTTCTAATGTACAATGACTGATTAATTCTGGGAAGAATTATTAATGTAAGAACAGCAGCTTCTTCCCAGTGGCATGAGCTAACCAGGAAGGTATTTCCTGATAGTTAATATTTTTATGAACTATTTTTTTAAGGAGAATTTTGTGGGGAAGTCTGCATCGAACTGAAATTGCACAGATGAGCTTTGAAAACCACTTACACAAGTTCTGATTTATCAACCCATAGAAGTCAATTCATAATTGCATTCAATCAGTGGAAACCAAGCCAGTGTGAGTAGTTTTGAAGCACTTTAGCTGACAGTCACAAGGCTTGTGACTAAAATAAATTTTTCATTTCTAAGGCTTCCTGAGACTGTAGAGACTTTGAATGTCTCTTGATCATTTTGTCTTTTTTTAAAAATTTATATGCCTTTTTAAAAAGAATCCATAGCTGTATAGTCAGATAAGGATTATTATGATAATTATAATAACAACATATATATGTTGGCTGCCTTCTTCCCAGAGGATCCCAGAGTGCTTTGCTGAAAGAATGGTATGGTGGCATTATTTCCTTACCCTATGAAGATGTGGCCACATCTGGGGTGAAGAGAGTAAAACAGCTATTTAATTGCATAGTTTTTTAAGATCATATAATAAAAATAGGTATATGTGTAATATTTTTAGTTTACAGGAGCCTTTGCAATTGTTGTACAACATTCAAGGCTGTGAATGGGGTGGGTCTTAGTGTGGGTCAGGTGGACCTGTGCTTGAATCCCAGCTTTGACCTTTACTAGCTGGATGACTTGGGGCTACTTATTTAATTTGACTTTGCTGAAAGCTGGAGTTGAGAATAATTGTATGCCCCCAGAGTTGTTGAAGGGATTAAATGAAATATTAAGCTATGTATGTAAAGTACGCACAGTATACATAGTAAGACCTTAGAAATGTTATTTATAATTGATTGATTATGTTTACTGATACTGTAAGAAAGGATGTAGTGATTGCTATCGTGTTATACCTTCAAAAACCCATCTGAGGTGGACTTGTTTTGAGCTGATAAGCATTGAAGTAGGGCTGGCTAAGTTAGGCATTTTTGATTCCTTTTCTTCTTGCCCTGAATGAAAGACCACTCCACATTTTATATGGTCAAGGAATTCCTGCAGGCAGAGATAGGATTTTTCTCGGAAAACAAGTCTAGTCTGCTCTAACACAGGCACAGATGGATGATCAAGACCCCAGAGTTCTAGGCCATATTTTCGGGATTTGGCATGAACAAATTTCAGTTTCTGTGTCATCAATCACCTCTTCGGCCTACATCAAGTATATGTTCGATGGGTACCCACTGACTGTCCAATTATGAGCAATGTAATTTGTTGGTAAACTATCCAAGACCAGTTTGTTGCAAAATCTAGTCTTAGGTGACTAGATGTGTTAATCTCTTGGGTATTGTAATCAGATACAAGCCAGTTCACTATAAGAGAGTGCTTATCAACAAATGTTGATTTTAGTGTCCGAGTAGTTGATGTTCAGTTATTCTTTCTGTCATTGCCTAGATGGCAGGACCAGTGGACCAATGAGGTTGGTCCTGTTGGTGCCAGTAAAACTGTGTCATCAGCAAATAAACTAATGCCTCTCTTCTCAAATTATGGGCAGGCAAGGGGTGACCATGCATCCACTGATTCATGTACAAGAAAAAAGGGGCCAAAGTGCATATTCCTTTCATCTGGCTTGAAAGATTTTGAGATCTCACAGGGCTGATTTTTCCTATCCAGACTCTGGGAATGGTATTGAGGTGGAAGCACGGGGAATATCAGGAGCTGAAACTCTAGCGAACGTATTGGACCTAACCCGACAGTGGTTCAGTGACTGCAAAATGTTTCAATATTCCATGTAGATTTCCCTACATGATAAAAAAAAAAAAAGTATCAGTGATCAATAATGAAACAGCTACCATTAAAGCCCATCTGTTCCTAGTGTGGAATACTGATCTGAGAGACTGATGCCAGTATTCTTTACTAATAATTTGTCAGCAAAGAATTTGGCACGTATTTTGATAGATGGACAAATGAATGTGCCGATGCCATTGTTGATTACTTGTGTTGTTGGTATGTGACGGATCTGTGAAGGTGGCCTTAAACTTGAAGGAGCTTACGTGATGATGAAGAGATGAACAGCATCTCGTATCACGGTCAGTGCAACAGGAGTTCCAGGAATACGGGGGCTGGGAGTGGGGTAGTCTGGTGTGCTATTTTAATTGTCTGGTCAGCCGTAGCTGCTTTCAGCTGCATTTGGGAACCCTGAATTCCCTCAAACACCTACATCTGATTTTCTTGGCAAAAAGATGACGGAAAAGCTGAAGATAAAGTTAGTAAATGAGCAACCTCGGTTTTTGGATCCCAAATTAAGTAAGTAGCTTTAGTGTGGCAGCGTTATGTTTCTCCTAGAGAGTAAAAGTACAGGGCTTTGTAGTAACTATTTTTCTTGCCGCTCATTGCCCTTTTCATTTATGTTTGTTTTTGAAGGCTGGGGCTTTTAAAAGCCACAGTTTGATAGGCACTGGCTGATTGTAATAGCTTTCCTTCTCTTTTAGTGTTAGTTTGCTCTTTCTATCTGCTCTTCATTTGCCTCTTTTAAAGCAAATAGAAATTCTGTTTTATTTCACTAAACCTCGTAGGGTTCAGCAGTTTTCAGCTGGCTCACTTGGCTGTAGGGCAGTGGTTCCCAAACTCTGCACATTAGGGAATCCTTCAAGAATCCTAAAGCCCAGGTTGCACCCTAGACTGATGACGTTGAAATCTCTGGGGGTGGGATGCTAGCTTCAGTAATTGTTGGCATTCTCCAAGGGATTCCAATGTTCAGACAGATTTGGAACCAGTGATGTCTAGGGTATAGCCTATGCTATGCAATAGACCAAAACGAATTGTCCTTGACTTCATTTAACACTTACATTTGAAACCAAATATTTGTGTAAGACAGACATCACATGGCAATATTGACCTTTATGTAGAAATGTTGTAGGTTGACTAAAGTTACTTTGTTGCTGTCCTCTAGTGCAATTTTTGGATAGAGCTGATGAGTATTTGGCTCTTAGTCTGATTTTATAGCCTGATTATTTGGTCAATATGAGTTTGGTTGAATGACTAAATTAGATGCTCTCCAGGTTTGAGCTGACTTGGAACTCTTTAGAGCTGTCATCTTGGTGCTCTGATTTCTGTATCTTTACTGTGTGTTCTTATCTGACTTACTGCTGGGAATGAATGGATTGAAATTGGGGCAATACATTTATTTATTGACAAGTGGTGTCTAGGTACAGCATGGTATAGTAAAAACAACAAGCCAGACGTTCTTAATTCTAGTCCTGACCCAACAACCCACTAGTTCTGTGAGGTTAGACAGATGCATCACTTTCTCTCTGTTTTCCAGTATCCTCTTCTGTAGAGTGGATATACATACTTAATCCGTGTACATTATAGAATGGTTGTGAGAATAAAAATGAAACTTTGTACAGGTAAAGTGCTTTGTGAAACAGAAGGCAGTATAGAAATTTACAGTGGTGTAGGTAGTATGATAGTCATCACTGCCACACGGGGCCAGGTGAAAAGAAAGTGGTAGTCTGGGGCTTCTGATGTTGAGCAGCATTTCTCTCCTGGTTCTACCATCACTAATGCTTACATGTTGTAATCAGGTTAACCATAGGCGCACGTGCTTACATTTACACACTTCAAGTCTGTAGGAGGAATGATCTCAGTCAAGAATAACACACAAGTCCTTTGCTGACATCGTCCTTCTTATGTCTGGTTTCAGCCTCACGTATGGATTTGCTCGAACAGGATTTTGACTGGTCAGTCTGTGGCCAGGTGGGGATCCTCATGTATGTGTAAAAATGGCAGCAGATGGCAACGCCTGTTGTTGCTGGGAGCCCTCTCTCAACCTGGTGGTGGTCTGAGAATGCTGATTAGTAGTTTTTGCTTGGCTTTGATAAGATGGGGGAGCTTGCTAAGGACGTCTATTTTCTTTGAGATCCATCCCAATACTAATTACTTGTGGTTGCCTAGCTCTTAAAATGAAAAAAAAAAGCCATATTCCTCTCACATTCTTTTGTGGGATTTTAGTAGTTATGTTAGTAAAGGGCTGTAGAAGCGCTGAGCATTTCTAATGGATTTGGGGCCCTTGCAGAACGTGTGTCTTGATTTAAGTGATCGGAAGTGATTCTCAGAGACCTCCTTTGCCACCTCACAAGAGGAGAGCGTTCTGTAACTTTTTCTTGTCCGCAAACAACAAATAAGATGACAGAGGTAAGTGACTTTGGGACACTTGTTAAATGACACTGTCTTTCCCAGTGGTCTCTTCTCTTGCATTGTAGAGTAGAAACCCAAGTTCCAATGCTCTTTTCATGGAGCACTGATGGTGAAACCAAGTGAGGCCCTGTGGGGCTCCTGGGCATGAGGCCCTTCGGTCCCCCGTTTCCTGTAGGCAAGACTCCAGCCCCCATGACCTGCCCTGAGTTCCAAAGGGCAGATTTGAACAGTCGCTAATCAAGGGAGGAGCAGCCAAGAAACCACCTGAGGCGAGATTAAAGGGACCAGAGAAGCTCATCAAGATGAGGAGACAGACCACCTGAGAGGAACCTAAGGGAGAGCAAGCCCTGCTCACCCCCTAATCTTGTCAGAGCCACGTAGCTCACGCCCCCCCCACCCCCCCACCGCCCCGCCCCAAACCACTGCTATAAAACCCTCAGCAAATCCTCCTGGGTTGGGACACATTGAAGGCAGGAGCCCACTGTGGCCCCCTTTGCCTGCCAAAGTCATAAAGCTATTCTTTTCTACTTCACCCCAGACTCTGTCTCTGAGATTCTGAGATTCGATTTGGCACCAGTGTACAGAGAGGCCAAGAGCTTTTGGTAACAATGGGAACTGAGAATTGAAGGCATCATAAAATTAGGAACAAAGAAGGATTTTTTCGTGAGCTTTTCCATAAGCAATTACAGTTCTTATAAGGTATTAGGTATAGTTTAATTTCATCAGGAAAGTGATTGTGAGCAGAGCTGTTAAGTCCATTTAGAACAAAATAATGCTCTTAAGTTGGCATTATGCATCAGAAGCGCTAAATAACTTTGGACTTGGAATTCTCCTTGTTGAATATTATGTTAAGGAAAGAATTAAGAATTTTAATTGTGAAGTGTTCAAAAATATGTATACAAGGATAATTATCACAGTAAGATTTATGGAAGTAAAAAAATTAGCAGTTACCTAAGTATAGTGAGTTGGTTTAAGTCATGTATGGAATATTCATATTATGGACTAGCAAGAAAATACTAAAAATCATGTTTAGTGATGGGCAGATGGTCCCAAAATATTTCCAAATGAAAAAAGCATATTGAAAAGTAACAGTATTTTTGTAAAAACTCTGTGTGGAAAATGATCGGAAGGAGTCGGTTTAAAATGTATTTTATGTGATCAGTAAAAATATGGATCTTTTTTTTCCTTGTGATTTGTTTTTCAAGTTTTCTTGATTGCACATCTATTACTTTTCTAATTTGAAAGAAAAAGGTTAAGAAAAACATTTTTGGGCCTCACTTTTTGTTTTTTAATATGTAAAATTGGCATGGGGCTTCAGTCTTAACAACCTTTAAGGACCCCTGAAAATAGAAAATTCTTACCTTTCATTTCTCGGATACTGTCATTCTGTGAGGCTTGTGCTAATGGGATGGCTATTTTAGAAGACCTGGTTGCCCATACTTTACAAGAGAAAAAAAAAAAGATTTGCTTTAATAAAATATGGGAATTAGATGTGGTAGAATGCCCTGATGTTTAAGAAAACCAAAAATAAGGGAGAACCCTCAAAAAAGCTTAAGAATAGTTTAGTAGACTGGTATGCTTTTAGAACAAGTCAGTGGTTCATGGCAGTCATAGGATGAGATCTTTGATGAAGTTAGAAGGCACATTTGATCTCTTTTGAGTTTTGTTTTCTAAGATAGATTTGAAGATCCTTTACAGGAGAAATTCACAAGTAAAAGGCCTTTTCTTTGACAGCACTTTATTTTACAGGCACCCCTCCCTTCACTTATCAATAACTTCATCTCATTTGCTTTATCCTGTAAATGCCATTATCTCCCAGGCAGTCTATTGCATTAAGCCTTTAGTACCTAATATCGCCTCATTTACATTGACACGTGCTTGACCTCAGCCCTTGTCCTCTCTTTGTTAATGCACCACCAAGCACTGATATCTCTCTGGAGCATTATCATTTGGCTGTTACCTCAACTACTAACAACCCTCCATTTGAGCTGATGAAGGTTTATTAAATAAAAACATGCAATAACCCTGGCAGTAATGAAGGGAGAATGGAGGTGGCTAGCATCCTGTCCGTAGTGGTGAGGGCCTGCTGAGTCCGCATAATAGGTATTGGGCTTCCTGAGGGAGAAGACGGGGCACCTGAATGCGGCTGATCAATATTAGGTTAGCAAACTGACTTATTCTAAGAATGGGCTTTTTTGATGGCCTGATTTGATCGCTGTTGATGGGCTACAAGCTGAGGAGTTAGGGGGAAAAAAAAGTGTTCTTCCTCCAGGCACTTGGCCTTGCCCTATGCAGCTTTCTTGGGAAGTCTGTCTTAAGTACCAAACTGTCAATAGCCCTGAGGCCTTCAGTCAGAGGCCACGCTGAACCCTAGGGAGCCAAAAACCTCTGTCTTCTCCAGTGAAGCTGGGATCAGGGATTCTGTTTTTCCTCTAGACCCCTAGGACTCCCTGAAACCTCCACAGTAGCCTGAGCCCTTTACTCTCCCTTGTAAGTCCCATACTCTTTTCCTCCCTCCACCAACCACTTTTGTGTGCAGAGCGGTCTAAGCCATCCTCTACTTAGGCCACATGTGGTAGCTCGTGTCATGCTATAAACACAAGTGAGCGGATGACATTTATCCTTAAGAAAGTTTTTAAGTGCTATTATCAAGTTTATATCTAACACATAGGAGTCTTGTGCACAAAATCCTTTGGGGTCACATGCTTGTGTTTTATATCCCATATAATATGATACTGTATTCTGCAAGTAAAATTGTTGCTAGTTTCTCTATGCAATTAAATACCTAGGGCTCTATACAGGCCACAACATTCTACAAAGTACAGTGATTTCCTAGATGCATCAAAGCTTTCAGACTGGCTCCTTAAACTGTTAGGTTGAAACAGCCGATATTTGATCATTTTTGACTCATGAAAACAGTAGTTTTCGTATTTCAAACTAATACATAAAATCACGTTTTTTTTGTTTTTTTGTTTTTTTTAAACTTGCATTTGGTTTCTTTTACCAGTTTCTGTCTGATAAAGAATAAAATCTCTGCTTTGGGAAATACGGTGTAGCTAAATGGGAATGTTTGGTAAGTGAATGATTTGGGATTCTTGTGAGAAACATCTTCCCTGCTTGTGTTGAGATGGGTATGAATCATACTTGATTCAGAGCGAGACTTCTTGGGCCCATCTGGGACCCCCTGAGCCTGAATGTGGAGAATTCTACGTAGAGTACTGTCTTGAGGACAAGGGCCTGAAGACACCAGAGTTTGCCTTCTCACAGTTCAGGGGCCCATGGCAGCAGTCTGGTGACCTGTGTGCTAAGTAAATCTCAGGTTCCAAGGCATGTTTCTTTTGTTGTTCATAGCCAAAGATTTTTGGTGTTCTTATTTAGTTGAGACTGTTCAGACTTGTGTCTTTTTATATACTTACGGGAAGGGATGGTATCGATTCTCTAGACTAGCCTAATTTCATATCTTTCTATTATATCTGTAAGTTGGGCCAAGGCAACATTTTCAGGATAGTTATGTTGTCTTACTAGAAAAATGCTTCCTTAAGGGAGATGTACTGACCTATTGAAAAGTGCTAGAACATTTTGGAACCATGTAATAATCAGAGTCCTGAAGGAAATATTTGTTTTGGACTCAACAGTGGCAACACATTTGCTTTTTGTAGGGAACACTGTTGCCAAAATAAGCATTTTTATTAGCTAGCAGATGGTTTAGTTATCAGGTTGGGTTTTTTTGATTAAATTTGAAAGTTTTTTTTGTTTGTTTTTTGGCTTGAACCTTAGTTCTATTTAGAAACAGTTACAGTTGTCATTCACCTTTGTGTGTCTCACCTCCCCCAACCAAAAAAATAAAATAAAGATCAGTGGTTTGTTTTCCAGTGTTTTTTCAATGAAGCAGCTGTTAAGAATGGCTGACTTTGGTGTTACTTAAAGACATTTCCATTGGTTCATGTTAAAGCACAAAACTAGACCTTTTTACCTAATCAGCTTGAGCAAGACTGGTAGAAGACAAACACTTAACTATGAAATCATTATTCCTAGTTTAAACTAAAATGAAAATGAGAAATAGACATTTGGGAAAGAAAATTTAAGGGCACTTGTAGTTTCTAATTACAAAGATTTCCTTTGTTAAAGGTTCATCTCTCAACTCAAGGCAAATTTCTTTTTTGAAAACACCAGACGATTCTTGATTATGTACATTTAAACTGTACCTCTGACCTATTTTTTTTTTTTTTTTTGCGGTACGCGGGCCTCTCACTGTCCAGGCCTCCCCCGTTGCGGAGCACAGGCTCCGGACGCGCAGGCTCAGAGCGGCCATGGCTCACGGGCCCAGCCGCTCGGCGGCATGTGGGATCCTCCCGGACCAGGGCACGAACCCATGTCCCCCCCATCGGCAGGCGGACTCTCAACCACCGCGCCACCAGGGAAGCCCTGACCTATTTTTTTTGAGTTAAGGAAATATTTCTCAGAACTTGTTTCCTAAATGGATAGGTTTTTAATAGTGAAGCATACTGTCCTGTTCAATATCATGTGTTAAAACATTTTGTAGATGTTTGCTTATCTTCATAATACTAAAAGAAATATTTGTTTTCAACTCAAACAGATTTCTGTTGTCTGTATGAGCAGTTTCTAACTCTGGTGAGTTAGAACATTAACGTTCTGTCAGATAATAGTAGGTGTTCTGTGAAAAAATTCACTGTTGGTAGTATCTATCTCCCCTCCCTCCCCCTTTCCCCGCGTGGATTTATTTTTGAAAATATGTGTAAGAAAACTTCCAAATACATCTGGTTGGCTCATTATGTAGTACTCTACCTTTAAAAAATGGTGTGGGGACTCCACTCATGGAGGGCACACACGAAGTAGTGTGTGCATCGGGACCCAGGGGAAGGAGCAGTGACCCCATAGGAGACTGAACCAGACCTACCTGCAAGTGTTGGAGGGTCTCCTGCAGAGGCAGAGGGTGGCTGTGGCTCACTGTGGGGACAAGGGCACTGGCAGCAGAAGTTCTGGGAAGTACACCTTGGTGTGAGCCCTCCCAGAGTCTGCCATTAGCCCCACCAAAGAGCCTGTAGCCTCCAGTGCTGGATTGCCTCAGGCCAAACAACCAACAGGGAGGGAACTCAGCCCTACCCATCAGCAGACAAGCAGATTAAAATTTTACTGAGCTCTGCCCACCAGAGCAACACCCAGCTCTACCCACCACCAGTCCCTCCCATCAGGAAGCTTGCACAAGCCTCTTAGATAGCCTCATCCACCAGAGGGCGGACAGCAGAAGCAAGAACTACAACCCTGCAGCCTGTGGAAGGAAAACCACATTCACAGAAAGATAGACAAAATGAAAAGGCAGAGGGCTATGTACCAGATGAAGGAACAAGATAAAACCCCAGAAAAACAACTAAATGAAGTGGAGATAGGCACCTTCCAGAAAAAGAATTCAGAATAATGATAGTAAAGATGATCTAGGACCTCAGAAAAAGAATGTAGGTAAAGATTGAGAAGATGAAAGAAATG
The DNA here is from genome assembly GCF_964165515.1 of Mesoplodon bidens. Taxonomy (NCBI): domain Eukaryota; kingdom Metazoa; phylum Chordata; class Mammalia; order Artiodactyla; family Ziphiidae; genus Mesoplodon; species Mesoplodon bidens. The sequence goes on from NC_138166.1 coordinate 87,448,580, forward strand.
TTGAACAAAGATCTAGAATTAAAGAACAAACACCTAGAAGAATTAAAGAACAAACAAACAGAGATGAACAATACAATAACTGAAACGAAAAATACACTAGAAGGAATCAATAGCAGAATAACTGAGGCAGAAGAATGGATAAGTGACCTGGAAGACAGAATGGTAGAATTCACTGCCACAGAACAGAATAAAGAAAAAAGAATGAAAAGAAATGAAGATGGCCTAAGAGGCCCCTGGGACAACATTAAACGCAACAACATTCGCATTATAGGGGTCCCAGAAGGAGAAAAGAGAGAGAAAGGACCTGAGAAAATATTTGAAGAGATTATAGTTGAAAACTTCCCTAACATGGGAAAGGAAATAGCCACCCAAGTCCAGGAAGCGCAGCGAATCCCATACCGGATAAACCCAAGGAGAAACATGCCAAGACACATAGTAATCAAATTGACAAAAATTAAAGACAAAAATTATTGAAAGCAACAAGGAAAAAACGACAAATAACATACAAGGGAACTCCCTTAAGGTTAACAGCTGATTTCACAGCAGCAACTCTATGAGCCAGAAGGGAGTGGCATGACATACTTAAAGTGATGAAAGGGAAGAACCTACAACCAAAATTACTCTACCTGGCAAGGATCTCATTCAGATTCAATGGAGAAATCAAAAGCTTTAAGGACAAGCAAAAGCTAAGAGAATTCGGCACCACCAAACCAGCTCTACAACAAATGCTAAAGGAACTTCTCTAAGTGGGAAACACGAGAAGAAAAGGACCTACAAAAACAAACCCAAAACAATTAAGAAAATGGTCATAGGAACATACATATCAATAATTACGTTGAACGTGAATGGATTAAATGCTCCAACCAAAAGACACAGGCTTGCTGAATGGATACAAAAACAAGACCCATATATATGCTAACCCTCCTGCACTGTTGGTGGGAATGTAAATTGATACAGCCACTGTGGAGAAAACAGTATGGAGGTTCCTTTAAAAACTAAAAATAGAATTACCATATGACCTAGCAATCCCACTCCTGGGCATATACCCAGAGAAAACCATAATTCAAAAAGACACATGCACCCCAGTGTTCAATGCAGCAGTAACACAATGGAATATTACTCAGCCATAAAAAGGAACAAAATTGGGTTATTTGTAGAGGCGTGGTTGGATTTAGAGGCTGTCATACGGGGTGAAGTAAGTCAGAAAGAGAACAATAAATATCATATTTTAACGTATATATGTGGAACCTAGAAAAATGGTGATGATGAACCAGTTTGCAGGGCAGAAATAGAGACAGATGTAGAGAACAAACGTATGGACACCAAGGGGGGAAAGTGGCGGGGGGGTGTGGTGGTGGTGGGATGAACTGGGAGTTTGGGAGTGACATGTATACATTAATATGTATAAAATAGATAACTAGTTAAAATCTGTATAAAAAAATAAAATAAAATTCAAAAATTCAAAAAAAATGGTGTGGCATCCCTGAGAATTCTAGAAGGTCACAGTAGAGATCATTTGTCACATGAATTCATCATATTTCGATCTGTGAGTAGATGTATAGACAGCATTTTCCAGTGAACAGTTCCACTGTATGTTGTCTGATCTTTCATCTGCCTCATCTGCCGTGTCTTGTCCTGTAATTTTAATATTTATTTGTGATAGTATTCATTGTTGTATGTCACATTTCTGAAACCGATTTTGATGATTTCTCAAAGAATCAATCTGTTGCTGTCCACGTTAATCCAGCTGCATCTCTTGAATTTCTGTTGATGTTTCATCAGTGTGTTAATTAAAAAGTGCTCTTCAGTCATTAAATTTAGAAAACAGTGAAATAATTTACAAAATGACCACTTCCCATACATTAAAGAAAAAAATGCTTTGGTGGTATTTTTATCAGTAATTATGCACATTTCTAACTGTAGATGGATATTTAAGGATTTGTCCTCTATTAAAGGCTAAATGTTAGGAAATGCCTAGAAACCAGACCCCCCAGTACAACAGAATTAATCATCAGTGATGGTTGGATTGACCGCTGCCCCACCGAGTTTTCCTTATGTGTGAGCTTTATGGTACAAGCTACTTAAAACCACAGAAGATAAATATCAGGTTTCTAAACTGATGTTCTAAGGATGAAATCTATGCATTGACAACTATTTTCTGCAAATTGTTTCGAGTACCACTAAGCAAGGTTAGAGTCAGGGAAGACAGTGGCCTTGCTTAGCTTTCGTAATTACAGCTTTATAAATAGACCTTTAATTTGTGAAGGCCAGAAAATAAAACACTGTATCTTCATACAGAAATAGGGGCTATTTTCCTATCTGTGGTAAGGTTTTTAAATCTTTGAAGTTCTGAGACTACTCTTGATTGTATATATGGTAACTGTACTTGTATTTTCGGTCAAGAAAACATACTCAGAAAGTTTGTTATCTACGTGGTTAATAATAGTTCCATGATGGAAACAGCCCTTGACTGAAAATGCTGCCTTAAAACATGTTGGAAACACCTTCCGAGGTTTCTTTATCCACATGGTAAATAGGTTCTGTTAAAAATAATGTGAGGACCCCTCAGTATGTGCCAGGCACTGTGTTGCTAAGTGCTTTACCTACATTTAAGAAAAATTAAGTGGCTTTGAAAGTTGACATCGTCATATAGTTTTGTAATTGGAACATGAGCTGTTTGGGTTAAAAATCTTCATGCAAATTCTTACAAACAAATTGAGTGTGGATGTGCAGTGGGTGGTTTTTAAGCTTAAATATCTCAGCTGGATTTAATTACCTTGAGGGATAAGGCTACATGATGGGCCAGTGGTTTACCAAATTATTTTTCATTTTCTGAATCTTGATGTCACTAAAGGTTAATGCATCCTCTTTTCTCTGCTAGAGACCTGAGTTAAAATCCATTTTAGAGCACACGTGTAAATGAATTTGTTGTTGTTTTTCCTCCTTGGGGACACTTTGGTCATTTCATGAGGCAGCCTTTCCATTTGGAATTGCCCACAGCTCGCACCAGGCACCGGGGCTCTCATAGCAGGGGCGGTTGCGATTCAGCGTGAAAATGAACTGGCAGGCTTCAGAGGGCAGAGCTGGCCCAGGGCCTGTCACTCTTTCATTCCTCGATTCTGTCTTGGTTAACTTAAGGAAACTTATTTGTTGCTGACATTTCATTATAGCACATCACAAAGCAAGTGATGTGTTTGTGGCTAAGCCACTGCATTTTCCTCCCCATCTCAGGCCGGTTTGTATTTGGCAGCTACAAAGCTTTCTGTATTCACTGTCCACACTCTCCTAAGTGACTGCATATACTGGGATAGATCTGTGATCAACATTTTTGATCACTGATCTTTCATGAGTTCTATTATCTATTGATTGTTTTTGTATAAATGCTTGGTTTTTTAAGTAGTGTTATTAGTTACTGCCTTTATCTGTACAGATGAGGAATATTTAGATGTATAACCAAAGCAGGGAATAGTCATTGCACATTAATTCCTTCAGGGAGCTTGGTAGGGCTCTTCTCCCTGAGTTCAGCTTGTAGTCAACTCTTCTCCATTTCTATTGTTATTATTACTACTACTACTGCTACTATCATTATTATTATCAGTCTTTGTGTTTCTCTCTTCTTTTTTTCTCCCAAGGAGTAGTACCTCTTCACTTTGTTTTTTCTTTAAGAAAAATTTGTAAGGTCTTTACACACAGAAAGACATAAATAAAATTTTATGTACATGGATAAATGGGATTATATAATACATACTGTCTTTTTTTCCCCTTTGCAGTTTTCACTTTGGTTTCGAAGTGAATTATTTCAAATTCCCTGAGTCCCTCGTCTTGTCCATTTGTTGTAGGTATTCCTACACCATTTTTATTCATTCAATCCTTTTTGTCTTAAAATCTCCCAAATTGCACTTTATGCCAAGAGAATCTCCCTCTTCATAGTTTATCTTCTGTTCACCTTTCAAATCCCATTTCTTCTATCAAACTGAGTCAGTCCAAGGAGAGGTGATGACTGCTGTTGTCTGCTTGTAACGTTCATGTAAAAATGCATTTTCCTCTATGTGTATGTGAATATGAGAAAGAGCTAGAGATCACTGTAAATACACTTGTAGACTTAGGCTAACCAAGCTCTGATTCATGATGGCCATGAGAATTATTAAAAAATTGATATAGTGTGCTTTTATTGAGTCTTAGTCATAGAGACTAAGTTTGACTAAAAGTTGATCTAAATCATTAGTATGTGGACTTCTTGTGAGGATATAAACATTATAAATATTTCAGTAGGAGGCCATTTTACTTGTGTCCATGGATAGGCAATGTGTGTGGGAATAAATTGTATGTACAGCTTTGCTGAGGTGCTTTAGATGCCTTCATGTTTACCATAATTGTTTTCTTCAGCATTATCTGTCTCCAATGTTAAACCCTTCAAGAGCAGAACTAGGCCTATCCACATTATACTGAAAGTCTGAAGTATGCTGATAAAGTTCTCATAAACTCTTTTGACAGTATCTTTTATTTTTATTTTTTTAAAATTTATTTATTTATTTATTTTTGGCTGCATTGGGTCTTCGCTGCTGTGTGCGGGCTTTCTCTAGTTGCAGCGAGCGGGAGCTATACTCTTCATTGTGGTGCGCGGGCTTCTCATTGCGGTGGCTTCTCTTGTTGCAGAGCACGGGCTCTAGGGCGTGTGGGGTTCAGTATCTGTGGTGTGTGGGCTCAGTAGTTGTGGCGCATGGGCTTAGTTGCTTCGCGGCATGTGGGATCTTCCCGGACCAGAGATCAAACCCATGTCCCCTGCATTGGCAGGCAGATTCTTAACCACTGGACCACTGGGGAAGTCCCGACGGTATCTTTTAAAAGATAGTCTTTCATATTTATAATATTACTAGATTGTTTCATTGTCTTAATCTTTTTTTTTTGCCCTTTTCAGGTGTCTGCAGTCGAGTCTTTGGAGGGTCCCCTGCTCCAGGTGGAAGGACTGAGTGACCTTAGGCTGGAGCTTCACAGCAAGAAGATGAACCTCCACTTAGTTCTCATAGACGAGCTGCATCGGCACCTGTATATCAAATCCACTAGCCGAGTTGTGCAGCAGAACAAGGAAAAAGGCAGGATGAGGTTGGTTAAAGAGGCTCTTTGCCACAGTGTCTTGTGGCCATGTAGAATTTTAAGGAATATTATTTGTTTCCCAGAATATTGTTATAGTTTATTTTACTTCTCTTTTTAACATACTGTCTCTGAAAATGTAAGATAGTTTTATGATACCAAATACTCCACATTCTGAAGGCTGACATTCAAAGTTTGTTCATTCCCTCACTGCACATTTCTTGTGGTCCTTTTATGTAAAGATACATAAGAAACATTTACTGTGGGTCTGTAACTGGATCAGAGAGACCTCTGGTATATCTCAGAAGGAAGAGAAAAGAAATCCTTAAATTGGATAGTGAAGTCCGCCTAATTAAGAAATATAGGTGTATGACTATGAAGTTAGAAGACTGTTACTTAGGGCTGTGTTCAGCTTTGGACACTCCTCTTTCTGGAGTAGTTTAGGGAGGGTTTAGAGAGAGCCCTTTTTTTTTTTTTATGCCTGGGCTCATTGTAGCACAGTCCTATGTTGAAGGGCCTGGGTGGACTCAGGACATTTATTAGGTTAGGAGAGACCTGGTAGGGAATAAGACCAGATGGTAAGACAGTAGAATGTTGGCGTTATTAACATGTATCAGATAGCTGTGCACATCGTATGTCCTTCCAACATTCCTTTAAAATAGCTATAAGATTCTTCAGAGGGCAGTTGAGCACTATATACTGTTGATACTTTTTCATCAGGCTATAGATGAGAGGAGCACTGGAAGCAGCGCATGCTGGGAATGAAGTCTATAAAATTCTATTCTGTTCAAACCAGAATTTCCAACTTTGTGTGTGATGCTTCAGTTTAGTCAGAGACCCTTACAGAGAAAGAAGTTTCCATCTCTTTCTGCAGATGGGCACTAGAAAAAGTTAGGCACACAAATTGAGCTAAGGGTTATGTACCTTAGACTTAACTTCAGCACTGCGTCTGAATACACTCTTGTTGGAGAGTAAAGTGGTGGATGGGAGCTGTGCTAAGGAAATACCTTCCAGAGTGTCTGGTGGTAAATAGAAGATCTGAATAGATTTCTACCTGTGCAAGGATTAAAAACAAACAAAATAACCCCACTCCCTTATAAGCCCAAGGGAAAAATACTTATTTTCCCTTATGCTATAGAATAAGCATTAGGGAAAAAGCATTAAGTTGAGGTCTCAAAGAAGAGCATTTATTTGAAGAAAAAGATTTATAAAGCAAAATAGGAAAAGTTTAGGAGACTTAAATTAAGCTCAAGTTTCTCAAAAGATGCAAGATGATGTAGTAGGTTAGAATTTTGCTCAAAATTATCACCCTTTCCCCTCCAGTTGAGTGGGAGGAGTGTATTTCCTTCTCTTTGATTCTTGGGCTCTTGCTTTTGCTGATTGTTAGCATGTAACATGAGGGGCTTGAAATTCGCTTGTGCCAGGGAGCATGCCCTGCCATGCCTCTGCCATTGCCATGATGGCGCTGGTCCCAGGAGGAGGCGGAGAGACATGTGGAATCGAGCCATGTTCAACTGAGCTGCCTAGCCTGAATCAGCCAGTCACAAAAATATGTGCTTATTGTTGAACATGACTGAGATTCTGTGGTTGTATGCAGCAAGCATATAGCTTCTATGAAATGATAATGGGGAGCTATATGAATGGGATTGGGAGAAATGCAAAAAGAACTAACTACAACAGGAACAAAATATAAGGAAAAACCAAAATGATAATAGGGAAATTAAGTCTTTTTTAAAACATTAGAAGAATTAAATCAGTGAAACGAGGGAAAACTTTTCTTATTGTGAAGAAGAAAAACGCAAGATGATAAAAGAACGATAATGTGAAAGGTGGAGAATGGTGATCAAATGATTTTAGGCATTCTACAGAATGACACTAAAATGATAGTGTTATAGGTTGAATTGTGTCCCCTTAAAATTCATGTTATTGAGGTCCTAACTCCTAGTACCTAACTGTGACTAAATTTGGAGATAGGGTCTTTCAATAGGTAAATAAGTTAAAATGAGGTCATTAGCATGGGCCCTAATTCAATATGACTGGTGTCCATATAAGAAGAAGAAATTTGGACACACACTTCTGAAGAGGGAAGACCATGTGAAGACACAGTGATAAGACGGCCGTCTACAAACGTAGGAGAGAGGCCTCAGGAGAAAACAACTCTGCCAACATCTTGAGCCTCCAGAACTGTGAGAAAGCAAATTTCTGTTGTTTAAGCTACCCAGTCTGTGGTACTTTGTCATGGCAGCCCTAGCAAACTAATACAGACAGAAATAGTAGCAATAATTATAGTGTAAAGAAAGAAACTTAAACAGAAAAAAAGACCGTGGTCTGCAAATCAAAAGGATTCAAGGTAAACTTAGTGAAAAACTTACTCTTAGATATGATCATGAAGTTTTTTATGAATTTCAAAAACAAATACTGTAAGCACCAAGGAGAAAAATTATGTTACCTGCCCTGACAGATATAGTTATTTGCCCACCTGATATCCATTCTCTCCTTTTTTTTTTTTAGATGTATTTAATTCCTTTCTTTCTCTCTCTTTTTTTTTTTTTTTTTTTTTTGCTGTATCGGGTCTTAGTTGTGGCAAGTGTGATCTTTGTTGAGGCAAGTGGGATCTTTCCTTGCAGTGTGGGTTCTTTGTTGCGGCATGCAGGCTTCTCTCTAGTTGTGGCATGTGGGTTTTCTGTCTCTAGTTTGCGGCACATGGGCTCTCTCGTTGAGGTGCGCGAGCTCAGTAGTTGTGGCGCGCAGGCTTAGTTGCCCCGCGGCATGTGGGATCTTAGTTCCCCGACCAGGGATGGAACCTGTGTCCCCTGCATTGGAAGGCGGGTTTTACCACTGGACCACCAGGGAAGTCTCTCTCCTTCATTTTTAAGGACAACTCTTGTTTTGTTCTTGGTGGCCATATGTCCAGCTAAAAGGCTACATTTTCCATCCTCCTGTGTAGCTAAAGGTGATTCGTGAGACTTCTGCTTGCAAGCTGTTGAATCAGGACTCACAGGAAAATTCTTTAAAGGTGCCAACTAAACTGGTATGGTCACTCTTTTACTCTTCACTTGCCTTCCTTTACTTTCTGTCGAGGGCATGGATTGATGCCATCGTCTTGGACACTAGTGACCTTGAGGATGAAAGCCAAATCGTGAACTTTTTAATGACATGGGGCCTCCATTATGGCTCTGAATGGGTTTGTATCTTTTATATGGGAAGAAGGAAGTCCTTTTGTTTTACTCAGGCCACGGCTATTTGGGTCTTCTGTTTTATACAGTTAAACTTAGTCCTGATAAACAGAAAGGAGTAAAAATCAGGCTCACTGGGATTTGCTAAACATGAAATGCCGGAAGACAGCAGAGCAAAGTCTACAAGGCGTTGAATGGGAAAGAATTGGGACCAAAAATTTCTATACCCAGCCAAGTGGACATAGGCAACACAGAGACAAAACATATAAATTAACACAAAATGAAAAGCTAGTGTTCTTTTTCTGAGAAAAGTACTCAAAAATGAACTATAAGATGTAAAGCAAAATCAGTAACTTGAGAACAATAAAGTTGTAGGTGGTTTGAAACTGCTGCCAGGAGTGACTGCACAGCATTAAATATGTAAATTTGCATATAAATAACTGAAAAATATTTTTGTAAGATCAAAAATATAAGCTGAAAACTATTTCTGGAAAAGAAGGTCTGTGTGGTTGAAGAATACTCTATAATAATAAACAGGATTAGATAGCTAGTGGGAAGCAACTGCATAGCACAGGGAGATCAGCTCAGTGCTTTGTGACCACCTAGAGGGGTGGGATAGGGAGAGTGGGAGGGAGATGCAAGAGGGAGGAGATATGGGGATATATGTATATGTATAGCTGATTCACTTTGTTATAAAGCAGAAACTAACACTCCATTGTAAAGCAATTTATACTCCAATAAAGATGTTAAAAAAATAGTAAACAGGATTTATATCACCATATTAAGTTAGTAGAGACTGGGAAATTTGGATAAGCAGGAGATGCAAAGGTGTGCTGAATTCTTAAGACGTCAGAAGTTTTGGATTTTAATAATTAGAGAAAATGTTTAATTCATTTAATTTTGTGTTTATTAACCTAGATATGTATATTTAAAGATTTTTATATTGAAAAGTCACTAGAGAAGACAGAATCAAATAAAACATATTTTTTATTACAAAGAATGATGTTTTAGCCAACATTCTTGATAGCAAATAGCAGAAATCAGTCCTGGTAATAAAACAAGGAAAGAAATTTAGTGGAAAGTTATCAAGTAGGTCACAGAATCTAAGGAAAGGAAGTCTGTATAATCAGGCTCTAAAACCCTGGAGGGACCAAGGGAGATGCAGCAGCTAAGCATACATCATAGACAAGCCATAGGAAGGGTCTGGTTGGGTTGCTGCATTATGCCTACAATTGCTGGATTTTTAACTCAAGTGAATGATCTCTAAATGTTGCTGCATCTTGCCTTTATTTCTTCAAGATTCAAAGTCTTGGCTGGAAGCATCCAGTTCTTTGAGCTTGAGACATGTCAACTTGTATAGTAGGAAGAAGGGCCAGGCCCTCTTCCCTTTTTGCTTTGACCCAGACCATGGAGAGTGTCTCCAAATACAAAGACTGTTCCAATGGTTGGTATCCAAAAACAAACACGAAAACACAGATTTCTACTGAAGGAGAAAACAAAAGAAGTCACATGAAGGCACTTATACATATAAAGTAGGACAGATGTTTTTGAAGTAGAAGTGGGAAACTAGTAGAATTGATAAAAGAAGGATACATGCCTGCATGGAAAAAATAAAAATGGTTTTTGGAGGCTATGAAACAAAACCCGAATAAATGGGGAGGCTTTCCATGTTCTTAGCTCATAAAGATGTTAAGTCCCAGTTAAATCTCAGTTGAGGTTTTTGGAACTGTCAAATCTGTAGTTCACATGGAAGAATAAATGTGTAAGGATTGTTTAAAAAAAAAATTGAGAAGGGAGATTATAAGGGAGGATTTCCTTATCTAATATTAAAGTATATTATAAAGCTACTTTAATCAAAACAGTACAGACATGCAAACACAAAATCAGATTGTTGGAAGGAAATAGAATTTAGAAACAGACCCCAGGATATATGAAACTTCAATATTTTTAAACAGTAGTTCAGTTCAGTGAAGCAAATGAAGGCTATTTGGTAATTCATGTTGATACAATCAGCTGTGTGAAGAAAAGAAATTTAGCTGCCTACCTGTTATTATGTACAAAAAATTCTAACTTGGTTTAAAAAAATCACATGATGCAACTTTATTAGTATTAGGAAAAAATAGAATATGTATGTGGGAGGCTTTCTAGGTCCACATCCTACAAAAATAGTACCATTTCATAAAAATACATGTAACAGGATGTTGACTGGAACATTTTGGGCAGAACAACAAAAATATACAAGCTCGATATTCAAGAGGACTATGGTTAAATGAATTATGGTGTATCCATGCTGTGTAATACTAGACATTAAAACGAATGAGAAAGATTTCTTAGTGCTGATAGGAAAAGATTTCCAAGGTGTATTCTTGGGTTCAAAAAAGCCAGGTGAAAAACAGCATGTACATTATGAATCTATTTGTGTAAGAATTAAAAGAATATATACTTAAATATATATCCTTTATATATAGATGTAAAAATTTGTGTGTGTGTGTAAATGATTTCTTGGAAGGATAATGCTGAAAAACAATGATAAAAGGAATTACCTATGGGAAATGGCAATGGGGTGGCAGGGAGTAGAAAAGAAGGACTTATTTCATACCCTCTGCACTGGGAATGTATTCACCAGGAGCATGTATTATCACTTTAATAATAATAATAATGCTATTGATAATACTTTTTTATAAAATTATTATTTATTTTTGGCAGTGTTGGCTCTTCGTTTCTGTGCGAGGGCTTTCTCTAGTTGTGGCAAGCAGGGGCCACTCCTCATCGCGGTGCACGGGCCTCTCACTGTCGTGGCCTCTCTTGTTGCGGAGCACAGGCTCCAGACGTGCAGGCTCAGTAATTGTGGCTCACGGGCCTAGTTGCTCTGTGGCATGTGGGATCCTCCCAGACCAGGGCTCGAACCTGTGTCCCCTGCACTAGCAGGCAGACTCTCAACCACTGCGCCACCAGGGAAGCCCTGATAATACTTTTGAAGATTACTTTTAATGAAATGGCAACATGTTTACTGTTAAAAGGAAAACCTAGGGTTTAATATTCTATTCAGGGTGATCCAAAGAATGTTGAAAAAGCATGTGTACATTTTTGTGTGTATGCATGAGTACGTCTGTGTGTGTGTGTGTATGTGTGTGTAGGGATGGACAGACTCCTTTCTGTTAAATATTTTGAAAGACATTATACTATAATTATATTGGATTATTTTCATTTTCTTTATATTTTCAAAAAAAACATTTAATACCTTTATAAGCAGATAAAATCAATAAAAAATTATTTAAAAAATGGTTAATCCTTTTACTTGTTGCATGCATCCTGGTTTAATACTTGATCACCCCATTGTATTTCTTGCTCCCTAACTAATTTTTTCTTTTTATGTATGTCTGTTTTCTTTTTGTTATCTTTCAGTGCTTCCCCCTGCCCTCCTGCTTTGCTTAGATTTTAGCTTCACTTTATTTTGTATTGCATGTCTTCACTCTTGGTTTATCATTTAAGACCATGACTGTTTTTGACTTTTCTACCCTCTGAATCATTATTCTTTCTGTACGTTCAGGCAGATCTTAGAACTATAGAGAATTACTGTGTCAGACATTCCTGATTCATTATTCTGTTACATTTTCTTACGAAGGGCATATTATCTTTGACAGACACTTCTCAGCTGAGTTTGATTTGACAAAATATGAGCACTTGCTCTTTGACAGGTGCTGTGCCAGCTGTTGGGGTTATAGGGTGAATATATTAGTTATTAGATTTACAACCTAAAGTTCAACTCACCTCTGTTAAGTTTCAGTTTGACTAAAGTCAACCAAATGACCTGCTGCTGTGAATTTTGGGCATAATTGGAGATATTTATTATTAAGTGAAGGAACAGAAATAAGTTATAATTAAAATGCAAATATTTAATAAGTTGTTAGCACTTCTAACCCTTCTTAAAAAAAAAAGACTTCATGGCCTGAAATACTGAAATCAGACACATTTTGAAGTAGATCCTTACTAGTTGGATGAGTGTTGAATGGCCAGAAAGTCCTAGGAGTTACGGTGGTGTAGGGGGTTGTTGTTTTTGGTATGGTTAAATTTGCTTTATAGTTTTCCTGTCTGCCACCATGTGGTTATTAAATAGCAAACCACTCAATTACAAGATAAAATTACTGATTTTGGGGGGGCTATCTTATACTGGGAAGGATTTTATGTGCATCACCTGTCTTTTTCAACTTGGCTATGAATGATTCTGAATGGATTTAAAGTAAAAATTTGTAATCATAGACCTTTAAGAAGAAAAATAATTTCTATCAGTATTTCTTTGAAATAAAGCTATTCAGAGGATTCATACTAATTAGAAACTCAAAGAACAATCTAATTTTTTTTGTGGTAACATTGGTTTATACATTGTATTGAATATAAGTTTCACGTGTGCAACATTATCTTTTGACTTCTGTATACGCTACAGCCTAGAGTGTGCTCACCACCAAAAAATTATTATCCATCACCCTTTGGTTGACCCACTTTACCTCTTCTGCCCTCCTCCCATTCCTCTTCCCCCTGGTAACCACAACTCTGTTCTCTGTATTAGTGTTATTTGTTTTGTTCTGGTTTGCTCATTTATTTTGTTTGTGTTTGGTTTTTATATTCCATACATGAATGAAATCCTAGAGTTGTCTTTTTTTGTTTTATTTATTTCACTTATCCTAATGCCCTCAATGTCCATCCATGCTGTTGAAAATGAGGAAGATTTCATATTTTTTATGGCTGAGTAGTATTCCATTTTGTGTGTGTGTGTGTGTGTGTGTGTGTGTATGTATGTGTATCACATCTTCTTTATCCATTTATCTGTTGATGGGCACTGAGGTTGTTTCCGTTATCTTGACCACTGTAAATAGTGCTGCTGTGAACATAGGATGCATGTATCTTTTCGAATTAGTGTTTCTGTATTCTTTGGATAAATACTCAGAAGTGGAGTAACTGGGTCATATGGTAATTCTAGTTTTAATTTTTCCAGGAGTCTCCATACTTCTTTCTGTAGTGGCTGCACCAATTTACATTCCCACTAACAGTGTATGAGGGTTCCCTTTTTTGCACATTTTCTCCAAATTTGTTATTTCTTTCCTTTTAAGAACAATCTAGTTTTGATTTTATTTTTTTGTTCTCAAAAATACTTCCTCTGAGAGATTCAAAACCCTTTGAAGGTATTAATTAATACTTCTCAACTTTATTTCTGATGTATGTATTTCTTTATTTCAACTTTTCTCTCTTCTGAAATGGAAACTAAAGTATGTGATATTCTATAGTAGCAGGTACCTTTCTGTTGAGTTTCACGTCTGAGGTAACTACCTGAGTGTGTGTGCTCCCTGTCTCTTGAACTCTTAAGACTAAGTCCTTCCATGAAAGAACAAGAGAAAAACCAGAAGTCATTTCCAGAGTTACTTGCCTTTGGGTTAGTGTGTACAAAGGAGAAAATTGAAGCCCAAGGGAAAATTTTAGAAAGAGAAAAGAGTCTATGCAAATAGTTTTACAGTAAATTGACTTTCTAAGAGTTTATTGATGGAGTTTGAGGGCCCTTCTGGCTCTGACAATAAAGTCAGCAGGTTATGTTTTTTCAGAGTTAAAATGGCCAGCCATTTATCACCCTATATTTAACTGAAATACATGTTTAAGTTGAAACTGAGAAAATGATGGTAGGTTTTAATCTAAAGTGAATCACGTGCACATCTGTATTTATAGAAGTGTGTATTGTACTGACAGTTATGCATAGCACTGTGCACACATCTGTACCAACTGCTGCTTCATTTACAGCCTTGGCGGGCAGTATTGCAGCTATGGACCTGACTTTCCTGCTAATGGATACCTTCATTTATTAATGCTTTAAAAATAACTCCTCCACTTCTGTTATGGATATATTTATTAAATGTATCAAATCTTTTCTCTATCATGTAAAATTGAAATTAACTTCTTCCTAATTATTCAGTAACAGTACTGTAAACATCGGTGGTTATCCTCTGTCTCTGTGGGCATGTGTATCCAGAGGCTGGGGAGATGTGTAGAGCTAGTTTTCCAACTGTGAGTAAAATGCAGGTAGAAGAAGGAGAGGTAGCTGAGGAGAAAAATGAGAATACAACAGTAGTCAGTATAGAAAAGATGAATGGATAAATCTGATCCAATTGATTTTATGATTAGACTATTGTAGCCAGTCAGTGGACTTGAAGGCTCTTTTGGGTTTTCTTAAGATAGTGTAGGGAAATAGGAACTTACAGCTTTATATTGGAGGAAGAGAGTCACTGGAACTATGTCAGTTCAGATCCTGGTAAATGCTATTTCTGTTACTTTTATGTCTCATTCCTTACTTGAGGTTTTGCGTTAGTCTGCAAATGATTCCAACACTTGGAAATGCATGAAGTTGGGTTTTGCGTTAGTCTGCAAATGATTCCAACACTTGGAAATGCATGAAGTTGGGTATAGCTCATATCTTACTCATACTTGGATGCTCGGTGCTGAGCGAAGTGCCAAGCACATAACAGATGCTGAGACTTGTTTGAGTAATGCTTCCCCCTTCCCTGTAATAAGTGAAAAGGGAGAAGCTAGTGACTGCCATAGTTAACCTCCGGGCCTAGGACAGTGGCTGTAAACATTGTTAACACTAGATAAAAATAATATCTTGAAAGATAATTTTGCCTTTTAACCTGAAGTTTGTATTTCAAAGTTTTCTGAAACATTTTTTTTTTATTAGCTTAGAAATATACATGTACCTTGCATGTGGGAAGTTTCAAAGGAGTGGTGGGAGGGAGATGGGGATATATCACTGTAGGGGGTCAATGTTCAAACTTCCACACATTTTTTTTCTCCCATTTGGGGGAAGGTTTCTTGAAGGTGTAGTCTTGTTCCTGCTCCCCTCTGTCTGCCCTCCCTTTACAGCCCACTTTGAGAATCACTTCCGTGGTAGCCAC
This sequence comes from Mesoplodon bidens, assembly GCF_964165515.1. NCBI lineage: Eukaryota > Metazoa > Chordata > Mammalia > Artiodactyla > Ziphiidae > Mesoplodon > Mesoplodon bidens. The sequence continues at coordinate 87,463,782 of NC_138166.1, forward strand.
TCTTACTGTTGATGTTATTGGGACTGGAAGGAGGTGAGAACTATGGCTTTGACCTGTCTATCCTTGGAACATAAGTTAGAGAAGCTTTTCTGTTAGAGATGCAGTGTGATTAGATGATTCAGTTTCTCCAGGGTAGGGCACAGGTGTTATTTGCCTTGGCACTGCCTACATTCTTGGACTTAACAGATGCCTATAAATGGGAATTATCTTGAAATTTTGTTTTTTATAGTCTTTGTGTCATTTAAAATTAATGTGTTTATTTTGGAGACTCCAAAGTTAATTATTAAGATGAGTTGCTAGACCTTTTTGGAAAAGGTGAAATGGGTAATCAAATACTGAATTAACCTGTTTGTGATTCCTTAAATCATCTTTTATAAATCCGATTCTCAACTTGATGAAATTTATGAATCTTTTTTTTTAAAGGAAACTAAGTGCAGTGAACGCCCAGTATATGTCACACACACACAAAAAAAGGTCCAGCTTGAAAAACACAAGTTAATCTAGGCTTAACTACTTAAACTTTCATTCAGTTATCATGATAAGGTGTTATTTGATCTTTCTTTGCTGATAAGTTAATTTAAATGTAGAAACAAAGGGGGTACTGAAGTTGTGTGGCAGAATTTGGTTATAAGGTGGTCATCCAGATGATCAGAATATACTTAAACTATTTTTTTAACCTAGTATTGTAATAAAAAGGTAAAAATGTAAATATTGATATTTGGAATCCTTCAAATACATTTTTACTCCCCTGTGACCACCACTTTACTTGAAATAGACTTCAGATATTTGAAGTCAGAGTATAAAGAGGGTTCATGACAGAAGGAAAGCAGTAAAGGATGGGCATGTTGTGGGACTTAAGTTGATTTTGGAGAAAGTGCTAAGTAACTACTGCTACTTACCCCCTTCAGCTCCCTTGTGAAAGATGCTTCTCCTGTGCCTCTGCTTGATGTTACAAACGTTCCTACTCCTCGAAAATTCCTCGATACCTCTCAGTATTCTACTCCTGGAAGCTCAAGTGGTAAGTATTTAATTCTTCAGCCACTCAACTTCTTTTTGGTGGGCTGTGCGGTTCCTGGGCCCAGGCCTGGGGAAGCCTGTGCTTCCAGGGTTGGGAGGGCCTGAGGTTACTGCCTTGGAGCCTGTGATCCGCCCTTTGCTGCCCTCAGAGGGAAGAAGATAGAAGATGATTGGTTGGGCCTATTGCATTATCAGTTTTAAAAACTGACAGCTGAAGCTGGCCTGTCTGCTGACTCCAGCTGTGTTTTGTTTGACCAACACTGCTTGTTTTTCTGAAGTTGAATTTGAATGCTTTTTGATGGAGCATATGCTTTTTGTTTTGATGTTTTGCTGTAACTTCTGTTGATCCTGTTAGCTTTTACCCAGCTGCTGCACATAGTACGTTCCTGGTCTGGTCCGTGAGAGCTTTTGAGTGTGTGACCCCTGCCCTATATCTTGATTCCTTATATCTTCCAGTGGCCTCTCCACGTCCACATGTGCCTGCATGCGCGTGTGTGCGTGCGCGGACACACACAATGCGCTTTGAGGACATATCCACAAACTAATCTTGTTTCTTCCTGCGCAACCTAATATTGTGTTGAATAAGACAAAGGAGAGCCATTTTTGCTTATATTTAAAGTTGGGGGAGGGAAGGTGTACTTTGAATATGGATGCAAAGATTTAAGAGACTTCTTCTGGAGTGGCTCAGACCTGCTCCATCAGAAGGTTCATCTCAGCTGGATTCAGACCTTCTGGGCCTCTGCAAACACCTGCCCTGCTTGTTGCAGCTTTGGGCTAGGGAGAAGGTGACTGGATGTTTTTTTGTGGGCTGTCCCACAGTTGCCTTTGTGTGACGGCTAAATTTCTCAATGCCTTTTAAAGAAAATGGTAATATTATCATTGGCTTTTCAGATAAAACTTAGTTCTTACTAGTTCTGTAGTCCTATAGAGCTTGAAATGATGCAGAGGTAGAAAAATAATTTGGATTCAGTCAATGTGTTTTGTGCAACTAACTGAAAGTGTTTCTTTTGAGAGCCTAACAATATATTATTGCTGGGGCATATTACTTTATAAAATATAATTTAATTAAAATTGAGGGTTATTCAGGCTTGGAATCTTGAAGAGTATTGCTTTTACTGTAGGAAAAGTATAGGAATTGCTTTATAATAAACTTTTTTATTAGTCTTAGTTACTGATTTTTTTTTTCTAAAACCCAAACACTTATTTTTATTATGACACTTAACAAAGGTTTGTGCTCAAGCTTCTTCCTGGAATTAACAGGTTTTGTTTTCTCCCCCGTCTGTTGTAATATTGCTGTTCTTTGAATTTTGACACTGCTTTGAGCTGTATAGAGTGTGGAATTATGAAATAGAAAATGCATTTATACTTTTGATTTGTATTTTACCTCTACCTGTTGTGGAAATTACCAATTGTTAGATCTTTGTGTTTTTATAATGTGAATTATTGCTTAGCCTGGTTATATCAATTTACATAAATGTTGCTGAGTCAATGGCCAAGCGAAATAAAAATTTTAATTGTTCATGAAGAGATGATGGGTCAGGCATTTTGAAAATGAAAAATATAAATACCAAATAAGCTGAAGAAAATGCCAGTGATGGCAAATTTCAGTAGAAACTAATTTTGCAACATCTATCATTTTTAATCAGACAGCTCTTCCTCTTTGTGCACTTTTCCTGTCTGGCCCTGTAGATAGCCTTTATCACTGAGTGGAGTTCATAGTGACACTTTGGCTTCAGTAGTCTGTCCCTTTGTTCTTGGGGATGACTCTGGAAGAACTGTGTGATAGATGAGTGGAGCTTGGGACCATTATGGAGACGGCTTGTAGATATGTGCACAAACCTTTCTTTTTAGAAAAGCTCATTTCCTTGACTTGTTTGGAAGACTGTCGATCTCTTGATTTTTCTGGGGGGGTGACTGAAAAAGAAGGTAATTAAATTATTATTGATTAAAGTCAATAGTAGCAGTAGTTAAGATGTGTTTTAGTACCTTCTATCTGTGAAACAGTAGAAATAAGTGCTGTACATGAATTAACTCATTCAGTCCTTCAGCGATCTTATGAGAGAGGCACTATTAGCCCCATTTTACAGATAAGAAAACCAAGACTGAGGGTGGTTAATAATGGGTTTAAGTTGACACAGCTGACAAATAGTAACTGCGTTCCAGAGTATGCTCAGTTTGTTTTCCTGAAAATAAGGTATTATGGGACTTCCCTGGTGTTCCAGTGATTAATACTCTGCCTTCTAGTGCAGGGAGAGCGGGTTTGATCCCTGGTTGGGGAGCTAAGATCCCACATGCCTCGTGGCCAAAAAACCAAAACATAAAACAGAAGCAATATTGTAACAAATTCAATGAAGACTTTAAAAATGGTCCACATCAAAAAAAATTAAAAAAAAAAAACAACCACCAAAAACTAGGTATTAGTTTTCTATTGCTGCCGCAACAAATTACACCATATGTTGATCATCTTACGGTTGAAGTCTGTAAGTCTGTAAGAAGTCTGACATGGGTCTCATTGGGTTAAAATGAAGGCTGTGGGCAGGGCTATGTTCCTACCAGAGGTTCTACAGGAGAATCCATTTCCTTGCCTTTTCCTGCTCCTAGAGGCTCTTGCTTTCCTTGACTTGTGGCTCCCTTCCTCCATCTTCAAAACCAGGGATGGTGGGTCACATCTTTCTCGGGTCACATCCTTCCCACCTCACATCTCTCTGACCCACTCTTCTGCTTCCTTCTTCCTCTCTTACGGGCCCATGTGATTAAATTGATTCCCACCTGGATAATCCAAGATCCTTTCCCCATCTCAAGGTCCTTAACCTTCATTTCACGTGCAAAGTCTCCTTTGCCATGTAAAGCAGCATATTCACAGACTCTGGGTATTAGGACATGGATATCTTTCAGGGACCATTATTCTGCTTATCACACTCTGCACTACCTATCTTCTGACTTAAGTTATTTTTAGGAGCCAATGTATAAAAATTTGACTTTCTTGAAATTATGTGTGAAGCCTTTGCAGTTCTAATTTTTAGGACTATATTAATCCAGGTCACATTATTAAAGGGGATCGTATAAATGAGGAAGATGTAAATTATGTAGAGAACTGCATAAACTGTTACTAAGTAAATATAAAAGTGTGGGGTTGAAGAAATATACTATAATAAAGGACAGAAATTTTGTCTTATTCTTTTTTTTTTTTTTTTTTTTTTTTTTTTGCCGTACGCGGGCCTCTCTGTTGTGGCCTCTCCCGTTGCGGAGCACAGGCTCCGGACGCACAGGCTCAGCGGCCATGGCTCACGGGCCCAGCCGCTCCGCGGCATGTGGGATCCTCCCGGACTGGGGCACGAAGCCGTGTCCCCTGCATCGATAGGCGGACTCTCAACCACTGCACCACCAGGGAAGCCCTGTCTTATTCTTAATAATGAACGAGAGTCTGTTTGTGAAGTGCTCTGCAAGGCAGCCTAGAAAGTAATAGTCATTTTCAGCAGGGAATTTAACATAGGCTCTTAAAGCTCCTCTCTCATCTTGTGAAATAGTAGGATTGAGGGTGTAATCCATTAGAACTGACATTTTTATAGAGGAAGTTACAACAGGGAATCCCTGGGTAGAATAGATCTCCCATTGGGGTGCCATAAATGAAAGTTAGAGGTGATTCCTGAAAACTTTCAGACTATTATTAATTAAATGAGAATTTTGATGGCTTGTGAATGAGTCGTTTTTCAGATGTCTTATTTAGAGGTAGAGTTGTGAGTGACTTTTCTATGAGAGGTGTTCTTTTTAAATTAATTTTATTTTTTATTTTATTTTTGGCTGCGTTGGGTCTTGATTGCTGCGCGTGGGCTTTCTCTAGTTGCGGCGAGTCGGGGCTACTCTTCATTGCGCTGCGTGGGCTTCTCATTGTGGTGGCTTCTCTTGTTGCGGAGCACGGGCTCTAGGCGCATGGGCTTCAATAGTTGTGGCACGTGGGCTTCAGTAGTTGTGGTTTGTGGGCCCTAGAGCGCAGGCTCAGTAGTTGTGGCACAAGGGCTTAGTTGCTCTGCGGCATGTGGGATCTTCCCGGACCAGGGTTCGAACCCATGTCCCCTGCATTGGCAGGGGGATTCTTAACCACTGGGCCACCAGGGAAGTGCCCGAGAGGTGTTCTTATCATAGTTTACATGTTATAGTTTGCAAGATACGTTACATCATTCAACTGATGAAGCAGTCCTACAGGGTAGTTGGGGCAGGTACTGTTGTCATTATCAGTGACAACACTGATATTGTCACTGTTAAGATTATTATATTTATGTGACTATTTAAGTGTATTATCAGGTGTTTAAGTTATCCTAAAAGTTGTATGGAATTATATATGTCTGTGCATCATCTAATTAAAAAATAAAACATTTACTTACAAAATGCAAAATCAAGGCACAGATTGGCAGAAGCAAGCAACCCATTAAGAGGAAAATGATTAGCATCCACTTAATTTTCTTACATAATAATGAAAAAAAGCAATGGCATAATAAAGAACTGGGCAAATAACGTGCAATTCACAGAAGAGTCTGTATACATGGAAAGATTGGCATTTATCTGACAGACGTTAAGTATTCAGAATATATAAAGAATCCCTATAAATCAATGAAGCAAGCAAGTAGAAAAATAGGCAAAAATATGAACAGGCAGTTTGCATAAGAGGGCACCTATGCTAGTAAATATATGAAAAACTGCTTATACTCCAGTTAATCAAGTCTTATTTTTAAAACTCATTTTACAAATGTGGAAACTGAATCCTGGGAGGTTGAGTGATTGGTCCAGGTTCAACCAAGATGGTAATTGTTGGAGGCTGGCCTCATGCTGTCCTCACTCTGAATATGCAAAAGATGTATTTTGCAAGCCTTTTTTCTGTTATTCTCATCAGTCGCAGTATTTTGTAATATACAGGGAAACTAAAGTCTAATTTAGAAACAGTAATTCAACTATAACTTAGGTAGAAGGATGGGCGAAGTGTGGAGAAAAGCCAATAATTACAGTAAAATGTTGGTTTAAGCTTTTGGATTCCCATTATGTCTTTTTATTTGGCAAATTGCCTTTGGAACATTTTGACTGAGCAATTACTCCCAAGGTACACAGGCATTTCACTGTGGCTTCTTTATTCATTTTATTCACACTCCTGCTGGGATTGCTGTGAATATAACTATAATGAAATTGGACTTCCTACTCCCTTCCTTTTTGGAACCAGCATAGGTTAAGCAATAAAACTTAAAGAGATCACAAATGAAATGATTTTTTTTTCTTTTGCTGCTGTTTTCTTGATGTGTGTTTTATTTCATCAAACCGTGTTCTGAGACTTGATAATTATCTTAAGAATTTTGGGTCTGATATTTAAAAAATTCTCTTTACGTGCGTTGGGAGCTATGAATCCTAACATAAAAGGAGATGAAGTTTCTCTTTTTGGAACTCAAATGTCTAGAACAGTGAAGATCTGATTCTCCAGAATCTTGACACCTTTTGAGTTACTTCTGTCCTCAGGACAGGACCTCCCTTGGTAATTTTTTTTAAATTAATTAATTAATTAATTTTTGGCTGCACTGGGTCTTTGTTACTGCGTGTGGGCTTTCTCTAGTTGCGGCGAGCGGGAGCTACTCTTCGTTGCGGTGCACGGGCTTCTCACTGTGGTGGCTACTCTTGTGGAGCATGGGCTCTAGGCATGCGGGCTTCAGTAGTTGCAGCAGGCGGGCTCAGTAGTTGCGGCTCGTGGGCTCTAGAGCTCAGGCTCAGTAGTTGTGGCTCATGGGCTTAGTTGCTCCGCGGCATGTGGGATCTTCCTGGACCAGGGCTCAAACCCGTGTCCCTGCATTGGCAGGCAGATTCTTAACCACTACACCACCAGGGGAAGTCCCCTCCCTTACTATTTTAAATCAACTGTTTCTGAAGTATCCTTGCATTTGCTCTTATTAAATATCTTTGACTTCTATGATTGGTCAAAAGTAGAGTTGAGGAATATATATACAAGGGAGACAAAATAGAACTAATAATTCAAATGTTTCTAAATGTAAAAATGAAGAAAGATCAGAGTTTATTTTATGAAAAATATTAATTTTAAAGTATAAAATGTATTTAATAATATAGTTTATAAATATGAATAAATACTATATAACATATACACATATATAAATATATAGACCCAGAATTGCCAAAGTAAATCTGAGGAAAAAGAACAAAGCAGGAGGCGTAACCCTCTCAGACTTCAGACAAACTACAAAGCTACAGTAATCAAAACAGTATGGTATTGGGACAAAAACAGACTTATGGATCAATATATAGAAACAATATATATAGTCTGCATTTACACGTGTACAGCCTATATACACATATGCATACATACACACAGTAAAAGTATGAAAACAAACAGGAAAAAGATACAGAATATAAATACAGGTATACCTCAGAGGTAGTGTGGGTTTGTTTCCAGACCACCACAATGAAGTGAGCCACAGGAAGTTTTTGGTTTCTCTGTGCATGTAAAAGTTATGTTTACAGTATACTGTAGTCTATTAAGTGTGCAATAGCACTATGTCTAAAAAAACAATGTATACACATATCGTAATTAAAAAACACTTTATTGCTAAAAGATGATAACCATCATCTTAGCCTTCAGTGAGTTGTAAGCTTTTTACTGAAGTAAAACGGTGGAGGGTCTTGCCTTGGAGTTGATGGCTGCTGACTGATCATCAGTCATCATCAGGTGGTAGTTGCTGAAGGTTGGGAAGGCTGTGACAATTTCTTAAAATAAGACAGCAATGAAGTTTGTCCTATTGACTGACTCTTCCTTTCACTTGAACACTCAGAGGCCATTGTAGGGTTATTAATTGGCCTAATTTCAGTATTGTTGTGTCCCTGGGTATAGGGAGGCCTGAGGAGAGGGGAACAGCCAGTCAGTGGAGCAGTCAGAACACACACAATATTTATTCATTAAGTTTTCCATCTTACTTGGCTGTGGTTTGTGGCATCCCAAAACAGTTACAGTAGTTACATCAGAGATCACTGATCACCATAACAAATACAATAATAATAATGAAAAAGTTTAGACAAATTGTGAGAATTACCAAAATGTGACAGAGTGAGCACATGCTGTTGGAAAAATGGCGCTGATAGACTTGCTTGACTCAAGCTTGCTGCAAACCTTCTATTTGTAAAAAATGCAGTATCTGCAAAGCACAATAAAATGAAGCACAATAAAACAAGGTGTGCCTGTATTCTGTATTTATTAAAATATTTATAATCAATATGTATTATAAAATATGAATATTACATTATTCATGCATCAGAGATCAATAAAACCATCACCTATGTACTTCCCACTAGATTAATAAATCTTACTATTTTTCTATATTTGCTCCAGATTCTTTTTTAAAAAAATAAAACATTACATGTGTAATTGCAGCTCCCATGAATTCATGACTTCTTTCCCAATTCTTTCCTCTCCCTTCTACCCCAGAGGTTAGCTGCTATTTTGAAATTGTTCTGCATCTTTTTCCTGTATGTTTTCATACTTTTACTATGTGTATGTATGTATATGTGTACATATTTTGGGCATCTGTCCAATAGAAACAATGCACGTAGTTTATATATATTTATATTTATATATAACTTTTATGTTTATACATGCAAACTGTATTGTCCTTTGAATATCTTAAGGCTTAAGTAAATTAATTTACTTATTTACTTAATTTAAATTATATAATTGCTTAATTAACTTATAATTATATAATACAATATGTATCATTCTACTCCTGGAGTGTTTCATTCAACATTGTAGTTTTGGATTTTCTCACGTGCTGTAACTTTAGTTTATTAATTTTACTACTCATAGTATTTTATTATATAACTAGATCATACTTTAGTCATTCTGTTATAGATAGACAAGGTATAAGTTGTTTCTTGTTTTTCATTATTGGGAACCTTACAGCAATGAAGATTCTTGTACATATTTCTCTAGGACAGAGTTTCCCAGCCCCTGGAATGGTTTATAGTATATCTAAGATAAACATTTCAGCCTTTGGAATAGCCAGTTGGGGCAGTCAGAATCCCTCGGCAAGTCCTTTCTAGCCACGTGCAGCCACCTTCATATACCCTAGCTGTGCTATAGAAGTACTATTATTTTCTGTATGTGCCATGATGCCCAGGAGGTAGGGAAGCCTTGCTCTTATGGTGCATGTGTGTGTATGGATAGGAATGTTGTGCCTTTTAAAGTTTACTTGCAATTGATTTTTAAAGTAGTTATACCAATGTAGAATTCTCCAAGCAGTGCCTGAGCTTTTGTTTCTCTACTTCTTGCTGTTAAAATTGGCTTTGTTAGACTTTAATTTTTACAAATTGATTTCTGTAAATGTGACAGGTTTTGTGTTTTTAATTTTAGATTGCATTTCTCTGGTTTTCAATGGTCTAATGGTTTCTAATGGTCTCTTTTGTGAATTGTCTATTGTTAGCACAGTATTTTATTACACCATTTCTTTTCTTCCTTAAAATGTAAAAAAGCCAAGGGGATGCTAATAATTTTACTGTGAGTTGCTTGCAGGTATCTCCTAGTTATAGCTTATCTTTGTTTTTATTTGTTATACAAATGTTTTAAATTTAACTACATTAAAATAAAATATATCAGTATTTTTCTTTATAATTTGTATTTCTTCTGTCTTAAGAAATCTTTTCCTAACTATGATTTCATAAAAAAGTATTTATCTGTCTTAATATTTTACAGGTCTCTTTGGTCTCTTAAGCTGTTTGGATTTGTTTTCACTTATTTTATGAGGAACTGAATTTTTTACACATAGCCATTATTCCAGCATTTACTGGTAGTCCATCCTTCCCCCATTGACTTAAAATTTTTTTTTTAAATAGACTTTTTGTTTAAAAATAGTTTTCAATTTGTAGAAAACTTACAAAGACAGTACACAGTCCCACTGATTTTTTGCACTACTTCTATCATATTTCTATATATGTGGGTTTTCAGAGTCTTTGTTTCACTTGACTGTTGTCTGTCTTTGCACTGAGACCATGCTGTTTTGATATTGATAGCTTTATTATTTATTTTGATGACAGGCAAGGGAAGTATTCCCATTTTCCTAGCCTTCGAAATTATCTAGGCTATTCTTGGCCATTTACTTTTTTATATATATATATTTTAAAAATATTTATTTGGCCACGTCGGGTCTTAGTTGTGGCACACGGGATGTTTGCGGCATGTGGGATCTTTTTTTAGTTATGGCATGCGGGATCTTTCTTAGTCGCAAGCTCCCTTAGTTGCGGCATGCGGGATCTAGTTCCCTGACCAGGGATTGAACCCAGGCCCACTGCATTGGGAGCATGAGTCTTAACCACTGGACCACAAGGGAAGTCTCTTTGCCCTTTACCCTTGCATATGTATGCAATTTAGAATCAGAATGTTAAGTTCTATTAAAAACTCTGTTGGGATTTTGATTGGAATTTAATTTATATAGTAATTTGAGAGAATTTATGTCTTTTATTGTCTTCCCATCTATGAACTTCATTTAATTCTTTAGATCCATAAATATTGTGCTCATCTTTTGTTAGATGTATTCCTAAGTACCTTATATTTTTTGTTGTTATTGAAATGGTATTTTTTTCTGTTTTGTTTGGTTATACTTCTGAAAAGTTTGAATTTTTTTTCCTGTTCATCTTTTTTTTCTAGCAATTTCGCTGAATTTTTTAAAAATTAGAAGAGTATATTTGAAAAATATATTTGTATATCTTCCTGGATTTTGTATGTAAACAGTTATAATGTCTTAGTTGAGGACAGTTTTGTCTTTATTTCTTAAAAATGTAAGTTACTTTTTCCCCCCTTCCTTTTCTCTCTGTTAATTTTTCCGTAGCAGGAAAACCTGCAGTACAAAGTTGAATAGCAGAGGCAATAGTGGGTCTTGCCTTTAATGGAAATGCCTCTAAAATGTCACCATTCAGTGTGATGTTTACTCTTCATTTTTGACCAGTTATTTACTCTTACACTGCGTAGGAAGCTATAGATGCTATTTTTTGCTTTTTTGGTACCTACTGTGCTATAGAGATATTTTTAAAAATCTCAACCATCTATTTCTTTCTTCTTTCAAATGCAGTACATGTTCCAAGCTATGATTCTTGCCTGCAGCAATTATTAGGTCTTTTGCCAAGTTGTAGTTTTCTTCTGTTATTCTTTATACATTTACTATTTGGAAACTCCTGTGATGAATAACTACCACTTCTGCATTTATTTATTCATTAATTACATCAATAAGAATTCATGGATATTTATCTTGTTCTGTGACTTATAATCAGTTGCCATCGTTATTTTGTTGCTTAATTTGTCCCAGATTTGGCCACTGGTAGCTCATTCAGCTTGCTTCCTGTGTCCTTCCAATATGCCACCATCAGTTGTTGGAGACTTCCTTACGTTCTGTTAGCTCAAGACATTTCTGGCTCACTTTTACTTTCCCTATCCTAGCCTTGGAATTAATCAGTTCTCTAATGAGCTCTGGTTTCTTTTATAAGTGAATGATACCTAGTAACCAAGATCTGTGTTCTAGTTGTAGTCATTGCTACTGATGTGTCATTACTGTAGTCCCTCTTAGATGACAGAACTAGGAAATAAATAAATAAATTCATGTTTGTGTATGTGTACATTTCTTTTTTTATTTATTTGCACAATCCTAGTATACACATAATACAATCTCAGGATTGCTAACCCATGAAAAACAACTCATGTCTCAGTGAAAATCAGATTTATTAATTTGAGTACAGTATTTGTGTACAGTTCTATTTGCTTACGGCAAGGCTTCTGGTACGTGGTCAAAATTCAAAGTTACTTAGGCTAGTTCTTTTCTTCCCTAATTCATTCAGTATGGTTATTTATTTGTAATACACTTAGATTCATTTCTTACTATTGATATTTGTATTTTATTTGGTTCCCCCCAGATCCTGGTTGATTTCCATTTATTTATTTGGGGGTGGCATATGAAACATTATTATTTTCTAAGTGTCAATTATATAAACAGATATGCAGACTTGTCACCTGCCTTTCTCTTTTATCCTATTCCCAAGTCTCCTATTCCTTCTGTTCTGTTTCTACCCATCCTGTATAGTTAATCAGTCTCATTAGTTTCTGGTTTATCCTTCTTGTGTTTTTTTGCACAAAAAAGAAGATATATGTATCTTTTCTTCTACCTCTCTTTCTTCCATTAAGGATAGGATACTCTCTTAAACTTTGCTTTTCTTCACTTTATAATACATCCTGGAAATCACTCCACATTAGTTCATAAAGATTTTTTTTTTACACTTGCATAGTACTCCATTGTGTTGATTTACCATAGTTCAGTTACTCTCTTATGTATGGATATGTAAGTTGTTTTCAATATTTTGCCATTACAAGCAATGATGCATGACTATGTATTTTCATATTGTTGGAGGTATTTCATTAGGGTAACTATCTAGAAGAGGGATAGCTAAGTGAAAAGATAAGCCCATATGTAGTTTTTTAAGGATTGACAATTCTTCAGAAGAGTTGTACCAGTTTGCATTCCCACTACCAGTGTGTGAGAGTGATTGTTTTCCCCACAGCTTTGCCAACAGAATGTATGGCCATATTTTAAAATTTTTGCCAATTTGATAGGTGAAAATGGTTATCACAATATTGTGTAATTTGCATTTCTCTAAGAGTTTGAACAATTTTTCTTATATTTAAGATCCATTTTCATAATTTTTTTGTCTATTATCATTACAGTCATCCCTTGGTATCTGCAGGGGATTGGTTCCAGGACCCCATGAGGACACCAAAATTCTTGGATGATCAAGTTCCTAATATAAAATGAATTTGCATATAACCTATGTACATTCTCTCATATACTTTAAATCATTTCTAGACTATTTATAATACCTAATATATTGTAAAGGCTATGTAAATAGTTGTAGATACAGTGTAAATCCTATGTAAATAGTTGCCAGCATGCATCTAAATTCAAGTTTTGCTTTTGGGAACTTCTTGGAATTTATTTTCCCCCCAATATTTTCTATCCATGGTTGGTTGAATCTGTGGATGTGGAACTCTCAGGTAAGGAGGGCTGACTTGTTCATCTTTTATCCATTTTTAAATTTTATTTTTAATCTATTAATATACATTAATGGATTTTTAAAAAATTTCTCTATGTAGTATTGAGTTCTGTTTGCTAATATTTTATTTAGGATTTCTGCATGGATGTTCATGAGTAATAATGGCCCATGATTCAAATCATACTAGATTTTGGTTTCAGTGTAATAATTTGCTTCATAAAAGGAATTAGGACGTTTTTCTTCATCTTCAATGCTCTGGAACAATTGATGGAGCATTGGAATTATCTGGTGTTTGAAGATTTAGGAATTTCCCTGTGGAACCTTTTGGATCTGGTACTTTTTAATATTTTTACTTTCATTCTTTAATAATTTTTGGTTTCATCAATGTAAATTGTTCTCTTTAAACATTCTGTTTCTAGTGGGATCAATTGTAATAATCTGTATTTCTCTAGGAAATTATTAATTTCATTTATTCAGTTTTATTTACATAGAGGTCTATAAAGTATTTTTTTTATGGTTTTGAAATTTTCTTTTGTTTCCTTTTTGTCATTTATCTTTAATTTGTGCTGTCACCCTTTTCTTCTTGATCAAAGTAGCTAATGTTTGTCTATTGTGTTAGTTTTTTTTTCTCCCAAGAAATAACCAGGATTTTGATTTATTGATTAGGTCTATTGTTTCTCTGTCCTCCAACTCATTATTTTCTGCTTCTATCTTTATTCTTTCCTTCTTCGTGCTTTATTTTAATTAATTTTTTTTCCTGCACTAGAGATTGAAATCATGTATTTTAATTCTTTCATTTTTACTGATAAAAGTATTTAGTGATATGAATTGTTCTCTCGTTACTGCTTTAAATGTGTATCCCATAGACTCTTATCATTTACAAATACTTATTTCAGTTTTCATTTCCCCTTTCATCCAAGTGTTTTCAATAAAAGAATTTTAAATTTAAAGGTGAAAGGGTCTTTTGTGTTTGTTTTGTCTTTAATATTTTCTAGCTTTATTGTGTTGAATTCAGTGTTGCTTGTAATATTTCTGCTTTATAGAACTTATGACATTTTCTTTGTGACTTAATATATTATCAATTTCTTTTTTAATATCCCAGGGTACTTGAGAAGAAGATGCATTTTCTGTTATCAGGTGTAGAATTTGATATATATTCATGAAATTCACCTTATTTAATTATGTTGTGTAGGTCTTCTATCTCTTCTTATTTTTAGTGTTTTTCTTCTGTTTCCATCACCTATAGTTTTTGTTTAAAAACAGTGATTTCTGTGTTTTGGAATATGAATAAAGTCATAACTGTTGTAGTTTCGTTGTGAATTGTGCCTTTTGGCATTAGAAAATGCCTTTCATTGCTGTGATTAATGCTTTTTGACTGGCATACTGTTCATTCTATATTTTTAGCCTTTCTAAATTGGCTTTAATATGTGTACAGCATATATAGTTTGGCCTTGCTTTGTAAGCCAAATTGAAAATTTTTTTTAATAGGTGAGTTGAATCCATTGATATATATACATATATGTATATCTATATCTATATGTATATATATATATATATTTATTTTTTTGCGGTACACGGGCCTCTCACTTTTGTGGCCTCTCCCGTTGCGGAGCACAGGCTCTGGTCATGCAGGCTCAGCGGCCATGGCCCACGGGCCCAGCCGCTCTACGGCATGCGGGATCCTTCTGGCCCAGGGCATGAACCCGTGTCCCCTGCATCGGCAGGCAGACTCTCAACCAGTGTGCCACCAGGGAAGCCCCATTGTTACATATTGATATGATTGATGTCTTCTGTCTCAACTGTATCATATATAGTATTTTGTAAATATGTGTATTACATTATGTATGCTATGTTTTTTTCTCTCTGAGATGTGTGTTCTTTGCTCTTTAACTTATGTAGAATTTTTTTGTTTAGGACAGTTTTTATCCCCTGGTGGTTGTCTTTTAATGTATACCTTTAAAAAATGCTCTTAGCCTTTTTTTTTTTGTTAAACCTTTACTCTCAGATTTCTCTATTTTTATTGGTTATCCTTTAATTCCCATCTATTGCCTAGATAACAAACAATAAACTCTGTTTTCCTCTTTCTCTCTCTAATGCCATTTTTTTAGTTGCATACTTTAACTTTTTTGACAACATACTACTTTTGCTTAGTTGCCTTCCACACTTTTGTTTTTGTATTAAATCTACATTTAAATATTCTAAATGTTCATCATTAGACTTTTTGTTCAAGTTTCCTAGTCATTTCTTGATTGAATGAAGTTCATTACCTAAAAAACTCCTCAAGAAGTGGCCATGGGTGCAGAGTTCCTTTATTTGAAAACATTTTTTTTTTTCCCTTTCCCTGTAGCCTTGATACTTAAAGGATACCTTGGGGATATGAATTCTTTGGTTTACACGTTCAATTATTGATTTTTTTTTACAAAATGTTATTTTATTGTTGTTTTCCTTTGAGCACTTAAGGAGAATTCTGATGCCTAATTTTTTTCCCCTGTAAGTTCCTTGATTCTGTAGGCCTTAAGGATTTTTAAATCTTAGGAACCTAATAGTTTTAGTAGGATATGCCTTGAAGTTTTGATATTTTTTTTGCTGTTAATTTTCCAAGATACCCAATGGACTATTGTTTCATTTTGTACATTAGTTATTTTTTTATTTTTCCCAAGTTTTCTTGGTTTACAATTTTAAGTGTTCTGTTGTTTGCTTTCCCTCTTTATCACTGTTATTTTTTCTTCGCCTGTCTTCCATTTCTACTACTTTCTCTTTCGTATTTTCATTTCTTCTTCTTTTTTTTATCTCTGTCTTATCCTCTACTTTGGTTCCCTGCATTTCCTCACGTATCCTTTATAAATTATTCATTTCAGTGTATTCTGCCATAGGTATTTTGTATTTTATTCTTCATATCTGAGATAATTTTGTCTTTTTCTTCCATCTCTTTCCTGAGTTTGGTAAGTTTTCTTCTCACACTTTGCTTTTGATTGTCCATGTCGGTCATAATTTTTGACTCAAGGTGGCTTTTCATATCCCCAAATTATTGTTTGAGTATATTAATTCCACGTGGAGTGTCATCTTCTAGTTTTATTGTCCTTCATGATTGTTCTATTGGATAAAATTTTCCTCTGTTGATGTGTGTTGGGTTTTTTTTTTTTTGGTAGTACTCTCATGAGAATGTGTTCATTGTTTTTTCTGTTTATTTTTATGATATTGGGGTGTTTTGTAGGATTCCTAGCTCATTGGCTCCCTCTTCTGTCATTATAGCAAATTCCAGATACTTTAGCTGACTTTTTGTTTTGGCAGAGGGGGAAGCTTGTTTGTTCTCTGAATTTTGACTCTCCTGTTTCTCTTTTTGCTTCTTTCTCCCTTCATCATCCAATAGCCAAAGGGCATTTATCTCTTTCTTTCTGTCTTATTTCTCTCTCACGGGCTGTGTATTTTCAAACACTGCTCTTTCAAATTGTGTCTGCTTTTAAGTCCCTATAGTCCATGCTGTGATCTGCTTGGATACTTTTTTAGTATTTTGAAACTTAGGGTGGAATTTGTCTTTCTAAAACTTTGATGGTTTTAAATCAATCTTAGGCTCATCACAAACTCCCTTTTAATTAATCTCTTCGTCATAGTTTTTCATATTCTACCTTTGCTTATAACAAAGCCTTGTGGCAAAGCAGGGGTGGGGCAGGAGCATGAGATATTATTTCCTGGGATTAGGTGGGGTTTTTTTTCTTATTTTTATTTACAGTTATTTTGAATTTGGGGCAATTTCTGCCTTTAGGTTATCCTGAAGGCATAGTTTTTATGAGTTTTGTTTCTTCTTGTTCTATGTTTGTTTTGGAGGAAATGTTGAGAAATGGGGGTCTAAGCCACCACCCTTGTCTTCAGCAACCCTGGAGTTCCTAAAGCTAGAATTTTTAAAAATACATTTTTTTTACGTTTGGGAGTTTGTCTTGTTGTCATATTATCTCATTAATAGGCACAATTCTGTTGATAATGTTATCTACACTTTACAGATGAAGAAATTGTGGTCCAGCAAGATTTAATAACTTGAGAGACATCACACAACTAGAAAGTGGTAGACATGATAATTAAATCTAAAGTGATGCCAAGTTCTTGTTCTTTCTACATACTATCTCCCTGGGCAATTGAACTTACAAACTCATACATTAACAACTACCACAGTCTAATACATTTTAGGGAATATTAATATAAACTGTCAATTTATTCATCTGTTCCTTGTCTGTTATCCTGTGTCCCTGTTATATTTCTAGTAGCCTCTTCTCCATTGGTTGCTACTCCTTGACCTACAAAGGTGCATCCTCCTTGCTCTAGGTGATACAATGCACATTAAGTACTACTGTCCCAAGGAAAATTGATTCAATAGATGTTAGTTTTGTTTGTTTTTATCCTAATAGAGTATTCCACTCTACATTCTCCCCAATCAAATATGCCGTCATTTCCCCCTTAGCCCAGTTTCACTATGGAAGGATCAGTGTACATTCATTGTGTTTTCAAAACTCACTGTAGTGTGAGGTTCCATTCCGCTGAATTGAAACTATCCCTGTGCCGAGGCTGTAAAATCTCCTAGCTCAATGTAAATGATCGCCCCACGTAGCAGCTGGCAACAGCTTTTGGCAGTCTCCTTTCAGGAGTGGGGTGTAATTTAATCTGCACCTTAGGGGTGCTTAGTTGACATTTGAAGTACCTTAATCAGGAATGCATTCTCTAGGGGTAGTTAGTTAACATTTGAAAGCCCCTAATCAAGATTCTATACTCCAGAGGCAACCAATGCATCCGATACTGCTCTCTCAATCTGCACCAGTGGGTGTGTTAATTAGAATAAAAGATGTTAGAGGTAATTTTTCATTGGAGAATGGAATGGTACTTAAGATAAGTAGTTGACCAAGTCCCTCCACTGGGATGTAAATGGGGGATAAGGATTTGATGAGGCCAGTAGTCTACCACTGTAGGTCTAGAGCTTGTTTGGCGCTGTGCTTGCAGCCTTTGATGGAGGATTTTGTCAGCTCACCTGGCCAGTGGAGCATGTTAAGTCTCTGTAACCCTACCTGGGCCAAATCCTGGTTGACTCTGCCTGCTTCTCCACCCAGAGCTCATTGCACACACACTCTGGCTCAACTTGTTTGCATTTCTTGTCCACAGACATGTTATTCTCAATTTTGAGACCACTATTTCTTTTTAATTTCTTAATTTATATTTTATGTATAATTGTGTTTTGAGCAGATTGGATATCTCAAGTATGAATTTACAGTGCCATTTTGATCAGAAGCATAAGAATTATTTTTAAGTGGTAACTTTTTTTTTTACATCTTTATTGGAGTATAATTGCTTTACAATGGTGTGTTAGTTTCTGCTTTATAACAAAGTGAATCAGTTATACATATACATATGTTCCCATATCTCTTCCCTCTTGCATCTCCCTCCCTCCCACCCTCCCTATCCCACCCCTCTAGGTGGTCACAAAGCACTGAGCTGATCTCCCTGTGCTATGCGGCTGCTTCCCACTAGCTATCTACCTTACATTTGGTAGTGTATATATGTCCATGCCACTCTCTCACTTTGTCACAGCTTACCCTTCCCCCTCCCCATGTCCTCAAGTCCATTCTCTAGTAGGTCTGTGTCTTTATTCCTGTCTTACCCCTAGGTTCTTCATGACATTTTTTTTTGTCTTAAATTCCATATATATGTGTTAGCATACGGTAGAATACTGAGAGTGTTCTGAGGCCAGGCTCCCATCTGTGGGGGCAGCATTGTGAATGTGTAATTCTCTGGAGATTTTGTGGTCTAATTAAGCTTGGTAATTTTTTGAAGGTTCTTTCTTATATTGAATTCTGTTCAGTAGTGGCAGACAGTTCTCCTCTTAAATAGGGGTAATGTTTTTGGACACAACATGTAAATTAAGTTCTGTAGATTGAAATCAATTATATGAACTTTACATAATTTATGTCCTGTGCATAGTGTAAGGAGTGACGTCTATCGGAGTTTATAGTAAACACTACTATTATCTCTTGTACTTTAATTGACATGAATAAATATAAATGATAAATGAAATAAAATAGCATATTTAATAAAAATTTAAGTGTATTACCAGGGCCCTTATCTTCTGCAGTTTGATGACATATGTGTATAGGCATGGCATGTGTTACTGATCTTCTTACCAAACATACTGAGAAAAGAAAGCAGCCAGGGACTAGTCCAGATTGCTTTCCATATTCACTGGGAAACAAAAAAGTAGTTTTCTTTTATAAGATACTTAGCTGCATAAATGGATTATTCACCTTGCTTATCTGTTATTAAATGGGCTTTTATAATATAGGTATACATAATTAACTATAAGCCTTGGAACTAGAGATATCCAGAGTTAAACCCTAGTTAATGGAATCAGGGAATTACAGAGCTTGAAAAGACCTTAGATAGCATCTGCTTAATCCTTTCATGACTACCAAAGTGTCCTAGTTAAACCCTCCTTCCATGATTCCACACGGACATGATTTATATCCACTTAGGCGTATATGTCTGTACAGATATATACCGATCTGTCTGCCTTATCTGTCTGATCTATCTGTTTATCTGTCTAGGAATATGTGTGTGTGTATAAAAGAAACAATTGGGACCAATAAATAGCATTTTAGTAGAAATAATTTTAGTAGAAATAATTGGTTAAAGAATATCAGAGTCTTAACTGTCCTGTCAGTGAAAATCTTCAAAACCAAGTTGAAGAAATCGTCATTTGATAAGGTCCTCAGCAAAAATAAAAAAGAGAATTAGGAGGGACTTGCCTGGTTGTGCAGTGGTTAAGAATCTGCCTGCCAGTGCAGGGAACACAGGTTAGAGCCCTGGTCTGAGAAGGTCCTACATGCCATAGAGCAACTAAGCCCATGTGCCACAACTAGTGAGCCTGCGCGCCACAGCTACTGAAGCCTGCGCGCCTAGAGCCTGTGCTCCGCAACAAGAGAAGCCACCACAGTGAGAAGCCCATGCACTGCAACGAAGAGTAGTCCCCTCTCACTGCAACTAGAGAAAGCCTGGGCGCAGCAAAGAAAACCCAACGCAGCGAAAATAAATGAATAAATAAATAAATAAATAAACAAACTTATTAAAAAAATAAGAGAATTGGGAAAGGAAGTAAAGTATTTATAACTGTAAAGTGTTCTAAAACCTACACGTTGAGTACATAGTATAAGAATAGAGGTACATACAAGAGAATGATTTAGGGTTTATTAGTTTGGAAAGATGTATATTTTGTGCTAATGGTGGTGTGAAGCCTTACTGAATTTCATCTAAATTTTTTTATACAAGGTTTTTTCCTTGAAGCACCAATAATTCTATCTGACCTTACAGGCTTTTTGTGGTTATCAGACTAGTCTTCATTGTTGATTATATTCTTTTTTTTTTTCTTGCTGTACGCGGGCCTCTCACTGTTGTGGCCTCTACCGTTGCGGAGCACAGGCTCCAGGTGCACAGGCTCAGCGGCCATGGCTCACGGGCCCAGCCACTCCGCGGCATGTGGGATCTTCCCGGACCAGGGCATGAACCCGTGTCCCCTGCATCGGCAGGCGGACTCTCAACCACTGCGCCACCAGGGAAGCCCTCTTCTTTTTTTTTTTTTAACATCTTTATTGGAGTATAATTGCTTTACAGTGTTGTGTTAGTTTCTGCTGTATAACAGTGAATCACCTATACATATACATATATCCCAATATCCCCTCCCTCTTGGGTCTCCCTCCCACCCTCCCTATCCCACCCCTCTAGGTGGTGGTAAAGCACCTAGCTGATCACTCTGTGCTATGTGGCTGCTTTCCACTAGCTACTGCTTTTACATTTGGTAGTGTATATATGTCAGTGCCACTCTCTCAGGTCATCCCAGCTTACCTTTCCCCTTCCCCGTATCCTCAAGTCTATTCTCTATGTCTGTGTCTTTATTCCTGTCCTGCCCCTAGGTTCTTCAGAACCTTTTTTTTTTTTTTGGATTCCATGTATGTGTTAGCATACGGTATTTGTTTTTCCCTTTCTAACTTACTTCACTTTGTATGACAAACTCTAGGGCCATCTACCTCACTACAAATAACTCAATTTCGTTTCTTTTTATGGCTGAGTAATATTCCATTGTATATATGTGCCACATCTTCCTTATCCATTCATTTGTTGATGGACACTTAGGTTGCTTCCATGTCCTGGCTATTGTAAATAGTGCTGCAATGAACATTGTGGTACATGACACTTTTTGAATTATAGTTTTCTCAGGGTATGTGCCCAGTAGTGGGATTGCTGCGTCGTATGGTAGCTCTATTTTTAGTTTTTAAGGAATCTCCATACTGTTCTCCATAGTGGCTGTATCAATTTTTATTCTCACCCACAGTGTATGAGGGTTCCCTTTTCTCCACACCCTCTCCAGCATTTATAGTTTGTAGATTTTTTGATGATGGCCATTCAGTCCAGTGTGAGGTGATACCTCACTGTAGTTTTGATTTGCATTTCTCCAGGGATTACTGATGTTGAGCATCCTTTTGTGTGTGTTGGCAATCTGTATATCTTCTTTGGAGAAATGTCTATTTAGGTCTTCTGCCCATTTTTGGATTGGTTTCTTTGTTTTTTTGATATTGAGCTGCATGAGCTGCTTGTATATTTTGGAGATTAATCCTTTGTCAGTTGCTTCATTTGCAGATATTTTCTCCCATTCTGAGGGTTGTCTTTCCATCTTGTTTATGGTTTCATTTGCTGTGCAGAGGCTTTTAAGTTTCATTAGGTCCCATTTGTTTATTTTTGTTTTTATTTCCATTTCTCTAGGAGGTGGGTCAAAAGGGATCTTGCTGTGATTTATGTCCTAGACTGTTCTGCCTATATTTTCCTCTAAGAGTTATAGTGTCTGGTCTTACATTTAGGTCTTTAATCCATTTTGAGTTTATTTTTGTGTATGGTGTTAGGTAGTGTTCTAATTTCATTCTTTTACATGTAGCTGTCCAGTTTTTCCAGCACCACTTATTGAAGGGGCGGTCTTTTCTCCATTGTATATTCTTGCCTTCTTTATCAAAGATAAGGTGACCATATGTGCGTGTGTTTATCTCTGGGTTTTCTATCCTGTTCCATTGATCTATATTTCTTTTTTTGTGCCAGTACCACACTGTCTTGATTACTGTAGCTTTGTAGTATAGTCTGAAGTCAGGGAGCCTCATTTCTTCAGGTCCGTTTTTCTTCCTCAAGATTGCTATAGCTGTTCGGTGTCTTTTGTGTTTCCATACAAATTGTGTAATTTTCTGTTTTAGTTCTGTGAAAAATGCCATTGGTAGTTTGATAGGGATTGCATTGAATCTGTAGATTGCTTTGGGTAGTATAGTCTTTTTCACAATGTTGATTCTTCCAATCTAGGAACATGGTATGTCTCTCTTTCTGTTTGTATTATCTTTAATTTCTTTCATCAGCTTCTTATAGTTTTCTGTATACAGGTCTGTTGTCTCCTTAGGTAGGTTTATTCCTAGATATTTTATTCTTTTTGTTGCAATGGTAAATGGGCGTTTTACCTTAATTTCTCTTTCGTATTTGTCATCATTCATCATTAGTGTATAGGAATGCAAGAGATTTCTGTGCATTAATTTTGTATCCTGCTACTTTACCAAATCCATTGATTAGCTCCATTGGTTTTCTGGTAGCATCTTTAGGATTCTCTATGTATAGTATTATGTCATCTGTAAGCCGTGACAGTTTTACTTTTCTGATTTTGATTCCTTTTCTTTTTCTTCTGTGATTGCTGTGGCTAAAACCTCCAAAACTATGTTGAATAACAGTGGTGAGAGTGGATAACCTTGTCTTGTTCCTGATCTTAGTGGAAATAGTTTCAGTTTTTCACCATTGAAAATGATGTTGGCTGTGGGTTTGTCATATATGGCCTTTATTATGTTGAGGTAAGTTCTCTTCATGCCTACTTCTGGAGGGTTTTTATCATAAATGGGTGTTGAATTTTGTCGAAAGCTTTTTCTGCATCTATTGAGATTATCATATGGTTTTTATCCTTCAGTTTGTTAATATTTTGTGTCACATTAATTGATTTGCATATATTGAAGAATCCTTGCATTCCTGGGATAAACCCCACTTGATTATGGTGTATGATCCTTTTAATCTGCTCTTGGATTCTGTTTGCTAGTGTTTTGTGGAGGATTTTTGCATCTATGTTCATCAGTGATACTGGCCTGTAGTTTTCTTTTTTGTGATATCTTTGTCTGTTTTTGGTATCAGGGTGATGGTGGCCTTGTAGAATGAGTTTGGGAGTGTTCCTCCCTCTGCTCTGTTTTGGAAGAGTTCGAGAAGGATAGGTGTTAGCTCTTCTCTAAATGTTTGATAGAATTCGCCTATGAAGCCATCTGGTCCTGGGCTTTTGTTTGTTGGGAAATGTTTAATCACAGTTTCAATTTCAGTGCTGTGACTTGTCTGTTTATATTTTCTAATTCTTCCTGGTTCAGTCTCAGAAGGTTGTGCTTTTCTGAGAATATGTCCATTTTTTCCAGGTTGTCCATTTTATTGGCATGAATTTGCTTGTAGCAATCTCTCATGCTCCTTTGTATTTCTACAGTGTCAGTTGTTACTTCTCCTTTTTTATTTCTAATTCTGTTGATTTCAGTCTTCTCCCTTATTTTCTTGATGAGTCTGGCTAGCGGTTTATCAATTTTGTTTATCTTCTTAAAGAACCCAGATTTTAGTTTTACTGATCTTTGCTGACATTTCCTTCATTTCTTTTTCATTTATTTCTGATCCGATCTTTATGATTTTTTTCCCCTTCTCCTAACTTTGGGTTTCTTTTGTTCTTATTTCTCTAATTGCTTTAGGTGTAAAGTTAGGTTGTTTATTTGAGATGTTTCTTGTTTCTTGAGGTAGAACTGTATTGCTGTAAACTTCCCTCTTAGCACTGCTTTTGCTGCATCCCATAGGTATTGGGTCATCGTGTTTTCATTGTCATTTGTTTCTAGTTATTTTTGATTTCCTCTTTGATTTCTTCAGTGATCTCTTGGTTATTTAGTAGTGTATTGCTTATCATCCATGTGTTTATATTTTTTACAGTCTTTTTTTTTAATTGAAAGAATTTATGTCTATTTTGCATTGAACAAAACTAGGTATTATACATACTTGAATAGACAGAAAAATATGACTTTCACAATATAAATAAATGCAATGTTCCAGTAGGAAGTAAATACAATTCAATAAAATGGCACTGTTTTAGAAATCAATCGTAAGGAATAAACAGTGGTTAGAAGGACTTATTCCATATACTGGGATATTTTCATTCTTCCTTAAATAAGTAGATTTCAAAACACTCCAGTGGTGTTAAACAACTTGGAGTGGTTTGTGTAGTATAGTTGAGCTTGAATCTAGTAAAGAATGTATATGTTCTTTCAGGATATCACATTTTAAAAACCTTTCAAATGTGATATCCTGAAAGTGGGGTGGAGGAGAGGGGAGGATGGGGACAACTTTGTTAGGGTCCATCTTTAGGCTTGTATTCACTTTTGCTTTTGTCTATCTTAATCCAGCCATTTTTAAAATGAGAGAATTATTTTTGGGCCAGAGGTTTTCAACCTGTAGTTCTTTTGGTAGTTGTGGAAACCCCTGAAGTCATATGAGAAGTTTTGTGTATATACATGTTAGTTTGAGGGAAAGGCCTATGGTTTTCAGTAGGTGACAGAAGTCTCAGATCCCAGTCCTGCCCTCTCCCCAACTCCTGCAGGGGTTAAGAACCACTGTTAGAAGCTGTTTCTTTCATTCTGAAACCAGATGGTTTGGATGAAAGCTGTAGTCTAAACATCTGCAGAGACTTTTGACCTATACTACTACTCAGAAAACTTCCATGGTTTAGCAAGACCTGTCTTCAATAGATAATGATGTTTTGGTGGACATGTTTTTAAAGAAAAATAGAATGTTGTTCTTTTGTTTTTATGAAATACTCTTCATTACTCTTTTCCTCAGTCTTGTCTCACTTGTACATATTATTTTTCCTTTCTTTTTCTTCATCTCTCTTATTGGTTATAATTTTAACTTATTTACCTTTTCTTTTCCACATGTATGTATAATGTCTTTTTATCAAGCTACTTATCTCTAAGTAATAAATAGGAATTTTAGACTATGGTCTGGCTCTTTGGAATTCTCCTGCAGCACCAAGTATGGCATTTTATAAACAGTGAAGGTTAATAAATGTCACCAGTGTTAATAAATGACTCATTGTAGAAATGGCAGTCTGTGGAAAAATTTCTGTGGAGATTTGCTTACTTTTAATTGCTTCTCTCTTATTAATTGATGGGTATTAATAGGAACGTAACTGTTTTTTTTGTGTGTGATTCTTAGATAGTTACTGTGTAAGTATAATTTAATTTCAAATTTAATTGAAAAACCTCTCTGATTCCTTTAAGGGAATGATTGCATTTTTTTAGACCCATTCTGTTTTTCAATTTGCTGATAGAATCTGTGGCTATTTATTAATTTTTTTACAGTGAAGGAGATAAACCTTCAGGACATCAAGGAGGATTTGGAGTTGGATCCAGAGGAGAACAGCACCCTTTTTATGGGCATCCTCATCAAGGGGCTGGCCAAACTGAAGAAGATTCCAGAGACAGTTAAGGCGATCAAAGAACGCTTGGAGCGGGAGCTGAAGCAAATTGTGAAGAGGTCTACAACCCAGGTGGCTGACAGTGGTTATCAGAGGGGAGAGAACCTCACGGCTGAGAACCAGCCAAGGTAGGTGGGGGTGTGGTTTGTGTGGTTTTTTTTTTTTTTTTTTTTTTGGTTGCGTTGGGTCTTCACTGCTGTGTGCAGGAGTTCTCTAGTTTAGGTGAGCAGAGGCTACTCTTTGTTGCAGTGCATGGGCTTCTCATTGCGGTGGCTTCTGTTGTTGCGGAGTGTGAGATCTAGGCACGTGGGCTCAGTAGTTGCATCCAGTGGGCCCTAGAGTGCGCGGGCTTCAGTAGTTGTGGCGTGTGGGCTCAGTAGTTGTGGCATGCTGGGCTCTAGGGCACGTGGGCTTCAGTAGTTGTGGTGTGCGGGCTCAGTAGTTGTGGCGCATGGGCTTAGCTGCTTCACGGCATGTGGGATCTTCCCGGACCAGGGATGCAACCTGTGTCCCCTGAATTGGCAGGTAGATTCTTAACCACTGTGCCACCAGGAAAGTCCCATGGTTTGTGTTTTTGATCACTGTATTTACTGTACCTTTTCTAGGGTGGGTGGGGTAAGTAGATATCTTAGGTTGATGTTGTTTCTTGAACTTTGTGTACTATGGCCCATACAAACTCAGATTGGTGAAAACAGCTTGAAGAGGCATAGTTCAGCTGGTTTTTGAGGTAGTTGAGAAGTTTTAAAGCATGTTGTCCATACTCAAATGAAAGAATGTAGCAATTATTGAATATTTCTTAAGCACTTAACTATATTCAAGGCAACTTATGTATATTATTTAATTCTCACTATAACTTTTTGAGCTGATTACTTAGTATCCACATTTTATAGTTAAGGAAACTGGGATTCAGAGATGAAGTAATTAGCTCAAGGTCACAGAACAAGTGGCTGGCCTTCCAGCTGAATGCAAGTCCATGGTATTTCCTGTGTCCCATGCTTTCTTCTTTAATGTGTAGTGATATTTGCCAATAGGCAAGTCAGTCTCAGGAGTTCCTTTATGTACTTAAAACAACTAATAAAGTTTGGATTTCATAATTCTTGTTTCATAAGGGGAAAACTGAAATTGTCCTCTGATCCTAACTGTGTCTTGACTGTGATACACTGGGAGCTCATGTCTGCCAAACCAGAGCTTAGGGCACACTAGTGTAATGTCATCTGATGGTGGGAGAAGATATTTCAAATCGAGGCTTTCCTAGAAAATCCAAGATTCAGTCTACATGGATCTTTGTTCCCTCCTTCCCTTTCTCTGTTCTATTCCCCAACCCTCCATGTACACCAGATATGGGCAAGGCAGGAATTTGTCGTTTGAAGGGAAGAGGCCAATGGGAACTACACTTTTATCTGAGAACAGAGGGCAAAGTAGGGCCTGAGTTGCTCAAATAATGTGTGTTCCTGGGAGGTGTGAGAGAGTGTGTGTTAGACAGTTCATAATCTTGTTGACATGTCGTGAAGGAAATTCTACTGTTTGTACTTAGGACTTAAATTTTTTTTTTTTTTAAAGAAGGTAAACAAATTTAAGGAGAAATAATAATAGCTTAGTATGGAGTTCCCCACTTTAAAATTTTGAAGAAATTAATGTATTCTGTTTACATTTTCTATATTCTTTTGTTTTTCTAAATAATAGTGATCTTAATTATACTTTAGAAGTCTTCAAAAATTAATTCTCTTGCAAACCTCATTCAGAAGTATGATTGGTGAAGAAAACATTCTCCACCCCTCTTATGCCACAGAGTATTTCAAAGCACATGTTTTGAGGAGCATGGGTTTTGGAGCTGAGCAGACCTGACTTTGAATTTCAGCTCTGTAACTGAGGAAAACTACCTGTCTTACAGGGTTGCTCGTGTTAGATGACGTTATATGGTTAGAGCTTGGTAGAGCAGTGCCAGTAGGTACCATTACATGCATTTGTGTGTGTGTGTGGACACATAAGTTTATTTATTCTGGGTTCCTTTCTCAACTTTCATGTTCATTGATCACTCACACTGTGATCCAGAGAAGCTGGGCATGGTTCTAAACCAAGCTGTGCTTTTCTTCTTTCTTTGCCTGGATTTTCGTGTAGACCTTTTGCCTCCTTACTAATGAACACTCCAGAATTCTGATTTGCTGTTTGGCCAGTTGCTGCAAGTCCCTAGATGAATACAGTGAACTTTCACAGGGAAATAGCATGACTATAGTATATACTGGAAATAAGACGAAAAGGGCACGGATCAATAACTGTTGTGTAGTTCTCATTACAGTCCCCTTAGCAGCAGTGTGTCTTTCCTAGGATTTTGACCTCTTCCGTTCCTTTGGCACCTTCCAAAATTCACAAGTGGAAATTACAGCAATAGAAGTGGAAATTCAGCATACTGCCCCAGGAAATAATAAGTGTTTCTCTATGAAGAATGAGTCAGCAGGAGGGTATCTTTCCCTCTTTAAGTTTCGTTTTTTGTCAGTATTTTAAAGGCTTTTGTAGGTAGGATATATTGGACACCGGCAAGTGAACAAGCTATTTGTCTTGATTTCATGCCTATAATGTGATCCCATTTTATAAAATGTACAAATCTGAAATTTTGGGCCAAAACTCCTTATTATTAGATAAAATAGTACAGAGTAAGCAAATATTTGGAACCACTCTTTTCGAAAATCAAAGATTAAATTCTTGGGTTGGTGTTCCAAATGGCTGATAATTTGGAGCTAGTCTATAGTAGCTGTGTGCCAACAAACGCTTTAAAACTCCTCAAGAATTAATTACCTGGGAAACTTCATTCAAAAGTGATTGCACTGTTGCTTCTATAGGTTTAGAAGTTTAGAAAGGATATTGTCAGATTATCCTTGAAGCTTGCATGATACCTTGTGTTAAACTGTACTGGGGGGCTTCCCTGGTGGCGCAGTGGTTGAGAGTCCGCCTGCCGATGCAGGGGACACGGGTTCGTGCCCCGGTCCGGGAAGATCCCACATGCCGCGGAGCGGTTGGGCCCGTGAGCCATGGCCGCTGAGCCTGCGCGTCCGGAGCCTGTGCTCCACAACAGGAGAGACCACAACAGTGAGAGGCCCACATACCGCAAAAAAAACAAAAAAAACAAAAAAAAACTGTACTGGGAGTTGTGAGTGACATTATTTTAGAGAGAAGTAAAGTCATAATACTTTACATTATTATTAATATTATCTTTTACCATTCAAGAAATCTTACGTTAAAGGTGTAAGAGCCTGTTTTCCTTAAAGGAAGTTGGAGCATAGGCAAAAAGAACCATGAATCCTTCTTTCACAAAATGATTCTCTCCCTCACTACCCCCCCAAGCCCTGCAATGAAATAACCTATTCCAAATCGTTAGCATATAAATGCTACTCTGAGGGTAGGCACCAGAATTGTAACTTTCCCTAAAAGTCTCATTGTTCAGCATCATCTTCTTAAATATATTCTGGTTGTGATGCATTGCAGGCCTGTTTTCATTTGTCTTCATGTAGAGAGAATTACTGTTGTGTGCTATTTTGCTAGAAAAGTAGCAGGAACCAGACTAGTGAACTCTGCTTTGCTTTCGCTTCCTGCAGAGCCACAATACTTTCACAGACAGTTTTCAACAATCACTTTGGTCACCCACATATTATTTTATTTTATTCTTGATCCCCCAACGTATCTATTGTCTATTTATAGGAGAAATATTTTGTCTTCCTGTTCATTCATTATCTAGTGTCTATAAACCTCTGTCTACTATGAAAGGAAAATATTCAACGACTATGGTTGCCAAGTTGATACACATTAGGGTAACAAGGGCTTTTTAAATCTCCCAGAACCACCTGCTACCCATAATTTCCTCAGAAAGGCAGTCAATGTCTTCAATATCAGATGGCTTGCGTGGCCTGCAGCCTGTGCAGTTCATAACCAGTTTCTTCAACTCCTGCTGCCTAGCTATTGGTTCTTTCCCAAAATCTAGCTCATGAGCATTTTCATTTTTGTTCAAAAAAGCTGTAGGAAGTCCTTTACTATTTAGCAAATAAGAAAAGCATGAAAACTACATGGAACAAAATCTTCTCAAAGGTGTGATACCTTGTCAAGAATATGGGAGAGAGAAGAATGTGGGAAAAGAGAAGGATTGGCAAGTGTGTAACAGCTACTTGGCTTGTTTGAAAATGGTCCTGTTTAAAAGTGAAAGCAGACTGGGGAGGTGCTGGAGGCCTGCTCCACTTTGGTAAGACTGTTGGTCTGGAAGAGGGCAGAAAGGATTGAATGAGTGGACAATGGCTGCCAGGGAGACCTTTTCCCTTTTTGGAAGGAGACCATTTTGTGATGTTCCTTGATCTCTGTTATGAATGAGGGAAGATTAAGCGTCTGATATAAAAAGCAGAGAACACTACGTATTCTGTGCTCACTGTTATACTGAGGAAAAATTCATGGAAGAAACGGGAGAGAAATATGCTTTAACGCTAAAAGTAGTTGTGTTTGGATAGTAAGGTTATAGCCCCCCACCCTTTATTTTGCAACTGTTATTAAGTTATAGTGAAAAATAAATTCATTATTTAAGAATTAATTTAAAGTATTACTCAAGTTATTTCAATCAAAAGAAATCATTACAAATGGAAATGCTGATTGGAGGTATTAGTGTGGAAAAACATAATACATGTTTGCAGATCAACTGGATCATGTTCATTAAGTTACTTTTTATGGTGTGTATGTGTGTGTGAGTGTGTGTGTGTGTGTGTGTGTGTGTTTGGTTATTTTCTGACTACTCCTAGAATGGAAGCTTCAAGAGAAGAGAGAACTAGTTTGCCTTGTTCAGCACCATATCTCCAGAATGTAGGCACAGAGCCCACCAGACCCATAATAAATACATTTTTAATGTAAGAATGAATTCCACTTATATTGAATATCAGTTATGGACCAGGAACTGGGCTCAAATGCCACACAAATACGACATGATCCCTGTCCTTATGGAGTTTAAAGTCTAGAGGGGAAGAAAGGCATTAATAAGAGAACCTTTAGATAAGTATATTATTAAAAACTGTGATAAGTGCTGCAGAGGAAAAGCAAAATGTGCCATGAGAGCATATAACCATGGGGACCTAATCTGGTCTGGGTAGGTGGGCATTAGGGTGTGTCTTGTGTCTGGGGGGGATGTGTGTGTGTGTATTTTAAATAATAAAGTAAGGCAGCTTTTACTGTTGTTTTATACAAGATGTAGTTATCAAGCTCCATTCACTTGATAGCACCTGCTAGTTATTCTTCTAGTGGTGCAGTTACCTTGACGTTGACATATAAGATGTGAGAAGGAGACCATCCGATTCTTGATGTGCCATTTTCAGAGTTCTTTGCTGGTTGATGAGATTTTTGTGGTTTATTAGATTTTGATGATTATTGCCAAGTGTATTTTTCTTAGAGATAATACCGTGTTTTCATGTCTTCAATAATGTTTGAGAGTTCCTGTAGTCTCTAGTAAACAGATTGTATTATCAAAATGTTTTTATCTTTGTCAATCTGATCGGTGAAAAATGGTATTTCCAAGGTGGTTTTGATTTGTATTTTTTAGAGAAAATTTGAGTGAGGTTAAACTTCTTATTTGTGTAAAAAGTAATTCATTGCTATGATATCTATGTTATATATGGATATATTACTTCAAAATAATCTGGGTTGTGGGTGAGTGTAGATAGAGCTAAAACAAGATTAGTGATAAATGATGCTTATTGAATCAGGGTGGTACAGGATGGTTCATTATCCTATCCTAAAATCCGACTTGTTTAAAAGTTGAAATTTTCAGTAGTACAGTGGTCAAATAGTGTTCTATTTCCTTACTGAAAAATAGTGAACACCTATTTTTCCAGTATGTCTGTCTTTCTGTTGATTTACAGGAACTTTTTATATACCAAGAAAATTAGTTCTTGGGATTTATATTCTAATTTCCCTCCAGCTTCTTTCTCTTTTGACTTTATGATATCTGATCATGTATACATTGTTTTTATTTTTATGAGGTTGTATTTATCAGTGTTTTCTTTTAAAGCGTCTGGGTTTTGTGTCAGAACTTAGGTCTTCTTCACTCTTAGATTATAAATAAAATTTCCCAAATTTTCTTCGAGTCTTTATATTTTTGATCTGGAATCTGAAGGAGTGGCCATGCTACTTTTAAATAGTCCTAACACTTATTACGTTGTATTGCAATGGATTGTATACCCTTTTCGTTTCTGCCTCCTAAGTGTCTGTCATGTAATTGATTGTCAGTGTTAGATGGATACTTGCTGAATAATTCTAACATTGAATCATCCACTTTATAGTCATGTTTTTTTTTTCATAGTTGGTATTTGCCTCATTTCCTAAAACTCCCCACTCCCCGCCCCCCCCCCCCAATTTCTCAGTCTCTGCAGGCTTTAGATTTGTAGAGATACATTGAATTATTGCTCTAAAAGTTAGAGAAATGTACTTTAAAAATTCAGAGTCCAGAACTTGAAATGAGGGCATACTGTTGTAATAGGCCAGTCATACAAAGTGGTTTTATCTATGAGACAGTCAAAAGGCTCAAGCCCCAAGTTTAGTTTTGTGGTACAAGTACAGTGTTTATGGAAAGAGAAAAAAATATTTCTCATGATTTCTTTATATCTGTGGCTAGAGTCAGGCATGTATTTCTTTTTCAAATAAGTAGCATTTCCTTTCATCTCTTCTTTCTCTATTAGTTACTCTTCACCTAAGTATCTGAAATGTAGGATTTGGTGGAATTGGTCATTTTATTTTACAGAAAAATCATTTAAGAGCAGCTTTGAAGCAAGGTCAAGCATTTGTCCTTGTGGCTTCTTGTAGCCATTCCCAAGCACTGCGTGTAGCACCTGGACATGCTTGGAATCAGGAAGGGCCTCGATGTAATTTAGATGAGTAGTTAATTTGAATCAAAGCAAGCGGGAAGCAAGTAAATTTAACTTCAGTGATTATGATTCCATTTGATTAAATCTCTAGTTTTGATTACATGTATCAGTGAGAACATGCTCTAAATACACCAACTATTAAATACTGAAGAGTATGAATAGGATGAACCAGGGACATAGGGAAGAAATTCCACTATTCCTCAACTAGAATATAATCCCCTGCAGCTTTACTAAAATACTTTTAGAACAAGTGAAAGGAATTACTTCTTTACATATGGGGCTTATTACACCATTTGTTAACTAAAATATACAGTTTATTACCATGGAAGGTAGTACTGGTCCCAAATCTACATACTTTCTTGTAAGACTTAAATTAATTGATGATAGCTTCTTCTTTTTTTTTAACATTTTATTTTATATTGGAGTATAGTTGATTAACAATGTTGTGTTAGTTTCAGGTGTACAACAAGGTGATTCAGTTATACATGTACACCTATCTATTCTTTTTCAAATTCTTTTCCCAATTACTTGTTACAGAGTACTGAGGAGAGTTCCCTGTGCTATACAGTAGGTCCCCGTTGGTTATCCATTTTAAATATAGCAGTGTGTACATGTCAATCCCACACTCCCTAACTGTCCCTCCCCCCCACCTTCCCCCTGGTAACCATAAGTTCCTTCTCTAAGTCTGTGACTCTGTTTATGTTCTGTAAATAAGTTCATTTGTATCATTTTTTTTTTTTAGATTTCCCACGTAAGCAATAGGTGATAGCTTCTTAGCATATCAGGTGAATTAATAATGTTGGTAAAGTTCGTAGCTCTTTGGTAGACGTGCAGTTGGACAGCTGTCTTTCTGATCCTTATGTTATCCTTTGGTTATAGTCCCTGGAGAAAGGGAGCTTGGCTGAATGTGCTAGAGGTCTTAGTGTTACATTTCTTAAATCTTTGTTTTATATTTGTCAGGGTAAAAGAAAAAATGCTTTTTATTCCTCTTGTTTTGCATGCTGTAGGAGGTTCATATTAGAGATGGGGCCAGTTAAGGAAATGACGGATACAATCTACATTTTAGGTTATTGATAACGTTATTTAGGTGTCTGCCTTCGTGTTGCATCAAGGCCACGTCTTTATTTGGCAGATAGTAGGAGCTGCCTTAGATCTTTTCCTTTTCTGTGTGCTTGCTGGTGTCATAATCCAAAGATACTCCACACTCAAACCGGCCCTGAATCTTTCTCATAGCAAAAACCCACAAACAAAAACTTGTGTCAGCTTTCCTCAGCTACTGCTGAGCTGCTCCGTCCTTCCCAGGAAGCTAAGGCTGCACTGGAGTGAGGCCCTCACTTCATCTGGCGACTAGCACCGCGCCCGGCAGCCCCTGCCTAGCGCTCGCCCGCACTATGGCCTCTGTATTGGAGCTCGCCTGCATCTACTCGGCCCTCATCCTGCATGACGATGAGGTGACGGTCACGGAGGAAAAGATCAATGCCCTCATTAAAGCAGCCGGTGTAAATGTTGAACCTTTTTGGCCAGGCTTGTTTGCAAAGGCTTTGGTCGGTATCAACATCCGGAGCCTCATCCGCGGTGGGAGGCAGGTGACCTGCCCCCTCCACCACTGCTGCCCCAGCTGAGGAGAAGAAGGTGGAAGCGAAGAAAGAAGAATCCGAAGAGTCTGACGATGACATGGGTTTTGCTATTTTTGACTAAACCTCTTTAGTAACACATTCAATAAAAAGCTGAGCTGTTTGCTGCTAAAAAAAAAAGTGTGTCAAATGAAATTCTTCCCTTGGTGATGTTTAGGAGTGAGGTCAGATATGATTAGAGCACCTTTGTGTGTATCTTAGGCTGTACTTTATTTTTCTGGGCTCCTCTCGTTCCTGGCCCATATCATCATTATGTTCTCTAATCAGATTGGGCTGTAAGTTTTTAAGAGGGGGGTTAACTTTGTGTTTGCAGCCTGATTTAGGGCTGGGCACATACTAAGTGCCCAGGAAGTTTAATGAATGAATAAATAAGAAAAATGCAAAGAAGACAATTTTAAAATTAGAGGAAACGATTTTTATTTTTTAAAAAATCTCAGTACTACACAGAGTGGGGTCTAAGGACCAGCAATACCAATGTCACTTGAAAGTTAGAAATGCAAATTATCCCTGTGGGGAGGGGTGATTAAATTGGAATCCCTGCGTGCAGGGCCCACAGGAGTCTCTAGATGATTCTACACATGCTAAAATTTGAGAACACTCTTTATAACATCACAGACATCACGGGGTTCTGTAGTTTTGTAGCATTTATGCTTTGCAAAGCAGTCTGCCATCTGGCATCTCACCTGAGTGAGCTTTACTGTTGGCCTCATCACAGGTAGGGGCATTATTATTAATCTCAGATTTACCCAGGGAATTGGGAAAACTGCAGTAATTTGACAGTTTCACAAAGCTGGTTGGTGGTGGAATTAAGAGGATAAGTTGTCTGTATCCTCCATGGAAGTTTGCTTTCTGGCTTATGTAAAGATGACAGTCCTAACTCATTTCCTGGGCCTGATTTTGTTCTTCCTCAGGAGAAAGGGCGGTATTTACGCTGACACATCCATTCCTGCACCCGTACAGTCTCCACCCCCCCACCCTGCTGTGATCAATGGCAGGCCTCTCAGCGATAGCTGGACATGTTAAGAAGTGTGATCAGCCACTACAGAGTAAATGAGTCTTAATTGACTCACTTGAGAATCAGACTGATGACTTAGAGACACGTAAACAGTTCCCCTAGAAACCTTGTACGTTCTTGTACTAAGACCAGTATACAACTAAGTACTAAGAATATACACCTAAAATCATAACTTTTCTTGTCTTTGGGAAGTGGATTTGCGGATAACTTTTCCAATGTTCCATCATGATGAAATATGATTTTTCAAATGGGTGAAAGGCTTTTCTTCCCCCTAGCTTTATTGAGATAACTGACATAACATTGTGTAGGTTTAAGGTGTACAATGTGTTGATTTGATATACTTAAATATTGCAGAATGATGACCACCCTAGCATTGGCTAACACCTGCATCACATCGCATAATTACCATTTCTTTTTTGTGGTGATAACTTTTAAGATGTACTGTCTTAGTAACTTTCTAGTATTATATAATACAGTATTAACTATAATCACTACACTTTACCTTAGCTCCTCAGATCTTATTCATCTTATAACTCGAAGGTTGTACTCCTTGACCACCATCTCCCGTTTTCCATAGCCCCTGGCAGCCACCACTCTAGTCTCTGTTCCTTTGACTTTGGCTTTTTTTAGGTTCCACATATGAGTGAGAACATATAGTATTTGTCTTTCTCTGTCTGACTTATTTCACTTAACCTAATGCCCTCAAGGTCCATTCATGCTGTCGCAAATGGCAGGATGTCCTTCTTTCTCATGGCTGAATAACAGTCCACAGTGTGTGTGTGTGTGTGTGTGTGTGTGTGTTGTGGCCAAGCCACGCAGCATGCGGGATCCTAGTTCTCCTACCGGGGATCAAACCCCTGTTCCCTGCAGTGGAAGCATGGGGTTGTGCGTGCGTGTGCGTATGTTATCTATTCACTCATTGATGGACACTTAGGTTGTTTCTGTGTCTTCGCTCTTGTGAATAATGCTGCAATAAACATGGGAGTGCAGATATTTTTTGAGAGTCTGTTTTCATTTCTATTGGATATATACCCAGAAGTGGGATTGCAGGATCATATGGTAGTTCTTTTAGTTTTTTGAGGAACCTCCATACTATTTTTCATAGTGGCTGCATCAATTTACATTCCCACCCTACAGTGTACAAGGGTTCCCTTTTCTCCATATCCTCCCCGACACTTGTTATCTCTTGTCTTTTTGATGATAGCCCTTCTATCAGGTGTGTGGTGATAGCTCCTTATGGTCTGATTTGCATTTCCCTGATAATTAGTAATGTTGAGCACCATTTTGTGTACATTTTGGTCATTTGTATGTCTTCTTTGGAAAAATGTCTATTCAGTTTCTCTGCCCATTAATCGGATTGTGTTTTTGAGTTGTGTGAGTTCTTTATACATTTGGGATATTAACTTTTTATCAGATATATGGTTTGCAAATATTTTCTCCCATTCATAGGTTGCTTTTCATTCTGTTGATGGTGTCCTTTGCTGTGCAGAAGCTTTTAATTTGATGTGGCTCTCTACTTGTTTATCTTTGCTTTTGGTGTCAAATCCAAAGAGTCATTGCCAAGACTAATGTCAAGGCTCTTATTCCTATGTTTTCATGTAAGAGTTATATGGTTTCAGTTCTAAGTTCAAGTCTTTAATTCATTTTGAGTTGATTTCTGTGTATGGTGTAAGAGAGTGTTCCAGTTTCATTCTTTTGCATATGCCTATTCAGTTTTTTCATCATCTTTTGTTGAGGAGACTGTCCTGGGAAAGGCTTTTGAAAGAATGATACTAATACTTTAATTCAAAGAAAAAGGGCCTGGGTTTATTTTCTAATTTCAGTCCCTAATTTGCCACACGTTAGAACTAGAAGTTCGTTCGAGGTCATCTACTAAGAATTCAGAAACTGAGCATGAGAGGCTGACTTGACAAGTGGGGAAGTGACACAGGAAGGCAATTACTAGAGCCAGGAGCGGTTCTTTTTATTTTTACTGTGTTTCATTCTATATTGCTAATAGTTTTTTCCTATTCTTTTCATAGTGCAGATGGAGAATTAGTCAGCACTCCTCAGATAGTAACTGCTCTTTACATGAAGATAGTTATTAATAAAAGTGGTGAAACTAATCTCTATCCCTTAGAAGTAGGTATTAGATAACCTTGAAGATTAAATGGCATCTGTGTCCTGTTTGAAATGAAAAATATTAGCTCAGCCAAGTTTATTATGAAAATGTGTATGTGAGATACAGGAGTGTAAAACTAAGACCATTTTGATATGAAGTAATTGATGATCAGTTTCTTTTAATTTTTCATATAAAACCTAAGCTCAGAGTTCAGTATTTTCTTATCTTTTAGAACATAGAAGTAGGGAAATAAATATTCTGTGGTTAATGCCTATGTCTGTCAGTGGGAAAACGCAGAAACCTGATATTAAGGTCTCAGCAGATAAGTAGTATAACAGGGCTGATTTTCTACCTTGTGTGTGTATCTTTACTTCGTGACCAAGCAAGGCAGCTTCTTGGCTGCTAACATGGATTTTCCAGCCAAATGACTAATTCAAGGTTCCCTGGATGTTAAATTTAGATTCAGATAGTTGAATCTCACCTTAAATATTGAACATTTTTCACAGCTTGATGATATAGCTTTATACCACAGACATTTCTTGACTTGTGCAACTGTGACTATTCCTTAACATTTTCTTCTCCTTAATTCTCTGCCTTTTTTCATGGTGGCACTCCAAGATGAGATACATAGGAGTAGCTATGGGTAGGAAGTTAGTAGGCTATCTGGGAGAATAGGTAACATTTTGCTTGTATTTATAAGAAGCCTGTTTTTAAAACCTGCCAGGTAATTGGAAGTATGTTTAAAGAACAAATATTTGCTTCTTCTTGACTCTTTCATGTTTTTTAATACAAAATAGATTTTAACACAGTATTATTAAAGTTAGCTCTGAATGCATATACATCTTTCAGCTTGTAACTATATTTCTTTTCGTTCTCATGTTTATGTTGATGAGGTTATCTTTTGAGAGGAGAATTTTGTGTGAAATATTTTTGTTGTGGTCTTCTAATTTCCTTCCAGGGGATTACAGTCAGTAATACATATTTCCTTGCCACTTGTTATCTGTAATCCGGTCTCTATCTCCCCCATCTGCTGGAGCTCATTGTTTCATTCTTTCTTTGAACAAATACTCATTTATTGCCTGTCATATGCTTACTATTATGACAAATACTAGAATACTGTGATAAATCAGGTATAGTTCTTACCCTCATTGAATTTACAGTCTAGAGAGAGAGAGGCAAGGACTGGAAGAAAGGAGTCTCCTCTAAGGGTTGTTTTAAAAATCCAGGGAAGAGATGATAAGGCCTGCATTAGCAGAGTAACAGTGGCAATGGGCTAAAGTGGGCCCATGGTAGAGGTAGTAAAGAGGTAGAAATACAAGAGGTTGGTAATTGGTTGGATTTGAGGAATAGGGGAGGGGAGGATGATTTTCTGGGGTAAGTGATACCGTTCACTGACTTAGGTAAATGGAAAAGTACGTTTGGGGAGGACAATGATGAGTTTTATTTAAGACGTGTTAGGTTTGATGTCTACAGCTCAGGAGAGCCGTCTGGACAGAAGATACGTTTGGGAGTCATTAGCGGGTGGATGACCGAAGACATAAGTGGTGAATGAGCTCACCCAGAGAGAGTATGAGGATTGAGAAGGGTTGACAGCATTTAAGGAACAGGCTGAGGAAGAGATTCGTGAGAAGGCGCAACCGGGGAGGTGGAAGGAGGAGAGTGAAAGAGTATAGGATCGGAGCCCGTGGAAGACAGTGTTTCAAGGAGGAGTGAGTGGTCAGTAGAAACAAGCACTGCACCTCATTGAATAAGGACTGAAGAGGTCTTACTTATTTATTTGTTTAGATGTATAGTTGATTTATAATGTTATGTTCGTTTCAGGTGTACAGCAGAGTGATTCAGTTATACATGTGTATGTATCTATTCTTTTTCAGATTCTTCTCCCTTATCGGTTGTTATAAAATATTAAGTATAGTTCCCTGTGCTGTACAGTAGGTCCTTGTTGGTTATCTATTTTATATAGAGTAGTGTATATATCTTAGAATGAGCAAAATGATGATTTGAGACTTTTGCAGGAATTGTTTTAGTAGAGTACCAGGGGTAAACTGGTTGGCAGTGAGAAAATAGAGGCAGGATAGACTGTTCTGTTGATGCTCTTTCCAGCCTTGGTTTCTGTAGCATTTGATAGCACTGATAACTCTGGCCTCTTCTCTTAAATTACTTTTTTTCCTAACATCCTTTAAAGGAAACATTCTCCAAAATGGAGTCCTTTGGTCTCTCTTTATCTCTGAGCTTTAGTTCTCTTGTCTATCATGTGGGGATAAAAGTAGTACCTTTCTCATAGGGTTCTCCCGAGGATAAAATGTGCGCTTCACACAGCGCCTGGCCTGTTGTCATCAGTGTGGCTGTGAAGACGTAGTTGTCTTTGTTGTGGTCCTCGTCGTTGTCATCATCATTATCTCACTCCAGCCTCACTGTTTAAGGGCTCTCGTCCATCATGACAGCTTTGGCTGCTGGCCCCACGCAGAGGACCCCAGGTTGGTGGCTCTAGTCCTGGACTTCTCCAAATACTGCCACCCTAAATTGCTCATTCTTTTATTCATATGTACTCAGGCACCCACAACTTAACTGTTTTCTCCACTCTAGGCATTGGGCCATGTGTTGGGGGAGAGGTGTGTGTCCATAACCACACATAAACAGGGACTGTGTTCTTACTCTCTGGCCCAGGAGGCCATGCATGTTGCTCTTTTGTCACTTCTGTCAGTCCATTGTGATCACCTGCTTTTTTTTAGGGATTGTAGAATGAAAGGGAAATGAAGGAATTGGCTGTTATTCTGTGAATTAGACCTCTCTTAGTGAGCAGTGACAGAACCCACCTC
Source organism: Mesoplodon bidens (assembly GCF_964165515.1). Classification (NCBI taxonomy): domain Eukaryota; kingdom Metazoa; phylum Chordata; class Mammalia; order Artiodactyla; family Ziphiidae; genus Mesoplodon; species Mesoplodon bidens. The sequence continues at coordinate 87,503,910 of NC_138166.1, forward strand.
CAACTAACAGAATTAAAGAGGGGTTCTCTTGGGATGATACTAGTGCATCTTATGGAATACAAGCAGGACTTCGCTAAGCTGGGGGAAGGACAGAGATGCAGCTGGGCCATGGGGACATCTGGAGTATCTTTTGTCTCCCCCCTTTTCCCTCTCTAGATGGTAACCGTTAAAGGTATAGGAAGCAATTTACTGTTGTTTTGAGCTTGCTTTTTAGTATACTTTCACTTATATTATTGCATTTAATTTTCACAGTTTGTGACTAGGAAATTGTAATTGAGGAAATTTGTGTTTGAGGAGCCTGAGACTTGGAACAGTCCCATGATGTACTGAAAATCCCATGGCTGTTCAGCAGAGAGCTGGTACCAAGTCCAGCTTTCTAATGCCAGTCCTTTATACCGGCATTTATACTACATTGCCATCCCAGGATTGAAGTTTCTTTCACTGACTGTGGTGTTGTATTGCATATTATTGCATACTGTTTTGTGACTGTGGAAATAGCCTCTGTGTGTGTGTGTGTGTGTATGCGCGCGCATTCTCATGCACGATTTTCTTCTGACCGGTAGTCTATGGTTCTTAGGCTTATTCCTGTCTGATGCCTTTTCAATTCAATTCAGTTTAATCTCTAGTAATTTAATGATTCTGCCTGCTCTTTTGTCTTTTGGATTAGTGGTGAAAACCTTGATCCTAACAGGATTTAAGCAACTGAGCTAGTTGCAGTGTCATGTTTTATTTCTTCTTTTATTTAGTCGATATTTTGTTGGCAGAGTAGGGTCGGGAATGACTTTTTTTTTTTTTAACATCTTTATTGGAGTGTAATTGCTTTACAATGGTGTGTTAGTTTCTGCTGTATAACAAAGTGAATCATCTATACATATACATACATCCCCATATCTCCTCCCTCTTGCGTCTCCCTCCCACCCTCCCTATCCCACCCCTCTAGGTGGTCACAAAGCACCAAGCTGTTCTCCCTGTGCTATGTGGCTGCTTCCCACTAGCTATCTATTTTACATTTGGTAGTGTATACATGTCCATGCCACTCTCTCACTTCATCCCAGCTTACCCTTCCCCCTCCCTGTGTCCTCAAGTTCAGGGGATGACTTTTGTGGGGTTCTGTGTGTGCAGGTCATCCTGAGTGTGTCTGCACTGAAAGGCAAACACTTGTTTTCTCAGTCTAGTGTCGCGTGGGCAGCCAGAGAGTGTATGTGAATTTTTTTTTAATTAGTTTCTGCTTTATAACAAAGTGAATCAGTTATACATATACATCTGTTCCCATATCCCTTCCCTCTTGTGTATGTGAATATTAACAGCATATTTCAGTTTATTTCTGGTAGCTTTAAATTGGGCCAGACTACTGCATTTTATGTCTTGTTCATGTGAGTGATTCCTGGTCTCTATTATTCTTGCTGCATTGGGAGAGAGTCACTTGCTTTTTCATTTTCTTTTTTTAGGAGGGCATGTGTTGGTGAGGAACGGTCAGCCTTTGCAAAGTGTGTGATTGACTTGGAGTCTTTCCCTTATTAGCCATTCACTCCTTATCCCACTGCTGAGTTCAGCATCCAGTGCTCCCCTGAAACCCTTCTTGCCAAGGTCACTGGGACCTGTGAGTTGTACGTTTCTATCTTTACTTCAGCTGCTTGCCATGTAGCCTTGGCTCTGTTGCTATTCTCTTCTCCACTGTCTTCTACAATTTTCCTTCCTGTCGTCGTTTTCCTGCCTCGCTACTTCCTGAACATCTCTTCACTGCTGCTATTTCGGGGAATGTTGGCTTGCTTGTCTTACTCTGCATATTATCCCTGAGTAATCTCATCCTCTCAGATATTTATCACTTTGTAAATTTCCAGTATCAGTCTCTCTCCTGAGCTCCAGACTTGCATATCTGAGGACCGGTATGTAACACCTTAAACTTAACATCTTCAGATCTAAAGCCAACAGCTCTGCTTTTCAACAGTTTCTGTCTTCACTTCATTCTCATTCTCTCTCCCTCTCCCCACTCTCTCTTTCTCTTTCTCTCAGGAAGGGTAACCATTGTCTTCAGAGTTGCTCAAGCCAGAAATCCAGACAAAAGGATCCTGAAACCTCCTCTCTCTTTAATACAGTACAATTACCTTTTAACTAATTCTGTCCATTTTCTAATGTGATCCATCCATCAGTTGTGTGAGGCTCCTGGAACAGGTATTAATTAATACTTTGGTTTTACAGATGGGAACACTTGAAGTTGAGAGATTTTCTCATAATTACAAGGTTAAGAATTATCAATGTTGGGAAAGAATGTGCATCTTTTGTTTCTTTATCGGTTACTTATGTAAGAAGGAAAAACAAACAAAAAACAAGTGAACCAATAGAGAAAAACTAATGTCCTCCTTGTAGTAAGATTCTGAAGGAGTCAGTGTTCATAATACTTCACTTTTTGAGACATCAGTTTCCTTTTTTCACTGTTCTATATGTTTTCATTTCACCACAGGGGAGGTGTTGGGCCCTCACTGTCCTGACTCAGAGCCACAGCTGATGATTTAAAAAACAAAAACAAAAAACAGCTAAATTGAGATATAATACACATACTACACAAACCACCCATTGAAACAGTGGTTTTTGGTGTATTCACAGGGTGTGCAACCATCACCACTCTGTAGTTCCAGAACATTTTTGTCCCCCCTACAAAACAAACCCCATATGCTTTAGTGGGTAATTCCCACCTACCTAAGAACCACTAACATATTTTCCATCTGTGTAATTTGCCTATTCTGGATATTTCATATAAATAGAATCACACAAAGTCACAAAGTAGTCTTCTGTGATTTTTTTCACTTTGCATAATGTTTTCAAGGTTCATGTTGTAATATGTATCAGTACTTCATCTCCTTTTATAGCCAAATAATACTCTATTGTATAAATATGCCTCGGGTTTTTTTGGTCCATTTGTTAGTTGATGGACATTTGGATTATTTCCACTTTATGATTTTGCTATTACTATTTTACTACGATTTTAATATTTTACTATTATGAATAATGCTGCTGTGAGCATTTGTGTACACATTTCTGTGCACATGTGTTTTTTTGTTTTTCTTGGATATATACCTAGGAGTGGAATTGCTGGGTATGTATGGTAACTCTATGTTTAATGTTTTGAGGAACTGCCAAACTGTTTTCCAAAGCAGTTGTACCATTTTTACATTCTCACCAGTGCTGTATGAGAGTTCAGATTTCTCTACATCCTTACCAGTACTTTGTATTGTCTGTGTTTTTGATTATAAGCATCCAAAAACTGGTATCTCACGGTTTTGATGTGTATTTCTCTGATGGCTAAGATGTTGAGCATCTTCTGTTTGCCTACTGGTCATTCATATATCTTCTTTGGAGAAATGCATATTCAAATCCTTTGTCCATTTTAAAATTTGGTTGTCTTGTTACTAGTTGTAAGAAATCTTGAGGTATTCTAGATACAAATCCTTTATCAGGTAAATTATTTGCAAATATTTTCTCCCATTTCTTGGGTTGCCTTTTCACTTTCTTGATGGTATCATTTGCAGCACAAAAGTTTTAAGTTTTAATGTCGGAGCTGCGGGTTTTATTAGTATTGTCGAGACTGTGCTGTGGTGAGGCAGAGGAGAGCTTCCCTCTCTTTGAAATTGGTGGATGTTTCAAGGTAGGCAGAGCGGCAAATAGAGTGTCTTGATTTCCGGCCTGGCTCTTCTTTTTTTCTTCCCTCTGTAGCCTGTCTTATGGCTCTGATAGTCATACTACAACACATCTATCTTGGTCTTGATCCTCCTGGTGTGGCAGAAGGTGGTCGTATGTCGCATTTTATCTGGGGATTGCTATTTCCATACTGTTAAGATACCACGGATCTCATTTTACACCTCAGTTCCTTCTTAGGTCTCTTTTCTAAACAGAGCACTGCCCCTGGTTGCTGAGTTGCTCTTGTCCTTGGGTGGCAGCCGAGGTGTGTTCAGTCATGGAGTCTAGTGGCCCTGGAGATAACCAGGCAGCAGCCCCTCCATTCAGAGGAGCCACTCCTCTTCGTGTTTTCTGCTTTATTACTGGTTTGTAGGCCTGTACCTAGGACTTCACGCCACTGGGAAGTTGGATACCAGCATGCCTTACGCTTCTGAATGTCATGAATCGACATCATTTCAACAGAAACAGACGCACAAAGAAAACAAACTAGTGGTTACCAAAGGGGAAAGGTGAGGGGGAGGGATAGATTGGGAGGTTGGATTAACATGTACATACTGCTATACATAAAATAAGTAATCAACAGGGACCTACAGTATAGCATAGAGAACTTTCCTTAGTACTCTGTAATAACCTATGTGGGAAAAGAATCTGAAAAAGAATAGATATATGTATGACTAAATCACTTTACTGTACATTTGAAACTAACACAACATTGTAAATCAACTATACACCAATATAAAATAAAAATTAAAAAAAATCATTCCAGAAATGTTGGGGTATAGCATAAGGTTACTACGTTTTTTTTTTTTGTTTGTTTGTGATACGCGGGCCTCCCACTGCTGTGGCCTCTCCCGTTGCGGAGCACAGGCTCCAGACGCGCAGGCCCAGCGGCCATGGCTCACGGGCCCAGCCGCTCCGGGGCATGTGGGATACTCCCAGACTGGGGCACGAACCCGCGTCCGCCGCATCGGCAGGCAGACTCTCAACCACTGCGCCACCAGGGAAGCCCACTACGTTTTAATTTTGTCAAGTAAGGACATTTGGCAATATAACTGCAGTCATGGGAGAAAATAACAGATTTTTTTTACCAAGAGAATACCAAAAATATCAAACAAACTTACCTTTGTGAAACGTGAATATATGGTCTTATTTTTCTGTCTACCACTGAAAAGTATCTTGTGGTCTGTGGATTGTCCTTTGGGAACCACAGGCTTTTACATACTTGGCATAAATCTTTATATGAAAAGTAGAACCTTACTTAATCAGGTATTTTCTCTGTATGATGCCAGATACCTGTCTTACACAGATTATTTACCTATACTGAATTAACTATTTTAGTTGTTAAGTTAGATACATCTTCCTGTACTTTGTACCTCTTTCTGCTGATTTTGAGTAGTTCTTATATAACACAGATGAAAGTGAAGAATTGTTTTAGGTAAATGTGAGTATAAATATGAATTTACCTTTAAAAGATTTTAAAAAATCATCATTCAAAGGTAGAATGGCTCCTATTTACAAATACGATGTGTAATTTCTGGATTATATATGTATATTCTAGACTGGGAGGAATATGTACATTTTAATTGATTCTGTCTTGTCTAAATCAAAATGTCAGAGATATTAGGGTTTTATCATAAGATAATTATTGGCTGTCACATTGGCACATTAATTACAGTAATTGGGCAATAAAGAAGCCATAGGAATAGATATTATGCTATACGTTTTGATGAGATTGTAGTTATAGCCTCTTATTTATGGTAATAAAATCTTGTTAATCGACATTGCTGACAAGATGTTTTGCTTTCCTTTTCTACTTTCCAGGTTGGTTTATAAGTCTACTTAGGAACTGTGAACTGAGAGCCACAGATTATACAATAAAGGTCACATTCCAAAATTGTCTGTACTCATTCATGGTATACACATTAAATTCGTTCAGCAAATATTTGCTGATCACTGTTCTGAGTGCTCCTGCGTATACAGAGATGTATAAAGCAGTGCCTGCTCTAAAAGACTAATAATGGGGAAGGGAGGTAAAATGTCTATATATAAATAAATGTGACCCACATTGATTGAGTCACATATGTGAGCCATATGTGATAAGTTCCTTAAAAGTGGAATAAAATACAACTTCAGAGGAGGAAAGGATGATTCTAAGTGTGAGTGATCAGTGATGCTGTTAGGCTCAGTGATGGGGGAATTACTTTGCATCCATGACATGAAGCTCTGAGCCATCTCTGAATATACATCTACACTGTAAAACTGTAGAGAGAGGTAGGTGGCTCAGTGCTCTGACATGGAAATCAACTTTTGTTCTAGGGTCAGCTGCCTTGCAACCTCATTTTGTGTCCTTGAGTATATAAAATTGATATAATAATATGTGTCCATCTCTCAAGATGAAAAATGAGATAATGTGGAGGTCCAAGCTGCTCCCTGTGGTTAAAGTCAGATTGCTCGGCAGGTGTATAGTTTTTTCAGGCAAGTTAGGCCATATATTTGAATGGGAGTAAGCACAGCTTTCCATGACTAAAGGGATTAGTGTCCTTACCAAAGTGCCCAATTTATTGCTAGAGAATAACACATTCTCTGTAACATTCGAACTGTTGTCTAAAAAATTGCCTGAATTCCTTAGAAAAACTACCTATATAAATAGAGAGTATAGTGATTACTGAATTATGTTAAAAAGGAATCAGATGTTTATTGAGCTGCTACTGCTGGTTTAGGGACTTTAGAATTGTCTTTAAATTTTTTACACCGTGTCCATTTTTTTAAATTGAAGTATAGTTGATTTACAATATGATGTTAGTTTCAGGTGTGCAGCAAGGTGATTCAGTTATATATATATATTTTTCAGATTATTTTCCATTATAGGTTATTATAAGATATGGAATATAGTTCCCTGCACTATATAGTAAATTCTATTGCTTACCTATTTTATGTATAGTAGTTTGCAGTTGTTAGTCCCATACTCTGAATTTATCCTTCCCCTTTCCCTTCCGCCTTTGGTAACTATAAGTTTGTCTTCTACATCTGTGAGTCTGTTTCTGTTTTGTATATAGATTCATTTGTATTATTTTTTAGATCCCACATATAAGTGATCATATAATACTTGTCTTTGACTTCACCATGTCCATTTTATAGCAGAGGAAACAGACACTTAGATAAATTTTCAAAAGTTACTTAGATCAGACAACTGTTTGAAATGAAATCTGTTGAAATTTAATGAGCTGTTTACATGGTAGTGTGCTACTTCACTTTAGTTTGATGTTTTTCTTGCAGGCCAGTGTCAGTCATTTTGTGTTTGTTTGTATGTAAATGTTTATTTTTTTCACTAGGTTACTTCTAGAACTGCTGGAGTTGCTGTTTGACAAGTTTAATGCTGTAGCTGCTGCACACTCTGTTGTCCTGGGATACCTGCAAGACACTGTTGTGACTCCACTGACTCAGCAGGAAGATGTCAAATTGTATGACATGGCAGACGTGTGGGTGAAGATACAAGATGTTCTGCAGGTAAGATCCTTTTACAGAGGGTGCCATCTTGATTCAGAATAACAGGTAGGAACATAAAAAAGTCAGCCACCTAAAATATTCTCTTAATCATAAACAGTGAGAATGTAGTGTTCCTATTTAAAGGTGATGCTTGCTGATGTTATGAACTTCTATCATTTTCAAAAGACCTTTTAAACAAACTTCTTTTGGCCAGGCTTTAAAATTAGGAGATTCTCAATACGTAGCAATCAAGGATTCATAGTATCTGGCTTTCTGTTGTAATGTATTTTACTTCACTGGAATTAGTCATATGTTTATGTAATCAATATTAAAATGTTCTTAAACACTATTTTATAAACATATATGTAGCTTAAGTTTATGACCATTTTCTTACAGTCAGCTCTTGCATATGTTGGGGTAAAAGACAGGTTAAGAGCTTATTTTAAGAGATAAAGATAAACCTGTAAGGTATAAATGTACCACTTTGATTGATCTGTTGAAGATCGGAGGAATGATATTACTGTTTGGTATGATGCTGCAGAGGTGGTATTTAGAAATTTTATTATATTTTCTCTCCATGTGCCAGGAAAATATATTTGATTTGGCCAGATGAAAATGAGAAATACGATTAAGAGTTAGCTGAAGCAAATTTGACATAGCTAAATAGAAGTGACTTGGTTAGACAGTATCTACTAATAGGAAAAAAATTAAGTATATATAGGGAATTGAAAAATATAACTGTGTAGAAATGAAATTATTTGCATGGCAAATAGGATTCTTTGCAGGAAAAAAATAAATCATGTATGTAAATTGTAGTTATTTTTGAGAGTATAGGCATGCTCTTGGTGGATTGATTGATTCCTGGTTATTCATTCATTAGACAGTTTTTTGGATATGGTCTGTGTGCTTTATTGATGGTTCAGTAGAAAGAATATAGGTTGCAATTATATTCCATGAGTTTGTTTTGCTGCTATGTCAATTACCATGTGCCCATAGTAGGTGCTTGATGAATATTTGTGTGTTGAATAAAATATCTTTATTGATTGGAAACTGGTTATTTAATATTTTATATCTTGGTTTGCTAATCTGTCATGGAAACATATGCTTTTCAGGTTACATGTTTATTTTAAGGATGAAATAAGATAATAGATTTTAAAGCTATTTCAAAAATAGTTAGAATTAAGGACTTCTGGTTCTGTCCATGATGTGGTTACCTCCTACCATAAGTAACTTGAAAACTGGGTGGACTCAGGCGATCAGCATGGTCAGTTGAGAGAAGAGAATACATGAGGTCACTTTCACATTCATCCTAGCTTCTTCTCTGGGGACACTTTCAAACTATGACATAGGAAAGTGAACAAACATCAGCAGGCTCTAAGTAGTAGATGAAGCAGAGTTCAGGGTTCAGGGGTGCGGAGGCAGCTGCAGTTTGTGGGTTAGGATACTGAAGGAGAGGGAATTGCAGAGAGAAGGAGCCTCAGAAATCTGAAAAGAGTAGTGTCGAGCCTTTGGTCAGATGTGAAGTTTCACCCACTCCAAGGCAGAAAATAGCTACCATGGGACTGTGAGCTGAATGGCAATTGCAGAAGTTGCCAAATGCTCAGAAACGTTGGAATTCAGACCAGCCAGTGTGGGGAGAACTTAGTGAACATCCTGTGCTTTCATATGTGACCTCAGATGTTTTAGGAATTGGGCTGTTCTAGCCATAGTGTACGTGATACTGTAATTTCATGTAACAAAGCCCCAAACCAAGTCTCTACAGTATTAGTCTGATCCACCTGTAAATAAAGTAATATAATCTAGTATCTCAATAATGAAGCATCCACATTGTGCAACATACAATTATTATACTTGTAAAAAAGCAGAAAAATGTGACTAATAACCAGAATTTTAAAAATTTAATGAAAATTAATATCTGAATGAAAAATTTACCAGATGGATTTAGCAACAGATTGCATGCTGTATAAGAAAGGATCAGAAAACTTGAAGAAAATCAATCAAAACCAATCTAAACTAAAGTACAGAGAGAAAATAGACTGAAAAGAAAAATGAGCAAAGCCATAATGTCCTGTGGGACAGTATCATGCTGTCTAACATTTGTCTGGTTGGAAGTACAGAGGGATAGCAGGGAGAGAGATTAGGGCAGTTAATTATTGGAAGAAACAATGACCCAAAATTTCTAAATTTGTTGAAAAACATAAACCCACAGATCAAGAAGTTCAACAAATCCAAGGAAGTTTAACACAAAGAAAACCATATCTAGACACATTATCATCAGGTAGCTGAAAAGCAAAGAAAAAAATCTTAAATATAGCCAGAGGAAAAAGAGTGCATTGCTTACAGGGAACCAGTGATAAAGATTTTCACTAATGTCTCATCAGAAACAATACAAGCCGGAAATCGATGTATGTCATCTTGAAAGTGCTGTAAAATACAGAAATTGTCAATCTAGAATTTTATATTCACCGAAAAAATCGTTTGAAATGAAGGTGAAATAGTGACATTTTCACATTAACTAAAGTGGAAAGAATTTGTTTTCACTAGCCCTGCACTTAAAGAAATGTTAAAGAAAGTTTTTCAGGCTAAAGGAAAACAATACCAGATGGTAACTCATCTACAGGAAAATAAAAAGAAGGCCAGAAGGGGTAAATATGTGGGTAAAAATAAAATATATTTTTCTCATTTCTTAATTTTTCTTTAAAGCAAAACCAATAGTAATGTATGTGGGTTTTATAATATATTTTGAAGTAAAATGTATGACAGTAATTGCACAAAAGATGGGAATAGGGTAAATGAAACTACTGCTGTAAGTTTCTTACATTATACATGAAGAGGTACAATGTTTAAGGTAAACTGTGTTAAGTTAAGGATGCATATTATAATCCCTAGAGCAAACATTAAATTGTAAAATAGATGTATAGCTGAAAAGCCAGTAAAGGGCATAAAACTGAATAGTGAACAAATATTTGATTAATCCAGAAGAAAAAAGCAGGAAAGGAAGAAAAAAGAACAATGAAGAAAGAAAAGATAAAGAACAAAACAAAGATAGGATGAATAGAAAACAAATAGCAACATGTTAGACTTATATTGCCCATGTAAATAATTACATTAAATGTAAATGGACTAGATACTTCAATTTAAAGGCAGAGTTTGTCAGATTGGTTTAAAAAAAAGAAAAACCCAACCATACTGTTTACAAGAGATACGTTTTATGTTTTTTTTTGTAATTTTAAAATAACTTCAAACTTTTAGAAAGGTAAGAATAGTACAAAGGGTGCCCATATAACTCTTAATTCAAATTCAACTATTGTTAGCATTTTGTCACTTTATCAATTGTTTTCTCTCTCTATATATGTACTTGTGTGTGTTTTCTGTGTTATCTATTTTCTATTTTCTAGTTTTGTTGATTGACCCAGTGATGTTCTTTAGGGCAGTTTTTTTTTTTTTTTTTGCTCCTCCAGTAGAGAATCCAGTCTAGCATTAGATACTGTATCTGCTTTTCATGCCTCTTTAGTTTCCTTTAAGCTTGAACATTTCTACAGCTTTTCTTTACCTTTTATTACAACAGTGGCATTTTGAAGAATATATCCCCATCTTTTAATTCAAGTTCCTCATTTTGGGCTTAAGAGATTTTAAACATAAAGATATAGACAGATTAAAAATATATGAATGGAAAGAGATGTACCATGAAATACTAATAAAAATATTTGTATTATGAAAATGTATTGGACAGTATTAGAATATAGTATTATCAAATGGAATTATTTGTATCAGTACTTATGGCATTTAAAACCTGAATACATTAAGCCCTAGGAAGTATGTTATAGACTATGTAATCCTATTGTCACAAGGTTATAAAATGCTTTATGAATAAGTTTTTGATATCTGATATTTGAATAAGACTAATGTTCTAAGTTTAAAACAACTTTTGAATCTACTAGGATCATATTTATAGTACTATTATGAAGAATTAATTATGGTTATGAACAAAGTAAGATATGCCTTACTTAGCCCTACTTACTATGGATTTGTCAAATGTATATAATTCCTACACTTTTGAAAACAAAACCCATTATCTCATATTAAAAATGTTTATAATAAACTAAGGAACTTTAAGTTCCATCAGACATTAACTTGAAATGAAAAAATGGTTGAAAGTATGTTTCTGGCTTATTAAATGAGATATACCTTTCACACATGTCATTTCAAAAGATGATTGGGGGGCTTCCCTGGTGGCACAGTGGTTGAGAGTCCGCCTGCCGATGCAGGGGACACGGGTTCGTGTCCCGGTCCAGGAGGCTCCCACATGCCGCGGAGCGGCTGGGCCCGTGAGCCATGGCCGCTGAGCCTGCGCGTCCGGAGCTTGCACGTCCGGAGCCTGTGCTCCACAACGGGAGAGGCCACAATGGTGAGAGGCCCACGTATCGCAAAAAAAAAAAAAAAAAAAAAAAAAGATGATTGGGGATCCTATCTTCCATATTATGGAATGAGTTATTCGTTTGTTTATTTAAAGAGCTTTATTGAGATTTAATGTACCTGCCACAAGGTTTACCTGTTTAAGGTATAGATTTCAATGCTTTTTAGTATATTTATGGAGTTGTGCAACCATCACCATGATATGATTTTATAACATTTTCATCACCCTAAAAAGAAACCTTGTTTGTATCCGTTAAATATTTATTTATTTGGTTGTTCTGGGTCCTAGTTGTGGCTCGCTGGCTCCTTAGTTGTGGCATGTGGGCCCCCTAGTTATGGCATGCGAGCTCTTAGTTGTGGCATGCATGTGGGATCTAGTTCCCTGACCAGGGATTGAACCCGGTCCCCCTGCATTAGGAGCATGGAGTCTTATCCACCATGCCACCAGGGAAGTCCCTGTTTGTATCCATTAGAAATCACTTCTCATTCCCCACTGCCTTCACCCTTAAGATGTATTTAAGACACTAAAGAGGCATCAATTGTGTGTTAAATCTCTGAGTAACTTGTAGTCCCCAAATCATACACTTGGCAATACTGTTGCTATTTCATGTTAATGTGTACATATACTGTTGGCATAAGCTATTTGACAGATAAAGAACATAAAACTGATCTAACAATACAAGGTGATGGGTCTAACGTAGAAATAACATTTCATTTCATGTACTATGTTTAATTGTTTTGAGGTCAAGGTATGACAGTGTTCTTTGCTTTTTTCCTTTCTTTCTTTTCCTCCATTTTTCTCCTCCTCTTACTTTTCTACTTTTCTGCCCCCAATTTGTGTTTTCTTAGACATGTTGTGGAAGAGTGATATTAGTCATGACTTGAATTAATCTCTGGTTGATTGTTTCTTAGCTCTCTATTGTACTCATCTTTATTAATCTACAGATTCAAGAATAAAGCATTTTAAAGTAAGAGGTCAACTACATATCTTAAATGATTACTATTATGTAATAAAAATTGTTATACAATTTTTAAATTGGTTTTAGTTTTCTGTATTTTCTAGTTCCTTAAAAAATTCTTTCAGGTTACAGATTACTTACAGATTTCTTACAGTGTAATATTAGGTTATATACCCATTAATAAACTGGATATGCAGTGACACAGACACACAAATGGTCTAATGCTGCTAAATGTAAGAATGGTAGTTGGCACAGTGTGTCATATAGTCATCCTGAAACATGTTAAATGGACCAAAAAAGGTGTTCAAGTTTGTTGAAGAGCTGATCCTTGGAGGTTTTGCACAGGTAGAGAAGATGCAAATGGCATTCTAGACAGCTGGAATGGCAAGTGAGATACTGGGAAGTGGCACAGAAGGAATGAATGGACAAGGATATTCACGGATAAGTAAGGAAAGAATGGTTTAGCTGTAACTGAGGGTTTATTTTGTGGACTAGAAGATAAGTTCAGATAGGTAGGTTTGAGTTCAGGTTGTGGAAGCCCTTAAGTGTCATCTAAGGGGATTGTGATTTGTCTTTAGGTTAATGGTTCCTGAAGCTAGCTGAGTATGCATTAGATTTACCTCTGGATTGATTCCTAGTCCCATCCTTGACCTTCTGATTAAGGATCACTGTGGATAAGGACTGGATTTTGTGGGGGTTTTTTGTTGCTGTTGTTGTTTGTTTGTTTTTTTAGCTCCTAAAATGATTCTGATAACTTGTTTGGGATCCTGTAATTGGGAACTGTTGCTTTGGGTCAATGGTTCTCAAAGTATGTTTCCTGGACCAGCAGCATTAGTGTTACCTAGGAGCATGTTAAAAAAGCAAATTTGTGTTCCTATTTCATAGTTACTGATTCAAAAACTCAAGGAGTGAGGCCATACAGTCTGTATTTTAATAAGCCCTTCACGTGATTTGTGTGCACGCTCAAGTTTGAGGACCTTTTTTTAGGTGATACTGGGCCATTTTGGATTTGGATTGGCATGTGGTGAGATGAAGTAGGATTAATATGGTAGCAATGAAAAGGATTGGGTGTAGAGGCTGGAGACAAAGGCAAGGAAACTATTGTGTAGGCTAGTGGAGAGTCTGTGGGTTATATTACTTGAGATATTGTCTAATAGTAGAACAAATGACAGGCTTTCATGGAGCATGTTAGAGGAATACAAAGAATCGAGGGAAGGATTTGTAAACCTTTAGGGAGTCTTTTGGAAAATCTATAAAACCACATAGTCAACTTGTCATGCTGGTTTCCAGTATGACAGATATTTTAGTGATGTTTTAGTGTTAAGTTATTGGGGCCAACTATGTGCTAAGTATTCAGGAATAAAGCTGAACACAAGACAGAGAACTCATGCTGGTGAAGTGAGGGGAGTGGGCAAGAGTGTGTGTTTTATTTATTTATTTATTTATTTTTTTTGGTGGTACGCGGGCCTCTCACTGCTGCGGCCTCTCCCGTTGCGGAGCACAGGCTCCGGACGCGCAGGCCCAGCGGCCATGGCTCACGGGCCCAGCCGCTCTGCAGCATGTGGGATCCTCCCGGACCGGGGCACGAACCCGTGTCCCCTGCATCGGCAGGCGGACTCTCAACCACTGCGCCACCAGGGAAGCCCAGAGTGTGTGTTTTTACTTGAGTGTTAGCCAGCTGGCATGGGAAGTAGCACAGGAGAATATTTGCCAACATGGAGGGCTTAGAAAAGAAGACTTTTGGTTTAAGTTTGCATGCAGAGGTTTATGCTTAGGGCCAATTTAGTTTTCTGATACTTGTTGGTGGAATGCTCTTTAGGTTAAAATCATTTCTGGAGAACAGACATAGTTGAAAACAATAGACGCCTGCAGTTAGCATGTACCAGCATGTATGAAGGTGATGGGATCCTATGATGAATGGAGTTACAGGTGTTTAGACTTCGAATTTCAGTGTTTCTTTGAATCGAAAATGTTTCTTGCTGAAAAATGGAAATGCTCTTTTGTTTACTAAATCTTGGAAAAGAAGATAATTTTTGATCACATAGAGACTTCGGCAGCTTTTCTCCACTGGAACCTGGGCTGTCCCTGGCAGGCAGAATCCATCCTGTAGCTGGAAGGCTCATTTGTCTCTGCGTGTTTGTGTCTGGAGACAGCCATGTGTGGAGACACGGCTGTCGCTATCCTAGTAACAGGGTGTCAGAGTTTTCTCCTGGTGTCATCCCTGTGACCACACACCATTGAACTCCCTTTTCAGTTTTACACAGTCTTTAGAACTGTGATAATAGAAATACATGTTTTTACCCTTCTGAGTAGCAACAGCGCCTTCCGAAATGTCACCTACTTGGTGACATGCCTGTCATACCGTTGGCTGCACATTTTCAAGTGTGTTAAGACTGAGGTACACTAGAAACACAAAATACTCCATTTCTTGTGGGATTTAACATAACAGAGGAAATAAGAGGATCACTTTGAACAAACCTATCTTTCAGGTGTTACGATTCTGAAAAAAAAAATCTCATTTTTTAATTCACATCTCTTTTCAAAACAAAACTGCCCGTTTAGCCATTGTCAGCTTAAGTGTGTAACCCCGAGTGTGCTAAGTAGTGTTCTACAGATGGAGGCTGTGGGTTGTAATTACACTGTTGAACCACTGACAGTGACACCACGAGTCACTTCACTTTTTAGTGCCCTGATCTCTCTTTCTGGAGCTTAACAGAGACAGAATGGAAAATCATTTTGCTTGTGTTAACTGCCACTTAAATGTCTAAATAGTGATAAAATTAACCTCATGCAGAGAGAACTTGAAGTTTGCTGTCAGGTAAGAAAATCCACAAATCTTATTGGTACTGATCCATGACCTAGAGGAGTTTTTCAAGGAAACAGATGCAATTTCTATTTTGAATTCAGGTCTGAAACTAGGTTATTCTTAGCTTTTGTTTCATGTGATATTTTGGTTAGCTGAGGATTCCATTCCTCAAAGTAAAACTAGCTTTTTTTTGCTGTATTCTAGGCCAGATAACTTGTGCGATTATTCTTGCAGAAATAGTTTTTCTTCATTTCTCAACCTTTAACACTTTTTGATAGCCTCTGTTTTGGGTGGCATATTAAAGTCATGTTGTCGGCCAGGCCACTGAGTCTCCAGGAAGGTGCTTGCTCCCCGAATTTTTGTTCTGTCTGGTCAATGGATAGTATGCTGCCCAATGCATAGAATTAAGTGAGCATGTGAAAGTTAAAGTAGAAATCTTCCTCTAAATTGAAGTCAGCTTCTATAGCATCAGGACTCTCCGTAGGTTGTTTTATGTTCACTACTTAAAGCAGGAAATGATGGGCAGCCAAGGAGATTCCTCTGGCTCCCCGTGCATGTGTGGCAGTTGAACAAGTCAGAGT
Organism: Mesoplodon bidens; assembly: GCF_964165515.1. Lineage (NCBI taxonomy): Eukaryota > Metazoa > Chordata > Mammalia > Artiodactyla > Ziphiidae > Mesoplodon > Mesoplodon bidens. The sequence continues at coordinate 87,519,833 of NC_138166.1, forward strand.
GCTAGGGTGTCTGAGGCCCAGTGCAAGTTGTGGTGAATGTCATGGATATCTTAATACACTGGGCCAAACTTTAAAAAATAGTAGCTCGGTGGCTGATGCCCCAGAATTAGGTGGATTTGGTGGAAAGTCTGCTCTCCTTAAATTTCTAATTGCCCAGGAAGTATCTGCTTGTGTCTGATTGGGTCTTGGTCTAGAGGACCCAAGGGTAGAAATGACAGGGCTTCCTTACAGTCCACTACCTCCAAAGCTTTTCTCTTTGTTTTTTTAAAAAAATTATTCTATTTTATTTATTTTTGGCTGCTTTGGGTCTTCGTTGCCGCGTGCATGCTTTCTCTAGTTGTGGTGAGCGGGGGCTACTCTTTGTTGCGGTGCGCGGGCTTCTCATTGCGGTGTCTTCTCTTGCTGCGGGGAGCATGGGCTCAGTAGTTGTGGCTCACGGGCTCTAGAGCACAGGCTCAGTAGTTGTGGCACACGGGCTTAGTTGCTCCACGGCATGTGGGATCTTCCTGGACCAGGGCTCGAACCCATGTCCCCTGCATTGGCGGGAGGATTTTTAACCGCTGCACCACCAGGGAAGTCCCTCTCTTTGTCTGGTTTTGTCTGAGATACTGGAGGGTGGCCCACTGAAAGCCAAGGCAGATTTGTACTGCCCCTGGTGTTTTAAACAGCCTTAGTCCTTGAGGGGGCTGTGTGCTTATCAGGGTTTGGTGCACCTGGGCCCAAGCAAGGGGGTTGCTAGTAACCAAGAGGCCATAATAAGTGGTGATGATTAATGATAATAGGTGGGACAATGTGACGTACAGTATCATTATGTGATTTGAGTGAAATTAAAGCAACTGGCATTGCTTCACTGATACTGCTTTTGCCTACCTGAGAAGATTTTAGAGCAACAATGATGATATATTCCTGAATTGATAATACTTAAAAAAAAAACTTCCTTTTTCTTAAACCTATTCTGATTGTGGAAGTAATTTGAGAGTATGCCTAAATTCTTGAGTATAGTTATAGTTCTTTTGGTTTGATTGTCTGTTGCTGCATACCACATTACTCAAACTTCATGGCTTCTATTTGCTCTCAGTTTTATGAGTCAGAAATTCACTCAGGGCTCAGCAGGGTGATGCTTCTGCTTTACATGGCATCAACTGAGAACATTCACTTGGCTACTTCAGCTAAAGGCTGGGCTGGGTTAGAAGCTTTCTCTCTCTCTCTCCGTAGGACCTCATAGCATGACAGTCTCAGGGTAGCCTGACTTCTTACATGAATGCTGGCTTCCAGTCCGGAGCATTCAAAAAGGTAAAGGTGGAGGCTGATGATCTCTTAAGGCCCTGCCTTGTATATTACATGGTGTCACATCTGCCACATTCTATTGGTCAAAGTGGAGGGAAAATAGAGTCCATTCAGTGGGAAGAGTAGCAAGGAATTCTTGGCAATCTTTACTCCACCACAACATTGTAAGGTTTGTAAGTTTGCTTTTAGAATAATCCATCAGACACTGGCATTAGATTATTGTGCTGGGTCTTTGTCACAAGATAAAAATCAAGATTTTATTCTTGCCTACTGATCTTTTTTTTTTCTTATTTTAATTTATTTATTTAAAAATTTTTTTGGCTGTGTTGGGTCTTTGTTGCCGCATGCAGGCTTTTTCTAGTTGTGGCGAGCGGGGGCTACTCTGTTGTGGTGCGGGGGCTTTTCATTGCGGTGGCTTCTCTTGTTGTGGAGCACGGGCTCTAGGTACGTGGGCTTCAGTAGTTGTGGCACATGGGCTCAGTCGCTGTGGCTCACGGGCTTTAGAGTGCAGGCTCAGTAGTTGTGGCGCACGGGCTTAGTTGCTCTGCAGCATGTGGGATCTTCCCGGACCAGGACTCGAACCCGAGTCCCCTGCATTGGCAGGCGGATTCTTAACCACTGCGCCACCAGGGAAGCCCCTTGCCTATTGATCTTAATTGGTTAGAGAATATTTAAATGATTATCAGGCTCAGCAAATCTTACCATTTCAATCATATTAAAACAAAGACCATTTAAAATACATTTAGGAAAATACAGCTCTTTCATGGAATTACTTGGTTCAAGTGAGTTTATGAGATTCTTAAGTAATTTCACTTACCTGTCACTTTAGACTCAAGCACTAAAATGATTTCTTGCATCTTATGAATCCCTTTGTCCTTTCTGTTTTTACCATTTGTCATATTGTTCCCATTTTAGAGCTGGAGAAACTGAGATAAGAGTTCTAAAATCATGGTTATAGCACCAAAGAGTCAAATGTAGAACTCAGCTTGCCCTAGCTTGCTTTCTTTTGTTTAATTTATAAATTTATTTTATTATCATTATTATTATATATTTTTTATTTTTGGCTGCACTGGGTCTTTGTTGCTGCACGCGGGCTTTCTCTAGTTGTGGCAAGCAGGGGCTACTCTTCCTTTCAGTGCGTGGGCTTCTTACTGCGGTGGCTTCTCTTGTTGCGGAGCATGGGCTCTAGGCACGTGGGCTTCAGTAATTGTGGCATGTAGTTGTGGCTTGCGGGCTCTAGAGCACAGGCTCAGTAGTTGTGGCACACGGGCTTAGTTGGTCCACGGCATGTGGGAATCTTCCTGGACCAGGGCTCGAACCCATGTCCCCTGCATTGGCAGGCAGATTCTTAGCCACTGTGCCACCAGGGAAGTCCCCCTAGCTTTCTTTTTAAATGTTTAAGTCAGTGATTTACACGCCTACTTTGGCTTGGACTTTGACGTCTTGCCATTTCACTTGAGAATCTGTGATACTTTTAGTTGATTCATTTAGTTGAAATGATCTTAGTTCTTATAATTTTAAAATAAAGACTCTGTGTTGAGGAATATGTCTCACTAGGCATTTTACTAAGTGTATGTATATAAAGTAGTGTATTTACACCTATATATGTATACATATTTTCAAATTGTGAAAATTGAGGATTTCATGTTTCAAAGAATAGCAGTCACTGAATAGAGATTTGGGTTTTCCAGTTCTAAAATGCCAGATATTTTGTTAAATGCACTAAAATTGGTTTAAGCCTTTGCTTTACCCTATAGGGACAAGAAAATTATTTCATTTATGTTTTCGCAATGGCTTCAGATTAGACAATCTGAGTGTTCTGACTATTTTGGTAATCACAGCTGTTAGTTGTCACTGAGCCTTCCTTTCTTCCTCCCTTTCTCCCAGTCAGAATTACCTGTGGATCCCACATCTGAAAAGCCTCTTTCAGTAGGATTCCAACTGATTCTAATGCACAATCTGGTTAAGAGCTATGATGAGCAAGTATTACAGGCTTGGTCATATTAAAACCAAGACTATTAGAAGACAGTCTTAAGGGGAGTGGGAGAAATTTACAAAAAGTGAGTTTAGTTTTATTTAGAAAGATGCATCACTGTGGCATATTTAGGAGGGAGTGTGTGTTCTATGACATATAGCAAACGATGATAGCATGTTGAAGTGCCATAAAGATGGGAAATGCTTTAATATATGCATACGTTAAAGGGAAGAGAAAAACCAAATAACTGTGCTGTAATTAATCTCCATTTAGAGATTTTTTTTTTTTTTTTTTTTTTTTTTTTTTTCTTTTTGCGGTATGCGGGCCTCTCACTGTTGTGGCCTCTCCCGCTGCGGAGCACAGGCTCCGGACGCGCAGGCCCAGCGGCCATGGCCCACGGGCCCAGCCGCTCCGCGGCATATGGGATCCTCCCAGACCGGGGCACGAACCCGTATCCCCTGCATCGGCAGGCGGACTCTCAACCACTACGCCACCAGGGAGGCCCATTTAGAGATTTTGATTCAACTTTATTTAGAGTTAGCAGCCCAAAGACAGCAAACATAGGTAATTCCTATTTCTTTTTTGAGTAGTTGAGAACATTGAAAAATATATTTTTTCAGTCAAGAAGTTTTTGGACTGGAAACAGTTATATCAGAATCTTTTTTTTTTTTTTTTTTTTTTTTTTTTTTGCGGTACGTGGGCCTCTCATCTCTGCGGCCTTTCCCGTCGCGGAGCACAGGCTCTGGACACGCAGGCTCAGCAGCCATGGCTCACGGGCCCAGCCGCTCTGCGGCATGTGGGATCCTCCCGGACCAGGGCACGAACCCGCGTCCCCTGCATCGGCAGGCGGACTCCCAACGACTGCGCCACCAGGGAAGCCCAGAATCTTAATAATTGTCTTTTTATTAAGAAAAGAGTTGTTTTCTTTGTTTCTTCTCTCCCCACCCCTATTTATTACCTGTATGAGTTTTTCAGATTTATATTAATGGAAATTTGTTGTTTTTAACTAAGGGGAAAAGGTATTTCTTTTTTAAGATGTATATGTAAAAGGAATTTATGAAATTATTTTAACCTCGCAGGGAGTTAAGACAAAAACATAACCAACAATAATACAGGGCTGTTTATGGTCCCAGGGAAAAATTTCAGAGGAGATCATAGAAGAACAAGGTCAGAATGAGTTAAAGCATTTGAGTTCATGGACAAGGAGAGACTTGGCACACCCTAACATGGTTAGGGTTGAATACGTAATACACATAGTATTATAGAGAGCTGGGAAGAATGGAGGTTTTTTTGGTTAGCTTTTTTTTGGGGGGAAGTGTTACCAAAATAAGATTGAATAATTTTGGGTGCCAGGGAGATCTTTGAATAAGAGATTGGGCTTGCCTCTTTTGGCTGTGGGCTGCCGTTACGGTTTTTTGTTTTTGCTTTTTATTTTATTACAGAAAATTTCAAATGTGTTCAGAAATACATAGAAATGTATAATGAACCCCCATGCACCCATTGTCCAAATTCACTTTCTGATGTTACCAATTTATAGTACAATTGTCTCGTTTCTACCCCTGCCCATTTCCCTTTCCCTTTCCCTTATTTAAAAAAAAATTCTAGAGAGAGTATTGTTTCATCGGTATTCCAATGTGAATCTCTGAAAGATAAGGTCTCCTTTTAAAAACCATGATCATACCTAAAAGCATAGATTTCTTACTGTGAAATATCCAGTCAGGGTTCACATTTCCAGTCGTCTCAAATGTTATAATTGTGTATTTTTACAGTTTGTCTGAATCAGGATTCAAATAAGGTTTCAGTGTGTTTGGTAAGTTTCTTAAAACTATTTTAATGTGTAAGTTCCCCTGCATCTCACTTTTACCTCTTGAAGTTTATTTACTGAAGAAGCCAGATCATTTGTCCTATAGTAATTTCCCACATTCTGGCTTTTGTTGATTGCTTCCCCATTGTGTCATTTGCTATTTATCGATGTCCCTAACTTAGGTCAAGAGGCTTAATCAGATTTAAATTGTTTTGGGGAGGGCATGATTACTTCATAGATGATAGTAGCTGTTATGCTTTTTCAGTAGAAGAGTGAAATGGTGAAAGTAATATATTTAGGATGTTAAATCTGGCAACAGTGCAGAATGAATTGGTGGAGAAGGAAGTGGATGGAGAGATACCAATTAGAAGTCAAGTTCAATCAATACAGGGAGGAAGGGCTACACTAGGGCAGGGGCAGTGAAAAGAAAGAGGACTGAGATTAGAGAGAGTTTGAAAGAAGAATGAATTTTCAGAACCATTTACCATTTACTCTAATAAATGGAGAGCCGTAAGTCAGGGTGAAGTTTTGAGCCTGCGTGGTTATTAGGATCAGGAAGGTGGTGCTTTGTGCCTGTTAAATTTGAGGCATTGGCAGAATATCCCCATAGAATTGTGTTACAGGCAGCTAGAGATGGAGCACTGGAGGCTAGGGGAGAGGTTGGGGCAGGAGCTAGAAATTTAGGGATCATCTATCTGCCTGAGGGTAATAGCTGAAGCTATGCAAATGGGCCAGCTCAGAAACTCATGAGTGTAAAAGTGAAGCGAGGGCTACTTTCCTTCGGTAGTTCATCCATTTAATCAGCTCTCCATTGTTGCCACAAGCAACATATTTTATAGTCTCTAGAGATTGGAGCTTCTTATAGTGATGCCATGCTTTGCCTTTCTTTGCTTCTGCATCTTTCCATTATATGTGGGTGATATGGCAGCAAATTTGTGAGCAGGACCCAAGTGCTGTTCAGGTTAGGGATGGTGGCTTTCAGAGCTGACCATTCCTTAGGGGATGTGGACAGACACCTTGGAGAGGGAGTAAAAGCCTGTTTTAACAGATACAGAAGTGAGCCTCAAAGGAAGTGAAGAAGCAGAGCCAGCAGGGCAAAAATACATTGGGCCAGCCATTAGCAAAAGACCTTGGTGTTGAGGTGAGTTGAGGTTTATTTCCCTCACAATCCCTGCATTAGCTTACGCCGTGGCCAAATCATGACGGAGAACTTGTCAGTGATGGTGACACCAAGAGTTTCCTGATACGCTCTCCTGTTTCTCCTCTCATAGCCACTAGAACTCCAGGGAATGTGGTTAATGGGAAGCCACAGAAATTATATATAGCCATAAAAAAGTCTTTCCTAGCTTAAAGGATCTTAAGGAACTGTTGCTCAGAGATCTCTCTCAAACTGTTTAACAGCAATCTCATTCACCACCTATGTTTTATGTACATTTTTAGATTACAGTTTTGCTGCCAAATCTATACCTGTAATACAATCAGGTGTTGAAAAAACCTGGGCCCTTCGCAGGGGGATTTTCTTCAAAATTATTTTCATTTTTTTATCCTTAAGATTATATAGCAAATTTTCTAGCATTCAAAGGTGCAGATTTATTGATTCTTTTTAGTAGTTCTGGTCTTCCCAGAAGTATTTGTTGGTGTTGCCAAAGTGACACAGTAGTGAGTGGCATGACCCTTTTTTGATTAGCTACCTAAAAGCTTGGAAGGATTTAAAAAAATACAAAGTGAACAATGACCACAAAATTCACCGCTTCGATATGATTCCATCTAAGGAAAACGAGGGCTGCCGCCCAGTGAACTGCAGCAGATGACGGATGCTCAGCACGAAGTAGCCAGTCTTACGGGGGTGATAAATGACAGCACATTAAGTATGTGTTAGCAGCATGATATGGCAATGAAAAAGGCCAGCACTATTTTGGGCTGTGCGGCACGAAACAGCATCTCCTCATGGAGCTGGGGCTGATCATCCCTGTCTCCCCGGTTCTGGTGAGGTAGCATCTGGGTTGCTGCCTTCAGTGTCAGACACGTGTACACCAGAAAGAAAGACAAATGGGTGGGAGTCCCAAGCCGAGCATCTGCAGTGATGAAGGACTCAAGATGAGGCAAGTTTCAGTGCTTTTTGGAGAAGTGGCCTGTTGAGGAACAAGCACGGAAGCAAGAGACGTTAACCTTTTCAGAGATAGGATGACGCTGAAGAAAGAGCGTCATTGTAGAGTTAGTCACTCAGTTATGACTCCTCAATAGTTGGCATTGGTTTAATACAGAGCACTTCTGGGGGGTTACTCAAGCATTTTCACAGAGAGATCATCAAAAAGGGCTCCAGGGCCTCCCTGGTGGCGCAGTGGTTGGGAGTCTGCCTGCCGATGTAGGGGACACGGGTTCGTGCCCTGGTCCGGGAAGATCCCACATGCCGCAGAGCGGCTGGGCCCGTGAGCCATGGCCGCTGAGCCTGCGCGTCCGGAGCGTGTGCTCCGCAACGGGAGAGGCCACAACAGTGAGAGGCCCACGTACCGAAAAAAAAAAAAAAAAAAAGGCTCCAAAATAAAATTAACTACTTGTTTATTGTCAACCCTGTTTTTATCAGGTGATCAACAAGTATGGCAGTGTCTGCTCTAGTGGGAAAAGGAATACAAAAATCAAAATGGATAGCTCAGGTGCTTTTTAGTGAAAATTCACATGCAGATGATAAACTTGGGAACAGTGGGGGTGAGGCTTTACAGTAATTTTTAAAATTTTAAATATGAAATAAAGGGATGGTTTACTTTCCACAGTAGTAAGATGAGCACAGCAGAAAGAAATCAAGAAATACAGAATGTAAACTGAAATGTCAGGGAATATTTCTACAGTGAAAACTGTTGGGTCATAGGATAGTCCCTTAGGAAAGTGGGGTTGAATTTCATTGCCCATTTGATCCTGACAGAATTGAATGTGTATCAGTCGGGAAATAGAGTGAATATCCCCACAGACTTTTTTCTTTCTTTCTTCTCTGATTCTGGGCCCTGGTTGATGATCTGTTCACCTGCTGTGATCAGAAAGAAATACCACCTCTTGTTTTTCTCCACCCAGGCCCATTTTAGATGCTCTGCTGATTGACATAAGCTAAACTGGAGATTCATTGCCCTGAGGTTGACCCGGCAACAACCCAGCCTCATCTTAGAGAATGACTCCCCTCTGTTTGGGATACAGCACCAGTAGGGTCAGTAGGGTCCCTTACCGAAGGCGGATACTTTTGATAGAGTGGGCTGCTGTGTGTGTGGATTATTATGGTGGTCTTCTTCAAAGACACCTAATAACCCAGTAGGGATGCAAGGTGGCCTCCGTGGGGTGCTCTGGGAGTGGAAGAGCTGCAGGAGTGAATACCAGTCGTATCCTTCCTGTTCCTCCTAGGATTTTCATATAAGGAAAAAGGATATTCAGCAGGCTAGGCGACTGTGGACTCTTCCTTTGTCCTGTAAAAATGTGATCATTTCAAGATTTTGGATGACTAAGGGCTCCTGAAGAAAAGCTTGACTCCTTAAGGTATGGTGGTGATGTATGTGCCAGTCTTTGTAGTAGCATCATTATATAATCAAAGAAGTAAGTTGGAAATGCAAATTGAAATTTAGGTTTATTACAAATGGTCTGCGTTTCCCTGTATTAATTAGGTTGTTGGATAAGGCTTTTTTTTTTCTTTGTCATTCAAGTGCTTCCACAATTTGGACAAAGCCTATTTTTCCGTTTAGTTTACTCTCTTCCTTTAGACATGCTGTTCTAATTAAATTAGTTTTTCTCTTTGTCCTCCAAATATGACACTGTCCTTTCTCACACTAGTATTTGTTGATACTGCACATCTTTCCCACTGTCTGCCCCCATCCCTGAATACCTTCTCTAATATACTCCAGTCTGCTCTATCTTATCTCCTCTGGAAGCATTCCCTGAGCATTTCCTTTCAAAAATTCACTGCTCTTCTTGTTTTACTACTCATTCCACGTGTCTCATAGTTATATTGGGTTGGCCAAAAAGTTCGTTCGGGTTTTCCCGTCCCGTCTCGCAATAAACCTGAATGAACTTTTTGGCCAACCCAATATATCTTTTCTCTTCTGAATCTTCATCTTTCCTTCTCAATCAGATAAAAGTCCCCTGGAAGACCATTTCCTACACGTCATTCAGTTTCTCACAGTGCTTTCCCACCTTCAGTTTTTAATTCCTTTTTCTCAACTAGTCTCTAAGCCTTTTGAGAGAAGGGATGGGACTATTACTTATTAATTGTGGCCCGCCCCAGCCCCACCTCAGAATTTGGCACTGCTTCTTATATACAGTATGCAGCTAATTAGTATTTCTTGAATGAAGGAGTAGTAGATATACCCAATTACATATCCGTTGATTGGTTGATTTAGGATTGCATTTTAAATGCTTTGTAAATGTGATGAACTTTGTAGATTTAAAAGCCGTGTAGCAAAGGGCTCATAAAACTTTTGTTATGGTGACGATTTGAAAGACTGCTGCATTCCCAGGAGACCAGTTCATCCTCTCTTACACTGGATGGCACTTAAATCATCCCCAGGGTTTCTGTTGGCTAGACAGATCAGCTTGGGCTTCCAAGTAAGGGGCATGAAATAATGCTGGCAAGAGAAACCGGTAATAATTGAGACTATCGTGGTTTTGTTACTAGATAACGATGCTCGCTCATGGGCATCATTTGTATTGTGGGTGTGACAGTACTTTTGGAAGAATGGTGACAAATTTGATAGTAAGTTAAGCCAAAACTATCCAAAAACTGCCCTTAGTTCTTTGGAAGAAAAGATTTTACACTTTGATTTTTCATTTTGATTTTCTTATCCTTATTAAGAAGGTTTTCTTTCATATCTTGCTATAAGTGAACCACATTTGCTGTAAATTAACTCCACTTCTTTCAGTAATATCTTTTGTGTGTAATTACCTTCTCTGAGTGTGAAGTCTTTCTTTAGAATCATTAAAGCTGCTATTATGGTATTCTTTCGAGTAAATGCTAGTTAATCAGAGCATGCATTTCACCTACGGACAGCTGCCAGTGAGCAGGGTGGAGGTGTGTTCTCTGAGTGTAGTTTGTGAAGTGTTCTGTGGTCCTCTGGGAGATGAGGTGCTATAGAAATGTAAGGTAAGGCTTTTATGATAACTCTGGGCTACTATACAGAAAGAATCATGCTAACTTCATTGATGATTCTTTTGCATAATCAAAGAATTAAGCAAAAAAGTCATATTAATTTTCAGCTCCATTAGAGATGCAAGAATCAAAAAAGATGTTTGCCAAGTGGGAAGGGACTAAATTGGTAGGAAAAGAAATTTTAATTTCAAGCTTCAAGAGAATGTTACAAATCTAGCATTAAAAAAGATCTGACCAAAGGTGACAGTGCCCTTTTTAAAGACCAGCAAAGTTACAAGAGGAAAAAAATGGAAAAAAGGAACTACAAGAATATGAAATTAAAATTGCCATAATTGAGTCCCTTTATGGTAGTAAAGTACTTCTGAGAGACTCAATTTGAAGATGCCCAGCTAGTCTGTAGTAATTAGTATAATTTTGCCATGGTCACCAAGTCTTTTTTTTTTTTGCAGTATGCGGGCCTCTCACTGTTGTGGCCTCTCCCATTGTGGAGCACAGGCTCCGGACGCGCAGGCTCAGTGGCCATGGCTCACGGGCCCAGCCGCTCCGCGGCATGTGGGATCTTCCCAGACCGGGGCACGAACCCGTGTCCCCTGCATCGGCAGGTGGACTCTCAACCACTGCACCACCAGGGAAGCCCCACCAAGTCTTTATATTATTGTTGCTGGTGAAAGAGCAGTACTTCCACCTGTTTTTTTTTTTTTTTTTTTTTTAAACCTAGTAGCAGTTGGAGATGATGAAAAATCCATTTACTTGTGGAAGGGTAAAGGTGAAATTCCTAAAGTGAAATAGGGATATTTAACATGCTCACTTGAAAGAAAGTTTGCATTTTTTCTTTTTTTTAAAGAAGATGTTGGGGGTAGGAGTTTATTTATTTATTTATTTTTGCTGTGTTGGGTCTTCGTTTCTGTGTGAGAACTTTCTGTAGTTGTGGCAAGCGGGGGCCACTCTTCATCGCGGTGCGCGGGCCTCTCACTGTCGCGGCCTCTCCTGTTGTGGAGCACAGGCTCCAGACGCGCAGGGTCAGTAGTTGTGGCTCACGGGCCTAGTTGCTCCGCGGCATGTGGGATCCTCCCAGACCAGGGCTCGAACCCATGTCCCCTGCATTAGCAGGCAAATTCTCAACCACTGCGCCACCAGGGAAGGCCCAAAGCATGCATTTTTAATATAAAATACTCTTATAATTTTCTTCTACCTACATATAAACACCCTTCCAGTATATGTGAAGAGGTGTTGTTCATCTCCTGGGATCATTAATCGGAAGACTAGACAGATGGGAAAGCATATGCCATGAAGAGCCATGCCCTTTTCTTTAAAATAAAAACCTGAAAAATGCCATTGGTAGTTTGATAGGGATTGTATTGAGTCTGTGGATTGCTTTGGGTAGTAGAGTCATTTTTACAATATTGATTCTTCCAATTGAAGAACATGGTATACCTCTCCGACTGTTTATGTCATCTTTGATTTCTTTCATCAGTGTTTTATAGTTTTCTGAGTACAAGTCTTTTGCCTCCTTAGGCATGTTTATTCCTAGGTATTTTATTCTTTTTGTTGCAGTGGTAAATGGGAGTGTTTCCTTAATTTCTCTTTCTGAGTTTTCATTGTTGGTATATAGGAATGCCAGAGATTTCTGTGCATTAATTTTGTATCCTGCAACCTTAACAAATTCATTGATTAGTTACGGTAGTTTTCTGGTGGCATCTTTAGGATTCTCTATGTATAGTATCATGTCATCTGCAAACAGTGACAGTTTTACTTCTTCCTTTCCAGTCTGTATTCCTTTTATTTCTTTTTCTTCTCTGATTGCCGTGGCTAGGACTTCCAAAACTATGTTGAATAAGAGTGGTGAGAGTGGACTTCCTTGTCTTGTTCCTGATCTTAGTGGAAATGCTTTCAGTTTTTCACCATTGAGTATGATGCTTGCTGTGCGTTTGTCATATATGGCCTTTATTATGTTGAAGTAGGTTCCCTCTATGCCCACTTTCTGGAGCGTTTTTATCATAAATGGGTGTGGAATTTTGTCAAAAGCTTATTCTGCATCTGTTGCGATGATCATATGGTTTTTATTCCTTAATTTATTAATGTGGTGTATCACATTGATTGATTTGTGTATATTGAAGAGTTCTTGCATCCCTGGGATAAATCCCACTTGATCATGGTGTATGATCCTTTTAATGTGCTGTTGGATTCTCTTTACTAGTATTTTCTTCAGGACTTTTGCACCTACGTTCATCAGTGATATTGGTCTATAATTTCCTTTTTTTGTGACATCTTTTTCTGGTTTTGGTACCAGGGTGATGGTGGCTTCATAGAATGAATTTGGGAGCTTCTCCCTCTGCAAGTTTTTGGAAGAGTTTGCGAAGGATGGGTGTTAGCGCTTCTCTAAATGTTTGATAGAATTCGCCTGTGAAGCCATCTGGTCCTGGACTTTTGTTTGTTGGAAGATTTTTAATTACAGTTTCAATTTCATTACTTGTGATTGGTCTGTTTATATTTTCTAATTCTTTCTGGTTCAGTCTTGGAAAATTGTACCTTGCCAAGAATTTGTCCATTTCTTCATGGTTGTCCATTTTATTGGCATATAGTTGTTTGTAGTGTCTCTTACAATCCTTTGTATTTCTGTGGTGTCAGTTGTGGTTTCTTCTTTTTCATTCCTGATTTTACTGATTTGCGTCCTCCCTTTTTTTCTTGATGAATCTGGCTAAAGGTTTATCAAATTTGTTTATCTTCGCAAAGAACCAGCTTTTAGTTTTATTGATCTTTGCTATTGTTTTCTTCTTTTCTATTTCATTTATTTCTGCTCTGATCTTTATGATTTCTTTCCTTCTACTGACTTCGGGTTTTCTTTGTTCTTCTTTCTCTAGTTGTTTTAAGTGTAGGGTTAGATTGTGTATTTGAGATTTTTCTTGTTTCTTGAGGTGAGATTGAATTGCTTTAAACTTCCCTCTTAGAACTGCTTTTGCTGCGTCCCATAGGTTTTGGGTTGTCGTGTTTTCATTGTCATTTGTTTCTATGTTTTTAAAAATTTCTTCTTTGATTTCTTGAGTGATCTCTTGGTTACTTAGTAGTGCACTGTTTAGCCTCCATATATTTGTGCTTTTTACAGTTTTTTTCGTGTAATTGATTTCCAGTCTCATAGCATTGTGGTCAGAAAAGATGCTTTATACGATTTCAATATTCTTAAATTTTCCGAGACTTGATTTGTGACCCAAGATGTGATCTGTTCTGGAGAATGTTCCATGTGCACTTGAGAAGAAGGTGTATTCTGCCACTTTTGGGTGGAATGTTCTATAAATTTCAATTAAATCTATGTGGTCTATTGTGTCATTTAAAGCTTGTGTTTCCTTATTTATTTTCCATTTTCTTAATTGTTTTGGGTTTGTTATTGTAGGTCTTTTCCTTCTCTTGTGTTTCTTGCCCACAGAAGTTCCTTTAGCATTTGTTGTAAAGCTGGTTTGATGGTGCTGAACTCTCAGCTTTTGCTTGTCTGTCATGGTTTTAATTTGTAGGTTTTTCTCCTTCATCACTTTAAACATGTCCTGCCACTCCCTTCTTGCTTGCAGAGTTTCTGCTGAAAGATCAGCTGTTAACCTTATGGGGATTCCCTTGTGTGTTATTTGTTGTTTTTCCCTTGCTGCTTTTAACATGTTTTCTTTGTATTTAATTTTTGAGAGTTTGATTAACATGTGTCTTGGTGTGTTTCTCCTTGGACTTATCCTGTATGGGACTCTCTGTGCTTCCTGGACTTGATTAGCTATTTCCTTTCCCATATTAGGGAAGTTTTCAACTATAATCTCTTCAAATATTTTCTCCCTTTCTTTTTCTCTTCTTCTGGGACCCCTATAATTTGAATGTTGGTGTGTTTAATGTCCCAGAGGTCTCTGAGACTGTCCTCAGTTCTTTTCATTCTTTTTTCTTTATTCTGCTCTGCAGTAGTTAACTCCACTATTTTATCTTCCAGATCATTTATCCATTCTTCTGCCTCAGTTATTCTGCTATTGGTCCCTTCTAGAGTATTTTTAATTTCATTTATTGTGTTGTTCATCATTGTTTGTTTCCTCTTTAGTTCTTCTAGGTCCTTGTTAAATGTTTCTTGCATTTTCTCTATTCTATTTCCAAGATTTTGGATCATCTTTACTATCATTATTCTGAATTCTTTTTCATGTAGACTGCCTATTTCCTCTTCATTTGTTAGGTCTGTTGGGTTTTTACCTTGCTCCTTCTGCTGTTTGTTTTTCTGTCTTCTCACTTTTCTTATCTTACTATGTTTGGGGTCTCCTTTTCACAGGCTGCAGGTTCGTAGTTCCCGTTGTTTTTGGTGTCTGTCCCCAGCGGCTACGGTTGTTTCAGTGGGTTGAGTAGGCTTCCTGGTGGAGGGGACTAGTGCCTGTGTTCTGATGGATGAGGCTGGATCTTGCCTTTCTGGTGGGCAAGTCTACGTCTGGTGGTGTGTTTTGGGGTGTCTGTGGCCTTATTATGATTTTAGGCAGCCTCTCTGCTAATGCATGGGGCAGTGTTCCTGTCTTGCTTGTTGTTTGGCATAGTGTGTCCAGGACTGTAGCTTGCTGGTCGTTGAGTGAAGCTGGGTGTTGATGTTGAGATGGAGATCTCTGGGAGATTTTCGCTGTTTGATATTATGTGGAGCTGGGAGGTCTCTTGTGAACCAGTGTCCTGCAATTGGCTCTCCCACCTGAGAGGCACAGCACTGACTCCTGGCTGGAGCACCAAGAGCCTTTCATCCACACGGCTCAGAATAAAAGGGAGAAAAAATAGAAAGAAAGAAAGAAAGAAAGAAAGAGAATAAAATAAAATAAAGGAGGATAAAATAAAATAAAGTTATTAAAATAAAGAATATTATGAAAAAATCTTTGAAAAGTTAAAAAAAAAAGATAAAAAGGATGGACGGACAGAATCCTAGGACAAATGGTGAAAGCAAAGCTATACAGACAGTCTCACACAGAAGTATGCACATACACACTCACAAAAAGAGGAAAAGGGGAAAAATTAATATATCTTATTCCCAAAGTCCACCTCCTCAGTTTGGGATGATTCGTTGTCTATTCAGGTATTCCACAGATGCAGGGTACATCAAGTTGATTGTGGAGCTTTAATCCGCTGCTTCTGAGGCTGCTGGGAGAGACTTCCCTTTCTCTTCTTTGTTTGCTCAGCTCCCGGGGTTTAGGTTTGGATTTGGCCCCGCCTCTGCGTGTAGGTCGCCTGAGGGCGTCTGTTCTTCGCTCAGACAGGTCGGGGTTAAAGGAGCAGGTGATTTAGGGGCTTTGGCTCACTCAGGGTGAGGGGAGGGAGGGGTATGGATGCGGGCTGAGCCTGCGGTGGCAGAGGCCAGCGTGACGTTGCACCAGCCTGATGCGCGCTGTACTTTCTCCCAGGGAAGTTGTCCCTGGATCACAGGACCCTTTCAGTGGCGGGCTGCACAGGCTCCCCGGAAGGGAGGTGGGGCTAGTGACCTGTGTTTGCTCACAGGCTTCTTGGTGGCGGCAGCAGCAGCGTTAGTGTCTCATGCCCTTCTCTGGGGTCCACGCTGATAGCTGCGGCTGGCGCCCGTCTCTGGAATTACTTTAAGCAGGTCTCTGAATCCCCTCTCCTCAGGCAACAGGAAACAAAGAAGGAAGAAAAAGTCTCTTGCCTCTTCGGCAGCTCCAGACCTTTTCCCGGACTCCCTCCGGCTAGCTGTGGCGCACTAGCCCCCTTCAGGCTGTGTTCACGCCGCCAACCCCAGTCTTCTCCCTGTGATCCTAGCAAAGCCTGAGCCTCAGCTCCCAGCCCCCGCCCACCCCGGCAGGTGATCAGCCAAGCCTCTTGGGCTGGTTAGTGCTGGTTGGCACCTATCCTCCGTGTGGGAATCTCTCTGCTTTGCCCTCTGCACCCCTGTTGCAGCTCTCTCCTTTGCGGCTCCGAAGCTCCCCCCCTCCGCCACCCATAGTCTTCTTCTGCGAAGGGGCTTCCTAGTGTGTGGAAACCTTTCCTCCTTCACATCTCCCTCCCACTTCTGCAGGTCCCGTCCCTATTCTTTTGTCTGTGTTTTTTCTTTTTTCTTTGGCCCTACCCAGGTACATGGGGAGTTTCTTGCCTTTTGTGGGGTCTGAGGTCTTCTGCCAGCGTTCAGTAGGTGTTCCATAGGAGCAGTTCCTCATGTAGATGTATTTCTGATGTATCTGTGGGGAGGAAGGTGATCTCTGCCTCTTACTCTTCAGCTGCCTTCCCATGTGTCCTCTTTTTCTCTTCTTCTTCTGGGACCCCTATAATTATAATGTTGGTGCATTTAGTGTTGTACCAGAGATCTCTGAGATTGTCTTCAATTCTTTTCATTCTTCTTTGTTTTTTCTTCATCTCGGCAGTTATTTCCACCATTCTGTCTTCCAGCTCACTTATCTGTTCTTCTGCCTCATTCTGTTATTGATTCCTTGTAGTGTATTTTTCATTTCAGTTATTGTGTTGTTTATATCTGTTTGTTTGTCCTTATTTCTTTGAGGTCTTTGTTAAACATTTCTTGTATTTTCTCAATCCATTCCTCTATTTTTGAGATTCTGGAGCATCTTTACTATCATTACTCTGAATTCTTTTTTAGGTAGGTTGCCTAGTTCCTCTTCATTTATTTGTTCTGTTAGGTTTTTACCTTGCTCCTACATCTGTGACATTTTTTTGCTGTCTTTTTTTTTTTTTTTTTAAATTAGTGGGATTGTGTTCCTGTCTGTTGGCCTGAGGTTTCCAACATTGGAGTTTCTAGGCTGTTGGGTATAGCTGGGTCTTGGTGCTGAGATGAGGACCTCCCTGAGACCTCACTCTGATGAATATTCCCTGGGGTCTGAGGTTCTCTTGTTAGTCCAGTGGTTTGGACTCACGTTCCCTGGTGCTTAAGCCCAACCCCCGGCTCATGAACCAAGATCCTGCAAGCTGTGTGGGGTGGGAAAAAAAAAAAAAAAAAAGAGGAAAAAAGAGAACAATAACAAAGTAAAAAACAAAATTAGACTAGGTAACAAACAGATATGTTAGAAAGAATAGAAAAATAAAACTATAGATGAATCAACAACCAGGAAGTACATCAGTACCACAATAGTAAAAAAGAGGAGGAGGGAAAAGAAAAAAAAATAAGAAAGAAAGAAAGAAAGAAAGAAAGAAAGAAAGAAAGAAAGAAAGAAAGAAAGAAAGAAAAAGTTGTGGGAAAGATCTTGGCTGTGGAGGGTGGGGCCTAAGCAAGGGTGAGGTTTGGGTGGTGTGCGCAGCCTATGTTTAGGACCCACAGGGCTGGAAAAGGCCCTGGGGGCTGCGAGGGGTGGGGCTTAGGGTCAAGGAACAGAAGGGACCCAGGCGTGCCCCCTACCCCTGGTGTCAGTGGGCAGGGGACCTCAGCTGGGAGCCCAGCAGGCTTCCGGGGCTTGAGTGGGCCAGTCAAACCCCATCCTCTCCTCTCCTGGTCTTCCGGTCCTGGAGGGCCCCTCCTGCCTGCCTCTTCTGATCTCCCCGGCCTCCCTCCTATGCCCCCAGGACCAATGTGGTTGGGGGGAGGGGGGACCTTGGAGGACAGGGGACTGGCCTTCTAACTCAGCAGGCTCCCCCCAGCCACAGGCTCCCTGGCCCAAGTGGGCCAGGCAGTCACCCTCCGTTCCTCTCCTCCTCTTCCCTGAGGGTCTCTCCCGCTTGCCTCTCTTGATATCCCTGGCCTCCGGGACACCAATCCTGTCTGGCCTCCACTTCTCCTCCCCGCTCTGTCCCGCCACATCCTACAAGTTCACTTGGGGGTTCCTCCCGTCACCTTGGGCATTAGGGTTCCCCACCAGTGGCTGACAGGTGCCCTAGTCGTGGGGAGATGCTAACTTGGCATCTTCCCACACTGCCGTCTTCACTTATCTTTCAATATTCATAATTCATCCTCTTTACCTCTGAGCATTTGTACTTGCCATTCCTCTAGTGTAGATACACCATTCTCTTCCCTCTGAACTATTTTCCCCATTAATAATGAAAAAGTGTACAAATTACAGTTGGCATTTATCGAGCATTTACCACATGTTTATAGTTTATACACATTATCCCATTTAATGCCCACATTGATAATGCCATTATTATTCTTTCTCTCGAGGTGACAAAAGTGAGGTTTAAAGAGGCTAAGTGACTTGCCCAGCCATTAAGTGGTGATGCAGAGATTTAAACTCAGCTTTGTCTAATCCCAGTTAAACACTTAACCACCATGATATATTGTCTCCATTGTTTTCAAAAATTATATAAACTTGGCTTTGTCTCCTTCCCTTTATTATGGTATCTTACCACGTATTAGGCTTAACATGCTTGTCGTAATGTGAAAAAAATATTTGTAGAGGCAATTAGGCAGACCTTCCAGGCCAGAACTCCCACACATAAAGTCTTGGGAATCTTCTACAAGATGGATGGACCTGAATATCATAAGTACATACGGGCTATAACCTCCCAGGTTAAGTTTTATTTCACATAGCTCAAGCTATCTCCTCGCTTTAGTTCATAGTTAAGCTTGGGTGCCATTTTCAGTCGACTCCAGTATGAATGAAAGGATACGTATGTGTACATGGTCCTGTTAGGAAATAGGGTTATATCAGCATTTCCCTAGTATGGTTACAGACAATTGCTTTTGATCCCGCATCTCAGTGACCTTGTACACTTGCATGTGAACCTTTTTCTTTATTTTACACTCACTCCACATTTGCTTTATTTACGTGCGTGCTTTAGTCACTATGTGTACTAAAACATAGTGGGGCCAGATTGTCATTTTAATAACATTTCCTTTCCAGACATACCCTAATAATGCTTTCTTTCTTGAAGCCAGTATTAAAAAGGGAGCTAAAAGCAAAACAAAGTTGATTTTTTGTTGTCCTCTTTTGTTTATTTCCTCATGTTCCACCTTCTCAACTGAAGTCCTAGGGACCAAAGAGAACTGGATTCCCTTTAGTTCCTTTCAGTGTGAGCCTAACTTAGTGATTTCGCTTCCATTTTCTGTATATGGAATTACTTGCATGTATTTCAGAGGATGACCTGTGGCTTGATTAGTATCTCTAAGCTGATTAGAGAAGGTAAAGCGGTATATAAGTGCTTATTATTTTTAAATTACATTTATATGGGTAAAAATACAGATAACTCAACCATCATTATCATCATCATTTAGAATTTGTATACCATTTACATTTCCAAAGTGCTTTTTTCATGTAATTAGCCGGTCCTCCTGGTATTTCTATAAATTATGATGGTATTATCCTCTGAAATGTTGACATTTTTAGTTTATAGTTTTTATTTCAGCTGAGCTACACCTTGTTAAAAGGGTAAAAGTGATTAATAGCTTTTAAACCACTAAAGATAAGCATTCTTAAATACCCTTGGAGATAACTAGGTGCCTGGGACTACTGACATGGCTGCCAGGCCAGTATTTGAGAATGAATTTATTTCCTTTTTACAGGTTATATATCTTAGGTTCTTCTTTCACCTTCTCCACCTGCTTATTTTGTATTTTTTGTAAATACAAGAATATACATGTCATAAGTGTATATTTTTCACATGTTTTTACAAACTAAGCATACCCATGTAATCAACATTGAGGTCAAGAAATAAGACACTGTCAGGGACTCTGAAGCTCTCTGCTTACTTGTTCATTTGAGGGCAAGATTCTCTCTTACAACCTAGAGACATAACGATCAGTATAGTTGGAATTTTGGGCACAATGAGTTTTCATGTTGAGATGTTGCTTCAGTTATGAAACTCATCTTTATACATTCCAGAAATTTTATCTCACCAGTTTAAAGTAGCACTTTATATTCACAGAAAGATGCACAGCACGCACATGGTATAGAGAAAATAAGCTCTTGGACATCCCAGGAGTGAAGTTGGGCCCTTTTAGAGATGGGATTAGAGCCGAACTGCTCCTGGGGATAGAGAGCTTGTACAGTAGAGTAGGAGTGAAGAGATGGAAAAAGCAGGAGGGTAGAGTGGCATATATTCCAAGCAGGGAAAATAGAGATATCTTGTGTATGGCATTGCTGGTTACAATGAGTCAGTCTCCCCCTTTGTTTGCAGTAGATAATTCCTATAAGGGCATAGTCATCGTTCAAAGAGGTGAGTAGGGGCCAGATTTTTGAGGATCTTGAATGTCAGCTAAGGATTTGTAGTAATGGACACTTACTGAATATCATTTATGTGTTAGGCATAATAGTGCTTTTATATGCATTTTGAGTGTACGTTCAAGACAGTTGGGGCCACAGGGGCAGTGGTTAGTGGCACTAAAGGCCTGCGAGCAGCCTGGAGAAAAATGGGGAGACTGGAGGCAGGAGAAGCAGTTAGATGGCTATTAGGGTTGATCAGACGTGACATGATGAGACCTTGGAGTAGGCTTACTCCTGAAATTTGTACATCCAGCTACTTGAAGATCTTGGACCCTAAAGAATAGAAACTTTAGATTTTCTTAGATACTTACCAATCACCTCCTATAGATACATCTCTTTACTAGGTTTGATGGGTTGTTCACTCTGTCCCTCTGCTCACTTGGCATTAGTTAAGCTGGGGCAACCCTTTAATAAATTTCTAATATTTGTATGTAATCTATTGTTGAGGAGTCACAGTACTGACTGGAGGTTGAGGTTTAACAATGTTCTCTCCATTTTTTTCTTAGGAATTTTTGTTTGCCTTGTTTACGGCAGCATGTCAATGTCAGAGCATTGAGTCTAGTTCATGGTTTCTCATTTCATCGTTTTAGCAACCAAAGCCAAATCTCTCTGAGGAAGTTCTCTTGACCTCTTTCTCCTAGTTTTAGCGCTTGTTGGCCATAACAACTATCTAAGGTTTGTCTCGAGCCCTCCTTTCTTTCCCTCACCCGTCTTGTTCCTGTTTGGTGTTGACATGATGGGTTAATAAAACTAGATAATGAGAGGATGAGTATAGAGATAGATGGGGTATACAGATTGGTAGATTAGTGGGTATTCTGGAACAGGAATTGTGTGCTAGGGGAATAAGAAAGAAGGAAGGAAGAACAAATGCAGGAATTAAAACATACATGAAAACAGGACAGAGAAAATGAAAAGTGTGAGACCTCGGCCTGGTGACTTGAGCTGTTTGTAGCCAGAGGTTCATGGCTGAAGTCAGGTTCTGAAACTCTTCACCAGGTTGTGCAGGGAGCAGTACAAGTTAGAAAAATGTCTTTCAAGTTCTTTTAACCAACTGGAATGTTTGCCATGACTTTTCACACCACTCTAGGATGTGCCTAAGAATCCCAGTTACCACTGCTGTTTGTTTAGGATATTGTTCCTTGATGCCAAGTGCACGTTTGATTACTGGGCAGTCTGAAGAGATGGAGCCTCTTCGTGTAGTGGCTTTTGTATTAATATTGATCCAGATATAGGGAAGTATCTGTTTTCTTCTCTGTCCATTCAGTCAGTTTTTTAACCTCTCAGTGATTTTAGCTACCCTAAAATTTGGTCTGTCATAGATGGATAGTGTTTTGTGTTCTTTAGTAATTAGAGGATAAATCATCAGTGCAAATCTTTTTTTTTTTTTTTTTTTTTTTTTCTTTTTGCGGTATGCGGGCCTCTCACTGCTGTGGCCTCTCCCGTTGCGGAGCACAGGCTCCGGACGCGCAGGCCCAGCGGCCATGGCTCACGGGCCCAGCCGCTCCGCGGCATATGGGATCCTCCCAGACCGGGGCACGAACCCGTATCCCCTGCATCGGCAGGCGGACTCTCAACCACTGCGCCACCAGGGAGGCCCAGTGCAAATCTTTTTAATTGAAGATGTTTTTAAAATAACAAGGTATTAAATAGTGTATACAGTGATTTTTGCATGAATTTTTTTTCTTGGTCTGAATTTTGATGTAAGTTTAGCTTCTTCAACCTTTTAATCTATTCCTGAATGCATTGTTGTTAATAGATGTGGTGTTTATTTTGGAGCAGGAATATTAATTACCCCTTTTAAGGCAAATCACTATCCAAAACACAGTAACTGTGCCTCCACTGAGAGCTGTGGTAACAGTTTCACCTGACAAAAGGGGGTGGGCAGAAAATTAGCTAATGAAATAGTTGTTCCAGACTAGCATATAATTAAGGACTTTGCATAGCCCTTTGGGAAACTAGAAAACTGGGGATGAGTTATAAGAATGTAAATTATCTATTGTTCTGCCTAATACATGTGTAGTGGAAATGAATTTTTTCTCTTGCAAGTATTTAAAACAAGAAGAAAACATAATTATATTAGTTTTGCCTAAGTATTCTGGCCTACTGAATGCAGGAAATCCTGTAGTTACTTTTTTTTTAACATCTTTTTAAAAAATAAATTAATTTTATTTATTTATTTATATTTTGGCTGTGTCGGGTCTTTGTTGCTGTGCACGGGCTTTCTCTAGTTGCGGCGAGCGGGGGCTACTCTTAATTGCAGTGCGTGGGCATCTCATTGCGGTGGCTTCTCTTGTTGCAGAGCACAGGTTCTAGGTGCATGGGCCTCAGTAATTGTGGCTCATGGGCTCTAGAGCATAGGCTCAGTAGTTGTGGCGCATGGGCTTAGTTGCTCCGCGGCATGTGGGATCTTCCCGGACCAGGGCTCGAACCTGTGTCCCTTGCATTGGCAGGCAGATTCTTACTGTGCCACGAGGGAAGTCCTTTTTTAACATCTTTATTCGAGTATAATTGCTTTACAGTGGTGTGTTAGTTTCTGCTGTGTAACAGAGTGAATCAGCTATATGGGTAGAAGACCTAAATAGACATTTCTCCAAAGAAGATATACAGATTGCCAACAAACACATGAAAGGATGCTCAACATCATTAATCATTAGAGAAATGCAAACCAAAACTACAATGAGGTATCACCTCACACCGGTCAGAATGGCCAGCATCAAAAAGTCTACAAAGAATAAATGCTGGAGAGGGTGTGGAGAAAAGGGAACTCTCTTGCACTGTTGGTGGGAATGTAAATTGATACAGCCACTATGGAGAACAGTATGGAGGTTCCTTAAAAAAATAAAAGTAGAACTACCATATGACCCAGCAATCCCACTACTGGGCATATACCCTGTACTTTCTGACTCGTGCTAATTGCCATTAAGTACCAGTGTGTACTGCTTTGTAAGCTGCAAAATGTGAAGGCTGTTGTTGAGTTACTCCTTCAGTTATGGGGGCAGCAAGGCTGATGTGTTTATTTTAGCTTTAGGGAGGTGAGTTGTGGACAGATCCCTAATTCAGTGCTTCTCAAGCTTTCATGCATTTAAATCACCTGTTGATCTTCTTTGAATGTAGACTTTTATTCAGTAGTTCTGTGGTGGGGCTAGATAATTTACATTTCTAACATACTCTTGGGTGATGGCAGTGCTGTGTGGACCACACTTTTTGAGTGGCAAGACACTAATATTTCTTGAAAGAAAGGGAGAAGTCTTTTTATTCATGGGAACCACATGCATGTCATCCTTTAGCGTTTCCCATCTTGAGAGATTGGGAGCTGTTTAAAGTCTATAAAGAACTGTGGTCACTACTCCTGCCTCTTCAGTATCCTTTCCCCCTAATTCCTGTGATCCCACTGCATTTATGGAAGGACTGCTGGCTAGGCATCACATTTGACCTAGAACTCAAGCTCTGAACTTCTCTGTGGGTTGTCCACAATAGTAGAAATGAATTTGGCCTATGGTAGTAACTGGCCATTATGGTGATGCCAACATTATTTATTGAGTCCTGTGTCTTTGCTTAACTCAGTGCTAGGTGCTAAGCCAGCTATCTTCTCCACCTTAGTGACTTCTGAATATTACCATTCCAGATGCTCCACATCTTTTAAAAACATCCTACATTGATCACTAAAGTTTAATAATTCCACTCATTCACATCTCTAAAACCCTCTAATTTCCCTCTCACTGCAAGTCTACAGCTTTAGGTCAGCGCGGCATTTACTAGCCCCAGGTCACTGTACCATTCTGTAAACTGAGCTTCTAGCCTGATTTACTCTCATTTTACTCTCATTTTATGTTCCTTAATGTCCCAACTCTGAAGATTAAGTCCAGACTCCTTGGCATGGCTTATAAGGCCTTCCTTGAGTTTGGCCTTGGCAGCTTTTACATCTCACTTGAGTTCTTTGATGGGGTCCTATTCTTTCCTGCCCCCAAACTTTCGCCCTTAACTTACCCTCTGCCTAAGATACTTTTTCTCAACTTTCCTTCCCTGACTAACTATCATTTATCTTTCATTTCTCAATTTTGATGTCAGCCTTTCTGGGACCTCCAAAGAAGGATTACGTACCTCTGTTGTGGACTCTCAAGCCCTGTGTACTTTCCTGTTCAGCTATATATATATTTTTTTCAATTTTTAAAAATTGTGGCAAAATACACATAACATAAAATATATCATCGTAACCATTTTTAAGTGTACAATTCAGTGGTATTAAATACATTCAAAATATTGTGAAACCATTACCACCATCTATCTTGATAACCCTTGTAAAACTGAAACTCTGTACTCATTAAACAATAACTCCGTATTCCCCCCTCCCCACAGCCCTTGAAAACCATCACTCTGCTTTCTTTCTCTAATTCTGAATGCTCTAACTACCTCATATAAGTGAAATCATATAGTATTTGTGATTGGTTTATTTCACTTAGCATAATGTATTCAGGGTTCATCCATGATGTAACATATATCAAAATTCCCTTCCATTTTATGGCTTAATATTATTCCATTGTGTGCATGTACTGCATTTTGCTTATCCATTCATCTGTCAGTGGACACTTGGATTGCTTCCATGTTTTTTTCACTATAGTGAATAACATGAGTCTACTTTGGTGTTCTCAGTTATAGGTAATACCTGAATAGTGATTAACTGCTGCTCTGAACATGAGTGTATAAATATCTCTTTGAGATCCTGCTTTTAATTCTTTTGAGTATATACCTAGAAGTGGAATTGCTGGCTCATACAGTAATTTCTATTTTTAATTTTTTGGCACAGTGGCTGTACCATTTTACATTCCCCTGGACAGTGTGTAAGAGTTCCAGTGTCTCCACATCCTTGCCAACACTTGTTTTGTCCTCTGTGTGTGTTTGTGTGTGAGTGTGTGTGTGTGTGTGTGTGTGTGTGTGTTAATAGTAGCCATCCTAACAAGTGTGAGGTGGTATATCATTTCCATTTCCCTAATGATCAGTGATGTTGAGCATCTTTTCATGTGCAATATTATTGACTATTTGTGTATCTTTTTTGGAGAAATAACTATTCAAGTCCTTTGCCCATTTTTGAATCAGGTGTTTGTTGTTTTGTTGTTGAGCTTTAGGAGTTCTCCATATATTCTGAATATTAATCCCTTATCAGATAGATGATTTGCAAATATTTTCTCCCTTTCCTTAGGTTGTCTATTTACTCCATTGATAATTGTTTTTTGACACACGTACTTTTCAAATTTTCATGAAGTCCAGTTTGCCTATTTATTGCTGCCTGTGCTTTTGGTGTCATGTGCAAGAATGCTCAACTGCTAAATCCAGTGTGGTAAAACTTTTGCCCTGTGTTTTCTTCTAAAAGGTTTATAGTTTTAGGTTTATATGTTTAGGTCTTTAATCTAGTTTTAATTAATTTTTGTATATGGTGTTAGGTAAGGGTTTAACTTCATTCTTTTGCTTGTGGATATCCAGTATTCCCAGCGTCATTAGTTGAAAAGATTCACCGCTGTATTTTTAGTGCCTGGAGCATAGAAATATTTATTGAATAAGAGACTGAGTGAAAAAGTCAGAAGTTAGGTATTGTATCTTTATTTTGTCTAAGGCAGAATTTACGATGTTTTGAGTCTGTGGAAACTTTGTTTATAAACATCATACAATGCTGATTTGGTAGTAAAGTTCTAATGAGGTATGTAGAACAAATGTCAAGAAAATTTATAATTTTATGTTAGTATATAGGCCATGACCTGTATTAAACATGAAGGAAGAGGGAAAAGATCTGGAATAATAATCATAAGACCAATAACACATATTTGTGGAAAATGTAAAAAATAAAATTATTTCTCCTTTTTGTGGCTTCTTTATTCAGATCATGGTAAAATAATATAAGTATTACTAGTAAATGTTAATATTACAATCTCCTGTTTTCTGAATGTGATTTTTGTTTGCCTTTTGGGACAAATGCACCACCCTAAGATGGTAATAGGATTATAAATTTTGAGCAAGGAAAAGAGAAATTGCATCCATCCATCCATCTACCCACCAATCCATCCACCTCAACGTAGCAAATATTTGTGTGCCTGCTGTGGGCAAGACACTGTGTTAGATGCTGAGGTTGTAGGCAAGATACATATTAAAGAGAAAGATGCTGAGGTTGTAAGCAAGATACATATTATCTTAAAGACAAAACATGTCAAGACTTAGAAAAACATCTCGAACGTGAGTCTGCTTTGGTGTTCTCAGTATAGGTAATACCTGAATAGTGATTTACTGCTTGCAAACCTCTTTTTTTTTTTTTTTTTTTTTTTTGTGGTACGCGGGCCTCACTGTTGTGGCCTCTCCCGTTGCGGAGCACAGGCTCCGGACGCGCAGGCTCAGCGGCCATGGCTCACGGGCCCAGCTGCCCCGCAGCACATGGGATCTTCCCACACTGGGGCACGAACCCATGTCCCCTGCATCGGCAGGTGGACTCTCAACCACTGCGCCACCAGGGAAGCCCTTGCAAACCTCTTTGATGTGCGTTATCTCCTTTTATTCCTACATCACAGATGAAGAAACTGAAGCTGAGAGTAATGTAGACAAAGTCCCATGGCTACCCAGGGGAAAAAGTAAACTTGACCCCAGGAGAGATTCTGATTCCAAATCCCATGCTATTTTCTTGCACGATCAGTAATGTCTCCATGAGCTACGGTGCAAGTACCTCCACAGAACCCTAACAAGATCATGGTTTGAAAAATACTTTTTTTTGTATTTATGGCACATGTTCCAATGCTTAGTAATTTTTGAGCATTGTGGACTAATATAACTAAATTTGTGTCCATTATATTACCTGTTGGGTATCTCTCTCTCTTTTTTGGCCGCATTGTGCAGTATGTAGGATCCCGACCAGGGATTGAACCTGGGCCCCCTGCAGTGGAAGCATGGAGTCTTAACCATTGAACTGCCAGGGAAGTCCCGGGTCTCTCTTGCTTTAAAACATTAAAAACATGGTTTTACCCTTAATGTTTTCTAGGATTGTATTTTTAATTTAGTGGTAAAAAGAGGGTATGTATTTCTTGGAATTTCTTTTGATTCTTTTTGCCTCCTGTAGTTTCTTTGCTATATTGATAAAATACAAAGGGTGAAGTTCTTACAGCTAGAAGGAGCTTCAGAGAAGGAAACCTATTATTAGAATTCTAGCATATAAATAAAATACAGTTTTCATAGTTCACTTTAGTTTAAATTAGTTTTGTATCTGCTTGTAAAGAAAGTCTTCATTTAGGCAACAGCCATTTATCAATTGACAGTATCAATTGATAAAAATGAATGTATCCATGGTTCATTAAATGTCATATGCCATAGGAATGTAAAGTGGTATTATAATCTTGAACTTGGACAGAGAGAGGGAACGGTCTATTGCTTGCAATATGCATGTCCCAGAGTGTGTGCAGTGAGCCTCAAGTTCTTTATTAGGACAACTACTCTTGCCCTCACTCTGGGATTGTTTACCCTTGGATTTGACAAAGACTCTCTCCTCGACCAAACCTTAGTTCGGTTCCTCTACCCGGCTTTTTTTTTTTTTTGCGGTACGTGGGCCTCTCACTGTTGTGGCCTCTCCCGTTGCGGAGCACAGGCTCCGGATGCGCAGGCTCAGCGGCCATGGCTCACAGGCCCAGCCACTCTGCGGCATGTGGGATCTACCCGGACCGGGGCAGGAACCCATGTCCCCTGCATCGGCAGGCGGACTCTCAACCACCGCGCCACCAGGGAAACCCTACCCCTCTTCTTGACTAGGCTTTGACCTCGGGCTTCTGTGTTTCTCTTTACTGAGTCCAGTTTTAGCAATAATCCTACTAAGTGAGTTGAGTAGGATGTTTGATCACTCTAAATAATTGATTTCTAAATGTATACTTGGTTTCATTTAATTTGTTTTCATCTTCTCAGTAATTATACAGTTATGATGTAGGTATTGGTAGTGATGATGGAGTTGGTGTGGTAATGGTAGAGGTGTTGATAGTGATGATGTAGGTGGTGGTGGTGTAGTGGTGGCATTCCTTACCTAAGGTTTCGTTTGTTCTAAGCTCTGTGATGATCTCATTTTACCTACATTTCAATGTTCTGTCCATGTTTTACTGCCTGGTTGACAAGTGGCAAGAATTGGGTTTGAACCTAAATCAGTCTGACACCAAAGTCTAAATAGTCTGCTGGAATGTTAGATTGCTTCCTACATTCTTTTCAGTCTACCATTTGTGAATTCTATATGTTTTCATAGAATGGTGACACTAGCCATGGGTTCTGGGACTGTGGGGTTAGGAGGAGGTGGTCAAACAGGTATCAATGATTCTTCTTATTTACCTTTGCATATTTTAATATTTAACACCTTATTTATAAGACCAAAAGCCCTTTCTGAAGCACCATATATAGCCTGTGTTGGGACCACCTTATGTAGACAGTTTTCTGTTGCTGGAGCTATTTTGAGTGACTGCATAAAAAGAGAAGTGTAATCAAAATCAGATAAACCTCCCAGTAGGTTAGTATACAGATAAATCATTGTCCTTCTTACTCACAGGCTGTGCCTCTGCATTGCTCATCAGGGATTGTACAATCAACTAGCAAATTTATAAGTGTTTAGCTAAAATACAATAACAGAACGATCAAGCTTTATTGCCACTTTATTGAGGTTTTGTTTTCCTGCTACAGAGCTACCATTGTGATGGCCTAAAAATACCACAATTTTAGGAGTATTTGGTTTACTCTCACTTAATTCATTCCCTGTACAGAACCTACCTGCTGCACACACGAGGGCAGAGATGCATGTAATGTCTGTGCTCCGTGCTGCAGCGCAGCACAGTGCTTACCCCGTCTTCTCAAAGCAGTCATGTGGAGTGTCACCAGCTCTGAGAGGCAGAAGGTGCTCGAGGCCACATTTCTTTGTTTATGTTCAAGATGTTTCCAGAAATGGCCAGAGGAGTTGATTTGCTTTGGCTTTTCTGAGCATTTCCATTATTACCTTTCGAGATCACTAGCTCAGAGTAGTGGGTGTGCTTTCTTCTATCCTCATCCTGACCCCTGCTCAACTTTTCTTACTGTGGAACATATCTATCACCAACTAGCCTTTTTCAGCCTTATTCATTTAGCAGGCTGTGGTCATTCATTTAATTCCTCCTTTCTTTTCTCTATGTTTTAATTACCCCAGGGATCTGGTATTCTGAAGAATGTTACTTTTGGCCAGCTTTCTAAGTGTTGGAAATATTACTTGGCTCTTCATAGCTCTGGCTTAGTTAGCCTTACAGGGCTAGAGTGGGGAATTGAAGGAAAGAACTAGAAATTATTGGACCTCACTTGCCGCTAAACGTGATGTGAGTTAACATTTTAAAAGAATTTTGCCTTTTCCTGGTTCTGTATCATTGTTAATTAATCTATCTGTATGATTTTCTTAAGAGAACATTCAGAGTTATTTGCCTTGTTTTACAAATACAGACATAGAGACTAAGCATATAGATTTGCAGGGAGTCTCTTTTCGGGGCTAAGAAATGAAATGATATTTTACCTGGGCCTGCCTGCTTATCACCTTCTCATTTCTTCCTTACCTCCAGACAGCCCATCCTGCCGAGCCAGTACACAGTGAGTGTACTTTTTAAATGGCTTTATATCCATGAGCACCATACAGCTAGCCTGCAGGAATCATCGTAATGTGTTGGGCATGTGTTTCAAGGTAGCTCATGCTCTTCTTATCAGGACTTATATCTTATAGGATATCAGAGGAGGCAGAGAAGAAAGCATTGTATTAGAGAAAAAAGCATTATATTAGGGAAATTAGAGTTTTGCTTAGGGTTATCAAAAACACCTTAAGAGTGATAAATGTATGTCTGTACTTGTGTGAATTTCTTCTCTGCATGTGGCTCTATACGTGTTTCACGTAGTGCATATGTGGGGATCTGTCAACTGTCTTATTTTGTATTTTGTTTGGATAGGTATGTCAAAAGTCCCCGAAAGGGAGGTTAGGTTTGACATAAATACACTACCATGTGTAAAATAGATAGCTAGTGGGAATCTGCTGTATAGCACAGGGAGCTCAGCTTGGTGCTCTGTGATGACCTAGACGGGTGGGTTGGTGGGGGGGAGGTCCAAGAGGGAGGGGATATGTGTATACATATAGCTGATTCACTCCATTGTACAGCAGAAACTAACACAACATTGTAAAGCAATTATACTGCAATAAAGAAAAAAAAAGAAGAAAAAAGTCCCCTAAAGATGGTACTAAAATTTATTGTTTGAAACCTACATTAGCATCTATAGCTCTAGATCATTTAAACTGTGCTGGGTCAACATCTCTCCTCCTGTTTTACTAAAGCTTAGGACTGGTATTACATTGAATGGGGCTATGATCTTAAGAGGCTGAAGTTACAAATACTAGCTATCTTTGGGTCAGTTAACTTTGTTTTTTATTTTGGCTATAGATCATAAATTACTTATCTGTGTGAATAAGTTATGGTCAGCCATCTTAAAGATATCCATCTTTTATATCAAAAGGAAATTGGCAAACGAATGTGTGTATATTAGTGTAAACTCGTATCCTCTTTTATAAAAACAGTTCAATTTCATGTCTTACATCTATAAAGTCATTTCTGGACACAAAAGAAAGGGCCTTAAATAGTTTATTAGGTATTAACCAAGCATAAGGAAGTCAAAGCATCTTTCAACCATCTATAGATTGTAAATCCTCACTGGATCACTTTACCTATTAAAGCACTGTCTTTAATAGTTTGTGATGTCATTAGAAATAAACTTGAGAATTCTGTAAAGATTATACAAACAGATGGAGAGGTATACCATGTTCTTGGATTAGAAGAATCAACATTGTGAAAATGACTATACTACCCAAAGCAATCTACAGAGTCAATTCAATCCCTATCAAACTACCAATGCATTTTTCACAGAACTAGAACAAAAAAATTCACAATTTTTATGGAAACACAGAAGACCCCGGATAGCCAAAGCAATCTTGAGAAAGAAAAACAGAGCTGGAGGAATCAGGCTCCCGGACTTCAGACTATACTACAAAGCTATAGTAATCAAGACAGTATGGTACTGGCACAAAAACAGAAATATAGATCAGTGGAACAGGATAGAGAGCCCAGAGATAAACCCACACCCATACGGTCACCTTATCTTTGATAAAGGAGGTAAGGATATATGATGGAGAAAAGGCAGCCTCTTCAGTAAGTGGTGCTGGGAAAACTGGACAGCCACATGTTAAAGAATGAAATTAGAACACTCCCTAACACCATACACAAAAATAAACTCAAAATGGATTAAAGACCTAAATGTAAGACCAGACACTATAAAACTCTTAGAGGAAAATATAGGCAGAACAGTCTAGGACACAAATCACAGCAAGATCCTTTTTGACCCACCTCCTAGAGAAATGGAAATAAAAACAAAAATAAACAAATGGGACCTAATGAAACTTAAAAGCTTTTGCACAGCAAAGGAAGCCATAAACAAGACCAAAAGACAACCCTCAGAATGGGAGAAAATATTTGCAAATGAAGCAACTGACAAAGGATTAATCTCCAAAATTTACAAGCAGCTCATGCAGCTTAATATCAAAAAAACAAAGAACCCAATCCAAAAACGGACAGAAGACCTAAATAGACATTTCTCCAAAGAAGATATACCAATTGCCAATAAACACATGAAAGGATGCTCAACATCACTAATCATTAGAGAAATGCAAACCAAACCTATAATGAGGTATCACCTCACACCAGTCAGAATGGTCATCATCAGAAAGTGTACAAAGAATAAATGCTGGAGAGGGTGTGGAGAAAAGGGAACCCTCTTACCCTGTTGGTGGGACTGTAAATTGATACAGCCACTATGGAGAACAGTATGGAGGTTCCTTAAAAAACTAAAAATAGAACTACCATACGACCCAGCAATCCTACTACTGGGCATATACCCTAAGAAAACCATAATTCAAAAAGAGACATGTACCACAATGTTCACTGCAGCTCTATTTACAATAGCCAGGACATGGAAGCAACCTAAGTGTCCATCGACAGATGAATGGATAAAGAAGATGTGGCACATATATACAATGGAATATTACTCAGCCATAAAAATAAATGAAATTGAGTTATTTGTAGTGAGGTGGATGGACCTAGAGCCTGTCATACAGAGTGAAATAAGTCAGAAAGAGAAAAACAAGTACCCTATGTTAACGCACATATATGGAATATTAAAAAAATGGTTCTGATGAACCTAGTGGCAAGGCACGAATAAAGACGCAGATGTAGAGAATGGACTTGAGGACACGGGGAGGGGGAAGGGTAAGCTGGGCCGACGTGAGAGAGTGGCACTGACATATATACACTACTAAATGTGAAATAGATAGCTAGTGGGAAGCAGCCGCATAGCACAGGGAGGTCAGCTCGGTGCTTTGTGACCACCTAGAGAGGTGGAATAGGGAGGGTAGGAGGGAGACGCAAGAGAGAGGGGATATGGGGATGTATGTATACGTATAGCTGATTCACATTGTTATACAGCAGAAACTAACACAACATTGTATAGCAATTATACTCCAATAAAGATGTTATAAAAAAAGAAATAAACTTGCGAATTTTTATTGTTAAATAGAAATATTCTTATTTATGCATTTTAAAGACATTTCCCTTTTCCTGTGCTTTTCCTGACCTCTGCCAGTACCTTTAGCACATCCTTACACTTGCAGAATTCTAAGTAGTTGTTATCACAGATTGTGTATCTGTTGATTTAATGTTTTCAGGACTCAGCATCAGCAAAAGTCGAACAATTTCTTGGTCTTTACATTTCATTTAAACATGAATTGACATTCTCAAAGTCGTTTGAACAAAAATCCCAACATCAATTACTCCAGTGAAGGCACCTCTAGGTGAAAATTATGATCAGATTATGAGAGACTTATCTTCAAGGTCACAAAAGCGTGCTGGCTTAGGAAAAGCTGTGTCCCAGTGTCAAGTGGACCATGATAGTTTATTTGGAACTCATGCAGCGTTGTTTATACTGAAATACTTGAATGTGTGTTTTTACCTGCTGTCTTTGGCCTTCTAAAAGTCAAAGCAAATCATAATAACAAAACAGTTTTTTCCCTTCATGTTGAGTTGCAAGTATTTTGTTCCTCTCTAATAATACAGTTTAATTCTAAGTATGGCCTTTGAAAGGAACAGGTAAGACCCCAAATCTTAAAGTGAATCATTAAATAATAATCACCTGTCTTTTACTGAGCTTGTTTGTAGGGTGTATTGTTTTTGAGGTTGTTACTTGGCTGCTGGTCAAAGTTAGTCCTGCTCTGCAGCAGGCAATCTAATCGTAAGCCTTTAAGAGTTTCTGGGCTGTGCAGTATTTGTGATTCGTACTTGCTGAGTACTTCAGAATTCAGCTTTTTTTAGGCCAGCAGTTGGTGGGCCGGCATTAGTTAGCCAGTAAAAACGTGGTGTGCTGCTGTGGGGCGTTTGGAGGATTAGACATATTTTTTGTGGAATGTTTTTGGATATTTTAATATTTCCATCTTTATTTGGGGGTAGTGTCTAATTCTTTTTCCATATTCAGGTACAAGGCTTTTTAGCATCTAAGGATAGCCCAATTCTGCAACCGCACAATTATATGTTAATCTCAAACCAACATGTAGAATCAAATATCCTCTTAATTAAAGCAGAGCCTGGTCATAAGCCTAATTTATATGACAACAGTAACCATAAGAAAAAAGAAGCAATTATAAAGGGCATTTTTTCTGTAAACAGACTCCCAAATTGTGTTAAAATTTAAGGGGAGAGATAAATTTTGAGGGTTTCTTTATTTACGCCATGACAATAAAATCCAGAAGTGGTTTACAGTCATTCTGCTGTCTTTCTCAAAACACTTGTTTGACGGCGAAGTACTAGGCAGCGACTCTGTCTCTTTCTTAGAGGTGCTGAAGACATTGTTGGTGCTCAGTTCATGTTTAATACCAACATTATTCAGGGTTGAAATGTGGCTGGCACACCAGGGTTAATGCCAGTGCTCTTAGGAGAAGGGTGATTGGCATTTTAATCAGTGCAAATGTTCAGAACCTTTGTCTGAATGACTGTATTTCCAGCTCTTCAGATTTCCCTGCTCTGTGGTTCAGCATCAGTTCAGAGGGGAGAGCTCCATCTGCTGAAGGCCCATTTCAGAATGATTCCTTCTATTGAGTTCAGCCATTTTCCTTTTGCACAGCTCATTGAATTTTCTTTGGACTTACAAGCTTCCATGGAGGTTATGCCGAAACTGGTAATTTGACCTTCTCAAAACCAAATTCCTTGTCCTTTTGCTTAGTGCTTACACCCAAAGGAGTTATCAGGGAGCATTCTTAAT
Source organism: Mesoplodon bidens (assembly GCF_964165515.1). Taxonomy (NCBI): domain Eukaryota; kingdom Metazoa; phylum Chordata; class Mammalia; order Artiodactyla; family Ziphiidae; genus Mesoplodon; species Mesoplodon bidens. Next base: position 87,554,515 of record NC_138166.1, read on the forward strand.
TCACTCTATTTAATAGTTATGTTTTGTTGGGACCTAGATAGGTGGTAAAACTGCCCTGAGGAAAACGTTGCTGTAGATAGTCTTTCTTTAGACATCCCGAGCTTGATTCTCCTTCCATACCCTCACATTGGCATTTTATGGATACTTTAGAAGTGACTTTGATGTCAGATTGAAGCTTGACTTTGTTTAGCCACTTCAGCTGGCTCTGGGATTTTGTACAAGTGACTTAATTTTTATAAACCTTGGTTTCCCCATTGGGACTTGTGGGCCATGCTTAATGAGCTGGGACTTTGTTGGAAGGGCAGTGGAGCCTTTGAAATGTTTTAAATAGGGGACTGTTCATAATTGTATTGTAGATCAGACCAGATATGTTGATGCCCAGGACTGTAGCTATCAGCCCCTTCAGAAGTCTGGGCCACATCACCCAAGATGCCTCATCTTGGGTTGGCTTACATTGACTGAGCAGTGAGAGAGTAGAAAGGCCAGGCCATCTCAGCCCAATTCTGGACGACACTGAAGGGCCATCCTACCTCCATAGCTCCCCCCAGTGTCAGCTGATGCTGTCGTTTGGCCTTTATTGTGGCTTGACATCTCCCTCTGCTCCATCTGGCTTCCATTACTTATCTGGAAGGAAGCTGTGGGTGTTGATCCCAAGAGTACTCCTTAGTGAACTTTCCGTACTCTAAACTGTGTCCCAGAGGATCTGTTTTCTGGGGATCCCAGTTTGAGAATTTGGAGGATAGAGATTAAATTTTAGAATTCGGATGTTTTCCTATAGTTAGTAAGGGATCATTGAGATGATTTGAGCACAGAAGTAATAACTTGAAAGCAGCGTATTAGGATGTTTGATCTGGCTTCCACATGGGTCACACAGGGGAGAGTCTGGAGCAATAATTCTGAGAGATTGAATGAAGCAGTAGTTAATACGTACTAATGAAATTGGGGGAGAGAAACGGAGCTTTGCTGCTTACCAGCTGTGTGGCCTTGAGAAATTTCTTAGTCTCTTTGAGCCTTAGACTTCTGCTTTGTAAAGTGAGGGAATTAATATAGATATCATGAAACTATTGAGAGGATTAAATGAGTGAATGACAGGCACATACTTTGGTGCTTAGTAACTGCTACTTCCTTTGAATAGATGTACTAATCACAGTCACTTCACTACTGTCATGTACACAGACACACTCACACACCCCTTCTTCTGCACACATAGTTGACTCTTGGCTAGAAACCTTTCAGCTTTGCCTTTCATGATCTTCTTTGTGTGGTGGACACGAGCTTCTCCTCTGTCGTGGTGCTTCCCTCTCACCTTCTACCCTTTATCCTCCTATGGTGCATGCAACAGGCCAGAACATTTCATGGTTTTCATTCTTCTTTGCCTGTGTACGTGCTTTTTACTCTTGCTGATGTGCCCTGGTGGTGCTCTGGTCCACCTGGGAGACCTTCAGAGTCCCTGTGTGGATAACCTATTCCTTAAAAACAATGATCGACTTCCTGGTCTGTATATTGTACACATTTGTGTTTCTCTGACTTATACTCTGTGGTAATTTTGTATTTTCTTAACCATTTTCATTGTGACCTTCTTGGACCCAGGGCCCATGTTGTATTTATGTTTTACCTCTCATCATGCAGAATGGTGTGTATGGCACATCACGGGCACTAAATAAATGTTCATTGAAAGCAAGTTGAGGAAAGATTCTGGGTTGTGCCAACTGTTGTCAGATTCTCCTGAAGTCTAGGCAGCTTGGTTGTAGCCCTGAGAGGTTCCCAGAATCTGGGGATACTGCACAGTGCCGGGGTGCATGCGCAGATGCTCTGTGTTACATCACCACTTTCTGGGCAGGTTCAGAGATCTGCTTTGCAGGTCGATGACTTGCAGCCAAGGTCATTGGGTCAGGAGAATCCCTGATACCTTATTACCTGTACCCTGTGGTTCCAAGATGTCTTGCCAGTGACAAGTTCACTGGTTTTCTTGTTCTAAGAGGTTGGAAATTGGAACACGTCAGTCCACTCTCTGCTGAGGAATGTCTTTGGATTAGCTTTCTTTAAAAGTTCTCCTGTGACTTACCTTATCCTTCACAGATTTATAAGCTTATTCCCTGACAGACTTATACATTCTTTCTCTACTCACTGGTTTATTTGGGAGGAATAATTTTTCAACTATAATTGTAAAAATGAGTAAAATTGGTTTCAGTAAGTAATTATTGTAGTATTTATTAATTATCAACCTAATAGTATCCTGCAAGTTGACTACAGTATTTTGAGTCTAAATAGTAGAGAAAGTAGATGCTAAAATAACTTACTAGAAGTAGGAAAGTCAGAAAGAGAGGCTATATGGAAAATGTATTTATCTTAGGTTATTATTAAAATAACAATCAGGGGCTTCCCTGGTGGTGCATTGGTTGAGAGTCCGCCTGCCGATGCAGGGGACACGGGTTTGTGCCCCGGTCCGGGAAGATCCCACATGCCACGGAGTGGCTGGGCCCGTGAGCCATGGCCACTGGGCCTGCGTGTCCGGAGCCTGTGCTCCACAACGGGAGAGGCCACAACAGTGAGAGGCCCGCATACCGCAAAAAAAACAAAAAAACAAACAAAAAAAACAATCAGCATCTAAGATGAAATGTCCAAAAGGCAGCAGTAGTTCAAGACGTAAGTCAGGAGAGGCAATATAACTTTTACCCCCAGCTTTTTCTGGGGAAAAATTTGAAACATTGAAAACTACTGAAAGAATAGTAAAATGAAAACTAATATATGAAAAAAAACCAAACTAATATACGCTTCACCTAGATTTGCCACTTCTTAACATTTCCCAGTATTTAATCTCTCTCTGTGAATGTATACATATTATATATCATACGTATACATAAATCTGTACAAATTTGTAGAAATATTTGTGTGTATTTATAACACACATGACATAGCACACATCACACTTTACTCATATTAGCCTATATCTTCGTACAATAAGAGCATTCTTTTACATAGCTTTAGTACCATTATCACACACAATTTAATATTGATACAATCATATTTAATATACAGTCCATATTCACATTTCTCCAATTATGCAAAAATATCTTTTGGGGGCTTCCCTGGTGGCGCAGTTGTTGGGAGTCCGCTTGCCGATGCAGGGGACACGGTTTCGTGCCCCGGTCCGGGGGGGTCCCGCGTGCCGCGGAGCGGCTGGGCCTGTGAGCCATGGCCGCTGAGCCTGCGCATCCGGAGCCTGTGCTCCGCAACGGGAGAGGCCACAACAGTGAGAGGCCTGCGTACCGATAAATAAATAAATAAATAAATAAATAAATAAATAAATAAATAAATAAATAAATAAATAAGTAAGTAAATAAATAAATAAATAAATAAATAAATAAATAAATAAGGAAAAAATATATCTTTTGCTTTGTGCTTTAAAGAATAATTTGGGAGAAGCAAGAAGAACTACAATCCTGCAGCCTGTGGAAGGAAAACCACATTCACAGAAAGATAGAGAAGATGAAAAGGCAGGGGGCTATGTACCAGATAAAGGAACAAGATAAAACTCCAGAAAAACAACTAAATGAAGTGGAGATAGGCAACCTTCCAGAAAAAGAATTCAGAATAATGATAGTGAAGATGATCCAGGACCTCGGAAAAAGAATGGAGACAAAGATCAAGAAGATGCAAGAAATGTTTAGCAAAGACCTAGAAGAATTAAAGAACAAACAGAGATGAACAATACAATAACTGAAATGAAAACTACACTAGAAGGAATTAATAGCAGAATAACTGAGGCAGAAGAACGGTTAAGTGACCTGGAAGACAGAATGGTGGAATTCATTGCCATGGAACAGAATAAAGAAAAAACAATGAAAAGAAATGAAGACAGCCTAAGAGACCTCTGGGACAACATTAAATGCAACAACATTCACATTATAGGGGTCCCAGAAGGAGAAGAGAGAGAGAAAGGAAATGAAAAAATATTTGAAGAGATTATAGTTGAAAACTTCCCTAACATGGTAAAGGAAATAGCCACCCAAGTACAGGAAGCGCAGTGAGTCCCATACAGGATAAACCCAAGGAGAAACAGGCCGAGACACATAGTAATCAAATTGGCAAAAATTAAAGACAAAGAAGATTATTGAAATCAGCAAGGGAAAAACGACAAATAACATACAAGGGAACTCCCATAAGGTTAACAGCTGATTTTGGAATACGTTAACATAAAAATCTTCACTAACAAAAGGCATTAAAAAGAAGATGAAAAGACAGACCATAAAATGGGAGTATATATTTGCACCTCTTCTATGTGATGAAAGATAAGTATCCAGAGTTCAGCAGCAGTCATACAAATCAAGAAAAAGACAAACCGCTCATTAGAAAATGGGCAAAGGATGTGACTAGGCAATTCGCAGAGGAAGAAGACTGAATGGTTAATTAGGAAAGATGCTCAACCTTACTAATAATCAGGGAAATGAAAAGTAAAACCCTGGTGAGATTCCATTTTACACCTATTGATTGGCAAAACCTAATAAGCTTGCTAACACCAAGTGCTGGCAAGGATGGGAAGAAACAGGAACTCTTGTATATGACTGCTGGGAATAAATTGCTGTTTTATTTTTAGCGATCAATCTGGAAATACCTGGTGCAGTTGAAGATGTGCGTATTTCACAGCTCAGCCATTCTACTTTTAGGGTTCAGAAAGTTGTCACATGTGTAAAACAAGGAGACATGTACAAGAATATTCATTGTAGCAATACTTCAAATAGAAAAAAAAGTACAGGAGGTGATAAATGTAGTGTAATTTACCTCCCCATGCACTGGAGCAGTTAAGATAAACTAGTTGTACTAAATAAATATAGTACTAAGCGAATAAGTTTTAAGAGACTATAATATATATGTGTAATATAATATAACTATTATAAGTGGATGTAATGTATGTAATATAATTGTAACCTAATATGTGTATGCTATGTTTATATATATGATAAACCAGCCATATTAAGATACTAATGCACATATCATCCAATTCACCTATTTAAAGTGTACAGTTCAGTGGCTTTTAGTATATTCAGAGTTGTGCATCTATCACCACAATCAATTTTAGAAAATTTTCATTACCCTTAAAAGAAATCCTTAGCTGCCAGCCCCCCGCAATGTCCCATCTTCTCCTGTCCTAGGCAACATTAATCTACTTTCTGTCTTTATAGATTTGTCTGTTCTGGACATTTCATGTAAGTGGAGTTGTATGGTGCGTGGTCCTTTGTGACTGGTTTCCTTCAGATAGAACATGTTTTCAAGGTTCATCCATGGTGTAGCATGTATCAGTCCTTCATTTCTTTTAATTGCCAAACACTATTCCATTGTATGGATATGCCGCATTCATCTCTTGATGGGCATTTGGATTATTTCTACTTTCTGGCTATTTTGAATGCTGCTATGAACATTGTGTACAAGTTTTTAAAGCATGCAGAGCGTTAGTATGTATTGTTTCTCAATACATATATGTATAATCAAAGTATAAAAAATGGGAAGAGATGGTAGAGTGGGCTTTAGCTGTATTTTTATCATTTTACCTCTTAAATAAAGCATGGTAGATACATAGTTGTCTGTTACATTATCTTTATTTTTTTTTTGTGTGTGTGTGTGTATATATATATATATATATATATAAAACCTGTATCTCTATATGTTTATATATACAGGCAACTATAGCAAAAGGATAGTTGATGTGGTGAGAGCAGAACATTCTTCTGAGGAAGAATAAGAAAATGGAAATCCCAGGAATGCTTTGGTTCATGCTTCCATTTTGGTGAGATAGGAGAAACAGGAAATAAAGATTGGTCGAAAAGGTATAAGTTGAAGAGTCATATATTAGTATAGATACCAAGTAAGGGTTGTCAACGATGTCAGGTGTTGCCGAAAGGGAGGGAATGTGGTCTTGTTGTATAAAAACAACAAAACCTTTTATTTGGTAATCAGCTCATTAATATTCTCAGAGGATGGAGTTTTGACTTTAGAAGTGAGGTTCAAATTTAAATTGTAGGAGGGAAGCCAATATGTGGTATGTGAGATAGAGTAAAACACATTAAGAAGGTTGCCAGTGAATTGAAGGAGAGAAGTAAGGCAATAGCTTAAAAGGAAAGATGGATCAAAGAACTTTATTTAGCCTGTGCATCACACTTGATACAGTACTTGACCATGATTCATGTGAACAGCTTGGAATTTCTAAGTGCCACTGCAGCAACACTGTTCTGATTTAGAAACTCGAGAGTGACTGCTACTTTATTCATATCTTCTCTCCTTTCTCCTTTGTTAAAAACATTATATTATTTGCATATATGACTCTTTCTCTTTCTAACTCTTAAGATCTTTGGGTGAGGGAATAATGGGTTATTCATCTTTGTACCACTGCCAACCACAGTATTTTGCATATGGTAGGTGCATGAATAATATACCTTAATTTTAAAAGGAGCAACTTTGTTCAGCATGGAGACACCTTATGGGAAAACCTTCAAAAAGATGGAGCGGTTGAGGAAAGTGTGTACGAAGTGCACGCAAAGCTCCTAACTCATGGTCCATGAATGTTAGTATTTCCTCATGGCCCCTCCTCTCCCAGATATTTGAGAGGAAAATATTGAGGAAAACCAATCTGGAAGATTCTGAAAGGTTGGCAGCGTTCAGTTTTTAAAGAGGGAGGGATGGAGAGAGGGAGCAGAAGCCAGTGTTGGAGGGGAGGAGGAATGATGGTAGTGCACGGTCAGCGCCCTCCGTGGGGTGAGCCGGGTCCTGCCCTGATGGAGGCAGTGCTGTGGGCTATTAGAGAGGAAGAGCCTTGGGAACATCTTTGTATGAGTGAAGAAGTAAAAGGCGGGTGACTAAATGCATCGTCTGGTCACACTGAGAGATCACTTGAATTTAGACAGTATGAATGACGAGGTCTTTGCGAATGTGTGATTTTTATGCTTTGGAAGCTGAGATTGAAGAAAAGCATACACAGTGTGTCATATAAGGGAGGGGATTCACAGGGCTGCAAATGAAAGATTTGGTGGAGACAGAGTCATTTCCTTTTAAACATTTGAACAGTTCCCATATAGATAAGTAATTCTTTTAATTCTATTTTATTAGAGGACTAAACTCAGGCTAAAGAGTGGATGTAAGATTCCTGCCCAGTAAAAGTGCTTACCAATAATAAGCCATCCAATATTGTAATACACTATTTTGGGAGAGAGGGAGTTTCCTGTCGGGAAGGATTCAGAGAGAGAGAGGGGGCAGGATGTGAAGATGGAAGGTCTGACTGCATGTCAGCTAAAAACCTTTTTAACACTGAAGGTGTTGAAAAGTTTTATGATCAAAAGGTTGGTAGGGGGCTTCCCTGGTGGCGCAGTGGTTGAGAGTCCGCCTGCCGATGCAGGGGACACGGGTTCGTGCCCCGTTCCAGGAAGATCCCACATGCCGTGGAGCAGTTGGGCCCGTGAGCCATGGCCGCTGAGCCTGCGCGTCCAGAGCCTGTGCTCCGCAACGGGAGAGGCCACAACAGTGAGAAGCCCGCGTACTGCAAAAAAAAAAAAAAAGAAAGAAAAGGTTGGTGGGGTAAGAAGATCTGGTTTGTAGTTAAGAGCAGAAAAACATGTAGTGACCAGGAGGCCAAGCTAGATTGGATGTCCGTTGCAGCCAGAAAAGAGCCAAAGATTTAAGACACTTGGGAAGCACCATGCCATAGTTGCAACATTTTTTCTGCCTCTTTATTTTTAACATTAACATCATGGTTTCATCAATTATATCTCCCATTACTTGCAGTCATGCTCAACCAGCCTGTCTTACCAGTACCAGTACCTTTGGGCTCCATGTGTTTTTACTCTCACTTAAAATTTCATTTTAGAGTGAATTAACTTCTTTGAAATAAAAACCAAGGAGTTTTAAATTTATTTTTGGATTGCCCATGTGATACATGAATGTTTTAAATACACTTCCAGTTTTTGCCTGATTTTCTTTTCACTGGCATCAATCTAGAGGTGAATTTTTGATTTTGAGTGAAGCCTATGCTATTACTAAATTTTTTCCATTTTTTTACGAATTCTTGTTTCCTAACTTTTCTCACCCCCCTTTCATCTCCTCTTAGTAGTTTTATCAGTTTTACTCATCTCATGGAGAGAATGTCATCAAACGTACCATGAAGTCCAGGACAAGGGACAACTAATTCACACAGAATTCATGTATTGGTTTCTTTCTTGGCTCCGTGTTTAACATTATATAAGCTGTAGGCTGTAATATCGTAGGATCCCAAACTCAACATTTTTTTTGATGTGGTACATTAGTGTCTAGAATGTTAGTATTGATTACTGTAGTTTCTCTTGCTTGATCTGAATGTGAAAGGAATGGAAAAGTATCTTGGAGCATAAGGTTGGCCAGTTAGCTCTTTTTGCTTGCTTTGTTTGTGTGTTGGTTTCTAGAGAACACTGAATAATCTGTCTCTTACTTTCATGTTGTACTGCAAAGATACTATTGAATTGAAGTCAGTATTCTTGAAAAACATGATAGAAATTACTGAGAAGAATATCTAAAATTTACACAAGTTGGTGAAGCCCTGGTGAGAAAAAATGGGTCCATACATTGATTCTTTTGGGGTAAGGATGGAGGCTACAATCTTCAAGGAGCCACAACAGAACCTTTGGTTAAAACTTTGCTAAATATGTGTGATCCACTTCCTGAACTTCTGTTATAGCCATCATTCCTGGGATTCTACATTTTCTTTTATCCTACTTTGAATCACGATATGTACTCACTACCTAAAACTGCTGTTAGGTTTACTATGATTATGGTTAGATATAAGGTGAATATACTCTGGGGCTGGGAGACCATTGTAATTGATTGCCTAGCTATATTATAGCAAACTCTTAAGTAGGATATGGGATTAGATAAAGCCCTCATACATAAGAAGCTTTTAGAATTTTAATTAAAAATGAAACAAGAATGAACACTTATGGGGAAGTACTGTAAGGATGATAGATATTTTCAGTGTTGAGAAAAGGTCATCCTTGACTGTGTTTAGAAGTGATATTCAATATGGAAAGTGGTTCAATATAATGTTCCTGGTATGAGTGAATTCAAGGAGTGTTGGGCAGAAGAAGAGACAGAAGAGACTCCTGAATAACTCATTTCAAGTAGCAGGATGTCTAGGCAGAATTAAAGAAGGTAGAGTAGTGACTTCAAGGAAATTACAAGGAGGTTCTAATTTGAGGGACATCAGAGGAATCATCTAGTGAAAATGTTGGTGATTATGGAATAACAGTACAGGGACAGATGAGCTGATGTATGATCATTAGGACTCGGAAGATGCCAAGAAACAACAGGAAAGGAGGCTCATAGCATAGAACAGATAAGAGGCTTACTTACAGAGGCAAGTTTGAAATCCTCCAGTTCTTCAAGTTCGTATTCATCATTGAAAGAATTAGGTTTTATAGGTGAGATGGTCAAAAAGTACAATCTTCCGATTATAAAGTAAATAAGTCTTGGGATATAACGTACAGCATGGGGGTATATAGCTAATAATACTGTATTGTATATTTTAAAGTTGTTAAGAGAGTAGATCTTAAAAGTTCTCATCACAGACACAAAAATTGTAACTGTGTGGTGGTGGATGTTAACTAGACATACTGTGGTGATCTTTTATATATATATATAGAGAGAGAGAGAGAGAGTCAGTCGTATTGTACACTTCAAACTAATATATAATATCAGTTATGTATCAGTTAATTTTTTTTAAAGTAAGTTCTAAGAACCGACAGTAAAGAAATTTACCACATTGTCTAAGGTGTTTTAATGTGAAGCAGATTTAAAAAGGAAACTGAAGTCTGAATGACTGATACCAAGAGGGAAACAGTGGCATGATCAGACACAGCCAATACTCAGGTGTTTACTGAGTACTGTCCTGGGAGCCTTGGTGAACATGGTTGGTGTTTTAAGAATCTTGTAGTCTGACTGGGGCAGACTTGAAAGAGCAACTTGAAAGGTCAACCCAAACGGAGGACAGCATAGGTTGGTGTCAGATGAGTACTACTGCTATTCAGACTGGGGAATCTCAGGTCTCAGGCCCCAACCCAGACCTACTGTATTGGTTTTCTATGGCTGCCTTACACATTACCACAAACTTAGTGATGTGAAGCAGCACACACATTTATTTATCTGCAGGATTCTGTGGGTCAGCAGTCCTGGCAGCTTAGCTGACTACTCTGTCAGGGTGTCTTACCAGGCTGCAGTCAAGGGGTTGGCCAGGGCTGGTTTTACCTCAGAGGATCCATGGGAAAGAGGTTGCTTCCAGTCTTTTTTTTTTTTTTTTTTTTTTTACTGTCATCAAGTGCTTTTCCTTTTCTCCCTCCCCTCCCCTCTCCCCTCCCCTCCCCCTCCCTCCCCTCCCCCTCCCTCCCCTCCCCCTCCCCTCCCCCTCCCCTCCCCTCTCCCCCTTAGAGGTGCAGGAGACACCTCTAAATTTATATGATGAATTCCTCTCTTATTTGTTTAAGATATTTTGAGTTGTTTTCTGTTACTTTCAGCTAGAGAGCTGAAATGAGAACCCAATAAGTATACTACTTAAACATTAAAAAAAAATTCCTTAACTACTCCTTTCTTTTCCTCCCCTCATGTCTACATAGTTCATTTTCAAAGGCCAATTATATTCCTTAATTTATTGAATAGTCATTGAATATTTTTGTCAGGATACCTTAGAGATGTGAGGTGAAGAAATATGATCGTTGCCTTCAGTCAGCTTTTAATTTACTGATGGAGATGGACATGTAAATGACCACCTATAATATTAGGCAGAAGTAAGAAATAAGTACTATGTGCAACTTACATGAGGTGATCTTTATCTTTTGCTTGATAGCTTTACTTAAGGCCATTTAAAAATTTCATTTGTTTGGAAGTAACTGACTCTGACTGATGCTAAGGTCCTGACTCATGCTTCTGGACTTATCGTTTTTGCCTGTGCCTCTGAGCCCTGTAAGCAGGCCAGGCAGTCGGGCCACATATGCCTTTCTTTATTAAATAAAGTAGGTGGCAGGAATTACAATGATGTATGCAAAACTGAAAGCAAGTCAAAACAGAAGCTCAGCTCTGAGGTCAAAAACAAAAACAACTTGGTGAAGTTATTTGCTCTCCTGAGATAACTAAGTCACCCTTACCTGGGGTGATTTGAACATTTCCATATTTAAGGTTGGTCTTAGAGGTTCTGTGTTCTCTATAGTTTGCATTGTGTATAAAAGGGTGCTTATATAGTTTGTGTTATATACTAAAAAAAGGTACTTAATATAAGAACTCTGTGTTCCCTATAGCTTACATTATGTAGTAAAAAGGGTACTTATACAGCTTGCATTGCATAATATAAAGGTTACCCAATATAAGAGTTCTGTGTTGCCTATAGCTAGTATTACATAATAAAATGGTGCTTAAATTAGTTGGAAGCCAGTGAAATTATAGTTAAACTGCATTGGGCTGATTTTAGAACCGCGTTTTCTTAACATGGAGGTTATATAGGTTGTATGTTTTACTGGCTTATGCAGTTCTTCAAAATGACCCAGTTCAGAATGACATTCAACTTAGAGAAAGATGATTAAAGTGTTCATTGGTGGAAAGTCCCTTGGGGACTTAGGAGCAATTAAAAAAAAAACTAGGAATCTCATTCTTTATAATGATAGAAAAAAAATCTGTAGTTAGAAACAATTTTAGAGAAATATGTGAAGCTTTATCTTACTAAAGAAATTGTGGGAAATGCTTACATTTTTCAAAGAAAAGGAACTAATTAGTCTTATTTTGAAAATATCATTAGGGAAAGTAATAGAACAAATGGAATAACCCAAGGAGGAGCTAAATAATTTTCTTTGAAGTGAGAATTCCTCTAGAGATTAATTCTAAAGTTGTTCTGGAGACTTCATAATACAGAGGCGTGGAACCACAGCTAAAAACTAATACTGGCTTAGATATTCTATCTTATCTTTTTTTCTTGTCTTAGATAAGCCATCCGTAGTTTTCTTATATTATAGCACTCTTTATCCTACCTTTACATCATTTTGCTCATTTTGAAATTGTGTGTGTATGTGCACACGTGTATGTGTGCACTCATACATGTGTGTACATGTGTACACATTTGTATACAATTGTCAGTTTCTTCTCTGCTCGATATTAAGTTCATTGAAAATGAGAACCATGTGGTTACCTTATTTTCACTATGTACCTTGTACCTAGCACTGTCCTTGGACATAGTAGGCACTTAGTCATTATTGAATGAATGGATATTTATTATTTATTTGCATAACCCTTCACTCTACAAGTATTACTCATACAGAGATATGCCAGAAATATCATAAGTAACATCATTTTTTGGCTCTTAGAATATTGTATATTTGACGTAAGGTTTAACACTATGAATATAGTCAGTCAGTACTCCATAAAAAATGTGATCACCTTGACTCTTATTTCTTACCTTCTGTCAGAGGGAAGCTAACCTTAAAACAAGAAAAGAGAAGAATAAGGGAGGGATCAATAGGTGGGACATTTATCATCTTGAACCCATGACGTGGCAAATGACTACCAAAATCCTTGGGGAACGAAGCTTCTAGTAACTAGGTTGGCCAATGCACAGACAAGGTTAGGGGAGTTCTCATAGCTGCAAACTAAGTCAGTCATGGCAGCAGTTGCAGTGTAGGAAGCAGTGCTGTTTTCCCAAGGCCAGAGCTCAGGAGTGGGGCAACACACTGTCATGGTACCCTTTGGGAGAGGGGCATGTGCTCCATGGATTCTAGTTATGGGTCTCTAGGGAGAAAGGCTTTGAAGATAGTGAGCTGAGCAGCCATGAAAGCTGCAGAGGACTGGGGGACATTGGTAGGGAGTTGCCCTTTCCCTGGAGGACAGGATTTAGTAGCTGGATTTAGTGTTGATTGTGCCCCTCCCCTGCCTCTTTCCCTTACGTGTTTTTTCTGTTTCTGGTAACGCTTTTCACACAGAATATATCACTGGTCAAGATGCCGGCCCGGATAGTAGAGTTGTTAACTGAATTCAACCTTGGTTAATTCCACGTTTACTTTAAAGTTGGTGACATCATGCCCCAGTTGGGGGTTATGTCTGTAACCGCCACAGAAGCAGTTCTGTGCGTTACGCCTACAGAGACGGCTCTGAATCTGTCAAGGAAAGAGCAAGATAAATATTTCCTTATAAATATAAAAGGAAGAGTTAAACATTTATTGTTTAGAAATGAAGCTGATAAGCATATTACATTGTCTGAGGCACCAGAAGTAAGCAAATTAATTACATGCAAATAACTGTTGCTTATGAAGTGTGGGATAATAATAGTCTCTGTTTGGATGTTTATGGTACGTTTATTTACATGGCTCAATGTTCTGCTAGTTTTCCTGTGGAAAACGAAAAATACTTGGTTCCCTTTGCCTCCCTTTCAGAAATACTTTATAGAAATTGTGGAAACCGTTACTTTGACTTGCTATTATTGCCTTGCCAAAGGCAATTCTAAAGACAGTATTTGTGTACACATGGTGAAGAAAGAACTGTTAGAACTGTTAATTATTTGTGTTTCTTTCCGGCCTTAAACAAGTGGCTGCCATCGTCAGCTTCCTTATGTAATACAGAGGTTCTTATTATTGAATTGAATTATTGCACTCATGTCATTCAGTCCAGATTGACTTTCATGAACATGTTTGATGTCAGCTTCTTGGTAAACTTCAGAAGTTTCCTCTCTTAAAGCAACACAGGGAACCGAGCAGTTCACATTGACAGTGTGGTCCATGGTGTGGGTCTCTGCCGTTTCTACTAACGAGTGGTTGGGTTCATTTTGAAAAGATGGCTCTAAACTCTGCCTAGTGCTCCACACACTCCAGAGAACTCCCTGCATCCCGCTGTGCCTCTCCGTGCTCCTGTATGTGTGTGTTCCTTGAGGTACATCAGAGGTGATGAGGTGAGTTCTTTCATTCTTTCAAGATAATCAGTTCTTGTGGGTCATGAACTTGGATTGTGTATTGGATGCCTCATAAGCCAAGGAACATTTTGGTTGGGATAAGGAGTAATTGTTTTTCTAGCCAACTTTCCAGGCTAGGCTTATCCATGGAATGCCTCCCTCAATAGGATGAGTCTCACCCCTACTACGTTACTATTTTGTTTACTCTCTGTATGCTAAGTCTCAGGCATTTTGCTCACCTCTATGCATTTTCATCAACAACCCTGACATTTTGACATAATTGGAAACTATTATCTTACAGCATGCAAAACATTGTGGTTCTTCACCTGCTGTTCACAAAACAGGAAGTAGAGTGGAAATGGACTTTTGCTTTAATTTTTGTGGGAGAAGGAATTTTAACATCTAATCAATAGGGAAAACAGCATTTTGTATCTGGGATTAGTTTGTGTCAGTTACTCTTCAACCTCATTTTGCCATCTAGTGGTTACATGTGGGTTAGGGTGCAGGAGAACATGGGGGTGGCGTAGGAAGGTTGAACCACTGAACTCTGGAAATCAGGATCTTGCCTTAGGGGACTCCCTTGGCCAGTCCTCTCCATCGATTGCCATGTTAGAGATTAGGGTTCAAAAGGCTGGTGGCCAAATAGTTTCTTACTGTGTTTCTGGTGGGTGAGGGGTGAGGGCAGTACACACATACACACCATGGGGATCCACTGTTCGGCTTTTCCTCCTTTCAGATTGAGATTCCCGGGTAGAGGAATTATACTACCTTTAATAATCCTGATTAAAAGAAAGAGAAAGATCCATTGGTAGATTTTGAGGAGAGAATCGATTTCCTTATTACAGAAAAGGATGAGAGACATAACCACCTTGTGTTTGCAAATTATTTGCTTTCAGTCTGTGATGCTTTCAGGAATTTGAGAAATAGGGTATTTAACTTCTCAACTTATGACTGATAGGATCTTGGTGAAAGTGCTCCAGCCTAATGGAAGTTTAAAATGCAGTATTCAGAATTGCTGGATCATACTTGACAATGATTTGTATGTCTACAGATTATGAAACCTCAGCATAGAGAATGTCCTAATTTAAAAATTTCCAATTTTAATTCCTTGGTCTGCTATGAGGAACAGCTATCCCTTCTGTAGTCTCGTGTAGTAGAATGTAAATTCCTCAACCGCAGGTGAGTTTCTGGTCAGGGCCAACCAAACTGAGCTTTAGGGAGTTTCTCCCTCTGGGGCTTCTCAGAGAATTACTAACATGTCCTTCACCCTTGACTTTGTTCTTCATTGACATCTAAATGTCATTTGTTATTCCAAGCAGCCATAGCCTGTGCCACGAACTGGAGTACATACCTTGGGATGACGGAACTAGAACAAATGGTGCTCACTCTGTGCTAATATTTTATATTTATTATGTAGGCATTCATACGGTTCTTCTAAAAATTCCTGAAGCTTCTGTAGGTTTGCCTAAGTATGCATAAACTTAAGGTTCAGAACTTTGCTGCTGTGGAAATTATAAATCAGGAAACTGATTTAATAGTTGTGGCTTTAAGACTTGTTTAACCTAACTTCCAGGTTCCTTCAGCTACATTCTACCTAAGTGTGTTTTCTTGTTAGTCCACAACCATTTTATTGGTGCTTGTTGTGTGTATTTAGTTCTGAATTGGGTTATACCAGTATTTAAAGTTAATTTTGATAAAATTGCTTACAGTGAATATCTTCTTAATTTTTGTGTTTTCCTCCTCTTCACTAACCAAAAGTTATACCTTATGAATGTTATACAGATGTGTGTATCTGAGAACCCTGACTTGATGTGAGTCAAAAGCTGATTAAGGGGAATGGTAGAACTACTGATGCCTTGGAAAGTCTGAAGAGGTAGGGAAAGTGTGAACCAAGACAGAGACGACTTGGGAATGGGGATTGCAGTAATTAATAATATGGATTAAGAAAAACAGTGACGAAGGAGAAAGAAAGAGTATATTGATTTAGTTGGTGCAAGGGTACTGCGACAATGGAGTCTTAGAATATTAGAGAAAGAATTGATAGAAACATGACTTTTCATGTCTAAAATCTACTTTAACAGTGTTTTTGCCTTGGACCTAAAATAATGACCAAGTGTAAAAGTTACTGTGAAATCATAATCTGAATATTTAAAATATTTCACTAAGTATTTTTATTTTATTTTTTTATTTATTTTTGCGGTACGTGGGCCTCTCACTGCTGTGGCCTCTCCCGTTGCGGAGCACAGGCTCCGGATGTGCAGGCTCAGCAGCCATGGCTCACGGGCCCAGCCGCTCCACGGCATGTGGGATCTTCCCGGACCGGGGCACGAACCCGTGTCCCCTGCATCGGCAGGCGGACTCTCAATCACTGCGCCATCAGGGAAGCCCTCACTAAGTATTTTTAAAGCAAATCTTCTACTTTCTATTTCAATAAGCCATTTTCCAAGTTTTGCTAAGATAAATGATTTTATTAGATATTGAGCCCAATATGTTTTCCATAATTAAAATTTTTTTCCAGATTAAAAAATTGAGATATATTTCACATACCATAAAATTCATCATTTTGAAGTGAAATTCAGTAATTTTAGCATACTCATAAGGTTGTGTATCTGTTATCGATACCTAATTTCAGAACATTGTTCATCATCCCCAAAGGGAACTTGGTCATTGGCAGTAACCCACCATTAGTAGTCATTCCCATTCTTCCTTCTCCTCAG
This sequence comes from Mesoplodon bidens, assembly GCF_964165515.1. Lineage (NCBI taxonomy): Eukaryota > Metazoa > Chordata > Mammalia > Artiodactyla > Ziphiidae > Mesoplodon > Mesoplodon bidens. Next base: position 87,571,165 of record NC_138166.1, read on the forward strand.
CTTTTGTCTACTTTCTGTCTCTATGGATTCATCAATTTTGGACATTTCATATAAATGGAGTAGTATAATACGTGATCTTTTGTGGCTGACTTCTTTCACTTAGTGTAGTGTTTACAAGGTTCATGCATGTTACATCATGTATCAACACTTCATACCTTTTGATTGCCTGATAGTATCCCCTTGTATGGTCATTTGATTTTTCCGTTCATTGGTTGATGGACATCTAGGTTGTTTCCACTTTTTAGCTGTTATGAATAATGCTGCTATGAACATTCATGTACATGGTTTTGCATTCAGATATATTTACAATTTCAGTATACCTAGGACTGGAAGTTTTGGGTCATATGGCAAATCTATTTTTAACTTTTTGAGGAACTGCCTGTTTTCCAGTTGGCTGCACAATTTTATATTCCCACTATATTGGTTATGTTATTTGAAATTAAGTGACATATTGTTAAAAATAAGTTTATCGGGACTTCCCTGGTGGCACAGTGGTTAAGAATCCACCTGCTGATGCAGAGGACACGGGTTTGAGCCCTGGTCCGGGGAGATCCCACATGCCGTGGAGTAACTAAGCCTGTGCGCCACAGCTACTGAGCCTGTGCTCTAGAGCCTGTGAGCCACAACTACTGAGCCCTAGAGCCCATGCTCCGCAACAAGAGAAGCCACCGCAACGAGAAGCCCACGCACCACAACGAAGAGTAGCCCCCGCTCGCTGCAACTAGAGAAAGCCTGCGTGCAGCAACGAAGACCCAACGCAGCCAAAAATAAATAAATAAGTTTATCTGTGCTTTGTTTCCTGCCCTTCTGGACATCATGTTTACTGGAATGAGTTATTACCTGAAGTTTTGAAAGGTAATAGAATTTTAGGGCTCGAGGGATTCTAATGGATTCATCTTCCCACTGAAATAGAAGGTCCCTGAGGTCAGGCATTTTGCTCACTGCTGTATCCACTCCTCTGGGGTCAGTGCTGTAAAATACTAGGTGCTCAGTATATGTTTCTGAATGAATGAATCTTTTCAAATAACTGTGTTTTAATGAGAAAAATGATGCTCAGAGAAGTCATGTGACTTCCAAAAGGTCACAGTGTTAATGGCAGAGCAACGGCTAGGATACTTTCCTCGCCAGTATCTTACCATCACAATTGTCTTGAATTCACAATTCTTCCTGAGTTTGCTGGTCCACTGCTGACTGGTACAGCATTTTCTGACAGTGTTACAGCTTTGCTTTGGGGGTTTATTGACGTTTAGTGAGTGTTTTTTGTTCTTGTGAAGTCATTTACATGTTTGCTGCTGAGGCCAGCATTCATGAAAGGAGAGAAACATTTAAATAACTGCATTTTACCTAGGGAAGATAAATTACAGTTGCCCATCAATAAATAGATAACTTTCATAGCTGCCAGGATTATTAGATTGTGGAAGACAATAAATTTGTCCCCTCCCTTGTGAGTCACTTGCCTTAAAAATTCACAACTAATTATCTGGAAGTGAGACAAGTTACTGCAGATTTGCAATCAATTTACTAGTATTCCTTTCTTTCTTAATCACCCTTGTGGGTGGATTGGAAGAATGGTGAATCCATTTTATCAGTCTTTCTTCCATACTCTGCTCTTCCAGAGTAATATACGTATAAATTAAATGTAGCTTAGCGTAAGTAAGCGTAGATTAGCCTGTACTGGAGGCAATGCTCTTGGAGCCACATTTGCATGTTAAGTGGAATTGTGTGCCCTGATGGATAGGTTTATAGACTGGACCCATAATGAAGTCGAGAAACACTGCAAAGGCTGTAGGCTGTAGGTAGAAATCTAGGGCTTTTGAAGGCAAAAAATATATATTACACCTCCTTTGACAAAGCCTTTATTTTATAAGGCCTTATGGGAAACAGTTGGTTCAATTACTTTAGTTACAACTCATTCCAGGAAACAGAATATCAAGACGTTATTTGAAGGTATTGAGATTAACCCCTTTTTGTAACTTTTCATCTGCTGATTGATAGCTGGTATCAGGTTTAGTAGGTTATTATGAATTTTGGTCATATTTGTCCAAATCTGTGGGACATATCATAGAGAGGATCCTAAGGCTCTTAAGGGCCTAATTGTATTTCTGATCTACTACATCCCTGTACTATTCGGAGTTAAGGGTAAGAAAATATAAAAGAATTTTCCTTTTTGCTAAGGTAAGAAATAAAGGATTTTTTTTTTTTTTGGATTAGCGTGGGGTGGTAGGGAAGAAGACCCAGGCTTTTGTTTAGAACATTTATATTCAAATTTTGGTTCCCTGGTTAACTAGTTGTGCCATCTTTAATAAATCACAGAACTTCACCAAGGCTAACTTTACTCATTTGTAAAATGTGGATAATAATAATTCCTTACAATGTAGATTTGTATATGTTGAGATACTCTGTGGAACACATAGTAGGCATTCAGTAGTTGTCAGTGGAATCTGAACCTGGGGTTCCTTGGATCGCTTTAATAAAGTTTTGCTATATGTGTACATATATACATACAGCACATGCACGCACACCCTCCTACCCTAGCTGTCTCCACCCCCCATTTGTTTCCAGTAGGATTTAACTGGTTAGGTGGTTGACAAGTTAACTCTTAAATGTATGTGGATAATCGGAGCCTTTAAAAATTATCTTCAAATGTTGTTTCCTGTAAAGACTTGCTCATAGCTGCTGTAAATCTGTCAAGTGCTTTCCATTCTCTGCCAGTTTCTGTCAATACCACCCCTACTACTTACGTCATCAAAGTTGGAAATCTTTTCTGCCTTCTCTTTGCTTTGTGATTTTGCTGCCTAGCAGGCTATTTCTATGCAAAGTTAGTACTGCATAAAAGATAGTTGATGCTGATGTAAGGTGGAAAATTTATTAGTCAGCAGATTACTGAGGTGCTAATAAAGCTTTTAATCATGTCCTTTTATACTCAGAAATACAATATAATCCCAATTTTAAAGTTTTATTTTTCATGTTTAATTCTTACTTTCTAATAGTCCTCTAAATGCTAAGCTTATAAAATAAGGTCTCTTTTACCTAGATGGTGTAAGTGACAAGACCTTTGTATTCCATTAACAGCAGGATGCCAGCAGGATATCAGGTGTGGGTAAACAAAAAAATGTCTAGCGGCCTGAATCTGAGGATATGGTAGATTGGATTATTGTTCAGCAAGTATGCATTCCCAGCCCGCTCCACCACCACGCGGCCCTGCCTCTATGAGAGCAATATGCTTCCTGCTATCATTGATATTGGGGTTAGACATGTGGCTTACCACGGGCAGTGCAACGTTCACAGATATACCACTAGCAAAGGCTTGAACTGTGCTTGTGCATTTGGACTAGGTCTTTTGCTGAATCCCAGATAACCAGCATGTGAGCAAGCTTACTAAGTTTTGAGGTGGTTTGTTACTCAGTATTATTGTGGCAGTAACTAACAGATACAAAGAGATGCTGATTTCTTTTAAAGATTTTCTTTGGGCACTGATTTGGGAGCTTTAACTTTCCCTGTAGAATCAGAACGCTTTATTGTTTGATTGTACCCATTTTAATGCCATTTTTGTCTCTGTTCAGGATTAAAAGCTCAGTTAAAAGGAATGCTGACAATTCAGATCTGGAGGAAGGGCGCTGGTTGACCCTGGTTGTCTATGCAAACCTGTCTATACTTGGAAGCTGTTTCTAGGAAAAGATAATGGCCTTTCTTGTTGGTATTTCCTTAGTGGTTAAAAGGTCAGTGAATACACAAAGACAGTCTCTTTAATTATGGAAAGAGCCTATTAAAATTCCATTTTGTCTTTAGAAGTAAACATAAAGGAACCTGGAGGAGGCCTAACACCTCTTTAAAATAATGGTCTTGGGCTAATTCTTTCACTGTGCCTCCAGCATCATTAGATGCCAATCCTACTGTGTAGGTTCATTTGCAAACAAAACTGATTAGAGAGGGGAGGCTGTGTGCAGAAGACTTCCCTAAAGCAGAGTTTCAGACACCTGCCCATTGTTTAAACCCATAACCCTCAGTAGTACTTTTATTTATTTTCCCTCTACCTAGAAAAAAAATGGGGGGAAAAAAGATTGTTTATTTCAAAGGGTATTGGAACTCACCCTTCAAAAGAGAACACTGAAAAAAAGAGAAAAAAGGATATTGTGTAAAAAGCTCAGAAGGTTTTCAGAATTTCCCTTTCTTGCCTATTATAAACATGATCTTTCCCTTTGCTCTGAGCTCCCCCCTCTGGCATTCATGGTATATTTCTCTTTCTATTATTACAAACTTCAAAGCTCCCCCACCATGTCATTTTGCAAACCCTCTAGACTGTAAGTGATGGTTCTGGCTGCTTTTATTTCCTGGAGTTTGGCTGGGGTTGTGGATTAAGGAAGGCAGAGGAACTAGCTGGAACATTTATTAACTTTTAATTCAGTGAAGAAAAAATCGGAAACCCAATGCACCATTGATGTTGCTTCAAAGATGCTTTGAGCTTGTTTAACCATTTTTTAAGGCTTGTGTGCCAGGACTGAAATGAGGTGCCTTTTCACAGACCTCAGGATTGTGCTGTCATAATAGACAGATCCATATGGCTCTTTGTTTTTGCAATTAAAGCTTTATCCTTATTCTTTTTCTGCTTAAATGGCTATCTTTGTTTTGATGAAGACTGATTCCTTTATATTGTAAGTAAACTCCTAACTACTGTATCATATTTTCTTTAAAAAGACATTGGTAATGCCCAATTTATTTAGCACTGTTTAGGAATCTGATTTTCAGTGTAGCTTAATTTTTCAGAAAACAAAATCTCATCCCTTTAAAGCACCAAAGGTTGTATTTTAACATTTTTAAACAGAAAATTTTGTATAATACATTTCTCAAATTGGGTCTGTAGGGGAGGAAGAAGTTTTCCTTTCCTTTAGGGTCCCTGGCTGGGTCTGAACATTAAACTGACAGAGACAGATAAATAGGAGAAAAACATCCAAATTTGTTTAAAGTTGGGTTTTTTTTTGTTTGTTTTTTGTTTTTTTGCGGTACGCGGGCCTCTCACTGTTGTGGCCTCTCCCGTTGCGGAGGCTCCGGACGCGCAGGCTCAGCGGCCATGGCTCGCGGGCCCAGCCGCTCCGCGGCATGTGGGATCTTCCCGGACTGGGGCACGAACCCGTGTCCCCTGCATCGGCAGGCAGACTCCCAACCACTGCGCCACCAGGGAAGCCCTAAAGTTGGTTTTATGCAGTAAGGGAACCCTCATAAGGAAATGAAGACTCATAGACATGGCAAAACCTATTTGCTTTCTAATATTAGGTTGAACAAAGAGAGGCCATTATGGAAAAGTGACTCAACTATGTGAGGAGGCCAAAGGAAAATAAGAATTTTTTTTTTCCCCCGGCCGCGCTGCACGGCTTATGGGATCTTAGAGCCCTGACCAGGGATCAAACCCAGGCCCCAGCAGTGAAAGTGCTGAGTCCTAACCACTGGACAGCCAGGGAATTCCCGATAAGAATTATTTTAACACAGTCTGTTTGTATAGAATCCCTTGCGTCTCAACTTCTCGTCCTTCATGATAAGAATGCTACTTTGCTTCTGGTATAGAGACGACATCTTTCATATAAGAATTTCATCTCTTGCTTTTAAGAAAAAGAAGGAAGATCCAAGTGTTTTTCTTAGATTTGCTGTTTTTTAAATGCCTTTGGCTCAAAAGAAGTTAATATGCCAGAGTGGCATATTTTGCGGTGACGTGCTCTGAACTCCTTCAGTCCCTTTTGTCACAAAATCCTGAACACATTGGGACTTTTCTTAATGACTGAAGGCCATGATTTTGAACCTGGTTAAGTGATGCTTCGTTTGAACTCTGCAGACCTGCCCCTTGTTGACTCTTTCATGGTGTGTCAGCGGTCACCTTATCGCCTTTGGAGTCAGGTGCCGTGTTGCCCCCACTTTGAATCAGACCCAGACTTCCATGTCTTTCTATCTCCTTGTCTGCTTTCCATGCCATGTGTCTTTTTTTCCCTTGCTCTGTGGTTGTAGGTTTCATATCTAGCTGTTTATCGTGTCTGTCTCACACAGGCTTCTCCTGCCTTCTGAGTTGCCCAACTACTGTGGTATAAACTGCAAAGGCAGGAAGCAAGGTGGTTAGAATTGTGTGTAGAATAAGTAAACAGCACTCTCTGGCATCAAGTGGTTGAGTTCGTAACTTTGAATTTTGTAACATAGGTAAATTTTGGCTGTGGATACGTCCCTTTTTCTTCCCTATTAAGTTCTCAGTGGTCTAGGTTGCCAGATAAATTAGGTATTATTAGGCTAACAATGGCATCACTTCACACTGGTCAGAATGGCCATCATCAAAAAATCTGCAAACAATAAATGCTGGAAAGGATGTGGTGAAAAAGGAACTGCTCCTGCACTGTTGGTGGGAATGTAAATTGATACCACCACTATGGAGAACAGCATGGAGGTTCCTTAAAAAACTAAAAAAATAGAACTACCATGTGACCCAGCAATCCCACTACTGGATATATATGCCCTGAGAAAAGCATAATTCAAAAAGAGACGTGTACCCCTATGTTTATTGCAGCACTATTTACAGTAGCCGACATGGAAGCAACCTAAATGTCCATCGACAGATGAATGGATAAAGAAGATGTGGCACATATATACAATGGAATATTACTCAGCCATAAAAATAAATGAAATTGAGTTATTTGTAGTGAGGTGGATGGACCTAGAGTCTGTCATACAGAGTGAAGTAAGTCAGAAAGAGAAAAATAAATACTGTATGCTGACACATATATATGGAATCTAAAAAAGAAAAAAGTACTGATGAGCCTAGCGACAGGGCAGGAATAAAGACATAGACGCGGAGAATGGACTTGAGGACCTGGGGTGGGGGGAGGGGGAAGCTGGGGAGAAATGAGAGCAGCACTGACATACATACACGACCGAATGTACAAGAGTTAGCTAGTGGGAAGCAGCATATAGCACAGGGAGATCAGCTAGGTGCTTGGCGATGACCTAGAGGGGTGGGATAGAGAGGGTGGGAGGGAGGCTCAAGAGGGAGGGGACATGGGGACATGTGTATGCATATGGCTGATTTGCTTTGTTGTGCAACAGAAACTAACACAGTATTGTGAAGCAATTATACTCCAGTAAAGATCTGTTAAAAAAAATGATACTTAAGAGGTGATATATACACATACATACCACATCTTCCTTATCCATTCATCCATTGATGGACACTTAGGTTGCCGCGTTATTCACAATAGCCAAGGTATGGAAACTATGTCTTAATTTGTTCTTGTTGATCTTTTATTCCTAGGGTAGCATAAGTGTTTGAATTATCTTAAGCAGCGTGTTTTCATGTGTTGTTAAAAGGAGACAGTTTATTCTTGACAGTTGTTTTAAGAGGATGGTGCTCATATCAGCTTGATTGTTTTTGAAAAATTTTTTTTTTTTTTTGCATCCAGACAAACTGGATATGAACTGGTCAAACCTTAAGTGGTCTGGGCCTTCCTTGTCCTTTTAACTCTCTCAACTGGCATGTCTGTACTTGCCCATCTATCCATCCTGAGTTTGGCCTTCTGATGAGAAGATCCTGAATTTGACTGTAACTGTCCTCTTTAGGCCAGCGCTACTGTTACGCATATAAATGATATTATTACCTTTGAGTCATTCTCCCTTACTCCTCATGTGGCATTAAGACTCATAAATGATGAAACACACTTTCCCCATAATCAAGACCAATACCCTTTTCCTTTTTCTCTTCTTTGTCTTTTTTTTTTCCTGAGAGAAGGCAGTGTGGCCAATTAAAAAAATAAAAAGCCTAATATCATTCCAACCTCATGAGATAGTCTACTGGCCTAATCCTTCTTTACTAAGGCGGCAGAGGTCAGTTTTAGCAACCTGATAAGAGGACTAGGACTGACGTGTGAAGTAAACAGCCTTTGTATGTGAGTTCAGTGGCTTTCAGTTCTGTTTAATCAGTGTGTAGTTATTAACATGCATGACATGGAATGCACTATGCTGTACACAAAAAATGAACCCACAATGAAGTCTCCCTCCCCTTTTAATTTAGCTTATAGGAAATGCAGCAGATAGTTCTTTTGGCTTATGTTTATAATTGAGATCTCTTCTTTTTAATTTAGTGTCAACCTCCTGAAAGCATATGCCTCTATGTAAATTTGCCTGGCTGCCCTGTCTGTAAATTGAGGATAAATTAATAAAAATAGACGTGAGTGTTTGTGGCTGGGGGTTGTGTTGGAATGTGTGTGTGAGGAGCTCCCATGAATCATTAACTTATATAATGATCATAATAAAGGTAGGTTTTAGGATTTCTGTTTATATTTGATTTCTCTTTAAACTTAGCATGTCCTTCAAATACATTAGAGGATTTCTTTTTAAAGAAAGTACTGAGAATGTTTGCTCAAATTTATGATATACGTTGTCCTTTTTTGGCTTTCATTTTGTGTTTCTCAAATCTACTATATTTATGTTACTAGAGTTTTTACGTTTTTATTCTGATTATGGTTGATGATTTAATTACCCACCAGATGTTCAAGTATTTTACCTTTTGCTATTATATTATTTTATACGTGAGAGAAAAATGAGCTATAAACTTTCTCTGTGGTACAATTTTCTGCTCAGAAGAAATGGAAAAGTTTGGTAGCATTCACTTTCTAGCTCTCTGAAAGTACACACGTTCAGCTATCTGGTGGTCACTTGCTGTTTGCTGCAAACTTGGTGCTAATGTTGGATAGTGAGGAAGAGTGTCTCTGGCCTCACGGAGCTCACAATCTGTATGGGAGAAAAGGTCACTGATTTTTTTTTTTATGCAGCAGGTTCTTATTAAGTCATCAATTTTATACACATCAGTGTATACGTGTCAATCCCAATCACCCAATTCATCACACCAACACCCCTACCCCCCCGCGCCTTTCCCCCCTTGGTGTCCATACGTTTGTTCTCTACATCTGTGTCTCTATTTCTGCCCTGCAAACCAGTGCATCTGTACCATTTTTCTAGGTTCCACATATATGTGTTAATATACGATATTTTTTTTCTCTTTCTGACTTCCTTCACTCTGTATGACAGTCTCTAGATCCATCCACGTCTCAACAAATGACCCAATTTCGTTCCTTTTTATGGCTGAGTAATATTCCATTGTATATATGTACCACATCTTCTTTATCCATTCATCTGTCGATGGACATTTAGGTTGCTTCCATGACCTGGCTGTTGTAAATAGTGCTGCAGTGAACATTGGGGTGCATGTGTCTTTTTGAATTATGGTTTTCTCTAGGTATATGCCCAGTAGTGGGATTGCTGGATCATACAGTAATTCTATTTGTAGTTTTTTAAGGAACCTCCATACTGTTCTCCATAGTGACTGTATCAATTTACATTCCCACCAACAGTGCAAGAGGGTTCCCTTTTCTCCACACCCTCTCCAGCATTTGCTGTTTGTAGATTTTCTGATGATGCCCATTCTGACGGTTGTAAGGTGATACCTCATTGTAGTTTTGATTTGCATTTCTCTTATAATTAGTGATGTTGAGCAGCTTTTCATGTGCCTCTTGGCCATCTGTATGTGTTCTTGGGAGAAATGTCTATTTAGGTCTTCTGCCCATTTTTGGATTGGGTTGTTTGTTTCTTTAATTTTGAGCTGCATGAGCTGTGTGTATATTTTGGAGATTAATCCTTTGTCTGTTGATTCGTTTGCAAATATTTTCTCCCATTCTGAGGGTTGTCTTTTTGTCTTATTTATGGTTTCCTTTGCTTTGCAAAAGTTTTGATCAAAAAAGATCCTGCTGTGATTTATGTTAAAGAGTGTTCTTCCTATATTTTCCTCGAAGAGTTTTATAGTGCCCGGTCTTAAATTTAGGTCTCTAATCTATTTTGAGGTTTTTTTTTGTTTGTGTATGGTGTTAGGGAATGTTCTAATTTCATTCTTTTTTTTTTTTTTTTCTTTTATCTGCGTTACGCGGGCCTCTCACTGCTGTGGCCTCTCCCCCTGCGGAGCGCAGGCTCCGGACGCACAGGCTCAGCGGCCATGGCTCACGGGCCCAGCCGCTCCGCGGCATGCGGGATCCTCCCGGACCGGGGCACGAACCCGTGTCCCCTGCATTTGCAGGCAGACTCTCAACGACTGCGCCACCAGGGAAGCCCTAATTTCATTCTTTTACCTGTTGCTGTCCAGTTTTCCCAGCACCACTTATTGAAGAGACTGTCTTTTCTCCATTGTATATCCTTGCCTCCTTTGTCATAGATTAGTTGACCATAGGTGCGTGGGTTTATCTCTGGGCTTTCTATCTTGTTCCATTGATCTATGTTTCTCTTTTTCTGCCAGTACCATATTGTATTGATTACTGCAGCTTTGTAGTATAGTCTGAAGTCAGGGAGTCTGATTCCTCCAGCTCTGTTTTTTTCCCTCAAGACTGCTTTGGCTATTCGGGGTTTTTGTGTGTCTCCATACAAATTTTAAGATTTTTTGTTCTAGTTCCGTAAAAAGTGCCATTGGTAATTTGATAGGGATTGCATTGAATCTGTAGATTACTTTGGGTAGTATAGTCATTTTCACAATATTGATTCTTCCAATCCAAGAACATGGTATATCTCTCCATCTGTTGGTATCATCTTTAATTTCTTTCATTAGTGTCTTATAGTTTTCTGCATACAGGTCTTTTGTCTCCCTAGGTAGCTTTATTCCTAGATATTTTATTCTTTTTCTTGCAGTGGTAAATGGGAGTGTTTCCTTAATTTCTGTGTCAGATTTTTCATCATTAATGTATAGGAATGGAAGAGATTTCTGTGCATTAATTTTGTATCCTGCAACTTTACTAAATTCATTGATTAGCTCTAGTAGTTTTCTGGTGGTATCTTTAGGATTCTCTATGTATAGTATAATGTCATATGCAAAGAGTGACAGTTTTACTTCTTTTTTTCCAATTTGTATTCCTTTTCTTTCTTTTTCTTCTCTGATTGCTGTGGCTAGAACTTGCAAAACTATGTTGAATAATAGTGGCAAGAGTGCACATCCTTGCCTTGTTCCTGATCTTAGAGGAAATGCTTTCAGTTTTTCACCACTAAGAATGATATTTGCTGTGGGTTTGTCATATATGGCCTTTATTATGTTGAGGTAGGTTCCCTCTCTGTCCAATTTCTGGAGAGTTTTTTTTAATCATAAATGGGTGTTGAATTTTCTTGAAAGCTTTTTCTGCATCTATTGAGATGATCATATGGTTTTTCTTCTTCAATTTGTTAAAATGGTGTATCACATTGATTGATTTGCATATATTGAAGAATCCTTGTATCCCTGGGATAAATCCCAGTTGATCATGGTGTATGATCCTTTTAATGTGTCATTGGATTCTGTTTGCTAGTATTTTGTTGAGGATTTTTGCATCTATATTCATCAGTGATATTGGTCTGTAATTTTCTGTTTTTGTAGTATCTTTGTCTAGTTTTGGTATCAGGGTGATGGTGGCCTCATAGAATGAGTTTGGGAGTGTTCCTTCCTCTGAAATTTTTTGGAAGAGTTTGCGAAGGATGGGTGTTAGCTCTTCTCTAAATGTTTGATAGAATTCACCTGTGAAGCCATCTGGTCCTGGACTTTTGTTTGTTGGAAGACTTTTGATCACAGTTTCAATTTCATTACTTGTGATTGGTCTGTTCATATTTTCTATTTCTTCCTGGTTCAGTCTTGGAAGGTTCTGCCTTTCTAAGAATTTGTCCATTTCTTCCAGGTTGTCCATTTTATTGGCATAGAATTGCTTTGTATTTCTGCAGTGTCTGTTGTAACTTCTCCTTTTTCATTTCTAATTTTATTGATTTCAGTCCTCTCCCTCTTTTTCTTGATGAATCTGGCTAATGGCTTATCAATTTTGTTTATCTTCTCAAAGAACCAGCTTTTTGTATTATTGACCTTTGCTATTGTTTTCTTTGTTTCTATTTCATTTATTTCTGCTCTGATCTTTATGATTTCTTTCCTTCTGTTAACTTTGGGTTTTGTTTGTTCTTCTGTCTCTAGTTCCTTTAGGTGTAAGGTAAGATTGTTTATTTGAGATTTTTCTTGTTTCTTGAGGTAGGCTTGTATAGCTGTAAACTTCCCTCTTAGAACCACTTTTGCTGCATCCCATTGGTTTTGGATCATCGTGTTTTCATTGTCATTTTTCTCTAGGTATTTTTTGATTTCCTCTTTGATTTCTTCAGTGATCTCTTGGTTATTTAGTAACGTATTGTTTAGCCTCCATGTGTTTGAGTTTTTTATGTTTTTTCCCTGTAATTCATTTCTAATCTCATAGCATTGTGGTCTGAAAAGATTCTTGATATGATTTCGATTTTCTTAAATTTACTGAGGCTTGATTTGTGACCCAAGATGTGATCTATCTTGGAGAATGTTCCGTGCGCACTTGAGAAGAAAGTGTAATCTGCTGTTTTTGGATGCAATGTCCTATTAATATCAATTAAATCTATCTGGTGTATTGTGTCATTTAAAGTTCTGTTTCCTTATTAATTTTCTGTTTGGATGATCTGTCCATTGGTGTAAGTGAGGTGTTAAAGTCCCCCACTATTATTGTGTTACTGTCGTTTTCCTCTTTTAGAGCTGTTAGCAGTTGCCTTATGTATTGAGGTGTTCCTATGTTGGGTGCATATATATTTATAATTGTTATATCTTCTTCTTGGATTGGTCCCTTGATCATTATGTAGTGTCCTTCCTTGTCTCTTGTAACATTCTTTATTTTAAAGTCTATTTTATTTGATATGTATTGCTACTCCAGCTTTCTTTGATTTCCATTTGCATGGAATATCTTTTTCCATCCTTTCACTTTCAGTCTGTATGTGTCTCTAGGTCTGAAATGCGTCTCTTGTAGACAGCATATTGATGGGTTTTGTTTTTGTATCCATTCAGGAAGCCTGTGTCTTTTGGTTGGAGCATTTAATCCATTCATGTTCAAGGAAATTATCAATATGTATGTTCCTATGACCATTTTGTTAATTGTTTTGGGGTTGTCTTTGTAGGTTCTTTTCTTCTCTTGTGTTTCCCAGTTAGAGCAGTTTCTGTAGCATTTGTTGTAGAGCTGGTTTGGTGGTGGTGAATTCCCTTAGCTTTTGCTTGTCTGTAAAGCTGTTGATTTCTCCATCGAATCTCAATGAGATCCTTGCTGGGTCGAGTAATCTTGGTTGTAGGTTCTTCCCTTTCATCACTTTAAGTATATCATGCCACTCCCTTCTGGCTTGCAGAGTTTCTGCTGAGAAACGCTGTTAACCTTATGGGAGTTCCCTTGTATGTTATTTGTCGTTTTTCCCTTGTTGCTTTCAGTAATTTTTCTTCGTCTTTAATTTTTACCTGTTTGACTACTATGTGTCTTGGCATGTTTCTCCTTGGGTTTATCCTCCCTGGGACTCTCTGCGCTTCCTGGACTTGGGTGACTATTTCCTTTCCCATGTTAGGAAAGTTTTCGACTATAATTTCTTCACATGTTTTCTTGGGTCTTTTCTCTCTCTCTTCTCCTTCTGGGACCCCTATAATGCAAATGTTGTTGCATTTAATGTTGTCCTGGTGGTCTCTTAGCCTGTCTTCATTTCTTTTCATTCTTTTTTCTTTATTCTTTTCTCCAGTAGTGAATTCCACCATTCTGTCTTCCAGGTCAGTTATATGTTCTTCTGCCTCAGTTATTCTGCTATTGATTCATTCTAGTGTAGTTTTCATTTCAGTTATTGTATTGTTCATCTCGGTTTGTTTGTTCTGTATTTCTTGTAGGTCTTTGTTAAAGATTTCTTGCATCTTCTCTATCTTTGCCTCCATACTTTTTCCAAGGTCCTGGATCGTCTTCGCTCTCATTATTCTGAATTCTTTTTCTGGAATGTTTTCTATCTCCATTTAGTTGTTTTTCTGGGGTTTTATCTTGTTCCTTCATCTGGTACGTAGCCCTCTGCCTTTTCATCTTGTCTGTCTTTCTGTGAATGTGGTTTTTGTTCCACAGGCTGCAGATTGTAATTCTTCTTGCTTCTGCTGTCTGCCCTCTGGTGGATGAGGCTCTCTCAGAGGCTTGTGCAAGTTTCCTGATGGGAGGGACTGCTGGTGGGTAGATCTGACTGTTTCTCTGGTGGGCAGAGCTCAGTAAAACTTTAATCTGCTTGACTGCTGATGGGTGGGGCTGGGTTCCCTCTCTGTCGGTTGTTTGGCCTGAGGCAGCCCAACACTGGAACCTACCTTGCCTCTTTGGTGGGGCTAATGACAGACTCTGGGAGGGCTCACGCCAAGGAGTACTTCCCAGAACTTCTGCTGCCAGTGTTCTTGTCCCCATGGTGAGCCACAGCCACCCCCTGCCTCTGCAGGAGACTCTCCAACACTAGCAGGTAGGTCTGCTTCAGTTTTCCCTGGGGTCACTGCTCCTTCCCCTGGAGCCCGATGCACACACTACTTTGTGTGTGCCTTCCAGGTGTGGAGTCTTTGTTTCCCCTAGTCCTGTCGAAGTCCTGTAATCAAATCCCAGTAGCCTTCAAAGTCTGATTCTCTAGGAAGACCTCCTCCTGTTGCCCGACCCCCAGGTTGGGAAGTCCGACGTGGGGCTCAGAAACTTCACTCCAGTGGGTGGACTTCTGTGGTATAAGTGTTCTCCAGTCTGTGAGTTACCCACCCAGCAGTTATGGGATTTGATTTTAGTGTGATTGTGCCCCTCCTACAGTCTCATTGTGGCTTCTTCTTTGTCTTTGGATGTGGGGTGTCTTTTTTGGTGAGTTCCAGGGTCTTCCTTTCGATGATTGTCCAGCAACTAGTTGTGATTCTGGTGTTCTCACAAGAGGGAGTGAGAGCACATCCTTCTATGCTGCCATCTTGGTTCAGGCCCTAAGGTCACTGATTTTACCACTCGCTTTTTCTTTTTCTCTCTCTCTTTATCTCTCCCTTCCCTTCCCTTCCCTTCCCTTCCCTCCCCTCCACTCCCCTCCCCTCCCCTCCCCTCCCCTCCCCTCCCCTCCCCTCCCCTCCCCTCCCCTCCCCTCCCCTCCCCTTCCCCTCCCCTTCCCTCCCCTCCCCTCCCCTTCCCTCCCCTCCCCTCCCCTTCCCCTCCCCTTCCCTCTTTCTTTCTTTCTCTCTTTCTTTCTCTTTCTCTCCCTCTTTCTTTCTTTCTATTTATTTTCAGTTTTATTGAAGTATAATTGAAATACAGCACTGTGTACATTTAAGGTGTGCAGCTTAATGATTTCACTTACATACATTATGAAATTCTCACAGTAAATTGAGTGAACATCCATCGTCTCATATAGATACAAAATTAAAGAAATAGAAAAAAAATTTTTTCCTTGTGTTGATAACTCTTATGATTTATACTCTCCTAACGACTTTCACGTATAACATAGAGCAGTGTTAATTATATTTATCATTTTGTACATTACATCCCTAGTACTTCTTTATATTATATGGGGCAGTTTGTGCCTTTTGACCACCTTCATGCAATTCCCCCTCCCCCCACCCCCTGCCTCTGGTAACCACAAATCTGATCCCTTTTTCTATGAGCTTGTTCTTGAAGTATAATTGACCTCCAGCACTATGTTAGTTCCTGTTACACAACATACTGATTTGATACTCCTATACATTTCAAAATGATCACCAGGACAAGCCTAGTTCCAATATGTCACCATACAAGATTTTACATGGTGACTGACTATATTCCCCACAACTTTATATTTCATACCTGTGACTCATTTACCACTAACATTTTCCATAATGTCTCTTTGTAACCATTTTAAGATTGATAGATATTTCATTATCTAATTTTTTCCCCCTTCACATCTTCTGTTTCACCATTTTTCTGTGATATTTCCATAATGATTGTAAATGACTTCTCAAGTGTGTAAGTGAATTCCCTTAAGAGGCTTAGTTTCCCATCATCCGGGCCTACTGATTGGTATGAGTTCAGTTTTGTCAAGTGTTCCCCATCTGCTTTTTGTCAGTCGCTATTTCTGCAGAGTCTTCATTCTCTTTAATTATACAAATATGTCTTCTTCATTTTTCTTGTCAAAGACAAATTAAAAAGAATCACTTCAGTTTCTGAGCTAGTTTAGTCTTCATTAATTCCATACCCCACTCCATTTTTAGCAGCATTTTTCTTTTCCTCCTCTTTTTCCCGCCTTGATAATTTTAAAAGTTCATTTTCTCATGTCTGGCTTATTTGAGTAGCATGAATGAATTTGCTACCTCCAACTCTCTTCCGTAAGTTTTAGCTGACTGTAACAGGATACTTTTCACTTTTCCCCATATTTAGTTCAGATCTGTCTTTGTCTGTAGATATTTTAAGAGTCATTTGTGAAACTACATAAGGTGTTTCTTGTTTATTATTGGTTTCCCCAAGAGGAATTTTAATCCTACCTGTGTTAATTATTTAATTATCCGAATGATGTCTCATACGGTACTCCTGGCCTCTTGCACACTGATGGAATTAATCCTTCATCCCAGGGCTCCTCAGAGTTCCTGATTATTTAATGTTTTTACATTTATATTTAAATGGTTCTTACATTAGCTTATAACTATCTTTCCCTTGTTTTTCCTCCCATCGCCCAAGTTCTGTCTCTTCTTTCTCTAAAGACCAATGTTCTTTAGATTTACATTTTTATTTTCTGTGATGTTTTCTCCTTTCTTTCCATTGCCTCCAGTGCAGGTCATTATTTTCTCTTACACTCTGGTTCTCAAACTTTAATGGACATGAGGATCACCATGGATTGCTCCTTAAAAGTCCAGATTCCTGGGGCCCCAACCCAGAAATTCTAATTCATCTAGCCCGTGAAGAGCCTATATATCTTCATTTTTAACAGGCATCCATGAGGTTCTGATGATGTGGTCCTCTGACTACACTGCTGTGTACTACAGCTACCCCCTGCTAATTACCTTAAGTTCAACAGCCAGATTTTTCATCTCAGAACATTCATTCAGAAATTAACTTATAAAATACCTACTATCTGCAAGGCACTGTGCTGGGCACTCAGAATATCATAATAAGCAAAATGGACTTTGTCCTTGATCTTGCAATGCTTATAGCATATTGAATTGTTTTCTTCCTGTCTTCCTCATCTCAAAAACTTTCTTGATTTCCTCTTGTTTACATGTAACATTGGGTCAGTTCATCAATAATTTTTGCTAAGGGGCTTATAGAACATAAGAGCAATAACTGGGAATCAGGAGATTTGGATTCTAGGTTTATTTTTCCTTCTGACTGTGTGTGTGTGTGTGTGTGTGTGTGTGTGTGTGTGTGTCTTACGAAAGGAGGTGGGTTGGCTTAGCTCTCTAATGTTCATTTCAGTCAGTGTTTGAATCTGTTGTGTCCCTATGCCTTTAAGTTCTTATAGTTAAGTTTAGAGGAAATGTATCCTGTTTCATCAGTTCTAATATGTCATCATGTATAAGACCCCTCTCAATCTGAGCAATGTTAAACTGTGAAATAATATGCATCATACAACCAATGAGATAACTGCCTATGCATTTGTGTGTGTGTTTGTATTTATGAGGACAGTGATACTACATGAAACTACCTTCTAACTCCTGACACATGATTAACTGGGACCAAAAAAAAAAAATGTATCACTGGCCTGACACTCATGGATGTGTCAGGACTTATTAAAAGACATAAAGTCTGTAACACAAAAGAAGCAAAGATGCAGTGGGAGTCTATCAGTTTCTCAGCCCAGTTGACTTCTCTTGTGTTTCCCCTGGATTTGCCTCCCTATTGAATTGTGGAGTGTTTAGAGATTTCTAACAATAAAGTAATCAGGGTGACTGTAACTCAGTGGGCAAGTCTTCCATCTATTGCTCAGTTCAGACAGCTCAGAGAAACCAAACTCGGGTCAACACAACGCTTCTAGCGAGTTACACCCTCTTTATTTTTTCCTTTTAATTAAATGTGTTCATTTAAAAGTATTTTTAAAAGCACGTGTAGTGATCCAATAGAGTAATCACTTACTGGCCACCCTCTCCCAGCCCCACAAACTTTAACTATTTCCAGGCTAGGGTCTTGCATAGGTCACATCAACTACCTTTTTGACTTTTTAAAAAATTATTGTAGTTCCTGGAAACTGCAAGGGCCATCTTATTTCTCTTCATGTTTTCACTGAGTCTTACTGTTCCTGGATGACATATTAACGGATACAGAGGAAAGTACTAGAATCAACTCTGTACTCTTATGAAGGCTCTCACTCTGTTGTTATTCTCACCTTTAACTCTACCCCTGGCTGCCCATTCAATTCCCTCTTCCTTTCAAGCACTTTTAGCCTTAGCATTAACTCCTCATGCTACATTTGGTCATCAATATTCATCACTTGACCGTGGAGATATTTTAGTACTACTGGGAGATTCTGGTTAAAATCTTCCATTTCAAAAGTTGTAACTTTAGCAGCTAGTGGTAATTGCCAAATAAATGAGATGGACTCCAGGTACCAGGGGAGTTAAAGGGAAGGAGAGATCACTGCGTTATTGGAAGGTGCTTCAAGCTAGAAGTGGTATTACGGATGAGTAAGCAAGTGAGATCTGGGAAGCGGTACCAGGGAAAGGTAGAGGCAGGAAAGTATGGGGAGTGTGTGGGGGAGGGACTGTCCTGAATGGACTAGCACAGAGGCTGTGCATATGTGATACATGCATGTGAGGAAATCCTGTCCAGGTAGGTTGAGGCTGAACCATGGAGGGTCTAGAAATCCCAGCTAAAAATGTTCAGTTTTATATTTTATGGAGCAAGAGTTTTTAACATCTGTTTTTATTTTTTACATCTTTATTGGAGTATAATTGCTTTACAATGGTGTGTCAGTTTCTGCTTTATAACAAAGTGAATCAGTTATACATATACATATGTTCCCATATCTCCTCCCTCTTGCGTCTCCCTCCCTCCCACCCTCCCTATCCCACCCATCCAGGTGGTCACAAAGCACCGAGCTGATCTCCCTGTGCTATGTGGCTGCTTCCCACTAGCTATCTATTTTACGTTTGGTAGTGTATATATGTCCATGCCACTTTCTCACTCTAACATCTTAATGAGGCATTAATCACTCCCTGTAAGACCCCAGTCATTCTCTGAGGGATAGGGCTGGTGAATGGCACAGTGGGGCTCATTCTGACTAAAATCGTTAAGGCTTTGTGTGTGTGGTATGTGTGTCTGTGTAGGTATGTGCACGTATGCAAACACAATATACATACTAATAGATATTCTTGAGACGGGAGGCCCTGAACAGCCTGGAGGAGAGTACAGACAGCACTGCTGGCAGAGTTCTCCTTTTGTAAGTAATCTTGGAAAGCTGTGAAGTGAAATCCCAACTACCCGGTCTTCCAGATCTCTTAATTTCTAATGATCAACCTGCTGACAAGGCTTGCCATGAGCAGTGGGAAGCATTGGAGATCTTTTTGTTTGTTTGTTTTTTGTTTTGTGTGTGTGTGTTTTGTGTGTGTGTGTTTTAAATGTTGGAATTGATATTATGAAATTATTGTGTTAGAAAGGATGTGTGCTGGATGTAGTTTTCTGATGAGTTGGAGGGGATAACTCAAGGCCAATTGAAAAGACCCTTTTGAAAGTCTAGTGTGAGAGGAGGAGGGACAGGATAAGGACAGTGAGAATAGAAAGAAAGGAATACAGGGAGAATTTATCCACTTAGTAAACGTTTATTGAAATCTAGTATACTTCAGGGTTTTAAAGTGGAAAAAGCTGGAATCTCTGCTTCCAACAGCCCTCACTCGTGGGCAGTCAGACATGTAAAGTGTGATCACATGATGTGCTTAACGATAGAACAGAGCTGAAGTGCTGTGGAAACGGGGATTGCTCAGTCTGTTGGGGATGGGGAAGGGGCTCAAGGGGAGCTGAAAAGGAGTGGTATTTGGCTTATTTATAAGCTGAAGGAGAGAAGCTAGTAGAGAAGGAGGGGTTGGTTTATGATCGAGGAGACAGAAGAGCAAGCTAAATGAAGTGAAATGTGGAGGAGGTCGGGGTAAATGGATTTTGACTACAAGGAGAAGGCATCTGGGGGACTCGAAGATTGACCAGACAGGGAGGAAAGGAATAAATTACAGTTGACCAAGGAATCAGTTTTGTCTAACTGAAAGAACGGTGGTACTGCTTGTCCTAAAGAGAAGATGGATTTGTTCTAAGCCCATTTGAGTCTGAGGTGCTCACAGTCCAATAGGAAGCTTGCAGTGAAGCTTGATAAGGCAGTGAAAGATAAGGGTGAGCACCACTGATCAGAGGAGGTGGATAATGGTAATGTCATCTGTTATACCAAGTGCATGTCTGTGGGAATGGGGGGCTTGTGAGAGGGCTAGTTGCTGTGAAAGGCATGGAGTGAGTTTTAAGTTCTTCCAGAGGTGATGCATTGTCCAGGATCCCAGGCATGGAATGATTGTGGAGGCTAGACCTGGTGTGCGAAATGTAGGTAGTGCTAGAAGCGGAAGGGTGGTTTTCCAGGAAGTCCTAGCAGGAGAGGCCCAGTGCAAGGGGAAAGATGAACAGCAGACACACCGACCTCTTGGCAGACTCTCTCCTGTGTAGTGTAGAATGCGAGCTCATCGCTGGTTTCTTTACCAGAGAGCAGCCGGGTAGCCTTGGATGGAATCAGAAATCAGACCTGTAGGGCTTCCCTGGTGGTGCAGTGGTTAAGAATCTGCCTGCCAACGCAGGAGCTGCCAGTGCAGTGGACATGGGTTCAAACCCTGGCCTGGGAAGATCCCACATGCCGCAGAGCTACTAATAAGCCCGTGCACCACAACTACTGAGCCTGCGCTCTAGAGCCCAAGTGCCACAACTACTGAGCCCGCGAGCCACAACTACTGAAGGCCACGCGCCTAGAGCCCGTGCTCTGCAACAAGAGAAGCCACCGCAATGAGAAGCCTGTGCACTGCAATGAAGAGTAGACCCCGCTCTCTGCAGCTAGAGAAAGCCTGAGTGCAGCAGTGAAGACCCAACGCAGCCAAAAATAAAAAAATTAAATAAATAAATTTATAAAAAAAAAAAAGAAAGAAGTCAGGCCTGTAGGTTAAGGACTTGGTCTGTGAAGTGCAGTTGCCCTAGAGTCTATTGTCACTTCATTCCAGTGATGGAAACTCAAGTACTAAAAACTTCTCTGTGTCCCTTGCCATGGTCAAGCACCAGGGTGCAGAATTCAGCAGATACTCCGGATGAGTGCTACTCTTTGCTGCTCTACAGATTCAGCTGCCTACCTGTAGGCTTGCCCTCTGTTGGGGGGTGTCCGTGGGTGGTAACAGTGACCTTCAGGAAAAGTTTCCCTGTCTTCTTGGCTGTGATGACGGCCCAGAACCAAGCATAGTACCTAAGGGCCCTGGGGCTTCATCCCTGTCTCTCAAAATTATAGTCCCAGAAAGGTCAGCTGGAAAATGCCCCCTCAGAGTGGAAGGTGGTTAAGTGAGATGTTGTCTTCTGTGCACAGAAAGCAAACAAGAAACCCCTGCAATAGGGATGGTGCTCAGACAACAAAAGCTTGGGGTGGAGAGTTTCCCTTATGTTGGCCATTGTGCCAGGACTGGTGACAAGTGATAGACCACAGGAGCCGTGTGGTTCAGGGAATTATGATCACGTTCTGTTCTCTTGATCCCAGGAGACTTGGGTGTACTGATATCCTGGCCAAAAAGGTATGCTGAGAACCAGCTCCGCATCAGAGTGGGGTGTAGTTCACTCGCTCACTGTGGTTGGCCAAGGGTTCAAGCTGAGCACTGTCTTCAGGAAGAGCCAAATTACAGGGTCAAGCCGGCTGACCAAGGGACTTTTTACTCCGAAGGGGCAAGGATGATTCTGGATGAGAGCCAGTGTAATAGGCTCTGGGAGACCGGAAAAGGAAGGATCAGAGCAGAGAGTAGCAATTAGTCTGAATAAGTTTTTTGCACCAAAGTGAGTGTCTTTATATAGAGGTACATGGGGGTCTCAGGTGTGAAAAAAAGAACTCTAAAAGAGCCTGACCATCTGTGAGTAGTTTATTCCTTTTCTCCTAACCTTCTTGAATCTTTCTCCTTCCATTTGCCTCTATTTAGGCATAGTTAGTTG
The DNA here is from genome assembly GCF_964165515.1 of Mesoplodon bidens. Classification (NCBI taxonomy): domain Eukaryota; kingdom Metazoa; phylum Chordata; class Mammalia; order Artiodactyla; family Ziphiidae; genus Mesoplodon; species Mesoplodon bidens. Next base: position 87,593,151 of record NC_138166.1, read on the forward strand.
GAGAGTCATATTTATTGAGGACCGACTTTATTCAGGTGATGTTTTAGCGTCGGGACCATGGCAGTGAACAACATAGCTGTTGGGACAGAGAAGAGTTCCTTCTTCCATGGAGCTTACATCCTAGAGGGGGGTTGGAGGCAGTAAACTCAAATATACATAGGTACATACGAATGATGATTTCCGTCCTGATGTGTTCCTATGAAAAAGAAGCATTAAGGGACCAATGCTGTAGGGTGTGATTTGTTCTGGAGGTGTCTTCTTCAAGCTAGGGTGGTCAACAAGTTCTCTTTGAAGAGATGACATGTGAATTCAGTCCTCAGTGATGAGAAGGAGCCAGCCACGTTGAGACTGGGGAAAGGGAGAGGAGAGTTAGGGCTTTATTGGGCCATATTGTTTGTGGTGCCTGTGAGACATGAGATACAGAGCTAGCAGGTGGACATATGCTTCTGGGTGCTCAGGGGAGAGATCCGGGCTGAGAGATTGTATTTTCAAGTTATAGGACTGGGTGAGATCTATTCACACTTTTGTGGGGCTCTTTTTTTTTTTTTTTTTTCCCTCCGGTACGCGGGTCTCTCACCGCCGCGGCCCCTCCTGTTGCGGAGCAGGCTCCGGACGCGCAGGCTCAGCAGCCATGGCCCACGGGCCCAGCCGCTCCGCGGCATGTGGGATCCTCCCGGACCGGGGCACGAACCCGTGTCCCCTGCATCGGCTGGCAGACTCTCAACCACTGCGCCACCAGGGAAGCCCCTGTGGGGCTCTTTTTAATCATGTATATTTGCCTAGAGATAAACTATGTGCATATAGAATTCTTATTTTAAATAGGACACTTTTTAAAAAAAATTAGGCAGAACTTTGGGAACATGAATATGATTTTGTATATGCATATTTTTTTCCATATTTCTGGATCATGTGTATAGTGATTGCTAAGTTCCTTCTACCATGTACTTGATTCTAAGAGACAGCATTTCTCAAAGTTTTCAACTTCTGACAAATTGAAATTTTTCTAAACTCATTATAGAAGCTACTCAACTGTGCATATGCAGTCATAGGTTTCTGATCTTCAGATTTATTAAGAGTCCCTGAAATCACTCTCTTAGTAAATATTATATTTGTAAAAGGATTGCTGAAACACGTGGAAAGTGCTTTACAGCTAACACACATCCGGCGTTTCGAAACTCCTTACAATTGTGCAGAGTAAGGCTTTGGAATACAAGGTGACTTGTACAGGGCAACACAACTGAAAAATTTTAAGGGCAGCCATAGAATCCACAGCTTATTATTTTTTTTTTTTGCGGTACGCGGGCCTCTCACTGTTGTGGCCTCTCCCGTTGCGGAGCACAGGCTCCGGATGCGCAGGCTCAGCAGCCATGGCTCACAGGCCCAGCCGCTCCGCGGCATGTGGGATCTTCCCAGACCGGGGCGTGAACCCGTGTCCCCTGCATCGGCAGGCAGACTCTCAACCACTGCGCCACCAGGGAAGCCCAGAATCCACAGCTTTCATGTCTGTGCCTGGGCTCTTTCGGCTACCTCAGTGGTTCTCAGCCTTGCCTGCACATTAGAATCGTCTTAAGGAGTTAAAACCAAACAAAACCCACTATGCCCCGGCTCTGTACTGGAGGCCTGGACAGTGATTGTTTTTTTACACTAATCATCCCCGGTGATTCTACCATGCAGCTATCGTTGTGAGCCGCTGGCCTGTACCAACTGCCTTCCCAGGAGCTGTGTTGACATCAGATGTATTGTCTCTTTAACTCTAAGAGATGACTGAGTCAACCGGGACACTTTGTAGCGATATTGGTAAGGAAGGCCTCTCTTTTCTTTCCGGTAAAGTCTCAGATAGAGCCCTTACTCTTACTCTAACTGTGTTCAGTCTCTGTGAGTTTGAAGGCATCACACATTCTGTTTCTTTGGCATCGGCATTCTCTCTGCAGGTACATGAGACCAGTGAAGCTGGACCAACTCTTTTCTTCTCTCAGCCCAGTATAATCACAATCCAAGACTGTCAATACAACTGTCTTCTCATTTAAAAGGGTACTTTGTCCAGATTTTAGGATTGAGAGATAGGCTTTTGTAATTTTTGCTCCATTCTTCGTGTTGTAAAATTCTCTCTGGTGATTGGTTTGTGTTTAGAATGGTTACTCCCAGCTTTTAAAGCAGGTTTGTCTGTGAAATGAAGATGGCTTCCTCTCTCATGTGCTCACGATTAACTAGTGACTAGATGCCAGTTTCTTGCTTGACCAGATTAGTGCTACTAACCTGGTATTAACCTGGTCACACCAGCCAGTATACTCACTGGGCCCTATACTCGCCATCATAAATACAGAGATTGAGATTAAACATTTAGAAATTCTTAGTGATTGGACAAAGTAATTTTATGTCTGTTGAATTGAATAATAAAAATAAAATTGGAGCTTAGGTTTTGTTCATATTGTCTTTCTAAAATTTTACTCTTTTTGTGTTTTGAGAAAGTATCAAAACTGATCCATCCTCACAGATAATGTCAGAAGCCATGGACTAGATCTCTGAACCCAGCAGGAACTGAGAAGACTAAGGACCACCCCTACTTTTTTCACATGAATAGTGATAATATACTTGATTTGGGACTATTTTTGAGGATGTAGAGTGACAGACCGTCAAGTGGTAAACTTCAAGTTTTAGCAGTGGGAATCAGCCTACAACTCAGCCTCAACTTATAAATTTCTAAACCTGTTTCTGACACTTTATTTGCCACCTGCCCTCCTTAGGCTGCAGTTACATTTCCATATGTTTATTTATCCCTTCGAAAACACAGAGACATTCTGGTAGGTTTAATGTTGGATTTTTAACCACGAGTCAAGTACTAAAGGGGAAAAATCATTTTCATTTTGCTTTGGTAGCTTATGTTTCCATTTTTAAGTGAGTCTGGCCAGGTCCACCCAGCATTTCATCATTCCTTGGGTTCAGATGTATTTTGACTCTGCACTATTATGTTCTAGAAGATATATCATTTTCTAAAGCATATTGAGGCATGAAAACATCAGTGTTGATCCTTTTTCACTACACATTGTTTTAGGCAATCAAGGACTTTTGCTTGCTTTTTTCCCTACTAGGATATATAGATCTTACAAGAAAGGAAGGTTGGTTCGCTCTCTGTGATTTCCGCAGAGTCCCCCAGGACTCCCCCATTTTCTCTTATACTATTATTTCCTATTGTAAGAATAAGGCATGACCATTATAGAAAATTTGGGAAATCCATAAAAATAGAAGAAGGAAAGTTAACTTTTCCATGTCCCCGGCACCTAGAAGTAATAACTGTTCTTACATTTTAGCGGACTTTCTTCTCCAAATGTTTGCTTCATTAAAAATAACAAAATTGGCTTCCCTGGTGGTGCAGTGGTTAAGAATCCGCCTGCCAATGCAGGGGACACGAGTTCAAGCCCTGGTCCAGGAAGATTGCACATGCCATGGAACAACTAAGCCCGCTTGCCACAACTACTGAGGCCCGTGCCTAGAGCCCATGCTCTGCAACAAGAGAAACCTCCACAATAAGAAGCCTGCGCCCCACAACGAAGAGTAGCCTCCTCTCGCCCAAACTAGAGAAAGCCCGCGTGCAGCAATGAAGACCCAATGCAGCCAAAAAAAAAAAAAATCACAAAATTGTCATCATATTGGGAATGCAAAAATCTATGCAGTTATTCAGTTTATAAAAGTAGTTACATATGCATTATAGACATGCTTAGAAAGTGGAGAAAACATAAAGTAGAAAATTTTAAAATCACCCAAATCCTACATCCCAGGGGTAAATTTTAACTTTCACTTATATTTATTTACTTTTGATTTTTAAAAGCATAGTTGAGTTCATATCCTTAATTGTTATTATTACAGTAAGTCCCCTACATATGCCTGAATTCCGTTCTGAGAGTGCGTTTGTTAAGTCCACTTTGTTCGTAAGTCCAACAAAGTTAGCCTAGGTTACCCAGCTAACACAATTGGCTATATAGTACTGTGCTGTAATAGGTTTATAATCATTTTCACACAAATAATACATAAAAAACAAACAAAAAATAAATAAAACATTTTTAGTCTTACAGTACAGTACCTTGAAAAGTAATACAGTACAACAGCTGGCATACAGGGGCTGGTGTTGAGTGAACAGGCACAAAGAGTTACTGACTGGAGGAGGGAGTGGAGGTGGGAGATAGTAGAGCTGAAGGATCATCCCCAATAGGAGATGGAGGGCAAGCTGCAATTTCACTCATGCGTGACATTGATGGCACAAGTTATGGTTCCTTGCTGGATTCAATTTTATCTACCCTCTTGAAAAAACGATCCAGTGATATCTGGGTCGTAGCTCTTTTCTTCTCGTCGTAGATGACACGGTAGCACTGGATTGCATTCTGAACGGCTGGTACAAGCTTCGTGTTCCATTCTACATGTCGGTCCTATGCCTCAAAAATTAACAGCGCCGCCTCAAATAAAGAAAACCCCCTTGTCATTTCCTGCGTTGTGAATCTCTTCAGTTCTTCAGTTACTTCTTCCTCTTGTCTCTCTTCATCCTCTCTCTGGGCCTCCAGTTCCATCAGGTCTTCATTACGAACAACGTCTACCATCTTTTTTGCCTTGCTTCACTCTCTCAATTATTTTCACTTTTGTTTCCATTGTTATTGCTTGACACTTCTTAGCAGTAGCAGCTACATCACTGCTGCTTTTACACTTGCTTCTGGATATCCTGGGCTTGAAATAAAGATACTGCACTACTGCACTCTATACTGTACAGTAAAGTACACAAAAGCACAACCGCTTGTAGATGATGCACGCATGTGATAATGTACGCCAGACACGTGAACTAACTTACGTGATTGGACATGCAAACGCATGTTTGCATCTTTGAAAGTTCTCAACTCGAAGGTTCGTATGTAGGGGACTTACCGTATTATTATTTCTTTGGCCGTGCTGCGTGGCTTGTGAGATCTTAGTTCCCTGACCAGGGAATTGAACCCTAGTCACGGCAGTGAAAGCGGCGAGTCCTCACCACTGAACCGTCAGGGAATTCCTGATATCCTAATTATTTTTAAGCATACCAAGTATAGGCATAGTCACAAGACCTAGATGAGAGAAAAGTTAATGGAAAAAAAAAGGCTAATATGTTACTCTATGTAATTATTCACTTTTATAGAGAAAATACAATTTTCATTTTGGTAGTTCTCCTGGAATATTGTCCTGAATGTGTCTCAAATAGTTGAGCTACCATTAATTAATGGTAGAAAGAATAACGCTGTTACTATCTTATGTCAAAGATTGTAGAATCTTTGGGTAATTTGATAACTAAAATATTTTGACTGGGGTTCAAAATAAGTGGTTCTAGGTGAAGGGCAGAAGAGGAGAGGCACAGGTGTGGTAAGCATTCTCTGGCTGCGCTTTGCCCTTGAGCTGCACAATGCACCCTGCTACACGTAGTCCAGTTGGGTTATTAACATTGGGGCTGGGAAGACTCAACCTAAAGTTGGGCCTAAAGTATGTCTTAAAACTGTCGCACAATAATGGATAGAATTGTGTACCCCCAACAAGATATGTTCAAGTCCTAACCTCCAGTACCCGTAAATGTAACCTTATTTGGAAATAGGCTCTTTTGCAGATATAATCAGGTTAAGGTGAGGTCATACTGTATCAGAGTGGGCCCAGACTAATCTAAAGACTAGTGTTCTTATAAGAAGGGGGAAAAGACATGCAAGGAGAGTGCCATGTGATGATGGAAGTAGAGATTGAGGTGATTCATCTACAAGCAACCACCAGAAACTAGGAAGTGGCAAGGGAGGATCCTCCTCCAGAACTTTCAGAAAGAGCATGGCCTACCAACACCTTGATTTCAAACTTCTGGCCTCCAGAACTGTGAAGAGAATAATTACTGTTGTTTTAAGCCACCCTATTTGGGTAATTTGTTACTGCTACCCTAAGAAACTAATACACTCCTGAGAACAATGGTGCCTTATTTTGTGAACTCTCACAGGTTATGTCTTCTGAGCTTTCTTAAACGTGAGAAAAAATTATTTTTGGCATGCACTTTTCCCTTAAAAATCTGTAGACATTGTTCCATAGTCTTCTCTGTCATGTAGTGTTGCAGAAGGTATAAAGCTATCCTGATTTTTGTTCTTTTTGTAAGTTCTTAGTTCTACCTATTTTTCTTTTCACTTGCCTCACAAATTAGGTCTGTCTAGAAAAAGGTCATTTCATCGCTCATCCTCCCCCAAATGTGGTAAACTCTTGTTTTACTCATGGTATTTTTTTCCCCCAAAACAAGAAAATATACTTCAGGGTGTGTGTGTGTGCGTGTGTGTGTGCGTGTGCGTGTACACATATATCTTTTTTTAAAAATGTTTTTTCTAAATTCTTGGATTAAAACCTTGTTCTCAAATCTCCATATCATCTGTTCTCAACCTTTTCCACCTTTGTTGTTGTTTTCCCCTCTACATTTGGAAGTACTTCTCAAGTTTGTTTTTTATACCTCTGTACTTGATGGAATATCACTGATTACCTTTGTCCTTTCATTATAGCTCTCTCTTCTGCTATGATGTTTTATTTTCTTTGTAGTTTTTCTCATCTTTCCTTTGTTTTTATTTTATCCTGGTGTCTTTTCAGCCTTCTTTCTCTTTAATGATTTCTTTTACTATTGCAAGAGGCCATGTGTTCTTCTTACATGCTACTTGAAGATGCCAGAATTTATTGAAACTTTCTTGTTTCTAGTTTCTTGAACTGTATCTCTTCCTCACTTTTTCTTTTTTCTTTTTCTTGTTTACTCATTCTCAAATGAGAGCAAGTTCCTCTAGACCCAATTTTTGCTGACTGTTCCAATATGAAGACTGCTTCTTAACCTATTAAACGTTTGGGTACTAATGAAATCATTTTCCGAGTTTTATTGCTAGAAGTCAGTTTCATGTTTATGTCTGCCAGCTCAGTTCCTAGTTTTCATATAATGCAAATCTGTTTCCTTGAGATGGAATCTTCATCCTCCTTACTACCTGACTCCCTGGTACATAGAAAATAGATGACACATTATAATAAACATAAATGCATCTTCCATGATTATTTTTGTCTTTATCTACAGTCTTACATAAGAAGATTCTATTTGTCAGAGCTCCATTGCCAGTCTTGTTCTACTTTGTAGCATATTGATGAGTTTGAAGTGCTGTTTCCAGTGGATATCGGATAAGAAGTGTTTGTGTTGGGTGGTAAGCAGGAGGGCTAGCTGCCTCTCAAGCCAGCATCTATGTAATAGTGAATGGTTGCCCAGTTTTGTTTGGTTTGGAGAGTACAGAGAGTGGGAGAGTGGGAAAGGCTTTCTGTACCTATTTCCACCTGAGCAGACTCAATTTCCTTCCATTGGTGCAGCAGTTACTATTAAGTTTAAACCAAAAAGGTGTAGGTTTTAATCCCTATTCCATCAACCTGTATTTAGTGGAAATTCTTTAAAGATTGTGGTAGTAGTTGTGTGTGGGTTCAGAGTTTTGGCATTGTGAGTTGTTTTTTGTCTTCTTTTGCACTCATAGGTATTTTAATGAGTATGTGGGAGAGATTGTGTGGGGTACTACTGGCCAAATACCGTCTTTACATTTTAACTTGGAAGTCTGATGTTGGTTTGTCATTTCTACTTATAGATTTCTTGTTGACTTGTAACTTAGGGCAAGATCATCTTTTAATCTTACTTTCTTCAGCTTTACATGGGATTTTAAATGTCTATTTTAAACACAGATTAATATAACTATTAATTTAGGTAATTTACTAATATTTTATTTATTAATATAAGACATTTTCCTTGCATTCTTGACCAAATGAATTTTTCTTTCATTCATTTGATAGACTAATAGTATTAAAAAATTTCACTTTTTTCCCCTATTTGTAGATTTTTCTATTTGTATATTTGTATATCTCCAAGCATATATTATTTAAAAACTTGGAGTCAGACGAAGCGTTAAAGGGATTTCCTTATGGATTTGGGTTGGTGGCTGCCCATCAGTGAACTGCCATACTAAGGAGAGAATGTGAAGTGGAGCACCAATTCCGAACTTTTTTGAGTAAGGTCTCCAGCATGCTGCTAGCTTACAGTGTGTTGATCAGTTAGACCTGCTCAGCCCATACCTGACTGATGTGGTGAAAAGAGGTCAATGATTTTGAGGCAAGAAGACAGCTGTATACTGGGATGATTCCAGAATGACCTGTTGTCTTACTTTAACTTTTTAAGAATTTTTTTCAAATGTGATAAAAACACATAACATAAAATTTACCACCTTAACCATTTTTAAGTGTACAACTCAGTAGTGTTAAGTATATTCACATTATTGTGTTGCTTTTAAATGTTTTTCTCCTAATACTGAGAAGAGGTGAAGCTCTAATATTCAGTCCAGTGCACTGTGATTTGTTGAACAGCCCAGCTTTTCACATGAAAGAAACAGCTGAAAACAGAATAAAATGAAATAAAGAAGAAAAGCAGTGAGGAGGGAAGAGGGATAAAGCTTAGCTTAGAAATAGTCCCTATATGGTCTTCCCTAGTGTCACAGTGGTTGGGAGTCCGCCTGCCAAGGCAGGGGACGTGGGTTTGAGCCCTGGTCCAGGAAGGTCCCACATGCTGCGGAGCAACTAAGCCTATGCGCCACAACTACAGAGCCTGTGCTCTAGAGCCCGAGAGCCACAACGACTGAGCCTGAGAGCCACAACTACTGAAGCCTGCACTCCTAGAGCCCGTGCTCCACAATGAGAGAAACCACCGCAATGAGAGGCCCACGCACCGCAAAGAAGAATAGCCCCCGCTCGCAGCAACTAGAGAAAGCCCGCGCGCAGCAACAAAGACCCAACGCAGTCAAAAAAAAAAAAAAAAAAAAGTCCCTATAGCAGCTGTATTAGTGAATATTTCATTTCCTTTATCTAAAACATTAAGAACTTTAAGATTAGGGAAAAAAGGAAAAGTACCTTAAATGTGTACATCTATTGTAAAACAACTGTTGATAACTATTTTTAAAGACATAATTATTTTAGATATGTTAAAATGTGAGAAAATCTGTATTATAGAATCTAAGAAATACAGGGAAGTATTACGTATGGTGATGAGAAGCAGTACATGTTGTGTCTGAGGGGAAAGCTGGTGACCAAAGAGGCAGAACAGTGGCACAGCCCAGGCGTAGAGAGGGGCCAAGAGTCATCTTGCCAACCTCAACCACCGCCTTCTTCATACTCCACCCAACCTTCAGCTCTCTGCCCATCACATATGTCCAGAGTAGCTAATGCTCATTGATTCTAGATAAGAGGGGTTTTTCCCCTATAAAATTTATTTTCAAGTGGGTTGCTTTGATTCTCCACCATTAAGGGCTGTTGACAGCAGCTGACAGTCTAACAAATGCATACTATGGAAACATGTTCTTAGCAATAATGACAGAATAGCCAACAAAATGTTACATATGTGAGGTACTAACCTTTGTGTTTACTCTGAGCAAATGAGCAATATATGGACACTTTGAAATATATGTCAGTTTAAAATTCTGTCACGTGAGCTTAGTTCAGTTCTCTAGTCCATTTTCTATCTTTTTCTATGTGAAAAGTACCTTATAATGGCCTCACTGATTGTTTATCAATTTCCTTTCCATTATGTAAACTCCACGTGTGTCTACCCTCTGTCAGCCTGTAAGTTTATCATGACACATATACATGGAATGGATCTTTTCTGGGAGGAGAATAAACCATAAATATGAACGAGGCTTTAAAAGAGCCTAACATAAATCACTAAGAAAAATCTGTAGTAGGCTGTGAGAGTATAAAAATCACTGCGAATTATCAATAAGACAGCAGGGTTATAGAAATCATTTTATATGAAAGCAGATATATTTCTTCTTACAATAGTGCTCAATGATTTTAATAACATTGGTTGACCAGATTCGTTGTGGAATATAGTAGAAAGTTCCATAGTAAAAATTCTGGGTGATAATTGATAGCATGGAACACTGATGCTACTTATGCTATTGGAATTGCATTTACTTTATGTTGTTTTCAAGGTATTGTCAAAAGAGATCTTTACCTTTTCTCTTTACATTTGCTCTTAGAAAATAACGTATAGATTTTTAATCCTTTAAAAATCTGTATTGAAAGTTTCAAGCTTGATATTTTCACTTAATTAAAAAGTTATTTATCTGAAATTAGTGATTAACTTTTGGGTTACTTATTAATGAAGCATCCAGAGAACCTCCTTAATTTTTTTCCTATTTATTTTAACAAAATTTTCTAAGGAAAATTTATAATAAAAATATAAGTAACTTTTAAAACATGCTTTAAAGAGAATATTCTATATACTGAAAGCATCATCTCTTGGTAATTAGCTGTTTTAGCAAAGAGGGTATATTTTGCTTTAAGAAGTTTTCTTTACAGTATGTAACTCTTATACAGTTAAGAGTTGTATGTTAAATGCACAACTTTATTTTGAAAGCAGGATGATTTCCTTTCTATGTAAAAAGTGCTTTATTCATGTCATTTGAATTGAGCAACCTCTATAGATAACGCAGGAGATAAAGAAAAAGTATAAGACAATGTTTGTTCTTAGATTGCATCCTAGTTGAGATCAAACTAATGTTATTATTATTTTTTAAAGGAAGCACACTCTCCTTATGACTTTTGAGTGGTTTGTTCTCCTATTTATTTATATATTTATTTATGGCCGTGTTGGGTCTTCGTTTCTGTGCGAAGGCTTTCTCTAGTTGCGGGAAGTGGGGGCCACTCTTCATCGTGGTGCACAGGCCTCTCACGATCGCGGCCTCTCTTGTTGAGGAACACAGGCTCCAGACGCGCAGGCTCAACAATTGTGGCTCATGGGCCTAGTTGCTCTGCAGCATGTGGGATCTTCCCAGACCAGGTCTCGAACCCGTGTCCCCTGCATTGGCAGGCAGATTCTCAACCACTGCGCCACCAGGGAAGCCCCTAATGTTACTTTTAACAGCACTGACATTTCAAGACAATATATGATTAAGTTCTAAATTGTGTGGTTCAGGGTGCTTTTAGATGTCAATCTTAAAGAAAACTAGAGACAGGCTACTGTTACTTTTTTAGCCCTATTCACATATAACTAGACAGAAAACATTCTAAATATTCAGTTTCCAATAGATAAGGAGGTGTTTTCCTTAATTCATTTCTAAAAGGAAATTTCTTCTGTACTAAAACAACCCCTTGTTTTTATGTTTTGTATTATGTTTTTAATTATTTCTCCAAAACTACCTTTATTCCTTAAGAAGGTTTGCTTTGGTTCGTTGTTAGGCTGAAGGTTATGAAACACCAAACTCCTTCCCTGCTAAGAATAGAGCATATTTCTAAGGTGGCAATATGTGATTATTATTTAATAGAATTTTTATCTTGGTAACTTTCAGCTCATCTATGACAAAGCTTAGGAATACCACCATCTAGATTCATATCATTGATTTTTAGTTCAAGTATTATTGACACATGAGACAAAATAATAAACTTTATTTTCTAAAGTTGTTGCCTGAGAACCTTTTTATTATGGAGAGTTTTAGGTTTTTTTGAAAGCTCTTTCACAGTTGATGAATCTGAAAATTCAAGTGGTAGATATATATATGAACCAGTACTGATAGATAAGGCTGAGCTGGTGACTATCCGGATAGGAAAGTGCTGATTGCACCTTTAAAACTGCATGTATAGCCGGGAGAGCTTCAAGATGGCAGAAGAGTAAGACGTGGAGATCACCTTCCTCCCCAAAAATACATCAGAAATACAACTACATGTGGAACAACTCCTACAAAACACCTACTGAACGCTGGCAGAAAACCTCAGACCTCCCAAAAGGCAAGAAACTCCCCCACATACCTGGGTAGGGCAAAAGAAAAAAGAAAAAACAGTAACAAAAGAATAGGGACAGGACCTGCACCAGTAGGAGGGAGCTGTGAAGGAGGAAAGGTTTCCACACACTAGGAAGCACTAACACCCCACTTTCACCAATGGACAGATCATCCAAAATGAAAATAAATAAGGAAACACAAGCTTTAAATGATACATTAACAAGATGGACTTAATTGATATTTATAGGACATTCCATCCAAAAACAACAGAATGCACATTCTTCTCAAGTGCTCATGGAACATTCTCCAGGATAGATCATATCTTGGGTCACAAATCAAACCTTGGTAAACTTAAGAAAATTTACGTTGTATCAAGTATCTATTCTGACCACAATGCTATAAGACTAGATACCAATTACAGGAAAAATTCTGTAAGAAATACAAACACATGGAGGCTAAACAACGCACTACTTAATAACCAGGAGATCACTGAAGAAATCAAAAAATACATAGAAACAAATGACAATGAAAACACGATGATCCAAAACCTATGGGATGCAGCAAAAGCAGTTCTAAGAGGGAAGTTTATAGCAATAAAATCCTACCTTAAGAAACAAGAAACATCTCAAATAAACAACCTAACCTTACACCTAAAGCAACTAGAGAAAGAAGAACAAAAACCCCCCAAAGTTAGCAGAAGGAAAGAAATCATAAAGATCAGATCAGAAATAAATGAAAACGAAATGAAGGAAACGATAGCAAAGATCAATAAAACTAAAAGCTGGTTCCTTGAGAAGATAAACAAAATTGATAAACCATTAGCCAGTTATTAAGAAAAAAAGAGAGGAGACTCAAATCAATAGAATTAAAAATGAAAAAGGAGAAATAACTACTGACACTGCAGAAATACAAGAGATCATGAGAGATTACTACAGGCAACTGTATGGCAATAAAATGGACAACCTGGAAGAAATGGACAAGTTCTTAGAAATGCACAACCTTCCGAGACTGAACCACCAAGAAATAGAAAATATGAACAGACCAATCACAAGCACTGAAATTGAAACTGTGATTAAAAATCTTCCAGGAAACAAAAGCCCAGGACCAGATGGCTTCACAGGCAAATTCTATCAACCATTTAGAGAAGAGCTAACAGCTATGCTTCTCAAACTCTTCCAAAATATAGCAGAGGGAGGAACACTCCGAAACTCATTCTACGAGGCCACCATCACCCTGATACCACAACCAGACAAAGATGTCACAAAGAAAGAAAACTACAGGCCAATATCACTGATGAACATAGATGCAAAAATCCTCAACAAAATACTGACAAACAGAATCCAACGACACATTAAAAGGACCATACACCATGATCAAGTGGGGTTTATTCCAGGGATGCAAGGATGCTTCAATATATGCAAATGAATCAACATGATACACCATATTAACAAACTGAAGGAGAAAAACCATATGATCATTTGAATAGATGCAGAGAAAGCCTTCGACAAAATTCAACACCCATTTATGATGAAAACCCTGCATAAAGTAGGCATAGAGGGAACTTTCCTCAACATAACAAAGGCCATATATGACAAACCCACAGCCAGCATCATCCTCAATGGTGAAAAACTGAAAGCATTTCCACTAAGATCAGGAACAAGACAAGGTTGCCCACTCTAACCCCTCTTATTCAACATAGTTTTGAAAGTTTTAGCCACAGCAATCAGAGAAGAAAAAGAAATAAAAGGAATCCAAATCGGAAAAGAAGTAAAGCTGTCACTGTTTGCAGATGACATGATACTCTACATAGAGAATCCTAAAGATGCTACCAGAAAACTACTAGAGCTAATCAATGAATTTGGTAATGTAGCAGGATACAAAATTAATGCACAGAAATCTCTGGCATTCCTATACACTAATGATGAAAAATCTGCAAGTGAAATTAAGAAAACACTGTCATTTACCAGCGCAACGAAAAGAATAAAATATCTAGGACTAAACCTACCTAAGGAGACAAGAGACCTGTATGCAGAAAATTATAAGACACTGATGAAAGAAATTAAAGATGATACAAACAGATGGAGAGATATACCATGCTCCTGGATTGGAAGAATCAATATTGTGAAAATGACTCTACTACCAAAAGCAATCTACAGATTCAATGCAATCCCTATCAAACTACCACTGGCATTTTTCACAGAACTAGAACAAAAAATTTCACAATTTGTATGGAAACACAAAAGACCCCGAAGAGCCAAAGCAATCTTGAGAACGAAAAACGGAGCTGGAGGAATCAGGCTCCCTGACTTCAGACTATACAACAAATCTACAGTAATCAAGACAGTATGGTACTGACACAGAAACAGAAATATAGATCAATGGAACAGGATAGAAAGCCCAGAGATAAACCCACGCACGTATGGTCACCTTATCTTTGATAAAGGAGGCAAGAATATACAGTGGAGGAAAGACAGTCTCTTCAGTAAGTGGTGCTGGGAAAACTGGACAGCTACATATAAAGGAATGAAATTAGAACACTCCCTAACACCATACACAAAAATAAACTCAAATGGATTAAAGACCTAAATGTAAGGCCAGACACCATCAAACTCTTAGGGGAAAACATAGGTTTCTACACTGTATAACATAAATCACAGCAAGATTCTTTTTGACCCACCTCCTAGAGAAATGGAAGTAAAAACAAAAATAAACAAATGGGACCCAATGAAACTTCAAAGCTTTTGCACAGCAAAGGAGACCATAAACAAGATGAAAAGACAGCCCTCAGAATGGGAGAAAATGTTTGCAAATGAAGCAGCTGACAAAGGGTTTATCTCCAGAATTTACAAGCAGCTCATGCAGCACAGCATTAAAAAACAAACAACCCAATCCAAAAATGGGCGGAAGACCTAAATAGACATTTCTCCAAAGAAGATATACAGATTGCCAACAGACACGTGAAAGAATGCTCAACATCATTAATCATTAGAGAAATACAAATCAAAACTACAGTGTGATATCATCTCACAAGGTCAGAATGGCCATCATCAAAAAATCTACAAACAATAAACGCTGGAGAGGGTGTGGAGAAATGGAACCCTCTTGCACTGTTGGTGGGAATGTAAATTGACACAGCCACTATGGAGAAGAGTATGGACGTTCCTTAAAAAACTAAAAACAGAACTACCATATGACCCAGCAATCCCACTACTGGGCATATATCCTGAGAAAACCGTAATTCAGTAAGAGTCATGTACCAAAATGTTCATTGCAGCTCTATTTACAGTAGTCAGGACATGGAAGCAACCAAAGTGTCCATCAACAGATGAATGGATAAAGAAGGTGTGGCACATATATACAATGGAATATTACTCAGCCATAAAAAGGAACGAAACTGAGTTATTTGTAGTGAGGTGGATGGACCTAGAGACTGTCATACAGAGTGAAGTAAGTCAGAAAGAGAAAAACAAATACCGTGTGCTAACACATATATATGGGATCTTAAAAAGAAAAGAATGGTCATGAAGAACCCAGGAGCAAGATGGGAATAAAGATGCAGACTTCCTAGAGTATGGACTTGAGGATATGGGGTGGAGGAAGGGTAAGCTGGGACAAAGTGAGAGAGTGGCATGGACATCTATATACTACCAAGTGTAAAATAGATAGCCAGTGGGAAGCAGCCTCATAGCACAGGGAGATCAGCTCTGTGCTTTGTGCCCACCTAGAGGTGGGGATAGGAAGGGTGGGAAGGAGGGAGATGCAAGAGGGGACATATGTGTATGTATAACTGATTCCCTTTGTTATAAAGCAGACAGTAACACACCATTGTAAAGCGATTATACTCCAATAAAGATGTTAAAAAAAACTGCATGTATAATATGCATAATTGACACTCCATAGATTTATGAGTTTTACCTTACTGCTATTTTTTTGGGGTGGGGGGTTTGCAACATTTTTTTTAAATTAGTTTCTGCTTTATAACAAAGTAAATCAGTCATATATATACATCTGTTCCCACATCCCTTCTCATGCATCTCCCTCCCTCCCACCCTCCCCATCCCACCCCTCCAGGGGGTCACAAAGCACTGAGCTGATCTCCCTGCTTACTGCTATTTTGACTTAAAAGTTGAATGATCTCTTTATGGTCCTTGCGACGTTTCAAGCAGCAAAAGTAACAGAATTCTAAGAAACATACGCGGTGCAGTTCTTGCCCTGCCTATCATGTCCCAAATCTTAACCTATATTATTTATTAATCTGAGAATTATTGATTATAATAGCTTCATTCTCTGTGAATGTAAATTATAAGAAATTAATTTTGTGAGCAGTCTGTTTCCTTCCATGTTGGGCTAAATCGGAATGTCTTTGGTTGCTGTGCTACATGCTGTATTTAGTCTAGGTATATTCTGCCTTTTTCCATGGAAGCTATTATTTAATGGGAAATATGTGTTTTTCAGTTGAAGGTAAATGCAAAGGAAATGAAAGCTACTGTATTTCAGCCTATATGTGGTTATTAGCGAGTTACTGTAACTGAATCGTAGAATCACCATATTCATATGGGTCACCAGATTCCAGAGGGGTCAACATGCGGCTAGAAAATGTTTAGATAATGGCTTCAAGGGTCCAGAAGAAAGAATAGCTGTACCAAGGCCAACAAAATAGTCACTAATTATTATATCTTCCCCACCTGGAAATACATCACTCTCAGGAATGATAAGTTCTGTTGCCTTTATGGAGCACACCATCATCATTTACATTCATGTGATCATGTAATTGATCACCCTCAGGAGGGAGAGGAACTTCCGGTGGAGTTACTCTGGTAAATTGTGTAATAATAGCAAACTAGTTTCTATTCTGTCTAATCAGTGTCTCTGATAAGAGAAAACTTAGGAGACATCATCAGTTGAGCTCCACTAGCTGCTCTGGATGGTGCAGATAATCATCTTGTACTTGAAGGTAGATAGATGTGCCTTCTCCAGTTCTCAGAGCTTACTATTGGGCTGCAGCTGCTACCAGTATAGAATCAGGTATCAGAGCCCATGGTTGAAGAACATGATAAGTGATGTGGAGAAATGGGTCACTCCACATAGCCAGTGAGGTGACAAATGAAGGTACTTACATTAGTGCCTAGCACATAGAAGGCACTCATCAGTACTATCTAATAAAGGAAATTACAGCAACAAGCCAGAGAATATGGAGAACAAAGATAAGAGTCGAGTCAGCAGCTGGAAGCTCTTCTGCTTTAGTGGTACGTTTTTTGACTATATACTTTGGTGTCATGTTTACAATATTTTAAAGGTTAATTTTATTGACAGTTATTTGTGTAAGCCAACAGAGAAACTAAATGCTGTAGTTCAAAGGAATGGAAGACCATTGAGCAATGCTATGAACTACTTTGGGGCATAAACTGCCTTATGCATCTGTGTATGTACAGTGCCTTGCACTCAGAAATGTTTGTTGAATGAATAGAAATGTCAGTGAAAAGTTGATGTTTGTGCTGGGCCTCGAGAGGCAGTTGAATTTGATGTAGCAGAGGGGAATGAGACGGGTTTTCAAATTAGTAGAATTCTATGAATAAAGACATAGCTAGTGGAATGAGCTTAACTGATTTCGTGAGACACTGGAGACGTCAGTCTGACGAGAGGCCTGTGGTGGATATTGTGGTGGTAATGGTTGTATGGGGTTGTTCTAAAGACCAGTTCCTAGGAATTTTGTGTTCGTCTTTATTGATGCCCTGTCCTGATTATCTTGTTGGGTAAAACTACTTTAGGAGAACAGGGTACTAATGAGGCCAGGCTTATGGTTTTCATCTTCATAAAAAACATTAATTCAGTTGCTATTCATCATGTGTGCATGTACACACACACACGCACACACATATGCACATACCCAGTAAGACTCAGTGTATGCTTCTTTGGGGGAAATGAGACTTCTCCTGAGATTCTCACAGACTGATGTCATAACTCTTAATCAGGTGCCTTACTGTGTTCTTTTGTGACAAAGGGGCACTAGCAAGAATCAAGTGTGGTAGCTCAGCACACCCACCTTCCTGCAGCTTAGAGCTCCCCATATTGAGTGGGGTCATTTTTTCAATCAGATTGCTTATTAAAAGTCTTACACTAGGTGGATTGAGTCAAATGTAAGATTCTGAAACTATCCCCTGGAAGAGGGAGCCTCTTCTAGTTCAAAGTTGGTGTATCCCACTGTTCCAGCCCTCAAGAGGCAACTACAGATGCTGCTAAAAGGACCTCATAATTTAGCAGAAGCATTTTCCAAAATAGCCATTTAAAAATTCTTCTCTGCTTCCTCTTTTTTTCACCTTAAATTGGCTAACCAGTATATTGCGTTACATTTTCACTTACGGATTTTTTTAAAAATGCACGAGTTTTAGTTGGTTCTTTAGAGAAAAGTAATCCTGATACTACGATTATTAGAAATACTTCTAACAGGACTGGTAGCTGTAGCTCTGGTAGTAACACTAAGAACCCATGCTTTTCCTTTTAAGTGTGTTGTAGGTACTTTGTATTGAGCAAACACTGAACTTTTCTCAGACGTTTAGAAGGAATAAAAGAAGGGAGAATTAGAAGTATAATCAGAGACAAAAGCAGAAAAAGAGTTGGATTGCAGAAGGGATATTTTTCCTTCCCTAAATGTGTACCTAGATTAAAGAATAATTATTTTTACTGGCTAGGTAGTACACTACAAACGATTTACAGTTTTGAGTTCTGCAGATACTTTGTCTAGAGCACTATGTAGCTGTTTATCTTAGTCATTATGTACTCAGCGGTGGTTGTACCCAGCTCCTCTTAAGCTGGAGAATCTGAGATTGAGTATTAAAGCTGGAATGAGGACCTGATCTGGGGTTTGGGATCTGCCATTTATCCTATTGCAGAATACAAACACTCACAAATTCAGTGAAGTGCACTCCAAAGACGTGGTTTTGCTTTCAACTGTGATGACACTATAATTGATCAAATATATTCTTTCAAAGAATCATAAATTCTTATTGGAGTGTGAGGAGATGTCATGTTCATTTGTCAACATGTCACTCCAGGGACACAGGTGCAGCAAATTTATGGAGGAAACACCTCGTGTTTCTCCTGAGCCACATAAATATGAAGCCGTCTTGATTGAAAATGTGTGGCTTTCGATTACTCCTTATATGGAGAGCAATTAAGATCTCTCTGTAGAAGGCATTTCACTGTGATTCTCAGGTTTTCACACAGCACAAGGCAGGGATAAGGCTCCAGAGAAATTTTTGGAGACCTGCAGATGTTGTCTCAGAAAAGAATACTAAGGCAGTTCTTCTCTGGCGGAGTGAATATTGCACGTTTTTAGTCAAGTGCGTGATTAACTTTGACATTTGAAAATAGAACTTCATGTAAAAATAAGCATGGTACTTCTGCACATTTAATTAAGATGTTTAGTTCCTGTCAAGACTGATCGTTTTTTTTTTTTTTTCCCCTGTGAAGGACAATATATTCTAACTTCTGAAATTTCAGAAATCTGTACTTAACCTTTAATCGTCATTCCATTTACATGGAAATCTGATTAACAACTTTTAAAGTTCATGAGCTCTTGGTAAATGCGATTAAGCCCTTTTTGGAGTTTGTTATTAAGAGCTGGCATTTACAGAAGACTAGGGCCTGGCTACTGTTGCTGTCTTCTCCATAGCTGGATGTCTTAAGCAATTAGCAGAGAACATGAGGTACATGAATTGTATTGTATTGCTTCTGAGTTAACGTGGTTGGTATTTAAATAGCATGCTGTCTTTTTCTTTCCTATGACTTGCTAAATGGTATGAGCTAGTTACCCAGTGGTAGAATAGGGCTAAGGATAAATTAGGTGGAGCTGTAGCAATTTGCATAACTAGGAGAGCTAGGCTCCTCCCTCTCTCTGATGTTCTGAAGTCATGTTTACAAACATTCATTCTCAGGTTGTAAGGAATCAGGTTAATCATCCTACCACAATGCATTTTTTTTGAAGTATATAGTTGACTTACAATATTATGTTTTTTTCAGGTGTGCAACCTAGTAATTTGATAGTTTTATGGATTATACGCTGTGTAAAGTTATTATAAAATTCTGGCTATATACCCTGTGCTGTACATTACATCCTTGTAACTTACCTATTTTATACCTAGTAGTTTGTACCTCTTAATCCCGCTTACCCATTTTGCTCCTGCCCCTCATCCCCTCCCTTCTGGCAACCACCAGTCTGTTCTCTGTATCTGTGATTCTGTTTCTGTTTGTTATATTTACTCATTTGTTTTCTATTTTAGATTCCACATATAAGTGAAAGCATAGAGTATATGCATTTTTTTAAATTGCATTCTTCTACGGGGTGTGGTAGTCTTTTTGAGAGTTAAAATGAAAAGATGTACACTTTGGAGAGAGAAATTTTTCAGGTATGCAACTTCTTTCTAAACTTTCATGCATTTCAGCTATTGAGATAGTGCCCTTGGGTTGTGAGGACAGAAGGGAAGAGGTAAATGTGTTGGAGCAGGTCAGTGTAGCATAATCAACAAATTGAGATGTGCTATGATGTATGGAAAATGGGAAGTAAATAGTTAAAAGCCTAAAGGATCCTATTGGACCATATGCTGCCAATCTGTCAGGTTTTATTCACTTGCCTGTAGAATTGGGCTCTCTGATAGATGCATATAATGCATTTCATAGGTACTTTGTGCAGAACACTGCTTATTAGCATTTAGAGGAATGACAGGAGAAAATAATGAAAGTATCAACAAAGGCAAATCTTTAAAATATATTGTATAGAACAGTATTATTAAAGAATACTTGAATCTTTACATGTTTCCATACCAGGTAAAATTTTTATGAACATATATTGCTTTTAAATAAAAGATAAAAATAAAACAAAGTAGTATGTGGGACAAATAAATTTAAATAGAAAAATTGATCTGAAAATAATTAAATTCGACGCCAGAAGTATCGATGAAGTAGTTCTCCATTTTTGGACCCTAGAGTTTCTATGTTTACTTACTTACTTAAACCAGCAGTGCAGTTAATTGGTTACTCTTTTAAATTATAGGCTAACCTCAAATGTAGTAGGTAAATGAAATGGCTTAGTCCCATGTTTTGAATTAACATAAAATATTTCAGTAGAAATAGCATATAATAATCACAGGCCTCTTATGGATTTGGAAATTTGTTTTCTGGCCACAAAACTGATAAAACAGGATTACTTTTGTTTAACCAAAGTGTCAACAGTTTTTTTTTTTTTAAATCAGCTTAGTATCTTACTTAAGGGAAATATATATATATATATATATATATATATAGTTTCATCATTTTCAGATACAAGACTTTTGCTTATTTTATAGATGGAATCTTTATTGTAGATGCAAGAATTAAGTATAGAAATGAGTGATATTAAGTTGCTCCTTCAGTTTTAAAGGATTTTAGTTAAGGTATTCCAGTGTGGCATGAATCTGTGGTAATACAGGGAAGTATCAGACAAAGTGCCTTCTCATCAAGTCATGTTGGGAGTTTGAGATAAGTAGAGGTAAAGTTAACTATCCAGCAGTATATGATTAATTGCCAAATCTGGGTAATCACCTGTGGGTCCTGTAGGAATTTAGAGAGATGACTTAAGATAGATTGGTCAGGGAAGGTTTTGTGTATTTGGTAGGAGCTGGCTCTTTAAGGAAGGCTAGACTTCAGGAGAGTGGGCAGATCATTCCAGGTAGCTATAACAGGCATGTATGCCAACAGTGAGTACCTTACTGAATTTACCATATACACAATTTGTACAGAGGGGTGTAAAATGGGATCAGATAGACAGAAACCAGATTCTGAAGAGCCTTAGATGAATCCAGTTGAAATCTTCTTTGTGGACTCCTTAAAGAAAGGAACTGCTTTGTCCTTGTGCTTTGTATTCTCAGTGCCTCAATCTCATTATCTCCCAGTCTTAACAATATTCCCCTCAAATCCTAAGGGAAATGTACTTAACATAGTTCCTGGCACTCAGTAGGTACAAAATAAGTGTTAATCAAGTCTGAATCTGCACTTGTTATTCCTAAATAATCCATTTTGAATGAACTATAAGCAAACATTGCTTTTTTGTAGGTGTGTCATTGTTCACAGATAAGAGATAACCAGTATGAAGGAGTCTCTAGTAACTGAACTGCTAATTGAAAATTCTGGGTTGTAGCCACTTAATTGAATAAACTGTCTCCAGAGAGCAATTTGGGCCTTTTCCAAGATGCATTAACTCTTTCAGGTCATTAGGGTAGCACTTATCTCACTGGAGCAGAAATTTAATAAATGGTATTCCTGTGATGTGAGTAAATTAATGTACCTCAAAAAGCCTGAAGTTTCACCATGGGTGTTACAGTTCTACTCCAAGGAGCTCCTCTGTGAATGTAAAACATCAATAAGTAGCTGCCCTTTCAAACATCTTACTTTCAATTTAGGTAACCTACTAGGGAGCATCTACTTTGTTCAAGGCACTGTGCTAGATGTTAACAGAGACACAAAGAAAAGGCATGGCTTGCACTGAGAGGCAGGAGAGAAGGCAAATAACCACAAGATAAAATCCTTGCGAGATACAAACTACAGTGTGGGTTTTAATGGGAGAGAGATACCATAGTTAACAGGTAAGATAGATGGTAACCTCCCAGAAGGTAGGGACCGTGGCTTGTTCACACAGTGTGCTTATTCATATTTATTCTCTCTGTTGGGAGTTTAGGAGATAAACAGAGGGAAAGTTAAATATATATACATACACACATATAATGGTAAAATATGAGCTGGATCAATCAGAAGCTTTTTTTCTCTCCCCCACAATTTTCACACATGTGCTTTTTTTTCCCCCCTGTGAGATACGAATTATTAATGTCTGGTGTTAATCCAAAATGAATATGGTAAAGATGTGAAAACCAGAGAAAAAGCCAGCATCTTTTGGAGATATGCTCCCTGATTGTCTGTCTGATCGTCTCAATTTGTCTGTCAGCCTACTGATGGAATATTGACCTTCAGGTAGTAAAGAGGCTAAGAAGTCTGTTCTACCTGCCAGCCCGTTACACATTTATATCTGTTGTGAAGATAGAGGCAGCTAGTTGTTATCATAAGACTAAGGGTAAGTAACATAAAAGACCACACTGTGGGAGAAAAGAAGGTAGAGATAACACCATAAGAAGATAAAACTTCCAAGGTGTAACGCCAGCCTCTGTTTCCTCATGCCTGGGGTTGGCATCTCCATTGAGCATGTGGGTTGTGATTAGTAACATGTGGATGGTGAACATGTAATTTGTTAAAAATCAATCAAGTTAATACTTAAATTCACTTTCTTGAACTCATTCTCCCATGCTTGATTAATGATAGAGGTAGTTACAAGCAGGGGGAAAAAAGGATAAACTCAGACATGACAAAAACCCTTGGGACTTATTTATGGAACAGGAAATTATCTAGGTTAACTAAATGGTAATTAAGTAAAAACAACTAAGAGGAAATAAGGCTGCAGAAGTCAGTTGGGTTGTGGAAGGTGCTGAATGACAGGAGGATATACAGGTTTCTTTTGCTTGCAAGGAGGACACCATTGAAGGATTTGAGCAGAATGATGACATTGAGCTCTGTGTTAGGGAGCCTAGTGGGTTGTGGGATAGATTGTCATGAGAGGTGTAAGGCGGGCTGAGCGGTTGGGAGACTGCTGTACTAAGCTGTGTGAAGGATAATGAGGATCAGATTTAAAGACATGAGGGTAGGAATGAAAACATTTAAAAGAGGAAATGGACCTAAGATGTGTGGTATAATATAGGACTTGGCAGTTGATTTGGAGAACAAGCCTGAGAAGAGTCAGCAAACTACAGATTGTGATCCTGGGAGGTCCGAGAAATGACGGTGGTGTTAACAAAGAGGGAAACTAAGAGGACCTTTCTTTCTTCCTTCTTTCCCCCTCTTCCTCCTTTTGAAGAGAGGTGATAATAAAGAGTTTGCTTGGTCAGGATGTTTGTTGACCCCATGCCCTGGTACTCTCAATATCTGTTGTGCTGTTTTCACTTTCTTACTGTGATAAGACACGCTTGCAGGCAATGACAGTGCATCTCTGGTGCTTGGGAGAAAGTATGATGGTAGAGGGAGATTTGGGAATCATCTGAAATGAAGATATAACTCAGATGGAAGAGAACAAGAGCAAGAGTAAGGATATCGAACTTCAGATAGTTAAGAAGAAAAATGTGGTCGTCAATCTCAGGGAAGTGAAAGAAGAAATTTCTAAAGTTTAGAGATGAATATTATCAGGAGCCTGAATTTAGTGATTGAGATCTTTATTGTAGAGAGAAGGGGAGGAGGAAAGAAGAAGGAGAAGAATGATATCAGTGAGAAGATGAGGAGGATATAGAGATAATTTTATTTATTTATTTAATACCATTTATAAAGTGTTTGCTGTGCCCCAGGTTATGTTCCAAGTGATTTACAGCATTAACTCATTTAATCCTGATGATAGTTCTGTGGGAGTAGGTAATATTATTCCTGTTTTAATGATGAGGAACCAAGGTTCTCAGGCACAGAGAGGTAATATCTTAGTTACCTGGTTCCTGGGATGGATTTTAAAAAAACAACAAATTTCTGAGCCTTATCCTCAGAGATAATAATAGCCAAGCATTTTATGTATGTTGTTCATTTTAGTTTTCATATTAATTCTGTGAAGTAGATTCTATTACCCGTATTTCACAGTTGAGGGAGATACAGTTTAGCAAGATTAAGTAACTTGCCAAGGTCACATTGCTAGTAAGTGGTAGAACTGGTTTTAAGTACAGACTTTTTGTGTTTCTGAATTGTCCTCTCAATTTGCTGTTCTAAGGTGGGGTGCGTGAATCTTTATTTTAAAATAGTTCTCCAAGTGATTCCTATGTATAGACCAGTCTTTCTAGAATTTTAGCACAAACTAAGAAGGAAGAGGTGTATGTATTTTTTGGGAGGAGGTAAAACACTGTGGTCAGAGAGGAGAATTCAGAATTAGAGACGTTGGAGATGGAGTATTTCCAACGGAGAAAGAATGTCAAAGAGTAATAGAGGTCATTGGGATTGAGGAGACCGAGAAAGACTGCGTAATGGTAAAAAGGAGTCATTAATATATTCTGATGAAAATTGCAAGTCGTAGT
The DNA here is from genome assembly GCF_964165515.1 of Mesoplodon bidens. Lineage (NCBI taxonomy): Eukaryota > Metazoa > Chordata > Mammalia > Artiodactyla > Ziphiidae > Mesoplodon > Mesoplodon bidens. Next base: position 87,618,076 of record NC_138166.1, read on the forward strand.
ACAGAGTAAAACTGTAGCAGCAGCTAACATTTTTGTAATGGTGTAAGAAAACCATGGAGGTTGTGTCAACTTTGATGAGAAAAGGGGAGAAAGAGGCGTAAATATGTAGAATGAACTTTAAAATACGTTTTTAGTGAAATGGGCAGAGAATGAAGCTGCAGTTAGGAATGTGCCTTTGGGCACTGAGACCACTTCTGTGTCTTCCCTTGGCATGGTCTTATTGTCTTCTATTTTCTGTGGGTAAGCTATAAATAAAAAATCATGAAAATACTGTGGGGTCCCAAATGCATGGAGGGAAAACAGAGAATTGAAGTAAGTGGAAAATTCAACACTTATAGTTGGAGATTTCAATATTCCTTTAAAATAATTAATGGAACAGCTGGACAGAAAACATACAAAACATGAGCTGCACTATCAAGCACCATGACTTAAAGTGACATAGATGGTACACCCTACTTAACACCATCAGAATACAGATTCTTTCATGTCCGTCAAATATACTCCATGATAGATCATATACTAGACTATGAAGTTAAGTCTCAATACATTTAAAAGGATTGAAATCACACAAAGTATGTTCTCCATACATAACAGAATTAAATAAACAACAGGAAGATATTTTGGCACTTTTCAAATATTTAGAAGTAAAACAACAAACTTCTGAATGCACCATGGGTGTAAGAAGAAAGACCTAAGATCAACAATCAAAGTTTCCACCCTAAGAGCTAGAAAAAGGAGGGGAAAAAAAAAATCAAACCCAAAGCAAGCAGAAGGAAAAAATGATAAAGATTAGAGTGAAAAATCAAATAAAAATCAGAGGAACAGTACGAAAAAGTAATGAAACTAAAAGTTGGTTCTTTGAAAAGATAAAAAATTGATAAATCTTTAGCTAGACTTATAAATTAAAAAGGAGAGAAATCTCAAAAAATGCCGAAATCAGGAATGAAAGAGGAGACATCACTGTAGACCATATAGATGTTAAAAACATTATAATGACTAACTTTATGCCAATGAGACCACAATTATGCCAGTTAGACCACTTAGATGAAGTGGACAAATTCCTAGAAAGAAACAAAATTTCAAAACTGGTTCAAGAAGAAATAGAAAATCTAAATTGTCCTGTAACAAATACAGGCATACCTCATTTTACAGCAGTTTGCTTGGTTGAGCTTTGCAGATACTGCATTTTTTAAAAATTGGAGGTTTGTGGCAACCCAGTGTTGAGCAAGTCTATCAGTGCTGTATGTTCAACAGCATAGTTTTTAAGTTAGGGTTTGTACACTTTTTCAGACATAATGCTGTTGCACATGTATAGTGTAAACATAGATTTTACATGCGCTGTGAAACCAAAAAAACTCATGTGACTCGCTTTATTATGATACTCACTTTATTGGAATGGTCTGGAACCGAACCCACAATATCTTCAAATTTTGCCTATAAATTAAATAATGTAAAAATTTCCTACACATACATAAGTACACAAATGTTTTATCAAACATTTGAAGAAGTAGTAGTATCAATCCTTTGCAACCTCTTTCAGAAAACAGAGATGAGAAACACTTTTCAACACATCTATGAGTCCATTATTAGCCTGATAAACATTCGAGATAGCAGAGGAAACTATAGAGCACTGTCCTTTGTGAACATAGATGCAAAAATCTCAAGCGAAATACTAGTAAATTGAATCCATCAACATGTGGATTCATACCACATGTATGAATGTATGTGGTATGTGTTACATACCACAATTAAGTGGGATTTATTAAAAAAAATATCAGGGCTTCCCTGGTGGTGCAGTGGTTGGGAGTCCGCCTGCTGATGCAGGGGACGCGGGTTCGAGCCCCGGTCCGGGAAGATCCCACATGCCGCGGAGCGGGTGGGCCCATGAGCCGTGGCCGCTGGGCCTGCGTGTCCAGAGCCTGTGCTCCGTGACGGGAGAGGCCACAGCAGTGGGAGACCCGCGTACTGAAAAAAAAAAAAATCAATGAATGTAATATACTACATTCATAGAATAAAGGAAAAACCTTCATAATTATCTCAATAGACACAGGAAAGCACTTGACCCCATTGATGACTAAAAAAAACAAAACAAAAGCAAAAACCTTCAGCAAACTAGAACTAGAAAGGAACTTTCTCTGTCTGATAAAAGTCCCTGTGAAAAACCTGCAGGTAACATCATAAGGGAACTTTCTGAAGTGTTAGAGGTGTTCTATAATGATTGTAGCGATGGTTACACAACTGTATACATTTACTTAAAAGCTGTTCAGCCATACACGACATTAGGTGAATTTTATGGTATATAAATTGTACCTCAACAAAGCTATTTTAAAAATATTATGGGATAAAATCAGATTACAAATATTCGAAGATATATGTCCTTCACAGTATCCTTCAGAGAACTTGTAGAAAAACACTTAACAGTCCTAATGGAAGTTAATTAGTGTATAAATCATGGAAATCTCATCAACATTATTTCCCCTTTCACAATTATATATTTGAGGGTATGCATGAATATTCATATGCTTCACAAGGGATTATATTCCAAACTAAATTTATTGTCCCTATCAAACTCATTTTTCCTGCATTCCTGATCATTGTTCTTGAACCACAGTGTTTTAGTCCCTCACATGTGCAATCTTTTAGCATTTTAAAATTTCTCTTCTTTCCTTAGTAGAATACCTGCTTAAATTTTTTCATTTTTTTCCTCTGCATCAACTCACAAATGTATCCCTAATTGTAAAATCTCATTACCACTACTGTAGTTTAAAATCCTTTTTTTTTTAAATTTCAACTATCATGGTAGTTTTTTTTCTTGTCCTCCTCCCTTTATTTTATTACCTTAATCATTCATTTTTCCCCAAATCCCATTGCCTTCTAATCTATTATTGTATATGCCAGCAGATTAATTTACTTAGAGTGTGTTTATCAACATTTTATTTACCTATTGAAAGGTTTTTACTGCACTCCTCATTCTGTACTTGACTTCAGTACCTGAGCCTGGTGTTAGAGGCCCTGAGAAGTTGGTGCATTTACCACCTTTCCAGGCTTACCTCTGAGACTTCATTTTTATGTTACCTGAACTATTTGCAGTTCACTGAAGACACCCGGAATTTCCCCAGCACTGTTTATTTACTGTTCTTTCTGCCTTGGCCTTTTACACATTATAAGATTTTATTTATGTCCTATGATCTTGAAACTCTTTTATTGTCCTACTTGGGATCAATCTTGTCCTTCTATAAATACTCACAACAGTTTCTTTGACCTGATGCTTCCCACTTTCTCCCATGTATTGTAGTCATTCATGTTTGTCTGTATAAGCACATTGAGGGAAGGATTGATGGATTGATTGATTTGGCTTTTAATTCACTTAAATTTTTAATTTATATATAGTAAAATTCACTTGTTTTAATATTAGGGAAGGATTTTTTTTTTAGTCTTGTTTTTATATCCAGGATAATACCTTGCATATTTTACATGTTAAGTAAATACGTTTAATTTAAAATAAATGAAAAGTTTCTTTTGAAAGCCATCTAAAACTGGGGTTTCTTTGTTAAAAGCTCTTCTGTTGGGAGTGTGGGGGGAGGTAAGTGTGAGCTCTTTGAGACTCTGCTTGTCAGGGCTTTGACAGGGGACCAGGAAATACTTGTGTAGTCTTGGAATTTTATCATCTGTTTTACTTTGAACACTAAGGAACTATTCACAAGACCATACATAGTAGTTTTAATGATACAATAGCCATTGATAATGAGTATAATGAAGCAGGCAGCCATTCCATTTGCAGAATGACTGTTTATTTTTCTTTTGGTTTTCTTACTGCAGAATACTTTAGTCCTTATACAATGGGGAAATGAGACTGCTATTTTCAAAAGATAACTTCTTTTGTTTTTTCTTTGTCACTAATATTTCATCCATTAGCAACCTTACGGGGGAAATCTGATAGTTTGTAGTAGTTTTAAATGGTGGTCCTAGTTTTAGAAAATACTGTTGCTTTGTTTCAGTGTTATTCTTTAATATTTTCTGGAATCAAGGTGATAGTTTGAGGGGTATATTACCCTGCTTTTTCTCCTCCTCCACCTCTGGATTTCTCTTTTCAAATTCTGGGCCTCCTGGTCTCCCTTTGCCAGGCCTTGCCTCCACCATCCAGTGAGACTAGTTTCTGCTTGGTTCTACTCTTGCTCCATGGGTGCTGGAAGGGGTTCTCTGGGAAGAATCCAGAGGAACTAGTGTGCTTCCTTTCTTCTCTCAGGGGTCATAGCCACCAGTTTCTGCCTAATTTGGCTCCTCTCCAAGGCCTTCAAATTCTTATTCTTTTAATATGTTTTTTCAGCTGTTCTAATTATCATCAGTATGAGGGATAGTCCAAGGAAGCTACTTTGCTGTTCCTGGGAGAAAAACTCCTGGGCATCTGTATTTTAAAAGAGCAAATTATTAAAAATTACAATATTTGTTGTAGGCACAGTCAAGATATTGCACAAGAAAGTTGAGCCTTACTTCATATTGGGAGCTCAAGGGGGTTTTTTTTCACCTTAGAATTGCTCCTGTCATGAAGCAGTCTAGTTCTCAGATTCATGGTGGGGGGTGGGTGCAGGTAGGGGGACACATACACAGTATGGCTTTGCTGTAAATCATCAAACATTTGAAGGTAGTAGTCAGGAAAATTGGTTTCCTAGTTGCAGAGATTGAAATCTGTGCAAACCACTACTCCCGTTTTTATAAGATACCAGTGTTTTACAAAAATAGTATTTGTGATACAAATGTCACTGGATGCATATTAGTATATAATTGTTTATCCATAGATAGCTTAGTGAAGAAACAAAAACTCATTCAAGTTATCATAAGGAAAAAATACTAAAGGCTATAAGGATATATTGTAGAACCCAAGGGTAGAGAATCTAAGACCTTATCAGCGACTGGATTTGAGACCTTTGCACTATGGATAACTTAAGGTTGCAACCCTTGAATCTCTCTCCTGTGGGTCTCCCCTTTCTCTCTGGTCATCTGGTTCATTCTTTATTTTCTCTCTGCAGATTGGCTGTCTTTGATTTTTCATCCACATGGTAAAAAAGTGGTTGCCCCAAAGTATTTACATCTCCTCACTTACATTGACGAGCACAGACCATATCCCACTAACACATTCCTGGGAGAGAGAATCTGATTGGCTAATTGAGGGTTGGCTGTTTCCCTGGTGAAGTAGACTGTGACCTAGAGGGTGGGATCCCAGGCCTGGCTACCCAAGTCCATTGTGTGGTTGGGGAAACGTCCTTAGATGAGGCGAAGATTTTGGAAGCTGGGAAGATACTAAAAGGATCTACCACATTAAGTATCTAGAAGGATCTGGGTGTTTCAGTGAGTAGCTACTTGGATAAATGCAGAGGCTGAAGACAGGAAATGTGTTAATTCTAAGTCTGTAAATCCCACATGTATTTTTAGAAAATTCTATGTGTATAACCACAAGCAGCCATAGGCAATATGTTAAATAAAGAGGATTAAATGGTAAATGAGGGGTCAATTCAGAATGATATTACCAATGTCAGAGCATGTTATAAATCTCAAAATCTTGGCTTTGCTTTATATATCATGGGATTACTGACTATCATCTTAGCAACTGCTAATCAGTCTTATAGCAGAAGAGATGCCTGACCACTCCAATTTGTATGCTCTATTAAAGCATCATATTTCTTTGCTTCTGCCACAGAACCATCTAACATACCAATACTCAAAAAATACAGTGAATCATGATATCACTGGTGTATATAGAGTTTTCAGGTGCTTTTCAACTGTGTTTTCATGTTTCTTGTCTTCAGTTTTACAAATACCTTTTAAGTTAAACTTAAAACACAAACTATGACTTTTAATTTTTTGAACTCTTGATCAACAAGAAATAGCAATTCCTGGTACTTAAAATGAGAAAGAAATGAATGAGATATGAAGGAATTTAGAGGCAGCAAGAACACATACGGCATTATCTTCTACAGATTTTCTGTGGGCAGAATGTATTTGGTATTATATGTAATGCCCTTTGCCCCAGAATTCCAATCTTGGGTGATTTCCCCCAGGCAAAAGACAAGCTGTCTAGCTTATTTCTTTTCATAAAAATGGAAATTTGAACTCATCCGTGAGTGCTTAGGATATTTATGTACAATTTGGAAGATGCAGTACATTATCCACAATGATGTAGAATCACCAAGAAATGATATGGTTATATTTTAATTTCAGGCATCTGGTGTTTGTGTCAAGACTTCGTAGTAGATGATTTGGCGTAATTCAAACACATTTCAGGCATCTTAGAAGTAGGGGCTTATTTGTTCTTTGAGATATTAAAAAATGCACTTTTACCAATTTGAGTGTCAACATAAAACTTTACCTGTTTTAAAGCAGTATTTTTCAACTGGTGGTGAATGTTATTAGGGAAAAGAGGCAAACACAATGAAGGAAACAAACATTGCAAAGCCTGTGGTTAAAATTGCAGCCGTCCCTTTTTTTACTTTACTCACAGGGTAGATTTTTGTACTCTGGACTCTTTCTACTTTGGAGACTGTCTCTAATTTGCATATAACGATATATATACATCAAGGCTTCTTCTCCCATGCTTTTTAAAATTCAGTGGTTCCCTATATTTTTTGATTCACTGATATGTTGCATGGCTCTGGTGGAAATGAAGAAATACAATGTTTTAAGGAATATAAAAAATCCTCATGTTTATCAATGGTGAGGTGTCTTTTCATTAAATAATAGCTAATAATTTTAGGCAGTTTGGGATGAATAATTTTAAAGACTTTTTTTTTTTTTTTTTTTTTTTTGCGGTACGCGGGCCTCTCACTGCTGTGGCCTCTCCCGCTGCGGAGCACAGGCTCCGGACGCGCAGGCTCAGTGGCCATGGCTCACGGGCCCAGCCACTCCGTGGCACGTGGGATCCTCCCGAACCGGGGCACAAACCCGTGTCCCCTGCATCGTCAGGCGGACTCTCAACCACTGCGCCACCAGGGAAGCCCTGGAACTGGTTTTTTGGAAGGGTCTGTTAGGAGTTAGGAGAGAGGGTAATCTAGGGTAGGCCTTCCAGAAAGGAGGGGGCCCTGGCATATTCAGGGGAGAGTTAACTAGGTGATCTTGATTGGAGTGTTGGGCTCATGTTAGGGAGAATAAGATATGATTGGAGTGTTGAGGTCAGATAGTTGTAGATGATGAGGAGCCTTGTGATGGTGGCAGCAACTGTGTTTTTTCTTTTGTTTATTTCTTGTTTTTAATTTTTATTGGAGTGTAGTTGATTTACAATGTTGTGTTACTTTTAGGTGTACAGCGACGTGAAGCTGTTATACATATACATATCAAGATACCCACTGTTTTTTAGATTCTTTTCCCATATAGGCCATTACACAGTATAGAGTAGAGTTCCCTTATACAGTAGGTCCTTATTAGTTATCTATTATATCTATCCTTATTAGCTATCTATTTTATATATAGTAGTGTGTATATGCCAATCCCAATCTTCCAATTTATCCTCCCCCCCTTACCCCCTAGTAACCATAAGTTTGTTTTCTACATCTGTAACTATTTTGTAGATAAATTCATTTGTACCCCTTTTTTTGGAGCAGCTGTGTTTTAGGAATATCACTCTGTTGAGGATGTAGGAGGATCAGAAGAGTAAGAGATGGGAGGCAGAAAACTAAATGAGGAACACTGTGTGAGGTGAACTAAGGTGGTGGCTGTCAGAATGGACCAGAATGGGCAAACTCATAGAGTTGAGGGAGAGTGATGAATGAACTTGGACGCTAACTCCTTTGTGGATACAAAGAATAAGGAAATGTATTAAAGACAGTTCTGAAGTTTTAAACCTGGAGATCAGTGAGATTAAGAAAATACTGAAAACCAAAGTTGGCAGAAGGAATTACTGATGTTATGGGAAGATGATCTAGGTTTCGGAATTTAGGGTTGATTTTATCTGTGAAATAGGTGAATAGGTCAGGCATGCAGTCACAGATGTGGGACTGGAGCTTGGGAGAGAAATGAGGGGTAAAAACCACATCATGGTAAGAGAAATAATATATGTGGAGGCTGCTTTTTAAAGTTTAGAACCGAAAGATAAAAAGGAAATAAGATTATAGATCGTGAGGACCAAAGCAAGATTTTTGTGGAGAGGGTAGAAATAGTACATTTGTGTAGATGGAAAGGGAGAAGCTGGTGAATAGAAATGGACTAAGAATCCTGAGAGCTAATAATTAAGGGGATTTCATTGATGTGGAGAAAAAGGAACAGTGATCGTAAAATACCTGGATATAAGGATGCTGCTTAGTTAGGTCCTGGTCAGTCAATATTTTATTGTAAAAGGGCAGTCATTGAATTTTAGGACAATAATTACCTCGACAGAATTACTTGGTGTAGTGAGTGTGTCTTCAAGCTTTGGTAGAAACATACTTCTGTCATATTGGTGTAATAACCACCATTTGAGTGAAACCAGGGCATTTGTAGACATCTTTCTGTGTTGAAATTTGAAAGATATCAACAATTTGAAATTCTTTTCTGATTTACTAGCCTTCTTTTGATCACAGATTCCTGCAAACTTTATTAGCATCAGTGCCAAATCTACAAAATAATTGAGTCCATCACTGGAATTGTTACTAAAGTAGAGACCCAATTCAGTATTCTCCCTGACTATTGTGCAGTTTCGGTGATATAGTAACAGAGATAGTACTTGTCATTATATTACTTCATCAGCTTGCTGAGTAATACTCCAGTGGCCTCGTAAATAAATAAAAAAACATTGACGAATCTCTTAACATGTTTTATGCTTTCCCAGCGAACTCTTTATTGTACAGAAAATGAAATAAAGTCCATTTACTGCCACCCATAGTCATTCTCATTGATAGTTTTTATGCTTTTAGTGAGAATGGAGTGTCATGGGGAAGAGAACAGACTGTGGAGTCAACTAAACCTGAGTTGAAATCCTGGCCTGTTATTGTGTAATTATAAGGCCTTAGGCTGGCCCCTCCCTCCCCCTCCCCCTCCCTCCCCCTCCCTCCCCCTCCCTCCCCCTCCCTCCCCCTCCCTCCCCCTCCCCATCCCTCCCCCCCTCCCTCTGTCTTTGGAGTTTTTTTAAAAGAGCATTTTAAGGTTCAAAGCAAAATTGAGGGGGAGAGTACAGGGATTTCCCATTAGCTCCTGCCTCCACACATGCATATAGGCTCGTTTCTTAATACCACTAATTTTCAGTTTCTTCATCTCTAAATTACAATTAGTAATACTTACTTCATAGATTTGAGGACTGAGTAAGGTCATGTTTTTAAAATGTCTGATATTTGATAAGTATTCAGTAATGTGTATGTGCTTATAATATAGACATAATTGGCTTTAAAACTTACTTGGAGCAATATATTCACAGGTGTGCTTCATAAATGTTTTGATGATAATGCTTGATATGGCCCTCACATCCCTATTGAATGAATGAATGATTATATACATATATGCAAGAATAATAGTTATATGGGACCCTGATTCTGAAAGGCTTTCACTTCAGTCATGGGTAGAATTGTTTGTCTACGTGTACTGTATACCACTTGGTTATCTTAAAATTTTAAATGTGGCAAGTGATTATAGAAATGAGTTGAGTTGATACACTTTAGTCCTGGGTTAGATCATCTTAGGAACCATGGTGATTTCTGTTCCAGATCTGCTATTTTCTTTCACAACAGTGGGAACTTTTTTTTTTTTTTTTTTTCTTTTTGTGGTATGCGGGCCTCTCACTGTTGTGGCCTCTCCCGTTGCGGAGCACAGGCTCCGGACGCGCAGGCCCAGCGGCCACGGCTCACAGGCCCAGCCGCTCCGCGGCATATGGGATCCTCCCAGACCGGGGCACGAACCCGTATCCCCTGCATCGGCAGGCGGACTCTCAACCACTGCGCCACCAGGGAGGCCCAGTGGGAACTTTTTATACTTGTCTTAGAAATAGTACAACTGATTCTAGCCCAGGCCCCCAAACCCCTGAGGCTCTAAAGTGGATTGATTTTTATAAGCAGGACCTGCTGGCAGTACTGATCAAAAAAGCTGTTGCTTTTGTTGCTTTGAAACTCTGAAGATGAGTAGTGGGCCCTAGAAATAATTTGCAGGTCAGGACCACTTAGTCTGCTGTGGGCTATGCTAACCTGGTTGGCCGGTTTGTTAGAGTGCTGGTCCAGTTCCTTGTCTATAATCTGAGAACGGATTTTCCTGATAAAGTTTTGTGCTTTCAATGAGGTAAAATATCTAAACGGATTAGCCCCTTGCCTGCAGTATAGTAAGCCCTCAGTAAATGTTACGGCATCGCTGCTGCTGCTGTTGCAATTTGGAATAATAAGGATTAAATTATGACTAAAGGAGTATGTTGATTAAGTCACCCAGCCCAGTGCCTGACACATAGTAGACCCTCAGTAAAAATGTTCCCTTTACCCCCATGTACAAATGCTCACTATACACTGTTCCCAGTTTTAGGAGTAGGTAGCAAATTGCTGACTTTCTGGCTATAATGAATCTTCCCTTAGGTCTACAACTAGAAATATGAATAGCTAGGTTAATATCCTTCTGAATGTCAAGGAGGTTTTAGAATTAGGTCTTCATGGTTTTAAAATTGCTTTTTCTTAATAGCACATCATAAATGTGTGTGTTAAGCTGTTTGTCTGCTTGTACAGATGCTGTTGACTGAGTACTTGGATATGAAAAATACTCGTGCAGCCTCTGAACCCTCAGCTCAACTAAGTTATGCCAGCACTGGGCGCGAGTGTGCAGCCTTTTTTGCCAAGAAGAAACCTCAAAGGCCCAAAAATTCTCTTTTCAAGTAAGTATCTCCCTGCTGGTAAGATAGGTGTCAAGATGTGTTAGATCCCAGTAGAACGATTTTCCACTTTATTGACAGCCATTACTTCACCCATTTAAAGTTGATTTGAAATAATTGATAGGAAGTGACTATATATTCAACTTTGTATACTTCCGTTTTCTGTAAGGGAGGTGACTATTTTGGAATATGGTTACTGGACTATCTAGAACTTTTAATAAATAATTCTGGAATTTGTTTCTGGGGAGTCATATAAAATGAAGAGAAATGATATTCTCCCCTTGTTTCTGGGGAATTTTATATGAAATGAAAGGAAATGAAATATTTCAGCCTTTGGAAAGCCCTAAGTGCCAAGAAACAACTTTTGTTAATAAAGTCACGCAAATCTCTCTAGCTAAGTAGTATGGGGTTTTACTTGATTTAGTAAAAGAACAATGTGGAAATTCTTTTTTTTTTTTTTTTTTGCGGTACGTGGGCCTCTCACTGCTGCGGCCTCTCCCGCTGAGGAGCACAGGCTCTGGACATGCAGGCTCAGCGGCCATGGATCATGGGCCCAGCCGCTCCGCAGCACGCGGGATCCTCCCGGACCAGGGCACTATCCCGCATCCCCCACATCGGCAGGCGGACCCCCCCAACCACTGTGCCACCAGGGAAGCCCGGAACTTGTTTTTTTCAAATTACAATTAGCTACACTCACCTGGCCACATATCCTAAGTATATGTCACTTGGTAACAGCTAACAGTTAATATTATTATTAACATTAATAATAATAACGATAACAGCTACCATTGCTTGAGTGCTTACTATGTACCAGGCACTGTGGTAAATGAGTTTCTCAGAAGAATCTCAATCAAACATAATTTGATTCAGATTATACCAAATTTGGGCAGTAGGGTAGTGGTAATGCCTACTGAGTCCTTACTAAGTGCTAGACAAGGCATAAAGCCATTTTCATGGATTGTCTCATGTATTTATTCATTCTAACAATCTAATGGGTATAGGTTCTATTTTTCATCCTCTATTACACATTAAAAAAAAATTGAGGCGCATGCACAGAAACATAATTCAGAAAAGAAGACAGACAAGTAAATAATTGGTGATAGTTCCATGTAGTAAAATGTGTGAGATGAGCACATGGTATTAGTGGAGGTTAGGAAGGGACTCTCAATCAGGATCAGCTCTTAAGCTTCTCAGGAAACTTCACACTACCCTCCTGGGAGCAAAGCCAACTCGTCTACTGAGTTAAGAGTGCCTTGGGAATCAAAGGCTATCAAACACTACCTATGCGGTATTGGGTATTGTTGATTCTCATGGTCAATGACTTTCTCTCCTCAGCACTCGTCAGAGGGGATTATTGGATCACATACATGGCACAGAAAAAGCTCATTGGAAAACCCAATCTATTTATCAGAATTACACGTGATCTAAATGCAATGTGGTATCCTGGAACAGAAAAAGGATATTAGTGGAAAATTTTGTGAAATCCAAATAAAGTCTGTAGTTTTGTGTCATACCAGTGTTAATTACTTAGATGCAACAAAATGTACCACGATTATGTAAGACATTAACATTAGGGAGAGATTTGGGTGAAAGGTATACAGGAACTCCCTGTACTATTTTGCATCTTTTCTATAAACTTAATGATTTCAAAATAAAATTTGTTTAAAAAATTTTTTTCTTTAAATCAAGGCACAAGAGGTTAAGGAAATTATGCAAATTCACATGGCTAGCAAGTGGTAGAAACAGGATTTAAATCTTGGCACTTTTGAGATTTGTTTTCTGTCAAGGATTCATAGAGTTCTTAATCATTAAGGAAAGTTTCAACAGTTCATTTATCTTGTGGTCTAGAGGAGAGGAGATTTACTGTGCCCACACTGCAGTGAAATCCATTCTGTTTATTGGATGCGTTCTCTTTTTTTTTTTTTTAAACAGTTTTATTCAGAGCTTGGATGCAGTATCAGTTAAAAGGCTTTAGTCTGCAAGTAGCATGGAACCCCAAATGAGTAGATTAACCTATAGAAAGTTATTATCTCATACATAAGAATAAATATAGAGGATTCTTTAATTCACCGGTACAGTATCATCAAGGACTCAGCCCTTTCCATTTCTCTGCATTCAGTCCCACTCCAATAAAAATGGTGGTGCCCAGGAAATAGTGTGTGATTCATCCTGCAAATCCCTTTTTTTTTAATTAGTAGGCTTTATTTTTATCCATTTTAGGTTTATAGAAAAATTAAGCTGACAGTACAGAGATTTCACTTATGTCCCTTTACACCATAGTTTCTCCTCTTATTAACACCATAGTTTCTCCTCTTATTATTAGTGTGGCATATTAGTTACAATTGATGAACCAATATTGATACACCATTATTAGTTAAAGCCCATTGTTTACATTAGGGTTCACTCTTTGTATAGTTCTGTGGGTTTGGAGAAATGCACAATGTCATATATCCACCATTATAGTATCTTACAGAATAGTTTCACTGCCCCAGACATCCGGTTTTCCACTTATTCATTCCTCCTTCTTTTCCTTACCCCCTTGAAATGACTGATCTTTTTGACTATCTCTATAATTTGCCCTTTCCAGAATGTCTTAAAGTTGGAATCATACAGTACGTAGCTTTTTCAGACTGGTTTCTTTCACTTAGCAGTATGCATTTAAGGTTCATCCATGTCTTTCTGTGGCTTTTTGTGGCATCCTTTGTATCGCTAAGTAATACTAGTTGTGTGGATGTACCACACTTGTTTTTCCATTCAGCTATTGAAAGACATTTTGATTGCTTCCAGCTTCTAGCAGTTGTGAATAAAGCAGCGATAAACATTCATGTGCAGGTTTTTGTGTCAGTGTCAGTATTCGACTCATTTGGATAAATACCCAGGAGCATGATTACTAGATCATATGGTAGGACTATATTTAACTGTGTAAGACACTGCCATACTGTGTTCCAAAATGGCTATATCATTACAAATCCGTTTTTATTAATGATTAATTATCCATCTATTAATATTTTTTGCCAGTCACAAAGCCCCTCTGCAAGTTTTTCTCAAGAAAACTAATAGGACCTGGGTCTGAGGCCCATTCCTAGACCAGTCACTGGCAAGGGGAAGTAGACCATGGTGATAGTCTTAAACCAGTCAGAGTTCATCTCCAGTGCTAGGTCTGCAGCTGGAGAGGGAGCCCCCTCTCCTGAGCACCCTGCCTAGTGAGAGGGAGCAAGGACGCAGACGCCCAGATAGAATCGGGCCTGTGCCAGCGAACAAGACAGATAGTGGGAGGAAAGGTGTTTGATGGCGGCAACTAAGACTGCCTCAGATACTGCCTAAGGCCTACGGTTAGGCCTTTTCTTTCCCCTCTCCCCTCCCTTCCTCCCTCCACCCCTTTCGGTCCTACCCAGCCCTCTTCAGGCTCAACTGACCGTGCTCCGTCTGTGCCTATTGCAGATAGCAGGTTTCGGGGTGTTTAGATTTCCTGCTGTCAGCCCTCACCCATAACTTGCAACCTCAGACCACATAAACATTTTCAGACATTTAGCCAATCCTGAAATTGCGGTGTTGGACAGCATAAGTTACTGGAAATGAATAAGTGAACTTAAGTAATCGTTCCACATTTGTTATTATTACATAGTAATAAAAACTCATCACCTGCACAGAATTAGGCCACTCTTAGAAATTTGCCCATTTCTAGGCTTGGTTCCACCATTAATGAGCCATGTGAGTCAGGGCAGTTCTCTTGTCTCAGTGGCCTCAGTGCCTTTGGCTGTAAAGTGGGGAGGTGAGACTGGCTAATCCCTCATGCCTCTTTTGCTGTAACATTCTACCCATCTGTGACTTGTTGCAAACGCAGAAAGGATTCCTGAGTAGTGAAAATGCCTCAGGTCATAAAGGATTCAGATTTTGGCAAGCTGTCATCTGTGGAGAACCTTATTACTCTCTTTAATTGTCCCTAGCCAAGGTTAATTAAGTGTGTTTAAGTTCTTTCTTATTGTATATGGTGTGCCTCTCTGTTCTTTGCTCAAGAGTTTATTTTTTCTCTTGCTGTTTCTGATCAATAGCTGTCAGCGTGCTTTTTGGAGGTCAGTGGCTTCTCGTCAGCACTTGACTGGCAGGTGACACTTTTGAAGTACTGCACACTTTGCCTTTCTTCTGGCTGTTTGTGCCCTCTTAGTTCTTGGCAGAGTGCAGAGAAAGGATCAAGTAACTCAGCTGTTTCCCTCAGACTGACATTCATCTTGGTATTCATCTTCCTTGTCAAAGAACCGATAAGGCATAATTAAGAAAACGTTGGTGCTCCTTACTTGTGGCCAGAAACCTATCCCGTTATCACTGTTGCTCTTTCACTGTGTTGCTGTTTACCCCTTAGTGGCTGCAATTCTTCGAAGGATTTCTCCTGTCAGCCTGTTATCCTGACTTTGAAAATCTCAGGTTTGAAATGGAATTTCTTAGCACATCAAAGGATTTACAGTTTGATGATAACAGTCATAATTTTACCTGTTTTTTTTTTGTTGTTGTTGTTCTTCCTTACCTGCAAGTTACTTTTAAGACTGTGATTTGTTGTTGTTGTTTTCTATTTTGTAGTCTTTGTTTTAGCTTTTAAAGCCATGTTCTGTATCATGAACCCATCCCCCATGTTTCTAACCTCTGAAGCAGTCCCTGGGGAGGTGTGAACAATATTTTGTAGCTGGGTATTTTTGAAAGTATTTTATGTGGTAAAATACAGCAACAACCAAAAAAACCAGGTAAAATTATGACTGTATCAAACCGTAAATCCTTTGATGTGGTAAGCAATTACATTTCAAACCTGAGATTTTCTGTCAGGATAACAGGCTGACAGGAGAAATCCTTCTAAGAATTACAGGTGGCTGGTAAGAATCCTGGCAGCCATTTAGAAAGTTTATTGTTTTTGAGGACTTCTAAGGAGAGACCATAGATGCCTTGTTTCTCTGGGGTAGTTATTTAACATCATTTCTCACAACCCATTGTGCTAGTCCTCTCACTGGGGGAGTTAGAAAGGCCAGGGGTCAGCTCTGAGGAGCCCGTATTTCTGTGGTGGCAGCTGGCAGACACTGAGGTCTTTTGAGCTGCCTAGGAGCGAAATCAGAATGCCATTAAGGGATACGGCTGTTGCTGTGTGTGTAGGGATCCTGGCAAGGGATCTGGAGGCAAAAGAAAGTTGCAAGATCGAGTGTATCAGTTGAAATAGAGAAGGAGCAGAATGTCCAAATACCGTCATGGAGGAGTGTTTAGGCAGGAATATCATTCACAAAGCAAGGTCCATGGCAGCCTCCCCTGGCCTGGAACAGCCAGAAAAGAACATCTTGGTCGTGGAACACTAGGGAGCGTCACATGGGCTGGAGTAGAATACTGTCGGAATATACAGAGCTGGACACCACCTGTTTGGTTACTACCTAATCGTCTGTTTACACTGTGTTTTGTTGCAGGTTCGAATCATCCTCCCATGCCATCAGTATGAGTGCCTATTTGCGAGAACAGAGAAGGGAGCTGTACAGTCGGAGTGGAGAGCTTCAAGGTGGGTAATCGACCTTCTCTAGAAAAATTAGGTTTCTGGAGGAAGATCTGAAGTGTTTATAGCATGTGAATTTGAGGTCTGCATTCACAGGATTCTTTCAAGATAGCAAAGATGGAAAGGCCTGGTAATCTGTTTCTTCTATCATTTCCCAGCATCAGCTGCCAAGCAGCTAAAACTATTACTGTGGCCTCAGGATTTATAGACCTGCTACCATTCAAGTGGGAACTCAATGTAAAAAGAAATGAAGGCAGTTCCTTTTTGCTTAAAGGTGGCAGACGTGATTCCAGTCACAGTCTAGGGGAATGCCAGTCTTCTGTGGCTGCCACTGTTATTTTAATTATTGTTTTCAGTACTTTCTGGAATATGGCAGGGGTACTTGAGATTTGGAAAAGTACAGATGCAGCCTCTGTTGTTATTTAAGGGAAGAAGGATGCCTTTAAACAGGACGTTCTGATCAACATAACTTTGATACGCAGGATAGTTGATGTTCATGTGTGGTTACTAAAAAGTTGGAATCTGAAGAAGAAAATAATTAAGAAAATAAACTATAAGTAAATTTATTTAAATAAAAAAAATCACACTAATAACATTTTTTCCTGTGACCAAAAGGATGCTAATCATGGTAAATGTGATCAATTAAGAAAGATTTGTGAAGGTCTGCTAAGTGCAAGACATCCAAGCACTGGAAGGGATGGAAGTTGTTGAGTACATGGAAATAAAAGATAAAAACCTTAAGATCCAGTTATAAAAGTAAGGAATGAATATCAATAACAATATAAGGCAGTCAGTGGTAACAACTAAGTGGATGGTATGGATAAAATTGCTAGAGGAGTTGAGAGGGGAGAGATTCTTTAAATTATTTTAGAACTATGGGCTTTCTCCATGAGGGATGGAGAGGAGCACTTTCACTGTCTTTGATGCATTGCAGGCACTTGGGATATTTTGTAGTGATTAGCCTATACAATTTAATATTTAGTTTTTAAGACTCATCATGATTCTACAACAGAATATCAGGAAGCAACTAGCCAGCCTTTTAGAGTTAAAAGACTATTGCCTCGTCATTCCTACCTTCACCTTCATTATTAATCTATCAGTAAATACCTGTAGATTTTTCCAAAGACTCTGCTATGCTGTCTCATAGTTATATCACAGTAATAATTCCACAGCTCAGACATAAAGTTACCAGAATTAAAAGCCTAGAAATACATTTGAGGATATAAGGAAAAGGGAATTAGCTTACAAGCATTTTATTTAACATTAAAGTATTGCTGTATGTTCTAGAAAACATGAAGTGTGTGTCTTGGAGTCTTGAAGTGGAGGAGTACAGAGCGTAGTTAGGCTTGGAACAGATGAAGGAGAGAGCCACTGTATGGTCAGTCAGACAAGGAGGGAAGGAGGAGGGTGACCTGGGCTTCTGCAGGGAACTACCTCCTGGCAGTGTAGGGTGGACGGCAAGGCTTGGAAGGAAATGATAGTCTTGGAACACACGTTCTTGTAGGACTGATCATACTTGAACTGACACTTAGGGGCCTAGAAAATTACCTAGGTTTGGAGAGCTTTTCCATATCTCCACCTTCCATCACAGTGTCCTACTTATTTTTATTTTTTTTCTGGTTTCCCAAAACCCCACAGGTTTTTTCACACACACACACACACACACACACACACACACACACACACACACACACACACACACACACACACACACTCTCTCTCTCTCTCTCTCTCTCTCTCTCTCTCTCTCTCTCTCTCTCTCTCTCTCTCTCTCTCTCTGTATTTTATTTTTACAAGCGATAAATAGACTGCACAGTGTCCTACTTATAAATTCAGAATTGACCTAAGGAGTAGTTTAAGTTTACCTCCAAAATTTCTCTCCACCTGGCTTCTAGTATATGAAATTCCTTTCGTGAGGACACACAGAGCCTTTCTTCTTCTTTTTTAGCTTGAATCCTGATCACTTCCTTTTTTTTTTTTTTTTTTTTTTTTTTTTTTTTTTTTTTTTTTTTTTTTTTTTTTTGCGGTAGGCGGGCCTCTCACTGTTGTGGCCTCTCCCCTTGCAGAGCACAGGCTCCGGACGCGCAGGCTCAGCAGCTATGGCTCACGGGCCTAGCCGCTCTGTGGCATGTGGGATCTTCCCAGACCGGGGCACGAACCCGTGTCCCCTGCATCGGCAGGCGGACTCTCAACCACTGCGCCACCAGGGAAGCCCTCACTTCCTTTTTTACTCATTAAAAATTTTCATTTTTTAGAGCAGTTTTAGGTTCACAGCAGAACTGAGTGGGAAGTACAGAGAACAGCCCCGTCCCTACATACGTGTACACAGCCTCCCCGACTTGCAGCAGGCAGCCTGCACCGCAGTAAAGCTGTTCACTTGACGCTGAGAGATGAAAAGGTAGACCATGTAACTAATGGGACAGCAGTGCAACTTGTCATTCACTTGTATTCCAGCCTCGTTACTGAACGAGGATAAATGACAGATACCAGAGTCCTCTTTGTTTAGTAGCCAGTGAGCACGGTGAGTGAGCACTCTGCGCTTTGCTGTAGCTGTGCCCCATCCCCAACCCCACCCGTGGTCCGTGACCTCTTGAAAGACAGGCAGTACAGCCAGTCAGTGAAGAGTAGAGGGTTCTGGGCCCGTACTGCCTACGTTTAAAACCTAGCTCCCCATTTCCTAGCTTCAGAAGCTCCGTGCCTCCTTATCTCTAAATGGGCGTATCTCTAAACAGTGCCTACCCCCAAGAGGTTGTTATGAACGTTAGGGGAGTAAGCTATGAAAAGTGCTGAGAAAAGTACCTAACGCAGTAAATGTTATGCGTTCCTCCTTCTCTCCAAATGTTGTTATCTCTAGTTTTGTCACTTCAGAGTTTTCATATACATTCTGTTTGTCTCCTCGTTGGGCTAAACCCTGCTCAGCTTTCCAACTTCAGTTGGTCACTGTGATGAGCCCTCCCTGCTGGTGTCTCCTCTCCCTAACATACCGCCTACAAAAACAAAACAAAACAAAACAAAGCACACACTCTCTGTCTCTCTTTGCTTCTCTCTCTCTCTCTGGGCTCGTGGCCCCTGCTGTGTGCTCACATCTTTACTGTTCCCTTTCTTATATCGTTCTCCACACTGTATTGTGGATTTGCCACAGAGCTATAAGCTCCATGAGGGACATACTGTTTTATCCCCTGTGCTTAGTACAGTGCCTGGTATAGTAAACGTTCAGTAAATACTGATGGACTCACTGACAGAAGGAATGAGGATGGCAGAGGTCTAAAGTAGGGTGGACAGCTTATTAGTTGAGAGGTTAGGAAGGAGGCCCCAAAGGAGATGGGGCCACTGACAGCCATTATCAGCTTCATAGGTTTGCATTAGCTTTTAAGTTTAAGCCGAAGTAGAGCCTATATGTAGATGCATTTTTGTTCTTTGCAGTTATACATGGCTTTATTAAATAGAAATGTTGCCCTTGAGCTGTCTGGCCTAGGACAACATTGCTGTATATAATTGAAAAACATTGAAAAATCCAATTAAGTTACAGAGGACTTTCATTCTGTGAGAATGGTTAATCGAAGAATCATCATAATCTAGGAACTTTACCATCCTTCAAAAAGTTAGTTGAAATATGGAACTTTCAAGCAACAGGCTATTGTACGTACCAGTGTTGAGCAAAATAGGAGCATTTATCTCTGGTTGGAGGGGAGAAAGTAGCTAGCAAACATATCATGTTCATAATAATCATTAAAAATAATTGAGCTGAGCTGACATATCACGTGCTTGGTGAGAGGCTGTATCAGCTGACCAGTTTTTGTGCAAGTTTCCTGGAGTTTCATTCAGGAACCAAAGTTTCTCTGATGAATGCTTTTAATATTGCAGCAGGAAAAAAGGAGCTGGGGGGGAATCACATCTTTTTTCCATAAAAAACGGTCATTCTTTTTCAGTTATTCTATTAATCTGACTGGTCCGAGGACCACAGTGAGATCTGCATTTCACCTTATCCTGAAAAGGCATAGTTAAATAGTTCAGTCACATCATAAGAGATTGGCAGGAGATTTTCATCTCTTCTGTTAGAGCCACGAAGCTGCAGGCTTCGCTTCCCAGTGGTTTGGTTCGTGAGGTCAGCTCTTCCTTCTGTGGTAGGAGAGTGGTAAAGATAGACCATCAAAGTAACATTAAAAGGCTCACATCTGACAAAAGTTAAGCTCCTGTCAACATTTCTAATGCATCATGCAATTAAAAACTGTTCTACACAGGGGGAAAAAGAATGAAAAAATGAGATTTCTTTGGTATCATCAACCCATCTCAGTTGGCTCTAACTGTCAGGGTACAAGTGGTTCATTACATTGTGTGCTGTGGGCAGCTGGGCTGAGGACGTCGGGGTGCTGTTCCCAAGAGTGCAGGGCAACAGCTGGAAGTCAAACTTGTGCATATGTCTGCGTTAATCATGGATGTCCTGTTGTTCTGAGCCCCTCCACTGCTTCATTGTACTGCTCACACAGTCATGTGGAAGCTTAGAAAGGTACTCATTTTAAAGAACATTTAGCTTCAATACAGTGTCTGAGTTTTTTTTTTTTAATTTTATTTTTTTATACAGCAGGTTCTTATTAGTTGTCTATTTTATACATATTAGTGTACATATGTCAATCCCAATCTCCCAGTTCATTCCACCCCTGCTTTCCCCCCTTGGTGTCCATACGTTTGTTCTCTACATCTGTGTCTCAGTTTCTGACCTGCAAACTGGTTCATCTGTACCATTTTTCTAGGTTCCACATATATGCATTAATATACGATATTTGTTTTTCTCTTTTTCTGACTCACTTCATTCTGTATGACACTCTCTAGATCCATCCACGTCTCTACAAATGACCCAATTTTGTTCCTTTTTATGGCTGGGTAAGATTCCATTGTATATATGTACCACATCTTCTTTATCCATTTGTCTGTCAATGGGCATTTAGGTTGCTTCCTGGCTATTGTAAATAGTGCTTCAATGAACATTGGGGTGCATGTGTCTTTTTGAATTGAGGTTTTCTCTGGGTATATGCCCAGCAGTGGGATTGCTGGGTCATATGGTAATTCTGTTTTTAGTTTGCTAAGGAACCTCCATACTGTTCTCCATAGTGGCTGTATCAATTTACATTCCCACCAACAATGCAAGAGGGTTCCCTTTTTTCCACACCCTCTCCAGCATTTGTTGTTTGTAGATTTTCTGTTGATGCCCATTCTAACTAGTGTGAGGTGATACCTCACTGTAGTTTTGATTTGCATTTCTCTAATAATTAGTGATGTTGAGTAGCTTTTCATGTGCCTCTTGGCCATCTGTATGTCTTCTTTGGAGAAATGTCTATTTAGGTCTTCTGCCCATTTTTGGAATAGGTTGTTTGTTTTTTTAATGCTGTGCTGCATGAGCTGTTTATATGTTTTGGAGATTAATCTTTTGTCCGTTGATTCGTTTGCAAATATTTTCTCCCATTCTGACGGTTGTCTTATCGTCTTGTTTGTGGTTTCCTTTGCTTTGCAAAAGGTTTTAAGTTTCATTAGGTCCCATTTGTTTATTTTTGTTTTTATTTCCATTACTCTAGGAGGTGGATCAAAAAAGATCTTGCTGTGATTTATGTCAAAGAGTGTTCTTCCTATGTTTTCCTTGAAGTGTTTTATACTGTCTGGTCTTACATTTAGGTCTCTAATCCATTTTGAGTTCATTTTCGTGTATAGTGCTAGGGAGTGTTCTAAGTTCATTCTTTTACATGTAGCTGTCCAGTTTTCCCAGCACCACTTATTGAAGAGACTGTATTTTCTCCATTGTATATCCTTGCCTCCTTTGTCATAGATTAGTTGACCATAGGTGCGTGGGTTTATCTCTGGGCTTTCTATCCTGTTCCATTGATCTATATTTCTGTTTTTTGCCAGTACCATATTGTCTTGATTACTGTACCATTGTAGTATAGTCTGAAGTCAGGGAGTCTGATTCCTCCAGATCCGTTTCTTTCCCTCAAGATTGCTTTGGCTATTCGGGGTCTTTTGTGTCTCCATACCAATTTTAAGATTTTTGGTTCTAGTTCTGTAAAAAATGCCATTGGTAGTTTGATAGGGATTGCATTGAATCTGTAGATTACTTTGGGTAGTATAGTCATTTTCACAATATTGATTCTTCCAATCCAAGAACATGGTATATCTCTCTATCTGTTGTTATCATCTTTAATTTCTTTCATCAGTGTCTTAGTTTTCTGCATACAGGTCTTTTGTCTCCCTAGGTAGGTTTATTCCTAGGTATTTTTTTCTTTTTGTTGCAATGGTAAATGGGAGTGTTTCCTTAATTTCTCCTTCAGATTTTTCATCATTAGTGTATGGGAGTGCAAGAGATTTCTGTGCATTAATTTTGTATCCTGCAACTTTACCAAATTCATTGATTAGCTCTACTAGTTTTCTGGTGGCATCTTTAGGATTCTCTATGTGTAGTATCATGTCATCTGCAAATAGTGACAGTTTTACTTTTTCTTTTCCAATTTGTATTCCTTTTATTTCTTTTTCTTCTCTGATTGCCGTGGCTAGGACTTCCAAAACTATGTTGAATAATACTGGTGAGAGTGGACATCCTTGTCATTTTCCTGATCTTAGAGGAAATGCTTTCAGTTTTTCACCAGTGAGAATGATGTTTGCTGTGGGTTTGTCGTATATGGCCTTTATTATGTTGAGGTAGGTTCCCTCTATGCCCACTTTCTTTTTTTTTTTTTTTTTATTTATGGATGTGATTGGGTCTTCATTTCTGTGCGAGGGCTTTCTCTAGTTGTGGCAAGTGGGGGCCACTCCTCATCGCAGTGCGCGGGCCTCTCACTATCGCGGCCTCTTTTGTTGCGGAGCACAGGCTCCAGACGCGCAGGCTCAGTAATTGTGGCTCACAGGGCCAGCTGCTCCGTGGCATGTGGGATCTTCCCAGACCAGGGCTCGAACCCGTGTGTCCTGCATTGGCAGGCGGACTCTCAACCGCTGCGCCACCAGGGAAGCCCTATGCGCACTTTCTGGAGAGTTTTCATCATTAATGGGTGTTGAATTTTGTCAAAAGCTTTTTCTACATCTATTGAGATGATCATATGGTTTTTCTTCTTCAATTTGTTAATATGGTGTATCACATTGATTGATTTGTGTATATTGAAGACTCCTTTCATCCCTGGGATAAATCCCACTTGATCATGGTGTATGATCCTTTTAATGTGCTGTTGGATTCTGTTTGCTGGTGTTTTGTTGAGGATTTTTTGCATCTATGTTCATCAGTGACATTGGTCTGTAATTTTCTTTTTGTGTAGTCTCTTTGTCTGGTTTTGGTATCAAGGTGATGGTGGCCTCATGGAATGAGTTTGGGAGTGTCCCTTCCTTTGCAATTTTTGGATGAGTTCGATAAGGATGGGTGTTAGCTCTTCTCTAAATGTTTGATAGAATTCACCTGTGAAGCCATCTGGTCCTGGCCTTTTGTTTGTTGGAAGATTTTTAATCACAGTGTGAATTTCATAACTTGTGATTGGTGTGTTCATGTTTTCTATTTCTTCCTGGTTCAGTCTTGGAACGTTCTACCTTTCTAAGAATTTGTCCATTTCTTCCAGGTTGTCCATTTTATTGGCATAGAGTTGCTTGTAGTAGTCTCTTAGGACGCTTTGTATTTCTGTGGTGTCTGTTGTAACTTCTCCTTTTTCATTTCTAATTTTATTGATTTGAGTCCTCTCACCTTTTTCTTGATGAAATGGTTTATCAATTTTGTTTATCTTTTCAAAGAACCAGCTTTTAGTTTTATTGATCTTTGCTATTGTTTACTTTGTTTCTATTTCATTTATTTCTGCTCTGATCTTTATGATTTCTTTCCTTCTGCTAACTTTGGGTTTTGTTTGTTCTTCTTTCTCTAGTTCCTTCAGGTGTAAGGTTAGATTGTTTATTTGAGATTTTTTTTTGATTCTTGAGATAGGCTTGTATAGCTATAAACTTCCCTCTTAGAACTGCTTTTCCTGCATCCCATAGGTTTTGGATCATCGTGTTTTCATTGTCGTTTGTCTGTAGGTATTTTTGATTTCCTCTATGATTTCTTCAGTGATCTCTTGGTTATTTAATGTATTGTTTAGCCTCCAAGTTGTTGTGTTTTTTACATTGTTTTCCCTGTAATTGATTTCTAATCTCATAGTGTTGTGGTCAGAAAAGATGCTTGATATTATTTCAGTTTTCTTAAATTTAGTGAGGCTTGATGTGACCCAAGATGTGATCTTCCTGCTGTTTTGGGATGGAATGTCCTATCAATATCAGTTAAATCTATCTGGTGAATTGTGTCATTTAAAGTTCTGTTTCCTTATTAATTTTCTGTTTGGATGATCTGTCCATTGGCGTAAGTGAGGTGTTAAAGTCCCCCACTATTATTGTGTTACTGTCGATTTCCTCTTTTAAGCTGTTAGCAGTTTCCTTGTATATTGAGGTGCTCCTATGTTGGGTGCATATATATTTATAATTGTTTTATCTTCTTTTGGATTTATCCCTTGATCATTACGTAGTGTCTTTCCTCGTCTCTTGTAACATTCTTTATTTTAAAGTCTCTTTTATCTGATATTAGTATTGCTACTCCAGCTTTCTTTTGATTTCCATTTGCATGGAATATCTTTTTCCATCCCCTCACTTTCAGTCTGTATGTGTCCCTAGGTCTGAAGTGGGATTGTTGTAGACAGCATACATATGGGTCTTGTTTTTGTATCCATTCAGCAAGCCTGTGTCTTTTGGTTGGAGCATTTAATCCATTCATGTTTAAGGCAATTATCGTTATGTATGTTCCTATTACCATATTGTTAATTGTTTTGGGTTTGTTTGTGTAGGTTCTTTTCTTCTCTTGTGTTTCCCACTTAGAGCAGTTCCTTTAGCATTTGTTGTAGAGCTGGTTTGGTGGTGGTGAATTCTCTTAGCTTTTGCTTGTCTGTAAAGCTGTTGATTTCTCCATCGAACCTGAATGAGATCCTTGCCGGCTAGAGTAATCTTGGTTGTAGGTTCTTCCCTTTCATCACTTTAAGTATATCATGCCACTCCCTTCTGGCTTGTAGAGTTTCTGCTGAGAAATCAGCTGTTAACCTTATGAGAGTTCCCTTATATGCTATTTGTCGTTTTCCCTGGTTGCTTTTTTTTTTTTTTTTTTTTTTTTTTTTAATTTTTTTTTTAATTTTTATTTTTTTGCGGTATGCGGGCCTCTCACTGTTGTGGCCTCTCCCGTTGCGGAGCACAGGCTCCGGACGCACAGGCTTAGCGGCCATGGCTCACGGGCCCAGCCGCTCCGCGGCATATGGGATCCTCCCAGACCGGGGCACGAACCCGTATCCCCTGCATCGGCAGGCGGACTCTCAACCACTGCGCCACCAGGGAGGCCCTCCCTGGTTGCTTTTAATAATTTTTCTTTGTCTTTAATTTTTGTCAAATTGATTACTATGTGTCTCGGCGTGTTCCTCCTTGGGTTTATCCTGCCTGGGACTCTCTGCACTTCCTGGACTTGGGTGGCTATTTCCTTTCCCATGTTAGGGAAGTTTTCGACTATAATCTCTTCAAATGTTTTCTTGGGTCCTTTCTCTCTCTCTTCTCCTTCTGGGACACTTATAATGTGAATGTTGGTGCGTTTAATTGTTGTCCCAGAGTTCTCTTGGGCTGTCTTCATTTCTTTTCATTCTTTTTTCTTTATTCTGTTCCATGGCAGTGAATTCCACCCTTCTGTCTTCCAGGTCACTTATCCGTTCTTCTGTCTCAGTTATTCTGCTATTGATTCCTTCTAGTGTAGTTTTCATTTCAGTTATTGTATTGTTCATCTCTGTTTGTTTGTTCTTTAATTCTTCTAGGTCTTTGTTAAACACTTCTTGCATCTTCTCGATCTTTGCCTCCATTCTTTTTCCGAGGTTCTGGATCATCTTCTCTATCATTATTCTGAGTTCTTTTTCTGGAAGGTTGCCTATCTCCACTTCATTTAGTTGTTTTTCTGGGGTTTTATCTTGTTCCTTCATCTGGTACATAGTCCTCTGCCTTTTCATCTTGTCTATCTTTATGTGAATGTGGTTTTTGTTCCACAGGCTGCAGGATTGTAGTTCTTCTTGCTTCTGCTGTCTGCCCTCTGGTGGATGATGTTATCTAAGAGGCTTGTGTAAGTGTCCTTATGGGAGGGACTGGTGGTGGGTAGAGCTGGCTGTAGCTCTTTTGGGCAGAGCTTAGTAAAACTTTAATCTGCTTGTCTGCTGATGGATGGGGCTTGCTTCCCTCCCTGTTTGTTGTTTGGTCTGAGGCGACCCAACACTTGAGCCCACCCGGGCTCTCTGGTGGGGCTAATGGCAGACTCTGGGAGGGCTCACAGCAAGGAGTACTTCCCAGAACTTCTGCTGCCAGTGACCTTGTCGTCATGGTGAGACAGAGCCACCCCCTGCCTCAGCAGGAGACCCTCCAACACTAGCAGGTAGGTCTGGTTCAGTTGCCTATGGGGTCACTGCTCCTTCCCCTGGGTTCCGATGTGCACACTACGTTGTGTGTGCCCTCCAAGAGTGGAGTCTCTGTTTCCCCCAGTCCTGTCAAAATCCTGCAGTCATATCCCACTAGCCTCAGAATCTGATTCTCTAGAAATTCCTCCTCCTGTTGCCAGACCCCCAGGTTGGGAAGCCTGACGTGGGGCTCAGAACTTTCACTCTAGTGGGTGGACTTCTGTGGTATGTGTTCCCCCGTTTGTGAGTCACCCACCCAGCAGTTATGGGATTTGATTTTATTGTGATTGTGCCCCTTCTACCGTCCCATTGTGGCTTCTCCTTTGTCTTTGGGTCTGGGGTATCTTTTTTGGTCATTAGTTCCAGTGTCTTCCTGTCAATGATTGTTCAGCAGTTAGTTGTGATTCCGGTGCTCTCGCAAGAGATAGTGGCAGTCTAGTGTCTGAGTTTTAATGTGTGATTCTTCAGGAGAATATGGTAACTGATGAACACATTGTGTCATGAGAGTTGGAAAAAAAAAAGTCAAAATACTTACTGCTGCCCATGACCAAAACAGGGTCTTTGGTTAATCCCCTGTGCCTCCGTTTTCTCATTTGAAAAATAGAGCTGTTATCAGTTCTGACTCTTTTAGGAGGGGATATTGTGATTGTAAAATTAGATAACAAAACTCTGGAAAAATTAGAATAGCTATATTTGATTGAAATTAAAATGGTGCTTTAAAAGAAGTTGATCGTTGTGGAATGAGGAGAGCTGCATCCCTCTCTTTATCTCTCATTTTCTCCTCCCATTCACTCTCACTGTTTCTCTGGGTTGGCTCACCTCAAGGTCACCGGTGACCTCCATCTTGGCAGACTCAGTGTTTGCTTTTCTGTGTTCATCTCACTTGCTTGTTCAGCAACTGTTTTCCTTTTCTCTTTCTCATGTTCTTTCTGAGCCTTCTCAAGGGCTCCTTGGAGTGTCTCCTGGTTTGGTCCTGAAAGCTTTCCTGTGTTCCCTCTGCACACTCTCCCCTGATGATCTCAGCCAAAACCAAGCTTTGCTTGGGGCCAGGTGCAGATGACTTGCAGATCTAGGTCTCCTGCCCAAATCTCATGATTGTTTCCTGATCTCTTCCAGCATCCTATCTCCCCTGCCCACATCTTATCATTCTTAACCTCAGTATGTTTTTTATTTTCCTCATAATACTTAAAAGAATATGTACATCTTGTCAACTTGTTAATATTCTACACAGAATGCAAGCCTTACTCACTAATGCGTTCCAGTGCCTAGGACAATACTTGGCTTGAATTAGGCACTTCGAAAATATATGATGAAGGAGGCCTCTTTCCTCCATATCTCCTTATTTGCATGTACAAGCCTACTTATTTGAGAAACACTAGCCGGAGCTTTAATAAACAGTCTAGGAGTTCTGTACTTTGTCTTTGCTTATTATTTTTTTTTTTTTGCGGTACACGGGCCTCTCACTGTTGTGGCCTCTCCCGTTGCGGAGCACAGGCTCCGGACGCGCAGGCTCAGCGACCATGGTTCACGGGCCCATCCGCTCCGTGGCATGTGGGATCTTCCCGGACTGGGGCACGAACCCGTGTCCTCTGTATCGGCAGGCGGACTCCCATCCACTGCACCACCAGGGAAGCCCTTTGCTCATTTTTAAAGGTGATCAAACTCACTAATAGGTAGAGTACATTAATTGTCACCAATCCAAGTAGAAATGTATACTCAGTTTTGACTACAGTTTCTTCTCTGTCTTGGGGCTACTTAGTACTTCTGTTTGTACTCAATCATATTACCTTTAAGAGTGTAATTTTTATCCCAATTAGTTAAATGAGTGGCATTTCTATGGCCCTGACATTGAAATAGTCTGTAAAGCTCCAACCACTTGAAATAGTCTGTAAAGCTACAACCACTTGAGAATTGACTTTTCTAAGAGGATTTGCTTTACATAGTAAATATGGAAGTACTGACATCAGGGAAAACTGGGCTCTTATACTGACCTGACCTGAATTTTCTGAGTTTTTCTCTCTATTGGGTTGTTGGTAACTGGGGTTGTGAATACTTAATAGTATCGTATGTAATTAATCTCCTTGGAGGTGCCTTGCCCTAAGGTAAGGCAATATTTGAAATAGATTAAGCATGAGTTGATTATCCTTTTTACAGAAGAATTTATTATAGGAGGATTTAGTATAGGAGTCTCCTAAGTAGCAAGCTGTTCTATAATGGAGCATTTAAAGCAAGATTTCACTTATGCACACATTTTCAGGGACATTTTGGCTGAAGTGAGGTACAGCAGTTTTTCACACATACCACCCTTTTGTTCCACAGCCTTATATATAAGAAGCACTTGTAAAGCTTTATATTCGTAAAATTTTATTAGAAAATTCTTTGTAGTCTTTAAAATCTTGCTTAATGACTTTGTTAATAACTGAGTAACAATGTGCAAGTGACATGGGGAAAAATACTTTTTTTTGGTTAAAATTGCACATAATTGTTTCAAAATAACCTTAATCTCTTAGTTATCTCTTCTGTTTTAGGTTGTAAAATAGTGTATGAAAATTGATTCCCCCTCCTTTTGTATATTTATATTCTTGCTTTTTAAAAGACAGATCATAATTTATATGTAAGATATGTCTTAATATGAAATTATAATACAATTTTTATAAGTGCTAATTTCTTTATCTTTTCCTAAGAAGTAGTAAGTAATAAATATAGTTTCCTCAGGTCATGAGCAGGCAAATGCGTTATTTCAAATCATATAGGAAATAAAAGTGTTCCTATGCCACAATTGTTACTGAGCATACCAGCCCTTAGTCTTAATCTATGCCAGATAGATGTTTATTTTATTTTAAAATGTTCTTTTGTGGATTTAGTTTATATAAAATGGATTTATTTTCTGAATAAGTCTAGTTCATAAAACATCCTTTCTACCCAGTGGACAAACCACTGGTAGCTGAACCATGTGGAAGGTCATGAGAAAATGGATCATGAGAGTACAAAGTGGCCATCACACAGCCTTATTTAGTAAAGTCTAAGAGCCTCACTCTTGAGAAATGACCCTTGGTCATTGTGCAGAACTAGTTGATGATATATCATCTTATTTTTAAAAAACTTTTGTTCTACCCATTTATTCATTCATCCATACAGAGATAGGGGAGAAGAGGGAATGCTGCTAAATGAGATACATATTTGAGTTTTAAAAGTGATATGTATGCATGTCTATCTATATTATACTTCAGTTAAAAGTTTTTTTTTAAACCAAAGTATGAAAAAACACCAGAAACTTCTAACATGATGTAACAGAGAATTTTGAATGTTAGCTTCTCTTATATTTTTCATCATTTGGTTCACATTAATTTTTTAATAATGTGAAGATGATAGCTTTGCTATTATTCCTTATTTTCTTAGACTTTCTCTAGGACCATAAGAAGTTATATTTTGGCAACCTTAGTAGTTTATATGATGCAACTAATAATTCTGACCTGAGCTCCTTTAGAAGATAGAGAAGACCACAAACATTTATAATATATAGTGAGGAAAGTAATTATTAGAAACTAGTGAGAATGCTACATAACAGATTTATCATTGTCCCAGTAAGACACGATTTATAAGGTAATTTTACATCTTCACAATGAAGGTTGGGTCCTTCAGGAAGGCTAATAGTTAGAGATTACCTTATCTAAAGTGATCTGTTACCAAAATTCAGAAGAAATTGATGTAAACATGCACATAGTATGATGTCTAGAAAATGAAAAAAATAGATTTTAATGGTAGAATGTGCTTTAGAACTCATAATCTAGTGCTTTTAAACTCATTTTTCAATCATAGGACCTGTCTTCTGTTTAAGTCTTATTTCATAATTCAAATGGTTTGACTAAGTGGGGTTGGGGGCTCAGAGCCCCACCTGCTTAGATGCCCCCCCCTTCCATTTGCTCCTTTCCCCTTCCTCTGTGTGGCACCAAGGCACCATTACAAAACTACAGACTCCCAGAAGCAGACTTCTACGCAATGGAAAACTTGATATCGGGAGAGAGATGACATTACAGATTTGTAGGGATAGGACAAACTAATCAATAATGGGTGTTAAGACAATTGATTATCCATAAAGAAAAAAAGACATTAGATTTGAACCTCATATCATTAGGAAAATAAATTTTTGATGGGTTAGAACTCAGATGTGAAAGGCAAAACCTACGGACAAGTATGCTCATAGCAGCATTGTTTGAATAACAGAAAACTGGAAACAACTCAAATGCCATAGACAGGAAAAAGGAATTATAAATCAGTATAGCCATGATTCCACATGGCTGAATACTTTATAACAGTGAAAATGAATGAACTCTGCTATATATTAGCTTGGTTGAGTCTCCAAAGCAATCACATAGGAATATATATAGTCTAGTTCCATCTACATGAAGATCAGAAGCAGTCAGAACTGAATAGTATCTTCTTGCGGCGTACTTCCTTATATGATGAAAATGTGAGAAAGGTAAGATGGGGGCATAAATATAAAACTCAGGCAAGGGATCTCCTCCGGAGAGGATGGAGGAGGATATGATCAAAGAGAGGAGCCCATGGGGCTTGAAGGGGATAATGGTGGTGTTGTGTTTCTTAAGCTAAGTGATGGAAATGGTATTGCTTGTTTTATTATTTTTAAAACCATACAAATGTCATAGATACTCATATATATAACACATTTCATTAAAAGTAGAAATATAATAATTTTTAAAAGGGCCTCTAAGTGTCCAGAGACAAAACCATATATGTAGTGTAATGCCCCTGTTTAGAAGTCTAAACCGAATTTGGAGTTTTCTGTGACCTCTGGCTTGGTTCTCGGGCCTGCAGCATTCCACTGACACTCTGTGTCCCTGCCGAAGCTGTGAATGATTACTGAACTAGTCCTGTACCTTAAGGAGTTCATGAGAAGATAACCTCAGGGTCAGGAGGGCTCCCTCCCCACTGACCCACACCTTCCTCTCCCTCATCCTCCATCTGGGTGTCAGAACCTAGCCTTGAGCGAGGTCAACAGCTATTCTACTTTTCTTTCCTGTATTTTCTAGGAATTCTGTTTGTTTATTGAATCGGTACAGATTTATCACATGTATTCATACTGGACACTTCACTTGGCCTTTAGGATACAGTAATGAACAGAACCAAGTTTTGATTTTTGCATTTGAAAGTCAGAAGAATAGAAAGGGATCATGAATGTGTCACAGAGAGCCTGGCACTTGTCTCCCAGCATTTGTTCTATATTAACAGAGCCCCTGGTTTTTAGCCGGACACATGGCCACCCCAAAATATAAACATATCTAAGCTTTCCTTGCAGCCAGCCACGGACACATAATTCTAACCAGTAGAATGTGAGTGAAAGTGATATGCATAACTTCAGGTCTTACATTTAAAGGGAAGGCTCTCCTTCTCTCCCAGCCCGGTACCTGTGTGCTGTGTGAAGATGTTCATACACACAGTGTGAACGAAGCATGGTGGCGAGTCATCTTAGACTGCACAGGTGAGGCCGAACTGTAGGGATGGTAGAGCAGTGGGATACAGGGAGCTTGGGTTTCTGGGACTGTGGAGTGTCACACTCTGATGACCAGAGCCACCATCCCATCCCAGACTTCTCTGTGAGAGAGGAAGAAACTGTCTTGTTTAAGTCACTAGTAGTTTGATTCTCTTATTACTTGCAGCCCTACTCATGTTCTAATTAATTCAGCATACAAGTAAGTGATCACAGCCCTGTGATATGTGCTATGATGGAGTTGTATATATATGTAACTGAGATGTGTGTACAAGTTCTGGGAAAGGCAGGGAGGTTTTCATAAGTATTTAAGGTTTGAGCTGCTTATAAGGGATGAAAGGAAGCTTTCCAGATAAAGAAAGAAGGGGTGGGCATTTCAGGCAGTGGGCATGGAGGGATAAATGCATGGAAGTGAGAGAGTATAGGCTTTTCTTGTTTCATAACATGAATTGGATGTAACTTTTTCTGTTAATTAAGGAAATCAGTTCATGTATACTGATCTCTACTGATTATAATTTGTTACTTTTGGGAACCAGAGATGACAGAAAGGACACCAAAGCTGTTGTGAATGGCTTTGGCCATTGTGCATCATAACAGCTAAGAGATGAAGAATTGATAGGAACCAGTGGTGTATTGGCGATGATAGAAATATAAAAGATGGTTATACTAGAGCAAAAGCTACATATAATCACACACTGGATTTTCTGAGCAGTGTTCAAGCAGTATAGCCTTGCCAGTTTATTATTAAAAATCCTATAGGAAAATACCTTTTAAATGCAACTATGGTAGCAGTATCAAAATCAGGCCGTGCGTGGTAGCTTCAACTTGAGATATTGGCAGCGTCTGGATTGCGAAGGACCAGCCCAACCTAATTCCAAAGTCCCTTGTTCAGCTTAGGCTGCAAATGGCAGCTTGCTTCTGTATGGAGATGGCAGAGTTCTGTGTGCTCACATTGGATTTCCAGCTTGTAATTGTGGTGTGGATGAAAATACGCATCAAGTTACTTTTGGCTTCACCACAGTTTTAAACTTGAAAATCCCGTATTACAGTAATTTATGATAGTCTGTATGAATGCTACATGAATACTGTAATAGTCATAATACAGGATGTTCACTCCTAGAATTGTGATGACATCTACTGAAGTGCAGCCAGTTCATTTGCATATTCATGCCCACTTAGCTCAAATAAGTCCCTGTTTGTTTGCACATTAATGCCTGATTTCAGCACCAGTTAACTCGTTTACATATCCCTGTTTAGTTGGTCAGTGAGGTTCATATGTGGAACATTGGTGCAGCTGTTCGTGCTTTGAGTAGCTAGGGGAGCTTTGTGGTTTAGTGGGAGGAGTACCTATTACTCATCTTGCTTTTCCTAGGCAAGTCACTTTACCTTTCTGAGCCCCAGGTTACTCAGCTGCTGTAGTGAAAGTAGCGATACTTACCCTGCCTCTTAAGGTTCTTGTAATTGATGTATTGGAGTTGACAACATACAATCAACATTTCTAGGCCAACCATATTCTAGGCACTGCTCCTGGAACATTTACATACGGGAGAGTTCTAGGTGCCATGGAAGGCAAGACATGCAAACAGAGACAGTTTTCATAAATGTTAGAAGTACCTGGGGGAGCATGGAGGAGAAAACATTCCCGAGGGAGTCATAGAAGCTGTTACAAAGGAGGAATCATTATATTGAAATTGGAAAGATGAGTTAACCATACTGACCAGGGGAAGGGCACTCACTGCAAGTAGGGAGAGGATGTAAAACACACAGCTGTGTGAGAGCTCCGGGGAACTAACTGTAGGTATTGCCTTGAGGAAATATTGGACCGAGTCTAGGGAGACGGGTGGACAGATCTCAGGGGACCTGGTATAACAGCAAGAAGGCATGGTTTCTGTCCTGTGAATGTTAAGGAATCCTCTAAGGATTTAAAGCAGGAGAAGCACATAATCAAATCTGTATTTTAGTAAAAGTATTCTGGTGCCTTGCGGAGGAGAATCAATGCAGTGAGGTTGGAGACAAGAAGGCAAATTGTATTGTTGTTTCAGGTGAAAGCTTATAGAAGAGTATGCCAGCTTTTTTTTTTTTTTCCTGCGGTACGCGGGCCTCTCACTATTGTGGCCTCTCCCGTTGCGGAGCACAGGCTCCGGATGCACAGGCCCAGCGGCCGTGGCTCACGGGCCCAGCCGCTCCGTGGCATGTGGGGTCTTCCCCTACCGGGGCACAAACCCGTGTCCCCTACATCGGCAGGCGGACTCTCAACCACTGCGCCACCAGGGAAGCCCATATGCCAGCTTTTTAGGAGGGTAATAGCAGTGAGGATGGAGAGGTGGGAATAGATCCAAAAACTAATTTCGAGGTAGAGTCAGTTGGACACGATGACTCATTCTGTGTGGAGATTGAGCAAGAGATAGGCTTGGTTCCCAGTTTTCCAATCTGGTGACTTGGGTAGATCATGATGTTATTTAAGATAGGAAATACAAGAAGAGAAGTAGTTTTTATGGAGTGTTAGCGGCGAGGGTAGCTTTTTAAAGTACATATTTTCATGTTTCTCTTCTAGTTTTGTTTAGATCTATATAATCTAACATTAGCTAAACTAACTTATTGAATTAATCTATTATCAACTCCCTCATGATTAAGGCATTCCGCAATGTTCGATTACGCATTACCATTCCCCTTCCTAAGTGCAGAGTATTGGAGTTAGAGTTTTTTCCCCTCCCTCCTCCTCCTTCTGTTTTTAAATTGCAAATACTGCTTTTCTCCTTTCTAGAATTTGACTGATCTGTTAACTTTAGTGCCCTAATAAGTCTCTGAAGAATATGAATTCTTCAATTTTTATTTCTAGGTATCTCCTGTATTTTTATTATTATTAAAATCAAGCTACCATCCATCTTTCATAATAACTTGCTTTTTGATTTTGTACAAGTCACTTTACCAGTTTTCTCAATTGTAAAGAGAAGCTCAGTGTTCTCTCTGACCTTCATTCTGTCCAAAGCTCTAGATTCTTGAGTCTCAGCCAATCAGTCACTCTCTGTTCTGGGTCTGAGGACTACTTAGTAGTTCAGAGTGTGGTCTCTGCAGCCAGGTTTCCTATCTGGGTGACTGGGCAAATTAACCCTTCTGTGTGTCAGTTTCATTTTCCATAAACTGTGAATATAATATACCTATCTCTTAGGGCCATAGTGAGGATGAAATGAGTTAATATGTGTAAAGTGTTTAGAACATACTAAGTACTGAATAAATGTTAATTTATTTGTGACTGCCCCCCCATCCCCCACCCCCAGCACTTAGCATCATTCTTCACACATAGGAGACACTCAGTAAATTCTTTTAAAATTAATGAATAAGCATGCTAATGGACAAGTAAATTTAAGTAGCATCTCCTATAATGGTCCTTAGAAACTCTTTTGCTTCTTTTCTGTTTTCTTTGACAAAAGGCCTTTTAGTCAGAGAGTTGAGAAACCATGTTTACTTCAGTGACCCTCCCAATCTTACAGTGTTAAGTGGCATCCACTGCAGTGGTCTGGGTGGAATTTACATATATCTCTAACCACAAGGGCCGCACTTAGTGACTCTGTAGTGATCTGTTCTTCCCATTTATATCCTCCCCAGAGATAAATATTCATGGCAATAATGAAAGTAGCCATTTCTCTTCAAAGTTATTTTGATCTTGTCACACTAACTCTGAACTTTACTACACAAATAATTCAGAATGATTAGTTTATGGCAAAAAAAAAAAGGAGGAGGCTAAAGTGGAATGGACATGACTTCTGTTTATGAATTAACTACATCTGAGCATTTGGCAATGTTTTATATACCTTGTTGTTTTGCCTTCCTCTTTCCTCCAGTTTTAAATCATTTCCTTGCTACTTGTGAAAATGAAAAATAAAAGAAGTTATACTCTAACTTTTAACCTAAAAAATCCTAGAGGTAGCAGAGAGCTCAAATTAGTACCATAAAGGGAAATAAATTGAAATGATCTATTGAAAACAACATAAATTCTTAAAAACAACAAACGATGTATGACTGAAATGAAGTAAGAAAACAAAAACAATTACAGCTAATCTGAAAGGGGAACTTTTGACTTAGCCTGGAAGGTGAGCAATGAACTGTGTGTGGACGTTATTCTCCACAGAGTGGCTACAGAAAGAGGACTGGTCAAAGCGAGGCTGTGGACGGGACAAACCATTCACTCATTTATGATTATCTACCCTTTGTAGATTCTGTGGCTCTTTCTGGAATCTGTTGGAATCAATAATTCGAACTCTTAAATATTTCATGAGTCATTTAAAAAAATTTTTCAAGAGAAGATCTTTTGCTACAGAAATTCTTTTAGCATCTAATTTGAGCTGTTGACTCCGATCATTTCAAAACTGTTTACTCCGATTAACTTAGTAGATGTAGTTTCCTCAGAATAGATACAGAATTTGGTCTTATTTCCTAAGGAATTGAAATCCTTTGTTATCCCCGAATCAGTCAGTATGGTTCTTTTTTTTTAACGTTCACTTCTAGGACAATTTTAGGCAAATATAATGCCCCAAGGGGAATAATTAGCTCAATTTTAGATGCTGTTTGCTTCATCTTTAGCCATAATTGTTTTATTTTACACTTTGAAATTTGTCACTGCCTTAAATGTTTTTAGAAGTAATGATATAAATTATATAAATAGAAATTTTCTCTAACATATGAGCCTAGGAACTGAATCCTTTCTGTTCTTCCTTTTTTTCTACCTTATTTTCTTTATTATTGCCATGTTATTTTACTTTGTATTGAGGTAGAATATACCTACAATGAAGTGTGAAGTGTGCTTATCTTGAATATACATCTAAAATTTTGCATATATATATATAAATCGTGTAACCAGCACCGAAAAGATTTTCTCATGTCATTTCCCAGTCAGCCTCACCCCCCTCAAGGTAACGATAATTCTCATACTAATGCTGCCACTTAGTCTTGCCTATTTAACTCTGTACAAATAGAATCATACTATGTCTTACGTATCTGGCTTCTTTTGCTCAACATAATGTCTGGAGATTCATACATGTTATTGAAGGTATAGTTTATTTTTATTGCTATATATTCCATTGTATGATTGTAGGGCAAATTATTCATTCCCCCTGTTAATAGACATTTGTCATTTCCACTTTGGGGCTATGATACATAACTATGCTATGAAGAATTTTGTACATATGCACTCATTTGGGAATTAATATAGGAGTGGAATTGCTGGGTCATGAGCTAAGCACGTGTTTACCTTTAGAAGATACTAACAGACGTTTTACAGTTACAGAAATTAATGAGAAATTCTATGAGAATTTCATTATTCTACATTCTCACTAATGTGATTTTATCAGCCTGTTAAGTTTTCTCTTTTCTGGTGGATGTGTAGTCTACTTTATTAAAAAAAACAAAAGAAATCTCTCAGGTCTCCCTACTTCTGGATATGAGTATTCAGTTTACAGGCTATTTCCCGATTCACTGAGTTATAGTACTACAGCTTTTCATAGTAATGTGACCCTGTGTTCTTCCTAGGAAGTCCTGATTGTGTATATACGGCCTTACCCAGAATTCTTGGGTGGCCTTTATTGTTAGAAATCACCTATTAACCTGTCATCACTTGATGGAATATAAAGATATCTCCTCTCTTTGCCTTTTTTTTTTCTTTTCTTTGGTCAGTGGCTTTCTATTTTGAATTACATCTTTATTACATGTATCTTACCGATATTCTCACTGGTGGTAGGCAGAACTCTAAGTTGACCCCAATGACCCGTGACCTTTAGAATTCCTCCTCTTGTGTGTGGGCCAGATCTGTGAATATGATAGAGTATCATTCCCATGATTAG
This sequence comes from Mesoplodon bidens, assembly GCF_964165515.1. Classification (NCBI taxonomy): domain Eukaryota; kingdom Metazoa; phylum Chordata; class Mammalia; order Artiodactyla; family Ziphiidae; genus Mesoplodon; species Mesoplodon bidens. The sequence goes on from NC_138166.1 coordinate 87,656,204, forward strand.
GTTACATCATACTGCACCTGTAATGGGATTTTGCAGATAGGATTAAAGTTCCTAATGATTTATCTTTGAGTTAATCAAAAGGGAGATTACCCTTGGTGGGCCTGACTTAATCAAGTGAGTCTTTAAAAGAGACAAGATGCAGTACAGACCCTAGCCTTGAAGAAGTAATTCTTGTGAGAAGAGTGGGCCATGTGAAGGACCTGAGGTGGTTTCTAGGAGCTGAGAGTGACCCCTGTCCAACAGACAGCAGGAAAACGAGGACTTCAGTCCTACAACCACGAAGAACTGGATTCTGCCAACAAACTGAATGAGCTCGGAAGAAGACCGCAAGCCTCAGATAAGTGTGCAACCCTGGCTAGCACCTAGTATTCAGCCTAGTGAGACCCTGAGCACAGGACCCAGCTAATCCATGCCTGGACTCCTAACTCACAGAAATTGTGAGCTGATCAATGGTTGTTGTTTTAAACTGCTAAATTTGTGGTAAGTTGTCAATAGAAAATTAATAGAAATCAATAGAAAATTAATATACTACCCAGTCTTGATACTTCAAGATTCTTCCTTTTAGACTTCCAAACATTCCCTTAGACAAATGGATGGAAGTTGCTAAACTAGTTCCCTTACTGTAAGCTAGGAAAAGAACCACCTTTTTTCTTCTGACCCCAAATTTACTTGAGCTGTCAGTCTTGCAATTATTCCCTGCCCCTCCAGGTCTCTGTGACTTAGAAGCTGAGAGGGACTTTGAGAAAGGATGGAGGTCTAATACGTTTCTGTAGACTTTACAGTATGAGATGAGGTTAAAAATTTTTTATAATACTTTATATGTACAATAAAAAACATCATCATGATAACCCTCTAAGGCAAGCTGTACAGAACCTGTTCCCTCTCTGGGCTGTCTCACGTGCACCAGACACTGAACGTGTCCAAATCAAACTCATGATCTCCCCTTCTCCCCATCACCCCCAGGCCTGCTCTTCTTTCAGGGTACCTGATTTCATTAAATGGCATTGTTGACTTACCGGTTGCTGAACTCAGAAGTCATTCTTGTCTTCCACCTTTGTACTACACAGTTTGTGACCAGACCCTACTGATACTACCTCCTAAACCCATCTACTGTGACAAACCCATCTACTGTTTTGATAAATGGCTCTTGCCTTACCCAGGTTCTAACTGTGATCACCTCTTGGTTGTTACTGCCTCTGCCTTAAATTCTTCCAAACCACTGGCTATACTGGAACCAGAGTGATTTAAAAGTATTCAGTGATTTCTTATGTCCCCTGTGCTAAACCCCATGTCCTTACTATGTATGAGTTGATCACCAGTTACACACAGCCTCTTCTTGTCCCCTTTTCCTCACCATGGCCTTCTTGTTGGACTTCTCATGACCTTCTACTGGACTTCTCAGAACTTGCCAAGCTCATTCAGGCCTTGAGGCCTCCTTCCTTGGAATTGGTTTGCCCCTATCTTCTCCTTCTCCTTGATAAATAGTTGTCATCTTTAAGGTACTTCTTTGCTTTATAAAAATATTTTTATATAATACTTATTAAGTATTTACCATGTGTAAATCAGTATTCTAAAAAATTTTGCATGGAGAATCTTCTTTCATCTTCTTAGCTATTACTTCCTTCAGGAAGCTTGTTTTGTTTTGTTTGTTTAAATTTTCCTGGACAAGGTTAGGTTCCTTATTTGTAGCACATGGCACGCTTATAGTTATTCAGCTAATTACTCGTTATTGTTTGTTTGAAATGTGTACTTACTTATTTTAAAGTTCCACACAGGCAGGAACCTTGTCAGTTGTGTTTACCTTACATACCAAGTTTCTAGTCCAGTGTCCGGCATATAGTAAGTTCCCAATAATTATTCAGGCTTTTTAAAAATGAAAAGAAGTTCATTGTTACACATTAACCAAATGGTGAACTAGACAGAAGCTTAGGTCTTTTCTCTCCAGGTTTAGAGCTTTGTCCAGTATGTTAATAGTACTTGAGAGATGAGCAAATATATCATAGATTATATTAAGAAGGGAGATAAGGGACACTAATATTATTTGAGAGAAGAGAGTGAAGTTATTGAGGTGGCTTTTTTTTTTTTTTTTTTTTTGTGTGTGTGGTACGCGGGCCTCTCACTGTCACGGCCTCTCCCGTTGTGGAGCACAGGCTCCGGACGCACAGGCTCAGCGGCCATGGCTCACTGCTCCAAGGCATGTGGGATCTTGCCGGACTGGGGTATGAACCCATGTCCCCTGCATCGGCAGGCGGACTCTTCAACCACTGTGCCACGAGGGAAGCCCGAGATGGCATTTTTAAGTATATACATAATTATCACTTGATTCTCATAATCATTTTGTCAAGTAGGCCTTGTTTTCTAATTTTTTATGGCTAAGAAACCGCAGCTTATAGAAGTTAATTAACCTGAACAAAGTTGCAAAACCAATAAATGATAAAGATGAACAGTTAATAGAGTTTCATTATATAAAGTTTGCAAAATAACTTGCATTTGAAATGGCTTGTGCCTTTCTCTACTTTACTGAGATAATTTACGTACAGTAAGCTACATTCATTTAAAATGAACAACTTGATGAGTTTTGATGGGTGTGTACACAGATACGGGACATTTTCATCACTCAAAAGTTTCTTTGTGCCCTTTTGTAGTCTGTTTCTCCCTCAATTCCCAGCCTCAGGCAGCTACTGAAATGATTTATGTCAAGAGATTAGCTTGCAATTTCTGTATTTTACATGAATGGAGTCATACCATTTTGTGCCTGGCTTCTTTCATTCAGTATAATAACTTTGTCATTCATATTGTTGCATACATCAGTAGTTTGTGCCTTTTTATTGCTGAGTAGTACTCTGTGGTACGGATATACACAGTAGGTATGGGTATATCACATTATTTATCCTTCCAGCTGTTGATGTATGTTTCAGTTGTTCCCAGTTTTGGTTTGTTGCAAATAATGCTGCTCTAAACTTACATGGATAAGTCTTTGTGTGAGATGTATATTTTCAGATCTCTTGGGAATACTTGAGCGTGGGATTGCTAGATCATATGGTAGGTGTGTGTTTAACTTTTTAAGAAAATGCCAGTTTTCTAAAGTGAGTATGGCATTTTATATTCCTACCAGCAGTGTATGCCAACCTTGGATTTGTCAGTCTTTTTAATTTCAGACTTTCAAATGAGTGTATAATGGTGTTTTATTGTGGTGGCTTGTAGATTTTTAATGCAATAGCCTATTGATGTATTGTGTAGCTGTGTATTTGAACATTCTAAATTCAAATTAGAATCCATCTCAAATCTTTTTTCTCTTGTTAATAACTAGTCCAGACCTGTTGTTCTGTTATTTTACTTTATTTTTTTAAGATGTTGGGGGTAGGAGTTTATTAATTAATTGATTAATTTTTTTGCTGTGTTGCATCTTCGTTTCTGTGCGAGGGCTTTCTCTAGTTGTGGCAAGTGGGGGCCACTCTTCATTGCGGTGTGCGGGCCTCTCCTGTTGCGGAGCACAGGCTCCAGACGCGCAGGCTCAGTAGTTGTGGCTCACGGGGCTGGTTGCTCCACGGCATGTGGGATCCTCCCAGACCAGGGCTCGAACCCGTGTCCCCTGCATTAGCAGGCAGATTCTCAACCACTGTGCCACCAGGGAAGCCCAATTTCTTTTGAAATAACTTTTAAAATATTTACCTCTATGGCATTTTTAAGTATAGAGAAAATAGACATAACTATTTTACAAGTCAACTCTAGAGCCATGTATATTTATATTCATTCATATGTTAAAAACAGTGCTTACTAAAAGTACTGATTATTGTGTATCTATATAGTTCCAGCATCTTCTGAACGTGTGTGTAATATTATTAAACAGGAGTGAGTGAGTGCTAAATAAGTCATGCTCTGAAGCTAAAAATTCCCAGTTGTTGCCTTATTAGTAATCATAGGACTAATGCAAAGTGCTGCTAATTAAGACTTTCTGTTTTTCTTTGCGTGCCACCATGGCAGCAAATGGTATATTAAACTGACAAGTTGTAAATTAAAACTTGCAGAATGCAAGACCTGGTCTAGGGAAAATGAAGTTATGTATAGGTGACTTGTTCCATTTGAATTACTCAGAGGGCTGCTGGTGTAGACCAGCTGTGTTCTCCACTGACAAAAACGAATCTTGACATTTGGGATAATGAAAATTCAGTTCAGCACCTCTTTGAGATGTATGATAATATATTGTCAGTCAGAAGCAGAGGGAAAGGTGGGAGCAAAAACGCTGGCTGATTAAAATAGGCAACGTGACAAGTGGACGTCGCTGGATCTCCAGTTTCTAGGAAAAAAAATGTCAAGAGAAACCTGTTTTACACAAATGATAGGAATAGCTGTTTTATGGAAGGAAGGTGAAAAGATTTGACTTTTGGTGTCTGACCTCTTTGCAGTTGCCTTTGCTGATGATTCGTAGTTTCATGGTTTATCGTACTTGGGGTGCAGGGTGAGGCATGAAAGGCCTGGAAAGGAGACTCACTTTTTTGGTTTGACAGTATTAATGCAATCATCTGGTTCATACCTTGTAAGCCCACTTATCATTTCCTCTGCGTGTGTTTTTTCTAGTTTAGCGGATTAGCTGCACTGTCTCTTCAAAGGCTATCCAATCAAGGAGGGGTTATTAAAACCAGGGCTATTTATGACTGAGAATTAATTAGAGAAGCATTTTCATGCAAAACATCCAATTTTTTGATTAGCAATGGAGCAGGGCTGCAATTAACACTCTAGGAAGCTTAAATTTCCAGCTTTTTGATTCTCAGGAAATGAGATTATCAAACCAGGGTCAGATACTTGACAGCAAAGCGGGGGTGGGAAAGTGTGAAATTATATGTAAAAAAAAATTGTCTTTTGATTTTAATTCTGAGATTGCTATTAAGGCAATGGAAAATTCAGAGAAATGGAAGAACAAAAAATCTGAAAATGCAAGAACCTGAAATGCCTGATTCTTTAGTGGCCTATTTGCTATGCAGAGTATCTATTATAAATGTTTGCTTGGAATATGTTTTAGAAACACAGCAATTTATTTTGTTCCTCTGTTATTACTTCTTATTCAATCTTTCTCCAATAAATTTCTTCTAGATATTCAGTGGCTGAACAAATATTTAAAGTGTTTGTATGCGTAGGAGACAAACCAAAATTTCTTTCATTAGAAAAGGAAGTTTCTTTTCTAAATGGTGGTTTGCTGTTTTTGCAGTCTATTTATTTTCATTGGTGTTTTAAATTATTTCAAATCACTTGAGACATGGTCGAGGTAGTGAGTTATCTCAAGACATAGATTACCATTTAATGGTAAGTGACCTTTGTCAAGCTTAGGTGTCTAGTAAGAAGTAAGGCAACCCTAGACCTCCTGTAAACCAAAGTGGATGCTGTCATCAGCATAATTGGTGCTCCCTAAGGAGATAGAACATAATGAACATTCATTCATTCTGGAAAATATTTTTCACCTTCTCTTCTCTTAACTTAGACATCTAATTTCAGTTGAGAAACAGAAGAGCAGCGCATCTTTTGTGTTAGCTCACTCTGCCAGGGTAGCTTTCTGTCTTTCCCTTCTTCACCCATTAGTTCCTAAGACTCCTAAGTAAAGGGACCTTGTCAGTATTTTAAAATCCCCAGTCCTTCTCTTCACTGTTTTTTTGTGCTTATGATGGTGCTCTGTGTATCTGAAGCTGTTGATGTGTACTATTTATGGACGGCCTGCTTATTGACATCATGGCAACCATTGCCTTCCAGTGCTAAGATGAACACAGGTGAAGGGGTCCTTTCCTAGGCCAGGGATGGAGGTTGGGGGTTAAGATTTGTGGACAGGCCTGTGTGAATCTGGTTTATCTCATGTTCTCCCAGATTTGATTTTTCTGTTTCCATAAAGGAGGGTAGGAGCTTCTGTTAGACTCTTGAGGGTTGTTTTTAAAAACAGCTTCATAAGCAATTTCTGGACTGTGCTGACCATGAATGGAGGAGACCATGTGACATCTATTATAATCAGTGATTTCCGTCATTACATTTTTCTCTCTAAAGCCTCTCTGATTTGGGAACATGATTTGTTGATCTAGTTGCAATCCCACTGTGGACCCTCAGCTTTATTTGTAGTTTTGCTTAATCCTCCTTCCTTTTTTGGTGAAGAGCATCCATCACTGGCTGGATGACAATTGGCTGCAGTTTAATCTTGGGGAGAGGTGGAGGAAAAACTACCAGTCAGAGGCTGAAGAGTTGGTCTTGTCAGATTTGTAGCCGTCAGCCTCAATGCTGATCTTCACGTGCTTGGATGTTGATGATTATATGCTTTTTTGGTGTCTAATAAATATTTGCTGAAGAATTTATAGTGTTACGTTTATAGACCTTTTGTTGTTGTTGTTGGAAAATGTTTCTACATTTCCAAATCCATAACATAGGGATTCAAGCAGATGAATTAGCAGATGCATGGGTTTGGGGGAAGGGTGCATGGGTGGCTTACAGGGAATCAGTGACCCCATCAATGTGTGCAGATTTGTGGGGAAGGTGGGGAGAAGTTGCCTAGTTTTCATTAGGTTTGTAAAATACTACTATCATGTGTATGTGTGTACGCACATTCACAAGTACATATAAAAATACAGTTCCCAACTAAGCCTTATTATCTATAGAAGAAAACAATCAAATAACTTTAATAAAAGCACATAAAATGATATCCTTTTGTAACAGGTGTGAATTAAATACATACATACCTATGTTCAAATGTTTAAATATCAAAGGTAGGCAGAAATAAATAAATTTATAAAAATTGGGAAAATTAATCAAGAAAAGCATAGTAATTTAATATGAATCATTTTAAAGAAAGCAAGGATTATTGTTTAGTGGAGTGGAAAAACCAGGAGGATTCTAGGATTTTTTCCTCTAATGTTAGGTTTTTAAAAACTATAGTCTGATATAGCTCAATCAATTATTTAAGGAACTTGATTTGCTTTAAGAGGCTTACAATTGGTAATAACCTTATTACATTCTGGAATTCCCAGGGGTGGGGTGAGGGTGTCAGCTGTTCTACTGGCAACATTTCTGCTTTGTTTGGCTTGCTGTGTGTTCAGTGTGTATAGTGGTGAACGATGGACTTGGAAGAATACTTAAAAACCTTTGCTGGCGATGATTAGAAAAGAAGGCTTTCACTTTAAGTATGATACAATCTTTAATAGTGATTGACTCATGTATATTTATATGATTATACATGTACACATAATATTTAACTTAAACGTGTAAATACCTAATTATTGAAATTTGTACTTGGAAAATTACATTGTTATTGAGTTTCTGATCTTCTTTAATCCCATTTCCCGTTGAAATACTTGATTTGATAAGGATATCCTATTCTAGCAGAAATAGTAGGGGAAAGAAATCCATTTTCTTAGGATCCCGATCAATCTAATTTATGAAATTAGATTTTTATGAACATGAGGGTTGGTGTTGGCCAGTGAAATGAAAGGCTGAACCCTCAGGGTTCAAAGCAGTGCACTGGGAGAGATTAGATCAGGAATTGAAGTATCTGAGTCATTTGTGTGGTAGACGGAAAATCCGGCGTTGCTGGGCTTTTTAGAAAAGTAGGGATAAATGCAAAGGAGAGCTCAGGACTAAGTCTTGGTTGAAGAAGCACAGCTCGTGAGACATGAGGAGTGTCGAACAAGTTAGGGAGAGGGTGGACATACAGATAACTAAGGTTTATAAGTATAAAAATCTTCCTCCATCAGCTTTTTAAAAAACTCACATAGATGAGGTCTTAATGATTCCCAATAACCATAATCAAATGTTTGCTTTTGCTTCTACAAAAAGGTTTTCTGACAAAACCTTTTTGTCAGTTTCGAGAATTATACCTTTGTCTGTGAGCCCGATATATCCAAAGCTGTGGGTTTATTTTAATGATTTAATAGTCTGCTCCTGAATGCAGGTTTCTAAGTTAGAATTGTATGACTTTTGCAACCACTGTGATTGGTCAGTGAAATACAATCTTTGGATAAATAATGCCATCACGTCTTTAAATGTTTTGTTCTGATGACATGAAATGAACCAGAGCCATGAAAATTTTTCTAACAGGTAACACCAAGAATTTCTCTCCATCTCTTTTATGAAACTTCTTTGAGGCCCAGGTAATTGCAGAATCTCCCATGTTCCTGAGAGGACTCCAGACTCACTCTGATTCTTTTAAGAATTTAGTGCTATTGCAAATCACATTAATGTTTTCAGATTTCTCTCTAATTGCTTGATGGTATAATAACAAAAGCTTGATAGTATAATAACAAAAGTTTGAGGTTCTGTAGCTGGATTCCCTTAAATAATGTAAAAACTGTTATAAATGATTAGTAGCTTGGATGACTTCCCACGTCCCTCTCTGGGGGTCCTAATTGCTATGTTTTCATGGTTGTGTTCAACTTAATTGCCATTAACCACTGCTGAAGTCTCCTGCTTACTCACCATGCAGTCGTTGCCCATCAGTGGCATTTAGTACAGGATGACTGAACAAGTCCCTTCTTTGTGTGTTCAATGAATGTCTACATACTTGCAGATGGTCTTCCTCAAATAGAGTTTCTTTGAAATGGGAGATAATGCTGAAGAAATATTTTCAAAAATACTTATTCCATAGAAGTTGACTTACTTGATAGTTGCCTTATATTTGGCAATTGGATGACAGGTTACATCTTAGAATATCTAAATGGATTAGGAAGACACATTTCTTGATATTTATGTATGATTGATTTAAGTTGAAGGTAAAACTCCATGGTAGTGATTGAGTAATCTAAATACAGTCATGTGTGTAAATGAAATTTGGATGGTTTTAGTGATACTAAATCCCTCAAAACATTATATTCTGCTGTGGGAATAGGAAGTATCTTCTGAGTTAATAGAGTTTAGTGGTTTTAAAACTGTTTGTTCTAGAACACTTAGATGCCCGGAAAGGTTTAGGAAATTGACAGTCAAGATTCCCAGTCCTCTCTTGAAACCTCCAATCAGGGAGGCTTAAGGTCTTTGCTTTTTTATTTTATATGTTTGGATTCAGTGTCAGATTTTTTTTCTTTCAAGTGTTCCTCTGTAAAATTCTGTGTGTTTTGAATTCTATACGTGAAATTGTTGTTCATGTTGACTGAATTTTATACATGAAATTGTTGTAAACATTAGTAAAACCATTTAACCTCTCCTTTTCACCTGCCCAGACGATCCACTGTAAGGAATTTAGTGTGCATCCTTCTACTTCCTGTTCTGTGTGTTTATAATATGTATCAGGTGATCTCACATATACACATTTTCCAAATTGCTATTTCAAAAATGTTGTAGTGAACACTTTTATGAACACTTTTGAATACTTTAAAATAGGTATTTAGAAGGGAAACTCTTGGGTAAGAGGATAAGTCTCTTCAGAATTTGAATATGAATTTGTGTAGACTACTAAACTACATTTGGTGGGGGTGGGATGAATTGGGAGATTGGGATTGACACATACACACTATAAAATAGATAACTAATGAGAACCTATTGTATAGCTCAGGGAACTCTATTCAATTCTCTGTGGTGACCTAAATTGGTAGGAAATCCAAAAAAGAGGGTGTGTGTGTGTGTGTGTGTGTGTACAACTGATTCACTTTGCTCTACAGTAGAAACTAACAACATTGTAAAGCAACTATACTCCAAAAAAATTAATTAAAAAAATAAACTACTTTCCAAAAAATTTACCAGTTCACACTGACTTCAGAAGTACATTTCTTTACATCTTTGACATCACTTGATATCAATTTTTACAAAACTTGACTGGAGTGTATATCTGCTTTCTAGCCAGGTTTAATATCTTTTTCTACGTTTATTTGACAATGTAGTTTTTTCACTGAATTACTATTATTATTATAGAGTTGAAAACTCTTTGATCTTAATCCCTTTCCTACTTTTTATTGGGTTGTCTGTTTTTACTTCTCTTTAATGATTTTTAGATACTTTTTGTATGTTCTAGATTATAAATACTTTTTTTCTTCCATAGTCTGACACTTAGGTAAGGTTTAATTTGGGGGGAAAGGATTATTTTTCTAAAAATAATTCTAAACTCACTAAACTAGCAATATTTTTGATGCTATGACTTCTTTCAGATGGGTGGATAGATATTTTTAAAAGATTCTTAAGTAAGTAGCTCTTACAGTTTTCACTGGGTAATCTATTCTAATGTCTCAAGTCCTTATAAACTTTGTTTCTCAACTTACAAGAACATTAAATAAGGAATAATGAACATCCTCAATTAGTTTGAGTAGTTCAGCTTACTTAGCAGTCTAAAAAGATTTTAACATAAAATATCAAGATTCTATTGTCTTCTAATTAATGTTTCAAGTTTTTCATTACTAAGTAGCAACTTGGCTCCAGTTTTTCTTCCTAAAATTAGTTTGCTTTGTAGACTGTGATCATCACAGTATCCCTTCTGGATAGATTGTGCGTGGGCATCTGCACTTTTTAGAAGGGAAGAACAGATGTCCAATAACTTGCTGTGGGTTGTACCACAGCAGAACCAGAAATCAGAATCTCGCTCTGTTTAGATGTGCTCTCAAGAAAAGATACGTTTGGCATGCCAATACGGCATAGCTGTTTTGTATAGCAATATGTGGCCTAACCTGTGGTCTTTCCTGTAAAAGGCACCAGAATCACTCCTGTCTTCTATTCCTCAAGACCTCTATGAATGGTTACCACCATGGTGGCTTATCTCCATAGCTGAGCATGGCTGGAAGAATTCTAGCATGACTAGGTGACTTTTCCCCCATCACCAGCAGCTAGTAGTAAGGTATAAACTAAGGTATAAAGTAGGACATTATAATTCCTCTCCTCTTAAAATCCGAAATCAACAAATACAGTTATTTTATCCATGGCCACAGAGGTACCTAATTGAATGTGTAATGACATTTCTTATTTGTCCTTGAAAACTTATGTATTTTCAGCGAAAGAAGTGCCATATGGGGCGTATCCTGAGACAGCGTTTTCCAACTTTAAGGTGCATCAGAAAGCCTGGAGGATTTATTGAAACAGAGACTGCTGCACCCCATTTCCTGAGTTTCTGATTCAGTAGGTCTGGGGTGAAGTCTGCGAGTTTGCATTTCTAATATGTTCTTATGTGGTGCTGATGGTCCAGGGAACTCATTTTGAGAACCTCTCCTCCAAACCTGGTAATAAAACAAGAAAAGATGGTGCTAATCAGGATAGCCCTATTGTCTATGACCAGCTACTTTTGTTGCCTCTTTAATACCGTAGCACTTAGGAATTATCTTATTTTCCCTGGAGAAGATCAAACCTAATAGAATTATGCACGTGCATTAAGAGATCATCAACCTTATACTTTTTCCCCTGGGCCTAGAGCAATTTGAAAAGAGACATTCCCATCAAATGACATAAAACCTGTAGCTATAGTAACAAATTAACAATTACCAGGCTCTATAATTGGGTGTTTGTGCAAGTCTCGTTCATTTGGGTTTATGCATGAATTGCAGAGCTGGAGATGGGAGAATGTTTCGGGAAAGGATGAAGGACTAGCTTTCAAACTGTTATTCCAATAGAGATTGCAGACTCTAATTTTGTATTAAAAATGAATAGTCAGTTTAGATGCTTATAATAGGAACACCACATTATTGAGAAGAATAAAATACTATGCAAAGATACTGTCTTTGTGCTAGGTGTTTAGTTGTGTATTAGTGTTGAGTTTTTATTCCATACTTTCTTTTGATTCTTTTTGGTCTTGAGCAATTTTAAAGGGAATCTAACAGAACCTGCTGGTTGCTTAGTCAGAATACATTTACCTGCCTGCTTCTCCTCCTTTTTCTAAAAAAGAAATCCCCTTTCTGGTTGTATTCTAGATGGTAATGTTCGTAGCTTAAAAAACACATCTCCAACTGTCCTTTGCAAGTGGGTGTGACCAATGAAGTATAAGCAGAGGTAGTTGGATAGGGCTTTTGGGACAGCTAACTCCTTAAGAGGAGCTGACTCAGCTGGGAGTTTCCCATTTATAAACGCTTCTTCCTTCTCTCTGCTTGAAGTTTGGGTGTGGTAGCTGAAGTTTCAACAGCCATCCAGGATTGAGGCCACCTTGATATTGGGAGCCAAGCACTAATGCTGGTTGAGCAGGAAGGAGCCTCCGTCCCTGATGACCCTGAGTCAGCGTTCCAGCCCTGGACTGTGTACTTTTAGATTGGAGAGAGAAATAAACCTCTGTTTTGCGTAAGCAATTTACTTGGATTTTTTGCTATTTGCAAGTAAACCTTGCAGTTAATGTCAGAGGTGGCATTTCCTCTCTTTTTAAAGAAGGGCTTATCTTTAAAACCTATGAGGTATTTTCAGTGTTGACCCTGTAAATTCATTATAAATTATCCCACATGAATGACTAGATCCCTGTCGTCTTACACCTCTTCTTTCCTCCTGGTGAAATAGCATGCTTTCAGAGTCAGATACACCTGTTTTATTTGTAACAACTTTATTGAGGCATACTTAAAATAACATAAAATTCACCCATTTTAAGTGTACCATTCAGTATTTTTGATGAATTTACTGAGTTGTACAAATATTATCACAGTCCAATTTTAGAGCATTATTTATCACCCCAATAAGATCCCTTGTGTCTGTTCACAGCAAATACTTACCCCAACCTCAATCACTGATCTACTTTCTGGCTCTATAGGTTTGCCTTTGGGGACATGTCATATAAGTAGAATCCTACAATTATGTGGTCTTTTGTATCTGGCTTCTTTTAGTTAGCCTAATTTTTTGAGGTTCACCTGTGTCATATCACACATCAATAGTTCATTGCTTTGTATTGATGAATAGCATTCTGTTACATGGTTATACTGCATTTTGTTCATCAGTGATGGACATTCGGATTGTTTCCACTATCTGGCTATTTTGAATACTGCTGCTCTGAACATTGATCTGCAAGGCTTTGGTGCACCTGGCTTTGAACCTTAGCTCCTCCACTTAATAGCTTGGTGACCTCAGGTAAGTTGCCTAACTGCTCATCTCTAAGAGATGTGATTTCCTCATCTCTAAAAGGTGATGATATAGTCTTGTGGAATTGCTCTGAGGATTAAATGAAGTACTATAAGAGATTATTTACTGAGAAATCTAAACACTGGAGGCATACAAGCAATAGCATTGTTTGAAAAGCATACATTAAAATGAATCACACAGTTATAGTGATTTTCAGTAATGCACTGTGGGTGGTGATAATGCAACCTACAGGGCTGCAAATGACCAATTAATGTTGTCATCAAAGTTTGTTAAGTGCATTATGGACAGAGTGGTACTAATCACAGCAGAAGCTGTAGTGACTGTGTTATGATACTCCTGGTGATGCAGTAGTTGTGATGTTTGGTTGTTCACATGGATTGGCAGGTCAGAGCCATCTTACAGTTCTAAATTGCAGTGTGCAAATACATATTTTAATTAGGGAGGCAGTTAGAATTGAAGAGAAAGTAGTGGCAGCTTTTAGCCCTGTGTTTGGTATTATTTCTATATTTAAAAAAATTTAAAAAAAGATTCCGCCCCCAAAAAAGCTTTTTACAATATTTCATGTCTTTCTTGTCTTTTTGAAGAGAATATTTTAAATATAAGATAACTTTTATTGATAAATTCGAATCATTATTATGAAGTTCAAACAGAATACTATACAAAGGTTTAAGTCCATTTGTCCTGGATCCAAATCATCCAGCATCCTGGCTCTTTGTGTTCTTGGTATTTAATTTAATTTAGTTTAGTTTAATTTAATTTTCACCCCTTCCTTTTCCCCTCCCCTTCCCCTCCCCTTCCCTTTCCTTTTCTTATTGTCGATATTTTCTTCTGCTCTTAGCTTACTTCCTTCTAGTCATCTTTGTTCTCATTCTTTTCTTGAGACGTAGAAATTGGATATAAGACTGTGTTGCTCTCTGTAAAGTAGAAATAAATAGACCTGAGGTGAGGACTAAGGCTTATGAAATTTGTAACATCTACCTTGTCCCTTGAGCAGCCTTTTTGGTTTACTTCCAATTCTTGATTAGTATCTGGATTCATGAAATTGCTGGGTATATGTGAGCTCTTCTTGTTCTCCAAATTGCTGGACAGTAATTGGGCAGAGGACACAATTGGTTGTTGCATTGAATGGTGTTTTTCTGGCACATTTGTGGCTGACCCAGTGTCCCATATCATGCTTGTTAATTTATGTATGTAGTGTGATACATAACCTTTATTAAGTGTCTCTTATATCCAGACATTGCTCTAGGTGATTTACATGTATTAATGATATTGATAATAATTTCTTACTAATGTGGAATTCAATTTGATTGATTTAGTTCTAACATTCAACTCAGAGGAGCATCCCTATATTTAAAGCAAGTAGCTATTTTTTCCTTCATATCAATTCACTTTTACAATGAATGTTCTAGAAAATTTGACGAGGTACTTCTGTGCAGCACCAGATAACTCCTTCAGTATCTAAATTATTCATAAGAGGCTACCTAGTCTAGATTTATAAACTGCCCATGGAGGCAACAAGATGCATCAGAGTTCTTAAAAGAAGGGTAATGAAAAATACAGAACTATGTAACAAGGTATAGGTTAACTTTTTTGAGTTGAGTAGATAGCAGTGAAAGTGAGGACTTAGACTTAAGAACCTGGCACTATAATGAGAAAAATTTGGGTGCCCCAGGAGGTTGTGGATTATTTTTGACTCAGTATTTTATGTTCATTATACTATGGTAAATTACTCAATATATTCTCTGCGTATAAGAAAATTTTCTCTGATGTTGTAGACTAAGAATATTCCAAACTTATTTGTTGCCATCTCTACTTTATTCTTTATTATTGAGAAGTTCAGATTGATAAACCAAGTATTAAATTTTAGTTCTTATTACACTGTGAAAAGAATAAATTTTTTAGAGCGTGTTGTTTCTTTTGTATACATCTCTAAAGATAGTTTACTGTGATTACTAGCTGCTCATTTTTTTGTGGTATGACTTTATATTACTGTTGGTTTTAATTATTAAACTGTGAGAGGGATAAAGAACTGGATGAATATCTTTTTGCAATTGGTTAATATCGATTCACAATACAGTGTGTTGCAAGAACTTCAGAATGTACTTCCTTTAGGCAGGCAAAAAGATCCTTACATCTTCCGACTGTGGAGCTTGCTCCATCAGTAGCACAGGACACTGAATTTTCCAGTGGGACTTGTTTTTCATCAAGGCAGGTTTTTATAGTAGCAAAAATAGGTGCTCTACTACAGCCAGTTGCTAAAGAATTTGCCAACAGCATGTCTTCTTACAGTTTAAAATCATGATCAAAATAATGAAAATATGCCATTGAAGAGCCTTATTGTAACTGTGGTTTCATCAGTCTGTATAGAAAATTTGTCTTTGATGTTAATTGACATCTCATCAATACATCTTTGAATTGAATCATTGCTCAATGGCAGTGTTTTAAAAATACTGGAAGTTAGGGCTTCCCTGGTGGCACAGTGCTTAAGAGTCCGCCTGCCGATGCAGGGGACATGGGTTCGTGCCCCGGTCCGGGAAGATCCCACATGCCATGGAGTGGCTAGGCCCGTCAGCCATGGCCGCTGAGCCTGCGCGTCCGGAGCCTGTGCTCCGCAACGGGAGAGGCCACAACAGTGAGAGGCCTGCGTACGACAAAAAAAAAAATACTGGAAGTTAAAAAAAATAAATAAAATACTGGAAGGATTTTGATGCATCACTACTGCAATTACTGTCTCTGACATGGGTCATAGGACAGTCTCAGCAACTATATGAACACTAGAAGGTTTTAGGGAGCTTTTTTTGTTTTTGTTTTGACATTTTGCATCTTTTTTTCTGTTACTTCTTAAAACACAGCTTTATTGAGGTATAATTCACATGACCATACAAATCACCCATTTAAAATGTACAATTCAGTAGTTTTTAGGATATGCACAGTTGTACAACCATCGCCATAATAAATAAAATAAAACTATGTCAGAAAGGCTAAAGCGTTTTTTCCCAACAGCTTAACACTGTATTTATTTTAATTTTAATTTTTAAATGAACATATGTGAAAGATTTATTTAATTAATTGGAAACCAGCAGAATGGTAAAGCTAGTTCTGAATATTTGAGAAACTGAATATATATCTATTTTACTTGTTTATGTTTATTGAAGTAAAGTTGACTTACGGTATTATATTAGTTTCAGGTATATAACATAGTAATTTCATATTTTAATAGATTATATTCCATACAAAGTTATTATAATTAATTGACTACCCTGTGCTGCACATTACATCCTTGTAACTTATTTATACCTAATAGTTTGTACCTCTTAATCCCCTTCACCTATTTTGCCCCTCCCCTCACCCTCTGTAACCACTAGTTTGTTCTTTGTATCTGTGAGTCTGTTTCTGTTTTATTACATATGTTCATTTGTTTTATTTTTCAGATTCCACATACAAATGAAAATATACAGTATATTTCTTTCTCTCTGACTTATTTCACTAAGCATAGTACCCTCCAGGTCCATCCATGTTGTCACAAATGGCAAAATTTCATTCTTAACCAGATACAAGCTTGTTTTGGATGCACCAGAAGACCTGTGGATGTCTCTTAATATACTTACCAAATTCTTTTTTATTAACATTTTTGTGTCTGTCTCATTCAGTGGGGGTAACTTACTCATTTTGATGTTTTCAGGGACAAGCACAGAATCTAGCCCAAAGAAGGAATTCAGTAGCATCTGAGTGTGAAGGAATTGGATTTCAGGGCCCTTGTTTTACTGAGATGTGAAATGTTGACAGATGAAATTGTCAATTGATGAAGCTGCTTTGAGAAAAGGGGAAAAACAGTGCTCAGTTAAAATATTGTACAAATTTTATTTGCACCAAATACAGTATTTGGTGCAGAATGTTTAAAAAAGATAAAATATATAGTCCAATGAAGAAGAATGGTTATTGAAGTTACATTTTAAATGCAAATAGCACGTTATTAGTTTACATGAATTATGGGCGATGTTTCTGTTGCTCTTGCTAATTCTTCTCCCTTTTAGTTGCGAAAGTCCTACCTTCATTCCTCCTGTCTTACTTCACCTCTCTCCTTTTTTTCCTTTATCTCTTTCTCTGTCTGTCCCTGCTTCTTGTCTTCCCCCCTTTCTCACTCTCTTTCCCTCCCCACCATAAGCTCAGCAAGAGAGGGAAGTTTTTGAGTTTCATTTGTGCCTTTCTCCACTTAGTCATAAAAATTAACCAAGTATGTGTTGAAGATAGCCCTAGTATGATGGGAAATAAGCTTCAGATGCAGGATGATTACTGTTGGTGCTGGTGTATAAAATAAAGGATTTTATGTGGAATGTTGACCCTTCAGGGCTAGTATGTGCTCATTACATGATTTGGATGGTAAACTGAGCCACCTAAATAATATTGGCTACTGGAAATAACAGTGTTTATAAGTCTGCACAGTGACATTTTTATGAATCAGGCTTTAACTTTTATTGCATTGAATACACTTACTACTGTTATTTTAATCATTCTTCCAGAGCTGTTTTTGCTATGAGAAACACTAGATGAAAATTTGAAATCCTTAGAAATTAAATTATTTTTATTTTACCTCATCTTTCATGATGATTGTAATTAAGATTTTGTTTGTAAATCACTCTGCACATGAGAAGAAAGCTTTTTCTTTCATGATTTTCTCAATGAAAATAGTTTTTGTCATTTCTATGTAAAAATACTTTCTCTTAAACAATCAGCATTCCTTATTTATTTCTATAGTTTTAGAAATTTGTATTGCCCCCAAGGTATTTCAACAGTAATGGGAAAAATGAAGGATAATCTAGAATTACACCCCAGAGCAAAATATACTGTGTTTATTATTTGTTGTTCATTCCAGTTCTGTTTCATATAGTATTTGTAACTTTAACAATGTAATAATAATGCTGTGGATTCAGCTTTCCTTAAAAATGGATTTAAATAGTTTATCTAATGATCCTATTTATTAAATCAAAATCAGCAAAGACATTTCATCAGGACTAATATTCATCCTCTTCAGCCATTTTAGTAAATTTTAAGAAGTGAAAATGAAGTTTAGTATCAACCTTTACTAATGTGTTACAGCTTAATTTTTAAAATAGTCAAGCTAGCAAAAGCTTTCCCAAAACAAACATACAAACAATCCCCCAATCTACAGGTGTGGGCCACCATTATCTTTTCTGAGTTTCATGCCTTTAACGTGTTTTGAGTCTCTCTGAGGTGCCTAATATGTGTGATTTGTTTGCGTTTCAACCATTATGGACTTTACATATAATGAATTTTAGGAAATACATAAGAACAACTTCTGCTTGTAGACAAAGACAGTAAGATGATGGAGTGATCAAATAGAAATGCTCCTTCAATTTATTTTACCAAGACATCTATCAATGATTTATTTATAAGGCAATTGAAGTCATTCATTTTATATGGAACTCTTCTCCTCTGAATAACAAATAATACATTATCATATATACTGCATTGGAGGAGGGAGTAATGAAAGCCATACTTGAAAATAAAAGTTTAATATTTTGGGCTCATTGGGCACAATTATAGTGGCACTATCTTTGTTTTCAACTGAATCATAATTGTGTGTGCAGATTAAAAAAAAAAGGTAGGTGGCACAGTACTGTAGAAAATAGAAAGTTCACTGTTCAAAGAGGGAAAAGGTATTTCTTTTCAGCTGCCAAGCATTTTAAATGCACAGAATCTGTCTCGGATACATCCCTTTGTAAGGGCCTTGCACACACATGATTTTAAGTAGTTTCATTTTATGAGTGACTAGAGTAAAACAGGAGCCTGTCTGCCCATGATCTATGACACGACCATATGAAAGCCATGGTCAAATGTTTTGTTCTCAACTCTTTTCATAAACTGTACCATTCATAAACTGGAGTCTGCAGCATTTCATTTCTGAGCCAAGTCAGGTTGCCTACTGGGGTTTCACTCTCCACTTTGTGTTTTGCTTTTGCCTGACGCCACACAGGAACACTTCTAAAGCTTCATCGTAGTGATAATTGTTATTTACCCTTAGTTAAAATTCCAGCTAGTAACTGTAATGTGCCACAACTTCTTATGCACTGATTGCCTGAGACTACCCACTTTGGGGATAGTTTAGAGGAAAACATCATGCCAGAAAGAAAAGTTGAAAGTTTAGAATCTCGTAACATAAATGGGAGGCAATAGTTAGCTCTTGCATACCTCTGTTAAAGCAGATGCTACATCTTGAATTCAGTAAGGATTTAAATATATTAATAGTTAACAGCTCCCTATAAGTTAGTTTGGGTAGATCCATGCAATGTTGAGATAGTTTAGTGTCGTGTTTTTCCTAAGCATGGTCCCAGACCACTCAAATCTTACTGTAAGATTCCTTTCGATAACGACCTCTTTCTTAGTATATTGAAAGTATCTGACTTATAAACCACTATTTCAGGAATATCCCTTATGCACGGTGATTGAACTATTAGAACATTTGATAATTGTAAAGATGTTGGTTTGTGATTGTTTTAGTCTCCTGTTTAGGATTTCAGAAAATTATTCTGTTATCAGGCACTTGAAATCCTTTTTATACAAACAGAGAGCTTTGACCTGTTCCATCTTTTTTTTTTTTTAAAGAAGATGTTGGGGGTAGGAGTTTATTAATTAATTTATTTTTGCTGTGTTGGGTCTTCGTTTCTGTGCGAGGGCTTTCTCTAGTTGTGGCAAGCGGGGGCCACTCTTCATCGTGGTGCGCGGGCCTCTCACTATAGCGGCCTCTCTTTGCGGAGCACAGGCTCCAGACGCGCAGGCTCAGTAGCTGTGGCTTACGGGCCTAGTTGCTCTGCGGCATGTGGGATCCTCCCAGCCCAGGGCTCGAACCCGTGTCCCCTGCATTAGCAGGCAGATTCTCAACCACTGCGCCACCAGGGAAGCCCGACCTGTTCCATCTTTTAAGTGTGACATTTAGCCAGTTTAATTGTCCTCCACAGGTTATATGCTAGTTTCTACTTGCATACCATAAGGGCCATATTTGGAGTACCTGATAGTGTCACTTCATTGGTACCGTAGATAGTATTTTGGACAGAGGAAAATGTGGCTCCTGATGACAAGTTAGCTGAGTTCTCCCTGAGCTGCCTTTTCCTTTCCCAGAGCAACCACTGTTGCTAGGTTAATAAAGGTCAAACCGATTGGTGAAACTTATTTCTCTTTAGAGTAAATAAAACATCTCAACCTTTTAAAGGTTTTATTGTAGTTTCCAAGTGAGAATAATAAGCTGGTATTGTTCCCTAACGTGTTTGTGGACTTCAGAAAAGAACAATATGCATCTGTTTTTTCTTGGAAAGTTCATCCTCATGATGGGGTTTATGCTGGAATTTCTGGGACTACTTGGGAGTATTCTCTCTTCTCCATCCTACTTCCTTCTTTTTAAAGTAGAATTCTTTGCCTTTTTTGAATCATGAACCCCTTCTTAGAATGAGATAAATGCCTTAAAATTGCATAGAAGCACAAAAGGAACCAACTATTTTGAAATAGTTTAATAAATAACAATATCTAATGGCAAAGTCTAATAACACTGTAATTTCAAAGCAGTTACGAGCATTAGTGTAATTTTTAACTACTTGCAACAACTGTAATATATGAAAATATTATTGATTTCTATTGGTGACAGTGTTACATATATGTTCATATTATTGTAGTTATTGCCTAAAATCATACTTGAAGAAAATGCTAAATTTCAATTAGCAGTTAGTAAGTTACAGATATGTTTTCCCCAGCCAAGGTCATTATACTCCTTGAATTCTATCCGTGGACCTCAAATGAAGGCCTCTCCTTTTCTAAAGGGATTCCTGCGTGTCTGATCAGTACTCTTCCTGAGCGAGTATTCCAGAGAGAGACTGTTATCTGCCTCTTACTCCTGAAGGGCTGACTTCTTACACATTAGAGATGAGGCCCATAATGCTGCTAAGACTTCAGTCTCTTAAGCTTCTTCTGCCAGAAGAGACATATGTTTGGTGCATTATTTTCCTTTCCCCGATAATTGGCTCTTTCTTCACTTGAGAGACCAATACCATTTTATTACCCAAACTGTTGAGAAATTTCTTATTTTGGAGGGATGGTGTAGACCAAAGCACAAATCAGTTTGACAGAGTCCCTACTCTTTTTTCTTTCCAATTTGCTCAAATAAGTTAACCTCATTTATAAATGTTGAACACTTCTCCTGTACTTAAGTTGATGCCAGGTTAGGAATTTGTTTGTGGTAGTTCAGTCACCTGAAATAAACCAATGATTCACTGGACTAAGAGGAAAGATCAAACTGATTTGCAGAGAATTTTTTTAAACACATGATCTAAGATTCTATAAAGCTTTTCTCATTGGTCCTACAATCTATTTCTCAAGAGAGGAGTTTACTGGGATATAGCTTGGTGCAGCAAACAAATGTATAGTGACTACCTACTTGAGCACATCAGTTCACAAAGGCCTTTCACTTCTCTGGACATATTAGGTAGAATCAGCAGTAAGAATATAACTAATTTTACTGGAGAGACTTAATGGGAAATAGATTGAGAAGACAATAAACAAGGGAGCAAAGTTACAGGGATAATACAGCCATAATAACCATCCCTATCGACTGGATTTTTCTTGCATAGAACTAGTTGATTTGAAGTAAATAGCACGTATTTAAGTCATGTGATCGTTGGGGCCTTTTATGTTGTTAACTAAGGGCCCCGGCCCCAAGCGTACAAATAGAGACCATTATCTCAGATCTTCCTTAGAAATGTCTGCTGTATTATATCCAGAGCTATAGGTAAAGGAATGAGATTTAGGCAGTATAGTGGAAGGTATTTTGGAAAGGTTGGAAAGCCTCTGGAAAACTAAAGAAAAAAGATAAGTTAAAAACCCTAGTTAGTATAAATTTCAGATTGTATACAAGGGAAAAACTGTATGTAGGTAAAGCAAAGGGTTTCATTTCATTTTGTGATGCCTGAAAACTGTGAATTGCATCCAATTGAGAAAATGGCAGTAGTTGAAACTGTTCTACTGTGTAGGCCACTGTAGCAAGCCCTACGAGTCGGTCATCAAGTTCCTAAATGAAACGTGACATTGTTCTAAAAATAATCAAAATTCTTTCCTGTTTTCAGGGAAAAAAAAGGAAAAAAAGGTGGTGGGGACACATATTTACTGTTCATTTCTCATTTCCTTTTTTTTTTTTTTTCCCATGGTCAAGCATCCTTGAATATATCATTCTTAAACTTTATTTGCAGCAAAATCACCTGGAGGGCTTGTTAAAAACACAGGCTACTGGGTATGTACCTCCCACCCCCCAAGGTTTCTGATTCATTATCCAGTCAGGAGTGGGACCCCAAAATTTGCATTTTTAACAAGTTAGGTACCACACTTGGAGAACCTCTGCACTTTATTATCCTTGGAATTGTTTCCTAGCAGTAGTGATGACTTTCCAAATAATCTTTTGCTTAATCTATCTGCGTGACCCAATAGAGCACCTCATCTTATTAAAACAAGAGGAATCAGTTCCATAGTTAAAAGAAACTGTCTAATAAACATATAAGACGCTCTGAGCCTTGATCTCAGGAACATTCAGAGTCCTTTAGATTGGAGAAAGGTCCATTATGAAATGTTAACTTATAGTCTTAGCAAATACGGAGGTTAAGGAGATGTTAATGTTGTTAACTGGTTGTGAAAATTCTGATTGTTACAAATACATTTTTTTTTTGGCTGCACTGGGTCTTCGTTGCTGTGTGCGGGCTTTCTCTAGTTGCGGTGAGTGGGGACTACTCTTCATTGTGGTGTGTGGGCTTCTCATTGCAGTGGCTTCTCTTGTTGTGGAGCATGGGCTCTAGGCGTGCAGGCTTCAGTAGTTGCAGCACGCGGGCTCAGTAGTTGCAGTGCGTGGGCTCAGTAGTTGTAGCTTGCGGGCTCTAGAGTACAGGCTCAGTAGTTGTGGCGCACGGGCTTAGTTGCTCCACGGTAAGTGGGATCTTCATGGACCAGGGCTCGAACCCATGTCCCCCGCATTGGCAGGTGGATTCTTAACCACTGCGCCACCAGGGAAGTCCACAAATACACTTTAAATGTTTTATTCATTACTGCGATTGTGAGTTTGGCTTTAGCGATACCCTGTTTAGGTTTGGTTAAATCTGCAGGTGTACTGTTTTTTTTTTTCTGGTGACTGATCATTATATTGGTTTTAGGTTGTTTGTCACCATCACTTGGTTTATGCAGATCTAAATAGGGTCTCAAATTCTCTACTTTGGTCATTTTATTTACTGGTTCATTCAAATTCTGAGTGACTATTTTAAATGAGCCAGGGCCCTTAAAAATGCTCAGCTTGAGAGGATATATGGGTACTCTTCATACTATTTAGTTTTCTGTTAAGCCTAAAACTGCCCTAAAAAATAAAGTTGATTGATGTTTTAAAAAGTGCTCGGAGCCAACAACAAAAAAAATAGATTAGAAAATATACATAAGTTTGACAGTTACTGGAGAAGAAAGATCCTGGATGTGTAAGGTGTTTTTTTGTGTGTGTGTTTTTTTAATCCCTCTTCATTTATACATCCAAGCACCAACAGATGTATGATTTAGCATTTGCCCTGCACCTCTGGCTCTAGGAACTATGGAGTTTTTGTATGTGGATTCTCTGCCGCAGTGAACTCTTGTCATTGTTATGAACAGCTGGGAATGGAGTATGGCTTATTAAGACAGGAGATGTTATCCAAGCCTCCCCTGGCATCCTGAAGAGTAGTGAATATGTTTTGCTTCCCCACATCTAAAGTATCCATTTCCTTACCACCTAGTGTTCTCTTTGCTTTTATTGAAAAACTCTATGGGCCCCATTACCCCTTTGAATGATGTGCACAGTTTATACCAGCTGTTCCCTTATTATCTCTTCTTCCTCTTCTTCGGATTTTTATTGTGTTTATGGTGTATGTTGTACCTTTTATTTCAAAAAATAAAGCCCCAGTGTAATTAGTACATAATTGTTTATGTAACTAGGAGAATATTAAGAACAGATTGCCGCAAATAAATCCCTACCACTCAAACATCCTTGCTCCCTTGGGGATGAAAGGCAACTTTGCTGGGGAAGGGGCTGCAATTTAAATTCATCATGCTTATCAGGAGAGGGAGCTTACATTTTGTAAGCTTATTTCGTGCCAGGTGCTTCAGTCATATCACTTCACTTGACTGTGGTAATAAATCCATGAGTTTTAAGTATTATCATCCCATTTTGTAGATGGAGCACTAAACATCAAAAATGAAGTAACTCAGTAAATTGTGGAACAAGGATTCAAACCTGTGACTTTCTGACTCTGTAATTTTTCTCTCTACTACTTATGCAGACTTTTGGTGAGTTATACATAAATTCAAATGCCCATGTTCATTTTCCATGTGGCATCGTTGTTTACTTATGAGACATGATTATCTATTCAGAACAAAAATAAAGACAACTAGAGAAAGTATGTTAAAAATACCACTTTTATCTAGAGATTCAGATTCATATGTAGATCATCATTTTTCTATTTGGAGGATTATTTGGTCTTTGCCAATGAAATTGGCAGGGATGATCAGGAATAGTAATCTGGAGCTTCCTTTGTGATTGGAGAGAAACATTTCAACTTCTCTGCTAACATATATTGGAGTTTACAATGTGCCAGCCTTGTACATGCATTATTTCACTTAATTGTGATTGGAGAGAAACATTTCAACTTCTCTGCTAACATATATTGGAGTTTACAATGTGCCAGCCTTGTACATGCATTATTTCACTTAATCCTCTAGAAGTATAGGAACAGATGTGGAAAATGAGGGCCAAAGCACTTAAAAAACAATGTGGCCAACATAACCTGCACGTATACAGTCCAGGGAGAGCGGCCATCAGATTCCAGAACTCACTATGTCAGTTTATGCTTCCTTGCCAAGAAGTGGCAGTTTCAAACATGAGAGTGGGGTGATATCATAGCCTAGAAAAAGAGAGGTAAATTATTTGAATGCCTGCATATTTTCTTTTGCCATCGCCAAAATAGAAATATTAAGAAAATGGAGGTATGTTTGTTCCTCCTTGAATACTAATCTCATAAAGAGAAATTAAAGTACATGTATGTTTACTTTGTATACTTTTGATTAATCCAAGAAAGTTGGTTATATGATTTCTAAGTCCCAGTAGTTGGGTATAAATGGAGGGAACTGGGGGTTTAGAAAACAAAAAAGTTAAAAGTAGTGACAGAGAAAGGCTACAGGTTTGACACGTATACAGCTTTGTCAAAGGTAAAAGGAGATGAAGGATGTGAATCTGATTCACTTTCTCATGGCACAGCATCTGTGAGTAAGCCAGGAATGACGTCAAGTGCTTTGGCATATTAACTGCATAACCTTAAGTGTAGTGGAGGGGCTTACCCTGATCTTTTTTCCTAAAGCACAATAGGATATGTGACTTTTCTGACATCCATCATGGCAAGACTCAAGGAGGCAGGATCTAGTAGAGACTGTAATCACTGAGCATTTGGGTGGAGTAATAGACAGTTCTTAGTATCCATATACATGCAGATACCTCTTAATATACATATTTTCTGTAGCAAAGCAAAACTGTAGGAAAAGGAAAATTTCTAGTTAGGAAAAGATTTTAATTAAAATTAGTTGTATGGTATCCATTGTTATTCATGTCCTTTAAATATATAGCTGATGTTATCTTTATATGAGGAGATATCTTTATTTTATTTTATTGACTGTAAATGCACTTATATGGTCTTTCCCAAGTTCATTCCTGAACCACAGATTCTGCCATTGGTGTTTTATGGAATATTTTTTAAAAGTTTTTTTTTAATTGAGGAATAGTTGATTTACAATGTTGTGTTAGTTTCTGATGTGTACAGCAAAGTGAATCAGCCATACATATACATATATCCACTCTCTTCTAGACTCCATTCCTGTATAGGTCATTACAGAGCACCGAATAGAGTTCCCTGGGCTATACAGTAGGTTCTTATTAGTTATCTTTTATATATAGTAGTGTGTATGCATCATCAATCGCAATCTACCAGTTTATCCCTTCCCCCTGTCCCCCTTGGTAACCATAAATTTGTTTTCTGCATCTGTGACTCAGTTTCTGTTTTGTAAATAGGTTCATTTATACAAATTTTTTAGATTCCACATATAAGTGATATCGTATGATATTTGTCTTTCTCTCTCTGACTTACTTCACTCAGTATGACAATATCTAGGTCTATACATGTTGCTGCAATTGGCATTATTTTGTTCTTTTTTATGGTTGAGTAATATTCCGTGGTATATATGTACCACATCGTCTTTATCCATTCCTCCGTTGATGGACATTTAGGTTGCTTCTGTGTCCTGGCTATTGTATATAGTGCTGCAGTGAACATAGGGGTGCATGTATCCTTTCGAATTATGGTTTTCTCTGGATATATGCCCAGGAGTGGGATTGCTGGGTCATATGGTAGCTCTATTTTTAGACCAATTTACATTTCCACCAACAGTGTAGGAGGGTTCCCTTTTCCTCATACACTCTCCAGCATTTATTGTTTGCAGATTTAAAAAAAATAAATCTATTTATTTATTTATTTGGCTGCTTTGGGTCTTTCTTGCTGTGCACGGGCTTTCTCTAGTTGCGGCAAGCGTGGGCTACTCTTCATCGTCGGGGGCGGGCTTCTCATTGCAGTGGCTTCTCTTGTTGCGGAGCATGGGCTCTAGACACGTGGACTTCAGTAGTTGTGGCGCGTGGACTTCAGTAGTTGTGGCACGCGGACTCAGTAGTTGTGGCTCACGGGCGTAGTTGCTCTGCAGCATGTGGGATTTTCCTGGGCTAGGGCTCAAACCCGTGTCCCCTGCTTTGGCAGGCGGATTCTTAACCACTGTGCCACCAGGGAAGTCCCTATTGTTTGTAGATTTTTTGATGATGGCCATTCTCACCGGTTTGAGGTGATAACCTCATTGTAGTTTTGATTTGCATTTCTCTCATAACTGGTGATGTTGAACATTTTTTCATGTGCCTCTTGGCCATCCGTATGTCTTCTTTGGAGAAATGTCTAGATCTTCGGCTCATTTTTTGATTGGGTTGTTTGTTTTTTTGATATTGAGCTGCATGAGTTGTTTGTTTATTTTGGAGATTAATCCCTGTCAGCTGCTTTGTTTGCAAATATTTTCTCCCATTCTGTGGGTTTCCTTTTCATTTTGTTGATGGTTTCCTTTGTTGTGCGAAAGCTTTTACCTTTAGAACATTCTCTAACACCATACACAAAAATAAACTCAAATGGATTAAAGACCTAAATGTAAAACTCTTGGAGGAAAACATAGGCAGAACACTCTCTGACATAAATCATAGCAGGACCATTTTTGATCCACCTCTGAGAGTAATGAAAATAAAAACAAAAGTAAACAAATGGGACTTAGTTTTATGGAATCTTAACCATCCATGTTGGAGAGTATCCATGCTTCTTTAGTCAGGTTTTAAAAAAAAATGTTTTGTTTTATCTTTCATCAGTTTTAATGTGATAAACCATTTCATGTTTAGCATTTTTGATTTATAGTATAGTCTACTTGGCTTCTAACTACAGATTCATTAACTAAATTTGTATTCTTTTGTTAAATTTGAAAAGTAGGTGAAAGTTGGAGGGGAGACAAAGAAACATTGTAATAAAACCAAGAAAGACTATTGTCAGGGCATGTGGCACTACCACTTCTTTTGAGACCAAGGCAAGGCTTGAGAGCAGGTCTATCAACCTCAATAAGAAAACGACATGAAAAAAATTTTTTTCATGTGAAAAATGTACTAGTCCTCAGGATATGGATCCTTCTTGGAGTTGCAGTTGCGAATTCAGTTGTACTGCTTCTTTTCAGTGAACCTGACTTTTAGTAATGTGATAGTTTTTTTTATCCAAAACAACAACAACAAAGAAAACCCCTTAGACTCAGTTTTTAGAAATTAGTTTTGAGCAATAGAGGCGTGGCAGGCAGGCCTACAAGTACCCAGTGTTTATTATTTCTCATTTTGGGGAGCCCTAAGTTATCCGAACTTTTTCTCTCTCTTAGCCTAAACTTGACTCTTTAACTATATTCATTAGCATATGCCCCATCATAATTCAGTATTTTAGAAAAATAAAAGGAGGAATGGGTTCAAAATGACAAGATTTAGGATAAATTGCTTCAGGGAAAGCCCTCTTTGGAAGTGAGTATCAGTTGCCTTCTCCCACTGTAAACGGAGAGGAGCCAAGAAACCAAGCACACTGACCAGGAGGTAGAGCTTAGTTTAGTAGGTGATTAGTTTTCCTGAGTGCTGAGTGCTTTTCATACATGATGCTATGGTCATAAGTTAATGCCAGAAAACAAAGCCCAAAACTAGGAGAAAACATTGACCTAGGAGAAAGCCTGTATTTGGTATTCTTTACTTTTAGAAGTAAATGGGACTTTGGTGTGGCTAAGATATAAATTGGCATCGTCTGTTCTTAGGTTTGGAAACCGTGTTTGATTTTGAACCTTAGCAGAAGGGTAAAAAATGAATTATTTACTCCAATATAAATTTGTTTGCAGGAATATGTAATTGACTTATTTAGAAGCAATAAGGTAATTCAGATAATTTCAGAAAATTTGTTTTTGAAAAGGAATTCTAATAAAGGATAATTTGGACAATTATATTATGTGTGAGAAAAGACTGTTTACTAAAAAAGGAGTAATGTTATTATAGTTAGAGTTTAAAATGAGAGATTCTTTCTGAAAATAGTCTCTTCTCGGAGATTTCAGGGTGAAATTACATGGATGAAGTATGACCCAGAAACAGCCCTGTCAATGATTGCCACTGGGAATATAGTAATTGAAGATTTGCCTGTGTTGATTGACTTTCAGTATCTGATTACAGAAGCTCTAAGCAGTGTATCTTATTCTTTGATCTCCTTTGTTACCTCTTTTCAGAAATGCTTGTAAGATGTGTCTGGTTTATCTATAGATTTTTGGACTCCTAGAAGGTCACTTAACCATTTCTGTTTAGTGTTTATCAGTAGACTATTTCAATTGATAGCAATATTAACATTGTATAAAACCTGAGCTAAATATTACTAGAATTCTGAGACTCATGTTTTTGGCAGATAATATACTTATTTTTTCTTTGTAGAACCTCCTATATATGAATGTTTGTGTTGAAATACTTCTTGATCCTGAGGGCTAGAATGAGGGCCTATGCCAGGGCATTGTAGCTTGTGAATGCCAACCCTTTTAGAATGTCTCATTGGTGCAGGTTATGTTTTGAGTAAATCTGTCTTTAGGAATTAAATTCAGTGCTGTCAACATGAGAATCTGGTTACTCTATTTAGAATTTTACAGTGGCAGAATGTATTAATGGACTTTTACTTTAAAAAAAAAAAAAAGACATCTGTATCCTATTCTACTCTAGCTCTGGGGGTAGCCTGTACAGAGTGGATTACTTATGGTCAACTTCTTGCCATAAAAAGCTGTAGTAGTGCCACAGCTGACTCTCCATCTCTGTGTAGATCTGGTTTAGTTTTGCTTTTTTTGAAGCTATACTGTGCTGCTAGAAATATTGGTGGATGGATTAAGAAGACTGTTAGAAAATAGACATACCTTACTAGTTCCTTCAGTTTTGCCAGGAGTACATTTTGACTCTTAAAAATCCAGTTCAGTTTTCCCATATATACTGATTTGGCCTAGTGGTAGGGGAGTATATGGTGAGAAAAGGGAAGGTAAGGAAGGTGAGGTCATTGTCCTGAAGGCTGTGGATGAGATACCTAACTCCAGGCGTTTGAGAATGATAAGTGCGTGAAGTCCACATTGCATTTGAGAATGCTTTTCCCAAATTAGCATCGATCAGAGAATTTTATTTCAGCTCCAGTAAGCACTTGGTTTGTGTTTCTGGTATGCCCTGTATTTTCATAATCAAACCATACCCTCTACCTTTTGACATTTTTGTTTTGCTCAGCACTTTTGTTCTGTATATTCATGTTTTTTTTTGTCATTTTTGATTTAGTGTAGGACTTGAATAGCGACTGCCTACATGTTAAATGATGTCACGTTGCAGGGTTTATTTGCTCAAATTTATGTGTAATCAGTAAGCATATGTTTTTGGTGTTTCCTTTCTGTTTCAGAGATGCACATTTGTGCAGTTGTTTCCAAAGCCCCTTCATTTTGTCCTGGGTCGAAGAGCCTTAGCTAATTTTAATCATCCCTGAGCTGTCATTTCTGTTCATCACTGTCACATTAGCATCATTCCTGTTCATCAGTGTCACATTAACAGCAGATCTGAACTTGCTGATTAGTAAAGTGGATGGAAATCACAGCTCTGTGTGTGTCCAAATAGCTACTCATCAGCAAGGCTTGTGACGGGGTCTGATGGTTTAATGCAGGCCTTAATCAAGGGCTGAGAAATGTTTTCTCTGCAGTTTAACCTTGTAGTATTGAATTACTTTAACATGTGTATACACTAGCACACACACACACACACACAGAAGTAGTGTTACATTAGCATTCAAAGTCAATCAGACTGAATCAAACAAAGGAAGGAAATAAACAGACCTTGAGGATGGCTTCCCTTGCAATTTCAAGTCAGCCAACAGAAACAGCATATTTACCTTTGGTCTCATTGAGTCATTCATATCCAGCTGAAGAACTGCTTGACTGAAAATATACTATCCTTGGGGATGGAAACTGGAAAACTATGAGGTAGTTGGGATAGCTTTTCATGTTTATCCCAAATAGTGTTCTAAGGATTGCATTTAAGAAAAATTCATCCTACCTTGATGCTTACAGACCTATCTGAGTAACCACAGCCATTGTGAATCCTAACTTCACTTAGGATGAGCACTAACATTGGAAACATGGTAGAAAGCAAGGATGACACCAGCGTTTACACCAGCATTCTCTCAGAGGATTGTAGGATTTGCATTCAAACTAAGGACAGCATGGGGATCAGGACTCTGGTACTATTTTATGGAAGCCAGTGTAATGCATATTTGTAACGTAATATCAGTTCTTCATCTGATTAAAAAATTAGTTTTACTTTTTAGTAGATTTTTATTTTCTTTTATAGACTCTAGCCCTGGAATCGTATATATCTATCTTCTAAACATGCTGTTATCTTTTTCTAAGATTAGTGACTGCATGTTTCAGTATTTCCAGCATATATTTTGTTGCTGTTATAAACCGAACATACTCAGTTTTTTCCAAATTTTCTGTTACTATCACACTGTCTCTTTCTTTCCCAATGCCTCAGATTAATAGAGTGCTATCGCATTTATTTCTCTTGTCTGTTATGCCCAGTTGGGTGTTTTACTTCTATTTTGAGTCCAGTTAGTTTTGTTCAGAAATAGAACGTTGAAGCAGCAGCATCATGGAATGGAAACTTGTGGGCTTTTGAGACAAAGGCCTCTGAGTTAGGACTCTTGCTTCTCCACTTACTAGCGTTTTGAGTTACTCACTTTTTCCAGCCACACTCTCCTGATCTATAATAATAGGGGTTAGTTGGCTTGTTGTGAGGATTATATAGGGCAACTGAAGAGAAATGGCTACCGGTCCCTTACTCAGAGTGAGTGTTCAATAAGTTATAATTGTCTTTTATATGCAGTACTGTTTCCCATACTTTTTACTAGATATTTCCCTCCCTTCCTCCCCCCCTCCCTCTGTTACCTTCTCTCTTCCACCCCCTCTCTTTGTCTTTCTCTCTCTGTTTACAACCCCAAAGTGTTAGTGATTCTTAGGAGATCACACTTCTCGACTTGGGAGATTGCTTTGACTATGCTGTCTGGTCGTTAGCGTAGACAAGTAGGGTCGTCAGTATTGCTTCTAACCAGCTTTTTTATTTCAGCGAAGTATTACTTCGTCATACTACTTTTCCAGTCACCTGTTGTCTCCCATGTTACTTAACTATTTTATCTGAGCTTACTTCTTTTTTTTTTTTTTTTTTTTGCGGTACGCGGGCCTCTCACTGCTGTGGCCTCTCCCGTTGTGGAGCACAGGCTCCGGACGCGCAGTCTCAGCGGCCATGGCTCACAGGCCCAGCCGCTCCGCGGCATATGGGATCCTCCCGGACCGGGGCACGAACCCGCGTCCCCTGCATCGGCAGGCGGACCCTCAACCACTGCACCACCAGGGAAGCCCATGAGCTCACTTCTTTATTTTACTGTCAGTCCATTTTAAAACTCTTCTTATCAAGTTGACAGACTTCCTGCCAAACATCTTTCTCTTGGCTGTAGGAGTAGGTTTGGCTATAGGTAACAGAGACTCAACATAACAGTGGTGTAAACAAGATAGAATTTTATTTCTCTTCCACATAAAAGTCTGGCAGTGACGTCCTGGCGTGGTGGCCTTGATCCGTGATGTCCTCAGGGGCCCAGGCTCTTCATCACGTGTGCTCCATCCCTAATATCTCCTCTCTGTCCAAGATGAGCACTTGAACTCTTGCCCTCACATCTACGTATTAGTAGTCAGGAATTAGGCAGGGGCAAACTAGGACATGTCCCTCTTCGTGTACTGTACTTTATCTTTTTAAGTCTACATTATCTGTGGAAATAGAATACCACCTGTGCTCTATTTTGTTCATTTTCTTACCAAGAGAAAAGTATCTCTACTAGTCAGGTTCTTTGTTCCCTAATGAATCAGCTACCATGATCTTTGCACGCTTAGCCAGGCAGATCTAGTAGAATGTCATGTTGGATTTTTTCCTCCATGTTCCTCTGAAAGTAATTCAACATGTGGATTTTAATACTGTCTTCAAGCAGAATAATGGTGCTGTACAACTCTTCATTTTACTTTTCTCAAAACATCTGTGGAGACTTAGAGGACAAACTTATGGTTACCAGTGGGGAAGGATAGGGAGAAGGGATAGTTTGGGAGTTTGGGATGGACATGTACACACTGCTATATTTAAAATGAATAACCAACAAGGACCTACTGTATAGCACAGGGAACTCTGCTCTATGTTTTGTGGCAGCCTGGATGGGAGGGAAGTTTGGGGGAGAACGGTTACATGTATGTGTATGGCTGAGTCGCTTTGCTGTGCACCTGAAACTATCACAACATTGTTAATCAGCTATAGTCCAGTATAGAATTAAAAATTTAAAAAAATCTGTGGAAATAGAGCCCATACTTAAGATATATCAGTACTCAAGTATAATTGTGAACTGTTTTGAAGGTGTGATTATAAAAAGTTTTACATATTGATCACAGTAGGCCATTCTTTTGGTTCATTTTGTTTTCTTTTATAAATAAATGTTCCCTTTCTTTAGTACCAACACCTACAAGAACTTTCCCTGCTTTTTTCACATAATTTGTTGTGACGGACAGGACATAAGAGTACTTTTAATAGATGAGGCTACTGGGTTCAGAGGTTGGGTAACTTGTCCAAGGTCATATAACTAGTAAGCAGCAGACCTAAAATTCAGACCTAGATCTTCTGAGTCCGAATCCAAATCCTTTTGCACTGTGGTACAAGAGCTGGAAAATAAGTGCAGTCTTTCACTTAGCACAGATTGTGAATTCTCAGAATTCCCTGTTGCTGGTTTTTTTTTGTTGTTGTTCTTCCATAAAGGATGATAATGGATGGATCATCCTTCATGGAAGAACCCTACCAAAATGTTTAGCTGGAATAGAGTTGTTTTCCCCTATTTCCTGTTAAACGGTTTTCTCCTCATCCATAGCTTAGTAAAGATCTCCTTCCCTCTCCTTAAAATCTTTTACACTTGGTCCTTTTTTCCTTTTTTTTTTTCTATGATCGAATTTATAATATATGTTAAAAAATTGTGTCCATGCTCTCAAGGAACTTAAATTTTCTTTAGGGATATATAATATATGTATCAGGAAAGGGTCACATTGCCACACTTGTCTCAGTGAAATTGCTGCATGTGTATTTTTTTCTCTTCTTTTAGTGTTCTTTATCCAGTGCTTTTTTTTTTTTTTTTTTTCGGTACGCGGGCCTCTCACTGCTGTGGCCTCTCCCGTTGCGGAGCACAGGCTCCAGACGCGCAGGCCCAGCGGCCATGGCTCACAGGCCCAGCTGCTCCGCGGCATGTGGGATCCTTCTGGACTGGGGCACGAACCCGTGTCCCCTGCATCGGCAGGCAGACTCTCAACCACTGCGCCACCAGGGAAGCCCTATTCAGTACATTTTTAATATAAACCGATACTGCTCTGTTATCCTCTATTCCGGAAATGTTTACTTAATTGTCTTTATCTTCTACCCATGTACCTTGTACTCATGGTTTGCTTTACTCCATTACTTCTGGAAAGAACAATCTTATATTTATACACACACGCTCCCTTCATCATCTTATAATTACGAAGAGTGGGAAAGAAGGCAGTGGCAGAGTGTCCTACTCTGCATGGAAATGGGAATCACCCCATTCTTCATTCTGACCTACTTCAAGCAGTTGTGATGCTTTGATTAGGTAAAGAGACTTTTTTCTTCTATTGTTGTCAGCTGGTATCTGATACAAATAGCTATCTCTCCTGTATCTCATTTTGTCCTTAACCTTACCTCCTGGGCTGTGTTTTTTCATTTTGCATAGCTGCCAATGTCTGAACTTTAAAATGAACTTAACTCATTCTTAACAGAGTTCCGGGTCTCAGTTGCATTCTATTCTTTGCTGAGTTAAGGGAAGACAGGCTCTCATAGTACCCGTTAATCAATAATAGAAAAAGCCATTTGTCTCAGACATAGGTTCTCTCTAAAAGCTAACCATAATATCTGTGTAAGTTGTGACAATTTAATAATTGGGAGTTTTTCCTTTTTTGTGTGTGACATAGTTTTCTGTATAGGAAAGGAAATTATAATGTGGTTTCATAAGCAGAAAAACTTTCCCTAGATCCCATCATGGATATGGAAATTTTCAGTTGTCTGTCTGGAAGAAATTCATCACTCAATGAAGTTTATGAATCCCTAGACCTGAGAATTTATAGACTCTTTCCCAGAAAGTTCTAAGGAGGCATGCCGAGGGGCACATCTGCTTTAGAGGCTATGGATTTGCTGTAGATAATCTCTCAGAATCCCTTCTTGCTTTATGATTCTTTGATAAACCTTTCTATAATTCAGGTGTTTAAAAATAATCACTATCAGCAACCTCCAAACCCTGGGAGGAGTGGTTAGCCATTTCCTGTCAGTAGTTTTCAGTATTTTAAAAGGAAAGCATTAGATAAACATAAGGCATTTTTTGTTATTACTATTACCATTACTTGTTATCATTTATGTAGCACCTGCCTCACTGATGCAATTGCTTACAGGAGCTGCAATTTTATCCTGATGCCTACTTTTTGTCATTATGTCATCTGTGGTAAACCACACATCATCTAAATGTTGCCATTGGCTTTCTTTTTTCCTTCATACTCCAGCCTTAGAATACTGTTTCTATCCCATTTGTCAGTGAGCCACTAATGGAAATTTTTTAGGAACATATGGTACTGGGTGCCCAGGAGAAGAAAACATATTAAAAACCAGGGTAACTCCATCTGATTACCCCATCATAGTTCTTGTTACCTCAGAAAACTATTAAAAGAACATTAATAAGTTTTCCATGCCTGGCTTCATTTTTATAACCAATTGCTAAATTGCTAAGTTGCCTTTTTATTTACTTTCAAATTTACAAACATAATTTCCAAACCTGTGCTTTCATTTACTAATGCATAGCTCATTGTATATCTGTATGTGTGTGTTTTTCTGGTAAATTACTGTTTCTTCCTTATTCAGAACCTTTGGGTCTCTTATTCTGCAAGGTTCCTGCCAGCAGTTATCAATTTGCATGTCATGGGACAATATATTGACCTGATGGACTTGGACAGTTTCGCTTGCAAAGCTGATAGCTTCCCGTGATAAAGTAGAGAAAGACTTTGTTGCAGGAATCAGTTTATTTTCCATTTACTTCTCATCAAAAAACTTAAAAAAATATTGTTTTGAAATTTGGAATCCCTTGATGTATGGGCTATTTTTACATAATGAATCAAAGCACTTCTCTCTAGCTATTTCCCTTTCTTTGACATTACTAACATTTATATTTTTAATTCTAGGAACATGAAAGTTTTCACATTAAAATAGGTAACAATAAGGAAAATGATGGCTCTTTTGAATGTTTTGAATGTTTATGTCTACATGAAATAATTTGGCATGATTAAGCTGATGATAGTCTTTATTTGCTTTTTGGGAATGATTCTCCCCACTTTTTCAAACAATGGAGAATTTGTGTACTACACAGGAAGCCTAAGTTAGGTATGCCATCTCTAAGAATCTGTGCCCAAACGACACTTACATTAATTTGCCATGTCCGAATGTCCATCACTGTTATCTACTCCAATTTTTGGCACTACTGGCTAGCATCTCTCTAATAAATTTGAAAGCTATTGGCCATAAACACTTAGGAATAATGAAGCATCATGCCCCATAAATAGGTTTTTTTAGGTATGAATCATCCACCCAGGTATATTTGTATTTGAAAGAATAATTATCTTTGTTCTTGGGCCTTTACTTGGTGGGTGTTTCAGCAGTATGATAGAGTAAAAAATTCTAGGTAGCATTGGGAGTAATTTGGGGGAAAGAAATTTTGTCCAGGCATTATTTTTGCATCATGTGAGTGAAGGGCTACCAGTGAGGAAAGCAGAGGTTCAGGGCTCTCTTGTGGTGCTCATGCACTTCTGATTCCTAGGAGAATCCAAGGTCCTGAACTCTCATGTCAGTTTGTCTCTTAATAGACAGTGTAAGTGCATTTTATAATTTTTTTTGAGGGGGGGAGCTTAAAACAACAAACATTTATTACCTCGCTATGAGTCAGGACTTCAGGAGTGGCTTAGCTAGATGGTTCTGGCTCCTGCTTCATGACATTATAATTAAGATGCTGGTCAGGACTGTTGTCATCTAAGACTTGACTGGGGCTGGAGAGTATGGCTGCTAGCTGGAGGCCTCAGTTATAAACTTATTTTTAAAATTACTTTGAGATAATATGTTGCTTAGAGAATACCCATTTATTTATTTTTTCCTTTTTATTATTGAGATATAATTGGCATACAACATTCTATAAGTTTAAGGTGTACAACCTGTTGGTTTGATGTGTTAATGTATTGCAGTATGATTACCACCACAGTTTTGTTGACTAAATCACTACGGTGTGCATTAGATCTAGGACTTCACTTATCTACTAGATCCTTACACAGCATCTCCCCAAATTCTCCACTCCCAGCCTCTGGTAATCACCATTCTACTCAAGGTTTTTACAAGTTTGGCCTTGTTAGATTCCACATTCTGTTTGACTCATCTCACTTAGCATAGGTCTATTCATGTTATTGCAAATGGCAGGATTTCCTTCTTTCTCATGACTGAATTATATTCCATTGTGTATGTGTGTGTTTATGTATATACATATACACACACATGTATATACATACACACCCCTCACATCTTCTTTATCCATTCATCTTTTCTTATCCATTAATCTGTTGAGGGATACTTAGGTTGTTTCCCTGTCTTGGACATTGTGAATAATGCTGCAGTGAACTTGGGAGTACATTTATCTCTTTGCTCTCCTGTTTTTATTTTCTTTTTATATATACCCAGAAGAGGAATTGCTGGATCATATAGTATTTCTATTTTTAATTTTTTGAGGAGTCTCCATATGGTTTTCTATACAGTGGCTGCAGCAATTGACATTCCTACCAACAGTGCGCAAGTATTTGCATTTCTTCATATCCTCAACAACACTTGTTATCTCTTGTTTTTTTTGAGGATAGCCAGAGAACGCCTATTTAAAATTGTCCACAAAATGTTTTGAAATGGTTTGAAACTGATTTAATGAATGACGTTAAATTCTGTCTGATTATCAGTACCAGTTTTTTTTTTTTTTATCAGTACCAGTTTTATTTTTCTTGTATGTATTCAGAAAAATTTGAATTGTTTTTCTCAAATTTGTTGATGGATTCAGAAATAAAATTTAGAGATTAAACATATTAATAATATTATGTGTGTTTAAAATAGAAATATGCCAGTTGAGAGCCATAAAATGACCAAAGTTATAGAAATAAATTTTCCCTTCTTTTTAGTTAGACAACAGACATAACAGCTTGAGTGTTTTGGGAAACTTGAGCTTTTTAGATTTGTCCTTGAACTCTTGGTTGGCTTTGCAGTCTGTTTTTTCATATTTAGTCCTCTTTGGTAATGACTTAAGCAGGCAATCAGATTTTTTTGTAACTCTTCCAAAATTCACTTTGTATGTAAATTGCATATCCTGAATGGTTTAAGATTTTTCCCTAAAGCAGCTTTTTATGTTTCTATTTAATTTATTGTTTCTATTTAATTCAGTATTTTTTTTTTGGAAGCTCAGTAGATTATCTTGACTATCCAGATATAATTTAATTAATTCTGTTGATTCCACCCAAGGTGTTATATACTTGCTGTTCCCTAGTGTTAATTTTCAGAGGATTAGTTTTATAACTTTCAGTAGCTAATGATTATACTGTGGGCGAGCTCCTTTCTTTAGGTGATTCCTTCATTACCATTTTTGCTTGAGTTGCTCGCCTGAGCAGCTTCACCTATCCTTTATACAATAAGCTTTCCTATATTTAATAACTATTATTAGATTATCCTTATGCTGTCTTTTCTTCAGCTACAATAATCTCACTTCCTTTAAGCTTTATTTCTATACTGCTTTTATCCAGGCTTTAATAATTTTAGTGGCTTCTAGATCTTCTTTAGAAAAGAGTAGGATGAGATTATAAAATGAACCTCCTGCTAGAAGTGTGCTTGTCGTTTATCCTCTGTATCAGTCAAATTCTTTGAGATCCTCAGACTGAAGCCTCTATGGGAACATTTATTATTTGTTCAAATATGGCCATAAAAATTGACTTTGCAATCATATTGAGTCATCTTGACAGTGCTGTGAGTGACAGAAACTAATCTTACCTGCTAGCCAGCAACATTTTAAAAATGATAAATGGACCCTCAGTCTTTAGTTAGCCTGTAAATGAAATTAGGTTTATCTTATTTCTCCAAGAAATAGCATTACTTAGAAAATTTTGAATTATACCTTTCTGAACAAAGTTAAGTAGTAAAGGCTAGGGGCTACATTTTTATTATTATTATATACATATATTTTTTGCCTGGCTTTTAGCATCCAAATAATTGTGCTCTGGGAAAATGAAAGTGTTCAGAACTCAGTACATACTTCCTGAAGAGAACAAAGGAGTCTTCATCATCTATCCCTGCAACCAAACTTGAAAATTATACCCACATAGACTGAAAAATACATGCTTAAGGTTCATATTCACAGCCTGTCTAGGACTAATGTTTTCATTGTTTTATCTGTCTTCCTTCTGGACCCCTAATCATTTAAAGATCAAGTTAAATTGAAATCTAGTACAATTCCTTTTGGAAAAGTGACTTTTACAGTAACTTCCGCCATTCATTTGTTTTCCCAGTAGGACACTGATTTACCTTATGTGATTCAGGTATCTTTGTTTTGAAATTGTCTTTGTCAGTCAGGATCAAGGACTTTAGAACCCATTTTTATCAGGTCCTATAACAAATTAAATTAGGTCACCCCACAGTGTCTAAATCCTTTTTCTTCTACATTTTAACTGAAATTTTAGAACCTCTACACTGTCATTTTCCCCCCTTTCCTCTATTCTTGTTCTCCAGGACCATGTCAATAAGTTTGTTAGATGGTATTTTGTCAAATGTGAGGTTTAACCAAATCAAGGGAATTAAAGCAGTGACCTTTTATGTTGTTTCTAAAGCAACAGGATATTGATGTGCTGGGTTGATTGGCTGCCGGAGGTGGGGGGGCACCTTGTTATCTTCCATTTGTAGATTTCCTTCCTTATTTTTCCTGGTCAGCATGCTTCAGAGCTTTGTATCTCATACATCAAATTAAGAGGGAGATAAGGTTTGAATGAGTAGGAGGGTACCTCTTTCCCTTTTGTTCTGATTATTATTATTGTTTTTAATTCTATTTCAGTTTGGACTTTTAAAAGTCAAGGAATCTGTACATATGCTTGATGTTTGAAAAGTTGCTGCAAAAAAGGCTACTTAAACTATTTTTGTGTGTGACAGTTATGTCTCTGCCAGACACACAGAAATGAGAGAGAGATTTCCCCTCTTCTACACTTTAGGTCAGGACTCCTGCTTTATGGAGAAAAAAGTATCATAATGCCTCATTTGTTAGCATCATTAGGAAACAAAGTATTTCTCAAAAGTTAATTTTCCAGGTAACTAAGTTCTACCTCTGGGACTTACATTGGTGTTCAGTGGACATGGTGTAGGCATTTGAGTCAAAGGCAAGTAAGAATCCTAGCTCGTCCAGTTTCTAGACATCGAGCAAGTTGTTGAACTTCTCTGAGCCTCAATTCCTCTTTTCTAAAGATGGACTTGTAATAATACCTACTTCGGTGGGTTATCCTGAGGATTAAATGTGTGTAAAATACCTAGGACAGCACTTGATACCAAATAGCCATTTAATACCTATTAGGTTCTTTCATTTTTCCTATTAAATATCATAACTTGATTTACCTTCCCTTTCTCTTGTTTTTTCACATTCTCATAGTCATAGAATCATTTAGATTTTACATTCAAGCAGTTTTTTTTATCTTCCTTTCCATATTTGCTACAGGTTCCCCAGTTCAGATTTTTTTCATCACTCACTTGAACTATTTTCAATAAATATTGAAGGGTCTTAAAAGGCATCTTGTTTGACCACTCTTCTGATACTTGAATTCTCTCTGCATTACTTCTTCAAGGAGTTTTACAGTCTCTATTGCTTAAATTTACTGGTCCTGCTTTGACCCCCATCTAGCCTCAGACAATGTCTAATCCCAGTCTCTCATGGCAGCCGTTGTGATACACGAGGATTAGCAGCATGGTCCCAATGAGCCTCTTCTTTTTCAGGTGAAAGCCCTCAGCTTCCAGTTTATATTTCTAGGTTTCCAGTGCCCTTGACGTTCTGCTTGACATTCTTGACTATTTCTGTTGGTTCAAGTAGCTCTTTAAAAAAAAAAAAAACAACAACTCTTTGCCAGGTAAGATTTGCCCCTGTCCAGAGGAGAGATGGACAATTTACTTTTCTTGTTCTTGATACTGTATATCTGCTAATGTAATCTAATATTACTCTAGATATATTTTAGAGCTAGGCACTTTGTTGATTCATATTGACTGTTAGGGTTTGTTGCCAAATCTGGCTCCCTGTGCACCGATGCTGAATAAAAATATGGAGACAGAGAATTGGAAGATAAGAAATAGAGAGAGGCTTTTAATTTTCTTTGCCAGGCAAAGGGAAGGCACAGTAGTCTAATGCCTCAAGAACCATTCCTCTCTCTTTGGGGAATCGGAGAAGATTTTATATGTGGGGCTCGCAGTCTGGGGTATATGATAAGGATCAAAAGTGATGAAGGTCTTGCATTTCTTTTCTTCTGCAAATTCTTGGCCAAAGCTGGCATCGGGTGGCTCAGCAACTGGGTCTGGTATCCCTGAAGTTATCAGCTGTGACCTTCTTTCTGAAATGAAGAGTGCTACAAGGGAGTGTAGGGGGAGAAGAAATGCCGGGTTCAGAGGGTAATTCATATGGAGTCAGAGTAGTCAGCTTTGTGAAGGACAAGTCTAGCTACAAGTGTTTGTTAGTAGTAACAGCTAAAGAATAACCAAGATTGCTTAACTCTTTCAGGCCTGTTTGTGTTGTTTCCCCAGCCTGTTCATTGTTTCCTTATTTTCCTTTTTTATCAGAAAAGTCTCATTTCTATTTTTGCTGTAACAGGTTCTTCACTGGTGCTATTTTACAGCTATATCTGTCTGCTTTATTATTTTTAAAATCAAGTTTATTGAGATATATACAGTAAAATTCACTCTTTTTAGGTGGACAATTTGATGAGTTTTGGCAAATGCATACAATCATGTAATCATCACCACCATCCATATGTAGAACATTTCCGTCATTCCCAGAAGTTCCCCAGTGCCCCTTAATAGTCAGTCTCCTTCCTTACTCTCAGCTTCTGGCAGCCTTTCTGTCCTTATAAGTTTGCCTTTTCTCAATACCACTCGATATTCACATGGCTGATTTTTCTGCTCTCTTTTAGAACTTGGTCTTTATTCTTTAAATTTTCTCCATCTTAGCTTGGGTGCATAGCTCTAGACTGTGATGATCTTTGGGAATCCTAATTCTGTCCTCCCAAGCTCATGACCTGCATGAATAGGATATGCATTTTGGCTGTATTTTTCTTGCGTATTACTGGGGAAAGAAAAAAGTTGACCAAAATCAAGAGCAAAGGCAGAACGCTTGTTTGACACTGAAGAACCTTAGGTTAACATTTATTCACTTATGTCTCTTTTGGTGTTGTACTTTAATTAAACTACCTAAGTACATTACTGTTCTGCTTATATTTATATGTATATTTTAACCAAGGCCAGAACAGGAAATCTTGGCAGATGTTTTGCTGAAGTCTAGAACACAGTTTTCATCCTGGATTTCCATTACATAATAGCCTAGTAACCTTTTCTGCCCGCTAACATGACTTTGTCATCTGGTGTACTGTTTGTTAGAATTCATGTTTCTTCGGTCATATCTGTTCCTTGATGGTTTTAATTTTGAAATATTTGTGTATTGTTATTGTGTATTAGCCATACGTGGTAAGAAACCAATGAATTTTGTATCTCAACTGACTTTTTCTTGTGAATC
Organism: Mesoplodon bidens; assembly: GCF_964165515.1. Lineage (NCBI taxonomy): Eukaryota > Metazoa > Chordata > Mammalia > Artiodactyla > Ziphiidae > Mesoplodon > Mesoplodon bidens. Next base: position 87,698,848 of record NC_138166.1, read on the forward strand.
AAAGCTTTTATGAAGTATGTTGTACGACATTTTCATATTTGAATTGAAACCATGTGTTCTTTTTAGGAAATTCTTGTCACTTTTGTTAGGTATTAAACAGCCCTACCCTGGTAAGGAAGAGAGGTTAAGTAGTAAACTATTCATATTTACCAAATAAGCTTTCTGAGGGCAGGCACCGTGTCCCCCTGGTGTACCACTGTGACCCCAGCATCATGCAGAATGCCAGACCCATAGTAGGTGCTCCCTAAACAAGAATCTTTAACTCTAGACCCAACCCCGTTCATAGCAGAATGTACGGTGTTCAGTCGGATTAAATACCAGTCCCTTTTTAGGCTTGTTTTATTATATATTTATGGGCATCATTTATAATAATAGTAATTTTTCCTGCATGAATTTAAATGATAAAGGTTTTTTTAAAAATAGAGTTCTAGGACTTACCTGGTGGGACAATGGTTAAGAATCCGCCTGCCAGTGCAGGGGACATGGGTTCAATCCCTGGTCCGAGAAGATTCCATGTGCCACGGAGCAACTAAGCCCGTACGCCACAGCTACTGAAGCCCACGTACCTAGAGCCCATGCTCTGCAACAAAGAGAAGCCACCGCAGTGAGAAGCCCGCACACCACAATGAAGAGTAGCCCCTGCTCGCTGCAACTAGGGAAAGCCCGCGTGCAGCAACAAAGATCCAATGCAGCCAAGAAATCAGTTAATTAATTAATTAATTAATTTAAAAAATAGAGTTCTAAGTTTGAGATTATTAAACTTATATCACTTGGCAAATCTTGTGTTTGATGACATCTAGTGTTTGGGCAAGAGTAATGACCTTCCTATTTTTTTTTTTATTAGTCATCAATTTTATACACATCAGTGTATTCATGTCAATCCCAATCGCCCAGTTTATCACACCACCACCCCCACCCACTAGTGGCTTTCCCCACTTGGTGTCCACATGTTTGTTCTCTACATCTGTGTCTCAATTTCTGCCTTGAAAAACTGTTCATCTGTACAATTTTTCTAGGTTCCACATATATGCGTTAATATATGATATTTGTTTTTCTCTTTCTGACTTACTTCACTCTGTATGACAGTCTCTAGATCCATCCACGTCTCAACAAATGACCTAATTTCGTTCGTTTTTATGGCGGAGTTATTCCATTGTATATATGTACCACATCTTCTTTATCCATTCATCATGTCGGTGGGCATTTAGGTTGCTTCCATGACCTGGCTATTGTAAATAGTGCTGCAATGAACATTGGGGTGCATGTGTCTTTTTGAATTGTGGTTTTCTCTGGGTATATGCCCATTAGTGGGATTGCTGGATCATATGGTAATTCTATTTTTAGTTTTTTAAGGAACCTCCATACTGATCTCCATAATGGCTGTATCAGTTTACATTCCCACCAACAGTGCAAGAGGGTTCTCTTTTCTCCACACCCTCTCCAGCATTTGTTGTTTGTAGATTTTCTGATGAAGCCCATTCTGACCAGTGTGAGGTGATACCTCATTGTAGTTTTGATTTGCATTTCTCTAAAAATTAGTGAGTTGAGCAGCTTTTCATGTGCTTCTTGGTCATCTGTATGTCTTCTCTGGAGAAACGTCTATTTAGGTCTTCTGCGCATTTTTGGATTGGGTTCTTTGTTTCTTTAATACTGAGCTGCATGAGATGTTTATATATTTTGGAGATTAATCCTTTGTCCGTTGATTCATTTGCAGGTATTTTCTCCCATTCTGAGGGTTTTCTTTTCGTCTTGTTTATGGTTTCCTTTGCTGTGCAAAAGCTTTGAAGTTTCATTAGGTCCCATTTGTTTATTTTTGTTTTTATTTCCATTACTCTAGGAGGTGGATCAAAAAAGATCTTGCTGTGATTTATGTCAAAGAGTGTTCTTCCTATGTTTTCCTCTAAGAGTTTTATAGTGTCTGGTCTTACATTTAGGTCTCTAATCCATTTTGAGTTTATTTTTGTATATAGTGTTAGCGAGTGTTCTAAGTTCATTCTTTTACATGTAGCTGTCCAGTTTTCCCAGCACCACTTATTGAAGAGACTGTCTTTTCTCCATTGTATATCCTTGGCTCCTTTGTCATAGATTAGTTGACCATAGGTGCGTGGGTTTACCTCTGGGCTTTCTATCTTGTTCCATTGATCTATGTTTCTGTTTTTGTGCCTGTACCATATTGTCTTGATTAATGTAGCTTTGTAGTATAGTCTGAAGTCAGGGAGTCTGATTCCTCCAGCTCCGTTTTATTTCCCTCAAGACTGCTTTGACTATTCGGGGTCTTTTGTGTCTCCATACAAATTTTAAGATTTTTTTGTTCTGGTTCTGTAAAAAATGCCGTTGGTAATTTGATAGGGATTGCATTGATCTGTAGACTGCTTTGGGTAGTATAGTCATTTTCACAATAGTGATTCTTCCAATCCAAGAACATGGTATATCTCTCCATCTGTTGGTATCATCTTTAATTTCTTTCATCAGTGTCTTATAATTTTCTTCATACAGGTCTTTTGTCTCCCTAGGTAGGTTTATTCCTAGGTATTTTATTCTTTTTGTTGCAATGGTAAATGGGAGTGTTTCCTTAATTTCTCCTTCAGATATTTCATCATTAGTGTATAGGAATGCAAGAGATTTCTGTGCATTAATTTTGTATCCTGAAAGTTTACCAAATTCATTGATTAGCTGTAGTAGTTTTCTGATGGCATCTTTAGGATTCTCTGTGTATAGTATCATGTCATCTGCAAAGAGTGACAGTTTTACTTTTTCTTTTCCAAGTTGTATTCCTTTTCTTTCATTTTCTTCTCTGATTGCTGAGGCTGGGACTTCCAAAACTATGATGAATAATAGTGTTGAGAATGGACATCCTTGTCTTGTTCCTGATCTTGGAGGAAATGCTTTCAGTTTTTCACCAGTGAGATGATGTTTACTGTGGGTTTGTCATATATAGCCTTTATTTTGTTGAGGTAGGTTCCCTCTGTGCCCACTTTCTGGAGAGTTTTTATCATAAATGAGTGTTGAATTTTGTCGAAAGCTTTTCCTGCATCTATTGAGATGATCATATGGTTTTTCTCCTTCAATTTGTTAATATGGTGTATCACATTGATTTGCATATATTGAAGAATCCTTGCATACCTGGGATAAATCCCACTTGATCATGGTGTATGATCCTTTTAATGTGTTGCTGGATTCTGTTTGGTAGTATTTTGTTGAGGTTTTTGCATCTATATTCATCAGTGTTATTGGTCTGTAATTTTCTTTTTTTGTAGTATCTTTGTCTGGTTTTGGTATCACGGTGATGGTGGCCTCGTAGAATGAGTTTGGGAGTATTCCTTCCTCTGCAGTTTTTTGCAAGAGTTTGAGAAGGATTGGTCTTAGATCTTCTCTAAATGTTTGATAGAATTCACCTGTGAAGCCATCTGGTCCTGGACTTTTGTGTGTTAGAAGATTTTTAATCACAGTTTGAATTTCATTACTTGTGATTGGTCTATTCATATTTTCTATTTCTTCCTGGTTCAGTCTTGGAAGATTATACCTTTCTAAGAATTTGTCCATTTCTTCCAAGTTGTCCATTTTATTGGCATAGAGTTGCTTGTAGTAGTCTCTTAGGATGCTTTGTATTTCTTTGGTGTCTGTTGTAACTTCTCCTTTTTCATTTCTAATTTTATTGATTTGAGTCCTCTCCCTCTTTTTCTTGATGAGTCTGGCTAATAGCTTACCAATTTTGTTTATCTTCTCAAAGAACCAGCTTTTAGTATTATTGATCTTTGCTATTGTTTTCTTTGTTCCTTTTTCATTTACTTCTGCTCTGATCTTTATGATTTCTTTCCTTCTGCTAACTTTGGGTTTTGTTTGTTCTTCTTTCTCTAGTTCCTTTAGGTGTATGGTTAGCTTATTTATTTGAGATTTTTCTTGTTTCTTGAGGTAGGCTTGTATAGCTATAAATTTCCCTCTTAGAACTCCTTTTGCTGCATCCCATAGGTGTTAGATTGTCGTGTTTTCATTGTCATTTGTCTCTAGGTATTTTTTGATTTCCTCTTTGATTTCTTCAGTGATCTCTTGGTTATTTAGTAAAGTATCGTTTAGCCTCCATGTGTTTGTGTTTTTTATGTTTTTTCTCCTGTAATTCAGTTCTAATCTCATAGCGTTGTGGTCAGAAAAGATGCTTGATATGATTTCAGTTTTCTTAAATTCACTGAGGCTTGATTTGTGACCCAAGATGTGATCTATCCTGGAGAAGTTCTGTGGGCACTTGAGAAGAAAGTGTAATCTGCTGTTTTTGGATGGAGTGTCATATAAATATCAATTAAATCTATCTGGTCTATTGTGTCATTTAAAGCTTCTGTTTCCTTATTTATTTTCATTTTGGATGATCTGTCCATTGGTGTAAGTGAGGTGTTAAAGTCCCCCACTATTATTGTGTTACTGTCGATTTCCTGTTTTATAGCTGTTAGCAGTTTCCTTATGTATTGAGGTGCTCCTGTGTTGGATGCATATATATTTATAATTGTTATATCTTCTTCTTGGATTGATCCCTTGATCATTATTTAGTGTCCTTCCTTGTCTCTTATAACATTCTTTATTTTAAAGTCTATTTTATCTGATATGAGTATTGCTACTCCGGCTTTCTTTTGATTTCCATTTGCATGGAATATCTTTTTCCATCCCCTCACTTTCAGTCTGTATGTGTCCCTAGATTTGAAGTGGGTCTCTTGTAGACAGCATATATATGGGTCTTCTTTTTGTATCCATTCAGCAAGCCTGTGTCTTTTGGTTGGAGCATTTAATCCATTTACGTTTAAGGTAGTTATCGATAAGTATGTTCCTGTGACCGTTTTCTTAATTGTTTTGGGTTTGTTTTTGTAGGTCCTTTTCTTCTCTTGTGTTTCCCACTTAGAGAAGTTCCTTTAGCATTTGTTGTAGAGCTGGTTTGGTGATAGTGAATTCTCTTAGCTTTTGCTTGTCTGTAATGCTTTTGATTTCTCCATCTGAATGAGTCCTTGCCGGGTAGAGTAATCTTGGTTATAGGTTCTTCCCTTTCATCACTTTAAGTATATCGTGCCACTCCCTTCTGGCTTGTAGACTTTCTGCTGAGAAATCAGGTGTTAACCTTATGGGAGTTCCCTTGTGTGTTATTTTTCATTTTTCCCTTGCTGCTTTCAGTAAGTTTTCTTTGTCTTTAATTTTTGCCAAGTTGATAACTGTGTGTCTCAGCATGTTTCTCCTTGGGTTTATCCTGTATGGGACTCACTGCGCTTCCTGGACTTGGGTGGCTGTTTCCTTTCCCATGTTAGGGAAATTTTCGACTATAATCTCTTCAGATATTTTCTCTGGTCCTTTCTCTCTCTCTTCTCCTTCTGGGACCCCGATAATGTGAATGTTGTTGCGTTTTATGTTGTCCCCGAGGCCTCTTAGGCCGTCTTCATTTCTTTTTATTCTTTTTTCTTTATTTTGTTCTGTAGCAGTGAATTCCACCATTCTGTCTTCCAGGTCACTTATCCGTTCTTTTGCCTCAGTTATTCTGCTATTGATTCCTTCTAGTGTAGTTTTCGTTTCAGTTATTGTATTGTTCATCTCTGTTTGTTTGTTCTGTAATTCTTCTAGGTCTTTGTTAAACATTTCTTGTATCTTCTCCATCTTTGCCTCCATTGTTTTTCCGAGGTTCTGGATCATCTTCTCTATCATTATTCTGAATTCTTTTTCTGGAAGGTTGCCTATCTCCACTGCATTTAGTTGTTTTTCTGGGGTTTTATCTTGTTCCTTCATCTGGTACATAACCCTCTGCCCTTTCATCTTGTCTATCTTTCTGTGAATGTGGTTTTTGTTCCACAGGCTGCAGGATTGTAGTTCTTTTTGCTTCTGCTGTCTGTCCTTTGGTCGACCTTCCTATTTTTTATTACCAGCAGCAGCATCATTAGTTTAAGAGTTTTTGTACTTTATCACACATTTTTATGAATTATATATATTAAAAAAGAAAGCAGAAGCACCCAAACTTAGCTGAGATACAGCTTCAGTAGTGCCGTCTACTGTTGTCTAACCGCACAAATGAGGGCATGGTGCCAGATTCCAAATAATTACCTGGTATGTTCTTTTTGATGTGTCAGTTTAGGTAGGCTACAGTGCTTAAATTCAATAATACACTAATCTAGGTGTTGCTGTAAAGGTCTTTTGTAGCTATGAGTAAAGTCTGTAATCAGGTAACTTTGGGTGGGAGATTATCCTAGATATCTGGATGGTCCTGATTCTACCAGCAAAAGGTCTTAAAGGCAGAGTTGCAGCTTCCTTGAAGGAGAAGGTCTATCTGTGGCAACAACTTCAGCCCCTTCCTGAGGGTTAGTGCCTGCCCTATGGATCTTGGACTTCCCTAGCTGGTTCCCAGTTCCTTGTAATCTTTTAATCTGTATCTCCTACTAGTTCTGTTTCTCTGGTTAAACCATGACTCATACATTACCCTATCACAGAAGTGTTTCCTGATAATTTTATAATTAATAGTGTGGTGCAAAGCATGGTTGCAAATTCATCAGTCTGTTCCTGAGTTATAGGTTATAAAAGACTCTCGCTATGTAAGAAATGCCTCTACTTTGCAGACTTTTCAGTTGTGCAGCTGCCATCAACTGTACTGCTGTAGCTACTCACTGCTTTGCCATTTGATTTTTTTTCCCAGGTTTTTCTTCAGAAGGGAAGTTTCCTCTTGTAATTTTCCGCTCTAGAGTATAGGGAGATAATGTTTTTGTAATTTTAGTTGTTTTGAAATTGCTCTGTTTGCTTTTTTTGGAAGGAGAAAAGTAACTGCTGTGCATTTTGATTTACTGTATTCAGTAGTTTGACATAGAATATGTTAGCACAAGGTTTAAATGTGAATGTACTAGAGCACCAGTACAGAGAGTTGATACAAGGGAATGTCAGTTACTCTGAAGTTACATTCCAGGATTCTGTCACATGCTGATATAGTGCCAAAGCATATGGAATCTCCATATGGTGTTTCTTTGGGGCTTTTTACCACCTGTAATCTAGCTGATTTTCATTCATTTAAATTTGTCCAAGAGGTAAGCAAACTAAATATGGAAATGGAAATAATATGCCAGTGTTAAAATGCTGAAGTTTGGGATGAGTTACTGTTATTGTAGTAATTACCAAGGGGGGAAAAATCATTAACTGAGTGCATTAGTACTATAGCAGTAGTCCTTTTGTCACCTCATTAACAGCGGGGAGCAGTGTATTCATTTCTGACTGTGGAGTGGAGAGGGAAATTATTTTTTTTATTTTCTTGAGTCTTCAGTTGAAGATAGAATTAGATCATTTGGGGCATCTTTAAAAGTAATGATGAATTTAAATATATTTTCATGGTTCAGGAATAATGGTATTGTGAATGCCATTTTGCATTTTTATTGCATATAAAAAGTAATAAATCTGGTTGCATTCTGACTGCATGGTATTGCAGTTGTTTTATATCAGTAAGAACCTTTGATTTCAGAAATGTAAAAAAAAAAAAAAAAAAAAAACAACAAAACATGGGTCCATTGAACCATGGTTTTCAGACCTCAAAAATTCTTCGCTAAGCTCCAGACAGTTATTGGTTTAAGTGTCAGCTTGCATTGTTTTACATTGCATTTTAAATGTTTTAGCTTCTCTTCAAAGCGGCTGTTTTATTAGGGCAGAAATCATTGAAGATGTCTTTGTGCTACTGTTGTCGTGTAAAAATAAAAAGGTACTTCTTGTTTACAGGGTAGTGAACATTGGAAACTTTTAACCAGACGTATTTTATTGATACCCACATATTAGGGAAGTTGAGACGTAATTTTTTTTTTTTAAATTCTTTTGGCTGCTTTGGGTCTTTGTTGCTGCCTGCAGGCTTTCTCTAGTTGCAGCGAGTGGGGGCTGTTCTTCATTGTGGTGCGTGGGCTTCTCTTGTTGTGGAGCATGGGCTCTAGGCACGCGAGCTTCAGTAGTTGCGGCATGTGGACTCAGTAGCTGTGGCTTGCAGGCTCTAGAGTGCAGGCTCAGTAGTTGTGGCACACGGGCTTAGTTGCTCCACGGCATGTGGGATCTTCCTGGACCATGGATTGAACCCATGTCCCCTGCATTGTCAGGTGGATTCTTATCGACTGTGCCACCAGGGAAGCCCCGAGGTATAATTATTTTATTTTTTATTTTGTTAAATATATTTATTTATTTATTTTTGGCTGCATTGGGTCTTCGTTGTTGCGCGCGTGCTTTCTCTAGTTGCGGCGAGTGGGGCTACTCTGCATCGTGGTGCGTGGGCTTCTCATTGCTGTGGCTTCTCTTGTTGTGGACCATGGGCTCTAGGCGCGTGGGTTTTAGTAGTTGTGTCACGTGGGCTCAGTAGTTGTGGCTCGCGGGCTGTACAGTGTAGGCTCAGTAGTTGTGGCGCATGGGCTTAGTTGCTCCACAGCATGTGGGATCTTCCCGGACCAGGGATCAACCTATGTCCCCTGCGTTGGCAGGCGGATTGTTAACCACTGAACCACCAGGGAAGTCCCCCGAGGCATAATTATTGATAAATGAAATGATTTCAGAAGCCAGATACATTAGGCATTGCCTCCTTTCCACCATAGCCTCCTCCTAGGATCATGTGGCAGATTGGACAGTTACTTTAGGTTCCTTTTGCTGAATCTCAGTGGTGGCTTGGATTGGGGGTGGGGAGGAGGGAGAGTTCCCCCAACTTGTGATCCTACACAGCTAATCAACACAGCCAGCCCAATCCGCCTGCGTGAATGTATCACAGTGTCTGGTGCAAAGTACTAAACACCGCCTTTTCTTTATAATAAAAAATCATGTTTTTCATATTTAAATGTTTCTGAGATCAGGTACATCTTACGTAAAGGTGCTATGTTTATTCATCTCTTTTAAATTTTTTATTAAGTATTTGAACAAAATGTGTTTGAACTATGAAAGGAAGGAGCAGAATTTAGCCTTCCTCATGTCTGATCTATTAGCTTTTTGCGTAGTTGAAGGATATTGGATTAACATGCACTGAGCTCTAATACTACTCTTGCCATTGACCAGCGGGTAGGGAACATTGGGCAAGTTACAGTATCTCAGGCACTGATTCTTGACTGATAAAGTAGGGGCAGCATTTTATATCCTACTTACTTTACAGGATTATTATAAGAATCAAACAAGATACTGGATATAAAGTATTTTATGAAGTGTGAGATGCATGTAAAAGATACTGTTATATTACCATGTGCCTGTCATTTATTTTTTTCATTCCCAGTGCCTCAATTAATTCAAGCCTTTTCCTCCCTCACATTGGGATTATGTTTAATTATCCACTAAATAAATTTGCTATCTCTGGCTTTTACAGAATGTGTTGAATGTCCTGAAATATTATTCCAAATATGTTAACTTTCCTTTTTGAGACTTCTTTACTGTGCTACCTGTCTACTCTGCCAGCTGTTGTTTTCTTCTTATCCTTTTTCCTCCCATTCCATTCCCTGAACTACTTGCTGTGCTTCATATTCCCTACTTGCCACCTGTGTGCCTTTGAATGTGCTGTTACTTCTACCTAGAATCCTTTTCTCCCTTCCAAACCCAATTTGTATCTACTCAGCAAAATCTGGTCTGTCTTTCAAGGTCCATCTCTAATATGATTTTCTACCTTTAATTATTTCCCCCACTTTACCAGACCCAAATTTTCTTTTCTAGAAATGACATGGATAATGGGAACCAGGAATAAGGGATGGGAGGCAGTATGGCCCAGTCTGATTTTCTGTTGTTTCCAACACAGTGAGAGGTGATCTCAGGTTTTATCTTGCTGTTGGAAAATTAGAAGTTCTGGTAGGTTTTTATCTGTCGTGTAGCATGTCACCCACCAGTGCCTCCTGCCCCCACCCATGTCTCTTCTATGGTGCTTAAATTTTCCTTTACCTAATAAGTGGATTGCATGTAGATCTATAAATATTCCCATTTTATATTATATATATAGTACAAATTTTAAATAAATCTTATGTAAGTTCTTTAGGAAACATGCTGTTTAGAAGAATACAGAGGTGAGCTGTCTGAAAGTAAAAATTCATTTTGCATATTGAAAAATTTCACAGGTTATCTTTCTTTTAATTTAATTTTTATTTTATATTGGAGTATAGTTGATTTACAATGTTATGTTAGTTTCAGGTGTACAGCAGAGTAATTCAGTTATACATATACATGAATTCTTTTTCAGATTTTTTTTCCCCATGTAGGTTATTAGAGAATATTGAGTGGAATTCTCTGTGCTATACAGTAGGTCCTTGTTAATTATCTATTTTATATGTAGTAGTGTGTGTATGTTAATCCCAAACTCCTAATTTATCCCTCCCCCCACCTTTTCCCTTTGGTAACCAGAAGTTTGTTTTCTATGTCTGTGAGTTTGTTTCTGTTTTGTAAATAAGTTCATTTGTATCATCGTTTTAGATTCTACATATAAGTGATATCATATGGTATTTGTCTCTCTTTGTCTGACTTCACTTAGTACGATAATCTCTAGCCTTTCTTAAGTAATACTTTATCCCATGCTAAGTGGTAATGTCTGTAGGAATGCAGCCCAGGCCTTTTTCTGAAAGCTGTAAAATGCTCAGAGACGGTATTATTGCAGCTTGATCAAATTTTAAGTTTTAGTTCTCAATCATTGAATACTGTTCTCTAGAAGTCTTTATTGTTAATAAGGTTTGAGTAATAAGATTCATGAAAAATATGTTTAAATGCTAGGTTCCTAAGCTCTTTACACCCAAAATAGAATTGTTATCATCTTTGTCAATTTCAAAATAAATTGATCTCCAGTAGAGAATTTCATTGCTTCTGTCCTCCAGCCTTCGCCCAGTGCTAGGCCAGTATCTACACTGACCTGCATGATCTGTGCTTCAAACCATGCAACCAAATTGACTGTTTTTCCTCTAACAAAATTACCATGAACCAGAATTCCAATCACAGGGCTCATTTCAGGTTTTGGGTTTTGTGTCCCTTGTCATTTCCTCTTCATTACTGTACCTGAACGTGCTCTTTTCCTAGGCCTGCCTGTCATGCTACAGGTGAGCATCCTGCATGTCACTTTTTTTTTTTTTTTTTTTTTTTTTGGTACACGGGCCTCTCACTGTTGTGGCCTCTCCCGTTGCGGAGCACAGGCTCCAGACGCGCAGGTTTAGCAGCCATGGCTCACAGGCCTAGCCGCTCCGCGGCATGTGGGATCTTCCCGGACCGGGACACAAACCCGTGTCCCCTGCATCGGCAGGTGGACTCTCAACCACTGCGCCACCAGGGAAGCCCCTGCATGTCACTTTTTATCAATAGAGTTCCACCTGATCTCTCAGGCACAGTTTAATGTCTTCTCTTCCCTATTCCATTAGCTCCTTATACATTAGCCATCATCACATTATATTACAATTTTTTATTTATCTATTTCTTTCCATAAGTCAACTGTGAGAGACCCTAATGGGCAGGAGTCATGTCTTACTAATTTTTTAAAACCCTTTGCCTTGCAACTTACATGCAGGAAGTGAGTGTAGAATCAAAAGATGGATTAACAATTCCTCATCTTCTAATTCCCCTTAGGCACAGCGGTATGTCATGAAATATATAGAAACTAACAAGACTGTTATGGATGAAAAAATATTTGGGAAAACAGTGGCTTGGATAGGAATTCCCTGGTGGCACAGTGGTTAAGAATCCACCTGCCAATGCAGGGGACATGGGTTTGAGCCCTGGTCCGGGAAGATCCCACATGGCGCGGAGCAACTAAGCCCGCGAGCCACAGCTACTCGGCCCATGTGCCACAGCTATTGAAGCCCTCATGCCTAGAGCCCATGTTCTGCAACAGGAGAAGCCACTGCAATGAGAAGCCTGCCCACAGCAATGAAGAGTAGCCCCCGCTCGCTGCAACTAAGAGAAAGCCCGTGTGCAGCAACGAAGACCAAATGCAACCAAAAATAAATAAATTTTTTTAAAAAAGTAAAATTATTGGAAAAATTGAATCTAGCCCGTAATGCCCCTTGGGTATGGATTAATTCCTATAACACAGAATGGTCTGGGCAAGTTATTTATCTAAATAACAATGAACAAGTATTTATTGAATCCCCGTCAGCCTAAGGGACTGTGTTAGATGTGGCTCTTCTAACACAGTGTATAGACTGAGGCATATAAATAGATTGTAAAACTAGCAATCATTAAAATGCCATTTTTCATTGCTGGTCGCTGAGTATAGTACATTAGCCATGTGTTAACTGTTTTCCAAAGTAAGACATTTCAAGTCTCATCTTCAAAGATAACCTCTAACTTTATTCTTTTTAAGCTACATTTCTTTATAATAGTAATATTTTTTAATAATACCTATGTGCCCCTGTTTTTATTTTTTATTTTTAGTAAAATTCAAAGTCATTAACCTTGCCCCTCTAAGAATCTAGGCTTATATTTAGAGGCCTTGGGGTCACCTGAAGTACATACAGAGAGAAAGAGCACAGCCTTTGGAATCAGACTGCCTGGGTTTAAACTTTGGCTGTGCTCCTTCAGCTACATGATTTTAAACAAGTTTACTTCAGCATCTCTTTGCTATTTTATCATCTACAAAATACAGACAGTAGTGGTACCTACCTCATAGGTAATTCTGAGGATTAAATGAGATAATGCAAATAAGACTCTTAACAATGATGGTTAGCTATTCTAACATACAATCCACATGCAACTTTTTGAAGTAAAAATTCCAGTTCGGCATACTCCTTTATAGCATGAAAATTGCGTTTTTGAACTTTCAGAATTTTGAATATTCACCTTTTATATGTAACTATATAAGGTAGTTATGCTCTTATGACGGAATTGGCCAGATTAGGTTGTTTCTGATAGAAGTGGGGTGTGTGCATCGCTGAGAAAATGCTAATCCCATGATTTTTCATGGACTTCATTTTTCCTGTCAGGTGTTGCCCATAGTTAAGTTGTTGCAGTGTAGCTTGGTACCTGTGCTCTTCAACTTGTCGCCAGGTATGTTCTTAATGGATTGTTGTAACTTTAATGAAACCCAGTCTCGCTGAATCACTAAACCTGCTTTCTCTTGGAGGGCTCTTTACTGGGACCTGACAGATCACCTCTCCAGAGCCTTCAGACGTCCTGGCTCTCTAATTCTTCTCCATAACGAGTTTTGTGCCGCATGATAAAATATTCATGTTCAAATAGGTTCTAAACTAATTATCTGCAGCCAGCAGTTGCCACTGCAGTCATTTGCTGTTAGCTTGACTCAAGTTAATGGCTTGTATTTCAGTACAAATAGTCCCTTCTGGCTGTTTCCTGTCGCTGATTCTTATCCTAAATGGAATTTCCCTACGTATCTAGAGTTAATTCTTCTTATTTTTGAAAGGAGATTTCTTGCTCTACTTTTTCCGTCCCTTTTTCTCCCCATTTTAAGATGACTAGCTCCCCACAGCTCACCTCCATCTTCAATCCCATGTCACCGCCAAATTCATGACTCCCATGCTGCCGAGGAAGAAAAAGTCAAGTCCCAACTTTACATCTAATGAGACATATCGTGTCAGTGTTTTAAAGAAACAAAGTACCACGGTAGGGATGAGTTTGTGTGTAAGAGAAGCATTTCTACTTGGATGGTGGAGACCTACAAAGGGAGTATTATGATAGGAATCAACCACTTTGGGAAGAGTTATGGGGCTGTACACGAGGGAGTTAAGGCACTGAGTATTTGTTGTGGGTATTGGTGGGAATGATGAGTGAAATGCTGAAAGAGTGGGGGGATTCAAGAGCAGAGGACTGAGGTCTTGGTCTTGGTCTTGGGGGAATCTGCAGTGATGCAAGTGAGAAGGAAAGGGGCCAAGCCAGCAAGGAAACCTTCCTGATACCCAAGGACTGGATCAGCTTCCCTACCCAGGGCTTTCTTAGACACGTCCAGCTTCCCTCTGTTTCAGCAGCAAGGGAGTGAATGAGTGTGAATGAAGTTAAGTCAGAGAAAAGGAGTATGTTGTTAGATTGGTAGAGGGTGGGCCTCCTTTGGAGTTTCTAAGTGCCTCTACCTCAGCATTGGTCATCTATCTCTTCAGAAGAGAGTAGCTAACCTAAAACAGTTAACTGGGGTGTTTGACCATAGAGACAGATACCCATGTTCAACATAAATAATATGGCTTTTATTCAGCCTGACTTTCTTAGAATGCTGTAGTCATCACACTTCTTTAAATACCACCTAGCCTCTCTCTTCCTTCCCAAGTAAAACAAACACAGAAATCTTAGGTTGCTTATTGGTTCTTTGCCCATTATCTGACACATGCCATATGCATTTTGTAAATGGCCTAGGGATTTCATGAGACCAGTGCTGATGATTTGATTTTAAAATCAAAGCTTTCCATTTTTCATGAACTTTTAAAATATTGAATTTTATTTTGAATAAATAGAGTTGTTAGATTCATACTCTTAGAACCTGTCAGGATGTTGAGATACAGGTGCGTGGTGCATAAAACTTGCATGATTTTTACGGAGCTCTGAATAGTAAAGAAAATTCTCCTGACACTGTCTAAATCCAACAGTTCATTCTTCATTGTACTTAAAAGAGCACGTGCGTGGGGAATTAGAATGATAAGTGTTTTCCCCTCACGCATTGTTTCTGACCTCTGTCATATGTTTGTTAATTCATCTGCTTTTTATTCCTTGATCAAAACCAAAATATATCTGTTAAAACACCCACAGTGAAATGCTTCCTGAAAGGAAGTGTTAGCTGGCATTTAGGTTTTTTTTTTTCTTTTTTTAGTAAAAACATTTTTGCCCTGGAATCTGTTATACATGTAATTCCCAGGAAATGTATAAAAGGAAAATCTAATAACAGCCTTAGAATTTTGGCTCCTTAGAGTTCAGATATAACTTGAAATTAAAGGAGTTACTGCATATTTTAATTTGCATTCATTTTCTAGGTACAACTTCATAATAATCAATTTCTTCAATTAAATGTATGAATAATGCTCTCTTTTAAGTTCATGAAATACCTGAGGCATTTTCAGGGAGTAAAACATTGGCTAATTTAATGGGAAAAATGTGTCTAAGCTAACCCCTCTTCCCTTTAATGGTAGAACAGTAATCTTGGCAATTACAAATGTTATACATATTCTTTAAATTTCTATTCCTTTTTTTCTTTTTTCAATTTTAAAGGAATTAATAAACATATATTACGTTTTTCTGATAGTCCCCGTAGGCTGTGGTTATGCTCATTGAAGAGATATGAGAGATAAATTTTGTTTAATGGAATCCTGATTGTTTAAGATATTTGACGGTTAACACTGTTGATACTTCTTCAAATCATCTCACAAACTTTCAGTTGCTTAGAAGGGGAATGCTGCTGATGACTGTCTCCAAGAGAAGCATGAGGGACAAAGGAAGGAAAGTCTGCACTCAGCTCTGGTACCTCCAAGGGTATCATATGACCAGCTTCATTGGCCCTCTGTACTGTTTTAAGACTAAAGGGCTTAGGAGGAGAAATATAATATACAGTAATTATGTAAAATGCTTATCAGATCTATGATTTTAAGCAGTTAAACCAATTACCCCAAACTTTGGTTTGCGTTTGCTGTATGTTTCTATTTCTATTTTTTCTTTCCAAAGTGCCTGTTCTTACCCTTTGACCATTTTTCCGTACTTCTTGTTAATTTGTATATATTACATATACACTTTCATAAGTGTGGCAAAATCATTTTCTTCCAGTGTGCTGCTCACTTTTTAATCCTTTATAGTCTCTGTCATTATACAAAAGTTAAAATTTTTTGTCAGTTACTGTCTTTTTTTCTTTATAGCTTCTTAATTTTTAATTTTGTTTAAATAAACCTTCCCTACCTCAATATTAAAAAAAACCACTTTTTTTTCTATACTCCATAGTTAAATTTTTCCTTATTATATCTAGGTCATTAATACATATGGAATTTATTTTTGTGTAAATGTGACCTAGAACTTAATTTTTTCAGATGTGAAATCAGTGACCCCCCCCCACCTTTTATTGGTCAATCCTGGCCTTTCTCCAGTGATTTGAAATGTATACTAGTCCCCACATGTATAATTAGGGTTTCTTGATTTCAGATGAAAAGGAGCCAGCTTAGTGAGCTTAAGAGAAAAGGGGTAATTATTTAGGAGAGTGGGCTTTCTCTCAGAACCCCAGAACAGGAAATGTGGCTGAGCCTTGGGAACAACTATGACCAGTGTCTCAAAAATGCCATCAGGTTTTCATTCTCTTTCTGTTCATTTCTCATCTCTTCTTGTCTCTACATATCAGCTTTATTCTTCTTTCTCTCTGTAGACTTTTTATAACTGGTTCCTGAGCTTCTCAGCTGCCCAGAAAGAGATGGACTCTTTTGGTCTCTAGTCCAGAAATCTCAGTTTGGGTCAGCTGTCCTTCATTGTGTCCTGGAAATGAAGTCATATAAAAACACAGCCAGTCCCACCAGAACCATATGGGAAAAGGTGCAGTGACTAGTAAAAGGTTAATACTTCCTTAGATGCCTACTCTTAGGTGTATGGGTCTGGTTCTGGGCTCTGTAGAAATGATAATTTAGCTGTTTACCCATGCCTGTTCCGATTCAGTGCTGTGTGCTATAGTCCTTAGAAAACTGTAGGACAAGTACTTCTCCTACATATATTTTTTTCTTTAAAAAATACTACTGGCTGGTATTTATTCTTCCAGATGAAATTTAGGGTCAGCATGTCAAGTTCCATTACATAGCCTGTCGTCTTTTGATGGGAATATATTGAATGTATAGATTTATAAGCTGAGAATTGGCTTCTTATTGTGAGACTGGAATCTTTTTATTTATTTTTTTCAATCTTTCTTTTGTGTTAAACTATGTTACATGGCTGCATTAGTGTCAACTGAATATTCATTCCTAATTTGTGCTTAACCAAAATAATGCTTAATAGAATAATAATAATTTAGACAACACATGTGATTGAAGGAAGTAAATAAAGATTTCCCAGAATCCTGTCAGTCAAGGATAACTATTTACATTGAGGGACATGATGGGACTGCATCTTCCACAGGGGTTAAAATTTTAGGGTACAGCAAATGTCAGTTAGGAATGCATTCACTTGTAAGTAACAGGAAACCTGTTTACAGCAGGAGTTTATTATTATTTACATAAAAAGTCTGAAGATTGGCAGTTGGTTCAATGACTCAATGAAATCAACTGATTCTGTACAATTCTTTTGCTTCTTGTCTGGTGGTAACAAGATGGCTGCTGCAGTGACAGTCATTATATTCATGCTTGAGGCAGGAGGGTAAGGGATGGGGTGTGTGATTTTGTCCCCTTGTCAGAAACATAAAAGGTTTTTCAGGTCACTTCAGCTTATGTCTGGTGACATGACCATTCCTCTATGCAGATAAGGTTGACAAAAGGAAGCATTTGGCACTTTAGTCTCTATTTTGGGAAGTGGGGCTGGATTGGCCTTAGGTAACCATTCAACACCATCTGTCTTTGCAAATAAGGTGAAAAATCACCCTTGAAAATATTTTAAGTTGTATAAATCCAGTTTTGTACCATAGATGATTGTTCCTCTGTATTTTCTTTAGCCCGTATTTCCCTATACCCCTTAATTAATTCATTTTCTTCCCTCAAGGTTTCCTTTCTTTTTTTTTTTTTTAGAAGAAATATAGACTTTAATGAAGATTCTTTCCCTTTGGTATCAGTGAGACCTGTGAAAACATCCAAACACAAAGAAAAGAAAAAAGAGGGAGGTGAGGATTTAGATAGTCCGTGCTCCCTTATCCACAAAGCCTAATGACAGAGCAGGGCCAGCTCCCCTGTGGTTGAGGCAAGACCCGGCCTGGAGAAGGGATTCAGTAACTGCAGGTTGTAAGTGTCCCCCACCCCGGCCCCCGCCCTCCCCCTTGTGAAACTAACACTCGTTCAGCCAAACTTCTGCCTCCCAGCCTCGCAGTGGAAGGTCCAAGTTTCTCTAGTCCTAGCTCACACTCGAATTCTCTGGGCCTCTGGTCTCTCAGAAAAGATAATGCTACCAGCAAAGGCCGGGGTGAGGAAAATGCCAATAGTTGTAAAAGAGCTTTGGAAAGTCAAAAAGGTGACGTGTAAATCAACTATTATCATTTTGTGCTCAGGAATAAGCTATGGAAAACCAATTAGGAAAGTAAATCTACAGCCCTAAAAGATATGCATATAAAATGAAAAACAAATGCAGTTCCAAATCTACCAATGGTATCTGGGGATTGTCTACTGCTTTAGAGTTTCAATGCCCCTGTTTCCACCTCCACAAAATCCACCCAGGATGACGCTTCAGTCATCCCCCCACCACTCCAGCGGGGGGGGGGCAGGGCAGAGGCTACAGGGGGAAGGGCTATACTTTGCCTCTAGAGTATAGCCTGCATGCAACATGGGAGGGCTGGGCTTACCAATGTATATATAGACCCCTGGGGTGAGAGCCCCGCCCAGGAGGCACTGAGCAAGGGAGGGGTCCATCTCTCCCCTGGCTGGGAGGGGGCTCTGAGGCAATCGTTAAAGGTGGCATATCCCTGGGGAGAGGGGACAGCTGCCACTCCTGCCTCTCTTCGCCAGACCTAAAATGGAGGGGTTGCTGAGCAAGGAGAGGACGGGGTCCCAGAAGCCAAGGTGTCAGCACCCCCATCCTTGACTTCAGGGGCCCAAGAACTCTTTGCATAAAATATCTTCAGGCCTAGGAGGGCACAAAGTTTAAATGCTGGGAGGGAGGGTTGTTGAGAGGGGTCAGGGGTACCCTCAAGGTGTGATTCATTCCCCCTTCCCTGGAAGGGTGATTGCTCCACTGGGCCTATCACCACAGGACATTTTCCATTACAAGGAGGCATACTGCCCAGGCCTCCAGCACCACCCTGGGGAGGGGGGTATCCAGTTGACACAGGAAAGTCAAGGTTTTCTAAGAAGCCATTTTTCCTACTTGTCTGTCACCCGTACCATGCAGGACAGAGTCTCGGAAACCCTAGAAATTATTTACGTTTCATTTCCATCCGTTTTAAATGTTATTCTTTGACTCTTTAATATTGGATTGCCTCGGCCATTCCTCATTAGTTGGAGTGGTGACTCTATTTGCCTTTGTCCATTTCCTTTTCACCGTGAAGAAATAGTGGAACTTGTGTGAAGGGTGCTTTTGCTCTTTCGGTCAACTTTGCCGTCCTGTTCTGAACTGCCCAGGCCCGGGGCTGGGTTTCTGCTCTGATGATAGGAAGGCCACGCTGACCTCTAGACTAGACACTCATGGTGCTTCTCTGTTGCCTGAGTTCTACATCATTAGGTTCCTTTGCCTCCTGAAACTGCGGCCTTGTGAACTGCTGGTTCACGTGGTCCTCTAAATCCCATTCATCTTTCGCTTCCAGACGTGTCCTTGTTATTAGGTCTCATTGCGTCAGCAGTAATGACAGACCCCTGACAAGCAGAGAGTTCTTTCTTACCAAGAAAAATATTAGCTTTATTTTAGCCATAGCTGTATTCATAAGTGTGTGAAGAGCTGGAAAATTGCAATTAGTTTCAGATAAGCACAGCTGAAATAGTCTTGTTTTGTACTAAGGCAATAAATTGAAAGAAGGTTTGAGGGCATTGGGTCATTGTAGTTTCTAATGATACAACTAATGCATTATAGGTTCATGTATCATACTGGGACCTTGTTACTTATGAAATCTAACATAAAAGGATCTTAATGTGTCCTTAGTAATCCTCGTGCCTCTTAATAAAATCTTTTAATTTTTAGTCCCAGTCATCACATTTTTGTATCGATAGCCCCCCTGTGGTCAAGCTGAATACTTGACTAATTAACTTTAATAATAGAAAGACTCCTTAGGAATGTGCTGGTCTGCTGGGATAGACTGGCGACTCACGAAGGCATGGAAAGAGGATGAAATCATTTTGGTCATTCAGTGTCACTTTAAAAAAGAAAATTTAAATTGGCCGTTGCAGGCCAAGGAGGACACAGTCTGCGGTTGGCATTCAGGAGGCTACGCGCTGTATTTCAGCTGCTTGATCCATCCTGGCGGGTCGTCACACTCTGGCAGTAGTGGTCATTTTTAATGGCATATGAAATTGAAAGAGACCGAACGAAGTGTTGGAAGGAAAACTGTGTTTTTTAATTATTAACATGTCCAGAATGAAATGGGGCTTTTTTTTTTTTTTTTTTTTTTTTTTTTTGTAAGCCAAAGAAATGTATGTTTTTAAAAAGCAAGTCCAACTTGGCCACATTCTCTCCTGTGAACATCTGTAAGCATTGAGTTTAATGGCCTTGTAGCTGCTCTTGGCTGGGAGGTTTCTAGTTTTATTCTTCCACTGATCCTCCATTTCACATGTCACTCTGTTTCCTCTTTTCTCCCGTTGCCTGGGTCACATGGGTTTGCTTGTGTAGAAACATTAAGAGGCTTTAGTTCTTTTTACGAACCTAAAGACCAGTGCACTGATCTGTTAAAAGCCGTTTTCTCCAAACCCCCGTGAACAGTTGAATTGGTTCTGCACCAGCTGGAGCCTAGTTGTGTGTGGTTTGAATGGGAGGTGTCTGGTACGTGGTTTGTCTTGTCTGTATTTTCATGGAAATGGATTTGATAAAAGTAGGTGGCCTAAGTTAGTTGGAAAAAAAATGAGGCAACTCCTATAGTAGACGAAGATCTTGCAAAATTGGGCCTTAAGGCACAGTGGTTCAAATATACTTGCTTATACTTTCAACATGAATGCAAAATTGGGTGATGACAGAAATTTGTTTCTGCAAAATTGCCAGGTATTGAATTAATTGCACATTGAAATCTCTGTCTTTTGACATCAGCCACTTTGTCCGTCTGAATTTTCCTTGTGAGTTACTTTTGGGGGGCATAATTCTATAGAATGGAGTTACATTTCAGTTGTTTGATTTGTACTGGTGGGTTGTCACACTCTGGCATTAGTGGTCATTTTTAATGGCATGTGAAATTGAAAGAGACTGTGAGAAAAAAAATGAAGTTTCTGAAAATTCGTTTTATTTTTGTTGACTTGCGTATGATTCAAATTGAGTTTTATTGAAAGATCATTTGCCCACCACCTTTTTGCCCTCTTTCTCCATTTATTTTAAATAAGAAATTAAATCAGATGTAATAAAGATGTTTTAGTCACTTTATGTTGTACTTTGAACTGTACCTTACTAAACCAACTTTTCATGACCCATTTTGAAGGTCAGGACCAGTCAAAATGCTGAGTTTTGGTGAGTGACTAGTCGCAGACAGGATGATTTTCACTATTCATTTAATAATGTTTCGAGGTTTGTACTGTGTTAGGCTTTTGACATATAATGTGAGGACAAAGAGGAAAGAGATTATAGCAAGTCACTGAGAGTAGAATTACATCCTAACCTAGGGCTGAGCCCCAGGTTGTTATGGGACTGCAAGTTGAGGCCTGCGAGCTGAGGTTGCTAAGGTCAGTTCTAGCTGTCTGAATTGCAGTATTCAAGGAGTTCCACGAACTCAGGTTTCACCCAGCCAACTACAGGTAACCCAGGGTTCTGATCTGGTGAGTGGGGACTTGCAATAGAAATCTCTAATCTGAGTAGTAGTATTGGGGTGCCCAGTTGTACCATTTTTAGTTTGAATTAGAATCCCAGTTAGTGACCCTGGGGAAGACTTTCCCCATTCAGAACCACAGCAAAGTGGAGCTAATTAGGAGGCAAGGGAGAAGCTAGTCTCAAGGGTTGGGCACGCGTGGTAGAGTCGATAGGGAAGATCATCAACTGGGTGGGCTCTCCCAAGCCTGCTGGATCCTGGGCTTAACCTCTTTTATTCTTACTTTTCTCATCTGTGAAATGATAATAGTCAATAATAGTAGTTACCTCATGGGGTTGTTTATGGGCCTTAAGAAAGTACTTAAAATGGTGCCTGGGCCATATTGTTCAATGAATATGTTGGCTGTTCACAGATGCTGCCCACTCAAAGGAGTTAACTTAGACACAGACTTGGTTAGAAATGGCGCAGGGAGGGAGTTACGTCTGAGCCCGTGGTTCTCAAACTTCAAGCATGCATCAGAATTAACCTTGAGGACATTTCAAAACTGATTGCTGGGGTCCACCTTCAAAGTTTTTTAATAGGTTTTAAATCTGGTGTAGAGTTGCCAGATAAAATATAGGATACCCAGTTCAATTTGAATTTCAGATACACAGCAGTTGATATTTAACGTATTTCACATGTGGTATTTGGAGCATGCTTACACTGAAAAAGAAATACGTTGTTTATCTGAAATTTGAATTTAACTGGGCATCTCATTTGTTTTGATATTGCTAAATCTGGCAACTCTAGTCTCTTCGGGCCTGGGAATTTACATGTTAAATGAGTTCCCTCCCAGGTGATACAGCTGCTGCTGGTTCAGGACCACACTTTGAGAACCTCTCAGTACTGCCTTGGGTGAAACCGAGGACTGTGCTGACAATTGTTTTTAAATAACTGTAGCACAAGATATAGATAAAGTTCCCTTCGAGTGCAAAGGATAGATATCAAAGATAGAATGCAGTAATGTTAGTATCTAAATAGTGACAATTCAGTGGGGGCTATAGATATACTGTGTAATTTTTTAAAATAAGGAATATGAAGTCATCATTTATGAAGGTATGTAAATGCGTTGGCCTAAATGAAGTGAAGATAATAGATTACATTTTTTTAGCATGATTTTAATTTAGCCATATCTTCATGAATTTCAGATTTATAGCCTTTTAATGCCAGGAATTATGTTTTGGATTTGGAGTGAGAGGGCCAAGGGCCAAACTTTAAACTCATCTGTACGTTATATTTTCTGTTTAAGTCAGAGACCAGAAATTAATCACACAAGAGGCAGTACGTGAGAGTAGTTATTTCATGAGCTTTAGAGTTACAGTTATTTAACCCTTCCAAGATTCAGTTTCTCATCTGTATAGTGGAAATACTATCTCATAGGGTGCTTGTGAGCATGATGTATGAGAGTACACATACAGCATGGCTTAGCATGTAGTCAACACTTAAAGGTCGGCTAAAATGGGCTTAGGATTAACAAAACTCAGATCTTCAATTTGGTGGATAAATTATTAAGCTATTGCTAATAAATCCTCAGAATCAAGTTTTGTTTAGTTTTCTTGACCAAGAAGCATCATTGGGTCATGATGCATAATCAATATGCATTGATTAAAGATGCATATTTGGGCTTCCCTGGTGGCGCAGTGGTTGAGAGTCCGCCTGCCGATGCAGGGGACGTGGGTTCGTGCCCCGGTCCGGGAAGATCCCACATGCCGCGGAGCGGTTGGGCCCGTGAGCCATGGCCGCTGAGCCTGCGCGTCCGGAGCCTGTGCTCCGCAATGGGAGAGGCCACAGCAGTGAGAGGCCCGCGTACCGCAAAAAAAAAAAAAAAAAGATGCATATTTAACCTTAGTTACTTGGTTTATTACCTACCAGATTAGCTCCACAAGTGCAGGAACCATGCTTATTTTCTTCTGTTTTATCCTTACTATCTAGAACAGTGTCTTCCATATAGTAGGTACTCAATAAATACTTGTGGAAAGAATGAAGAATGACTGCCATTGGCAAACATTTTCAATAAACTATGTTTTAAAGATTTTATGGCTAGCTGTAGGTAATCTTGTTATATTGGAAGATTATGTTTTTATGGGTTTATGTTAGACTAAAGGTTTAAAATATTTTAAACAACAAACCTGGGCTTATATATAGAATCATACAGAATGTCAAGGAAAAATGGAAAAGTTTTTACATATTTGTGCATTTTTTTTAAAGTGCTGATGTGAGAATAAAGTCACTTGACTTTTTTTCCTCTGTCTTTTGAACCTTTTGATATACTGTGCTACCTTAAAAAAACCCCCAAACTTCTATTTTTAAAAAGTCAATGTAAATAGGTAATAAATTCACATGCCTCAGAATTCCAGAGTTTAAAAATGTATATGGTAAACATCTCCCTGCAACCTTTAACACCAGCCACCCTGTTAGCTTTCTGACAGGCAACTGGTATCATAAGCTTCTTCTGTTTCATTTCAAAAATACTTTTTGCATAAATAAGCAAATATATTTATATTCTTTTCTCTCTTACTTTACGTAAATGGTAGCACATTGTACATACTGTTCTGACCGTTGCTTTTTTTTAATTTAGTATATCATGGAGCTTTCTGTCTTATTCCTTTTTATGGTGAGATTATTTTCATTGTATTGATATATCATAATTTATGTAACTAATCCTCTATTAATGGGCATTCAACTTGTTTCTAATCCTTTGCCATCACAAACAGAGCTGCAATATGAATGTCCTTTCGCACATGTGTGAATATATCTGAAAGATAAATTCCTGGAAGTGGAGTTTGTGGGTCAGTTGGTATATACATTTGTGATTTTGACGGGCACTACCATAATGCATGCCCACTGTAGTGGCAGTATGCCCATCTGTTGTGGCAGTGGCCAATTTAAACTTTAGCTAAGCTCTGTTTGGTGCTATTTCTTCACATTCTTATCAGCACGTTATATTACCAAACTCTTGACTCATTCCCATTCTGATATGTAAAAAAGCGTTTTGTTTTAGTTTGAATTTGACTCCTCCTTTCTTTCCTTCTTTCTTTCTTTTCTTCCTTCTTTCTTTCCTTCCTTCCTTCCTTTCTTCCTTCGTTCCTTTCTTATTTATTTATTGCTGCATTGGGTCTTTGTGGAGCATGGGCTCTAGGTGCATGGGCTTCAGTAGTTATGGCTTGTGGGCTCTAGAACACAGGCTAAGTAGTTGTAGTGCATGGGCTTAGTTGCTCCGCGGCATGTGGGACCTTCCCGGACCAGGGCTCGAGCCTGTGTCCCCTGCATTGGCAGTTGGATTCTTAACCACTGCACCACCAGGGAAGCCCTGAATTTGACTTTTTCTTGTGAAGTTCAACACTTTTTTCATAAATTTAAGAACTTTCTGTATTTCTCTTTTTGTGAACTATTCATTGTATTTTGAATAATTTTTAATTGTATCATTTTCCCCTTTTTATTGATTTGTAGGAATTCTTTATCAGGTAATTTAGGACTTTGAGATATGAGTTTCCAATTTTTTTTTCCATTTATCTTTTCACTTTCCTTACCATAGTTTTTGTCATCAGAAATATTTGATTTTTATTTTGTTTAATGTATTAAAGCTTTTCTCTTATGGGTTCTTTGTGACACAGCTATAAAAGACTTCTACTGGCTTATAAGGTTACAATATGAGGAATTTATATTATAAATTATGTAATATAAATTATATATATGCACTATATGGTTATAATATAAGGAATTTTCTCATGATTTCTTTCATTAATTTTATAATTTTTTACATTAAAATTTTTAATGCATTTGGAAATAAAATGTAAATTATGAGAACATCTTGACTTCTGCTTTGACTTTGTGACCTCACTAATTCAACCAATTTATTTTGAGTTCCATTTATGTGCAAGGAACTTTGCTAGATACCCTCTTATAGAGCATCTTATCGCTTAGTAGGGTAGATAGGATTGCCAAAACAAATTACACATAAAAAAGCATGACAGGTATAATATAATGGTAGAGATGTTTGGGAATGCAAAAAAGAAGAGTGATTAAGTGTGTATAAGAAAGGACATGGGCTTCCCTGGTGGCGCAGTGGTTCAGAGTCCGCCTGCCGATGCAGGGGACACGGGTTCGTGCCCCGGCCCGGGAAGATCCCATGTGCCGCAGAGCAGCTGGGACCGTGAGCCATGGCCGCTGAGCCTGCACATCCGGAGCCTGTGCTCCGCAAGGGGAGAGGCCACAACAGTGAGAGGCCCGCGTACCGCAAAAAAAAAAAAAAAAAAAAAAGAAAGGACAGGATTCATAAGGAAATGTGTAGGCCATACTAATTTTTTTTTTTTTTTTTTAATTTATTTATTTGCAGTACGCGGGCCTCTCACTGTTGTGGCCTCTCCCATTGCGGAGCACAGGCTCCGGATGCGCAGGCTCAGCGGCCATGGCTCACGGGCCCAGCCGCTCCGCGGCATGTGGGATCTTCCCAGACCGAGGCACGAACCCGTGTCCCCTGCCTCGGCAGGCGGACTCTCAACCACTGCACCACCAGGGAAGCCCCATACTAATTTTTAAGTGATAAGTGTCTTAAAACAATTTATATTTATAAGATGCTTATTGAAAATTTGATTTAGAAGAACAGGTACAGTCTGAGTTATAAGAGTGTTCAGTGTATGGCGTGAATAGATTGATGATATGATTCACATTTATAATAAGTCTGGCATCCCCAGTGATTTTTTTGTGTAGGAAAAAGAAATTAATCAAAAGGACTAGGGAAACTAACTTGAGAGAGCCAGTTTTCAAGATGGAGAGGATGGCAATGTAAGAACAATAACATACCAACTTTATGATTTTGGAACTCCCTTTGAGAACCAGGAATAATTAATAAAGAGTTTTAAAAAGGCCAAAGTATAATAAGATAGAGCCTTGGATAAGTAGAAAGGTGATAGAATGACTTGTGAGGTGATAAAGAAAAAGAAGCTTAATCATGTGAGGAAATATTTAACACTTGGTACATTTGATGAAAGCAAGTAGCGGGTTTTCAGTCACTCTACAGGACTTGAATGAAGGGAACAACAAAGGTATGAGATACGTCTAAAGGGCATAAGAGATAAGAGAACAGATTAAGTTTTGAAAGTAGGAAGAAATGACATAAGCTTCAGAAAGGTGAATGAAATTTGATATCAGACACCAGTAGGTATTTATTTTCAACTGGAGAAGATACCAAATTGTTTTCAAAGTAGAGTAGAGATAGATAACTTTGTAGTTAAACATGCATTAACTCAGTGTTAATAAGAAAATAAAGAATGAGGAAGATTCAACATTGGGGGGGAAAACCCCAAAATATATGTGGATTATATTTCAAATATATATATGTGTATGTGTGTATATATGTGTGCACACACACACAGAAATTATGGTGGACATTAAGTTTTGTTCCCAAAAGCCAAAAGAAGTATAAAATATCCAATAACTCTTCAGTTTTCTGACAGTCTTCTACATTTCACGCATGAAGATTAATACTGTTTTTTTCCTTTGTAAATGAATCCTCAAGTTTCCAGGCTTCTCCCTGCGTACGTGTGGCAGCTGTTAGAGATTTGCACAACTAATGTTTTACATCTCTGTCTCAACTCGAATTTGTTCATAAGACCTATGCTGATCACCAGTGTACACACTTTTTCCTTTTCACCACTTATTTTTATAAGATAATGACAAAATCCAATAAAATATCAAATAGTTGTATAACTCCTCTGTACCAAGATGGCAATGCTGCTGAATTTGAATTGTTAGCTGGCAGGAAAGGCCTCTGTGGATTAAGTGGAAATATTTGACGGTTCAAATTTGGTCTATAGAAGTCAAGTTACTAGTCCCGGTATGAAATGGATAGTTGATGGCACTGTGTGAGTACTGATGACCTCATGTATTTAGAACCTCTGCAGACTTTTCATACTAGGTTGCCAGGTCTCTTTAGACTGGGGATTGGGAGTCTGAGGTCTTCCAGCCTCAGCAGTTAATGATCATCCACTTCAGCCACGTTTTAGAGTTTATGAGAGTAAAACCTAAAGCAGGTTTTTTTTTCTGAGTGCACCAGCCCATTTGGTGGTAGAGACGTGATTAACAGTCAAGTTCTCTGAGTTGCTTTATTGCTGTTGTTCAGCACGTGTTGCTCCTTTGCCATAGTGGTTCTCGATTTTCAGTGCACCCCAAGAGATACTTGGTAAAAAAAAAAAAAAAAAAAAAAGGTTCTTTATCTCCACCCTCAGATTCTGCTTTGGCAGGTCTGGTATCTGGGCCTAAGAATCTACATTTTAAAATGTAGATTTTAAAACCTACATTTTAAATAAGTATCCACTCAGATGAAGATGGTGCTTGTGCCACCCCATGAGGTGGGTGGTCTGCATCCTGCTTGAAACTGGAGCACATAGATGTTACACAGCCATGTCTCCCTTCTAGGAAGTGATGAAACCAGGACTTTTACTGACTCCTCCACATCTTTTTGATGTATAGTTTTCATGTTGTGGCAAGTGAAGTGACTGATTCCACCTAGTGGTTGGGAACAAGATTTATGAAGCAGCTAAAATCGGCATGATTCTCTGCTTCACGGGGACGTAGGCTTGTTAATCACCAAAGTAAAATTGCCCAGTATAAGCCACCTTTAAATAGGGATTTAAAAGAAATAAGATTATGATAACTAATGTTTAAAAATGATTTAATTTGCAACTAGTTAGAGGAGCTAATTTAAAAACTGTTTTCTTTGCACTTTCCAATTGTTATCCTATTGAGTATCCCAGGTGGCCTTTCCTGCGTAGACAGTAGAATTTAGAATCATTTCAGAACCCTGCCTTTAAGTAACTTATGGAAGATCCAACTTAAATATATCAACAATTAAGGTACAATATTAAAGGGATTATTAAGTGATTACTTCTGTGGCTCTGCATCATGTAACGGTTCACAAGAGACAAGCATGACTCAGAATAGTGACCAGATAAGCCCTTTGATGTTCCCTACAGACCAGTGTCAACAGACAGAAGGGAGCCAGTGAGTGTAGACATTACTCATAAAAGTTAATACCTTTAGAAGGAAATTCAGTGGAAAACTAGGATTCACCGAAAAAAGTAGATGTGGAGATTTTCTGCATTAATGAGCCATTGGTTGAAAATGAACTAGAAGATGGTGGAGAGAATCTAATGGAAAAGGCAGTAGTATTTACAAATGAAGACTTTTTCAGGCGATATTAAAGCAACCAGGCAGTTATTCGAATGGTCATACTTGTTTGTGCTTAAAGGTATTTTAACACAACAGTCCAGTCTATTTTCTTTTGTTTCCCCATCATTAAAGCCTAAATTCTTGTCTAGAATGCTGTCTAAATTTCTGTTCCAAATTTGCAGCGATGCAAACAGTAAATCTGAATCAAAGCAGTGAATAATTGAATAGGCTCAAACATGAACCTGCCTGGAAAAGACAACTGGAACTAAAAAATCAATAAGCATTGGGAAAAAAGCTTGTACAAGCTTACTCAATATAAAAATAGCAATAAATCAAGAATAATAAACAACCAAGTTGCTTAGATAATCGTTTTACTTTGAACAACATACACAAGAAGAATTGATGGTTTCTGTGTATGTATATGAGAGATTTCTAGCCATTGAAAAGTTATGGCAGAATGAAGTACAAACAAAAAATAAAAGGAATTCCTTCTGGCACACAAAAATCACTTTTAGTAAAATAAAATAGTACACTTTAGGGAAGATATACTACTGATTTGAAGAGGCGTTGGGAGTCTGGGGAAACTTTGGGGACATCTCTAAATGCCATCCCACTGAAACAGCATGCTTTTGATTGCTGATGAATAATCCAAGAATAGTGATATCTGAATATGATCTATAGTGATTCAAAATGGCTTGCGACCCCACCTCCTATTCATAACTACTAGAAAATTTCCAATTTAATAAACTCACTTCTTCACTATGAAGATGTGGAATGTTTTGGGGAAACGGCCTATTATTTTTGAGTTTTTCAGTTAGATATCTTCCATTTACCATGAAGCCCTAGCCAGATTGTAAGATAATATTTAAGGATATGACCATATGATAAAGCACTTACTATATGTAGGGTAATTTGAAACTATACTAATTGTGAAAACAAGAGTGTGGCCATATGTGGCTGTCATAATACATGAACATTAGATCTTAAATATAGTTAATATGTTGATTTTAGAGCTTCTGATTAATAAAAGAAAGCCAGTACTAGTCTTTGATGTATATAATACTCAAAAGTTTACAGAGAATGTTAGAGCTGGAAGGAACCTCATTTTTAAAGTGTCTCTAAACTGAGATCTGGAGAGGGGAATTGACTAGTTATGGACAGAGAAAAATAGGAGTCCAGTTATTTGGGGTTTTTTTGGCACCAGTCCATATAAGCCATGGAGCTACTTAGAAAAGTGGAGGAAGGACCAGTTTCAGTGACAGATAGTGGAGATAGGGTGGTGCTTGCCTTATCCTCTGGCAAGTCCTCACCTCTGGTCCTCTACTTGGGCCCATCCAGTTGAGGAATCATCAGAGGCAACTCTAATAAGTGGGGAATTAGGGACCCAGGAAAGTGTGGTAATGCACCCCAGAGCACACAGTCCTGTAGAACTTCATGGACTTAGAGCTGGGCCTTTAACTGCCAACTTGGGTTTTGATTTGTAGCCTTCAGAGTTGTATGTTCCTGTGTTAATTATGAATTAAAGATGCTGGGGACTTTACTTCTGCTGTGAGAAACTAATCTTGAGCCTTGGAAAATTTTAAAATACCTTTGGTTACATGTTATAATTATTGGAGTTATTATGTAGCACATGTAAGACATTTTGTGTTTTCAAAGTACTTCTTAATATCATTGGCTATTAGGTAAGACTTCTAATAAGCCACTGCTCTCATTAATAGTGTGGGTGATTATACATTATTATCTATAATCAGTGTCTGATGTGAATAAGTGGAAAGTGTGTAGCATGTGAAGAGGTAGCTCTGGCTCCTGAATGCGCCACAGTGTGTGTGTGTGTCTGCATGCGTGTGTATACATATGTATATAATTATATAGTCATATATATGATTATATAAACAATTTTTACATAGATAAAAACTGTACACAAATACAGTATTTCAATATTTATATACACATATACCAATGCATGCACACACATGCTTTTAAAGATATATTTAGGGACAGAATTACGCTCAATTTAGATTAGAATCGTTTGAATTAGATCGTAAGCTCCTTGAAAGCAGGCATTTTAAAATAACCGTGTCATTACTCTCACTTATAGACACTGAATAAAAATATTTGTTGATTGCCCTGGTTTTAGTACTAAGTAAGGTGGCGATTTTTTCTGAAGTATAATTAAGGTCAGGGCTCTTTCTTTCTGTTGTCAGTCGGTTTGTCTAAAACGGTTGCTGACCTGCCACTGCTGCTCACTGCCTTTCTTCTGAAATGTCTGCTCTTCACAGGCATGAAGGATGAAGCTCGTGATCAGCATGACCATGGCTTCTCTGAAATGTCCAAGTCCTGACGCTTGTCAATATTGCACTTTTGTCTCACGCTGGCTGCTCTTATTTTTTCCTTATTAGAACGTTGCCTCTGGCCTTTGCACCCAAATGCATCTGCAAAGATGTCATCTGCGGAGATGCTATTTGTTGAAGGTTTGGAGCCTCTTGAAATTGAAATATTATCTTTTGTCTTCAGTGGTGATAAGAAATCTGTTAGAAGCAAGTTTTTAGAAGGAATATTATATTCAAACGTGTTGTAGGTCAGTGAAGTGCTCACCAAAAATCAAATACTTGTATTTATGATCATACACATTTGTTGAAAAGAAAGAGATGTGCAAAATTCTCAGCCTGAGAAGTTTTAAAGTGATTTTTTTTCCCCCAAAAGGAAGTTAGTATGTATTCATTATATGTACTTTCAGAGGTACTACATTTCTTTTATCTCCTAGATCTAACCTGTCACCAAATCTTGTCATTTCCTCTTTGCTTTAGATTTACCTCTTGTGGCTTCCCAATCTCCCTTTTCCCACCTTGTGCAAGTCTTCATCACCTCACACTCACATTACTGTACACCTACTGTTTTCTCTAATTCTGATCCATTCTCTGTACTGTGTTTTCAGGGCACATTATTTACATCTAGACTAGAAAGCTTGATCACAAAGTGGACAGGAGAGGTGTTGACTTGTAGTAGAGCATTAACTTTAAACAGAGGTCCCCTTCGCCTTCAAAGATAGTTACAGAGCCATAGCACATACAGTACTTCAGATGTTGAAAACATTTAATACATGTTTATGTGAATTAATGGTTTCCTTGATTTTAAAATTTTACTGCTTTGGCGGTAGGGTATAGGAATGGGACGGCTGTAGAGAGAGGTCAATCTTGTATGTTCAGTGTCAGAAAGAATAAGTTCTGGGAATGAGTAGACAATTTTTTTTTTTTTTTTTTTCTGTACGCGAGCCTCTCACTGTTGTGGCCTCTCCCGTTGCGGAGCACAGGCTCCGGACGCGCAGGCCCAGCAGCCATGGCTCACGGGCCCAGCCACTCCGCGGCATGTGGGATCTTCCCGGACCGGGACACGAACCCGTGTCCCCTGCATCGGCAGGCGGACTCTCAACCACTGTGCCACCAGGGAAGCCCAAGTAGACAATTTCTTGAATTTAAAGTTGTAATAAGCACAGTAAAGCAAAGTCGGTTTATATCATAGTGGTGCCTCTCTCCTTCCACACTGCTTTGATGCCCAGTGGTGTACAGTTCAGACATATTCTGGGGAGTGGTTATAACAGTCCTCTAATTTCCCCCCTCCCTTTCTTCACCTCCAGGTTCATCTTAAATGAACTCCTCCTCAGTCCCATAAAGCCAGTCTGTTTCTGCATTCCTCACTTCTGATTTCTTTTGTCAGGAAGACTAGATGTGGTTGACAGATGATAACTGAAAAGGGCTTTGGTAATTGCCCGTTCTGTTCGGTGACTGTGTTGCTGACAGATGGGCACAGTGAATATTGAAAGTGTTCTGGACCTCCGTACACTCCTTCAGCTTGTGAGTGGTGAGCACCGCCAGCATTTTTCTTACTATCTATTAGCAAATTTAAAAAGAATCACTTGGATCTTTACCTCTTTTTTCAACCTAACACTAAATCACGTTTATGGTGAGGTTCTCTCCCACCTCTTCTACTTCCCCCTCATTATATATTTTTTTGGAATAGAGAAAATTCTCAAGATGTTAGTGCAGGCTGGCATGAATGTGTGCCAACAGTTCTTACAGACTTGTTAAAAGATTTATTTTTTGCCTGAGAATTACACATATGGCCTAGAATGATAATATTAGGATCTGTGTTGGTTGAGATAATTGGCAGATCACACCTTAAGAAAAGTGATTGGTTGGCTTGTCTCTTTAATTTTAATCCCTTGTCTCCCTCACAGTCAAATTACCATTATGTAGTATATTCCTGTGCCTTTTAAAAAAAACTCGTTTAACCCATTTATAGGGGGCATCTGTTCGTTGAGCGTGAATTATTGAAAACATTCTCTTACTTTGGCCAGTTTAGTTACAGCCAGCAAAATCAAAATGAGCAAAGGAACGGATCCCAATAACCCCAGCTCTATAAAGATGGTTTCTTAAGGAGAAGGAACAGTCACCACCCTGATAACATTAGAGGTGATCGTAGGCAGTCTCAGTAGAAAAATAAACATTCACAAGTGAGAAATGAGACCGTGAAACCGTCTCAATGAAGACTGGTTACCAACATGGAGACAGAATGTTGGACTGCAGTGTCCTGTTGGAGAGGTAACTGAGGCCTTAGCACCCATAGAGCCCTTTCATCACACAGCAAGTGTTTATTGAGGTCCTTGAGGTTTAGGGCAAATTAATCCATGCATTTAACTTCAGCGATGACAAATAAGAGGATGACCTTTAAAATATCCATAGTCATGTTAATTATTAATTCAGCCTTTGTGTAATTATTGGCATTGTACAACAATCTTCTTGTAACACACCTAATTCTTGTGATGCTGATAATAGACATTTATTTCTGCTTCTAAAAAGATGCTAAGGTAAATTACCTTAATTTGTTTTTTTTACTTTCTAGTTCTGTTATTCACTATTTGTGTGTATGTGAGTGCATGAATGAGAGAGAAAAAGATAATATGCTCCAGGTTGGATATATATTTTCATTTGTTAATAAATGGAAGATGCTCACATACTTGTAGGCACAGAAGCTTGGACTTGGCAGTCTCTTTCACAGTGTAATTTAAAGATAAATATAATCAAAAAGAATAAATTATACAGATGATGGAGCTGGGACACATCTTTGTTAAAGTTTGGATAATATTTTAGATTAGAAAAGTAAAATATATTACTTCCACTCACCCTTAAATATTCAGTCTACTTAATGCATTCATAAGAGTTTAGGAAGCTAGGAAACAATTGATGAAGTAAGAAACTTGTATTTGTCTTTTTTTCCTCTTTAATAATATTTTTCTTTATGAAAAATTTTTGAACTACAAAAATGCCACTTTGTAATTTCCTGGATCACCTTGTAACTGTCCCTAAGCCAGCTGTTCCTACAGATTATTCCAATGATTATTATAAAGTTAGAAGGTCTCTTGGACAAAGTCTAGTCTACATTATAGAGGAGATAACTGAGACCCCCCCGCCACCCGCCCCCCCCAAAGTTAAGTGCCTGGTTTAAGATTGCACAACAACTTAAGTCATGGAATCTGTACAAGAACCCAGATCTCCTTGTTTTTACTCAGTACTCTTGCTTCTAATCATGCTGCTTCCTACCGCACTCGCAGTCTGGATGAGTTGCCTGTAAACGTCAGGAAGTTTCTGACTTCTCCCCAGAAAATGTGTGTGTGTGCGAAATCCAAAGGAATTCCCTGGTGATCCAATGGTTAGGACTCCGTGCTTCCACTGCTGGGGGCCCAGGTCCAATTCCTAGTCGGGGAACTAAGATCCCACAAGCCACGTGGCCAAAAAAAAGGAAAAAAAAACCCAGACTATAGGAAGAAGAAACTAAGATGGATCCATCTGGTTTATTTGGAAGGACATTATTGCATAGTGAAATACTAGCACAATCAAATCATAAAAGTATGTGTTCATAATTGGAGACAAATCAGCATGGTAGGGATTATAGATTTTCAGAAGAGTACAGATGTTCCTTTCATAACCCCCCCAATAGGTACAGATTTTCCCAACACAGTATATACATTTGATATTGTTATTCTTATATTGTCTTAATTTGTTGAAATTGTAGTTATTTATCTTTTGTGATGGAATTGTAACATGGGATTCAAAGAAAAGGAAGGCTGTGGTTCTGTATCATCCCCCCTTTTGGCCATATTTCTTTCTTTGAACTCAGCTTCACCTCTCATCAAATACTTACTTAGTGGGATTTTCATGATTTACCTGGCCATTCTTAGCCTTAGAAAGGACTCTTTTTACATTATTTGATGCTCCAGATCCTTGAATCCTGTTCCCACGTTGCTGATTATTTACTGGCGACTAAACATCCGACTTCTTATTCTCCAGTCACATGGTTTTTTAACTTGGGATATATTTTTATATCTCAAAATTATAATGAGAATTTCTCATAGCCATTATATTTCTTATCATCTTGGCTCACTTGAAATAAAAACATGATTTAAAATACATATAATCCTGATATGGTGAGGTACTTTGGGTAGCTCCTTGGATTAATAGGTTGTGTGTACCTTTGCATCAAAATGAGTTGCTTCACTTTGGGGGATTATCATTCAGCTTGCATACATTTTTTTATAATTAAAAAGTGAAGTGATGAACTGTCAGTTTATAAGACCGTTGGTGTAGCTGTCAAAGTTCTAAGCATTCTTTGCAATGTTAGAGCTGGAGTTTCCCAGGTCATTGAAAAAAAACAAAGAAACAAATCTCTAATAACATTGCCTTCTCCTTGTTCCCTTGGGCTTTTAGTGAAGAACAGGTGTTGGGGGTGGTGCTGAAATTAGTTTGGAGTCATGAAAAAAGCAAATACAGCTTTTCCAGGCAGCTTAGGACAAAATGACTTTGGAACACCACAAGTACTCTGCCCTCATCTGAGAAAATGCTGCGTATGTTCAAGAGCTCATAATAACCCAGAAAACTCTAGGATTACATAAATAATGAATGGGCTCAAAATGCACTGGTTTTTGTAATGTAGATGAAGGTAAGATATCTTGTCAGGACTGAAATTTGCATATTAGAATAATTTAGTTATCTTGTTCTTTAAAGAAATAAATGGCTATGAATATTCATGGTTCAATTAAAATATTAATGGTATACTGATACTTCACTTTTAGGTCTCCAGCCATCCATAAAGAGTTTTATTTAAACTTGATTAACAGTGAAGGGATGCTTTAGCATAGAGTATAATAAGTTGGCTTTTTGTTTCTGAAATGGAAATGTAGTACCTGACAGTAAATAATTTGTTTATTCTTGTAATGCATCATTTCTTTGCATAAGAAAAGACCATTCTTGAGTATAGAGTAAGGTATAGACATAGTATGAATATCTTTTGGTGCTTAAGTACTCTTTTTTTTTAAGCACTACTATTTATCATTACTAGATAGTTGGGGTCTCTTGAGTTGCTTCATTGACTTAATTTAAAATTTCTTAATTGTGGTAAAATACACATAAAATTTATCATCTTAACCAGTGTGTAGTTCAGTGTTATTAAGTACATTCACCACCATCCATCTCTTGAAATTTTTCATCTTCCCCAACTGAAACTCTGTACCTATTAAACAGTAACACCCTATTACCCACTCTCCCTGCCACTGGCAACCACCATTCTACCTTCTGTCTCTGTGAATTTGACTAGTCTCTATAAGTGGGATAATATAATACTTGTCTTTTTGTGACTGGCTTATTTCACTTAGGATAGTGTCCTCAAGTTTCATTCATGTAGCATGTGTCAGAATTTTCTCCCTTTTTAAACCTGCATTATGTTCCATTGTATGTATATGCCACATTTTGTTTACCTGTTCATTCATCTGGTGGATATTTGAGTTGCTTCCTGCTTTTAGCTATGTAAGTAATAATATATGGATATTGTGAATAATGCTGCTGTAAACATCGTTGTATATATATCTCTTTGAGACCTTGCTTTCAATTCTTTTGGATATATACCAGAAGAGGAATTACTGGGTCATATGGTTATTCTATTTTTAATTTGTTGAGGAATCACTTATTGT
Source organism: Mesoplodon bidens (assembly GCF_964165515.1). NCBI lineage: Eukaryota > Metazoa > Chordata > Mammalia > Artiodactyla > Ziphiidae > Mesoplodon > Mesoplodon bidens. The sequence continues at coordinate 87,735,522 of NC_138166.1, forward strand.
TTTTCATTTTACATTCTCATCAGTAGCACACACAGGTTCCAATTTCTCTACATCTTCATCAACACGTTATTTTCTATTAAATGTATGGATTTTAAGCTATGTGAGTTACATATACTTACTGTATAGACTCATAATGCAGAAAAGTGTACAGTAAAATTGAAAATACTTCTTCACTCCCTCTTGACTGATTGGGTGGAGGAAGGAGAAGGTATAAAGGACAGGGAGAAATGTGAGATGACCATTGGCATGGGAAATTGGGTAGTAGAAGGTTTAGCTTTGACAGCAGAAGGCCAGATGTAGAGATGAGTTCAGATTGTTGAATTTGAAATGTATGAGGTACTCAGGTGAAGTCTGGAGCTTGGGAGAGAGGTCAGGACCATACATGTGTTTGGATGTTATTAGTATTCAGGTGGTAGTTGATACCGTGATTGTGTATTTGATCGTTCAGGGACAGGAGAAGAACAACAGAGAATTGGGGAACAGAACCTGGGGGGCCTCGACATGTAGGGATATATGGAGACCACACTCATCTAAAGCCATAGTCCTCAAAACCCCCTTCTTCCTAAATTTCCTTTTTCTCTCAAGATAACAGCATTCTCAATGTAGCTGGAATCCAAAATTGCTAGTCCTCTCTGGCAATTATCTTTGCCTAATCTGTCACCAAGTTCTTTTTTTTCTCTTTTACAATACTTTTCAAACCTGGCATTTGTTATTGTTTTCCACTTGCATCATTGTTTTTCAGGCCTTTGTTGGTAGTCTATTGCAGTTTTCCCTTAACCTACCTTTTTGTCTCTAGAATTTTCTCTCAGACTTTTATCTACTTAATATATCAGATTTCTATATAAGCTTTCAGATGACAAAGAAAAGCTCTACTGTTTAAGAAAAATAAAGTTTGAAAGTATTCATTTGTAAAAAGACAGGTCCTGACATTTAAGGCCCTGCAGAGTCTATCTCTAATTTATCTTTTTGAATATAAATCTCAGCATAAATTCTAGGTTTTTGCCTTTCTGCAATATTTGATGCTCCTGAATTTTCATTCCTGCTTTTTCTTATGCTGGTTCCATTACCACCTTTACTCCTCACTCACACAAAGGCCCAACTCAGCAATTCAAGTCTCATTTCTTCTTTGAAGAGGAGGCAGTGTGGTGCAGCATAAAGAACTTTGTGTAAATCCTTGTGCAGCTACCTACTATCTGAGTAACTTTGAACAACTTATTTTTCTGAATTTCAGATTCCTGATTTGTAAAATAGGCTGTTGTGTGGGTTTAATTAATAAAGTGAAATGTGAAGCACAGTAGTTAATATTTCTGATCTTTGTCCCTCTGGGTCATTTCATTTCATTCATTTATTTATTCATTCAACAAATAGTTTCTTTGGCACTTCTCTGGGCAGCGAGGATGCTGCAGTGAACAAAACAGACAAAAGTCCCTTCCGTGGTGGAGCATATGTTCTAGAAGAGGAGATGGATGAGAAACAACATAAGAAATGTATAATGTTTTAATAATGACAAATGTGAAGGAGGAAAATTAAAGAAAAGGGAGACATGAAATATCAACAGGGAAGGTGGAAATTTTAGATAGGGTAGCTGGGGAAGGCCTCTCTGAGAAGTTTTCTCTTTAGAAATCCTGAAACACTTGACAAAATCCTAGTACTTAGTCTGTGACACATTGTTGTTTGCCTAGAAGTGTGTGTTTAGACCCCAGCTTTGACCTCAGCTCCATTACCAGCCTCCTGGCACTGAGAAATACATTTGTATTAGCTCTCTTTTTTCCTCACCCCACTTTTATTGCAGTGAAAATATATCATCCTGACAAGGAATTGATGCAATATCAAAATATAACTGGAAGTGGTGCACAAGGCAAGGCCTTCATATCTAAGAGGAGGTTGATGGGATTCCATGAAAGTTAAATATTTAATACTTGTTTCATCTAACTTTTATTAGGCCAGACACTTATGATTGCAAAATCAACCAGAAGAATAAAGACTAGTTGCCTCCATCAGGCGTTATTTGTGGTGCTTTGGAGACTGAATGAGGCTGGCAGTGCCTTTGAGTTTCATAATGAAAACTGGACCTCTTGGGGGAAATTGCCTGCCTGAGAACTAAGTGAAACTCCAGTGCTCACACTGAAACTGATCTAGACTGGCCTTGGAAAGGTGGGGAGTCTGCAGACAATTTTATTCAAAGCATTTGTCTTTTACAAGGTGTTTACGTGTCAGACTGAAGAAAAATCATCAAGTAAAATGTCCAAGTTTTAGCATCATTGTTTGAACCCATCAGCAAAATCAGATGATGGCTTGAATATGTAATTAACAGTTAAATTTTCCTCCATATTTCTTTAGCTTCCAGCCTACCAGGCAGGAAATTGGAATCAGAAAGAGGGACTCAGAAATGTGCAACTCTCATTTCTGGTTCAGTTTTTTCCAAAGAAAAGTTATCCTGAGAAGAGTTAAATTTCCTGCCAACAATGACATGAAAGCTATGTTGTTGCTTTTGCTTTTGTTTTGAACTTTGAAAAAAGAGAACTCACCGAACACTACACTTTGATTAGTACGAGCCGATGTTTTCCCCTCGGGGGGACTGTAGAGTATAATTTCATCACACAGAAAAGTGGTACCTGAACTCGAACCAGAGATTGAGCTTGTTTTTCCCTTGCGGATTTGACATTTTCTGTTTCCTGACATTTTTACCATTGTTAGGCACACTTCTTTGTGTTCTTGCCCTATATTCATCCCCTAGGGGAATTAGTGTATTTTATCTACTGGAAGGCAGGTATGCCTTCTGTTTTGGACAAGCCATTTAATTGTTCAAATAAATCCAACTATAGTGTAATAGACCGATCATTAGGAACTGGGCCATGTGGCAGCATTTAGATTCATGAGACCCAGATCCTCAGTTCAATCCAGAAAGGAAATTAAATACCACATACACAAAATGAATGATTTTCTTTTCTCTCTCTTTCCTTACCTGACCCTTCCCACTCCATCCTTTTAAAATATTAAATAGCATCCTAAAACACAAACAAAATGCCATTTGTCTCAGTATTTCTGGCTTGCTTATTTATGGCTTTCTGTGTGGGAGAATAATCATTTATTAGCCATTAAGTAAAACAGTAACAAAGATTGCCTTTTTTTGCCATTCTCTTCTATTTGTTTTATATAAAATAAGAGGTCCAAATAAAAAGGAAATGAAGGCCTAGCAGTTTTCTGCTCCCATTTCAGCTACTTTGATGTAATTCCATTTTAATTACTAATTTAAAAAATATAGTCATTATTTCCTAGCAACATTGCCTCTTTTCCTTCATTTTTAACACTGTATATATTTGTTTGAAAAATACGCCTTCTAGAACTAAGTTGCTGATATGAATTTGTTAAGGGGCTTATTTAACTGTTTGCAGACATGAGTTCTTTTAGATCTGTACACTGCTGGACAGAACTGGCAGCTGACTGGATTATGAAAGATGACACTTGGTTTTGGAGGATTTAATGAATATAGATTTGAGAATTGGCTCATTTGCTTTCATTTGCCCTGTGCTGTGGCAACAAGGTGGATTCAGATACAAAGATGTGTGGCAGTGACGTTGTATCCTGAGAATATAATTTGAGTCTCTTGGGTCTGTTGAGTGTGCTAACCAGTTTTTGGCATTTTTCCCATTCCAAACTCTAAAATTCACCTGCTGGGATTATTCTTTGGCCAAACAAAAGTATATCAAGATCTGGACTTGAGTTCTTTGCAGCCTAAGAAACCTTTGGAAAGCATTCCCTTTCGGCCACTATATTGCATGCAGGAATGTACACACTTGGGATTTCCTAGAGAGTCCTTCAAAAATCATAGATATTAATCAAAGGGATTACAACTTCAAAAAATTAGGAAAAAATGAGGCCTTGAAAGATCCATCCAACTACTACTACTAATCAAAGGGATTACATCTTCAAAAAATTAGGAAAGTCTCTCATTTTGGTCTCAGTAATTCTTCTCAGCCTTCGTTTGTTGTGAAACACAGGAGAGAAAAAGTACCACTTTTTCTAAACAATCACCACTTCTGTGCTATAGGTAAGTATTGTACAGGTGAAGCAGGAGAATGAATAACATCTAGGCAAGGAGAGATTTGTCAAGGCAAGCTTGGAGATGCTGCTTTATTGTTCTGGTTGTAGACGCTGGCATTTCTTCCTTAGCCTGGGTATCTCCAGTTCACTATCTGAAATTAACTCTGGTAATCCTTACCCAGCAGGCATAACCTTCAGAGCCTGAGATAATCCAGCTAGAAATCTTTCAGCCATAGGCCGTCTTGCTCCTTGAATTACTAATGTGTATGTAATTATATAATGGGAATCAGCTCATCTTTGGGAGTCAGGATTGAGAAGAATAGCTGATGAACTTCAGTGGTCAGATCTATATAATCAGAGAAGATCTTTACGGATGGAAGCTCTTGAATTATAGGCAACCCTCCTGGTTTTAGATTCTTCAGTTCTGCGTTTCCCATGCATCGAAGGATTGGCTTTAAAAGACAGTTCTTTTCTTTCTACATCCACTTGTCACAACTCCTATACCTCACTTTTCCAAAATTCTTGTAACAGTGTGTTTCTGTAATAGATGAGCAAGCATATTAGAGCAAACATAGTAAAATATACATCTTAAAAACAATATACAATAAATTATTAAGCAAACAAAAATAAACCGGTTTTGTTGTATTCTGATTAAATATTAAAACAAGAATAAGTGCATTTTAATTTCCTATCAGAATCCACATTTTATGTGGTTACATAAAGATGTAGTAGAATTTAGTAATTTCTTAAAATGCATTTATCAAAAAAATTCCTGTGAGACCTAGCTGTACATGAGATAAAAAATAAGTTATATTTTTCCAACAAGTAGAGTTGGGGGATAGTGATTAAGAGACTCTCCTCAAACCAAGGATAGTCATATTGACCATTCTGGGTGTCACTGAGGCAAAGCTATTACAGCCTGAACTGAGAGAGGAGTTTTAGAATCTAAGAGTTTCCAGAAACCTTAAAGGGGAACCAGCTTGACGTTAAATGTTGAAATTATGTGGACTCTCTTGTGTCCAAAAGCCTACCTCTTATTTATTATTTCATTTGTTTTGGTAACTGTGATGAGATATTTGGAGAAAACGTGGTATGATTCTTACTCTACAAAGTACAAATTCATGTCCAACTTGACTTTTTTTTTGATTTGATTTGATTTTTTTACATATCAGGTTCTTGTTAGTTATCCATTTCCAACTTGACATTATTTCCCCTAAATATCACATTACTAGCTAATTATAAGACAGATTTTGGAAACTAGACAGATCCCTTGACTTTTGAGAACGTTCCTTGCATAGCCTAGCATTTTTGTTTGTTTTAAACCACTAACCATCTGTAGGGATCTTGGGCAAGGTGCTACACCCTTTGGTATCTTGATTTTCTCATCAACTGCTTTAGTAACACACTACTATGAGGCTCAGATGAGAGTGTGATTGCAAAAGCAATTTGGACATTTAGCAACTATGTTATTTTAAAGTATTGTTATTTGTGTAAACTTGTTTTCTTCAGTGAAACGAGGGTGCTGTAGTTTCCCACTTGTCCAATCATCTAGGTGCTGTGTACCCTCTATTATCTGCACTAATGGAGAGAACCAATGTTGTAAATTTTCCAAAAAGGCAGATAATTAGAAAATCATTTAGAAAACATTTCAGTATTTACATGTGGGTCCCTCCAATGTTCCAATAATTCATAATTCAGGAGACAAAAGCAAAAAAACAAAAAAAAATTCAGTCTGATTCAGAAGAAAATAAGCATCTTTACAACTTTGCCATCTTATCCCTTTGTTCCTCCACAGCCCGTTGTGGGCCAGAAGTGCATCTGTGTCTCCAACCAGTGAAGAGTCTTAGCTTAATCATCGGGTTGACTTATTAATATTTCGAACCTTCGTCTGGTCAGATAGGAATAGACATTTGCGAAATAGCCTTTTTCTTAGCTTCTATAGAAGCATCAACTACATACAGATTATGCCATGAAAGTATATAATTAAATATTGTCAATATACATTTGAAAGCAGGTTTGCTGTGAATCACGGATCCTGGGACTAATCCCCTAAAGATTATCCTGGTAACAGTGAATAGAAGTGTGACAGATGTAGACTCCCTTGCCCAGCCTCTCCCTTGTTGATATGCTGCTTTTGTTTTTGAATTAAGAAATAATTTATTTGGCATGTTCTTTTCTTTTTTATCAGAGACCTCTTTGTGATTGGGGTGTTTTTTCAGGGGTAAAAAAATCTCAGATTGGTTTTTCAGTTCATCGAAATGCTTGATTTTGATGTCTATTGGTGTCACTGGCCTGGAATATTCACTCGTAGTTACATTATTTCTATTCCAAGGAATCTCTGCCCTTTTATTAGTAGAAAGATCTGGTGGAAATATCTCGTGATAGAAGGCAGCCTGTGGAAGTGTTGGAGATGTCTGTATGTGTATACGTGTGCATATATATATGCATATATGTATGCGTGTATGTACATACACACATATGGGCCTATGTTTTTTAAGAATTAAGAGTGAACACATTCCCTTCAATTCTAATAGATTATAAACCACTCTGAATTGTACGTATATCCCACCATTTTGTGTGTGTGTGTGTGTGTGTGTGTATGTATGTATGTATGAATAATCATTCCCTGGTGGAGCTCCTCTTTATAAATATACAAAACATTTCAGTGCAACCTCTCTCTTCCTCTCCATGCCCCCTTACTCCCTGCTACTTTTCCCAGGTTTCTTCTAGTTGGGGAGAAGAGAAAAGCCCTAGAGTATAGCAGACAGGATGGGCTAGCGGTGCCCTGCTTCTCTTTTCTTTCCTTCTCTGATGACAAAGAACAGCTCTGCTGTGCTCTCTACAGGAGCAGTCATGGCAGCTGCTGTATCTTAAGTTACGATCATGGCCTTTGCCATTTCACCAGGACGTAGCCTAAAAATAGAGCTGGTGGCAGAGTTAAGTCAAGCTTCGTAGCTTTGTGAACATCTGGGACTTGTGTCTCTTGCCAACAGAGCCTTGGCACCAGAAATGCTCTGTCCCAAATTTCCGGTTTGAAGAAAGCCTCTAGATCATCTCTGGGACACGAGGGCAATTCAATCCAGATCCTGCACCTGCCCACCCAGCTGGTCACCAATTACCCAGGTTCACATTTTGCGTTGCTTTTGTTGACTATGTAACCTTAATTGTGACTACGTGCCTAAATGGCAGTGTATACGTGGATGTGCGCATGTGTGTATTTATATAAATACACAGTTTCAAGTATAGAAGTGCTCTATGGTATCATAAACAAATCTTATCTATAGAATGTGTATAGATGCAAACTTTTTAGAATTTTGCTGAATTGGGTCCAACATGATGCCGACACACTGACTCTTATGAAATTGGTTTTTATTAAAGTCTGCAGGTTATTCTTGTCCTGATAGTGGCTTTGATTAAGCACTGTATTAGGGTCATATCCTAGAATAACAGCATTTTGAAATCCCTGGCTCTTTTTGAAAGAATTGTGATTAAAGTTCTGGCTCTTTTCCCATGATTACTAATGTCTGCTGAGGGTTGAGTTTCCCTGGTTGCTATTGGCAATTGAGTTGTGTGGCAGCCCCTTGTGCTCTCTTGCCAATATCAGTAGCATTGTCCAGGGGAAAGTGATTTTGCATTGAAATGCAAGAACTAAAAGCTGTAACAAAATAAACACAGGGTCTAGGGTTTCTGGTGTGACTGTAGAGCTAGAATGGGAATGTTTCCTAAAGTCTAATTCATCTGTGATTGAATTTCAGACGAAACAATGCTGCCATGATGAGAAGGGAGAGAAACCCATCTAAAAGAGATTATGGGTGAACAGGCTGAGGAATAGGATATGGCAGGGTGAAATCTAGACAATCAGATACTTCAGCTTCAACTGGGCCTTTCTTCTTGAGAGGAGTGTTCTGTGCCTTGGCATGAGCGCCACAGGCAGTGGCACACTTGGGAACCCCATGCTATTAGGAATGATCTCTTTGCCTGCTAATGGGAAGTGGAAAATGAGCTCCTTTCTTATGTGTTTAGAAAAAATATATAATAAGTGTGTGTGACTGTCAAGAAATGTGTTTTCCTAGGTTTTAAGATGTACTGCGGAGTTATAGTCATCTAAACAAAAATAATTATTGACTATCTATTGCTATCCCAGTTGATGATAAGTTGTTTTCCACATTGGAAAAAAATGCCAGATTTAAAAAATTAAGAATATTGGATATGAGATTCTTTTTCAATTGCTACCAAATTTTATTCTTTTTTTTTTTTTTTTTGCGGTACGCGGGCCTCTCACTGTTGTGGCCTCTCCCGTTGCGGAGCACAGGCTCCGGATGCGCAGGCTCAGCGGCCATGGCTCACGGGCCTAGCCGCTCCGCGGCATGTGGGATCCTCCCAGACCGGGGCACGAACCCGTGTCCCCTGCATCGGCAGGCGGACTCTCAACCACTGCGCCACCAGGGAAGCCCAAATTTTATTCTTTTATTTGCCATTCTTTTGTCTTTGGAGGTTTTAGGACTTGGATATTTATTTTCTACCCATGTAGGTTATACGTTCCTTGATGATACCGTATCTTAGACTTGTTGTTTTCTCTCACTGTCCTGTACACAAAACTGTTTTGTAACGGCTACCTGTGGATTTATTTAGAAGTTACCCTTTGTGCTCTACAGAAAATTATTTTAAACCTTTAATGCAGTGTTGTACAAATACCTGAATAATCGAAGTTGCCTTAACTTGAGAGAGTTCTGAACTTAAAGAATTGGCACACTTGGTACTTCTTATTTAGCTCTTTTTTCATATTTCCATTAACTTTTAGGGCTGATTTCAAGATAGATCAATGGACTTTTGGTCTTACATCTGCTCCTCTTTCACACATCATTAGATATGAAGAAGAGAGAACAGCAAAATAGTAGTTGGTGTATATATATATATATATGTGCATGAACTTTAGAGACTAATTCATCAGTTGCTCAGCAGATATTTTCTGAATACCCACTATTGTCAGATGTTCTTATAGGTGCTTGAGATAAGATAAGAGCAAACAAAGCAAAGTTCCTGTAATCTTTTTTTATTTTTATTTTATTTTAAATGTGTTTATTGAGATAAAGTTCACATACCATAATATTCAGTTTTACAGTGTACAATTCAGTGATTTATAGTGTGTTCACAGAGTTGCGCAACCATCACCACTGTCTAGTTCCAGAACATTGTTATCAGCCGAAAAAAGAAATCCCTGTCTATCATCAGTCAACTCTCCATCCCTCCTTCCCTCAGCCCCTGCTAACCACTAATCTGTTTTCTGTCTCTGTGGATTTGCCTAGTCTCAACATTCAGTATCAATGAAACTATACAATATGTGGCCTTTTGTGTTTGTTTCTGTCACTCAGCATCACGTTTTTCCGGTTCATCCCTGTTGTAGACTGAGTCAGTACTTTATTCTTTTTTACTGAGATAAGGAAGGCTGTTGGAGGAGCAAGTAGGGAATGGGAGGTTGGTCCGAGTTTGGTTTGTGATGTATTAAATTTGCGTCATTCCTATTAGCATTCCAGTGGAGGTACCGAGGAGTCCCTTGGACATACCAGTCTGGAGCTCAGGAGAGAGGTCTGGACTGGAGATAGGCATTGAGGCGTCATTGGCATATAGATGTTATTTAAAGCCACCAGGTTAAATGAAATCTTCTATGGCAGGTATCTAGAGCAGAGAAGGGTTCAAGGGTTGAGCCCTGGGGTAGTCAAGTGATACAAGGTCAGGAAGACGAGGAGGAATCAGCAAGAAAATGGAGGACTGACTACTGGGTAAGAAGGAGAATCAAGGTCCTGGAAGCTAGGTGAAGAAATTCTTTCAAGAAAGGAATGGTTAATTGAGCCAATTGATGCTGCTAGATCCAATAAGAAAGATGAGGATTGAGAATTGTTCGTTGACTAAGACTATTTCACAAGGGTAGCTTCCATACCACCATCGAAAGAGTGAAGGCGAGAGCCTCACGACTGTGTAAATTCCTGTTCCTTCCCATGGCCTAAGCTTAATCCCCCACAATTCTTACTGCCTCATCTCTGCAGTCTGTCCATCTCGTCATGCCCAGTATCTCATTCATGTCAGTTGCCACAGCAAGCGCAGGGTCCCCAGTTGTCTGACATTCTCAGGCCCCTTATTCCCAATACCACTCTGTACATCTCTCTTTCCCTCCTCCGTCCAATGAATTTACCCGTCTCATCATTGCAAATCCTTCGTATCTCAGACGTCTTTATTGAATGTTCTTTTTTTTTTTTTTTTTTTTTAAATGCGGTACGCGGGCCTCTCACTGTTGTGGCCTCTCCCGTTGCGGAGCACAGGCTCCGGATGCGCAGGCTCAGCGGCCATGGCTCATGGGCCCAGCCGCTCCGTGGCATGTGGGATCTTCCCCGACTGGGGCACGAACCCGTGTCCCCTGCATCGGCAGGCGGACTCTCAACCACTGCGCCACCAGGGAAGCCCCTGTTATTATTTCTTGTTGTAGTTATTTACAGACCCTACCATTGGTCCCTTTTCTTTCCTAGCTGTGGATCATGCAATCCGTATTTGCTAATAATAATTTGTTTTCCCAGTTTGGGCAAGCATCAGTGTTTTCAGCCTGGCTTCAGTTTTTTACAATAGCAAGGACAGTTTCTTGAGACCAGTTTTTTGAAACATTAGTAAATATGGAAGATGACAAATGCATTAGTCAAGCTCCTGCTGTACTGTCGTGATCTTGAAAAAAAAGTGTGAATTTTAAGTGATTTATATAGTTGAAAGGAGAGCTTAACACATGTGTCAGATATGCTGATCAGATGATAAAGTGGAGGAAAACTGAGCCTCAACCTTTTGTGCAGCCAGCGAAAGTAAAGGCACGTTGCAGTTTTTGGAGGCAGATGGAATGCGAACAACTAATAAATCAGGTTTTGAAACATTGAAGAACAACTTATTTCAGAGCACATGGTGTTGAATCTTAGACAAGATAGTACTGGAAGTAAAAATAGATTAAGCAGCATCAAAAGGACGTTGTACCTAAGCATCATCTGCATAACAATATTTAAATCCATTTCATGGCACCAAGCTCAGAAATTTAGTAAATAAGTAATTACAGTGTGCCAAGAGGAGCCTTCAAGATCTCTGAGGAGTTGTACATGAAAGAGATCAGAGTGAAATTGTATTACCACAAGCATTCTCTCTGATCATTCTAATATTTCCTTCTCTATTGTGCTTTAAGAAAATCAGAAACTATAATCACTTTATAGGCTTCTCATAAAAAGCATTAACAGTAGAAATGCAAATGTTCATAATGGACAGATTTGCATCAGTGTTTGTGAACTCGCTTTATGCTTGGAATGTAGCTGTATGGCCATCTCTTTTGTTCACAGAGTGATAGAAAATGGGCCATTTCATAAAACTACATATAATTTAAGTATAAAGATAGATTTTAGGAAAGCAAACAATCATGGCTCTGAAGTTTGAATTTATTATTTGCTAGATAAGGATGTGGGGCAGGGGCAGCAAGCACAAATGAATGATTTTAAGAAATTTTAAGTCATCTTTTACTGACTTTTTAAGTTAAGTGGAGTCAGGAAATTTTCCTTTGATTTATTTTGGTAAGATATTTTTAGTAGAATATGCTCCAACTTGAAGATGTTCAAAGTTTCATAGCAGAATTTTCCTGGGAGTTTGTTTTAAGCTAGATTCTAGATCTTTAATATAGAACAGTTTAATCTGAGACTGGGACTGGTTTTTGGTTCGGTAAATGGAGGCAAAAGACAGGAATTCTCTTATATTCCTCAAAGATGTCTAGGTTAACAGTATGTTTGATAATGCCGTTTGAGTTTGTGGTCATTGCTTTCTGCATTTTCAAAATGGTGTTATATTTATTGTGTTCATCAATTACTGAACACTTAACTAGGAGATAAAAAGACCTTGCCTTCAAGATGGTCACAGTTCCTGGGGAGAGAGAGAGAGCAATATAGTTAACTGTCTGAAAACGCAATGAGAATAAAGATGAAATAAAATCATAAAATATGGGATACATAAGATTAGCTTGCAGAACCATCATTTGTTCTGGGCCCAGAATTGTAAAACTTTTCTCCAGTTATGCGAAACTTGCAAGAAATTTGTACCCAATTGTGATATTTTGCTTTCAGCCTGCCTTATGATTTGGAGGGGTACTGGAAGCATATGTTAAGTCAGCTTGTTTCTTTAGTTAGGTACTTTTGAGAGCATTGAATGCCACCCTGAAGCAACTCTTATTAAACTTAATGCTCCTGATGTTACACATTGTGTCATGCTATCAAGCCTCTACTTTGCCTAAATCATGGCTTCCTGAGTGTGTACTATTTGCCAGGCCAGCACTCAACAAAAGAAATCTAAAATGACTAAAGGCAGGTGCTTACCTCAAGGGAGTCTCCTGTAATAGAACAATTAATATTGTGAATACAGTGAAGATATCTGTGCAAGGTTAAAAAAGAACCCTGGGAAGGTCTTGTGGCTTTAAGTAAGTACTTTTGAATTGGAGGGTACTGTCCACAGTTTTGGCTTGAGTAGTTAAATTGTGCTATTATCCTTCAGTTGTTAATAATAATAAATATGTATGTAGTAATCAGACATGCTGAAACTGGATTTAAGAGGGAGTTTACTAACTCTAGTGGATCCAGGGAAAATTAATAAACATTTTCTGTGTTAAATATACCTATAAATCTTCCTCGACTTATGATGGGGTTACATCTCTATAAATCCATCTTAAGTTGAAAATATTGTACGTGGAAAATGAATTTAATACACCTAACCTACAGAACATCACGGCTTGGGCTAGCCTGCCTTAAGCACGCTCAGAACACTTAACCTGAGCTGACAGTTAGACAAAATCATCTGACAGAAAGGCTGTATTATAATAAAGTGTTGAATATCTCATGTAATTTATCGAATACTGAACTGAAAGTGAGAAACAGAATGGTTGTCTGGGTACAGGATGGTTGTGTGTTGGCTGTTTACCTGGTGATGGTGTGGCCGACTGGGAGCTGTAGCTTACTGCTTCTGCTGGGCATCATAAGGGAGCATCGTACTGCATATAGCTAGCCCGGGAAAAGGTCAAAATTAAAATTGAAGTACAGCTGCTATTGAACGCCTGTTGCTTTCGCACCATCATAGTAAAAAAATCACGTAAGTCAAACCATTTTACGTCAGGGACCCTCTGTAGTGTACTTCTGGCAGCTTTATTTATTTTTTGGGGGGGAGGAGAATTTCAAACAAACTCAAAAGTTGGGGAAATGTGTGTGTGTGTATGTGTGTATGTATGTACTGTGTGTATGTATACACACATTATACATACTTATATGTATGTATATATGACTTCCATGTATAATCATCATCCACATTCAACAGTTATCACGGTTTACTTTATTTTCTTCAACTCCTGTTATATTTTTCTTTTTAATTCTTTGCTGAAGTATTTACAAGCAATTCCCAGACATCATGTCATTTTACTCCTGCATGCCTGAATATGCATCTTTATTTTATTTTATTTTATTTTATTTTTGCGATACACGGGCCTCTCACTGTTGTGGCCTCTCCCATTGTGGAGCACAGGCTCCGGACGCGCAGGCTCAGCGGCCATGGCTCACGGGCCCAGCCGCTCCGCGGCATGTGGGATCTTCCCAGACCGGGGCACGAACCCGGGTGTCCCCTGCATCGGCAGGTGGACTCTTAACCACTGCGCCACCAGGGAAGCCCTGAATATGCATCTTTAAACACTAAGTGTACGTACTTGCTTAAATATCTACAATTCTGACAAGTGTTTAATATTGTCCTGAGCTCCGTGGAAATTCTGGGAACTCTAACTCAAAATTATATATTTTGCCTCATTTAGGGTTTACCAATTAAAAGGATGTGGTAGAAAAGAAATCATTTTTATTCTATGAAATCCAATATAAAAATACAGAACTCCTTCATATTATTTTAGGTATGAAATATTTCCATACTTAAGTTGAACTTATAGTTGTTCAAGATTTTGGTTCAGAAATTTATACCAAATGGGTTTTTCACTTTTGTGAACTTAGCATATTCCACTTATATGTGTATATTGTGCCTGCTGTGAGTTGGAAACTCTTAATAATTTTCTGATAGCAATTGCTGTAGCAATTGCTCTTCTCTCTCTGTTGTGTGGTAAGCATAGGGAGTGTGTAGAAGTCAGCGGAGGAGAGATACTGGGTGGACCAAAAGGTTCGTTCTTTTATTTCCCGTAAGATGGCTCTAGTAGCACTTAGTTGTCTTTAACTTCATTCGAAACAATTTTGTTAGATTGTATGTGACAGCTGTCATGTCAGCGTGCATTTAAAAAAAAGGCTTATCGGGCTTCCCTGGTGGCGCAGTGGTTGAGAGTCTGCCTGCCGATGCAGGGGACACAGGTTCGTGCCCTGGTCCGGGAAGATCCCACATGCCGCGGAGCGGCTGGGCCCGTGAGCCATGGCTGCTGAGCCTGCACGTCCGGAGCCTGTGCTCCACAATGGGAGAGGCCACAACAGTGAGAGGCCCGCATACTGCAAAAAACAAAAAAACAAAACAAAACAAAAAAGGCTTATCAAAATCATTGAATTTTTGTGTAACCATTTTAATATTGAAGGTGGAAGAAAAACAACATTTTCGGCATATTATGCATTATTATTTCAATAAAGGTTAAAAACGCAACTGAAACGCACAAAAAGATTTGTGCAGGGTATGGAGAAGGTGCTTTGTCTGATCGAACGTGTCAAAAGTGGAGTGAAGTTTTGTGCTGGAGATTTCTCACTGGACGAAGCTCCAGGATTGGGTAGACCAGTTAAAGTTGATAGCGATCAAATCAAAACAATAATTGAGAACAATCAATGTTATACCACTCAGGAGATAGCTGACAGACTCAAAATATCCAAATCAAGCGTTGAAAATCATTTGCACCAGCTTGGTTATGTGAATCACTTTGGTGTTTGGGTTCCACATAAGTTAAGCGAAAAAACCCTTGACCATGTTTCCATATGCTATTTTCTACTGAAATGTAATGAAAACGTTTTGTTTTTAAAACAAATTGTGACAGGCGATGAAAAGTGGATACTGTACAACAATGTGGAACAGAAGATATGGTGGGGTAAGCGAAATGAACCACCACCAACCACACCAACATGTTGCTAGTCGGTCTTCATCCAAAGAAGGTGATGTTTAATAAACTTAAAAGTGTTCTAGGACTCTTAGGTGTTAGCTTTAGGTTGGGAGAACTCTGAAATGCTTAGAAGAAGTAGAGTGGTTTATAGATGTTGTTTTTCTGGAAAAGAGAAGATGAAGGATGTCAAAGTTGTTTATCTACTTTCTCAATAAAATAAAAAGCAAGGTCATCTGGTAAGAGTGAGGGAGAAAGTAGTGGGTTGAAGGGTTTGAGAGTGGGGAAGGGTTGATATTGTTGTGGACAGGGGGAGATGAATTATCCAGAAAAAAAATGTAGTTGACTTGCTCAGCAGTGTTGAAGGGCCCATTTTTGTTAGCCAGTATACCTCATTTGGTGTCTCTCCATGGCAGTGGTTGGTGAAAACCCAGAGATGGCAGGTAATCAGGCTTCTCCATGGTTGGCTTTTATCAGGCTGGTTTCATGAAAAGACAGAAGATTGAGTGATGACATCAGTAGCAAGAGTGGTCCTTGTTTTATGCATCATGAGATCTTGGTTGAATGAGGAGGAAAGTGAAAGATTAAAAAAGGTGATGAAATGGGAGAAAGACAAAGGGCCTCTAGATTGGAAGTCGTGATGGAGTTAAAGAATGTGTGAGCAGAGTGAGAAAGTTATAGTTAGAGCTGTAATAGATGGTGATGAATCTGGGTGGGAACTGAGGGCGTTGGCAGCTGTTGCAGGTGGGCTTCCCCAGAAGCAGATGCTGAAACAGAGTCAAAAGTGCAAGGTATCTTACGGGAGTCATCGCCTGTGAAAGTGCCTGGGGCGGAATTAGGATTTAGCAGAGGGAAAAGTGAACCTGGAGGCTCCTCAGAGCCTCAACCAACACAGCAGGGATCGACAGGGTGAATTTTGCCCCTGAGAATTGTCTTGCCTTGAGCTGAAGTAGCTGGGATTTTATATTCTTGCTTAGCTCGGTCACTGGATGTGAGCCTCCAGGGGAGAGGCTCTGAAATGGCAGACCTGAGGTGGCTGAGAGCTGGAGCCTGTCTGCTCGATAGTGCACATCTGTGTCCACCACAGTGGCTGAGGTAGAATGAAGGAGGTCATTGGAGATGAGAATGTCACAGTTCTCAGTGGCCCCTGTTTTTGATGGGCTGTGAACGTGAATGTTGAGATCATCACCCTGTATATTGGAAGAACTTCAGGTAAGAAGCAGATCATGAATCATGAGCGAAAATTCTTAAATAGTAGTGGAAGAGGATAGGGTAGGGTGACCCAGCACAGTGGGATGAGCCCCGAAGTGTCAGAATTTTTTTTTAAATTTTTTCTTTTTTGGCTGTGTTGGGTCTTCATTGCTGCACGTGGGCTTCCTCTGGTTGCAATGAGCGGGGGCCACTCTTCGTCGTGGTGCGTGGGCTTCTCATTGTGGTGGCTTCTCTTGTTGCGGAGCACGGGCTCTAGATCGCAGGCTTCAGTAGTTGTGGCTCGTGGGCTCCCTAGTTGTGGCTCGCGGGCTCTAGAGCGCAGAATCAGCAGCTGTGGCTCACAAGCTTAGCTGTTCCGCGGCATGTGGGATCTTCCTGGATGAGGGATCGAACCCGTGTCCCCTGCACTGGCAGGCGGATTCCCAACCACAGCGCCACCAGGGAAGTCCCAGAAGTGTCAGAAGTTTTAAGAAGTTATTATTCAAGTGCTGGAGATGCAGTGGTCTGGAAGCTGATTTGGGGGACCTCACAGTCTACAGCACCAGTTCTCCTGCCTGTGAGAGAGAGGAAATAACCAAAACTTCAGAGACCCGTGAAGAAATGGTGTTCATGGGAGAAGACCAGGGGTAGTAGTGAGGAGTTTTGGAGATTGGAGAAAAGTAGGATCTGAACCAGGAGCAAGGGAATTCAGAATATTAGGAGGAGAGCAGGCGGGTAATAGATAGTTACTGTCCAAGGAGATTGGTGAATGGCGTAGGAATGAGAGGTGCAGTAGGCTGTGGGCGCGTGGCCAGAGGTTTTGTCGCCCTTAGCTTGGTTGATGGTGGTCCCAGGAGCTGTAGACTCTGTGTGCTGCTTGGCAGAGAGAACTGAAGGAGACTTCAATTTGCTTTGGAGAAGATATAAGAGGCCATTTGAAGCAAGACTATGGCAGGATAAAAATTAAGGAGAGGGTTGTGTTAGAGATTCATCTGGGTTTTAAAAACCATGATCTTCTTATATTTGCATTAAATCACATCACTCTCTTGCTCCAAATCTTTAACAGCTTCACATTATGCTTAGAATTTAAAAAAACTCTCTCTTCCTTACCATGACCTATCAGGCCCTGTGTGATCTGACTTTGCCTCCTTCTCCCTCCGTGTTACTCTTATTCCTCACTAGCCTTCTGACACTGGGCTCAGTGCTCTCAGTGCCTTGAATGTGCTGAGCTCTTGCCTCAGGGCCTTCGCATGTGCTCTTCCTTCTGATTAGAACACTCCTTCCTCTGCTCGTAATTTACAGACCAGCTTCTACTCATCTTTCAGGCTTTATGTAAATGTCACTGCATCTGACCTTGAAGTAAATTAGCCCCTAATAGATATTATAGAGATTATTGACATATTATTACAGGTATCATGGTCTCTCCCGCCACTCTGTTCCGATCTCATAACATAGAAGACAATTGGTAATTACATATTTATTTGTGTGGTAGCTTAATGCCTATCTGATAACCCCGTGGTTAAATCCATAAGGGCATGGGCTATATCTTTTTTGATCACTCTTTTTCACAGCACCTACCACAGTGCCTGGCATGCAGCAGGCTGTCTACTAATTGTTGAAGGGTGAATGTTTGGTGCATCCCTACAATGTTATGCAGTCTTTAATAATCATGTTCTTGAAGAATGTTTAATGACATGGGAAAATACTGAGGCTAGAAAGTTAGGAGAAAGCTGGCTCAGACATTTATATATATGTGGTTTCAATTTTTTATATGTATGCTTCAGTTGTGTGCTTGTGTGAGTGTGTCATTTTAGTAGGCATTCCTTGTGTAGTATCGTCCTCAGATTTATATCACCATGGCCAGATTTCAGCAACTTAGTTTTTTATAGGCTTATAGTTACTGGTATATAGAAATATGTGCCTTCTACTGACTAAATTTATTACTTAAATTAATTCATATTTTATTTTACTTTCGTTTTGCATACTGGGGAAGGGCTTCGTCAGAAGGAAGTAGTTGAATAAAGGCCTGACGGAGCTAAGGGAGTGAGCTATGTAGATCCGGGAAGAGTGTTGCCCGGTGGAAGGAACAGGATGGACAGAGGCCCTGAGGAAGATGCATTCGTGGTGTGTTCACAGACAGTAAGACGGGCCGTATGACTGGAGCAGACTGGGACATGGAAGGAATAGTAGGAGACGAACTCAGAAAAGTGCAGGAGCAGATAGTAGAGAGTCTTCTGCGTCATTGTAATGAATTGGGCTTTTACTTCAAATGAGATAGGAAGCATTCTAAAGGGAGGAGTAACTGGACTGACCTTGTATTTTAACAGGATCATCCTGGCTTGAATGTTGAGAATCTCCTGAAAGGGGGCAAGGATGGAGGCAAGGAGACCAGTTAGGAGACCAGTAATCTGGAGGGAGATGGTGGTGGCTTAGTCTAAAGTAGTAGCAGTGAGGGAGGTGAGAAGTGCTGGAACTCACTGTTTTGAAGGCCAGGATTGGCTGATGGATTGATTGGACGAGAGGCATGAAGAAAATAGAAGAGACAGGATGACTCCAGGGTTTTCGACATGAGCAGCCACAGGTTGATGATACTCTTACTATCGCCAAGACCTCACCTGGTACCTGTACATGCTTGGTACTTAATAAATACTTGTTGAATGGATTTGAATTTAATCCACCTCCCATTTGTTTTGTTCTAGTCTCTCTTGAGTTCTCTATTGCTGGACTGGTGCTTGACTGTTGAGATAAAAAAATGTTTACACTGAAGCTGTGTCCATGGACCATCCATTTCTAGACCTAAGTCGCTTTGTCTCACATCTTCAGAGCTTTTTTGTTAGTAACCTACCTCTGCCTCTCTGCTCCCTCCTGAGGGACAAGTCATTCTTCTGTGCATTTTATTTTAATAAAAGCCTTGTCTATACTTTAGACTTTGGAAAAACATTTAAAAAGCAGATTCACCAGTCTTTAAAGAACAAAAGAAAACTTTTCCAAGAAGAGGTTGTAGCAATTTTATATGATGTATTTAGAAAATGTTGATAAGTAGGTCCTTTGTTATGTGATTGAGTCACTATTTTTGATCAGCCAAATGGAGTATTTATTGAATACCAATATTAGGAGTTCTATATTCCATGTTATCTTTGCCAATTTGTTTTCTCGTATTATTAATATCATGCTACTTTGCAGAGGAACAATGTCATATTTTCTCTGCCAAACAACTGCAACTTCACATATCTTCCCTGGGTTTTATTATGTTTCTCTAAATTGGTTTACAAACTCAACAGCAATAGTTGTTTCTTTTTGGAATGCTAGTTTTTTATTCTTTTGGTGTATTTTATAATACCTTTGTCTCTAACTTTTGGTGTATTCTTTTTTATAGCCCAGTCATAACATGGTGTCATGAACTATGTCTTTTAGTTAGGTTTATATCACCATGAGCTCACTCCTAGGCACAAAATGCTGTAATTCCTGTTATAGCTTGAATTCATTTAAAAGCGTTTTCCTATTAAATATATTTCCCTCAGAATTGCTTTTTTGAAAACCATTGATTATAGTGATTAAAGTTCTGATATCTGCTTTGGGGTGAAAAGTTGAGAAAGGTTTTAGGTTAAAATTGCACAGACATGCCATGAGTTTTGCCCATTTTATTTCTCTGCATTGGGGAATTCTTGTGGTAATCAAGGCAGAATCTAAGATGCTTCCTATAAAAGAAAAAGAGCATAAGATAGTCATAATTAGATGGTATAAAAATGTCAGCCCAAAATGATACTAATTATTTTTTCCTGAAGCGTAACTAATTTCCCAAAGCAAAAATACAGTTCATTTTCATTTAGAATTATTGCATATGATACCTCAGTGATTACAATAATTGGCATAAATTTCTACTTGATAAAGGTATGTATGTTATACAGTATCATAAAATGTAAATAAAACCAATGTGCAGAATATGATGTAAAGGAAATTTTATAATCTAGAAAATAAAAATTCATAGATGGAAGGGTTTTTTCAAGAAGAAACTATGTGGTTCATTCTCCTTATTTTATTGATGAGAAACAGAAGGCTCAGAGAGGTTAAGAAACTTACTGCCACATAATTACTTGATATCAAAGTTGGGAAGAGAACTTCATTCTCCTTGTCTGGTCTTATAATTTACTATATCAAATTGCATTTTATTATATGTCATTATATTTCACTATATAAAGTTAATTGATAACATTTAAGGCCGGAGCTATATTTATTGTTTTTATTCTGTTTTTGTTTTTCTTGTATTACTTGTAATTTTTATCTTAGGATAACTGTGAAAATTGATTAAAAACAAACAGCCAGGAGCTAGGGATATCTGAATAGACTCCAAAGGTGTTTTCCCTGGAGTAACTGAATTCAGAGGGGAAGTTATTTGTAGACTGTTCTTTAAAGAGTAGATTGTGGGGGCTTCCCTGGTGGCGCAGTGGTTGAGAATCTGCCTGCTAATGCAGGGGACACGGGTTTGAGCCCTGGGCTGGGAGGATCCCACATGCCGCGGAGCAACTAGGCCCGTGAGCCACAACTACTGAGCCTGCGCGTCTGGAGCCTGTGCTCCGCAACAAGAAAGGCCGCGATAGTGAGAGGCCCGCACACCGCGATGAAGAGTGACCCCCACTTGCCACAACTAGAGAAAGCCCTCGCACAGAAACGAAGACCCAACACAGCAAAAATAAATAAAAATAAATTAATAAACTCCTACCCCCAGCATCTAAAAAAAAAAAAAAATACTGTCAGGGGCTTCTGTCTGGGTTTAAAAAAAAAAAAAAAAAAGAGTAGATTGTGTGGAGACTTCTCTTTCTAGCAGTATGACTGGTACCTTCCCTGAACTTCCCATGAAAAAATTTTAAATGTTGGATAAAACACTTAGAAGGTGTTAAGTTGCTTTGATGAGCTGGCAAGAAAGTTAGGATAATTGAAGCAAAAAAAATAAAAGGACTGCAGAGAGATACTAGAGAAAGTACTATCAAGGTTAGTTTTCACTCTGAGGGTATTTGCCAAACCCAAGTGAACTTGCAAGGCACAGAAGAGAAACAAAACCCAGAACCTACCCAAGTCAGGGAATCTAGTAGAACATACCCCTAAACTCCACCTAGAGGATATGGATCATCTAGAAATACCATCTCTTTTCCATAATCTCTCCACCTCCTATAAAGGACCAAAAGAAAGTTGGTTACATTGGCATAGGCTGAAGGGAGGAAAAATTGCTAGAGAAACCCAGTTTTGTTGCTAAAATATACATCCTCTGGGTGACGTGAGAAAATTTCAAAGTGAGAAGTTAGTTTAAAATGGGTTCCACACACCATTGTAAGGCAATTATACTCCAATAAAGATGTTAAATAAAATAAAATAAAATGGGTTCCAGGTTGGTAGTTCCCTTGGGTAAACTAGTAGAAGCTATCACTAATATTTTCTAGTGGAACATACCTTCTAACCAGGCCTCAAAGAATTGCTCAGGGTAAATTTCTAAGGGAATGATCTTATGAAACATACACACACACACAATACACAACATATACAGGAAAAAAAGATCCAGGAACAAGATTCAGCAGAGGTGAGAGCCAAAAAGAATCAGATCAGCAAAGACTTCCAGTATTGCAATTATGAGACACATAATACAGGCTTATCTCACAATATTATTTTAATTAATAACTTTTTGCCATAATGGGCTCCTGCTTTTTAGATCTTTTTCTTGCCTTATTGCAGTATCTGTATATTTTTAATAGCTGAATCATACATATTCCAGTAATAGATATCTATATCTGTAAATGTTTGTGTCAATTATACATATGCATATTTGTGTGTATCTGTGTAATCAATTATTGTTTTGCATTTTAAGTGATTTTTTTTAAGTTTAATATAGTGTTCTGTGATAAACATCCTTGTTTGTCAAATCTTAAGTTCACCCATGATATTATTTTCTATTGAGCCTAGGAGGAAATTACTAGAAATTTTGGGATCAAGTAGTATGTAAAATATTAACACTTAGGGTATGTGCTTTTCAACAATCACAGCTGATCAAATGGAAAATTTTAAATTTGAGAATAAGTTCAAGATATGTTTGCCAGAAAAATGTGGAGCAAATATGATTGTAAAAATTCACTACAAATTCACGACTTTTTGGTGGGTGGCTGACGTTGAACTTACTGCATTTAATGAAGGACAGAGGTCAAGATTTCAAACATAACAGGCTCATTTTAAAAAATAATTGTCATTATTTCAGTTGTAGGTGAACGAGAGGACTGTATTTCATTTTTTAATCAATCTCATATTCCATTATGGTAAAAAAGTATATTGGACATTGAGACCTGCAAGGAATGGAGAGTCTAAATAGGTTGTAAAACACTGATTGTTTTTTATCAATTATTGGCTGAACGTTGGGTGTGCACAGTCCTATATTGTACTCTATTTATACAGCAACAGACAAAAAAAATGACTGTGCCAGCTCTAATTCTGAGTGTTGATCATGTCACTGCTCACGTTTAGCTGACTTGGAAGACCAGTTTTGATTCAGTGAGAATATTGCAAGAATTGTTGCCTAGAGTGCCTGGAAGGTTGACTATTGCTGATTAAACCTAAACAGTGATTGGTAAAGTTATTTGAAGCCACCTGTGCTTCAGTAATCCAGATGCTTCCAATGAGCCATGAAATAATGTTGTTTCTGTTTGGATGCCAGCACTGATTATCCTTGTCAGTGAGCTAAATGCTACCATGTTGTGCCACTTGTATTTTGACTCTTAATTTGTATTTGAAGAGACCTTTGTCTCTCTTACTTCTCAAAGTCATTTGGGGTTATTATTCTTTGTACCTGTTACATCAAGCCCTTCAAAATAATTCCTTTCAAACTTTGGGAGTACTTAGATTTAAGCATATCTCTGAGTATGAAGACAATGACAGCATTTAACAATAGCATTTCTTCCAAATGAACTATTTCTGCGCTAAGCATTTCCAGTGGCCTGGACTCCACCGTAGGCCATTTCACAGGCAAAATAAGATTGATGGTCTCAGTGTGTTTTCAGCTTGATGCTTAATCGCCCCATAAATCTACCACTCAGCTGACAAGACATCATCAGAAGGCTCCTGACTGGTCAAACATACGTGTTAGGTCAGCACTGAGATGGGCTCATCTGATTAGAGAACTTCACTGCATTCTATCGACCTTCATATCACTTGCTTTATTTTAACAAGGACGACTGAGTGAACAGTAGAATCTTCTGCAACCTGAAAACTGAGTGAGGAGAGAAACCTTATTGTCTGTTTTAATCGTGGGTGATGAACCAGCACAGACACTTAGTTGAAACAGTACAGATAGTACAGATAGTTACCCAGCTGTACCAATGCCCAAATGCTTCTTCTGCCCTAGCCACCACCTGTGACACCTGGTAATGCTTCCTTAATGATGGAAACAGATAGGGCCACCCCTACAGGAGTCAGGAGGTGGGGGTCTAGGGCTGGTGGGAGAGGGTTCTTCTGGAGAACAAGATATTTATATTTCCTCTGTGCTGACCATTGCAGCACCCCATCCCCCCCACGTTCAGATTTTATTTTAAATAGTTATTTAAAAATGAAACAGTAATGAGCATTAAGACATAGACTTTTTGGAAAACAGTCTGCTAGTTCCTCAAAATGTTAAACATAGATGTAGCATATGACCCAGCAGTGCAAATTCTAGGTATATATGGAAGAGGAAACATATGTCCACACAAAACTTATACATGGGTGTTCATAGTAGCATTGTTCATAATAGCCAAAAAGTGGAACTACCCAAATGTTTTATCACCTGGTAAATAGATAAGTGTGGTGTATAGATACACTGGAATTTTATTCAGCCATAAAAAGAAATGAAGTACTATACTGATAAATGCTACAACATGAATGAACTTTGAAAACATTATGCTAGGAAACCAGGCACACGATAAGTAAGGTTGCAGGCTCCAGCTTACATATATGAGAATCTCTGAGCTAGATATACCCAACTAGCCACTAAAATAAATTTAATAGATTGAAGATAATTAAAACTAGGGCATCTGTTAAAGAGTGGAAAGAGAAAAAAGGATCAATGCAGTCTCCTGACATAGCCTTAAAATAAAGTGAGTTGGAGGATAATGTCCCTAAGGTAGGAATGCTCCTCAACAGTGGTCAAAGTTCCCTGGTGCCTTATTGATCAACGATTTAAAAATCTGCATGCAATGACTTTGGGTCCTTTGGCAATTGGTCATACTTCACGCTATGCTCTTCACAGAACATGCCATCTCAGACTCCATTACAGAAACTGTCAGTATTGTTACTAATGGAACTTTTTTTGACTTATGCTCATAAGAGCTCCAGGTGAACATTTTACAGATGGCTCAGGATGAGCTATTATTAACCTTAAAAATTGTTGCTTCATTTCTCTTTGTTTCTTGTCATCCTATCCTCCAAAACCTCTTCTCATTTGTTAGGAAGATAATTAAGGAACTGTTTTTTTTTTTCTCCTTCTCTTCTTTAAACCAAGAGATCACCCCCAAAATAATAGATTGTTATAAATTTCACTTGTTACTTAGGATCTAGAATGTGTTCAGTTCTTGAACTACAAGATACGATTTTTATTTCTTTATAAGAATTATTCAGGGTCTTCAACCAAAAATGTAGGAGAGATTGCCTTACTTGAAACATAACTCAGATGAGTTATTTGCTTCCTAGCAGCCTGCTCACATTGAAATTTCCAAAAAATAAGATACTGCACATGCACATACTCTACTATTTTTTATGCTTCAAGACACATGTGGTTTGTCCTTCTCACAATGATCCATCGCTGGGCAGTCCCTAATTTAGGTGGTCTTTCCCTACATTATACCTTATACCTATGAGTGACTCTAGGGAGAACGAAAAGGAACTTCCCTTTTCCCTCTGGGCTCAGATCCGTGGGATTTCCTTTCTTTCTTTCAGTACTGAGTCTTACCCCCACTCCCAAACTTTGCTGCCGCCTAATTCTTTAACTACCAAACATCAAACTTAACTGCCCCCCACATTCACCACCCCATTTCTAATTCAGGGGAGGGCTTCCTGTGATTGTGACCACAGGGAAAGTGAGGACAGAAACAATTCTCAGTATGTCCCTCTCTGTGGCCTCCTGTTCCTTTCAAATCTCTCCCTCTCACTCCAGCCTCGAATGTTCTTTGACCTTATAGAGACCCTCAAGTGTCAGCTTCTACCATATACTTTATTCAAGTTTCTTTCAAACTTCCTTTCTTTTCTTATCAAGCCTTGACCCATCTGTGGTTCATCACCTGAATTGTTTTTCTTACCAGAACCTTCAACTCTTTTTTTCCCCGTTGCCTTCTCACACATCCAGCTGGTAAATCCTTAA
This sequence comes from Mesoplodon bidens, assembly GCF_964165515.1. Lineage (NCBI taxonomy): Eukaryota > Metazoa > Chordata > Mammalia > Artiodactyla > Ziphiidae > Mesoplodon > Mesoplodon bidens. The sequence continues at coordinate 87,761,237 of NC_138166.1, forward strand.
CTCTGGCTCTCAGAGTCTCTCTTCTCCACACTTATTTCTGCTCTAGAATGTTCCATATTATATGCTGTTGCTGTAAATTCCAGTTATTTCTTCTCACCTGGGCCCTCATCAGTATAGGATTATCAAGGACTCCTTCATCAATATTTTTTTTCTCCCATTCCTTTCAAAGATTAGCTCATTTCAGCCCCACTCACCTTAAGCCTCCACCCCAGTAAGGAAATTGAGCATGAATTTACTCATCAGGAACCCCTAATTCTTTGCTTTTTCACACCACCCCTAAGAGACCCATATTGTATAATAAAAGTACTGTGACAGTGTCCAGGAGAGCATTTTGTTTATTTGATTGTTTTGGTTTAGTTTTGGATTTGATGAGGGTAGAATGTTGAGCAAGAGACATGGTTTTTCTTGTTCAAAGGGTTGGTAAGTTTCAACTCCTAACAACTGTTGTGGCTGCTTAGAACACCCATGGATTCTGGTTCAGTTGGCAATGACTGACAATGCTCATGACAGGGAATAATGGTATCTTGAGTGATGCATGTCATCCCTATTGTATTATAATTTTTGAGTACCAAAAGAACCCACTGGCATCATTTGCTTTTCTCACAGGGTTTGCCATGTTCATATTAAGTTATGGGTTCATATTAAGTTATTAGCCCAAAATTCATGCTTCAGTATTTTCAAGAATTACTGAGGACAACATTATTAGAGACAAGGGTATAGTATAATTGCAATTTGCTAAGAGAATGAAACTTAAATGTTCTTACAAAAAATATGAAGCTATGGCTGTGTTACTTTGGATGGGGAGGAATCCTTTCACAGTGGGTATGTGTATCAAACTATCACAATGTAAACTTAAAATATCTTACAGTTTTGTTAATTATACCTCAATAAAGCTGAAAAGAAAAAGAAATACAGACAAGGTTTTATGTTAAAAGAAAAAAATTAACTAAATTTACACACTAGAAGTGCTTATTTTATTGTGAGACCTTTGAGACTTTTCAAAACATTTTTTTGTCATGATAGTATCACTGTATTTTGTCTATTTAAAAAATTTTTATTTTATAGTGGAGTGTAGTTGATTGACAATGTTGTGTTAGTTTCCAGTGTACAGGAAAGTGATTCAGTTATACATATACATGTATCTATTCTTTTTCAAATTCCATTCCCATTTAGGTTATTACAGACTACTGAGCAGAGCTCCCTGTGCTCTCCTTATTGGTTATCTATTTTAAATATAGCAGTGTGTGCATGACAATCCCAAACTTCCAGTCATTCTTCCTCATCTTCCCTTTTTCCTTTGTTACTAAAGTAAAAAAAACATAAAACACTGTATGGGCCTCAAAAGAATAGACATGTAGAACCGACCTGTAGTAACAGTAAAAGAAGAAGCAAAGAAGGGCTATTCGAATTTTTTACTTAAAAGGAGAAACAGAAAAAAAATCAGCTTATACCAGTGTTTTAGGTATTAATACAGGCAGATTATCTGAGTTCCCTCCCTGAAGGTCCCAACCCTTGTTCTTCTACCTTCATGTTCCTGGACCTCCAAGGAGTCCTCACCAGTAGAGGGCCCCTTATATCCTCTACTGGCAAGTCTGGAGAAAGGGGGAAAAGTAGAGTTCTGCTTCTTGCTGCTGGGACTGTATTAGAAAGTGTTATTTTTGGCCTCGGACCATTAAATGTGTTTCCTCCAGAAACATTGTCTACATGAGGGTTTTATCCATAGAATGTTGTTTTTCTTAAGCTTCACCTACATTTTTGGTCAAAGAGGCTTTGTGTGCCTTGACTTGGATAACCAACCATGGTATTTAGTGTTGATTACATGGAAAGTGCATTTTACGTGTCAAACCACTGTAAAATCAGGGCTTAACTGCTCCCTATTTTAGAAATTTCCTCTGTCACCCATCATCTACATCATTTGATTCACCCTATGAATTTCTTGGGACCATAAAATGATATTAAGCACATTGTAGTATATACAGTTGGGAAAAAATTGTTTGAATGCTGAACCTACCGTGTGTGGGACCTTGAGCAAGACACATCCCCCTAAGCCCCTCACAAGTCTCCATTTCCTCATCTGTGTTAGGTAATAATATTACAGGGATATTATTAGGATTAAGTGAATACAAACACCAGTTTCCTAGTCAATGTTTAATAAATATCAGTCCCCTTCCCCCCTCTTAACCTTCTTCTTACTCCCTGTGTAATACTTTATACTTGTCTTAATTATACAACATTAGGCTATCCAGGAATAAAATATAATTGAGCATTGAAATATAGGCAAGCTATTTACTTATAGTGGGAATAACTAATTTGTTTCTATTTGGAAGATTGTCTGCTACAAATAACATCTTAATCAATATACTTTTTCAGCACTTTATTGAAACATGGATTCCTCAGTGAGCAAACTCTATGCAAAATACAACTGCTTGGTCCTGTGTGGTTTGTACTTAGAATTCAATTGGTCTAAAAGAGATATTCTTTATCATTTTCTGTTTGTTCATTTGCTTATTCATGTATTTTTAAATTTTTTTAATTTTTAAACATCTTTATTGGAGTACAATTGCTTTACAATGGTGTGTTAGTTTCTGCTTTATAACAAAGTGAATCAGCTGTACATATACATATATCCCCGTATCTCTTCCCTCTTGCATCTCCCTACCACCCTCCCTATCCCACCCCTCTAGGTGGTCACAGAGCACCGAGCTGATCTCCCTGTGCTATGTGGCTGCTTCCCACTAGCTATCTATTTTACATTTGGTAGTATATATAAGTCCATGCCACTCTCTCACTTCGTCCCAGCTTCATGTATTTTTTAAAGAAGTATAGTTGATTTACAATATTGTGTTAGTTGCAGGCATATAGCAAAGTGATTCAGTTATATACATATGTATTCAGATTATTTTCCATTATAGGTTATTATAATATACTGAATATAGTTCCCTGTGCTATCCATGCTTATTCATATATTTATTTAATGAACATTTGCCAAGTGCTTATGATGTGCCAGAAATTATTCTAGGCACAAGAGTTACATCTATGAACAACAGTATGTGAAAAGTATTGTTGATAATAATTATACACTAGGTAAGAGTTGAGTCCAAAAGATGATCCTTTCCTCAAAGGGGCTTGTTGCCTGGATTTTCTTCCCAGATCCAATAGCAGTAGAATATCATCACCAATCCTGATTTGCTTGACTTGTCTGTAATAGTAAGTCATTTGAGGGTAAGAATAAGTATTTTGTCTTTGTTTTCTTCTTCTTCTTTTTTTTTTTTTAATTTACTTATTTTAATTTATTTATTTTTAGTTGTGTTGGGTCTTTGTTGCTGCACACAGGCTTTCTCTAGTTGCAGCAAGCGGGGTCTACTCTTCGTTGCGGTGCACGGGCTGCTCGTGTGGTGGCTTCTCTTGTTACAGAGCACAGGCTCTAGGTGGCGCAGGCTTCAGTAGTTGTGGCACACGGGCTCAGTAGTTGTGGCTCACAGGCTCTAGAGCGCAGGCTCAGTAGTTGTGGTGCATGGGCTTAGTTGCTCCATGGCATGCGGGATCTTCCTGGACCAGGGATCAAACCGGTGTCCCCTGCATTGGCAGGAGGATTCTTAACCACTGAGCCACCAGGGAAGTCCTGTTTTCTTCTTAATCTAGCACCAAGCACCAAGCTCATGTACAGACCCTTGTTACAAGTTTGGTGCTGCTGGTAGCAGCAGCAACAGCATTAAGTCATAATGATAATTTGTGCTTTAAGGATAGGCATTTGCTAAAGAACTTAATCTAAATGAATGCCTCTGGCAAGGTGACAGCTGTGAATTTAGGGAACTCAGGCCATTCAGCTGGCTCCTAGAGCGAATTAAAGACCCTCTTTATTGATGCAATCAGGAATTCCATATTTATTGTCCTGTATGCATTTTCTTTTTCTACATTTATTTATTTATGGCTGCGTTGGGTCTTTGTTGCTGTGTGTGGGCTTTCTCTAGGTGCGGCGAGCGGGGGCTACTCTTCATTGCAGTGTGCAGGCTTCTCATTGCGGTGGCTTCTCTTGTTGTGGAGCACAGGCTCTAGGTGCGAGGGCTTCAGTAGTTGTGGCGCATGGGCTTAGTTGCTCAGTGGCATGTGGGATCCTCCCGGACCAGGGCTCGAACCAGGCATCCCCTGCATTGGCAGGCAGATTCTTAACCACTGTGCCACCAAGGAAGTCCTGTATGCATTTTCATAATCCTTAGAAAGTATTTGTGAAGCAGAATATTTGCTATAGAAAAGTTCACCTTCCAGCTGTAAAAACGAATAAAATAATGCCATTTGCAGCAACATGGATGGACCTAGAGATTATCATACAAAGTGAAGTAAGTCAGACAAAGACAAATATTATATGATATCACTTATATGTAGAATCTAAAAAAATTATGCAAATGAAATTTACAAAACAGAAATAGACTCACCAACAGAGAAAACAAACTTATGGTTACCAAAGGGGATAGCGGGGGCGAGGGGCAAGGGGATAAATTAGGAGTTTGGGATTAACAGATACACATTACTATGTATAAAATAGGTAAACAGCAAGGACCTACTGTATAGCACAAGGGACTATACTCAGCTTGTAATAACCTATAATAGAAAAGAATCTGAAAAAGAATATATATATATATATATAACTGAATCACTTTGTTGTACACTTCAAACTAACACAACATTGTAAATTATTTATCCTTTAGTCAAAAAAAAAGTTCACCTTCACTGTGGTTAATTTTTATGTGGAAAACCATAATTCAGAGTCATGTACTGCAGTGTTCATTGCAGCGCTATTTACAATAGCCAGGACATGGAAGCAACCTAAGTGTCCATCGACAGATGAATGGATAAAGAAGATGTGGCACATATATACAATGGAATATTACTCAGCCATAAAAAGAAACGAAATTGGACTTCCCTGGTGGCACAGTGGTTAAGAATCTGCCTGCCAGTGCAGGGGACACGGGTTCAAGCCCTGGTCCGGGAAGATCCCGCATGCCGTGGAACAGCTAAGCCCATGTGCCGCAACTACTGAGCCTGCACTCTAGAGCCTGTGAGCCACAACTACTGAAGCCCGTGCACCTAGAGCCCATGCTCCACAACAAGAGAAGCCACTGCAATGAGAAGCCTGCACACCGCAACAGAGTAACCCCCGCTCTCTACAACTAAATAGATTCTTTAAAAAAAAAAAGAAAGAAATGAAATTGAGTTATTTGTAGTGAGGTGGATGGACCTAAAGACTGTCATACCTAGCGAAGTAAGTCAGAAAGAGAAAAACAAATACCGTATGCTAACAAATATACATGGAACCTAAAAAAAAAAAAAAAAGTTCTAAAGACCCTAGGGGCAGGACAGGAATAAAGACACAGATGTAGAGAATGGACTTGAGGACGCAGGGAAGGGGGATGGGTAAGCTGGGACGAAGTGAGAGAGTGGCATGAACATATATACACTACCAAATGTAAAATAGATAGCTAGTGGGAAGCAGCCACATAGCACAGGGAGATCAGCTCGGTGCTTTGTGACCACTTAGAGGCGTGGGATAGGGAGGGTGGGAGTGAAACGCAAGAGGGAGGGGATATGGGGATATATGTATATGTATAGCTGATTTGCTTTGTTATACAGTAGAAACTAACACAACACTGTAAAGCAATTATACTTCAATAAAGATGTTAAAAAAAAAAGTTCACCTTCACTGTGGTTCTTTTTTATGTGGAAAGGCCAACTTTACATCCAGAACACATTAAAAATGTCAGATGAGGCATACTGCTTTCTGTGGTTCAACAAAAGTGGCCATCAAATTCTATACTATTTTCATCTAAGCTCCTGGCACAGAGCAAGCGTAATTTTAACATCTATACATTTAATATTGATTATTTTTAACTGAAAAATTAAGAGAAAGACTAATTTCCTGTTGTCAGGCTCTAAGTATTCTCGGCAGTTTTTTAAAATTTCACTGCAATTCTATTGACCCTAAAATAAGACAAAAGTGTTTTAATTGGTCTCACTAATGATATTGACTAGTACGATGTTGCCTAAAGTAGCAAGGATAACATTTTTTGAATTTGAACCTTTTGTTTTTTCAGTTTATGTTCCAATGATATATGTGTATGTGTTTATGTGTGTATGTGTGATCATTTAGATCCTTAACTGCTTGGTAATTCTAAAGGGAAAAAGTAGACAGTCATTTATTTGAGATGTACCATGTGTCAAATTCTGTACTGAATGCCCTGGAGTACGTTATCTTACCTAAACATCATCACAAGTCTCTGAAAGAGTTTACTGCAATCTGTGTGTTATAAATGGGAAAGTTGAGACTCAGAGAATTTAAATATTTTTATCATACTTATACTACTAAGAAGTAGAGATCCGGGGTCTGACACAAATCTTTTTCATTCTTCCCACTGTATGGTATGTAATCCTCTCTGGGAGAACATTCCTTCCCATTTCTTTCTGAGACTTTGGGTTTTTTTGTGTGTTTTATTAACATGACTATGTTCATTATAAACTACATCAATTTCTAGCTGGGAAGAATCAAGGAATATATAAGTTTAGGAGCTAATGACTTATAAGTAAATAAATCCTAAAAGAAGGGTCTAGCCTGCACGCACTAAGATGCTGTCATCCCCGCAGTCACTGGGTGGCCCTGGTGCCTTTTGCCCATCACCCGAGGGAGCCCGTCAGCCACTGTCCTCCTTGTTAGGACCAGGCAATGTGACTGGAGCATTTTGTCCCCTCCTTTCTGCACAGTATATGTTCTACTTGTAATATGGCTGTCAGTTCCCCTTTCTTTCCAGCCATCCGTCATCATCCAGCATTTTCTCTGGTGCCTGTTACCTGGCCTGGGACAGCAGGGATTACTGTGAACATAATGAATGAAGGGGAGGGAGGTGCACCGGCCCATCCCCCGCTCATCTCAGGATTGAGCAACACGTTCCCTGAGAACATTCATGACGGCAGCTCCCAGATTACTTGATTAACGGAAGGCGTGTGAGGAGGGGCGAGTTTTGCTTCTCATGCAGAATATTGAAAAGCTAGAATAAACCTCAGAGGATGGAGACTCGCAGACCATACAGTCTTTGGCCATGACCTCTACTTGTGGTCCTGACAGCTTCATTTTCAAGACTATTTTCACTGGGTTGGTGCTGTTTATTAGTAATTTAGTTAGCTAGATTTGGACTTGTAGTCTGTGAAGAGGAAATCACATCAAATGCAGTGTTGATGGCACTTGGTAATGGGCTTGGAAAAGCATACAAGCTTCCTGTAGATGGAATTTTGGTTGTAGGTTGAGGTAGGGAGGGGAATTTTTCTTTCTTTTCTTTTTTTTTTAATAAGTCTGCCCAATCTTTACTTTTTAATTAGTTTAACCCTACTGTGTGAATCGGTTATAGCCTTTATGTAGCTAACACAGATTTAGAACAAATGAAACTATTAGTTTCTAGCTTGATGCGTTGTCATCATGCCTTTATTTTCACAGCCCAATCTTCCTCCCACTGACATTTCTAGTGGCTGTCCTGCCTTATTTTTGGTATTGCATCTTTATTTTTCGTTATCTGTGTTCCCCATATGATTGTCATCAACAAAAGTTGATGAAGCACATCTACTAGCTGTAAGCCTTTAGGGATACAGAGAGCATTGCTGACATTTGTTAGGTTCTTGGCAGTTCACCAAGGACTTGCACATATAGTTTCTCATCTAATTCTAATAACATTCTAGTGAGTTAGGTCATCGATTCTCCTTCCTTCATTCACCAAATATATATATTTTTATAAGTACTTTCTGGGATGTTATATTCCAAGTGGGGAAAATTAAGAACTAGAAAGCAAGTGACAGTAACAGAAAAGACTTATGTTAAGGTTATATGGTTTATTTTCTAAAGTCACTGTTAATGGAGTTTTGGACATTGGGAGAGGGGCACTTGACAGTTTAGGTCTAGACCTGGGTCCTAAAGGAATGGTAGGAGGGGTGAGGTCTCCCCAGATAGAGCCCAGTGTGGACCAAGGCACTGAGGTGGTCATGCATACAGTGTGTTCAGTGTGCATGAAGATGCCAGTTTGGAGCTGGGGTAATCAGGCCTGTATTTAATTATTGAGTATCTAAAATCAGAAAACTTCAGAATTTTTAGAAACCGTTAGAGATCATGCAGTCCAACTCATATTTGTCCTTTAAAAATATGCTCATATTGAGTAGATCAGTGCATTATTTTTTGTGTGTAGATTTATTTATATTGCAGGAAGTCATTTATGTTGTTCCTGGAGTGCAGAATATAACCTGATTTCTTCGACACATGCGCACGTTTCCTTGGTGATTCAATTCTGACTCGATTTTTACGATCTTAGAAAGAGAAGTGTTAGTAAAGAAGATATTTTTATTCTTAATTTTTGTTTGTAACCATACCACGTGACCTTTTTTTTTTTACAACTTTATTGGAGTATAATTACTTCACAATGGTGTATTAGTTTCTGCTGTATAACAAAGTGAATCAGTTATACATATACATCTGTTCCCATATCCCTTCCCTCTCGCGTCTCCTTTTGAGGAAGATTTTTATTAAAGGAGTCGTGCCTGTTGTAGTGTTGATGCTCTCCTTTTGCTTTTCTTTTAACTGAGCAAAATCACTGACTTAGCAGAACACTGATATCTCCAATGCAAATATAACAATACAAGAGGATTTTTTTTCCAAATGAGAACAAACAGCTCATGATTTTGAATCTAGAGCTGTACATGCCATTACAGTTTCTGTTTTTCTTAAGAAAAACCATCCTTTGATTAGTGGGTGGAAATGACTGAGCCAAATGGGATTTGTCTAGACTCTGATGCCTCTGGGAAGTCTCGATGATCCAGGCTATGGATTTCTAAAGCTTCACATGTTTTTTATCAGTCAATTTCCAAGATACCTCAGAGACCATTAAGGCAGATAATATATCAGGTGAGATTTATGTTTGGTATCATGCAGAGAACTATAATTAAAAAGAAACTTTAATTTAGCAAAACTAAATGCAGTATTGTAAGTGTAGATTGTTAGGGTTTTGAGAAAGTCTATTAAATAGCATCTACCTTTCCTGTCAGAGTTCTGACACTGTTATGAAATAATATAAGTAAGTAAGTGGAAGATGAAATACCACTTTTATGTTGATATAAGCTAGACTGAAAGATGTAGCCTAGTTAAGAGAGCCAGATGAGTTTGCTGACTGAACATCAAAATTAGACAAATTTACTTACTCACTTATAGAAGGTACTGGACCACTTTATCCTTCTCTGACAAGGTAGGACCTTCATTGCTAAACTTAGTGAGACAATGCTCACTTTGTACAGGCATTCTGGTTTCTAAAGTGGAATAAGGGGGTTGCTGAGCTCTGCATGCCCAGCTTTTTCTTCTCAATTTTACCAAAGGAGTTAGTTCACTTCCCTTGAGTGGGTAAAAGATGGACAGAGGCCAGGGATTACTTTAATTGAGCTTCATCCTAATGCATAGAAACATGAAGGGGGGGCAGGGGAACATTTCTCCCAACACCCCAGGATGTACATTTGTCACGTTCTAAACTCTGAAATTAGGATATATCTTAAATCAGTGACATCTTAATGGCTATCGACCGGAAGATAGTCATAATGAGTTGTTTTTGCCTCAGTACGTGTGAGCTGAGTGGTTATTCTTCACATCATGACCCTTCAGTGTTTCAATTAGTGAACCTCTTAAGGACCATTTGACAAAAGAGTATTAATCTTGGTTGTTGTAAGAACACCTTCTCTTTAAACCTTCTAATAGTATCAAGAACATGTCAACATTAAACCTTGCAGAAGTGGTATCAGCAGCTTGGAGTAAAATACTGGATGTACTCCTTCAAGAAATCCACTTAGTGAAATTGTTTAGAAAACAAAGATAGTGACAACTCTAGAGCCATTCAGAAGAGCTGGACTCTGAATATTAAATAGTTTTAAGAATACCTTAACCAACTCACTTTTCTTATGTTTCCTTATTATATGTGTATGAGAGATTTTGGCTAAATACCTCTTTATCTTAAAAACCTTAATAAATCCTTAAAGTTACTTATTTATGAATTATTTAACCTAGTTCTGTGTATTTAAACTGTAAAGAACTTTTCAATAAGAGAAAAAGAAGATTCCAAATGATAAGGAAGCATTGTATACTTTAGTTAGCAGGATTTTTTTTTCTTAGTGTTACTTACAACAATAGTGTATCTTACAATTAGTGAGGTCTTAGGTTTGATGAAATATGCTTGGTTAGGTTCATATGGGCCTCTGTTCCAACCTTTCGAGCCCTAGACAAGTCTGAATGGCACTTCTTCCTTCCCCTGAAGTTTTCACGTGCCGTGCTGTACAAGGTTGACAGTGGTGATTAGAGATCAAAATTTTAACCTAAACTGGGTTGTACCCTTGCATTGTTTCTTTAAATATACAGTTATTCTTACTGTGCTTCCATGTTCTCACTCCAGAGTGAAATTGCTTATTTAATGAGGAAGACTGGATCAAGTCATTCAAAATAAAATAATTTTGTAAATATTAAAGGCAGCTGTTTTCACAGATGATCTTCCTTGTGATAGTGTAACATACATCTGATAGGCTTATTTCTTTGCAAAAGTTCTGATAAGCTAATCTGTCTTTTATTTTTTTTCTGAAAGGGGGTCCTGATGACAACTTAATTGAAGGTGGAGGAACAAAATTTGTCTGCAAACCTGGAGCCAGAAATATTACTGTCATATTCCATCCATTATTAAGGTAAGTCAAATCCTATGTACTTACTGAAGATCAATATTTTCATTATTTATGCTAATGTACTGAATGCCAGTAGGTCAGTCAGCATTGAAACAAGTCATAAAAAGAACTTTTTCCATATTATAGGACCTCACAATCAAAGTTCGTCAATAGAAAATTAATGTCAACCCTACTAAGTAGCTACTTGGTCTCAGGAGTAATTCTTCATAAATACATTTATTTGATTTTCTTTCTTAACTACTCCCTGTCCCTGTCCTGTTCCTTGTCACTACCCCTTAACTATTTCAGGGGTTGGCAAACTATGGCCCACAGGAGAAATCTAGCCTGTCCCTTGTTTTTGTAAATAAATTTTTGTCTCCAGAGTCAGGCTCATCCATTTACGTATTGCCCATAACAGTTTGGGGGCTCTAGTTGCAGAGTTGAATATTTGCAGCAGAATCCATATGCCTCACACAGCCTAAAATATTTACTTACTGGCCCTTTACAGGAAAAAATAGCAGCACCATGATCTGTTCGTTTTAAACTAATGACTCACATATCCTTTGAGAACTGACAGGTCTCTGAACAAATATGATTTACAAAAACTGAAAGGCATTATATCAATCAAATATGTGGTTTTATATATTGAAGGATAAAACTTGTTAGTGATTAGAATGAAATCTATTAAAATGCTCAGTTTGTTGTGATACTGTGATTTAAGAAAATAAGAATATGTGATACTTCATTTAAAAACCTTCTAAGCCCTAAATACCTTTAAAAAGGTACTTTTGCGGGGGGCGCAGGGAAGGGGTGTGGTTATTCGGTGGATCTAAAGTTTCAGTTTTATAAGATGAGAAAGTCCTACAGATGTTACACAATAATGTGCATGCACATAGTTCACACTTCTGTACTGTACACCTGAAAAAGGTTAAGAAATGGTAAATTACATGTGTGTTTTTTAAAATTTATTTATTTATGGCTGCGTTGGGTCTTTGTTGCTGCGCACGGGCTTTCTCTAGTTGCGGCGAGCGGGGGCTACTCTTAGTTGTGGTGTGCAGGCTTCTCATTGTGGTGGCTTCTCTTGTTGCGATGCATGGCCTCTAGGCTCATGAGCTCAGTAGTTGTGGCTCGTGGGCTCTAGAGCGCAGGCTCAGTAGTTGTGGTGCACAGGCTCAGTTGCTCCACAGCATGTGGGATCTTCCCTGACCAGGGCTCGAACCCGTGTCCCCTGCACTGGCAGGTGGATTCTTAATCACTGCACCACCAGGGAAGCCCAAAATACCTGTTATGTGTTTTTGAGTACAACAAAAAAGGGTACTTTGGGGACACAGACATACAATATAATATTAATTGTATGTTTTCTCTATAATGAGCCAGTGTTTAGTTTTGCTGTATATTCATACAATGGACCAGAAACTCTTGGGCTCACTAAAAGTTAGGTACTTCAGATCATCACCTTAACTTTCTCAGGTAACTCCTGTAATATTTGAGGCATTTGGTATAACAGTTAAACAAATGCTACTGAACTGGCCAGAGATAATACTGTATATACTTTTCCAAAACAGAAACAGTTTATTGCTGGAATTATCCTACCTTCTCATTAACCAACACTTACTAAATTGACATCATTAGAACTAGTTTAATTCAAATCTCTTATATAGGTAGCCAGTTTAAAAAATTATACTGGAATATTTTACCCAATTAATTTTAAATGTGAAAACACAAATGTATAAGTTGAACTACAAAAATATCTGACTTTCACACAATTAAAAATAAGAGATTTTTGAAGAAACATCACTAACCTTAAAAAAAAAAAAAGTTTTAGCAGCAAGTAAATTCATGTGAGTTAAGAATCATGGAATTAAGAGAATTAAAACTATTCCTCTGTAAATTTAGTTGATTTATATGTATATATCAATTTATATATATAAATCAATGAATTTATGTATATAATTCATTATATGTGTATATATATGAATATATAATAAGTAAATTACAACATTTAGAATTTCTAAATTAACTAACAACTATCGTATATATCAGCTGACTTCGGTAATTAGTTTGGTACTTACTGTCTTTTCCAATTACAATTGATTTCTACTTAGTGTTGCTAATTATTAGGAAAATGGAAAGATAGCTTAATCATTATAGGCATCTTCTAACCTAGATTTAACGCCATAATTTACTGCCAAGTTATGCTGTGTCTTCAATAAATGGAATCCTTACGTTTACATTTGTTTTTAACTCTGGAAGAAATCCTTTAGAAGTTTCTTTAGCGTGTTGTCAGTAACCACTTTTCAAGAGATTTTTTTCCCATAAACTTATTTTATCTTTTTAAACACGAAGTTAAGAGAATGGAAAAAATACATACTTATTTCACACTTAATAAAATTCATTTCTGGTAAAATACTGATAGAGTTTAATGTATTCTTGACAATTCTTTTTTACTATTATATTTATGCTGCTTCACGAGAGAGTTGTTTTAAGGCTTGATAATACTCCTACTAGTTTTACTCACTAGTTTGGTCTCTACTTTCATTCAGTATTTTAATTTATTATTGATGAGAACTGGAGAAAGTTTTGTGGCATAATGCAAATAGTTGAGGAAGTCACAAGACTATTATGTGGTCTACAAGGTGAATTAATTCCTTCCTAAGCAGGTGATCATTATGAGACTTTAAATTAGCCTTTGGGTCAGATTTTAACCTTACTTCTCAGACCCATTATAGAGCCTCAGCTGAATGCTCATAATGGGATTATGGAACTTCAAATGACTAAAATCTTTCAGTGTTGTTAGTTTTGTTTTTGTTTTTTTAGTTTTTACGCTTCAGCATTGGCTGATTATTGGATTTATTGTTTCTTCTAAAGATTAGAAGTTTATGAGAGTTCCCTGGTGGCCTAGTGGTTAGGATTCTGGGCTTTCACTGCCATGGCCCAGATTCAATCCCTGGTCAGGGAACTAAGATCCTGCAAACCACACAGCACAGCCAAAAAATTGAATAAATAAACAAACAAACAAATAAATGAAGTTTAGAAGTTTCATTTTGATAATGAGAAGAATCAGTGTTCATTATCATACTGTTTCATTTTAACAGTTATCATAAAACATTTCTCATTTCTCCTAGTCATTCATTTATTCATAATCAACACTTTTTTGAAGTGTTTATTAAATGCTTATGATGTGTTCTTTTCTCTGAATTAGATGTGGACTCTTGTTTAGAAATAGTCACTTTTATTTTTATGATATTCTTTAAATAAAATATGTATAGAGCTCATTTTCTATCCTTCGGAATGCCCCTTGCTTATTTATTTTTTTTCCATGCTAGTTCAAAGTGAATGTGATTTAGCATTTTATTATTTCAAAGACAATATAACATAGTGGGAGAGATAGTGTAGAAGAATTGAAAGATGGAGAAAAAGCACAAATTTTGAAATTAAAAATGGAAACCACAACAAGTTATCTAGGTTCAAATCTAGGTTCCTTTACCTCAGTTTGACTCACAGGTTATTTGTTGGACTCTGATTCTATGCCAGGTCCTGCGGAACCAAAAAATAATAATAATAAGATCAAACCCTTGCCTAAAGGTGCTCACTTCGTAGCTGTGTGAGTGGCAAAAATTAAGAAGCTTGAAAACACCAATTACTGGAGAGGATGTGGATCAATGGGATCTCTTATACACTGTGTAAATTGGTACAGCTTCTCTTGAAACCAGTTTGATATTATTGAGCAATTACCTATCCTGTTACCCAGTTTGCCTCCTAATGTGTTTCTACTTGTATGGAGTGACTCACATTATTTTTCCATCCCAGTTTTTCTTTCTCTAATTGATTATAATAATCTTTATTCATAACTTACATCATATTCAGAGAGTAAGTTTGGAAGGGGCTTATCACAAGTTGGCTTTTATCACAAGCCAACACCTATTTAAATAGTATGTCATTGTTTTCTTACACTATCTCTTGGTAAACTCAAGTGTTTTTTATTGGAAGGGAGAAACCCTCAAGTGTGTGGGTCCTTCATTTTTCATTGTTGCTCTTCCCCTTTGTCTAGCAAATCTTGTACTCTGTCTTCCTGAAACTTTGCGTATGGGTTTTCTACACTTCATTTATTTAAAATATTCTTTTCATAATTTTTATTCAACTGGCAGTCCTTCTTTGCAGCCTAAAGGTTTTCAGTATTGGAAACTGAATCATCCTGCTAAGAAGACCACATAGCAGATTCCCATTATGCTGTTTTATATATTCTTAGCAGTTACTTATACTGTCCTCCTATAAAATCATCGTACAAGGTCCCAGATCTGGTAACCTTGCAAACTTACTCTTGTACTTTTCTCATAACCACTGCAGTCTCAACACTAAGAAACCATACCAGATTCTGGAGGCAAATATACCGACTTCCAATTGGTTCACTACCCATTAACTCTGCTGGCCCCTTGACTTGTTTATTTAATGCTTTTCCTTACTATTTTCTCTTTCTAGTTAAGAAACCAGCAGTTTGTCTCTTAGAGAGTGAAGTTTTAGAAAGATGAGGTACAGTAATCTTTATCTTGCTTGCTTTACTCAGTCTAACAAGACATTGTGTGCAATTAAACCCTTAATGTAAGCTTTTAATGACAAGAGGTCATCTAATCAATTTTTCTGCCTGTGGGTCTAAAATGAACAAAAGCATATTGAAATAAAAAGATTTCTAGCCATACCTAGGTAGATTCTGAAATACTTTGACTAATACATAGACCTAGAAAATGGTAGGACTAATACCTGCTCCCCTACCCGCCGCTCCCACTGACATATTTGTTACTTTTTAGTTTCTCTGGAAACATTTAAGAGGAATGGATGGATTCACTGTAATAAATGGGTTTTATTTTAAAGGCCTTGAATTGGGGGAACAGAAGGAAGATTAATTTAACATTAATGTTGAAATTTTAATGTCATATTTCCTTTCTTTTGTCTAGGTCTGATATGCATTTAGATTTTTTTTTCAAAAATTTCTATCTTTGAATAATTACATCATGGTTATTATTAACCATGATCTAAATGTAAATAAACCTTTACCAATAAAATGTGCATTTTATTGAGGTATCAACCACAGTTTGATATAGAGTAATATTTTTTAGTTACAATTAATATATAATCTAGCCATTTCAGGAACTTTGAAATTACTTTGTGGCTGCTATATTTGGGGATTTTGTGGGGAGCGAAGGGAGTGAGAATTTATTTGTCCCTATGTTTTTTTACTTCTTATTATTCTTTATTCTCTAAAAACCTAAAAATATTATTTGCGCCTTAGATTTGTTAATACAGTTCTTTCATATAGCAAAAAAAGGGTGAAAACAGAATTATTACCTTAAAAATCTAAATGGTTGCAGCATCTAACTGAAGTATTTAGAAAACAGTCTAAAGCTTTACCTCTCTCTCTTTACGGTATGCATTTATTATTGCATGCATTCTGGAACAATTAGGCACATTAGGGAAGACTGTTACTAATGTGTTGCTAATGAAAACAAAATCATGTATTTGACTGTTGTACTCACCATCTCATATCTGCAGGCTTTGAGTTTTAAAGGTGAAGTCATCAAAGAAAGGCGGTGGGATTTAATGCAGCCCATCAGGGTTTGAGAAACAAAAATTCCAAGTGTTTAGAGCCAGGACAAGTCAGAAGTGAGAACACAGGAGTCCAAACAAGTCTTCTCACTGTGTTCTCACATAGTCTCTTCCCCTTCTAACAAGGACACTAGCCCTATTGGATTAGGGTCTCACCATCATGATCTCATTTAACCTTAATTATCTACTGCAGAGAAGGTACATTAAATTTTGCAATTAGAATGAACTCGGGAAGTTAATTTATTAAATGACTTATTTAATCATTCTTTTAGCACTGGAGTCATTGTTTGAATGAAAAGGAGTTATGTATATTGCATGATAGAGAAGATAGACCACTGAAAGTGGGCAGAGTAGGGGATACAAGTGATTGACCACTTTTTAGTTTTTGATGTTGGCCAAATCACTGTGTGTCTTAGTTTTCTGTAGCTATAAAATAGAGGAGTTGGTTGGTCTGGATTTTGTTTTCTGTCTTTAAAGTTTTGTGATTTTGTGATGGGGGAATGCTTTTATAATATTTAGGGACTCCAAAGGCCTGGCATTTAAAATTTGAAAAGTCCAAATGACAGTGCATTGTTTCTTTTGCTTATTTGCTTCAACCAGCTTTTAAAAGGCGTTTGGCTCTTTAGAATAATGAACGTTTTGCATTTATGAAGTACTTTCTTATGAGATAATTGAAAGAACAGATGTTTGCAGTCTTGGGGTGACTTGGCAGCGGTAGGAGGCTGGAGACATGGTGGATGGTGATGGTATTTAAAGTTGCAAAAATGTCACTGATGCTTCCTCTTTGAACACAACTGCAGTATTCAATATCCAGGCTGTGAGCATTTTTCACTATTTATTTTCACCCACACTTCATTAAATCAGGCAGCAGTGAAACTCTTCCTGGGTAGAACCAAAAGTATTTATTGGTCAGTAAGGAGTAGGCTGGCATTTAGGTCAGTTAGGGATATGAAACTTTCCTGGTCACATGGGCTTTGGTGATAGCCAGTATCTCTCTAGTTGTCTGTGTGCCTTTCTTCGAGCAAACAGCAGTAGGAACAACAAGTACTTGTGATCATACCGTCTAATCATATTTGTCCATAATTATGGAGAAGAATACCTGCTAAACGTTAATCTTGTCAGCTGTAGAAGCTGCCAGTTAGCAGCAGTATAGGGAACTGTTTAAAAGCCTGAGAGAATGGCTGTAGGTAAAAACTATTTTCTAAGACTTCATCTTACTGTAGTTTGGACACTCAGGAAGCCCTCTTTTTAAGGGTGAAGCCATTAGAGCTCCTCTGTTTGGTATAGTGAAAGTCCTCTGGCCCTCCTAACAGTTACATCTCCTGAAATGGAAAATAACTCTCTGATGTATAGCCACATTTGACAGTATTATCCACAGATACTGAGCAAATGTTGTTATGCCGCTAGTCTGTCAACATGTTATGAAGGACTTATCCTGTGTGACATTCCAGATACATGAGAGTTTTTCAGTAGTTGCAGCTGAACTATAAATTGTTGTTTTCTCCTAAGGAAGTAGTATGGTTTGATGGTCTGCTTTGCAGAAGGCCTGTGGTTTGTTTTGTTTTTTTGTAATAAGCTTTGCCAACAAATCTGTTTTTTATAGGAAATAATTCAGGAATAATTACTTAACAGCTATGAATTATATACATTATTAGTCTAAACATGCTGTAGCACAAAAGATCTTTTCAACTTTTTCTGGTACTAACTTGCTTATAAGTGAACTACTTTGGTAAGACTGTTTTAGGTCTTCAGAACTCCGTGTCTGCTTTCCTATAATATCCTGGATTTCTGCCCTTTGTGATCTTTCCTTTCTCATATCTTTTCCTAACACTACTTCCACAATAAAGGGAGTGGTGGTTCAGATTTACCTTCTATATGAATGGGGTACACAGTAAATATGTGTTTAAAGAATTAATAGGTAACTTATAGAAGTGCTTAGCAAATATTTGTTGATTTGAAGTGAATTTATCAGATATGAGTAAAAATATAAAGGGACATTTTTTTTAGTAATGATATTGAAATAGATCAATTTTTCTTTTGTACCTAAAAATGGTATACATTTTTTATCATTGATTTACCTCTGTTGTAACTATAAAGTGTTTGTTAAAGGATGAAATATAGAAATGTTGAGGTGAATTTAGAAATTTGGGTTTTTTTATAGCATTAATCCTAAACTACAGCTCTTTTAACTTAGCCTCGTATTTTGTTTTTATTGATAGCAGTTATATAGTAGAAACAGATACTTTTTCCTTTCACCTTTTCTAAGCTTATGGTTGCATAAAATAGCTTTGCCTTATTCTTTCATGAATTATAGAAGCCCTTTTCAAGATTATAAAACCTTTTCTAATAGAAGAAACCTTGCTTTAAAAGCTTTCTTATGTAGCTTCTTCTGTTTCTGTTAGATTTTTTTAAAACTTTATTTACAAGGGTACCATAGCCCCTGGATTCTTTCTTGATGTTAGAAAGTTAGGTCGATAGATAGATAGGTAGACAGATCAATAGATAGGTATAGATCGATAGATAGGTAGGTAGATCGATAGGTAGATAGCGTGTGTGTGTGTGTTTAATTATTGGAGTTAGCGTGACTGTCATAGAGTGAAGTAATTCTGTATTTCTTTTCCCAATATTTTTTATTCTTGAGAAATGCACAAAAGTTAGCCCACCCATGTCAGTTTGATGTGTGCATTGGCATTTGGCTGAATATTATTCTGAGTGTTCACAGGTATGTGATATTTTTATACCGATACATGTTTGTTCTTAATGAGCTAAAGCTTATATAGACATTTTGAAAGATGCTGGTGATTAGACAGTCTAGCAAATAACATTGTAGGTCATACATTATTCACACATGGGAGGAAATTTTGCTGTCTTATTGCATTTTTATGAAACACAATGTTTTTTTCCTTGTCCTCAGAATTATGAAAAATGTTGCTATCTTTTCAGACTCTTTGACCTGTGAAGGCCTGTGAAACACTTGAGGGGTGATATATTTAGATTTCAAACCCCACATTTGAGTCACTGCTTTGGAATTTATATAATAAATGTTAAATGCTTTTAGTCTTCAAACTAAGTAATGTTTGGGGATTATAAATTTTTTTTCTAAGCTTTCTCTTACTTTTGTATTTTCAAAATATGTTGTGTGATATATGCCTGAACACTGATTGCAACTAACTGGCAATTTTATATTAATGGAGTAAATTGGAGAGTCAGTCACGGTTCCAGCCAACATGTCAATGCACACTTCAACAACAATGTCAAGAGAGGTAAGACAAGCCAGTCTAGTTAGCAGAAAAGTGTAGGCCGGTCCTTATGAGAAACAGTAGGAAGAACTGAAAATCTTAGTGAAAAACAGAGGATTTGATACCTAATTTCAAATATATGCGCCACTTAAAAGAAATAAAGTGGTTTTGTTTTTTGTTGTTTTCTAAATCTGGATTAGAACTAGTTAGTTGGTTGGATGGTAGAGAGATTTGACTCTACATAATGAGAATTTTCTAATGAGTAAGGCAATTCAAAAATAGGAAAGTTTTCCTCGGAAGACAGTATCGTTCCTAGAGATGCTTAATCAAAAGATGCAGTTAACAAGATGCTGAATTGTGAGGTCAACATTCTTTAAATATATGATTGGAATTCTTTATAATATACTATGCCGCTTCGGAACTCTGGATGGAAGTGTTGCTTCCAATCCTGCTCATTTGGGTTCCTTTTTTATGTTTCAGTTTAGTGCTCATGATTATCACTGACCAGGTCAAGGCATTATAGTTGACCAAGGCTGTGTCTACAGCTTTGACTTTCTTCTTTCCGACACAGAGTAAGAGAGACACTCAGACCATGACTGTACATAGAGCAATTATTAGAGAAACTGCACCCCTCTCTACAATGGAGTTCCTTCTACTGTCTGTCTTTTTTTCTTCTCTGCTCCTGTTTTTGTATTTTCCTTTTTTTGTTTCCTTGTGCCAGTAACTGGTACATGTGATTATAAGTTAACCCTTACAGTGACTCTTAAGGCAAAAAGAAGGCATGCTTGCTTCTGCTGTAAAGCTAATATGGGACTAAAACTATATTTTCAAGTAAACCTAAAATCATCATGACTGCTGCCATGATTTTGACCTAGATTTAAGCTGATATTCTAGTTGCAGATTTTCTTCTCATTATCAATTAAATTTTCTAATGATCAATTAAAATTATTGGAAGCGTACATATGAAAGACTGTAGAGGAGATTCTTTTCAGAGCAAAATGTTTACATAATTGGTGTGTTGCTTTTTATGTATTCTGAACATGTATTTGTCTTGGACTGCAGTAGCCAAAATATGCTTATTCAGCATTCAATGAAATATGTTTCCATCCAGCTGGAGGCCCATTTACATCTGATTTTGAAACCTAAATTGATAATGTAACTTGGTATCAAAAATAACATAGGTGGGCTTCCCTGGTGGCGCAGTGGTTGAGAGTCCGCCTGCCGATGCAGGGGACACGGGTTCGTGCCCCGGTCCGGGAAGATCCCACATGCCGCGGAGTGGCTGGGCCTGTGAGCCATGGCCACTGAGCCTGCGCGTCCGGAGCCTGTGTTCCTCAGCGGGAGAGGCCACAACAGTGAGAGGCCCGCGTACCGCAAAAAAAAAAAAAAAAATAACATAGGAATACCTAAATTGATAATGTAACTTGGTATCAAAAATAACATAGGAATACCTAGAGGAAAAACGTGGTCTCTCCCTTTAATAACTTATATTCCTTCTGGGTGTTGGCTATACACTGTTTCTCTGTATCATTTGGAAGATTATTTTACCCTTCCCTTTGCTTCTCAGAAAACACCCCCTCCCTGCATCCATTTTGTTCTCTTATTTCTGCTTTGCATACTTTGTTATAGGGCTCTTGCTTGGTCATTATCAACCTTCTTACATTCAGTAATTGTCACTTGAACATTTAATTATTAATACTGCCTACTATTTTTTTTAAACACGTCATACAGCAAGTGAAATATTTTCCATTTCATGGTCAAGAAACCCTTTTAATTTTCCTTTTGTAGTTAAAAACAAACAAACAAAAAGAAACCTCAAACTAAGCACAGTATTTTTTTGAGACTTTGTTATTTAATAAGTGAGAAAGGAGTGTTCTTTGATTCAAGCAAGAGAAGCAAGAACAACCAGATTTAAAGAATCAAGGTGGAAGTACCATAAGAGAAGGTTTAATTTTTAATTACCTTAATTTAATGTTTTGGTAAGAGCATTGGTTTTGAACTTGGAAATGCTGGGTTTGTCCTTTCTTTTCTTTTGCAATTGAAATAGATACTGGAGTTTTTGATGTCCTCGAGTGAGTAGTTTTCCGCACTTCTGGGAGAATTTTAATTACTTAGTGATTATTATTATTAAACTCATTGAGTATTCTTTAAAGCCTATTCCTGTAAGCTACCACCTTGTAAATAGGTAAGAAAGTATTTGACACATAGCAAGAAGAAAAAAGTGTAATGCCAGAAATTTTCTAGGATATTGCTCCTTAGTGAAAGAATATTGAAGTATTTTACTTAATTGGGCTCTATGAATTCAAAATCTGTAAATATTTTGAAAGCTAATCTTCTTTTTTTTTTTTCTTTTTCATTCTTATTGAGATATGACAAATTGGGTTGGCCGAAAAGGTCGTTAAGGTTTTTCTGAATATCTTACAGAAAAACCAGAACGAACTTTTTGGCCAACCTAATACATTAATGTGTCCAAGTCCTTACATATATATTTTCATATATTTGTATGCATTTTTACATTTGTGTCCCAAAATGTAACCATGACCCAGGTCGATATATGAAACACTGATATAGATCATTTTTGGTGCCCCAGAAGATTTCCTCCTGTTGACAGTTGATAGCCATCCCTCATAGGTAGTCATTCTTATTTCTTTGGTTGTAGATAGATGGGTTTTGCCTGTGCTTGAACTTCATCTGAATGGAATACTACAATAAGTCCTCTTTGGTGTCTGGCTTCTTTGGTGTAACATTATGTCTGTGTCAGTTACCATGTTTTTGGAAGTAGTAGCAGTAGTTGGTTTCTTTATGTCAGTCACTGTATCAGTATACCAGTGAAATTTGCAGTTATCAAAACACAATGTTTAATTATTGTTTTGGAGTAAATGAGAACTTTTTAGGATTTTATGGTCCGAAGACCTGCTTACAATTTAAACTCCTTCAAAACAACTTTTCAAGAAATCTTTTGCTTTCCTATCTTGTGGGACCAAGGAGCCACCCACGCAAGTAAGAAATTGTGGGGACAGCTGGGGCGTGGTCTAGCTAGGTGGGCTAGGTGGTGAGCCAGGGTGCCCAGAAGCCAGACTACTTAGATAATGAATATATACTGTGTCCTTGGAAGTAAAAGCCTGGGAAGATAAAATTAATTGACTCTGTATTTCCCGGACTTAGGGATTTATGAATCAGTCAGTGAAAAAATAATTGGAACCAACATAATTTGCCAGTTTTAATAAAGAACAAGAATTTCAACACGAAGAAAAGTAAAAAGTCATATAACCCAGAATTAAGAATTATCTTTCTCAGAGAAAGATAGTTGGCAACTTAAGTCAACATTCTTAGGCAAATATTAATACGTAGGAATATCACAGCAAGCAATGAGCAGGCCGAGGCCCAGCTGAGAGGCTCTACCATAATTGTAGTGAGGAGGTAAATCATGTGGTTCTGGTCCATAACGGACAGTCAGTAAAAATGTTTTGAGCAAATGAGTCATTGGTAAGTGGGTAGGCAGGTTTTAAAAGTACAAAATAAACTTGATGGATATTAAGTATTCTTTTAGTAAGTCTTGGAGTCTTGCATTTTAATTCTTGCTTATTAAAAGATACGTGTTTTTAACCTCTTTATACTATCTTGAGCTTATTGTTAATTACCATTATTCATTGCCTTCACTTTAGCTACTCGGTTATTAGAATATAGTATATTCTGTCCAGTCACGTTCGTCATAGCCACTTTGTTTTCTGAGTTTTAATCCATCTGCAGCCTCTCCTGTGGCCACGAGAACTCCCTGTCAGCAGAGATGCCTGCCACCCATGGGCAGCTCTCTTGCTGTGCCCAGTGTGCTTGGGGTGCTGGCATCAGCAAAGCCATCAGTATCTCGTTTGCATATTTTATTTATTTTTTAAATGTCAGAGTGGAAATAAGGATAGCAAAGAAAATTGTATGAAAAGAGGCTACTAAATCGATTCTTTAAAGTGAAATTAGAATTGCTGAGCGGGTTTGATAGAGGTGCATCAATGCTCAAAAGTGCATCTGGGGCCTCCCTGGTGGCGCAGTGGTTGAGAGTCCGCCTGCCGATGCAGGGGATACGGGTTCGTGCCCCGGTCTGGGAGGATCCCATGTGCCGCGGAGCGGCTGGGCCCGTGAGCCGTGGCCGCTGGGCCTGCGCATCCGGAGCCTGTGCTCCGCAACGGGAGAGGCCACAACAGTGAGAGGCCCGCGTACCACAAAAAAAAAAAAAAAAAAAAAAAAAAAAAGTGCATCTGAGTGAATCTACACTTCTTTCTTATTTTGACGCTTTCAAGAAAATTGAAATGAGGATTTCACTGAAGAATAAAAAGGACCCAACATCCTTCTCTGAAAGTTGGAAGCCCTATTCTTTATAAGCCTTAATTCATTACATTTTCTCTTTTACATATTTTTGATTGATGTGTTGATTTTTTCGAGATGCAACTCCGACATTCACTAGGAGTTGAATGTACTTAAACTGAAATTTCATGGGAAATTCTTCAGTTTAATCAGATTTTTCTGTTAATTACTTTTTATTCATTTACTCCTTTTTTTCAACAAATATTTATTGAGCGATTCATGTGTGCCAGACATTGTCCTTGCCTTTGTTCCTTATTAAAGCATTGTAGTAATTTGAGAATAGAAGAAGATCCATGACAAAGAAGTCCATTATCCCAGCAGTGCTAAATTTCCTTAATTTTTCCTATTTACTCTTAGGCCTTTATTTGTTGTAGAGGTACATCTCGTTGCGTGGCCTTTCCTTTTTCAGAGGCAGTTTCTCCTCTAGTCTTAGTCCCATTTCCCTCCACGCCCTCTGGGATCTTGTTCTTTTTGTTATTTCCTATCACTTCTCTGTCTTCAGTCATTTCCTCCCTACTGGCTCCTTCCGTGGGACCCATAAAAATGCTCAACCATTTTATAAAATCTCTTTTCTTAATCCTGCATATCACACACACACCCGCCCCCATCCCCAACCTATCACTTAAGTTTCCTGTTTCCTTACTACTAAGCTGTTCAAGTATATGCTGTACTCTTCATTTCCTTCCCTCCCTGCCCATTCATTTGCACACTCTTGACCCAGACCCGTCACCATCTCAATGCCAAATCTCAAGGGTATTTTTCAGCCTTGTCTTACCTGATTTCATTACTATTTTACACAACTGATCCTGCTTTTGTGTTTCAACCTTTTCCTTCTTGGCTTCTCTGGCACCACTGTCTCTGGCCTCTTGTTCCTCTTCAGATCATTGTTCTCAGGCTTGTTAAGTTTCCCTTCTCTCTACCTGCTCACTCAACACATGTTCTCCACAGAGCCTTCCTAGACTCTTCTTTGCCTTTTCTGCCATTATCTCACCCATTCAGTATTTTTAGCTATAACTTTCAAAACGGTACCTCCAAACTGAACTGTCTCCAAAGGTCCGGGAAGCAGGTTCAGGTCTAAAACTGAACTAATACTAATTATCTGTCTACATGTTCCATCCCCAACCTCTACTCCCCTCTGCATACCTACATCCTATGCCAACTCTTCTTCTGCTTCTAATCTTCCTGTATTGCCTGTCCTGAGAGATGGATGCCTCCAGCTCTTTGGTGGTCCAGACCAAAAAAATCTTGGCATCCACTTCGAAAGCTCTTATCCTCCTTACCTGACTCATGCACTGTCATCCATTTTTTGTCACTTCTGCTTCATAATTATGTCTCATATCCATTCTCTCCTTCCCATACCTGTTGCCATTGCTTTACTCTCTCAGCTTTCTAATTGGTTCCCATCACTCTAAACTTAAACTTCTCTAATCTGTCTTCCATACCTCTACCAGAATGATTGTGCTGCTTCCCTCTTCTTTGTGATTTCCTGTTGTCTGCTGCTGCAGTCGGAACGACGTTTTGCAGAGTGTAAGTCCTTCTTGACCTTATCCATGCAGCTCTTACACTCACCTTTTATACTTTAGACCCTCGCTAGACCTTTCCTTTTCCTAGGTCTGTCATGCTATTACCCACCTTTATTTATTTCTATCCAAAATCTACCCACCCATGCCAACCTTCTACTCATTTTCATTATCTGGCATACACTTTATTGTTTCAGGTTCAGTCATGGCTGGTCTTCTCTATCCACTTTTACTGGTCTTACACTCACCCGCCCTTGCAAGATGTGAGTTGAGTTTCCTTTTGAATTTTTTGAGATTTCCTTTTGAATTTTTTAAGGTATCTTGCTTTAGACATATTTTCATTACAGTACTTAACACATCATCTTGGGATGGCTCAGGGCAGGACACAGTCTTATTTTGATATTAATACACCCACACCCAGTGAAAATGTTAGAATAGAAAAATAACTGCCCTATCGTGGGAAAATGGTAACATCTACAATTACTAGTGATGTTTGGGAAGAAGGAGAAGAATAAGGATGAGAAAGGGAGTTGCATTGTATTCAAACTTAAGATCTTTGCTTAGATAGTTATTTGATATCCGAATAGATAAATTATAAAATTTCCAAATGTGTTTTGTCGTAAGGTTATTTAAGGAGAACTTATTCTTATTTAGGTCATTGTAGAGATGAAGATGAAGCAGAGAGAAAGTCACCTCTTTTGCTCTCTTTAGCGCTTTTGTTAGCTGAGAGGCTGCCTGTGTTTGATTTAAAATGATCATCTGTAAAACTCCTTAAGGTAGACCAATACTTTCCCATGACAGCACATAAAGCGTGTTCTCTCCTCCCCTCCCCAAACCCTAGCACACACACCACAGGTACTTCCTATGTGAGGCATTTGTTTAACGTCGCCTGTCAGAAAAGGTGAGACAGCAAGCCTCTCAGGTTTGCAAACATCCTTCCAACTTACTGAACATCACAAAGGCTGTCAAAATTTTATTTCTCCATATTTTCTCTTCTCTTGAGGAGAAAAACCATTACAGATGTAAATGTTAGGAGCATTTTGTTATAGGCTTTGGAGAGTCTGCAGGAAGTTTTATTCATAGTTTGGACTGGGGAGAGGAAGGGAGCCTCTGCTGCCATTTTGAAACCTTTCTAGCAATTTAAGTGAACTGCACTGCTGGGAACTAGATATTTTTTCTTCCAAATATTAGTTATATCTCATTTCCTTTCTTCTACTTTCTCTGAAAAATAGGCCTTGATATTTCTAAATTTTCAGTTTATTTTTCCTTTTAGTTTCTTCTCAGTCTTGTAGACTCTCTACCAAACCCATTCTTGTATTAAACATCCTGGGGGTTGGATGAAACATGTTTATATGTGCTACACTTGTTTCAGATATTATTTGGTGGATAGTGAATAACTACTGAGAAAGAAACCAGTTGCTCTTCTAAATATAATTAGCAACCCCAGCCTAGAAGAAGTTTGCATTTGGTTGTGATGAAGCCTGTGGCATGCCCTCTGCGCAGACAAGAAGGGGAAGACGGATGCATTTCTAATGCAATCAGGAAGCCCCTCTGTAATTTAAATATATTAGCATATCCTGAGAAAGGTGGTGTTTGACTGTCCCTAAGATAACTCAAAGTCTCTCCCCAACAAACATGATTGAATTACTTAAGGGAAGGCATTAAGGCAGCAGGCGTGGTCCTTAATGGATCAATGCTGTCTACGCTCCTTATCCCAGCAAACTCCAAGAAAACTATTACTGAAGTCCTAAGGAGTCAGTTTATTGATGCAGTCCTAGTGATTTTGGTAGCATTGCTCATATCCAGCTTGCCACCAAAAGTTTGATGCCATGCAAACATTGCATTTCTGGAACACTAATATTGTTTCCTACTTGTACCCAGGAAGAATAATGAGCATACATCTTGGATCCTTGTATTTCAGGTTCTATATAAAAGAGTAAATAATAGTTTTGAAACATTCTGAATTCTAGGAATGTTAGGGCAATGTGGAATGAAATTGATCATCTGAGCATACGTTCTGAGTATCACTTTTGCAATCTGCTTGTGTATCGTAAAGGTCTCAAGTAAATAATAATAAAAATAACTAAAATTATTGAGCCCTAGTGATATACCCAGCTATGTTTTAAATGCTTTAACCTGTATATCGAATTCATTCTTCACTGCAACTCTATGTGGTAGGGATTATTATTATCCTTATTTTATAGGGAAGGAACCTGAGTCCTAGAGAGTTGATGTGTTTTGACCAAGATCACCCTATTGCAAATAGAAGGGCCAGGATTAAAGCCTAGGCAAAAGTACCCCAGAGCCCTTACCTCCTACTCTGTATTTCAAGGGTGTGCCTCTATTCAAAACCCTTAAAATAGGAGGTTTCTCAGGCTCTAGGACTTTTCCACGGAAGTAGTTCATAACCATAATTCTCCTGCTGGCTTAGAAAAAAGGATTTTTCTGTTAAAAAAAAATGAAGAGTAAAAGACACAATATGACTAGCTCTGGGTCCCAGAGACATTGCAGGCCAAGTCAAGAGCAGAACCTCAGAGTACTTTGTCATGGTGGTCTAGTCTCATCACTATACCCTTCTCTTAGTTTTGCTTCTAAAAGATAAGCATCTGAAAATAGTTGGGCTGACTTAGAAGAAAACTTTATGAATTTAACTGGTTAATTAGGTGTAATTATTTGCATAACTTAAGAATTTTTATTATATAAATTTACCCAAGGTAAATTTTCAAGCGTATTTAAAATAAAATTTAATTTATGTGAAAGAAAATTTCTGTACACAGATTAGGGATGTCTCTATTGCAAGAAAGAATTAGCACTTGGGTATTTTTAGAATAGAACACTGTGATCTCCCTATTAGCTTTGAATCTTGATATGAAGTGAAATGAAAACTTTCAAGAACCCTTGTGCTACTTACAGGAATAGCTTCTTTATGAACATTCTCTATTGGCATTATCTTCTGGAAAGCATGCATTTCCATGTATTTCATGGCATTACATTATTTCTCCAGTGACTCCTGCCATTGTGAGCTCTTGTTTTTTTCAATGAGATATGATAAGTATCATATTCTCAAATATTCTAGTCTCCATATTGCTATTACAAATTGACTTTAAATGCATATATCTCTTAATGTATATGATACATTCCTTGTTCCTTATTTTAAAGCAGAATGACAGAGTAGGAGCCATAAGAGGAGAGGAAAACAATTCTAACATACCCAGACCATTTGTTTGTATCATCTTGCTAACCCTAACTCTTATATGAGGAAGAGTCGACACATCTATATGTTTATTTGGATACGTTTGAGTAAATGATTAGCAGTTTGATTCAGAAACTTTATTAATTTTTAAAAATTTAATTTTTATTTTATATTGGAGTATGTTTGATTTACAGTGTTGTGTTAGTTTCAGGTATACAGCAAAATGATTCAGTTATACATATACGTATATCCATTCTTCTTCACATTTTTAAAATTCACTTGTTCATTTAGTGTTTATACTTTTCTAAAAAGAATGTGAACAGCTGGTTGAACACAGCTGACCCTTGAACAATGTGGAGTTTAATCTGCCTATAACTTATAGTCAGCCCTCTGTATCCAGGTTCCTCTGCCTTCTGGGATCCAGCCATCCTCAGACCATTTAGTACTGTAATATTTACTGTTGAAAAACATCCACGTGTAAGTGGACCTGCACCGTTCAAACCCGGATTGCTCAAAAGTCAACTATTTTGCTTAAGGAGCAGTTAAAAACGTGAAGTTGTGGGGAAACAATGCCAGAAACAATTTACGAAAGGAAAACAATAGAAGTATTTAATTTTTCTTAATTCATTTCTCTTAATATACCTGTGCTTTCCATCGCCTGCCTTAAATATCAGGAAGAGAAAGAAATGAGTGATTTTTCTCTGTGGTGAATTGCGGTGAATATTGAGCGGACTTTTTTTTGTCGTGTGGTAAGTCTCGGTATACCATGCATAAAGGAAAATAATTTTAAGGTTTAAAATTTAGCTTAGCATTTTCTTGAGCTTATTATTTTAAAAGAGTACCCTCTCTCCTTTTTCAAAATACTGATATTGCAAACCCTTTGTATAATTTCTTCCCAATGTTTGCAAAAATCCCCCTGAGGTTTCTTCTGGTTCCGTGGAATTCCTCCTCTCCATATATTGACAAAATCATCAAACAAGCCTGAAGCTTCATGATTACTTTTCCAGCGCCACTTTCATTGCTCTTTATCATTATGTTTAGTTATGTTTCATCTAGTTTTCAATATATGTGACAGGGTTCATATCCAGCCAACTGGAATTCATTTCATAGCTAAGCATTTCACGAGCTGGCTCCATAACATGCTCTGCCAGATCCTGCCATGTGTGAAGCATTACTTTTTTACCGCTAAAGATTATTTATCACTTGACTTCTTCCATGCTCATTTGTGTTTCTGAAGAAGGCAGGGGAGAGGTGTGCCTGCTCTGAGTGTTTCTCTGGCTTTCCTCTGTGTGAACCTCACTAGTAACTGTGAATCACCACCTTCTGTGCCTTTCCTTTTGAGCAAGAGGTGGGAAGTGGAGGTGCTTTGAATGTAATGTCTTGCTTCTCGACAAGAGGATGCCCTCAGAAGCTCTGGTGTTGCTCTAACCTACCTCCCTCGCTGCCCATTAGTGGCATGAGAGGGTATTAAGATGGAGAATGTAGTTTGGTGGGGAAACTATTGGAACTGACCTCATTAAATAATTTTTTAAGATCTTAGTCCTTAGAGGTTATGATGGTAAGTGACTGGGGAATGATTGAATATTATATCACTACTTTGGGGAAAAATAATTTTAGCTAAACATCTCAGGGATAAGAGAAAGGAAGTGTTTATATTTCTAAGATTTGGTAATGTTCCAGATTGCTACCCTTTTGTAAGTATCTAAAACAGACTTTTTTAATACTCTGAACCAGCTTAGAATGAGTCTTTTATTGGACTGTTTTTCCTTTATTTATCAGTTTGATAATTTAATTTTATGGCCAATATATGTTCCCTAGTTTAGAGATTTCCCTCACGTGGCATGATTAGCAATCGTGTGTGAAATAATTATGTGGAAACATTACTAGCGAATTACTGCTTGTCTAAATACTGTATGTTTTCTCTTGAGAACATTGGCTCTGGAATGTATTTCTGGCACTGTGAAGGAAAAAAAAGTCTTGAAGTTAAAATGCAGCCAGAATTTAATTTGTGAAATGGAGCTTTAAACTCAGTTGTTCCTCACACTGGCAGCAACTTGAGGTTGCTTATGTCCTTTCTAGAATGAAAAATGTGCCCTTTAAGACTACTTAGTCATATTTTTAATCTTCAAATTGGTAATTTCTTAGAGAAAGAGCCAAAACTTTACCCGGTCAATGTTTTTGTCTGTGTGTTACACAGGATCTAAATTATAAATCCTAATTAATACCACTTAAAACTAATGGAGTGGCCATTTCAAGGTCCCTTACTACAGTAATTATGCCTTGGAACAGGGAAGTGAGTCTTATATTAAGATTTTATACTAATAATTCTGGCTGACTTATGATACTGTGTTGGACCCCAAGTCAGGAATAGTTTTCTTATCATAAATATAATCAATAACCTACCCTGCTGGATATTTACTGTTTGGGGGAATTGACTCTAATATGTAAAATAACTGTAGTACAAGAAATTCAAAGAGGGAGAAAAGCCAGGAGACATATTCTTATTTTCTATGTTATTTTATCCTACGGTAGGAAGAAGTTTCTCATTTTAGCTTATGAATAAAGCTTTCTTAGTATTGAGATTGGTCCATTTGATTTCTGGAGTGGACATTTCTTATGTGTCCCCAAAGCAAGAAAAAAAGGAGAGAGGGTGTTTCTTTGCTGATTTAATTATCATGACCATAAAAATTTCTTTGAATATGTTCTAAGTACTCCCCATGTGAGAAAGAAGGAAAAGTGAAGGAAGTCATTCACCACGTTTCCCCCTTTTTCTCCCCAAAGAGGGCCTCAGAGTTCTGTAATAAAAAGTCACTTTCTCCTCACTGCCAGCATTTGATGTCGATGATTGACAGTGTGCGTGGAGACTTAATCTCGTTAGGATTTTGGCCAAGAAACACATCACGGCCAAGAAGATCAAAACTCTGAACTGAAGCAGGAACTTTTCATTCAAACTTGAATAAATGTTGAGGAAAAGGATGATATATCTTCCAAAAATTAAAAATCAAAACAAAATGATTAAAAAATCAACACCTATAGTCTCTTAGCACTACAGATTCTGTGTTTGTTTTGAATTGAACATTTTCAGAAAAACATCATGATTCATTAGTCTGAAAAATTATTGCATTATCATAAGAAAGGGATTGTTGACTCTAATAAAAATAGGCTTTGGATCACTTATAGTATGATTTAGCCTCATAGCATTAAACCATAATATGAAGATACAGATTGCTTGTTCACTGAATAGGATGATTTTAAATATTACTCTGAGGACTTCTGTCTGATACCAGAATTGCCCACAAGGACCTTACTTTGTAACTCCAAAACTCAAGTAGGCAGATGCTATTTGGTAAGTCAGTTCTCGTTATTAGCTTAGAGATAAACAGAAAAACTGGTTGGTTTCCTTTTCTAGGTAATTTGGCTCTAATGTTGATGATTTATAACTGCCATTTTCCCTATGACATCCACAGTTAATGGTCTCAGTGTAGATGAAAAGCTACCAGCATAAGTACTCAGAATATAAGGATGTATTTTGTGAAATGTATATGTACGGGGAGGGAGTGAATTGTGATTACATTCACAAACAGCCTAAAGGTACAGTGTATTTTTAATGAAGATAAGTGGCACATGGTGGAGAGTTTCTTCTTCTGATTACTCCCAGAGAAATTGAAGGCTACATATGGGTAAACTGCAGTTTTTTCTCTCTTTTTTTGTTTGTAGAGAAATATAAGCTATTAAATTTGTCTTTAACGTAATACAGAGATTGTAGCACTTTTTTAATAAACACAACAATTGTTTTAAAAAAAAACCCAAAACATCGCAGTTGCATTTAAGCCACTTAGAGGGAATGGAGCAAAGGGAGGAGTGGAAAGTAACAAAGGGAAATTAAAGAGAAAGAAAAGAGTGACGTGGATCCAGAGAGAAGGGGGAACAGTGGGGCAAGAGCGGGAGAGGGCTCAGGGAGGAGACGTAGCAAGAGAGAAGTGGAGACAGGGTGGCGCCGACAAGGGAAAATCAGCCCCAGGACCAATGGCCTTCAGTTCCTCATTGTCTGTTGGCCTCAGAGCAATTGCCTATTTTTATTTTTTTTGTTTTTGTTTTTGTTTTGTTTTGTGGTACGCGGGCCTCTCACTGTTGTGGCCTCTCCCATTGCGGAGCACAGGCTCTGGACGCGCAGGCTCAACAGCCATGGCTCACGGGCCCAGCCGCTCCGCAGCATGTGGGATCTTCCCGGACCGGGGCACAAACCTGTGTCCCCTGCATCGGCAGGCGGACTCCCAACCACTGCGCCACCAGGGAAGCCCTATTTTTACTTTTTTTAATTAGAATTTTGAGTGTCCCTCCGTTCTCCAAATTCTCATTCATAATCCTCATTTTCACTTACAGATATAAAGATAAAAATAGCTTTCGTGACATTATCTCAAAAACTCACAGGCCACGCACTGTATGAAAGTGGACCCTTTTTGGACTTAAGCAGTAACTCTGCTTTTCCTGGTTGAAAAGAAGAAAAACAGGGAGTAAAAGTCTCCAGGGCAAAGAAACTTGAAAAATTTAAAACTATAACTAACAATGCTTACTATTTTCTAATTTTCTAATTAGAGTACATTTTAGGAAGAGAGCAAAATGAGTGAGATGGTGTCCTTTAAGAGTGGTGAAAACTGAAGTGATATATTTGCATCTATCATGGACCAGTTGTACGCAGTGTTTCTTGTAGATTTGGATGGGCCCGAGGGTGTCTTCTATGGAAACTTCAGAGAGGAAGGAAAACGTTAATATTAACAATATAATGTTTTATATTTGTAGGTAGATACTATGCTTTCAGATTCTCTGTTACATGGAATTGGTTTGGAATCCAAAACCATAACCCAGCTTTCAGAAGCTTTTTTTTCTAAAGGCCAAGGCAAGACTCTGCACTTTACCAGGATCAAATGTTTCTCAGTGTATTTGCCTGTCACAGTTGAAAATGCCCACTAATACCAGCATGTGCTTTCATTTATAAAATTGTGTCTCAAAGTCATTTTTCGAAGTGTATACAAGGCTGCTCTGTACTATTTTGGCACTGTTTTTCGTTTGCACACAAACGTAGCAATTCATTTACCTTTTAGAACTTTCGTTCCCCTCTGGCAGGTTAACAGGGCAAATACCTTCTATAATCTTCCCCCCACCCCACCCCCCCAGGGTCTTCAGCTCTGCAAACATCCCCTCACTGCTTGTAAACTCTCCAAATCTCAGCAAATACCTTTCCCTGTGTAGCTGAATTTTCTTCCCTCTATAGCTCCATTTTCCTCTCTTCTGACAGATAAGAATAAGGAAGCCCAACTTTCTGAGCACTTTTCTGTTGCCACTCTCGAAACAACTGCCCTGTTTCTGAACTGCACAGAACTTGAAGTGAACAAACGAGAAATGTGTGAGAGTCGGGGTGTTCTCTGTTCTGAGCTCTTGTCTTTATACTGGCATGGGGTGAGAGTAAAGGCATCATAGTGCCCTGGGCAGAAGAGAATTCAGGGCTGGAGGAATTCAATTTTGTTAGGCCAGGGTGAATAGGAGGTAATTAAGAATCTAGTCAGGAAAGATATAGGCAGTCATGGGAAGAAATGAATTTCCTTGTACATAACATGGGTTTTTTTCCCCTTTGGGACTCATAACATAGGGTTTCTAGCATATGGAGTTTTTTCTTAATAAGAAATCGAGTAGTGCACTGGGTGATCTCTGTCATTCCAGCACTGGTTCTATGCATGCGTCAATAAGGGTTTATAAAAAATCAAGCCTGCATGAAAGAATATGCCTTAGTAGGAATTTACAGGAGGGTCTTAAGTTCATTAGAATTCTGAGAGCTGTGAGTGAGTTTAGCCCTGAAGGCAGAAATACTGTTGAGATTCAGCCATCTAAGTTCCATTCCCATTTTAGTAACTGAGCATCAGTAAGTGTCAGTTTCTCCATTTGTAAAATAGGAATAATGCCATTAGCTTAGTGGGATTGTTAGAAAACAAGCCAATGTACCTAAATTACTTAGAATTGTACTTGAAACACAGTAAGGTCTGGATAAATGATATTTGTAGAGGCTGTTGTCATAGAAACTGAAAATTGACCGTTTAAATGGATTACCATTTTTAATGGTCTGAGAGGCCGTAACATTGGGAGGCTGTTGGTTATCTAAAGCAAACTGAGGTGGGGTGGGGGCAATGTGTGGAATATCTGCCCCTTTCTTCTTATCTCTGTACTGGGACCAGCAACTCTTTTTCCTGTTGCTTGGGGTTTATTCATGGTAAAGTAATAGGATATATGGCTCCTATATTGAGGTATGGAAGGAGTTGGAGAAAGATTGCCTACACCTAAATTATTAAGGGCTGAATTTTAAGCTTTAGTGACAAAGATAACATTCTGGGAGTTTTCATATTAGTACATAGAATATGCTACTTTCTTTTCTCCCTATGCAGAGACAATAGTGAAATTAGGGATTGGAAACAGTAGAAAAGTATCCAAAGTATGTAACTGGAATAGTGAGAATTATTTTTCAATCCCAAATACATACACTAAGAAGGTAACAGTAGCCCCCTGAAATACAAAAAAGATCTAGTAAAATGATGAATGACCCATTAATTTAAATAATGGTGCAAATGAAATAATAGCAGAATATAGATGGAATTACTCTCTACAGACACATTCACATTAAACAAATTCATCGTGAGGGCTATAGTGAACCTTATGGAATAAAAAGAGAGGCAGCCTCTACATAGCTACCTGTTTAAACATGTTTCCACCTTTAGTAGAAGATATTTCCAAAAATAACAAGAATGACAGTTACTTGAACTAATTGAATCAGGCATGACTCTCTCTATAAGGTGTCCCAATTAATTAACAGCAACTAGAATATTGTAAAATTATGTAGTACAGTTTTTGTTTAGTGATTTCTTTCAAAGTTTTCTATAATATTTACCTGTGTTTTACTTTTGATTTCCAGCTTTAGGAATTAAATCATGGGTGGGGGGGGTGGCGGGTGGAGAATTTCTGATTTGGGGACTTGAAAAGAATTCAGAAGAGTATTTCAAATAACAGATGACATTTAGGGGGAAAAAAAGCTCATTCATATAACTTAGCATGTGCCATGAAGATACGAAGACAGCCAAGGAGATCATCAGAAGTGGCAGATATTAAAATGACATTTCTTTGAGTCATTTGTAGTGAGGTGGTGGATGGGCCTAGAGTCTGTCATACAGAGTGAAGTTAAGACAGAAAGAGAAAAACAAATACTGTATGCTAATGCATATATACGGAATCTAAAAAAAAAAAAATAGTACTGATGAACCTAGTTGCAGGGCAGGAATAAAGAGGTAGACATAGAGAATGGACTTGAGGACACAGGGTGGGAGGGGGAAACTGGGACGAAGTGAGAGTTACATCAACATATATACGCTACCGAATGTAAAAGAGTTGGCTGGTGGGAAGCAGCAGCATAGCACAGGGAGATCGGCTCAGTGCTTTGCGATGCCCTAGAGGGGTGGGATAGGGAGGGTGGGAGGGAGGCTTAAGAGGGAGGGGATATGGGGACATGTGTATGCATATGGCTGATTTGCTTGTTGTACAACAGAAACTAATACAGTATTATGAAGCAATTATACTCCAATAAAGATCTATTAAAAAAATGACATTTCTTCTAGGAAACAAAAATATAAGTCATGCCAACTGCATAGATCACAACTGCATATCTGCTGATCACTTCTGTCTTCTTATTAAGTTAATGATAATGAATGAAGTCTGGCAAAAGAGTCACTGACATCAATTTCTTTCTGCTCATAATTAGCATTCACCCCTAAGAAGAGACTGCCGTTCATAGCTATTAAGAAGTTCTTAAAATTTTGTTACTGAGAGCATTTTCTTTTTTTTTTTTAGCATGGATCTTGAACATCACTGTAAGTTCTATATTAATCTATCCCAACCCGCTTGACAAACACAATTGAATTTCAGTGATGTTCCAAATTTGAAAATATATTTTCACTATAGAGGGTCATTATACTTTTAATATAAATTACAGTTATAAGCAGAAATGATCTTCAATTTCCTGAATATATTATTGTGGGGGAGTGTGTTTTGTTAGTTTCCCCTCATCTAACAAGAGTTGGCACTATTATTTGAGACATCAGTGTGGACGCTGCCTTGGTTGAGTGTGGAATCAATGTTTGGGGATAACTGAATGGTACTCAGCCTCCACGGAAAAACTTGAAACCAAGAGATGTGTGGGGTTTTTAATGCATCTTTTAATGGTCTGCACTGGTCTGAGCTGTCAGAAGAAATCAAGTCATGGTCTTTGCCTTTAGGCACTTTGAACTGCTTCAGGGCCTGTGCAAGCCACTATGAGTAAATCAGACGTGCCTAACACTCCCGCCCCTCTTTGAGAGTCAGGGAAGTCCTCCTAAAAGAAGCAATGTCCTAACTAAGACCTGGAGGATGAATTGTACTTAGTCAGGAGTTGGGGTGGGGGGACTTTCCTATTAGAGAGTAGGGCACGTGCAAAAGGCAGTGAGAGAGAGGGAGAGATCCACACACGTCTGTGAAGACTCTTGTGGGTCTACAACCTTGACTGTCAAGTTCAGGGGTTCCATGTTACCGTCACCAGATTGTGCTGGTATGAACTTGTTTGGTCGTTAGCCCTTGCTCTTCCATGACTGTGGCTTGAATGTGCAACCAGTTGTTCACAGGCCATAGGACCCCTCCCAGTATATTTCTAGGGCTTTACAGAATCCCAGTGGGTCAAAGATTACCTTCATCTGTCCTGTGTCTAGAATTCTGGGAAGCTTTTTATCTGATTAAGATACATGGGGCAAAAGGCCATTATCGGGGCTGGTTTCTCCAGGACAGAAGCAACTGTGCTCTCCCCTCTTAGGAAAACTGCCCTCAAACCATTAGCCATTGACTCTTCAAAGTGCATAGGAACTGAGACCGTGGTGTAGGGTAGACTTTGCTCCACAATTTTTTTGATTGTGTGACATTGGGCAGGTTGTTTAATCTTGGTTTCTTTATCTTTCTATTTCACAAAGTTGAGGGTTACATAAGTACTCCATAAATGGTAACTATTACCTAACTATGAGGATATTTACTCATTCATTCACTAAGTGAATAAATATTAAGGATGCTCAAAGAGCCTTGTCATCTAGCCTTGTTCCAAGAGGAAATGATGCTTTTGTATTGTTATTTGAATTTGTCTCTTTTTTTTTTCCAAAGCAAAATTGTTGCTTATTTTGGTTGTATTTCATACTTTTACAGTGTTTGTCAAAGTGACTTCTGAGAATCACCTGCATCCACATCAGCAGAGGAGCTTATTAAAAATGTGGATTCTTGGTCCTTACTTTGGACCTGCTAACTCGGAACTCTGGGCATGGCATGGGGGATCCGCGTGTTAAATAGGCTCTCTAGGGGCCTCCCTGGTGGCGCAGTGGTTGAGAGTCCGCCTGCCGATGCAGGGGATACGGGTTCGTGCCCCGGTCTGGGAGGATCCCATATGCCGCGGAGCGGCTGGGCCCGTGAGCCATGGCCGCTGGGCCTGCGCATCCGGAGCCTGTGCTCCGCAACGGGAGAGGCCACAACAGTGAGAGGCCCGCATACCGCAAAAAGAAAAAAAAAAAAAAAAAAAATAGGCTCTCTAGGTGGTTCCCACACACACCCTGAAGATTGTAACCTAATAGGCTCACGTGGTCTCACTGACATACCATTTGGTGCTACATTAAGGAAAGCTAGCAGTCACTTTCCTGTTCTTTTTATTGTATGAGCATTCTACAACTTTGCTTCCTGAGAAACCCTCTTTGCTTTACTTTAAATAGGGAAATGGCCATTTACCTGTTTTGCAGCTTTCATTTACATGGATTTTTCCAGAAATAAGTAATAAAGTATGACTGAACTGTCTTCCTTTCTGGATAAGTCTTCTTTTCCTAGCATCCATTTCTCAAAAACTCAAGAAGCTAACACCTGTCTGCTACCCACCTTCAGTATCATGTAGGTAATAACATGCTTTCCCTTTTCCAGTTGTAGGGTTTGTTATTGCCCTTGGGCAGTATGTTCAGGACTCACAGCCTGAATGTTCAAAACGAGGTAAAAAAGGACTGAGACTTCTGCAAATGTTTTCATTAATTTTTTCCGCAGCCTTGAATTGATTGATTCCCTTCCCCAAAGCACACCCGGTGTGATCCTGATTTAGTGTGGCTTAATCAATAAACTGCAGAATGACTTATTAGTTTTCAGTCATTTCTTTACAGAGTATTTTCCAAGCAAAGTTGAATATGGGAAAACTACTGCCTGTGAGCTAGGGTGAAGGGGAACAGGGAGACAGAGACAGACATCTGTGTGCCTATGTTTACTACAATAATTTTTTAAAAAGAGTAAACGGCAGGGGAGCAGGAATGATCGTACAGATGCCTATCCCTCTAAGATGATGTTTCTGCCATATTATGTGAAAGACCTCTTGATTACAGGCATGTAGTACTTCAATGCCTGTTGTTTTTGTTTTGTGTTGATCTCTATAAGCCATGGAAAAGATAAATTCCCTACTGAATGGGCCTGGTGGAACTCTGCAAATTCTAAAAGCATCCTATCAGAAGAATATTAAACCTTTGAGGGCAATTCAGCGTTTTCCTGTTTCTTTTTTCTTCTTCTCTTAACTTTGTTCCTTCTGATTCCTTTATGTGGAGACGCAGTTCCAGTTTTATTCTGTGGGGATACACAGTAAGCACCTCATTGAAGTTGAGTGCAGAATTTGATGGGAGGAGTGGATCCATGTGCTGCAGAAGCTGGCCACACAGCCTGCAGGGAGGGTGCTGCCATGATTCATTTTTTTAAGCTCCTGGTGTATACCAACGACTTTTCACGTCTTGTCTTAAATCTCATAACAGTCATTTGATTTGAAAAATCAGGAATCTGAGAAAGAGGCAGAGTGATTGGCTCAAGGTCATCGAACACAGTACCACGTGGTAAATTATAGATTTGAGCTCACATTTGTCTGGCATGAATTTTCCTTTGCTTCCTGGTGCACCATTCAATCCAGCCAGGCTATTTGTGGGGTTGGGGGGGCGTGGTTAGGGGCACCTGAGATTGCTGTAGGGGAGAGGGCTTCAGGAGCATCCCAGCGAGGGAGAACGGAGGTCAGCCCAATTCACATGTGTGTTCTCAAGTCTCTGTTGCTCCATGTTTGCAGAGCAGCTGTGGCCTCACACAGTGAGGCACTGAGAATTACTACTTTAAGAGCTGCTGTCGGTGGGAAAGAAGCACAAAATCACAGTGAACCATAGACCCATCTTACTGTGTTTGGTCATTGAGCAATACAGGAGGAATTCTATACAGTTTAGTAACTACTTCCAAAACCTGAGCCATGGTGGCATTCTGCCCCCTTATTCCGGGCAAAAGTAGAAAGATTATAGCTACAAAGGATGTGGAAAGCTCACACAGAAGTTGTAAAATACACATTTTACTGGTCCCATGGATATATTTTATTAGCTGTTTATGGTTAGGAGCTATATATTTGTGAAATAAAAGAGAATTTTGATGGCAGTGAGAAGTTATATTTAAAAGTAAATTATTGGGTGGTTTATGTTTTGACAAGAAATACAGAGGATCCATTAAAGAATACACAGTGAGCTACCAGTCCAGCAGGAATTTGGTGTGACAACATACTTTAGAATGTTCTTACAGATGAGAAGGGGACAGGTATGGGTGCTGAGTGTTCTGTTAGTATTACCTCCAAAACAATTCTTAGAATAATAAGATAAAATATTTGAAATGGAAATGATTTGTTACTTAAAAGATATTACTATATACAAGTTTTTTAGAAAAGGAAAATGCCTTGGAAACATGGGGTTCTGAAGTTCCATATGACATTTTCTAGACCAGTGATCCTTGACATGGATGGAGATGATTGAGTAAATGTACTGTTACTAAAAGCTGTAAGAATGAAACTTGACCAGAGGCAAAGAAGATGGAGTAATATAGTTGTATGAGGAAGAGGCTAAAGAGATTGTGAAACACCTTGTAGATCTTCTTACTATTTCAAGTTCCATTTCCATCACTGAAAGACCATTTTAGTCATCACTCTCCAAGGCTAACGTTTATTGAATGGTTTGCTATAATTGAATCACTAATGATGCAACAGTAGATCTTCTCTAACCTCTGATGTCCCTTAATTATTTTGTCTTTGGTTCACAAAGAGTTTGAGGGAGTCAAATGACTACTTCCAGTCGGCCACAGAAATTAAACTTGAAATCAAAAGAGGCTGGAGCTGGGAATTTGTATTTGGGAGTCACAGTGATAGCCAATAATTTTTTTTTTTTTTTTTTCCCCGGTACGCGGGCCTCTCACTGTTGTGGCCTCTCCCGTTGCGGAGCACAGGCTCCGGACGCGCAGGCTCAGCGGCCATGGTTCACGAGCCTAGCCGCTCCGCGGCATGTGGGATCCTCCCGGACCAGGGCACGAACCCATGTCCCCTGCATCAGCAGGCGGACTCTCAACTACTGCACCAACAGAGAAGCCCTAGCCAATAATTTTTGCATGCTCAGTTTGTGCCAATCTCAGTGACAAACCTTTCATGGATTAGCTCCTATAACCTCCATGAGAACTTCACAACAACTTTCTGAAGCAGGTCATACTAATACCCACATTTTACAGATGTGGAAACTGGCACAGAAAAGTTTTTTGTAGTTTGCTGTAGGTCACACAACTAGTAATTTTTACAGTGAGATTCAAACAGAAATCTTGGTGATGTTTAAATCCAAGCTCTTTAATCCCTGTGGTACTCTGCATAGAGGTGATCTTTAAGCCTTGAAGGTAGTTGAAAGCTGAGGTCAGTTTAATCTTAGAACATTCAGAGGATGAGAGAAGTGATCAGACAGCAAAGGACAAAGCCAGTTATGGAAACCATGCAAGAATGTTTAGAGGAGAAGAGAATTATTTTAAAAAGCTGCAGAGAAATCAAAAAGAAGAAAGAGAAATTACTAGATATAGAGATTATGTGTCTTTGGGAACTTTGCCTCGAGCAGTTCTGAGCAGGGCATTTAATCCTATCTCAATATGCCATTCATTTTTGAAGGGTTGGATTAGTTTACTCAGTGATTGTCCTCGGTTATTTAGTCTAGGATAATAGTTTTGAACATTTTTAGCAAATGAGAGCCTGTTTGACACTTCCTCCATTTCTTAGTCCCATTCCTTCTCTCTTTCAAAATAAATTAATAAGTACATATATAAAACAAAGGGGGGAAAAGTAACATGATGTTTGCCTTACTGAAAAAGCAGTATAATACCAGAATTTTTTTCTTTCTTTCTTTTTTTTTTTTTAATCTTGCTCCGGAAGACTTACTAAGGAGTAGATACAAGATGGCAACAGGTGATGTGCTAAATGTATTAGTAGACTCTATTTAGAGTGAGATTTCCTATGCCTTTTACTAAGTCCTCAAAACATTTCACAGACATGCACAGTTCTCAAAAATAAAATATGACGTGTAAGACTCTTAATTTCCTCTTTTTTTTTTGTAATAGAGAAATTGAAATCGAAAAAGGGATAGCATGGGACAAATATAACCCTCAGTTTTCCATTTCTGTGCATTCTCTCCTGATCTACACTTTTCCTGCTGGTTAGGACAAAGTGCCTCCACTGTTGTGGCCAGCTGCTTTGACGCATTACTAAACCTGTCCATGTATCTGATGCGGCTATTGCTGCTTCCTCCTCAGAATACTTTCCTGGCTTCTCTCCCAGGACAATGCACCCTTCCGGTGTTCCTCTCACCTCACTGGCTCCTCGTGAGTTTCTTCCTCACCCACCGGACCTCTTAGCCTATGGTACCCAGGCTTTAGTCCTTGGCCACCTTCTCTTTTTGATCTACACTCATTTCCCTTGTGGATCTCATCTCCTTCTAGAGCTTAAAATACCATATAAAGCTGTTGACTCCCAAATTTATATCTCCAGCCTGGGCTGCTCCAGTGAACTCCAGCCTTATTATGTTTTTTAGCTTACTTGACATTTCTGTTTCTGTGTCATATGGGAATCGCAGCTTTAACATGTCCAAAACTGGGATCCCAACATTTCGCACCATCTGTTCACCAACTGCTGCCCCTTAGTCTTCTCCACTTAGATAAATGGCAACACCATTCTTTCAGTTGTTCAGACCAAAAATCTAGGAGTCATGTCTTTCTCTCACACCCAGAAAGCTGTCCATCAGCATATCCTATTGGTTTTCCCTAAAATTACCCAGAATCTAACCAGTGCTCGCCACCATCGTGAGTTACCCTGGTCTATGCCACCATCATCCCTTGCCGAGATGAGTGAAGTCAGCGCCTAACTGGTCTCGTGCTTGATCTCTTGCTCTCCTCCCTTTTAGCCATAGTGATCCTGTTAAAATGTAAGTCACGGGCTTCCCTGGTGGCGCAGTGGTTGAGAGTCCGCCTGCCGATGCAGGGGACACGGGTTCGCGCGCCGGTCCAGGAAGATCCCACGTGCCGCGGAGCTGCTGGGCCCGTGAGCCATGGCCGCTGAGCCTGTGCGTCCGGAGCCTGTGCTCCGCAACGGGAGAGGCCACAACAGTGAGAGGCCCGCATACCGCAAACAAACAAACAAACAAACAAATGTAAGTCACTTTTGGCTGAAAACTCTGCAATGGAAATTCATGCAGAATAAAAACCAGGATTCTTTACAATGGCTGACAAGACCCTACATAATCAGCCCCTACCAGTTGATGCTGAGTACATTTTCTACAGCCCTCTCTGTAGATCACTCCCTCTAGCCGCAGTGGTCTCCTTGAACTTTTCCTTGAACCTTTGAACAGCAGCAC
Source organism: Mesoplodon bidens (assembly GCF_964165515.1). Classification (NCBI taxonomy): domain Eukaryota; kingdom Metazoa; phylum Chordata; class Mammalia; order Artiodactyla; family Ziphiidae; genus Mesoplodon; species Mesoplodon bidens. Next base: position 87,804,660 of record NC_138166.1, read on the forward strand.
ATTTGCACGGTTCCTCCACCAGCCATTCATGTGAGTCACCACCTTCCTACCTTTGGAGCTCTTCTCAGATGTTACCATCCCAGCGAAGCCCTCCCTGGCTCTCCTATTTAAGATTGTACTATGCTCTACTTTTTGCTCTTCATTTCCCTTCTCACTGTCTATGTACTGTATCTTTTATCTGGTTCATTGCCTGTCTCCTCCCACTAAGAATGTAAATTGTGCTTCAGGGGCAAGGATTTTTGTCTCTTTTGTTCACTGTTACTGCCCTGTCACCTAGAATGGTGCCTGACACATACTAGGTCTCAGTTAATGTTTGTTGGAATGAATGAATGAATGAAGTTTCAGAGCCTTAGATAGGGTTGTGGAATCAGAGGATGTAAGAAAATGTGTGTCCGTGAATACAGTTTTTCTCCTGATTTCTGAGCTCCAGTCCCAAAAGGACAATTTTCTACCTCTGAACAAAGGTGCCTCTGAGTACCCAGATCTTTATCTCTGTGAACAGCCATTACCTATTAGAGCCAGTGTGATGGGAGAAAGACATATTACCATCTCCAATTCTGTAGAGTCCCTGTGGCCCAGAATGTTTTCAAAATGCTATCCCATAAAGACAAACAAATCCGGAGACCTTTGTAGTTTCCCTTAGCCTCTGCTGCATTAGTCAAAGATAAATCTATGCAGAGTTCACTAAAGGGAACAGACAACTGCATTAAGCTGTGTAATGATGAACATTAATGGCCTGTGACAAAATGCATCTCTGTAGGCTCAGCTGCCATGCAAGTTGGGGACTTTTCCTTCTATTTGATAATGGTAATGAAAAAAACAAGACAAAACCACATCAAGAGATGCAGAGAAACAACCTGCAGGCCAAGTTCAAAGTGATTTGTCTCTGTTTTTCCTTTTTGTAAGCACATGCATCTTGACCATAAAAGGTACATAGGCCGTTGTACAGTGATGGGGGACTCTCTGCTGTATTAAATAGATATGTACTGCCCTTTATTCCCAATAGCAACCTGATATAATTCATTTGTTTGCTTTTCTGAGGCATGTGCATTATCATGCAAATTGTTAAATTGAGTTTTTTCACTGCTTGTTGTTTTTATTCGTAGACACTTATACCTTTATCATAGTGATCCAAACGGGTTGATTTCATTTTCTGTGCATTTCTTTCCCATTTCTAATTTAAGCGAGGAGCTTGTTTACTTATGCGTCCTTCTCCTTCCCATTGGACTTGCACATGGTTAGCTGAGTGATCTGGTGTAAATTAGTTGACTTTTTCTCTTGCACATGATTCTTCTGAGGATCAAATACATATATGGATAAATATGCATTATAAACTACTGTAAACATCTAAGTTAATAATGCCAATGTGGATACTAGACCAGTTGATCTCCAAGACTCCTTTTCATTGTAGAACTAAATTATTCTAAGACTACCCAAAGCAATGCTTCTAGTATATTCTATGCGTTTAGGTAATTGGGATATATAAATATAAATATTTTATGTGCAACATTTAGAAACCATAGGTTTTACATATATACATATATGTAATTTATTTATATATATGTCATGGATATATATATATATATATATTGAATAGTCAGGCCTGGTCTAGGACTTTTTAAAAAAAAATCTATTCAGAATATCAGTATGATGTACACATACTGTATTTTCAGCATTTGCTTCTCAGATATTCAGAACACATTTTGCTCTACTGCAGAATTATTTGATAACACATTTCATTCCTCACTTCTGAATCTCATGGATGATCTACCAAAAAATAACATCTCCATTTGTTACTAAATAAAACCCTACTATGACTCTTTTCTATAAATCCAGTTTTATTACCCCTTCCAAAGTAACTTCTGATAACTCAGCCAGAACCCTTACTTTTGTTTGTCATTTTCAAGCTAGATTCTTGAATAAGAGGACTAGTTCTAATTTTAGCCTAAGAAGAAAAGGTTACACGGCAAATTTCAAGACGCTGGTTTTGCTACCTGATCTACTAAGTTTGTAAATTCTAGGAATCCATTTACTTTTAAAAAACATTTCTGTTCTTATTTTCAGTGCCAATTTGTTTCCTTCAGCTTTCCCATAGCCATGACTTTTATAGCCCCATATAAAGTAGAGCGCTCTGCCATATTGATTTAATGGTATTTTTCAATAAATTTCCTGTTACAATGCTTGCTCCATACCAGGCAGCCAAGGGGGGAACAGACGGATGTGCCTGTTAACTAACTTTAAAAGAGAAAAAATTTCATTTTCTCCGTTCTTTAATGTCATAGTTGTCCTGCCAGTGACCTGATACTGGGATGTATTAGGTTCCCCCTGACATATGTTACAGGAAGTAGTGACCTGACCTTTTAAAAATTTTATTAACATTTATAAATTTGTTCTAGTGTATTATGGTGGAAGCAATGATTTTTCTTCAGAATGGATTGGGGTGACTGGTGTACAGATTGATGGCCATGTCATATATTAAGCTGGTGGACATTTTGTAGAATATATAGATGCTGTCTTTTTTCCCCTCTCTTCCCCTACCTTTCAGGCTTATGCTAATGGGGATAGTAAAATTTAAAATTTTTTCTTTAAAGCATTTTACAAACAACTGAATCATTATGAGAGCCTTTACGTAGCTGGTGAGATTTTGATTATTGCTTAATAAAACATTGAGGCATGGGCATTCATCCATTCTTTCATTCAACCTTTCCTCAGTACCTGATGTATTCCAGACACTCTGCCAGTCACTAGGGTTGTAAGAGTGATTGCCACAATCTCTGTTCTTAAGTAACTTACAAACTGATGGATTAGGAACCCGTGGTATACAGTCAAGATCCTAATCAGTGATTTTTTTTTTTTCTGTCTCAACTCTGTGTTCAAAGCCTCGACCTATACCTTAAAAAATGTTTTAAGCTGTTATATCTTGGTTCTTCTAGGAAATAATTTAATTTATATGTAGTGTTTGGGTAAAAATATTTGTTATAGATTAATAAAGGAAATCTTGATTAATGTAAATCATTAGAATTCAGCTATATCCAGTTTTATTGACTTAGCAATTCTTATCTTTCTCTCTATGCCCTAAGAACCTGAGCAGTGTGTAGTTTTATAAAAAGGACACCTCTCCCACAACTGGAAGCACGGGAGCCAGGCGAGCTGGCACGCTGCCTTTCTAACCTGTTTACCGCAATAGCAGTTGTGATGGTGATGGTGATTGACACTCCCATCCATCATCTGCCTTTTCCCAAATGCTTCTGAAGCACAAATTAAGCCTCCTAAGTCCTCAGTGAGTATAGATTGCTGTTTTTACTTTACAGTAAATATTTATTTATTTTATAGACAGGGAAATCAAGGCATTGAGAACCTAAGTGGCTAGATAAATAAGTTACAGACACTGCTGGGAAACATCAGCTAATGTTTATTGAGCCCCTGTGGAACATAATACTTTCATAAGCCCTGTGCAGTATATTTTGTTTCTGGCTTTCCCCCTTATTGCTTGAGGAAAGTATTCCATGGAACCTATTGGCTCCATTTTACTTTTTTGTCCTCATGAAAAACTATTGTTGCTGTATATTTTACTTTTACATTTGCATTTTCTTAATGCATTTTACTTTTTACTTAGCTAGACAAGACCTAATAAAAAACATTAGCCATGTTTCCAGGCTCCAGGTTTTTCCAATTTTTCAAAAAATGTGAACATTGTCATATATCAGCTATTGTGCTAAGGGCCGTGGCTAAAAGGTGTTAGACACAGTTCTTGTTCCTAAGAAGCTCTATTCTAGTTGATCCTTTTTACTGCCATACAACTGTAATGTACTTTTTGTTCGCTTGATTTTAAAACGAGGAACTCTTTATTGCAGAACTCTTCAGAGCCTTTACTCTACAGGGTTCACTGTGAATTTCCAGAGGCAAATAGCATATGCGACATTTTCTAAGCTTATGGGAACGATAAACTCGTTACTCAAGAAATCTATTTTGAAGTTAGTATTCTCTGGGACACATCTTAAAGAACGCACGACATGGCCATTTTTCACTATCCACTTGCCAGACAGCACTAGAAGTGAGCACGGGCAGGCAATCCCGCTTTCCCAGAACAGCTGTTGAGGTTGTAATCTGGTTACTCTTTAAAGCTGTTTTTTCCCCCAAATTGAACAGCAGCCTGTGAAAGAGGAGAAGACTGCCTCCCCACTGTTCACACTTATGCGTGATCTGTAGAAGGTATTTTTATGCAGGAAATTGACTCTTAAAAGGTTAGCAATCACCTAGTCTAGCCCCTATATTCAACTTGAGAGGAGACTGAAGCTAGTATAGAAAGGCTTTGTGACTGACCTGGGATAATAGAAGTAGTGAAAAGCAGAGCCTGGGAAAAAAAAAAAAAACCCAAGTCTCCTGGCTCTTCCATTATGCCACACTGTGCCTCCGATGATATCTGATCAGAAGTTTTCTACTTCAAATACTTGGAACTCCAACAACCAGTGCATTTGGTACAAACTTCTGCCTAACTAGACTTTGCCATCAAATAGGCTAAAAATAGCCTTTACAATCAACTGCTTTTCTTTAATGTTTTCCCACAAAATACCTGAATCAGTCAGCTATTCCCCTTTTACTTTATAGTTTTGTCATCTCATGTGCTGCCTATTCCATCATAATGTTTAGGGTGTTTTACCTAAAGAACCATGTTGTGTTTTAGGCACTGGTGAGGCTCCTCCTCCCTCCTCCACAAATACATACTATAGTGACTCACTATTGAATCTGATATACTACAGAAGCCCAGTGTGGGTTATTCGGAGTGGTTTTTTATGTCAGAGGAAGTGCAGTGAATATAGGGAGGGCAGTGAAACCCATTAAATGTATGAATGGAAAATAAGTTGTAAGAAGGCCTTTTTATCATAAATGCATTTCAGAAATGCCTTTATGGCTTGGGAGAGAATATGTGGGCCCCTTTTTGACAGGCACAAAGGAGTCGTTCATTCTCCATTTTGCCTCTCTCTTTGTACCCTACTCTCTCTTCTTGCCCTTCTTAGTTATTAAGGCATGTTGGGTGAACCCCCTTTCTTTGGGTAAGAGGGCATTTATCTTTCTCTTGCACAATGGCACTACCATGGGTCAAAACAGATTCCCCCCTTACTCAAAGAGGCCGTGACTGGAGGGAAGAGGTGAGGATCAAACTCGACTTGCCTCTGGGGTTACGGAGTCTGCAACAGTGCAAGGAGGTGCAACAGGATGTTTCTGGCAGTGGGTGTGGAACAGGCGCTTCTGTGGCACCCTAGCTGGGGTGTGTCAGTAACAAGGCTTCCTGAATACAGGTCTGGATTCCCACATCACGGTGCCTGGGGAGGCTGGTGTTGAGGTAGGGAGAGAGGTTAATATGGGGTGTAGAGAGACAAACAGCTGGGGCACCTGTGTGCATGTGGGGGCGGAGGGTTGAAGGGAAGCCCTCAGTGCTGTTCTGACGAATCAGAATTTGTGATAGAGGGCTTCCCTGGTGGCGCAGCGGTTAAGAACCCGCCTGCCAGTGCATAGGACACGGGTTCAAGCCCTAGTCCGGGAAGATCCCACATGCCGCGGAGCAACTAAGCCAGTGTGCCACAACTACTGAGCCTGAGCTCTAGAGCCCGTGAGCCACAACTACGGAGCCCGTGCGCCACAACTACTGAAGCACATGCGCCTAGAGCCCATGCTTTGCAACAAGACAAGCCACCGCAATGAGAAGCCCACGCACCACAACGAAGAGTACCTGCCGCTCGCCGCAACTAGAGAAAGCCCGCGCGCAGCAATGAAGACCCAATGCAGCCAAAAATAAGTAATAAATAAATTAATTAATTTTTAAAAATCATAAAAAAAGAATTTGTGATGACATAGACACAAATCCTGGACAATTTAATGTGGAAAACTGGATTTTAGGAAACATTCAAACAGCACACCGAATGAAGAACCATGTTCACTGATTGGCCTGTGTTTAACACACAAGCAAGTATGTTCCTTTACCCTGAATCTTCTAAATATTTTTATTTTTAAAAGAGAAATTTCCAGTAAAATGTAATTGTGTATGTTTGAGGTAGAAGAGGATGGTTGAAAAGAGAGGGAGGATAGAAGGACTGACACACAAGATAAGATTCTTCAGAGTCTGAGAAGAATGCCATGAGCGTGCCTTGACTCACTGAAGCTTTTTGAAGGTCTAGAGAGAAGATTCTCATTTCTGAGGAACCCGAAAGGACTCTGAAGAATGTCCTCTTTCTTATTATGTTTGTTTATGGAAACATTTTATTTTCATATAGGTTTTGGGGTTTTTGTTTTGTGTTTTACCTAATTTGGCTTTGTAGCTATGAGATTGGGGAAAGCTCATTTTATTTTTAAGACTGAAGTTTCTTATGAAATTTTGGTAACTTCCTGGAGATTAGTTATCTCAACTTCTGGTAGTACAGTTCACGATCGGTTTTAGTGATGAGCATTAAAATTGCAAATAACTGATTTGAGTGGATGCTTGTTTGTCATTGTAGCGTCTGGTTCAAAGGTTGATTCCTACCTTGTTACTTGGAACTCTGCCCTCAGTAGATGCATTATTTTACCAGTTTTCAGAGTCTTTGGAGTCACATTTAGGTTAAAATTCTCACCTGGCGAGCTTTGTGACTTCGGGCAAATTCTTTAATCACCTCAGCTTGTTTCCTCACCTGTAAAATGGAGCAAATAACAAGGAGCTGGCAGTGTTATTCTAAGTGTCAGCTTAAAATGATATATGGGAAAGGTCCTGGCATTTACTAGCTGCCCAGCAAATGTTTGGATTGTTATAGTTTGATTCCATTTCTGACTCTGTGCTCTTGGCCTGTTGCTAACAAGCAGACAGGGAAACCACAGCACAGTCTGGCTGGAGGGTATTTGTTGAGCCACCCAGCTTGCAAGACCGCTTTGCCTCTGTCAGGAACAGGAGCCCCTGGAATTTTCTTCTTTCTTTTCTTGATTCCCTAAGTGTCTCTTCTTCCTCACATGTAACTTGTTATTAGTGGGATACTTTCTTGAATGTTTGTACCTGAGTCTTTCTATTTGTGAATAGTATTTGCCTGATTTAGGTCATCCCAACTGGCAGACTGAGTTGATGGATCTGGAGAGCATTCTTTTTCTACATTCCTCTGTTAGGGCATTTATCACAATGATAGAATTTTTTGTTTTGATTTTACAAGTATTTGTTTAGCTCCTATTATTTGCCAAGCAATGGAGAAAAGAAAGTCCCTGCTCTCATGGAGCTTATATTCTAATGGGAGAAGTCAGACAATAAACCAGTATAAAATACCCCAGATGTGGTAAGTATTGTGAAGAAAAGTAGGGTAAGAAAGAGTAAAATAGCATGCTGCTTTCCATTGGGTGCTCAGAGGACATGTCCAAGCAAAGACTGGAATGAAATTCAGCAACAAACCATGAGATATCCGGAAGAAAAGCATTCTAGCCAAAGGAAAGAGTAGGCACAAAACCCCTGAGACCAGAGTAGCTGAGGACAAGTGAGCAAGGAAAGGACTTTGTCAAAGATGAGGGCAGAGAGATGCTGGGGGCAAAATTACTTCAGGCCTTGTAGATGGTGGTCAGGACTTTGGATTTTATCCTGAGTGAGGTGGAAAGCTGTTGGAGAGTTTTGAATCGATGAATGTCATAATCTCATTTAACTTTTCTAAGAGTACTGCTTTGTCTGCCATATAAAGAATATCTGTAGGGGGCAAAAGTAGTAGCAGAGAGTAGAAAGCCATTGCAGTCATTCAGCTGAGAGGTGATGATCTGAATGAACTAGGTTGACAGCTGTGGAGTTGAGAGGTGGTTACATTCTGGATGTCTTATGAAGCTTTGCCAATGGGTTGAATATGGGTATGAAAAAAAAGAGGAGTCAAGCATATCTCAAAGATTTTTGGCCTAAGCAACAAGAAGGAAGAAGATGTGCTTTCCAAAGAGAGTGAAGACTGTTGGAAGAGCTAGTTGGAGGGTAAGATGGAGTTCAGTTTTGGAAATGCTAAATTTGAGATGTCCGACAGCGAAGTGAATATGTTGAGTAATTAGTTGAATACATGACTGGAAAGTCAGAAAGTGAGAACTAGACCAGCCATTGTCCAATAGGACTTTTTGTTATGATAGAAATGTTTTATAACTTCACTCTCCAATATGGTAGCCACTAGCCGTGGGTGCCTACTGAGCACTTAAAATGTGGCTAGTGCAACTGAGGAACTGATATATTATTTTACTTAATTTTAATGAGTTTAAATTAAAATTTGAACTGCCACAGGTGGTTCAGGCTACTGTATTGGTCAGCATGCAAGACAGTAAGTAGAAATTTGAGTCATCAACATTACAGTGCTGCGTAAGGCCATGACACTGGATAAGATCTGCTTGGAGGGAGCATAGGTAAAGAAGAAAAGATGTCAGAGGATCAAGACCTACAGTGCAGAGAGGTTAGGTAGATACAGAACTACCAACAAAGGAAGTTCCAAAAGGAACAGATGGTAAGGAAGCAAAAGGCGAAGAGAAAGTGGTTCCCAGGAAACCAAGTGAAGAAAGTGTTTTGAGGAGAGTGAGCCACTGGGTCGAATGCTGCTGAGCTGTCCATCACCCTCAATCATAGTGAATCACTTAAGCAGTCTTTAGAGAGACAAGTCCTTATCTCCAAGCCTAGCATGTTGTTATTGCCTTATAATTCCAAAATGAAGAAGGTTGAACAAATGAATGGATCACTCAGTCAGCTTTTACAAACTTATTTGCAGGAGATATGCTCCCTAATTTAATGTCAGTGCACTGAAATCTTAGAACTATTACCTTTTGGAAATCCCAAACTGTGCTCATTACTTCTTTCTCACTAGTACTTTCCACCATCTCACCCTCCCTAGTTTTAACAGGACATGATTTGGAGAAGCTGGGATAGAGACAGCGTCAGCACCTCTTATCTTAGCAGTTGACATGAAAGAACCAAATATCTGGCCCTAGACTTTCTCTCTAGCTTTGTGTACACTTGGTTTGTACCAACTTTTAGGGTCAAATGAAGAAGTTACTGGGTATGGCTGGAAAGAAGCAGATGATTTTACCCCAAATCCCTGAAACATTGATATGGCTTATTAAATTGACTCTTGGGATACTTACATATAATTCTTTTTTCTTTTCTCAGTTTCCCTTTTAGTTCTTGTAGACTCTATGGACAATTGACTTTGGCTCTCCTGCCTTTTCTCTTGTGTATGTTTTTTCCTTGGCCTTTTCTCTATTTATTCCTTTATTTTGAAAAGTTCCATTCATTGTTCCTGTGCCCTGACTCAGATTGTTACTTGGTCTAGCTAGCCACACACATCATTGCTTTGTCTTGCTGTACCCTAATATGCCTCCATTTGGAAGTTCTCCCCTGTATTCAGACCTCTGACTCTATTCTGTACACCTGGCTCTGCCTTCTGTTCCATTCTGTGTGTGTTATACTGCATCCCATCATCTCTGATTGGCTTAGAAATCTCAAAAAAACAAAGAGACAACAGGCATGCCTTTCTCCTTGCCACCTTTTATATGTTGATTATAGTTTCTATGGTAATCCTCTTCAGTATGATTTTAAATACTTATTGTGATACTTTGTTGTTAATACTCATTTTCTTTTTTCTTTATATCTGTATTGTACCACCTTATAATACTGAATGAATGTTATAATTGGCACAGAAAATTCATTATCATTCCTATTGTTAAAATACAGCCACGCGGGTAGTGTTGGTGCAGCATTGTATAAGGAGGAACAGATGCTAGGCTAGTAAGGGGCCGGAATCTTGAGACCCACACTGACCCTCTGTAATGAAGTCCAATGGGGGCAAGGAATTTGTGTCACTCTCAAGCTCTGAGTTTAAATCTGCCAAGGGAAAAATGCAGAGTCGTAGCTTGCCTTAAATGATTAAGTCACATGAGGGATGGGGAAAGAAAATCCCAAAGGATCAGTGGCTAGAAAATCCTTTACAGCAATTGCATGAGACCCTAGAAATCAGAGATGGAAATGAGAGTGGATTATATATACTACAAAAGACAAATGCACACACATTCCCTGCTGAATGGGCTTTTAATAGAAGACAAGCCGAATAAGACAAAATGTACGGTAATTAAGGGACATCTTAGGAGGGGTCAGGGTTGCTGAATTCTTCACACATTCATACATTTAGTTTATTTTGAATTCTTCTATTATGATAATTACATTACGGTATGAATTTTTACAATCCAGTTACATGAAATGACAGATTATTAAGTGAGGTTTGTGTGTTTAACCTCATGATTCGGTTATATGCCATTTATGTGCCTCGCCTAAAGTGTTTGTCTTCTAATATTTGTTTGTGAACCCAGCTGCCTCCGTTTGTTGCTGCCATATTACAATGAATGCTTTCTGCATTTTTATGAAGAGCCTATTAGCAGCTGAGGCTTGATTTAAAGAATTTCTCCAGTTTATGAATACAGTTCATCTTTGTGAATGAATTTAGTGCTTTAATGCTATTTATTTACTCCACACCATAAAAAGTAAAATAATAGGGCTTCCCTGGTGGCGCAGTGGTTGAGAGTCCGCCTGCCGATGCAGGGGACACGGGTTCATGCCGCGGTCCGGGAAGATCCCACATGCCGCGGAGCGGCTGGGCCCATGAGCCATGGCCGCTGAGCTTGCGCATCCGGAGCCTGTGCTCCGCAACGGGAGAGGCCACAGCAGTGAGAGGCCCACATATCGCAAAAAAAAAAGTAAAATAATAAATAATGGGTCCCTTGGGCTTGTGGTAAAACTCAGTGATCATTCTTTCAGCAGGAAGATGAACACAACTTGAGTGGAGAAATAGTGATCAAAATTCACTGTGCTCACTGGGATGCCATTTATATACCTGAATCTAATAAAGGCAGAATTACAGTGCCTAACATTATGCTTGGTACGGGCATCTGAATGTAATGAGACTGGGAGAGGGAAAAGACTCAGTCATATTAGCAACATTTTAGAAGATATCAACTCCAAATTAGCAATTCAAGTAAGAAACTGTTCTTAAAAGTGTATAACACCTGATTTCTTGGGCTAAATAAATATTAGGTTAGTGTTTTCCTCCAGCTTCATCCATGGAAAACTCTTGGACTTTGGGGGGAGGGTGGGGACGGGGGACATTGTTTCCCAATTCCTTCATTATCAATTTAATATTAATTTGGAGGTTTTTAAGATGACCCTGTCAGTTATTCATAAGTGGAATATCTGCAAGGCAGACGCTCAACATGGTCATTGGTCAGTAGAGCTATTCTATTTCATGGTTGAAGTCCAGAAAGAGTTAACTCATGAATACTCAAAACTGTGTTTAAATGTGTATATATTCCAAGATTATTCAGGTTATTTTTGTATTAGCTTTGCTTTTATTTCCTTCTTTAGACATTCGTTCCTTGAAATAAAGGGTTGCAAATTTACACGCCAGTGGGAGCTTGACTGATAAATGAATGACTTAGGCACACTGGAGGACCCTTGTTGCATCTTAAGGGGCCAGCCTGTACTCAGGTCCAGCTAATGTTTGGTTTTCATGTGAAATCCTCATATATTCAATTGTCATCTAATTTTTTAAAGTTAAATACTGTAGTCTCATACCAAATATGTCAGCACTCTGGTTTGGGTTCATAGGTTGCCAGCTTGATAATTCTGCTTTAAATTATAAGGTCCCAAAAATGTTTACACAATCAAGGCTCCTACTGAACTGTTAGCTCCAGTCACTCACTACTGGTTTGAGTGTGCCTCCATTTTGATTCCCTGTGGTCATGCCAGTTTACCTCATGATACATTGCTAGGGCTTTTTCTTGAAAGTAAATTACTTAAAACTTTTAACATCTTTAAAAGAAGAGTGCTGAATAAAGTGAGGTATTGCAAAGTAGAGTACATACAACTCAATAAACACGAAATACTTAGTGTTGTTTATATTGCATTTTTATTTTTCAACCTTTAAAAATCAATATAATTAAATTTTATTTTATTGAGTATTTATTAAGAAATAAATGGATGGTAGAGGGATATGCTTAGGTTTATCTTTATGGTAATAGAGTCATAGACAAGTGATTTGGTGATTGTGTTTTGCTACTAGCAAATGATAAGCAGAGTCAACACCAAACAGAGGAATCAACTGCAAGCTTACCTTTTTTACAAAAATAAATATTAAAGGATTTTCTCATTTCATCCCAAGTCATTTGCTAAAGTCATAACTTTATTGTTTATCATATGATATTCAAGAGAGTTCATACTGATCTGTCTCTATGATCCAATGTTGCTTCTCTAGATAAAAATTTATTTAGCATCAACTAGAATGGTATATTTGTACATGTTTGTAATAGCGTATC